>NC_135547.1:111266169-112746169 GCF_045843805.1 Urocitellus parryii
TCATAGGGAGCTTGCACCTCCCGAGTTCTGTTATAGATCTAGAAGTTACCTCTACCACCATCAAGGCCATTCCCACAAGTAGATGTTTAGAGTTTTGTCACTTTCTTCTTCAGCCAGGTATAAATTGAGTCACTCCAATTAAATTTATGGAGATTTTAAAATTATTTCTGAGTGCCTACTGTGTGCCCTCAAGTTTATTACATTATAAAGATGAATAAAATAATCTTTACTCATATGCTTACACTCTAACGGCAAATTGATATATGTGAATATGCATAAATAACTATTCTTATATATGCATGAGTGACATGGTTTGAAAATGTGGAGAACTGAGAATTTAACTCTTCTTGATAAATCTGGTCATTTTTAGAGATTACTGGTTTCAAACTGGGCCCAGTGGTGCATGCCTGTAATACCAGCGGCTTGGGAGGCTGAGGCAGGAGGATCGAGAGATCTGAGCCAGCCTCAGCAACAGCGAGGTGCTAAGCAACTCAGTGAGACCCTGTCTCTAAATAAAATACAAAATAGGGCTGGGGATGTGGCTCAGTGGTTGAGTGCCCCTGAGTTCAATCCTCAGTACCCCTCCCCCAAAAATAAGTTTACTGGTTTCATTATGACTTGAAAATGAATAAGTTTAAAAAGCATTTACATCAAAACCATTTATAAAAAAGGCAAAAAAGGGCAAGAAATAGGGGTTGTAGAACACTAAAATCACTTTGTTATGGATAAGACTATATGTAATCAAATTTCCTCCAAGGCACCTCTTCCTCTTAGAATTCTTAAGTATGAGATACTTATTTCTTCATGGTTTCACAGTGTGCTCTTTCCCTAATGTCACTTACCCACCATTATTATTTTATCTTCTCAGAATAAACCCTGCTACTTGTTAATATCTCCTAATCACCTCATCATCTCCTCACATGAAGACATTGATTTTGAGTCACAACCTCCCTCTCACCCCTAGGTCTGTGATCATTCTAGGAAAATTTAAGAATTTTATGGTTATATACCCAACATAGTGAACTCTCATGTATTGACTAATGTCAAGAATCTCTCTTTAATACATACTTCTAACAAAAGAACATTTTCTATTAATTCCAAGAATAAACTTCCCAAATAGTAGAAATCCTACTTTTCAGGCTGTAGCTAGCAAATTAGTCTGTATTCCTTTATTGCCCTCAATTCCTGTAATAGTTAATTGTAATTGTCAACTTGATTGGATTAAGGGGTGTTGATGATTAAGAGGCTTCTGGGTGTGTCAATGAGGGTGTGCCTAGGAATGATTGACATATGGGATAGTAAACTGAAATCTAGATAATCCCTAAGCATGGGCAGCACTATCTAATAGGATGATGGCTTGGATGGGATACAAGTTGGAAGAACATGGAAGCAGCAGCAAATGCCAGCTGAATTCTTGAATGGGTTTTTGATTGCTGCTGCAGTTGCCTGAAGATATCAGACTCTTGCTTCTTCACTCTTCTAAAGCAGACTCTGCCAGTGATTGTCCAGGTAGTTTCCAGAAGCCTTCAGTCTCAAACTAGAGTAGCCCAGTTGATCCCTCTTATTCTTGGGCTTCAGCATCTTAGACTGCACAGCTCTCCAGCCTGCAAACAGCCATTGTTTACTATCACTATCCAGTTTCTGATCATTTAAGCCAATCTAATAAACCCCTTTTTAATAATCATACTTCCTGTTTATTCTGTTCCTCTAGAGAACCCTGGTTAATAGAGTTTCTATTAAGAAATGTTATTTCAGCCTAGAGTTGCTTAAATTGGGCATGAGGTCATATGACCATACACTTTTCTTTCTTCTTCTTCTTTTTTTTTTTTTTTTTGGATGGGAAGGAATTAACTCCTTTGCAAATGCTCAACTCTACTGTTGTTGCATGAGAATAGTCATAAATGATACATAGAATGTGTATGGTTGTATAGAGATAAAACTTTATTTATAAAATCTATCCATTGCCAATCAGCTAGAAATCAGAATTCCTGTTCAAATTCTGCATTAGGGAGCAGTCATTTGTAGCTGAAAGATGTTAAGCACTGGAACTAAAAAAATCTGGTAAAATAAGACCCTGAATAAATACTATGACCTAAGCTCTGTGAATGTCCAAATGATGAAGGAATGAATATTAAAACTTTTTCAGATATCAGCAACCTTCAGAAGAACAATGGAACATAAAGTAACATATATGGAAAACTATGGTAATAAAAAGGGAAGAGAAAAATTGAGAGAAGGGTTATTTGATGATTTTTATGTTATGGATTTTAATAAGGTTCACCTATATTTCTGTAGTAAATTTTTATTTGCTGAATTTGTCCATCTAAATGTGTAAATTTTCTTAAAATAATCTCTTATGTAGACACTCTTTCCACCACTATGCTCAAATTTGTGAAAAACCCATATCAGTGATCCTGAGGCTTCCCCAGTCTTATTTTTGGAAAAAGGAAAAAGCAATAAAAATTAGTGAAGTAATTTTAGCCTTCCAACTTCTGAACAAATTTGTTTTTTCCTTATTGTCTACTAAAACTAGAGAGTGCTATTTATAATTTTCATCATTTTAACTTTAAGTGTTTTTTTAAGTAATGCAAAAATGGCCTTGTGTTTTAAAAGTGTCTGACATATAAAAGTGCTAAATTGTAGATAACTGATAAATGTCTCAGATTTATACCACAACATTAGTAATTTTTCTTATCTTAAAATGGGAAATTACATGTACATAGAAGCTTATGAAGTTTTTGATATCGTAGAACAAGGGTCTGCCTACTATGACTTGTGGACCAAATCTAGCTTGCCACACTTTTGTAAATAAAGTTTTATTGATATACAAATATACACATTCTATATATCATCTATGACTGTTCTCATGCTACAATAGTGAAATTGAGCTGTTGCAACAGAGATCATATAGCCCCCAAAGACCCAAATATAAGATTTAAATTTCTATATTTTTGATAGATTATGCACTTAAAAGTGCTCGACCTTCTTCTAAGGAATAACTGAAATAAAAGTTTTCATA
Source organism: Urocitellus parryii (assembly GCF_045843805.1). NCBI lineage: Eukaryota > Metazoa > Chordata > Mammalia > Rodentia > Sciuridae > Urocitellus > Urocitellus parryii. The sequence goes on from NC_135547.1 coordinate 111,269,189, forward strand.
CACAGAATCATAATAAATAGTGAAGGAGCAATTGGTAATTTTAAATAGAAAATATCTTTAAGAAAAATTATAATAAACAGATGGTATTTTATTGTCTGGGATGAATAAAGTTAACAAAACAAAGAAGTCAGTTTAAAGAAATGAAATCCATTAGGGAAATTAAGAAATAGGAAAAATAGAACTTCATTTAATAGTGTAGGATGTCTTCAAAGAAGTTAAGTTGGAAAAATAAGAAAATAACAATTATCTGAAATTCAAATGGAAGTATCTGATGAATAGAAAGTAGGCTAGGGTATTAAGAAGGAGAACAAACTTATCTCATGACTGAAATTAAGTTAAGCTTATTTACAAAGTTGAGAAACTGAAGAGGCAAGCTAAAATAACAACTTTATTTCTAAAATCACAAGTAGTATCAAAAAGAATATATCTGTTGAAGTAAACATATACTAACATAATGTTAAATAAAGTACACCTTCATTATATATAATAATCTTAAGAACAATTCTTCTGGCATGAAACATTACAACCTTCTATTAATTGTTCTCTTGGCCTTCAGACTCACTCTCCTCCAACATAAAAACTATTTGTTTTTCATTTCTTTTTATGCCACTCAATCAAAACCTTCAATAATCGTCGTATTTTAGAACTGAAAGTGTTATTAAATGCCATGAAATGCACTAACCATATCCTATACATGAGGACAATGAAAAACACAAGGTGAAATAGCTTGAATATGTGGAATAATGGATGCTAAGATTGAACCCCAACATTCTGATAATCAGTTTACTGTTTTTCTGCCACACTGAGCTTTCTATAACACAACCTTCTTTGATCTTTAATTTCACCAATTACTTGAAAACACTCCTCTAGATGGGCTATTTTTCTAGTTTGGTAGTTTATCTTCATGTTCAGCTGAAAGAGTCATGTTCAATCAATGCTTATCTTCATCCTGCCTTTTTTCAAGATAATAACAAATGGTGAAGAGTTTTGTACAATTACTATTGCATGAAAGCAATAGTAAAGTTAATTATATTTAAAGGCAAAATATGGAGTCCCTTTCTTTCTCTATGAAGTTTTGTGACCTCACTTTTCTGTGACTTCCTTTATAGCATGTGGTCTAAATATACTCATTTGGCTTTTGGCACCTGCTTGTCCAAATTGGATTTTATTTTTCTCTGCACTTTCAAGTGGGGTATTATCCAATTAGATTGTGAGCCCTTAAAGGCAGTGATGATTTGTAACACTCTGAACATAAGAATTTCTCAATAATGCTTATTGAACACAATAGAGATTGAAAGTATGCTTTTAAATTCCACAATTACTATTATACAGTCTATTGTAATAGTACAGTAATGAGTTGAATGTGGAGGAAAAACCCATAGTACACTCTAAGAATGGTAAGTGTTTATTCATATAAAAATGAAAATATTTGAGTGTAAAGAAACCATAAAAATAATCTCCCTAACTTCTTCTAACCATCGCTGTACTGTAAAACTCTATGAGATCAACACTTTTAGATTTGAAATATGACAGAGATTATGCAGGAGGGGAAAATGCTGAACACTATTGGTGGGAATGTAAGTTGGTATAATGTCTAGAAATATATATTCAAGCAAAGTTTTCATGATAAATTATAAATGAGATAAATAAGCTTTAACTTATATAAATATTATGCAATATGTACATGTATTGAAACACTAATATTGCAACCCATTAATATGTACAATTTTATGTTTTATGTATCAGTTAAAAACTAATTTTTAAAACATCAAAGCCAACATTTATAATCTTATTATAAAAAATATATAGAGGAGCCAGGCGTGGTGGTATACTCCTGTAATCCCAGAGATTCCAGAGTCTGAGGCAAGAGGATCGCAAGTTCAAAGCCAGCCTTGTTAAATTAGTGATGCCCTAAGCAACTTACTGAAACCCTGTCTTAAAATAAAAAGGGTTGGGTATGTGTCTCAGTGGTTAAGCACCCCAGGGTTCAATCTCTTGTACCAATAAATAAACAAACAAATAAATAAATAAATCCCCTTTGAATAAATTACAATATATACATGTGAGACTAAAACTGAGAGATGAGGTAATGAGTTAATGATATTTTGTCTAATACTACAAAGTTTGATCTCTTTGCCTGGTTTACTTCACTTAACATACTTATTACCAATTCATCTATGTGGTACAAATGACAGAATTTCATTCTTCTTTAAGGCTGAATATTTCAGTGTGTGTAGGTATGCATGAACAAGCAAATGCATACTTGCTTTTACTTTTTATTCATTAGTGGACACTTAGGTTATTTCCATATCTTTACTATTGTATATAATGCTGTAATAAACATAGAAGGGCAGGTATTTCCTTGAAATACTGATTTCATTTTGTCTTAACATATATTTTCAGAATTGGGATTTCTACATCATATAATAGTTCTATTTTTAATTTTTGATGAACCTCCATACTATTTTTAAACTGGTTTTACCTATTTATATTCCCTCCAATAATGTATAAGGGTTCTCTTTTTTCACATCTAAATCAAGACTTTTTACCCTATTGTTTTTTGATAATAACCAATCTAATGTGTGAAGTAATATTTTATGATTTTGATTTGCATTTCTCTGATGATCAGTGATTTTGAACATATTTTCACATGCATGTAGGTCATTTCTAGACATTGATGAAATAAGGAAGATACATGTAAATGGATAGATATTTTATGTTTATAACTAGTATTAATATTGGTAAAATATGCATGCTACCCTAAGTAAACTACAATTTCAATGTAATCACTATCAAAATCCCTATGGCATTTTTCACAGTAGATGCAAAAATCCTAAAATTTGCATAAAAGTAAAAAATATTGAAAATGGGCAAAGCAGTCTTGAGAAAGAAGAACAAAGGTGGAGGCATTATGCTTTCTGATTTCTAACTATATCACCAAGCTATGGTCATCAAAACAGTGTAGAAGTAACAAAAATAGTCTCATAGACCAGGGGAGCAGAATAGAGGACCTGAAAATAAACTAATTAATGCACAGTTGTCTAATCTTCCACAAATGTACCAAGAATATGCAATAGTAAAATAATAGTCATTCAATAAATGATATAGGGAAAACTGGCTATCTACATTTTAAAAGTAGTTCCTGAGGTTTACATCTCAGCGAAGTTCCCAGATGGTCGCAGCCTCCTGGGCGCTGAGCGCTTTTCCTGCTCGGCCGGCTCAGCCCTTCGGACCCTGGGAGAAGTTTCCCCCCAAAAATGTCCGGAAGCCGAGGGGCCATGGAGCCGCCCAGAGCTGCTGCGTGTGGGGTGGGGTCAGTGGAAATAGTTGAGTGGTGTCCAGTGGAGCAAACAAGAGCTGATTAATGGCTCGGCTTCCTCCACTGCCAAGACAACATTGATTTTAAATCAGCAAATTAATGACACGTAAGGAAAGAAGTGACAAATTAATGACACGTAAGGAAAGAAAAAAGGACACAACATGAAAAGTACACTTTAGTTCTAGGAATGTTAAAATATGAAGAGAGAGCCGCCGCCCACGCTCGCAAGGTAGGCAGACCTGCGACCTACCTGCAGAACAAGGCCCTATTGGAGGAGGGGCCCAGCCGTTGCCCCCAAGGTAGGCAGACAATTCGACCCGGAGAAGGGGCCCAGCGGCACGCTGGCGTGATATACACATCACCCCAATTGGAGGAGGAGCACAGCCACAGCCCGTGCCTGCAAAAGAGACTTTGCAACTATATAAGAGCAATATAAATATATAGGGGGAAAATTAAATAACACAACAGTTTCACCAAGCAGAAAGAAACGCGAGCAGTATGAAAAGACAAGGAAAGAAAGGACCACAAGAAATGCAGGTCAACTCAACTTTAGAAGAGGTAATATCTGCAGCAGATGGAATGTCAAATAAAGAATTCAGGATATACATGCTTCAGATGATCTGGAGTCTCAAGGAAGACATTAGACAGCAAAATCAGACAATGAAAGATCACTTTGACAATAAATTACATAAACAAATCCAAGAAGCAAAAGATCAACTATACAGGGAGATAGAGGTTATAAAAAAAAACAGAAATCCTAGAAATGCAGGAATCAATAAACCAAATTAAAAACTCAAATGAGAATACTACCAGCAGAGTAGAACATTTAGAAGATAGAACATCAGACAATGAAGACAAAGTATTTCAACTTGAAAAGAACATAGCTCAGACTGTTAAGAAACCACGAGCAGAACATCCAAGAAATATGGGATAACATAAAGAGACCAAACTTAAGAGTCATTGGGATAGAGGAAAGCTAGCATCATCCTAAATGGAGAAAAACTGAAGGAATTCCCTCTAAAATCTGGAACAAGACAGGGATGCCCTCTCTCACCACTTCTGTTCAACATAGTTCTCGAAACACTGGCCAGAGCAATTAGACAGACAAAAGAAATTAAAGGCATAAAAATAGGAAAAGAAGAACTTAAATTACCACTAATTGCAGAAGACATGATTCTATACCTAGCAGACCCAAAAGGGTCCACAAAGAAACTAATAGAGCTAATAAATGAATTCAGCAAAGTGGCAGGATATAAAATCAACACGCATAAATCAAAGGCATTTCTGTATATCAGCGACAAAACTTCTGAAACGGTGAAAGATTTATACAATGAAAACTATTGTAAATATTTTATAGAAATTTACAAAGAATGAATAGAATTTGGAATAAAATAGTACATTCTTCCAAATTTTAGATACTAAATAAATATGAATGTATATTTTCTGGGGTGAGATTATAGATAATTTTTATTTCCTCTTCTGTGCTTTTTGAAATGATCTTGATTTTTCGGCAATAAATGTTTTTCAGTAATAAATTCAAAGGTAATAATTAACTGTATATTTTTGGACATATCATAATAGGTAGAAGGCTTGACAAGTAGGTCTGAAAGTTTATATGCACACATATTAGAGAAGGTAGCAGTGTGGAGTTAAAGAATATTTTTGAAGAATATTTTAAATATGAAGACTATTTTAAAGAATATTTTGTCATATGAACAAGGTTTGATTCTCCAGATATGTTACCCCCACACACATTTTTAACATCTTTGAATTTTCATACTCCCCCTTTTTAATATGAAATATAATTTGAAAAATATATAAGCACACACATATACATATTTATGCACATATATTAATATATTATTAACATGTGTATTATTTTTAGAAAGTTTCCTTAAAGAAGTAGAGATGCTTCTTTAAAAGTGTCATCTTTATAAAAGGAATCCTTCATGTTTTTCTTTACATTTAGTTAGAAGGCAAGCATAATATTTGGTGTTAGAGCAGCCATCTGATCACTATGAGAATGTAACCTATGAGCATGGCAGTACAACAAAATAGGCCTCTTCAACAGCTAATCTTTGGAACATATGCCCAAAGTATTATTTAAAAGAAAAATAAAACTATCTTGCTTAAGGTACTGTTATTTTGTATTTATTTGTCATCTTCACTCAAGCCTAAATTTACCCAATATGGTGACCTTTTGGATTACTAGCATCTCTTTCCATTTTGCTGATTGGAGGTAGGAAGCAGTAATGATTACTCTCTAGAAACTGTATTCAATTGTTCTGTTTTTGGAAATTTATTTGTCCTATTCCACAATAGCCTGATGTTGGTCTTTCTATTAGCAATTATTGCTGTTATTTTTACCCCTTCATATTTCAACTGCAGTTCCTCTGGAAACAGGATCAGACAGATCCTATCTGAAGAGACTAACAGGATAGCATTTTGTAATTTGCTGATACAGCTTTTCTTCTATCTTATAAAATTAAGTCTCAAGAATAGTGGGTAAAATCAGCTATGGTTCAAGAGAGTGCTTTTTGATAAGGCTTTACACATACCTAGCACTATTGATTATGTGGTTCCCACCTCAATACTAACTAATAAAAGTGAAAAAAGAAATGATAGAATTCCTTTGTGAGTAAAATAATAATCCAGTTGTGTAATATACAGAAATAGCAGAATTTCACATTGAAACAAATTATAAGCAAAGAAAACATTTTAGCCTATTAAATACTAGACTCTGAAACTGATTGAAACTTTATTTGCAGTGAAAATATGGATATATTTTGCACCCTTTATGTTACATTTAATAATAATGATTAATTTTATAGTCTTTGCATGATTTTCCTTCATTGAATCAGTCTTTAAAATATGGCCTCATTCTGAATTAAGCTAGTTAGATCAATATGAAAGGAGGAATATTCATTTTGCATTATGATAACCAAATAATTTAGGCAGTATGTTAACATTGACATCTGAATAAATTATGTTAAATATATTCATTTTTTAAATGTTTTATTAGTGCATTATAGTTATGCATAATAATGGGTTTCATTTTGACATGATCATACATGCATGAATATAATTTGCTCCATTTAATTCCCCAATACTAAGTTCTTCACTCCCCTCCTCTATACCCCTGTTCCCCTGCCACAGCATGAGGACATATTTATCAGATTGTTCCTCATATTTCTTAAGATGAAAGGGTTTTTTCCCCTACTTATAAAATCTACATCTTTATTCTATACAACAATCTTTAAAAATTTAAGCATTATTAGTGTGTATAGTTATTTTAATTTTTTGTTTCTAAAAATAACTTGAGAACGGGAAGAGAAAAAAATCATTGAAATATGATAGATTGTAAAACTTTCATGGAAGTCATACTGTTTTTGCAGAGTTGTAACTGAGCACTTGCAGGTATAAAGTTGTAGGTATAAACATCCTATTAATCTCTTTTTTGCAGTAATACATGAATGAATAATAAATACTAACATTATTGGAAATAGTTTACTAAACGTGTTTGCTCAGTAGATTAGTGGTTAAGTCAGAATTTCTGATTTGTTAATCATATTCTTAACAATAAACACAAATTAACAAGATGCAACATTTATGTGATACTTCACACTATACGTATCTTCTTCTACTTCTCTCTTTAGGGTTCTGTAGTTTTCACTGGCCAGAGCAATTAGACAGACAAAAGAAATTAAAGGCATAAAAACAGGAAAAGAAGAACTTAAATTATCACTATTTGCAGATGACATGATTCTATACCTAGAAGACCCAAAAGGGTCTACAAAGAAACTACTAGAACTAATAAATGAATTCAGCAAAGTGGCAGGATATAAAATCAACAAGCATAAATCAAAGGCATTCCTGTATATCAGCAACAAAACTTCTGAAATGGAAATGAGGAAAAACACTCCATTCACAATATCCTCAAAGAAAATAAAATACTTGGGAATCAACCTAACAAAAGAGGTGAAAGATTTATATAATGAAAACTACAGAACCCTAAAGAGAGAAATAGAAGATCTTAGAAGATGGAAAAATATACCCTGTTCATGGATAGGCAGAACTAACATCATCAAAATGGTGATATTACCAAAAGTTCTCTATAGGTTTAATGCAATGCCAATCAAAATCCCAACAGCATTTCTTGTAGAAATAGATAAAGCAATCATGAAATTCATATGGAAAAATAAAAGACCCAGAATAGCAAAAGCAATTCTAAGCAGGAAGTGTGAATCAGGCTGTATAGCGATACCAGATTTCAAACTATATTACAGAGCAATAGTGACAAAAACAGCATGGTACTGGTACCAAAACAGGCAGGTGGACCAATGGTACAGAATGGAGGACACAGAAACCAATCCACAAAATTACAACTATCTTATATTTGATAAAGGGGCTAAAAGCATACAATAGAGGAAAGATAGCATCTTCAACAAATGGTGCTTGGAAAACTGGAAATCCCTATGCAACAAAATGAAACTGAATCCCTTTCTCTCGCCATGCACAAAAGTTAACTCAAAATGGATCAAGGAGGTTGATATCAAATCAGAGACTCTGCGTCTGATAGAAGAAAAAGTTGGCTCCGTCTACATACTGTGGGGTCGGGGGGTCGGGCTCCAAATTCCTCAATAGGACACCCATAGCACAAGAGTTAACAACTAGAATCAACAAATGGGACTTACTCAAACTAAAAAGTTTTTTTCTCAGCAAAAGAAACAATAAGAGAGGTAAATAGGGAGCCTACATCCTGGGAACAAATCTTTACTCCTCACACTTCAGATAGAGCCCTAATATCCAGAGTATACAAAGAACTCAAAAAATTAAACAATAAGAAAACAAATAACCCAATCAACAAATGGGCCAAGGACCTGAACAGACACTTCTCAGAGGAGGACATACAATCAATCAACAAGTACATGAAAAAATGCTCACCATCTCTAGCAGTCAGAGAAATGCAAATCAAAACCACCCTAAGATACCATCTCACTCCAGTAAGATTGGCAGCCATTATGAAGTCAAACAACAAGTGCTGGCGAGGATGTGGGGAAAAGGGTATACTTGTTCATTGCTGGTGGGACTGCAAATTGGTGCAGTCAATTTGGAAAGCAGTATGGAGATTTCTTGGAAAGCTGGGAATGGAACCACCATTTGACCCAGCTATTCCCCTTCTCGGTCTATTCCCTAAAGACCTAAAAAGAGCATACTACAGGGACACTGCTACATTGATGTTCATAGCAGCACAATTCACAATATCAAGACTGTGGAACCAACCTAGATGCCCTTTAATAGATGAATGGATAAAAAAATATGGCATTTATACACAATGGAGTATTATTCTGCATTAAAAAATGACAAAATCATGGAATTTGCAGGGAAATGGATGGCATTAGAGCAGATTATGCTAAGTGAAGCTAGCCAATCCCTAAAAAACAAATGCCAAATGTCTTCTTTGATATAAGGACAGTAACTAAGAACAGAGCAGGGATGAAGAGCATGAGAAGAAGATTACCATTAAACAGGGATGAGAGGTGGGAGGGAAAGGGAGAGAGAAGGGAAATTGCATGGAAATGGAAGGAGACCCTCAGGGTTATACAAAATTACATACAAGAGGAAGTGAGGGGAAAGGGAAAAAAAACAAGGGGGAGAATTGAATTACAGTAGATGGGGTAGAGAGAGAAGATGGGAGGGGAGGGGAGGGGAGGGGGGATAGTAGAGGATAGGAAGGGCAGCAGAATACAACAGACAGTAGTATGGCAATATGTAAATCAGTGGATGAGTAACCGATGTGATTCTGCAATCTGTATACGGGGTAAAAATGGGAGTTCATAACCCACTTGAATCAAAGTGTGAATTATGATTTGTCAAGAACTATGTAATGTTTTGAACAACCAACAATAAAAATTTTAAAAAAAATTTTTAAAAAGTAGTTCCTGTCTTACACCATGCATAAAATCAACCCAAAGTAGATTCATAATTTAAACACATAATATCTAAATCTGTAAAATTCCTGGAAGAAAATATAATGAATAAACTTTTTGGCATATATATTGACAACATTTTTTTTTTTTTTTTTAGTTTGGAAATCAAAAGCGCAAACCACCAAAGTTCAAATAAATCAGTAAATCTCCACTAAAAAAAAAAAAAAAAAAAAAAAGAAAAGAAAAAATTCTGGACAGTAAAACAACCAACATTATAAAAATTTAACATATACTATGGGAGAAAATACTTAGAAACTATATAACTGATAGGGTGAGTATATAAAATATGGAAATAATTTATGCAATTAAACTGCAATTTTAAAAAATGATCAAAGGACCTGAATATACAGTTTTTTTTTAAAAAAGAGAACATAAAATTGTCAACAGGTACATGAAAAGAGTCTCAGCATTTCTTATAATAAAGGATATGCAAAGCAAAAAAAAAGTTATCACCACATACCAATTAGGATGAATTTTTTAGGTAAATTATCAGAAACAATGAGTAAAAGAGGAAAGTAGATTTGTAGTTACAACTCATTAGGTGGGTGTTAAATCTTTGGCTAATTATTATATCTGAGTTTCATTTTCTTCTAAAAACTGGAAATTTCCCTAACATTATTTTGAGACTGTGCTAAGATAGTAAGTGCCTTTCATGTTGCTTGTTACTATGTATGCCTTTAATAAATCTGTTTTTCAACCTTCTCCAATTAAGTCAAAATCATTTTCATGAATGCACAAAATCATATCACATAAATGCATATCTTTATGTATGTTTAAATATAAACAATTTCTTGTGAATTTTTTTTAAAACTGTATATTCCATTAATTAAAGGTACAAGAATAACTTCAAAGCTAATTCTTTGCAAAAAAAAAATAGTATGGCTATTATTCTTAAAAGTGTTGGTGAGGATGTAGATAAAGGCAAATCTTTGGATAGTTTTTGAATAAATTTTAATTGCACATTAATTATCGAAGACAGTATGGAGATTCATCAAAAATTTAAAATATAACTACCATTTGTTCCACCAGTTTCACTTCTGGGGTTTTATCTGAGAGAACTGAAATCATAAACTGAAAAAGATATCTGCACTCCTGTGTTCATTGAAACAATATTCACAATGGCAACAACTTAGGGGTCTATTGATATAAGAAGGGAAATGGTTGTTGAAGTGTTATATACATGTACTAGAATGTCATTCAGTGTTTTAAAAAAATAAGGAAATCCCCCAATGCATAACAACATAGATGAATCTGGAGGACATTAAGCTGAGTGAAATAAGCCAGCTACATAAAGATAAATACTGTATGATCTCATTTATAAGTGGAATTAATATATTCAATCTCATAGCAGAGAGTAGAAAGGTAGATACCAGGAGATGAAGGGTTACAGGAAGATATTGGTCAAGGTGTATGAAGTTTGAGTTATGCAAGATGAATTAAGTTCTATAGATCTAATATATAGTGCTATTTGTGTAATGCTGAAATTAATATGTTGAAACCTAATACCCAGTACAATAATATTAGGAAATATGGTCTTTTGGAATATACTTAAATCTTGATAGTGGAACCCTCAAAAATGGAAGCCCGAGAAGAAATAAAATGGGAATTAAAAGAGGGATTTCACAAAAGTAGAAGGGAGACCAGTAGAGCAGAGTAAGAGGATCAAGAGGTTGAAAGGAGGGGAGGGCACGGGGAAGTACTGGGGTACATATATACCAAATTATTTTGTCAATATATGAATATATCACAATGACTCTGGTTTTACATGTAATTATAATGCACTTATTAGAATAGCATAATAATAATTAGAATAGAAGAATGATCAATAGAGTAGAACGAACAGATTAGGGGAAGAAGAAAAGGGATGGAAATGGAAAATATTGGAGAATGAAATTGATGAAATTATGTGAATATAAAATATGGTCTAATGAATCCAACTTTTCTGTATAATTATAATGCATCAATAAAGTTTGTATTAATATTATCTTAAAATAAACCATACAGAACTCCCTAGCCCCTTCTGCCATGCAAAGATATATGAAATATACAACCAATTACCAACCAGGTATCCAATTCTCACCAGACACCAAATTTTCTGGTGCTTTGATTTGAACTTGCCAGCCTCCAGAATTTTAATAATAAATTTCTGTTGTTTATATGCCACTTCCTCTCTTGCACTTCTATTTATAGCACCCAAACAAAATGAGACACATGGTAGCTGTAGGTAACAATACTGTACCATGCACTTTCAATTTGCTAAAGTATTCTCAAATCATACACAAAAGATAACTCTGTATGATGTGTCATATGAATTTACATAGTGTGTTAATTTCACACACCATGTATCAAATCATCAGAGTTCTTCTATGTATCTTCTTTAGAAAAAAGTTTTTATTGATGTCCTTAAACCATTTTTTGGTTGGGATATTTGGGAGGTTTGCTTGTTTATTTTTGTTTGGCAGTTGATTTGTATGAGTTCCTTCTATATTATTAATATAACACCTCATCAGATATATGGTCAGCAATATATTTTCCCATCAGGTAGTTGACTTTTCATTGTATTGGTTGCTTTATTTTTGATGGTGGATTCATTGCTGTACCCCCTTTATTCTGTTCCATTGGTCTATTTTTTTTTATGATAGTACCATATCATTCTGATTATTATAGCTTTGTATGATATACTGTTGGGAGTGTTTGGTGGCCTAATATGATCTATCCTAAAAAATGTTCCGTGAGTGCTTGAGAAGAAGTTATATTCTGCTTCAACTAGGTGTAATGCCCTACCTTTGTTAAGTCATTTGGTCTTAGGGTTCAATTCCTCTTTTTCTTTATTGATTTTCTGTCTGGGCAATCTATCTCATGTTTAAAGTGCCATACAGGAGACCCTATTATTATCATAGTGCTCTCTATTCATCTCATCAGTTCTGTAATATTTGCTTTACATATTTAGGTGTTCAATGTTGGATACTTATGTAACTATAATTGTTAATATCCTCTAGATAAATTGAGCCCTTTATCATTATATAATGACCTTCTTTGTCTCTTTTTATAGTTTTTGCCTTGATCTATTTCATGTGTTATAAGCCACCCCACTATATTCTGGCTGCCATTCACGTGGAATACTTTTTCCAGCCCTTCACTTACAGCTTATGCATGCCTTTGCATGTGAAGTGAGTCTCTGGTAGGCAGAATAGAATTGGGCCTTTTAAAAACAAATACGTTGGCCATTATATGTCTTTTGATTGGAGAATTTTATCTTTACTTTTGAAGCAATTATTTCTGCAAAGAAGTTACTATTGACAGTTTGTAAATTATTTGTTGACTCTTGCAATTTCTTTCCTCTTGGTATCCTCCTTTATGATTTGATTTTTTTTAATGTTATACTTTCCTTTCTATCTTTTGTATATCTTCTACAGGTTATTACCTTTATGCTTATCATAAAGCCTGCATTAGGATAAGACATTTTATGGCAATAGCCATCCATTTTAAGATGATACTATCAAATGCACACACACAAAATATACTTCTCCTTCTCCTTTCTTCCCCTCCATATTTTACATTGTTGATGTCACTATTTATGTCTTTTTATTTGTTTTTATGTCTTTTTATTTGTTTTTTATTCTGTTTTATTTTTGTACCGGGAATTGAACCCAAGAGCACTTAACCACTGAGCTACATCCCTAGTCCTTTTTTTTTTTTTTGAGACAGAGTCTTGCTTAGTTTTTTCAGGTCTTGCTAGGTTACTGAGGCTGGCTTTGAAATTGAGATCCTCCTGTCTCTGACTCCTTAGTCACTGTGATTACAGACCTGAACCTGGGTATTTATGTGTTTTTATAATGCATACCCATTAAGACATTTTTGTAACTATAGATATTTTTAAATTATTGTCTTTTGACTTATATTGAAGTTAAAAGTAATTCATACACCACCATTATAGTATTCAAAGTTCACCATTCTGAACTTTGAATACTTGCATCTACTTACCTTTACCAATAAATTTTATATTTTCATGTTACTATTTAACATTTTTTGTTTCAATTTGAAGAATTATATTTTGCTTTTCTTATAATGCAAGTCTAATGATGATGAATTTGCTCTGTTTTTCTTTGCTTGGTAGTCTATGTCTCCATTATTTCTGAAGGAAAACTTTGCCAATAAAATATTCTTGGTTGGATAGGGTGTGAGTATAATGTTTTGGGAGTATGTCAGCCAGTTGAGAAGGGTGAGACATCCTACAGGGTTTGTCCTTGGGCTTTTGGGTGAAGTTTGCCAGCCAGTTAATTGAATCATTAGCTTTTCAGATTCATATGTTGGTTTCTGTGAGCACCTACTTCTTTGTCCTGCTCCTAACACTCTCTTAGACCTTAGTAGTGCCCATTATCTTAGTGATCTGTCTGGGCAAAGTAGTGGTGGACTTCTTAGAAATGTCCTCCAATGTTGGAGAAACTGGATGCTCCCTCTGTTCTTACTGTCCCTAACCCCCAAGGAGAAATCATCAGGCAAGAAGACATATGTAGGCACTGAGCTATTTTGCATTGAGGGAAGGGTAGTGTGGAAAAAACGAAACTGTTCTTTCTCTTTTCATAGATATATATATTTGCTCCATCAGGGTGCTGAAACATCTCCATTGGACTCTTGGATTCCTAAAAAGATATTCTATATATTAGTTATTGTCAAAATCAATGCTTCTGTAAGAGTAACAGGGTTAGAATCTGCTAGTCAGCCATCTTTCTGATGTCACTCTCTAGGAACTTTTATTTTCTATTTGCATGATTATGAACTGATGAAATTACTTAAACATCCTTAATTTTTCTGTTAAGAAAATAAACTTGGGAGCCCAACATGGCCGCCGGCGAAGAGGCAGCACATTCAATGCCTCCGTGGTAAGCGGATCAGAGAGACTCATTAATACACCCACATGCGTCAGGCTGAGAAACTTCAAGCAAAATTCCACTGAAAGGAGACCTACCGGGAACTAGTAAGTTTAATTGGAGGTGTCTGCTTGTCACAGACTACTGAATCTCGGCAACGCAGAGCAGGGGCACAGCCCCGCCAGCCGCCGCCAAATGGCTGCTGCTCACTCGTAGCAGCAATCTTAGGAGCGGGCGTGGCCTGCCTGGGCCCACACCGGCCGGCTCCGTGATCCACCACCAGCCGCTGCTGGGTGGCTGCAGCCCACACTTTGCAGCGAACGTAGGAGCAGACATTGACCACCTGGGCCCCCGCCGCCCTGTTCTGTGAACCGCAGCCAGCCACTGCTCACACATAGCAGCAATCTTAGGAGCGGGTGGGCCTGCCTGGGCCCACACCGGCCTGGCTCTGTGAACTGCTGCTGGCCGCTGCCAGACGAGCGGCCCACAGGGTGCACCGAGCTTAGGAGCGGGCGCGGCCTGCCTGGGCCCACACCGGCCCGGCTCCGTGATCCACCACCGGCCGCTGCCGGGTGGTTGCAGTCCACACGTTACAGCGAACGTAGGAGCAGACATTGACCGCCTGGGCCCCCGCCACCCGGCTCTGTGAACTGCCGCCGCCCACACGCTACAGCAAACTTAGGAACGGGAGCTGCCTGCCAGGGCCCACGCCCGCCGCAGCTTTGTGAACTGCCGCCGGCTGGCGCCAAGCTTCCGCTGCCTGCAACCTTGCAGAGAGTGGGGGAGCTGGCGCTGCCTGCTCGGCCCCGGCCGGCCCGACTCTGTGAACCTCCTCTGGTGGTTTGGAGCTACAGACGACCACCCCCACCTGCCAGCCCAGTGCTGCAAACGACCCCTGACCAGCTCTGGGAAAGGCCCCGCCCACAGCAGGAGTGGAGACTCGCCCAGTCCGGGAGGAAGAACTGCTGCACAGTGATTGACTCCCGCCTACTGAGAGGAGAGACTTGGCCCGGTAGGCATAGCTCCATCTACTGGAAGAGCAGTTAATCGGACTCTAGGACTACATTTATATATATATATATATATATATATATATATATATATATATATATATATATTTTTTTTTTTTTTTTGCTGTCCTTTTAAATGTTTTTTTAATCCATCTTATTTTATTTTATTCTATTTTTTTAATTTCATTTTTCATTTCTACTATTATTATTTTTAAAATTCTTTTAAATTTTCTATTTTGTTCTTTCCTTCTTTTCTCCTGCCTTTACATTTCTTTTCAATTTTCTTATTCCCCCTTCCTTGAATTCTACCTGCTTACTCTCATTCTCTTTAGTGACTTCTTCCCATCCCTACTAATACCTTTCCTCCCAAGCATCAAATAAATTTATAGGAGTAAACAGTAACTCAGCAGTCAAACAGAACAAGAAACAATATGAACAGCATGAAAAAGCAAGGAAGAAAAGGAATGCAAACAATGCAGGGCAGCCTAAATATTCAGGAGGATATAGAGTCACCAGAAAAATGGTCATATAAAGAACTCATGGATCACCTGAGACAGATGGAACGGAACCTTAAAGAGGATACGAGACAGCAAATTCAAGCAGCGAAAGAACACATTGAGAAGGAATTACATAAACAGATAAAAGAAGAAGTTAAGCATCTTTATCAGGAGATAGAGACTATAAAAAAGAATCAAACAATGATCTTAGAAATGAGGGAAATTATAAACCAAATTAAAAACTCAAATGAGAGTATCATTAATAGAGTGGAGCAAGTAGAAGCCAGAACGTCAGATAACGAAGACAAAATATATCATCTGGAAAAGAGTCTAGCCAACTCAGATAGGCTGGTTAAAAATCACAAGAGAAACCTACAAGAGATATGTGATAATATAAAAAAACCAAATTTAAGAGTCATTGGGATAGAGGAAGGGATAGAGATTCAAACCAGGGGAATGAGTAATCTACTAGATGAAATAATTGCAGAAAACTTTCCAGAAATAAAAAAGGAAACAGATATACAAATTGTAGATGCATACAGGACACCGAGCATACAAAATCACAGTAGACCAACGCCAAGACACATTGTTATGAAGATATCCAATATACAGAACAAAGAGAAAATATTAAAAGCTACAAGAGAAAAGAGAAAGATTACATTCAGGGGTAAACCAATAAGGTTAACAACGGACTTTTCAACTCAGACGCTGAAAGCGAGAAGATCCTGGAACAACGTATTTCAAACACTGAAAGACAACGGATGCCAACCAAGAATTCTGTACCCAGCAAAATTAAGCTTCAGATACGACAACGAAATAAAAATCTTTCATGATAAACAAAAACTAAAAGAATTTGCAGCCAGAAAAACAGCGTTGCAAAGCATCTTGAGCAAAACACTTCACGAGGAAGAAATGGAAAACAATAACCAAAGCCAACAGTGGGAAGTACCTCAGTAAAGACAGACGGAGCGGGGAAAGCTAATCATGGAGAAACAAACGAAATATTAAAAAAAAAAGAGAGATAAATAATCAAACATGGCTGGAAGTACAAACCATATATCAATAGTAACTCTAAACATTAATGGTTTAAACACTCCAATAAAGCGACATAGGCTGGTAACATGGATTAAAAAAACAAATCCAACAATATGCTGCCTCCAGGAGACACACCTGACTGGAAAAGACATACACAGGCTGAAGGTGAAAGGTTGGGAAAAAATATACTACGCACACGGTCCGCGCAAGCAAGCAGGTGTGGCCATCCTCATATCGAATAAAATCGACTTCAAGACTAAGTTAATCCAAAGGGATAAGGAAGGACATTATATACTGTTAAAAGGAACCATTAAACAACAATATATAACAATTATCAATATTTATGCACCAAATAACGGTGCTGCGAAATACATAAAACAAATTCTCCTCAAGTTCAAGAATCAAATAGATCACAACACAATAATTATGGGTGACTTCAACACACCTCTCTCACCATTGGACAGAACCTCCAAGCAAAAGTTGAATAAAGAAACTATAGAACTCAATACCACAATCAATAACCTAGACTTAACTGACATATATAGAATATACCAACCATCATCGAATGGATATACTTTTTTCTCAGCAGCACATGGATCCTTCTCAAAAATAGACCATATATTATGCCATAGGGCAACCCTCAGTAAATATACAGGGGTGGAGATAATACCATGTATTTTATCTGATCATAATGGATTGAAACTGGAAATTAATGATAAAAGAAGGAAGGGAAAATCCAATATCACATGGAAAATGAACAATATGTTACTGAATGATCAAGGGGTTACAGAAGACATAAAGGAGGAAATCAAAAAATTCTTAGAGATAAATGAAAATTCAGACACAACATATCAGAATCTACGGGACACAATGAAAGCAGTTTTAAGAGGGAAATTCATCGCCTGGAGGTCATTCCTCAAAAAAAGGAAAAACCAACAAATAAATGAGCTCACACTTCATCTCAAAGCCCTAGAAAAGGAAGAGCAAAACAATAGTAAATGCAGCAGAAAGCAAGAAATAATTAAAATCAGAGCGGAAATCAATGAAATTGAAACAAAAGGAACTATTGAAAAAATTAACAAAACTAAAAGTTGGTTCTTTGAAAAAATAAACAAGATTGACAGACCGTTAGCCATGCTAACAAAGAAGAGAGAAAACTCAAATTACTAACATAAGGGATGAAAAAGGCAATATCACAACAGACGCCACAGAAATACAGAAGATAATTAGAAATTATTTTGAAAACCTATATTCCAATAAAATAGAAGATAGTGAAGACATCGATAAATTTCTTAAGACATATGACTTGCCCAGACTGAGTCAGGAGGACACACGGATGAAATTGAAGAAGTAATCAAAAGACTACCAACCAAGAAAAGCCCAGGACCGGATGGGTATACAGCGGAGTTTTACAAAACCTTTAAAGAAGAATTAATACCAATACTTTTCAAGTTATTTCAGGAAATAGAAAAAGAGGGAGTTCTTCCAAATTCATTCTATGAGGCCAACATCACATTGATTCCGAAACCAGACAAAGACACTTCAAAGAAAGAAAACTACAGACCAATATCTCTGATGAACCTAGATGCAAAAATCCTCAATAAAATTCTGGCGAATCGGATACAAAGACACATCAAAAAAATTGTGCACTATGATCAAGTAGGATTCATCCCTGGGATGCAGGGATGGTTCAATATATGGAAATCAATAAATGTTATTCACCATATCAATAGACTTAAAGATAAGAACCATATGATCATCTCGATAGACGCAGAAAAAGCATTCGACAAAGTACAGCATCCCTTTATGTTCAAAACATTAGAAAAACTAGGGATAACAGGAACTTACCTTGATATTGTAAAAGCTATCTACGCTAAGCCCCAGGCTAACATCATTCTGAACGGAGAAAAATTGGAGGCATTCCCTCTAAAATCTGGAACAAGACAGGGATGCCCTTTATCACCACTTCTATTCAATATAGTTCTCGAAACACTGGCCAGAGCAATTAGACAAACGAAAGAAATTAAAGGCATAAAAATTGGAAAAGATGAACTTAAATTATCACTATTTGCAGATGACATGATTCTATACATAGAAGACCCAAAAGGGTCTACAAAAAAACTACTAGAACGAATAAATGAATTCGGCAAAGTGGCAGGATATAAAATCAACACGCACAAATCAAAGGCATTTCTGTATATCAGTGACAAAACTTCTGAAACAGAAGTGAGGAAAAACACTCCATTCACAATATCCTCAAAAAAAATAAAATACTTGGGAATCAGCCTAACAAAAGAGGTGAAAGATTTATACAATGAAAACTACAGAACCCTAAAAAGAGAAGTAGAAAAAGATCTTAGAAGATGGAAAGGTATACCCTGTTCATGGATAGGCAGAACTAACATCATCAAAATGGCGATATTACCAAAAGTCCTCTATAGGTTTAATGCAATGCCAATCAAAATCCCAATGGCATTGCTTGTAGAAATAGATAAAGCAATCATGAAATTCATATGGAGAAATAAAAGACCCAGAATAGCAAAAGCAATTCTGAGCAGGAAGTGTGAATCAGGTGGTATAGCAATACCAGATTTCAAACTATACTACAGAGCAATAGTAGCAAAAACAGCATGGTACTTGTACCAAAACAGGTGGGTGGACCAATGGTACAGAATAGAGGATACAGAGACTAATCCACAAAGTTACAACTATCTTATATTTGATAAAGGGGCTAAAAGCATGCAATGGAGGAAGGATAGCATCTTCAACAAATGGTGCTTGGAAAACTGGAAATCCATATGCAACAAAATGAAACTGAATCCCCTCCTCTCACCATGCACAAAAGTGAGCTCAAAATGGATCAAGGACCTGGATATCAAATCAGAGACTCTGCTTAGGATAAAAGAAAAAGTTGGCTACGATCTACATATTGTGGGATCAGACTCCAAATTCCTTAATAGGACGCCTGTAGCACAAGAGTTAACAGCAAGAATCAACAAATGGGACTTACTTAAACTAAAAAGTTTTTTCACAGCAAGAGAAACAATAAGAGAAGTAATTCGGGAGCCTACATCATGGGAACACATTTTTACTCCTCACACTTCAGACAGAGCCTTAATATCCAGAGTATACAAAGAACTCAAAAAATTAGACAATAAGACAACAAATACCCCAATCAACAAATGGGCCAAGGACCTGAACAGACACTTCTCAGAGGAGGACATACAATCAATCAACAAATACATGAAAAAATGTTCACCATCTCTAGCAGTCAGAGAAATGCAAGTCAAAACTACCCTAAGATACCATCTCACTCCAGTAAGATTGGCAGCCATTAGGAAGTCAAACAATAACAAGTGCTGGAGAGGATGTGGGGAAAAGGGTACTCTTGTACATTGCTGGTGGGACTGCAAATTGGTTCAGCCAATTTGGAAAGCAGTATGGAGATTCCTGGGAAAGCTGGGAATGGAACCACCATTTGACCCAGTTATTGCCCTTCTTGGTCTATTCCCTGAAGACCTTAAGAGAGCATACTACAGAGATACTGCCACATCGATGTTAATAGCAGCACAATTCACAATAGCTAGACTGTGGAACCAACCCAGATGCCCTTCAATGGATGAATGGATTAAAAAAATGTGACAGTTATACACCATGGAGTATTACGCAGCTCTAAAAAATGACAAATTCATGGAATTTGCAGGGTAATGGATGGCACTAGAGCAGATTATGCTTAGTGAAGCCAGCCAATCCCTAAAAAACAAATACCAAATTTCTTCTTTGATATAATGAGAGCAACTAAGAATAGAGCAGGGAGGAAGAGCAGGAAGAAAAGATTGATATTAAACAGAGACACGAGATGGGAGGGAAAGAGAGAGAAAAGGGGAATTGCATGGAAATGGAAAGAGACCCTCATTGTTATAAAAAACTACATAAAAGAGGTTGTGAGGGGAATTGGAAGAAAAAACAAGGAGAGAAATGAATTACAGTAGATGGGATAGAGAGAGAAGATGGGAGGGGAGGGGAGGGGGGATAGTAGAGGATAGGAAAGGTAGCAGAATACAACAGTTACTAATAGGGCATTATGTAAAAAGGTGAATGTGTAACTGATGTGATTCTGCAATCTGTATTTGGGGTAAAAATGGGAGTTCATAACTCACTTGAAACTAATGTCTGAAATATGATATGTCAAGAGCCTTGTAAGGTTTTGAACAACCAATAAAAAAAAAGAAAATAAACTTGTGTACATATTTAAGTGAGTAAAAATATCTAATTTTAATATGCAAAGAATTTCTGAAATCTCTTGTTAAATTTTAAAAATATACTCAAAAATATTTAAATAGTATGATCTCAGTTTTTTAAATATATGTTTACTCTAGAAAATTAAAAAAATGGTAAGCACTTCAAGTATTATGTAGAAGGAAAACATACAGATTTATTTATTGAAAATTTTACTTAACACAGGGACATTCAGAAATGAAAACCCAGGAGGCTGCAGACGTGGCTCATTGGTACAGTAGAGCACTTGCTGGGCATATGCATATATGAAGGACTGGGCTTACCCAGAACCAAAAAAAAAAAAAAAACAGAATGAAATAAAAAAGAAAATGATGACCAAAGACCCAGGGTAAAAGGTATTAATGGTGAGTCTGATTAAAAAAAAAGTGGATAGTTGTAGAAAACATGATTAGATAAGAAGGTTTCATCTAATGTTAACGAACTGGGGAGACCAGTTTATTCAGTGTCTCTAATGATGTTCCATTCCCTGGGTATGGGAAGGACACCTGCCCTGTGAATATCTTCAGAGAAAGTGAGGGGGAGGGGTCATAAAATGACCTACATAGGATTTTCAGCTTGCTTTGGGGGAGAGGGATTCTAGTTTCTATGACCTACGTCAGGGGAAGAAAAGATAGTGGGATATTAGAGAAAAACACCCTCCTTCTGCAGCCTGTTCCAATCTTCTTCAGCTCTAAAATCCACATGCCAAGCAAGGCACTATACTTTGGGGTATCATGTACCAACCATGTTAATATTCCTTAAGTTTCAAGTTCACACATGAGAAATATCAGTTTTCATTTTCCCCAGAATGAGATGAATATTGGAAGAGCAGATTCTATGTGTAAAATACTGCTTCTTTTCACTTCTGTAATGCAGAATGGGGAGTTTCACAGCCCTCCCTTAATGTACATAGTACTGTTTCCACAGAATCTGGAAAATTATGAGCACTAGGACTCGAGAACTTTGTTCTATACTAATGGACAAAGTGATTTCTCACCATCTGGCTACAAGCCAAATCACTTCAACATCAAAAGCTGATGCTTGGGTGGACACATTAGGATTGAGTGTACTGTATTGACACTACCCTGTGATGAATGTCTTATGGGGCAAGCCTGAAATATTCCTTATTTACTCTTCTGTTATTAATGAATCCATTTCCATGATTATGAAATTCACCTGCAAATACTAAACATATAGAACACTGTTTTGTTTTTTTAACAAAATGTAATGGGGATGCAGCCATTTTGGTAAGGCAGTTTGGCAATATCATAATACTAACAGTCGTCTTCTCAAATGCTCCAGCAATCAGGCTCCTAAGTATTTACCTAACTTATTTGAAAATATATGTTTACTCAAACCCTGCATGTGATTGTTTGCCATAGCTTTATTCATAATTACAAAGGATTTGAAACAAGCAAAATTTCATTCAAAAAAGGAATGGATAAGCAAAATGTAGTATAAGTATAGAGTGAAACACTATTCAGTGATTAAAAAGGATTAGTTAACATTAAAATCAAAGCAATTGATGAATTTTTATTGTATATTGCTAGTGGGAAAGAAGTAGTACTACATACAGAATGATTTAATTTATATTAAGGTCTAGAAAGACAAAGCTATAGAGATGGCAAACAGATCAGTGCTTGCTGCCAAGGATCTGGAAAGGGAAGAGAATTAAGTAGGTGAAACAAAAGAATTGTATTAGGATGGTGAAACTACTTTATACGATACTGTAATAGGGAATGTATGACACTATGCACTCTCAAATCCCATGGAATTTTATAACATAAAGAATAAACTTTAATGTTTTCAAGTTAATAAAAAAATTATTTAAGGGGTTAGGTAAAACCCAGAATGAAATTCATGCTGTTACCAAAGGTTCTGTATTATAAATGTTTGAGATAACCTTATTGAAAGGAGAAAGAATGGGGTTGGACAGGGCCAGCCTAGGTAACATTGGAAATGAGTAGAGATTTTAAGGCTAAAGTAAGAAGGAACTGTGCATAAGCATTGTGCTCTCATTGATAAACTTTTTCCCCTTGGATATGGGTTAACAAAAATTCAGGTCATGGCTGGTAGGACACAGGATAAGTTACAGATAAGCAAGAGGGAAAACCATAATAATCCATGTGGTACTGGATTAATGTTGAAGAACTTAGTATGCATTTCTTTTTAAGTTTACTATAGATACAAATGGATACTTATATTTATAGTTATTTCTATATATTAGATAAGTACAAATACATGTATTTCCTTGTTTTTTCAGCTGTGAGAATCAAGAAATAGTGACACCCCTATAACAATGAGCATAGTCAGTGTCCAGATATTGGTTTTTTAATATAATCCTCTAAGTAAAGAAACCAAGGTATCTTGGAGAAATACCTGATTATACATCTAGGGCAAAACATATACATGATCAATTTGGAGAATCTTAATATGCCAGAAAATAAGTTGGTGCTAATGAAAATCACAATATAATTATGTCAGAGAAATATAGAAGCCAACTAAAAGAGCTCCAAAAGCCAGTTTGGAAGAATTTGAACAACAAAATAAACAAATTAGTATTGTATTATTACTCAACATATCAAACACTCCACAAGACAATACTTAAGTAAATGATTTGACTTAATAAATAAATGAGAGGACAGATCTCCTGTGCAATAATGTACCAAATGAATTTTATAGATTTTTCTTTCTCAAGTAGATGGCATATAACGTCTAACCCCTATAGTGTGAGCAGTGCATGGTAACTTCCTTACAAAGACTACAGAATGGATATCAGAAAGAGTGGCTTCACAGTAGAGACATCTGACAAATACTAGCTAAGGCAAGTAATAACAATGATGCAGCATGGTGATAGCATGGACTCTTGATATAATATGGTGGGATGAGAACAGTACTTTATCTCTGCATTTCCCTTCCCAAAACAAAAACTCTAGCCTAACCAAAAGAAACATATCTGAGAAAAACAAATTAAGGGATATTGAACAAAATGCCTGGTCAGTGCTCCTCAAATCTCTCAAAGACAGTAAAACAAATAGATTTTGAGGAATTGTCACAGAATTTGGAGTAGCCTAAGGACTACCATAATGACTAAATGTAATTTGGTAACCTAAAATAGAGCATATCTTAAGCCACAAAGCAACTTTTAGCAAATACAAATAATAACTTGCATTGTATGAGATCAAAGTGGAATGAAATTAGAAATCAATAAAATAAAAATAGAAGTTACTCTAATACCTAGAGACTAAATAATATGCTATTGAATGACCAATGGATAGTAGAAGAAATAGAAATGAAATAAAAAAATTACTTAAGAGATAAATGAGAATAGTGACACAACTTATCAAAATCTCTGGGACACTATAGAAGACAGTTCTAAGAGGAAAATTCATTGTATTGAGCACATTCTTTAAAAGAATAGAAAGTCACCAAATAAATAGCCTAAAATTACATCTCAAAGCCATAGAAAAAGTAGAACAAATCAACACCAAAGCAGTACAAAATAGGAAATAATTAAAATCGGATCCAAAATCAATACAATTGAAATTAAAAAAAAAAAGATTCAAAAAAATGAACAAAACAAAAAGTTGGTTCTTTGAAAATATAAATGAAATTGATAGACCCTTAGCCATGCTATTGAAGGAAAAAACTCAAATCAGTAAAATTCATGGAGAAAATGAAATATCACTACAGACACTGTTAAATTATAGACAATAATTGGAAACTACTTTGAAAATCTCTATTCGAACAAAATAGAAAATTATTAAAACATCAGCAAATTTCTAGAGACATGATCTACCCAAATTGAATGAGGAAGACAGAAAATTTAAACAGATCAATTTCAAGCAATGAAATTGAAGATGCCATTAAAGGCCTACCAACAAAGAAAATTATAGGACCAGATGGATTCTCAGTCAAGTTCTACCAGACTTTCAAAGAAGAACTTACACCAGTACTCCTCAAATTATTCCATGAAACAGAAAAGGAGGGAACTTTTCCAAGCTCATTCTATGAAGCTAGTATCACCCTGATAACAAAACCAGATAAAGACACATCAAGGAAAGAAAACATCAGAAAACCAACATCCAAACATAAGTTCAAAAATTCTTAATAAAATACTGGCAAATCACATACAAAAATATATTTAAAAGATACTTCACCATGGTCAAGTGGGTATAATCCAGGAATGGAAGGTTGGTTCAATATACACAAATCAATAAACATAATTGATCACATCAGTAGATTTAAAGACAAGGGCCACATGATTATCTCAATAGATGCAGAAAATCATTTGAAAAATTCTTGCATCCATTCATGCTCAAAACATTAAACAAACTAGGTATTTTAATGTTTGTTTAAACATTAAACAAACATACTTCAATATTGTAAAAGCTACGTATGCTAAACCCAAGGCCAACATCATTCTAAATGTAGAAAAATTGAAAGCATTCCCTCTAAAAACTGGAACAAGGCAGAAGTGCCCTCTTTCACCACTCCTACTCAACATTATCCATGAAACCCTAGCCAGAGCAATTAGGTAAAAGAAATTAAAGGGATATGACTAGGAAAAGAAGAGCTCAAACTATCCCTATTTGCTGATGATATGTCTCTATATTTACAAGACCTAAAAAACTCTGCCAGGAAGTTTGTAGAACTCATAAATGGATTTAGCAAAGTAGCACGATATAAAATTAACACCTACAAACCAATTGTGTTACTATACACCCATGAAAAATCAGCTGAACAAGAAATCAGGAAAACTATCCCATTCACAATAGTTTCAAAAATATGCATATACATGGGAATAAATTTATTGAAAGACTTCTACAATAAAAACTACAAAACACTAAAAAAATAAATTGAAGAAGACCTTAGAAAATACAAAGATCTCGATGTTTCTCAACAGGCAGAATTAATATTGTCAAATGGCCATACTACAAATTTAATGCAATTCCTATTAAAATTCTTATGACATTCTTCATAGAAATAGAAAAACCAATCATGAAATTTATTTGGAAAAATAAGAAGCCCAGAATAGCCAAAATAATCCTGCAAGAAAAGTGAAGTAGGATGCATCACAATACTAGATTTCAGATTACACTACAGAGTTATAGTAACAAAATGGCATGGTATTAGCATAAAAATATAATTGAAGGCCAATGGAATAGAATAGAAGACACAGAGACAAACCCACATAAATACAGTTATCTCATACTAGACAAAGGTATCATAAACATACATTGGAGAAAAGATAGCTCCTCAACAAATGGTGCTGTGAAAGCTGGAAATCCATATGTAGTAGAATAAAATTATCCCCTCTCGCCCTGCACAGAACTCAATTCAAAGTGGGTCAAGAACCTAGGCATTACACCAGAGACTGTGCACCTAATAGAAGAAAAAGTAGACCCAACTCTCCATCATGTTGGCTTAGGAATTGAATTCCTCAATAAGACTCCTAAAGTGCAATAAGTAAAATAAAGAATCAATAATTAGGATATTATGAAACTAACATGCTTTTTCACAGCAATGAATCAAGAGTGTAAAGAGAGAACCTATAGAATGGGAGAAAAAGTTTGCCACCTGCACCTTAGATAGAGCATTAGTCTCCAGGATATAAAAAGAGCTAAAAAAAAAAAAAAAGAATAAAAAAACAAAAAAATAACTTAACACCAAAAAATAAAAAAATAAAAAATAAATAAATCAGTGAATGGGTAAAGGAACTGAAAAAGCATTTCACAGAAGAAGAAATACAAATGGTCAAGAAATATATTAAAAATGTTCAACATCTCTAGCAATTAGAGATATGCAAATTAAAACTACACTGAGATTCTATCTCACTCCAGTGAAAATAGTAATTATCAAGTATACAAGTAACATTAAATGTTGGTAAGGATGTGGGGGAAAAGGTTCACTTGTACATTGCTAGTGGGACTGCAAATTGGTGTAAGCACTATGGAAAGCAGTTTGGAGATTCCTCAGAAAACTTGGACCCAATTATCCCATTCCTTGATATATACCCAAAGGAGTTAAAATCAGCACACTATTAGCAAGAGGTACAATCATCTGGAACCATGTGACAATTTTCTGACTCAGTATTTTCAGTGAGGTAAGAAAATATTTAACTTTATGTGAGCCAAACAGAGGATATGTAGAGATTCAAAGAGAGTGGAAAAGCTGCAAAATATTCCAATAATTCTAAATTGTCCACCAATTGTGATGTTAAAAATTGAAAGAAAATTAGGGATTGTATCCAAATAGCTCCCCCAAAATAATAATATCTAAAACAAAAAATCATTTGTTTCATTTCTAATAAAGATTAACAGGAGTTTTTTTTCCTCATTTTTGTTATTCAAGGACCCAAATTATGGGACATCCTTCAAAAGTGTTTTAATAATCACCAAGATAGGAGATAAGGGGAGCTACTGTGTCTCACACTAACACACACCCACCATCTTGGCCCACACTCATTAATAGAACTAGTTATATGATTTTATTTGTGTTCAAGTAGATGGGAAATATAATTTTGTCATGGGAACCAGCAGCCATTTGCAACATGTAACACAAGGGACATGTAATGTGAATTTAAAGATTTAAGCAGAAAACTTGATGGGGAAAATCTAGGTGATTGTTACATAGAATAAGACATTTTTGTACTTAGCAACTTTCTAAAATACCTTTATTCAGCTATTTTTAAGAGTAAGGATAGATAATCATTGAATTTTCCTGTAATTCCAAGTACTTACTCCAATACTATTATATTTGATTTTGAAATAATCATTTAGGAAGCAGGGAGTGGTATTATAGTTATTTTTCAATCCTCATAACAAAACTATAAAATCAGTACATCTGAGTAAAAGCTTAAGAAATATATGTAAAATAGTCATTCATTTAACAATTATTAATGACTATATAGTAGTTGGAGCAGAACTAAGATTTGAACCCAGGAACAACTAACTGTGTTTATGTATGTACATACACACAGACACAGACACACGTGTGTGTATATACATATACATACATATATATGTGCATGGTATGAATTTGATTCTGCAATTAACTATTTATACTACTTTAATAAGGACCTATTCTTGCATATGTGCTTCCTTTCTTACAAATTGAAGGAAAAATATTAAACAATTGTTATGGTTTAGATATGAGGTATTACCCAAAAGCTCATTGTCAGGAGCTGCCCTGGATGCAGATGCCTTTAACTCCTGATGCACCAGGTTTGGAATAATTATTGTGTTCAGTCTGGCATGGTAGTGCCAGGTCACAGTAACTTGGGCGTTACCCCATCTCAGATAATGAGGCATGGCTCCAGGAGTAGGCATCACCGAGTGGGGTTGAGTTACACTCACCTGTTCCTTTGTAATCCTACCCCTTTGCCTTTTTGGGATAGAATATTCTATGGAACAGCCTCCCCAATGAAACCCGGGTTTGAGGCATGCCCTCTCTTTCTTGCCTGCTCGCCTCCTTTATGGGAGCTGGGTCAGAGGAGCTGTCACAGAACCCAAAGAAAAAGGTATTTCTGTGTCTTTGTGATTATTTCATGCCAGCCCAGTTTACCTGGAGTGGTCCTGACTAGTTTAGTCATGTGTTGCGACAGCTCATGTATGTGAAAATGCAAGAATGAGCAAAGGTGACATTATTAGATTCTGAAAGCTATAACCAAATCAGTGGATTCATTTGTTTGATTGATTAATGATTTAAAAGGACAACTGTATTGTGTGGTAATGTTGGCAGATAGGGGTGGCTGGAGGAAGTAGGTCACTATGAGGGTACATTTGGGTTTTATAGATCTTGTCCTTGGCTTCTCATGATATCTTGCTCTGCTTCTAGACTTGCATGAGCTGAGCAGTTTTCCTCGACTATGGTTTCTGTCATGATGTTCTGCCTCATTGTGGGCCCAGAGCAATGGAGTCAGCTGACTACCAACTGAATCTCTGAAACCGTAAGCCAAAAAGAAAGTTTTTCTTATATACGTTGGTCTGGTCAGATATTTTGGTCACAGTGATGAAAAGCTAACCAACATCATAATGTTTATAAGAACAATATATCTGATTATAGGGGCTGCGGAATTGAATAAAACTGGACTCAAAACTGTTGTTCCAGTATATCCCAGCGAATAATTGACTCCATTCCATCCTATGAAAAATGAGGGTTAATCTCTCTTGCGCTCTCCTCTCTCCCTCCTCTGTCCCTCACTCTTTCTCTGCCTTCCTTTCTCCCCCTCTTCCCCTTTCTTTTCTGTTCTTGAATTTGTTATATAAATTTAAATGAGATAGTATATATAAAGTCACTTAGTATATCCTCACATTCTCTCAGATATCTATTTGACAACTAATTTGTGGTAAGACTATTGTAGGCAGTTGGGATAAATGAAAAAAACAACATTAAAAATGCCTATATTCAAGAAGCATAAAAATAGGATAATCATGAATGCTCTTTCTTTTTCTCTAGATAGTATTCCTTTATATTCCAAAATTATGATATGTTCTGTTCTACACGAACCCTTTCTATTCTTTAGTTAGTGTGGAATGCTGAGAATGACCAATTTTTCATTAACATTTAAAAATAAAATGAAACTATTTGTCTTTTTCACTTTATAAAATAATTATGGTATGGAAAAGAGCTGCCTTATTTTAAGAGTGCATTTTGTAACCAACCAGCTGAGAAAATCTAAGAGCACAACATAATAATATCTTTCAACAGAAAATGAGTATGTTAAAACATTTGCTGGATTCAGACTGTATATATAGCATTGTCTTTGCTGAAATACTTGAAATTCAAGTGTACATATGTTGATGGTACATTCATCAATACTCTATATTATAAGAATAATATCCTTCTACATAACCCTCATACTATTATAATATCCAAGAATCTCTATAGTCATACAATAGTTATAATCAACAGATTTGGATTTCCCCAAAAGTGCCTTGACAGACTTTTTTTCTGATCCAGGGTCAAATCCAAGATCATTTACTGCATTTAGCTATCATGTCCCTTTAATATTGTTTTGTTTGTTGTGTGTATGTGTTTTGCTGTTTATGAACCCAGGAACACTGTACCACCAAGCTACATCCCCTTCCCTTTTTATTTTATTTTATTTTTTTTATTTTGAGACAGGGTCTCACCATGCGTGAGAGGTGACCTCGAATTTGCTGGGATTGCAGGTATGCTCTATGGCACCTAATCCCTTTAACTTACTTTGATCTAAAAATTCTCACCATTATTTCTTTGTGGTACTTTAAAGTGTTCAGTTCAGTTATCTTGTAGAATGCCATGCATTCTGATTTATTTAAATATTTACTCATGATTAGATTCGTGTTAACATTGTTTTATAAAAATTTTACACAAGTGATATGTGTATTTTTCATTATAGTATATGAGAAAGCACACACAGTCACTTTGTCTCTATGGTCTTGCTAAGTTTGAAGACTGAGTTCAGAATGACATTTTCTAACTCCCTTCATTACAGAAATATTTTCCCATTGTAATTATTAAGCAATTTGTGACTTCATACTATGAGAACACATTAACATATTGTCCTCCTTCAATGTTTCACATAATGTTCTTAGCATGTATAAATGATTTTTGCCTAAACCAATAATTGAAGTAGTGATTGTAAAGGTCATTAGTGATTTTCCACTTTTATTGTTACATTCAAATTTATTAGCTAGTGTTTTTCTGCATTAAAGAACTTTCTCTTATCTCTCTTTTTTAAAGTATTACTATGGACTCAGGAATTCTCTTTTATGTTCATTATTATTATTTTTGGTGTTCAAATTGTCCCAGTTTGATCATTGTGAATCCTGTCAAGAAAACTCTTAATTCTTTGTTGTGTCCCATTAGGGGTACTTTACATTATAATGTAAAATATTATTTCTTAAAACATTAAAACAGATTTTATAATCACAATGGAAAATGTCTATACCTTTGATAATATTATTTCTAATAACTAAAAAATGATACATATAAGGGTATTTCTCTATATAATGTAGTAAAATGAGTAAAGTAAAAAAATAAAATGAAAATGATTGAGTCACTTCATGAGTGATGAACTACTCCTGACAAACCAAACAACAAACACCTGTGTCACAGCTGTTCTCAGCTGCATTTATGTCATTGCTCATCCTTCTGAAAAAACTGCAGCCTTTTAATGAGGGTTAATTATATAGGGGAAAATTGTCACAGAGCTCTCAGAAAGCTTACTAGTATTCTTGAATGGTGTTGGGTGATGAGTAATGATGATTTATTACTCTACAAAGTTGTTGAGAAAGCAATTCTCAGTAAAGTCTTGACATTTTATTATCATTGATATAAAGTATATTATTTTTTAATTGGCCATATCTTCCAGAGCTGAGAAACAGGCCACAAGATCTATCAGGCAGAAGGCTTGTTTAGAATTGGAGCTGCCTGCTGTACTATGTGTTTAATCTTTGGTTTTCTGTGACTACTGAATTTATTTATTTCACCATTTCTGTGTAGAGAGTGAATGCTCACCATTTTGAGCGTTTGTTTCCTGGTATTTTGTATAATTATTTACAATGAATGTTTACCCCTTGGGCTTAGCTATGTGAAATTGTTTTGCTATATGAATATGGCTTTCATGAGGAAATAAATTATTTTCTCTGTTATAGCTCCACACGTGGCACTCGGACATTTAATAAATTTAGTTTAAGAAAATAGATGAAGAATTTAAGAAACGGAGAAAGACAGAAACATGTAGTTAAGCATGATGATGTCTAATAAAGGTGCACCTTATATGCTTGGCTAATATTTCTTACAGCCAGACCTCCATCACTTGTCCCTTACAAAACCTTTGTTACAAAACCTGGCCCTAGCTAAGCTAAAATAGGCAATCTAACAGAAGGGTGAGGGATGTGGCAACAGTCTGACCCAAGGTGAAAAGTAAAGTTATAAGGATGCAGGATAGGTAAAAGATAAAATAATTTTGCTCTGAACTAAAGAATATTATAGTAAAATAGATTAAGTATACCAATTCATAGTTAGGGGATTCAATGTGGAGAAACAGTCTTTCTGAAATATCAAGACTCTGAGGTCAGAAATATTTTTCAAGGACACTTCTGCACTAATTTGGGTCTTTCTTCTTGGATTAAGATGCATCCCTGCTGACTCTGAGTTTAGTTGAAGAACTAAGAAATCCTAAAGTTTACAATGATTTTCTTGGACAGAAGCACTAGGATTATCAGTGTGAGTTCACCCCAATTATTAGAGAAATTCTTTTATGCCCAAACTCTAAAATACCTTAAAATATTGAGCCTTTTTCTAGATTCTAATAAGACCCTAACTTGTTCAGAAAGTTCCTATAGAGAAGGAGGGAAAAAAGCTACATGACTTTAACTACTTTTGATCTAGTTAAGATCCTTCTTTCTGTTTAAAAAAAAAGAATTGGGAACTTATGCCTATAATAGACCAAGTGGTTTCCTCATAAAGTTGCACTTTAATTTAGGAACAATATCTATTCATATCTATTGCATCTAACTAATATGACTTCATAGAACTCCCCACTACCTAACAAGACTAATTTTATTTTGAAAACTTTATGTTCACTTCATTTGTTAATTGAATTAGTGGTCCCATCTTCCATTAGGTTATACGTTTCTTGAAGGCAAGGACAATGTTGTCACCAACTACTTTGGTTTGGTTATGAGGGTTTTCCCAAAACTCCTGTGCCAATAAAGCCTTTATTGTTGTTCAGCTGCGGACATTCTCTAAAAGCAAGATGGTCAGAGTGACGCAGCCCCTTCAGTTTGGTCTCATATTTAAACCAAAAACAAAACAAAACAAAACACACAAAAGGGATATTCGGGGGGTTAGCCAATGCAAGCAAGCCAAGTTACAGAAGCTGGAGATTGCAGTCAGGTGGCAGGAGGCTTAGCCAATCAAAATAAGCACAGTTACCCAGTTACAGAAACAGGAGATTACATTTAGATAGTTCCCTGTTCTTGAGGGTTTCCATAACAAAAGGAAAAACAACTGCCCTAGTCATGACTTTTCTAGTTGGCATGGCTATTTCAAAATGGAGTTTCTGAGCAAAATGGAGTCACTATAGTCAAAACTTCTGTCTCATCACAGCTATGGTCAATGAAGATCTATCTTTATTCTGAGAGTCTTATCTCTTGTTCCATCTCTTAAAAGTCCAAGTTTATTATTATAAGCAAATGGGGATATTCCAGTTCTGTATTCCCTTCTTTCTTAGTATTTGTAATCTTGTATGTTTATGTGGGAAGAGGAGACCAGTGTATTTTCACTCTCTAATACTCAACATTTACTTGGATCAATGGTTTACTCCAAGAGAAATGCTACTCATAGGCCAGTTGAATGAAGCATTTGCATTTTTTTCCTGCTGCTTTCTGCTGACAGGTTTCTAAAGAAGTAAATATATTTCCATTATTATAGCCTCTAACCTAATCATGATTAGGTGTCTATTATAGTCCTGTTATTTATCACTAAAAACTTGGTCAACAATAGTAGATATGACTTTGGTATATGACCTACAGAGGAAGATAATTAAGGCATTACAAAAGAGAGAACCCCTTCTCTGGAAGTTTAGTCCTTACAGAAAGGTTATAGAACTGCACCTAGACATCAAACCATCTATTTCACCCTATAATTTGGTCAAAGGAACACTCTGCTGATATTGTTGTGCCTCACTTAGCATTATACCTAGTCATGTATTTGCCCAACTTGAGTTTTACAACTAAACACATTTGCCTTTGTGCTAATTCCTGATATATAAGAATTCTAAAAAAGCACATCTAAAAATCTTCATTGTGTAAAATACATTAGGGATTTTCACAGAAAGGACCAGTAAGAGAAAAGTGAGCATAAGGTTACATTACGTACTCTAGGAAGAAAAAAAGTCACAAAGAGCATACTCAATAGGAAAAGGATATTTTCAAAATGTTCTTGATAATGATAATTCCATAAAGAATTTTCAGTTTTTGAAGCTCTCATTTTCTAACATCAAATTATTTATCATGATAATTTTATAGTGATTACCTTGCTCTGGATATGTATTATATCATATTTAGTATGTGTATTTGTACTTATACACATTTGAAATTCTTCCCTTTACCTAGGATTATTTTCTCCATCTCCATCTAATAGAATCATCTTCATATTGCAACTTATACAAAATATATATTACTATTATCCTCTCATTTATAGATGTGAGAACTAAAATTAATAATGTTTAAAGTTTTTTTACCTAGTTAATAGTAATTAATACTAAGTTATGATGGTGTGAAAATGTTTGTGACTTAGCATGATTCTGGATAGAAAGCTATGCCCCAGGAAATGCTAATCATAAATTTATTTATGGTTCCCTCTTTCATTTGGCTCTACATTAGATTTTGTGGTGAGCAAAATAATGACAAGAATGAAAAGTAACTGTTTCTCTTCTGGATATCTTCTAAATTTAACAATAGCAAAAATTATCAGTTTTTTGGGTTAAAAAAGTCACTTCAGGAAAGATATCCTGAGTCCTACACAACCTATAGTTCTCTGTTTTTCTTTTAACTTAGCAACTGTTATGGTTTTGCTGTGGTATTCCCAAAAGCTCATGTGTGAGAGGATGGATGCAAGAAGGTTTGGAGGAGAAATAATTTGGTATAGCATTAACCTAATTAGTGAATTAATCCCTGATGGCATTAACTGAGTGGTAACTAGAGGCAGGTAGGGTGTGGCTGGAGGAGGTGGGTCATTGGGGGCATGGATATGGGTATGTAGTTTTTATCTGGATAGTGGAGTCTCTCTCTGCTTCCTGATCATCATGTGAGCTGCTTCCCTTTCCCACATACTTCTGCCATGTTGTCCTGCCTCACCTTGAGCTCAGATAAATGGAGTCTGCTGTCCATGGACTGAGACACGTGAAACCATGAGCCCTTAAATAAATTTTCCTCCTCTATATTTGTTCTGGTTGTGTCTTTTAGTCACAGCAGCGAAAAAGCTGATGCAAACAGCAACTATGCAAGCCCATCTATCTACATTATTTTCTGTTTTTACCCTCTTTTGTCAAATAGCTGCTAAAAATCAGAATAAATTGTGTCTAGAAATATGCCATGATTTCAGATTATCAAAGCATTCCATATGGTCCAGCCAGATAATGATGATGCTAACAGTAAACAATAAAAGATACAGCACATTGAAAGAAGAACATGTTTTGTCTAGTTATGGCCTTCATATCTTTCCAACTTCCATTTAGTATTGAAGAGAATCATCTCTGAATGCTGTATACACAATTTTGAATCTAAACACCCTTCCCTAACATGATGAACCAAGTATAATTAAGAAAAGTACAATCCAAAGAATGACTTCAAAATAGAGTAATTAGAGCTTGTCCTTTTAAGCAATTGCTTCATTTTAAAGCACAAATG
This sequence comes from Urocitellus parryii, assembly GCF_045843805.1. Taxonomy (NCBI): domain Eukaryota; kingdom Metazoa; phylum Chordata; class Mammalia; order Rodentia; family Sciuridae; genus Urocitellus; species Urocitellus parryii. The sequence continues at coordinate 111,304,594 of NC_135547.1, forward strand.
ACAGTATACAAATGAATAATAGTATGACAAGATGAGATGATGAATTTAAACAAATATAGGCACAGAAAACAAATAAGAGTTTCATCAAAGAAAATTGTAATAGTAAATAAATTAATCAACATTTAACCTATTTATTCTAAAGGAATCTTGTGTTGTGGGGGTTTTTTCCATCTAGTGCTAGATTTATGCTTTTGTTTTCCATTGACAAAGATTGACGAAGTATTGCCCACATGTAATTTTCCTGTATCATTAATTATAAATGTCTCACTAGAATAATATGAAAGCAAAAACTCATTTGGAAAGCTGATCACCTAGACTGCATACTAATAAATTAAAATCAACAGATGAGAAACTAACTTCTTTCTTACAGATAGAAATATCTTTCTTCATCCAATTGAGTTCACTTGTCACAAATTCACAGTCTGCATTTTAATTTCCATAACACATTAATATTATTAATACATATTAAATGCATTTAAACTCTGTTAAAACCATGCTGGGCAATACAGTACATCACATCCACAGCAAAACTGTGAAACAAATTGTGATTCTGTAATTAAGGTAAAATACTCATATGCTTAATGTGCAATGCTTAATTAAATCACAAGGAAGCAAAAAGGTAATACACACAAGTAGAAATAATACAAACAAGTAGACATAAAACTGGGGAAATGTGAACAAAATCAGTATGTTTTATCAGTGTCAAGTACCTGGTTGTATATAGTGTGATTGTTTTGCAAGATATTTTCATTTGAGGGACTTTGGTGCTGTGTGCACAGGCTCTTTCTATATTATTTCTTACAAATATATGTGACTCTAAAATTATCTCAAATTGTTTTCTTAAAAATATAAGATAATATGTATCTTGTATTTGATAGAGAATGAAAGAAAGCTTTGAGAAATGGTAATTAAGGAGATTCAAAATAGGAGGACTTAAAATCACTTACATATCCAGACTACATTCAAGATCCAAGATTGCTATATTCAAAATTTATAGGTATGTGCCACTGTACCCATCCATTTTTGTGTTTTGTTAACCTGTAATAAGATCAGTCCTGACAAAAGCTTACCCTAAAACATTCCAGTTGCTTTGTGCTTCAGTGGCTATGAGAGGAAGTAATAATTTGCAATTTAAGTAAATAAACATGTTGGTTGTATCTTTTCTATTTTTGTCTATAGTGTTGAAATTTATAACTGGTATGATAAAATTTATTAATTGTATAGATATGCATTCTTTCTCAATTTGCCTATGTTTTAATGTAATCTCCATTTTTAAATCTTCAAAATTATTATCTTAAAGAATCTCAACAAGTTTAATCTAAAATGCATGTGGAAATAGGGAAAAAATGAGAAGTAACATGAAAGACTTTTTAAAATAATAAAGAGAACTAACCTTATTTTAAAAGATGTTATAAAGTCATGATCATTGAAACAAAGTGTAATTAGTGCAGGAAGGAACAAAAGTTGATAAAGCAGAAGAGAGAAGCTAGAAAAAGATGTATGTGTGATTGTTTATGTAAATGTATACGAACTTAATTTATATTGAAGATACATTTCAAATAGGAAATATCATACTAAAATAGATTAAATGATTTTTAAGGAAAATTATCATTTAACTGAATTATTAAAAATCAATAATAGCCCTAACTTATTTTCTATATCAGGCTGTTTTTTATTAGGTATTTATTTGTTCACTTATTTTTATTGGTGGTTCTTCATTATACATGACAGTAGAATCCATTTTGATAAAATTATATAAGTATGAAATATATCTTATTCTAATTAGGACTCAATTCTTGTGGGTGGGATTCACTGTGGTATGTTCATATATTTACACAGGAAAATTATGTTAATTTTACTCTACTGTTATTCCTAGTCATATCACCCTTTCTTTTTTTTTCTTTCCCCTTAGGCTAATCTAGTGAGCTTCTCTTCCCCCCGCCCCCGCCTTTACTGTAGTTGATTAAGTATTTAAATATAAAGAACAAAAGTATGAAAATTATTATAGAACAGAAGTATTTTATCACATTTTGTGAATAGTCATTCTGAAGAAAGTCAAAACTGAGAGAGAAAGAGATAGGAAGAGAGAATCATGGGTCATAAGAAACTTTTTATGAAGCTGAACAAATTCAACTTTCTGAAAATAATATCATACTGTAAAACAAAATGAAAAATTCTTGAAATAAAATTTCAAGAAATGAATGGAAAAACATTTGCAACATATAAATATATTTGCAAATTATATAAGAGACAAATGGTCATTACTACAACATTCTTAAAACTTTAAATCAACACGGAAAGATACTTAACTTGATGTAGCCACACTTACTTGTTTTGTTTTTGTTGCTTGTGATTTTCATGTCATATTCAAAAAATCACTGCCAAGACCAATGTTAACAATCTTTCTCCCTATGTTTTCCTCTGAGAGTTCTATAAGTTTAGACCTTACATTAAGGTCTTTAATCCATTTTAATTGTGTGTGTGTGTGTGTGTATGTGTGTGTTAGTTATAAGATAAGGATACAATTTCATTCTTCTGCATGTGGAAATGCAACTTTACAAATATCACTTATTAAAGAGACACTCATCTCTTTATTATGTATTCTTGGCATTAGTATAAAAATCTGGTCAATCATATGTATGTGAATTTATTTTTGATCTCTCTTTTCTGCTCTAACTTGAATTAAAAATGGTTCAAGGACATGAATAGACATTGTTCCAAAGAAGACACCAAAACACACATCAGGCATCTGAAAAGAAATTCAGCTTCACTAATTATCATAAAAATTCAAATTAAAAACAACATAAGATATCATCCCAACATGTTAGAATGCCTCTAATAAAAATGCAAGAAGTAACAAAAGTTGGCAAGGGTGTGGAAAAAGGGAACACTTCCAGACTGTTGGTGGGAATGTAATGAAATCAATATGGTAGTTCCTCAAAAAATTAAAATAGAACTAGAATATGATGTAGTAATACCATTTATTTTTGTATATATCTCAAACTTCATAATCAGTATATTGAAGAGATATCTGCACTCCCATATTATTGTAGCTTTGTCCACAGTAGCCAAGAGATGGAAATAACTTAAGTCTCTATCAACTAATGAATAGAAAAAAGAAATATGATGCATGTATACAATGGAATATTATTCAACCACAAAAATAAGGAAGTCTCCACATTTGTAACAACATGAAGCTTGGAGGATGTAATGCTAATTTAAATAAGCCAAATATAGAAAGAAAAATACTATATGATCTTACATGCATGTGAAATCTAAAAAAGTTGAACTCAGAAGTAGATATTAGAAAGGTGGTTACCAGGCACAGTGGGGTGAGATGTAGTGGAATAGTGGGGAGATGTTTTCTGTCAAATATATATACTTTCAGTCATAAAGAATAAGTTCAATGATTCTAATTATTCATGAGTTCTGATAAATGTCTAAATGTGATTTGATAATTATTACAAAATGTGTATAATATACTAAATCATCAGGTTATACACCTTGGATAAACCTTGATATTTTCAAATAACAAATATAGATTATTACAAAAACAAGATTATTTTGACCCTCAGCTCAACATAGATTTAAAATCTGATCATTCCACATGGTGTGAAGAAATAGAGAATCTAGTTTTCTTACATCAAATTGTTCAGAGTAAACACTGCTGAAACATTTGGGGAAATGATTTTGGCAAGATATACCAAAATTTTGAAATAATAATGGAATGACACTGCAAGAACATAACTAATAATCAATTCTGTAGGAATATTTATGCAAAACTTGAAATTATGCATTGCATTATAAGTGTTGCATTAAAATATGTATTGCATTATAGTTTGCATTGATTTAAATGTTGAAACAAAGTAAACATGTATCACTAAGGAAGTTTTCATGTGCAATCATAATACAAAATGGTATGCAGCTATTATCAAGAATAAGATAAATATAGGAAAATTATTTGACAGAAAAAGATGTTAAATCAAATATCTGAAGAGTATGTATGGTTTCACTTATGTTATATTATGTGCATGAAGAAAATATGGATGCAAAAATATATTTTTGAAAATGATCCCCTTGGAAGGAAGTCATAAGAGCAAGATGTTAGAAGGATATTTACAAATCTTTATTTCTTTACATATTATTTATGTTCTATGTCATAATGTGGCATAACAAAATAGTAAAACATAAACTTGATCCTGTTTCATTTTGAAAATATAAAAATAATGTAAGCAAGAAAATTAAAATAACTTATAGCCCAGACACAAGACTACTAACATTTTAGTAGATACATTTTTAAACTTTGTCTCCATACATTTATTGGATTTTTAATGTCCCATAAATATAAGTGTATCTAGTTTAAAAAAAAAAAACTCTTACAAGAGAAATATTTTATTACTGGAAACTCTTACAAACATTAATACCTACAAACCTATCAGATGTATGTTAATTAATTAATATATTTTATTTTTAGAGCAGTTTTATATTTAAAGAGAAATTGAGCAGAAAGTACAGAGAGCTCTCCTATACCCGTCTTTCTACCCATTTCCTCTCCCACAGAGTCCCCTACTGTTAACATCTGGCATGAGTGCAGTATATTTGTTACAATTAATGAGCCAATCTTGTTACATTATCATTCACTGAAGTCCAAAGCTTGCATTAGGATTCACTGTGTATTATATAGTTATAGGCTGTTGACAAATGTATGTTATATATTCACCATCACAGTATCATACAATATAGGTTCATTCTCCCTAAATCCTCTGTGCTCTACCTGCTTATTCCTCTATTATTCACATCTCACTCTGTTATTTTCAATATGACATGTAAATGGAAGCACACAGTGTGTAGCATTTTCAGACTTACTTTTGTTCTGAGCAATATGGATGTTTTTTTCAAAGCATGACAGTTCATTTTAAATCACAAAATAATGTTCTATTGTCTGAGTTTACCACAGTTTGCTTTTCATTCAACTAGGAGTGTCCATTCCTCAAGGATATCTGTGTAGTTCCACATTTGGACAATTATGAATAAAGTTGCTATAAGCATCCTTGTGTAGGTTTTGTGTAGATGTTAAGCTTTCATCTCCTTTGCATAAATACTAAGGACCAGGATTGTTAGGTCATGTGTCAAAACTTACTTTTAGCTTGAAAGAAACTACCAAACTGTTTTCCAAAGTGGCTGTACAAGTTTATGTAGCTAGTGGAAGCAACAAACTATAGTTCTTGTTGTTCCACATTCTTCCCAGCATCTGGTGTTGTCAATGTTTTGGGATTTAGTCATTCTAATAAGTTTTCAAATACATTTGTGAAATAATGAATTATGTTTATAAGAGTTCAACAATGATATTTTGAAATTAACTGCATATTTTCAATTTCAAATATGTTTTGAACTAAGAATTTTTACTACATATGCAAAGGAAAAGCATGATACACACACACATACACACACCCCTCAAAATGTAAACACCTAGTGTAAAATGTAATGAAAGGACTTTTCAGTATCAAATAAAAAAAGCGGGTGTTGGTGTATTTTTTGTTGTTTTTTAACTGAATGGGTATATTTCATATATAAATAAACATAAGAACTCACATACATTTGCAAAATCAGGCTTAAATTTAGTTTCATATTTTCCCCCAATACTGAGTCCTAATAGTATATAGGACAGGACTTACAAACATTAAGTATTAAGTATGATAGCATTATCATACTATTTTTTTCTTTCTTTCATATTCCTATTCACCAAAATGCCTCTACTTAGCCCTTGGCTTAAAGGCTGAGGCCTGAGACACTGGGTAGAAAGAGCCAGCACACAAAACCCCTGATGAATTTTGCCTTCTGATCTTCAGTTGCTCTCATCTCTACAGGACAGATTTATAAGAGAAATCAAAATCTGAAAGATTTTCAGAAGAAATCTTAAGAACTCCCAGCTCTTTCCACAATAAAACTGGCAATGTTGTGAACTCTATAGGGGAGAACAGGGACAGAAAAAAGGAAGGAGGAGGAGAGAGGAGTGAAACATTCATAAGCATAAAATTAATATTACCAAAAGCCCTCTGTTCCAGTTCACTTTCAATTGTTGCTCAACATCACTACTTTCATTTTCTCATAGGAATTACTATGAGATTTGTTCTAGATCTCAAACTTTTAAGCAATAGGAAAGATTATGTACAATAATTAGTGCTATCCAGCAGATGACTTGATATTACATAGAAAAAGAGCAGGAACCCTATAAAAGTGATTGCATTAACATTGCATATAACTCACATAACTAAAGACAGTAGTATATTTGAAAAGACAAAGTTATTTTTCCATTAATGTCTTTTATGTTGCACAGTGTAGTCATTTTGTTTGTTTTAGAATCTTTGACTAAAAAATAACAACTGATTTCTATATTCATGTTACAGGAGTTTGGACAGCAGAATGAAATATATCTATTTATGATATACATATATGTGTGTGTGTGTGTGTATATATACACACACACACACACACACACTACACAACCCCAGATATGCACATATTGTGTTCATATATTTTTACAACTATAAATATATTAAAATTTAAATATATTAATTTACAAAAAGTACAAAGAATTTATGGAAGAATAGAAATAGAACGAAGAACTAAAAAAACTAGCAAAGAAATGAGGAAAGCTAATAAAATTTAGGGATATATGAAACTAAATTGGTCCAATTAAAGGAAAGAAAAAAACAAAAATGTATTCCTAATTATGAATAAGTAAAGAACATTGAAGAAAAACATGAAACATAAATAAACAAAAGTTGATCATGGATTAAAGTCAGCTGTTCGTACTAAACAACAGCTAGAAACTTTTAACATACCATTTTAAAAAATTCGAAGTAAATGGAAGCACTTTTATTTGTTCCTCTTTCTTTCTAGATGATTAAACTCTGTGGAATATGTGATTCACTTATATATTTCACTCATGTTGCTGTTCACATGTATTATTTTTGTAGAAAAATAAAAAGGCTTTTCCTGGGTCTCTGATTTCATATGCACTCCTCCCTCAATTTTCTAGTGGGAAAAGCAACTCTCTTCTGGAAGTGAGAAAAATAAGGGATAAAATCATTCTAAGTCCTCTCTAATCCTGTGATTGATGTCCACAGGGGTCCCATGCAGTTTATTTAGTACTCACTGAGGAATTTATAATATACTATGAATTTTATCACTATTATTTATTGCTGTCAATTTCTCATTCATATTTATTATAAATATTAACTCATATACAAATTAATGAGTTTCACTGTGACATTTCCATACATACATATATTGTGCTCTAATCACCTTTCTTTTCCTCGCTTCTTTCTCCTTTCCCCACATCTGTATTTGGGTCTTTCTTTTTTTTATTTCCATATATAAGAGAAAATATATGATATCCATATTTCTGAGTCTGTCTTATTTCATTTAACAGTATGATCTCCAGTTCCTTCCATTTTCCATTGGATTTATATATGATATTTTCTTTATCTGTACATCTATTGATGGACACTTAGGTTGATTCCATAGCCTGGCTATTTTGAACAGTGCCACAATAAAGATAAGTATGCAGGTATATATATTTGCAGGTTTAATTCATTACCTTCATGTATAAACCCAGCAGTGGAATAGCTGGATCATAAAATAGTTCTGTTTATTTTGAGGACACTTCATGATAGTTTCCATTTCACTGGGAGATTTTTAAGTATCAATATCCCATTCTTACCTTCAAGCTGATATAAAAAGTGCTCAGAATTAGAGTATCATCCTGTCTTTTAAAATCTCTCTGGAATAGAGCATATTTTGTTTTCAAATGGGAGGAAGGCACTCCTGCCTGATATTGGGTGCATGGGAACCACTGGTTGGTACAGGTCAGGAGAAGCTAACCCTCATTGCTTTCATAGGCTATTCTTCTAGTCCATCCAGTTTGTACTCTTAATCCAGTATGTATCTTCTTCATTGTTATCAACTTCTATGTGCTCTGAACTTTAGTTCTCTCTAGAAATGCTTATAAAATAATATATTCTCATTTGACTCCACCCCTTGAAAAATTTATTGAATCTCTGCTTTCCATTTGTCACACTGTTATGAACGGGTATTTTGTACCTTTCTTGTGGTATAATTAAAATACAAAAAATGTACTTGAATACATTCAAACAATAGATAGTATGTGTTCTTAACATATCTGCAAACATGCATATACACACCACAAAAGAAGATGAAAATCTGTTATAATTATTAGTACATACTAATTGTACAAAATAATGGGATTCATTGTGATATTTTTATTCATGCATATAACATACACTGGTAGTATCAACCCTCCCTATTACCTTCTCTTACCCCCCTGCTTCTCCTTCTAGTCCCTACATCCATGTAATCTTTCTTATTCTCTTTTAGGTCCCACATATGAGAAGAAATGTGATTCTTGTCTTTCTGAGGCTGACTTATTTTGCTTAATATAGATCTCTAGTTCTATCCATTTTCCTTTGAATTACATGGTTTCATTCTATATAGATGAATAATACTCCATTGTTTATATAGACCATGAATTCTTTATCCATTCATCTGTTGATGGGCATATAGCCTGATTCCATAATTTCTCTATTCTGAATAATGCTATGATAAATTTGTATATGCAAGTTTCTTTATTATAGGCTGACTTTAATTCCTTTCAGCATGTTTTGTTTTTCATTTCTTTGATAACATCCATTCTCACAATGTTGAGATAGAATCTCAGTGTAGTTTTGATTTGTATTTCTCTGATGGCTAAGGATGTTGAATATTTTTCACATGAAATTATTAGTCATATATAATTCTTTTGAAAAGTGACTGTTAATTCATTTGCCCATTTATTGATTGACCTACTTGTTCTTTTAGTATTAACTTTTTAAAATTCCTTATGAATTCTTAATATTGATCCTCTATCAGATGAATACCTGGCAAATATTTTCTTCCATTGTGTAGACCATCCCTCCACTTTGTTGATTATTTCTTTTGTTAAGCAGAATCTTTTTAAATTTGATGTAATACCATTAGTCATTTTTTTTTATTTTGCTATTTTCTGAACTAATGGAGTCCTATTATTGAAATCATTTTCTATAACAGTACCTTAATGTTTTCTCTATTAGGTTCAACTTCTCACATCTGAAAGTTTTTGATTCACTTTGTATTTACTTTAGTACAAGGTGAGAGATAGAGACCAGTTTCAGTCTTCTACATGTGGATTTCCAGTTTTCCTAATACTACTTGTTGAAGAGGCTATCCTTTCTCCAACACATATGTATGGCTACTTTGTTAAGAATTAGTTGACTGTAAATATGTGGGTTTAATCCTGGGTCCTCTATTCTATTATACTGTTCTACATGTCTATCTTTATGCCAACAGCATGCTTTTTTGTTACAATGGTTCTATACTGTATTTTTATTTATTTTTAATTTTTTAGCCTTTTTATATATACATGACACTATAATGTATTTTGACATATTGTATACACTTGGAGTATAATTTCTCTTTCTTGTGGTTATACATGATGTGGCATTACAGTGGTTGTGTATTCATACATGAACATAGGAAACTTATGTCTGATTCATTCTACTGTCTTTCTTATTCCCATACTCTCTCCATTTCCTTCATTCCCCTCTGTCTAATCCAGTGAACTTCTAATCTTTCCACCACCACCACTCCCATTGTGTGTTTGTATACATATATCAGAGAGAACACTCAGACTTTGGTTTTTTGGGACTGGCTCATTTCACTAAGCATGATAGTCTCCAGTTTCATCCATTTACTGGCAAATGCTATAATTTCATTCTTCTTTATGGTTGAGTAATATTCCATTATGTATATATTCTGCATTTTCTTGATCCATTCATCTGTTGAAGGAAACCTACATTGGTTCCATAGTTTAGCTATTGTGAATTGAGTTGCTATAAACATTGATGTGGATGTGTAACTATAGTATACTGATTTTAAGTCCTTTGTGTATATTCTGAGGAGTGGGATACCTGGGTCAAATCGTGGTTGCATTTCAAATTTTCTGAGGATTCTCCATACTGCTTTCCAGAGTGGTTGCACAAATTGGCATTCCCACCAGCATTGTATGAGTGTACCCTTTTCCCCACATCCTCACCAACATTTATTATTACTTGCATTCTTGATAATTGCCATTCTGACTGGAGTGAGATAAAATTTCAGCATAGTTTTAATTTGCATTTCTCTAATTGCTAAAGATGTTGAACATTTTTTCATATATTTGTGACTGATGGTTTTTCTTTTCTGTGAAGTGTCTGTTCAGTCCCTTTGTGCATTTATTGATTGGGTTATTTGGTATTTTGGTGTTAAGTGTTTTGAGTTATGTATACTGGAAACTAATACTCTGAGGTGCAGGTGGCAAAGAGATTACTCCTGTTTTGTAGGTTCTCTGTTCATGTTCTTGATTGTTTCCTTTGCTATGAAGAAGCTTTTTAGTTTGATGCCATCCCATTTATTGATACTTGATTTGACTTCTTGTGCTTTAGGAGTCTTGTTTAGCTGTGGTATATCTCTCAAAAGCTCATGTGTGACCCAACACAAGAAAATTTAGAGGTAAAATGATTGGGTTATGAGAGGCATTAGTCTGCTGAGAGGGATTAACTAGGTGGTAAGTATAGTCAGGTAGGATGTGGCTAGAGAGGTGGGTCATTGGGGGGCATGCCTTTGGGGTTTATATTTTGTTACATGAGCTTAGTCTCTCTCTATTTCCTAGTTCCATGTCACCAGCTCTTTTTCTTTATGTTCCACCTCACCTTGGAACCAGTAGAGGTAGCTGTCTATGTGCTGAGACCTCTGAGACTATGAGCCACAAATAAATGGATTGTTTTTTTAATGAGTAGAAAGCATTATTTGCTAGTATATTCTGGGTAAAATAAGTCAAAGGTGCACAATGGTATGTTAACATATACAATTATAGATGAAAAGAACATTTTTTTTTCAGCCAGGCACAATGGCATATGCCTTTAATCCCAATGGCTCAGGAGGCTGAGGCAGGAGGATTGTGAGGGCAAAGCCAACCTCAGCAAAAGTGAGGCATGAAACAACTCAGTGAGACCCTATCTCTAAATAAAATACAAAATAGGAATGTGGCTCAGTGGTCGAATGCCCCTGAGTTCAATCCCTGGTAACCAAAAAAAAAAAAAAAAAAACTTATTGTCTTTATTACAAGAGCCTTTCTATTCAAGATGGAGGACCAAAAACATGCATTTCTTTTAGCTCCCTTCCAAAAAACAAAACCCATCCAAAACAAAAACAAAAATCAGTACAGTAGAAGTTATGTAAATGATGGAAAATACATAGAGATAGAAGTTGTCATCACTTTGATGTGACCAGTTGTGTAGAGGAAACTTTATGCAGAGAATAGGAATTGAGAGAGTAGAATAAAGCTAAAAGATAAAATCATATTAAACAACTTTTAAAAATTTGAAAGGAAAGCATAATCCTGGGAAGGTTTATGCAAGTAAAAGTCAGAAAAGAGCAAAGAAAAGACTAATGGTTTCAAGAAGTAACTGGTCAGCAATATCAATATGTGTTGAAAATTTAAGAAATGTAAGGACAGAGGAGGCTATTATAGCTAGATGAATAAAAGAATAGCAAGACTAAAGTCAGATCACAGTTTATGAAGAGATGAATGTGAGTGTATTGAAATTTTATCTTTTCTTTTTTTTTAAATGTATGTATGTATGTATGTATGTATTTATTTATTTTGCTGAGAATTAAACCCAGTGCCTCACCTGTGCTAGGCAAGCACTCTACCACTGAGCCACAACCCCAGTCTGGTCTTTTTTTTCTTTTTAACATAACATTTTACTCATGAGCATTATATATATTTTAAATGTGATTTTTAATACTCACATAGCATTCCGTCACATGAACATCCATAATTTAAGGATTAAAGCATATGAAAACTCTGTTTTATAGGTCAATATTTGTCAACTCATGATAATTTTATTTGGTTCAACTTAACATTTGTCTAATTCCCATTTGTAGCACTTATATTAACTACTCATAATGAGATTATGATGCGAATTCTGTTTTTCAAGTGTTTGTAATCCTAAATAGATATTACTTACTGCTAGAATGAGCCATGGTTGAACATAGATTTTTTTTTCCTCATTTTAAAATTGTATAGGGGTATGGACTACCTTCCTTAGAAAAAAATAGAGAAACAGAAGTTTTTTTCACCATTTAATTCTTTGAACCCCTTTGTAGTCATATGCAAAAGCAACCTAACGATCTACCATCAAATTATTTTCATGATGTATTAGCTGACAACTTGATTAGAGTTCCCTTCAGTTTCTTGGAAAGCAATGAAGTGGAAACCCCTTGCCTCATAAAATTATTCATTTCCTAGTAATTTGAGTCAATCATGTCTCCCAAACAATATGATTATAGCTAGTTGTCCCTTTGGTATCTTAGAAGTTTTACCACCTGTGGCACTTTTTAGGGATTGAGTGGAGGTATTCCTTCGATTGCAAGGACTAAAGAAAATGTGAAAGAGAAGAAGAATCAGCACCTCTATCATATGTGTGCCCTTGTTAAGCAGATCCATGTTAGCAAAGATTACAGAGTTGAAGACCCTTTTCTGTTGTAGGGAAGTTTTTGCCTGAGCCAGAAGTACATATATTCCAGATTGAAAAATTCTGACTTAAGGCAAAATGACATTCATTGCTGTTTATTTGATGGGAAGTCCTAAGATTGACAGTCTCTGGTTTGTATCTGGCATTCAACAGTACCATCTGGTACCTACACTTCAATCTTTCACTGATGGTGTTCTGGTGGCTGTAGTGGCTCCAAGAACCACAGCCTCAAGAGACGCATCAAAAGTAGAAACACCTCAGCAACTTAGTAACGCCCTAAGCAATTTAGTGAGACCCTGTCTCAAAATAAAAAATGAAAAAAGGGCTGGGGATGTGGCTCAGTGGTTAAGCATCCCTGGGTTCAATTCCTGGTACAAAAAAAAAAGAAAGAAAGAAAAGAAAAAGTAGAAACACAAGAGAGGAAGGAATATACCTTTTCAGGGAGAAACAATGTTTCTAGATTACAATAGAACTCTTGTTTAACACATAAGGGCATCATTCCCATACTTAGGTCAAAGAAAAAGAAAACACTATTCTCATAAATATAAGACTGATTGTGATCTAGCACCTGATTAACTAGGGATAGGCGCATCATCACTACCACCCCTCAAAACTCAATGATTTTAGTAAAGACCATGGTTGTAGTGGCTGAAGTTATTAGTGCTTTGGGAATATCCTCTACTATTATTTTTATACTTTGGGGCCTTTTCCATTTTTAGATATACCAAGTATTTATATGCTTTCACTCCCAACCATCAGCACCTATATGGCTCTGTTTTGATGACTATCCATAAGCTGCCAGAAGTGCCCAGAAGTTAATGTCCTCTTTCTTATCAAAAGATGTTTAACAAATAACTGACTAGTATGGGAAATATAAATATCCCAGCTCCCCTGTGCCATGATGGAGTAATCAACTCTCAAGTGTGGTCAATATTATCTCTATCTCTCTATGGAGATTTGCTTAATATTATACTCTTGTTTAAGTCTTTCCCCTTACTGGTCCATCTTTTCCAATTCCCTAACATGTTCCCTGAAATATTTTCTAGCAAATCATTTTTATATGAGTCCTTGTTTCAGAGTCTCTTTCTGGATTTTGATATGGGACAGCAAACTATGTTTCCTGCAAATCCTAAAATATAGGACCTTAGGAGAGAGAAACCTAGGGAGAAATGATATAAATAGTTTTCTACTTGCAAAATCTAATCTGCTGATTAGTCTTTAGATAGCAAACAAATTTGTCTTACTTCCACAACATATATAACTTTTAAACAAACTCATTACCTAAAGATTCTACACCTTGGAATAGAAAATTGTAAAATCTAAACCTGTAATACTTTGGTTTATGAAGTATAGCATGATATAATTTTATCACACAACCTCCTTGTTTAAATGAGAGAACTCAAAATTGAGTCATCAATGAAAATAGAATTTTGAATATTTTTACTATACAAATCCATTAGAATTACTTTACAGTTCCCCAGTAGCAGTTAGAGTAGCAGAATTTTCTCTCCATGTCCCTAAAATGATAAGATTGGTTCCCCAACTACATGTAAAACCTCTTTTATTATTTGAAATATGTCTCATTACTAGTTTATAAAACTTCATGTGAGGAATCCCTATGTACAGTGAAATATTCAGTTGCAATATTCATATTTTTAATATGTTAAAGTCATTTAAAAAGTATGTGTACCTAGGGGCTGGGGCTGTAGCTAGCTCAGTAGCATAGCACTTGCCTAGCATGTGTGAGGCACTGGGTTCAATCCTTAGCACCACATAAAAATGATACAAAATAAAGGCATGCTGTCCATCTACAGCTACAAAAACAGTATTTGTACCTAGAAAGAGTCAATAGAAAAAGATAAATAAACATACAACTAGATAGTATTATATTAACATTTCCCACTGGAATGAAGGACTGCTAACAAAAAATTTCATAGTGTAATGAATTTTAAAGTTTAAAGCACATATACTGACTATACATATAGGAAAAAACAGTGACTTGAATGGTAACAGATAACAGAAATATATTTGTTAAATCATTTGTATAGATACAATGCACTGTGAAACAGGTAAATATGTGCATATATGTATATGTATACATGTGTGTGTATATATATATATATATATATAAATGTGTGTGTGTATATATATATATATATATATATATATATATATGAATATATGTGTTTTATGTATGTGTGGATTTTTCAGAACTAAAGTATGAAATTCTTACCACTGAGGAAAGGATACTTGATTAAGTGGATGCAATCAATTCCTTTTCTGTTCCATAATTTTTCCTCCTTGACTACTCTTGAGTTTTTCATGGCTAACTAAGCAGAGGCAAACTGTCCCTTCCTCCTTTTTCTCTTGGATAATAGATTTATTGCTCATTGCAAGTGTTTAATTCAATGATTTTTAGAAAATTAATGGGTAAGTATAAACCTCACAATAATCCAGTATTACATGATGATCAATTTCATTCTGTCTCTAGCCCCACCACTAAAACTCCTTTTTGTCTCTATACTTTTGCCTTTTATGCCCATTTCTTGTGATAGAGTCACATGATGCATAATATTTTGAATCTGGCTCTCTTCACTTGGCAGTGAAATTTTTTGGGTTCTTCAGTATTTTAGCATGTAGCATGTAGCACAACTCTAACTTTTGACAGATAATATTCCATTGTATAAAATGCCATATTTTGTTTATTCATTTAACAAATTATAGATATTTAGAATTTTTCTACTTTGCTGCCATTATAAGTAATGCTGTTATGACCATCTTTGTTCAGTCTATGTGAAGATATTAGTTTTTCTTTATCTTTATTGAAAACCTAGGAGTGGAATTATTGGGTAATATGGTAAATTGAACTTTCTAAGAGTATCAAACTATTTTCCAAAGTGGCTATAGCATTTCATGTTTTAACAGCAATATTTTAGGGTTCTAGTTTTTCTAAATCCTTGGCAAAATTTTGAATTTTCCTAATAATGTAGTTTTATTTGGGTACTGGGAATTGAGCTTCATCCTCAATCCTTTTTTACTTTTTTCTTTTTCTTTTGTTTTCTTCTTCTTTTTTTTTTTTTTTTTTTTTTTTTTTTTTTTTTTTTTTTTTTTGAGACAGAGTCTCATGAAGTTGCTTGGGGTCTTGCTAAGTTGCTGAGGATTTCTTTGAACTTGCAGTCCTACTGCCCCAGTGTCCCGAATCACTAGGATTAAGGTATGTACCACTGTGCAGGGCCTTGATAGTGTAGTTTGAAGCCCCAAAGGTTCTAATATAAGAGCTATTAATTGTTTTTTATTGTATATAGTTTGCACTTTTAGTGTCTTATCTAAGAATTAATGTCCTAACTCAAGTTCATAAAGATTATTTTTTCCTGTGTTTTCATTTAGAAGTTTTATAGTTTGGGATTTTATATTTTAACCTTTTATTGCAAGTTTTCTTAATAGTTTTCTGGGGATAAAAACATGGAACATAAATTTTTCCCTCTTTTGGGAGGGGGATACTGGGGATTGAACTCAGGGGCACTTGCCCACTGAGCCTCATCCCCAGTCCTATTTTGTATTTTATTTAGAGACAGGGTCTCACTGAGTTGCTTAGCACTTGGCCTTTGCTGAGGCTGACTTTGAACTCACTATCTTCCTACCTCAACCTCCTGGGCTGCTGGGATTACAGACATGTGCCACTGAGCCCAGAAAATTTTGTCCTCTTAATAATTTTATTTATTTATTTATTTATTTATTTATTTATTTATTTATTTTTAGTTGTAGATGGATACAACACCTTTATTTTATTTATTATTATGTGATGCTAAGAATCGGACCCTGTGCTTTACACATGCTAGGCAAGGGCTCCACCACTGAGCTGCAGCCCTAGCCCCCTCTTAGTCATTTCTAACTTTACAGTACTGTTAATCTCATTGGTATTGTCATGCAACCAATCTCAAATGGCTTTTATCTTGCAAACTCAAATTCTGAAAGCACTGATCAACAACACCCCATTTCTTCCTCCCCCATCCTCTAGAAGCCACCACTCTATTTTCTGTTTCTATAGTTTTGAGGACTCTATATGCTCCACATAAGTATAATTAAACTGTATTTCTTTTTGTGACTGGATTATTTTATGTAGCATAATATCCTCAAAGTTCATCTATGTTGTAGTGTGTGGCAAAATTATTATTTTTAATTTTCCTTTTTAAGGCAGATGAAAGAGACATTTTGAAAAGAATCTACAGAGCAGATCACATTGGTTGCACACAAAGAACACTCACTGGATGATTTTTATTTTTGTAATTAGTGCATTATAGTTATACATAATAGTGGGGTTCATTTTGACATATTCATAAATGCATATAACATAGTTTTATTCATTTCATTCTCCAGCCACAATACTATTCCTTTTCTTTCCCTACTCCCTCCCCTGATACCCATTGTTTACCTTTTTTATCTTCCTTATATTTTTTTAATTGATGCATTATAGTCATATATGTATGTGTGTGTATATATATATATGTATATATGAACTTGGAATGCATTGTGGTGCCCTCATACATGCACCTAGCAAAATTTGGTCAAATTCATTTCCTAGTTGTTTGACTTTCCCTCTCCTCAACTCTCTCCATTTGTACTCTGTTTCTACACTACTGATCTCCCTTTTATTTTTGCAAGATCCCTTTTTCTAATTCATTTTTTCCCCTCTAGCTTCTGTATATAAGAGAAAACATTTGACCCTTGACTTTCTGAGTCTGGCTTATTTTCCTTAGCCAAGTGGTCTCCAGTTCCATCCATTTACCAGCAAATGTTGAAAGACCTAAGCAACCTCATTTTACTTGGGACCTCATTTTGCTCTGAAACTTAACCCCTGACCTACTGCAGTCCTAAAGTCAGGAAAATACCACAGAAAAGCTCTGTGGAAACAGTTCTTGGAAAAGCCACAGATGGTGACTGCCTAACATAGGCCAGATGTTGAAATATCTGAAATTCCAGACAGCCCCCACCTAGGTGCGATGACCAATATCTAAACCAGAAGCCCTGCAGCTTGGCACATATCCCCCTTGCGACATCCTCACAGTTTAAACCAATCATTTTTAAGTGCGTCAACCCCTTGAACTAACCATAATCCTTTCCAGATTCTTTCCCGCCACTTGATACCTAATGGTGTTTTAGAGTTGTTTTATGATTTTCCCACGGTGTGTGATGATTTGCTAAGAGATGCTATGATGTATGTGAAGACCCTGCCAAAGAGTGTATAAAACTGTTGCAAACCCTGGGCTCGGGGCCTCTCAGCATCACCAGTTGCTGTGTGCACAGAGGACCGAGCTAGCTCGCAATAAACACCTCTTTGCTGCTTACATGGATCTTGGTCGCTGGTGGTCTTTTGGGGGTCCTGAACTCGAGCATATCAATGTCATAATTTCACTTTTATTTATGGCTAAGTAGAACTACATTGCATATAAATACCATATTTTCTTTATCCATTCATCTATTCATAGGCACTTAGGCTTGTTCCATAACTTGGCTATTGTGGCTCAGGCTGCTATAAAGATATATCACTATAGTATGCTGAATTTAGTTATTTTGAATAAATATTAAAGAGTGAGATAGCTGGGTCATATGGTGGTTCCATTTCTAGTTCTTTGAGAAATCTCCAAACTGCTTTCCAGAGTGGTTGTACTAGTCTGCAGTCCAACTAGCAAAGTATAGGTGTACCCTTTCCCCTACATTCTTATCAGCATTTATTGTTATTTGTATTCTTGGTGACTGCCATTTTAACTGGGGTTAGATGGAATCTCAGTGTAGATTTTATTTGCATTTTCTTGATTTCTAGGAATGTTGAACATTTTTTTCACATATATGTTAGCCATTTGTATTTCTCATTTTCAGTAATGTCTATTTAGATGCTTTGCCCATTTAAGAATTGTTTATTTGTTTGGTTTTGGTATTAAGTTTTTTGAGTTTTGGTACTAAGTTTTTCTTTATATGTTCTGGTTATTAATCCCCTATTGGAAGAGTAGCTGGCAAACATTTTCTTCCATTATGGGGTTCTCTCTTCATATTCTTAATTGTTTAGTTTTCTGTGCAGATTTTTTTTTAAATATAATGCTACCCAACCTATTGATTTTTGGTTTTATTTCTTGAGCTTTAGGTGTTTTAATAAGAAAGTGAGTGCTCACATCAATGTGTTGGAGGGTTACCCCTATGTTTCTTGTTGTAGTTTCATGAATATGATACTGAGGATGAGAATCAATCAGGGCTGAGTTCCATTTCCCCTGAATGTTGAAGATTGAACACCCAACAAACCAGGGAGACAAGCATGCAAGTTTTATTTAAAGGATAGAACAGAGACAGAATTCTCCTGAGAGGAAGAAGGAGATCTAGAGCTGCTATCTGCAGGAGAGGGCAAATCTTGGTTTTTGTTTTTTGTTTTTGTTTTTTTTTTTGTAGTTTCTAGGTTTCTTACTTCTCTTGTCCCCTTTTTCTATATAGCCCATGGGGCAAAAAAGATGAGAATGGGGCAATGCTGAGGTACCTCTTTTCATTTTCCATTGTCTGCCCTGCAAAGCAGGATCAAGGAGTAATCATTAACAATTCCCTGCTGGGAGGAACAATCCCCCTGGAGGCAGGTGACTTTGGCCACTGGTGAGAGGGATGTGTTCTCAAGGTATTAATATTCAATTCCCTTTGAATAAGCTTGCATCTTCTGGACCCTAACAGATCATCCATCTAAACTAAATGCCTGACCTTTGTTCTTGCTTTATTTCCACTCTAATTTCTAAGTGATTTTTTTTGGTAGTGCTTTTTAAAAGTCTTCTAGATATCTGTATTTCCAAATTTCAATAAGTAGAATGAAGGAAAAGACCAGTCTGAGGATGCTCTGAGAGTTCCTAAATGTTCTACAACTTTTTTTTCCCTTTCTGGCCCTTATAAGAATATTTTTTTTTAACTTTGAGTAGTGGTTTTCAGTGCAGGTGAGTAAGGGGGCATGTAGTGGCTTTGCCCACCACTCTTTGGGAGACATTTAGCAGTGTTTATAGTCATTTTTGGTCATCATAGATTGAGGGGGTTTATTACTGGCATTTAATGGAGAGAGACCAAGGATGCTGCTAAACATCCTGCAAGGCACTGGTCAGTCCTCACAAAAAAAGAATTATCCAATTCAAATGTTAATAGTATTAAGGTTGAGAAATCCTGATATAGAGACCAAAACTCATGAAGATCATACTGGATTTGGAGGTTTAACTGACGAGAAGCTTACATCATTATACATACTGATGAATCTCCTTGTTTTTATTTTTTTAAATTAGAACATAATAATTGTACATATCTATGGGATATGGTATCATAATACTTGTTTGTATACAATATATAATGATCAAATCATGGTAAAGAGTATTTCCATCTCTTCAAACATTTATCATTTCTGTGTGTTGGAAAACATCACCGTGTTCTTTTCTGGTTATTTTGAAATATAGCATCAATCATTGTAAACAACAATTAGCTTACTGTGCCATGGAACACTAGGACTAATTCCTATCTAAATGTATTTTGGTTCCCATTATGTAATCTCTCCCTATCCCTTTCTCCCCTACTCTTTCTATTTTCTGGCAACAATAGACATTCTATTCACCATTCCTATGAAATCAAGATTTTAGCTTCAATAAATGACTGAGAATATGCAGTATTTGTCTTTCTGTGCCTGACTTATTTCAGTCAATACGAGGTCCCAAAGTTCCATCACATGTTGTCATAAATAACTAGATTTAATTATTTTATGGATGAATAATAATCTATTATCTATAATATATGTATACATACATATATCTACATGCAATAGATTGTGTGTGTGTGTGTGTGTGTGTATATATATATAAAATATTTTCTTTGCACATTTATCTGCTGATGGATGTCTCTGTTGGTTTCATATCTTGGTGGTTGTGAATAATGATACAAATAATCATGAAATTGTCGGTTTCTCTTTGATATTCTGATTTCATTTCCTTTGTATATACATTCCCAGAAGTTAGATAACTGGATCATATGGCAAATATATTTTAGTTTTTTTTTTATATATATATAGAAACTTCCATACTGTTTTCTAAAGTAATTCATGCCAATGGGATATAAGAGTTCCCCTTTCTCCACATTCTCCACAGCAAAATTTGGCATATATACACAATGGAATTTTACTCAGCAATAAAAGAGAATAAAATTATGGCATTTGCAGGTAAATGGATGGGGTTGGAGAAGATAATGCTAAGTGAAGTTAGCCAATCCCCCCAAAACAAATGATGAATGTTTTCTCTGATATAAGGAGGCTGATTCATAGTGGGGTAGGGTGGGGGAGCATGGGAGGAATAGATGAATTCTAGATAGGGCAGAGGGGTGGGAGGGAAAGGGAGGGGGCAGAGGATTAGAAAGGATGGTGGAATGTGATGGTCATCATTATCCAAAGTACATGTATAAACACATGAGTTGGTGTCAACATACTTTATATACAACCAGAGATATAAAAAATTGTGGTATATATGTGTAATAAGAATTGTAATTTATTCCACTGTCATCTATTATTTATAAAAATCCATTTAAAAATTTTATCTTCCTGATTATAACCATTCCAAATGAGTTGCCATGATATCTCATCGTAGTTTGGATTTGCCATTCTCTAAGTAACATTTAGTATTTTATCATATACCTATTATCATATACCTAGTATTTTATCATATACATATTTTAGCATTTGTATATCTTAAGTCAATTTTTAGTGTGGTGTAAAGTGAGGGTCTAATCTTTTGAATGTAGATATCCAATTATCTTATAATCATTCATTGAAAAGACTAGCTTTTCCCAGTTGAAGTTCCATTGCAATTTTTTAATAGTTAATTGACCAAATTGCTAATTTATCAATTGATAATCAATATACACACAATGATTTATGTCTTGATTATTCTGTGCCATGGATCTATATATGCCTACCTTTATACCAGTACCATATATCCTTAATTATTGTAGTTGTGTAACAAATTTGAAAATGAGAAGTGTAAGTTTACTAACATGTCCTCCTTTTTCGAGTTCATTTTTCTTTTTCTACATCTTTGTATTTCAATATAAATTTTAGGATCAGATTGTCAATTTCTACCCATAAAAACCTACTAATATTTCAATGAAGATTGTGTTGAATTTTCAGATAAATTCAGAAAGAATAACCATCATATTAGTGCTAAATTTTTCAATCCATGGCTGGAGCAAACCTTTTAATTTGACCAAACTAGTTTAATCAATGTATATTCTCTGTCACTCCTATTATGCCATGCAATAATCAGCACCACCAGATATGTGAGTGAGGCCAGGTAACTTCTGTTCCATGAGTAAGCCCTGCCAAGGCCAGCAAAAAGTGTACAGCTGAGCTCAACACAAATCACTGATAAACAAAATTATAACATACACATATGTATATATATATATATATATATATATATATATATATATATATACAGACAAACACAAACACTATATAAAATTAATTAACACTCTCTATCTATCTATATAGATAGATAGATACTATTTGCTTTAAAGTTTTGAGATTTGTTTTCCATATTGACTATTAATCAATAAAACATAGTAATCAATAAAAATGAGTCTGTGGGTCAAGTATTGTTTCAACTAGTTTATAGTTGTTAATTTATTGTAGGGTGGTGTGTTTATCCCAATTGGTTCAGAACCTGATTTTAAGGCTGAAAGTTATACATTCCAGGAAACTCCTCAGTCCTGGACAATCTGAAACAATTGATCATCCTATACCTAGTCCTCTCTTTTATTGATTTTTCTCATAACTTTGATATAGGACAGATGAGGTTGCACACCCAAGGAATTTTGAGGAAGCAGGTTCATTTTAGCTGCAGCAGTCCAGAGGCACTAATGCCTAAAAATCTCTGGACTCCAAAGTCTGGGAATTCTTTAAACTTTATACTCAGTGGAATGGTTGGATGTCAATGGCTGGGTACATAACAGTGACTCTTTGTTCCATATTCTTAGGCTAGACAGAGCTTTGACAAGTTTTTACCAAGAAAACAGAGATAGTATCTTTTGCATAGTAACAAGCTCTCTTTGAAACACACTCTATTACACCTTTTGTCTGTAAACCTTGTAGTTACAAGAAAGAGGAAGCTTCAAATCACAATGTCCTCTGCAGAAACCCTGCTGACATTCTGTTGACACTCTGTAAAATCTTGGTGACAAGAAGCATAATTATGTAAAGGATCTTTGGAGAAAGTTAATTATGGCAAGGGTTTTTTGGGTGGCAGTACTTGGTATGCTTCAAATTCAATCTTGTCTGTTGCATGATATACATAGATTCATAGGAGGAAGCATTTGATAGAATCCCTTCATCATCACCTGGTTGATCTTGGATAATTTAGTTAAATTTAGAGTCTCCATTTATTTTTTGTGTTGGAGATAATGATATTACCTAACTACAAGATTGTAAGGAAAATTAAATGAGATATGGTGTGCTTAAAGCAGTTCTCGGATCTATGTCAATTAATTATTATAAAAATTCCTATTAATTTGTGGTGAAAAACCAGCCTCTACCTTAGAACAAAGCCTGTAAAAGGAAAAGGGTATGACCCTTGTCCTTGGAAAGACCCACAGAGCACTCCTAGGCACATACCCACCCTGTTGAGTTGTTTATCTACAAATAACAGGAGAGATCTGCTGCCACACGTGTCCCTGACTCAGTCAGGCTAAGTGAGGACTATAGCAACCCCCTAGCAGCCACCAATCAGCATGAGACAGGGAAATACCTGGGATGCCAGATGACCCTCCCAGTAGTTTATGGTGGTTGATAACATGTTGGGAAACCATGTAGTTCAGCACTACACCTCTCATGGATTAAACCAATCAGTTCAAATGAATCCCCCTCTTGTACTAACCAATCACCCTTACCCAACTTGCTCCCACCAGTGAATGTGCTAATCATGTTTTAGAGTTGTTGTTTGATTTTTCCGTGGTGTGTGATGACTTGCTAAGAGATGCTATGATGTATGTGAAGTCCCTGCCTTCCCCAAAGAGTGTATAAAACTGCTGCAAACCCTGGGCTCAGGGCCTCTCAGCGTCACCAGTTGCTGTGTGTGCACAGAGGACCGAGATAGCTTGCAATAAACACCTCTTTGCTGCTTACATGGATCTTGGTCTCTGGTGGTCTTTTGGGGGTCCCGAATTTGAGCATAACAGTGGTCAAAAGTCCATTTATTGATATGTGTGGGTAAATTTGAAATGAGATTGCTTCTAGTACTATGGAGGCTGATTTCAATCGTATGGCACACAAATGATCATTCACAGAGAGACTGTGACATTTTAAGTTTAGTTGAAATCTAATATTTCAGATGTCTGATAGTATTAAATTGAAGTAATTTAGGAAGAGCAGAAAATGCTTTGATTTAATACTTGATAAGACTCTCTTGGAGAATGCATATGGCACTGCTTATTCATGTGTTCCTGGTAAGCAGAAGTAATGAATTTTAAATGATGAAATTTAGTCATAATCATAGTAACTCATCTACCATGAATTAAATATTAATTGTGATTTACAAGAAATAATAAAATTATTTTGGTAGATGTTATCAGTAGCATTTGAATATTTTAAACTCATCTTTCAAGGAAAATAAAAGATTTTTGCAAAAAATAAATCATGAAAGCCCCTATTATTTTAGAGAAGAATAGTGAATATAAATTTTACCATGCTATTGATATCCTTCTAATAGAATCATAATTAAAATCTGCCTCTGGAAGAAACGTTTCAACTCATTCACAATGAGTGTGTTTAACTTGCTGACAGACTATGACCAAAAAGCCCA
Source organism: Urocitellus parryii (assembly GCF_045843805.1). Taxonomy (NCBI): domain Eukaryota; kingdom Metazoa; phylum Chordata; class Mammalia; order Rodentia; family Sciuridae; genus Urocitellus; species Urocitellus parryii. Next base: position 111,329,054 of record NC_135547.1, read on the forward strand.
AAAATAAAAGGAGCTAATTCTGCCAATTAAATTTATTGTAGGGAGGGAAAGAAGAAAGAAGAAGAAAATTAAAGTGAATATATATTAGAAAGCAAGTTTTTGTTAGCCATTTTTAGAGGAAGAAACATGGTAGAATTATGTAACAATCCAATAAATTTGTGTCTAGTTCCATTGATTATAGTTTCAAAACAAAATGAAGCTAATTTTCTGAACTTTACCCTTTTTCCCCAGAACCTGAAGTTCCATAGCACAAGCATTGAGTATTTGTTAAGTGTCCTTCACATTGAGGAGAGAAATCATGTTCTTCTCATGAAGGAGAACAGCAACAACAAAAAAAGACAAGATATAAAGTTCACATGTGAAAAGTTAGTACAACCCCTGGTTTAGAACCATGAGTCAATAAAAGTTTGGGGAGGCAGAGATAAGGGAGAGGGGAGATTGTTTTATATTGACTTCGTGAGCTGGCAGCTATATGAGCTGATTTGTTGCCATGAACATTAAGCAAAATTTGCCTCACATCTCGGGACAACCTCATCAAAATTACAGCATTTTTCACCTTGCTTAGTTTCAGTAGATTAAGCACAATGATCAGCTAGCTCTTTCCAAATAAGGTTGGTATCATGGTGTACCAAGATACATTTTCCTCTAAGCTTTTCTGAATATAATTTCCTTTCTGAAAATTTTGCCTTGTCTTTCTTGAGTCCCCTTAGAATATTAGTTTTTGCTTTATCTGTTTTTTATTTAAATATTAACAGCATATACAGAATTATAAATATATATAATCTTCATAAACAAACATAGAAGTCTTTGCTCCTTTTTTTCTTAAGGAGCTTATTTTGTCATTTTACTTTTAAATTTACATTTTTTAATAATTTTTTATGTTATTTATCTTTACGTGGTGCTGAGGATTGAACCCAGTGCCTCACACCTGTGAAGCAAGCACCCTATCACTGAGCTACAGTCCCACTCCAAATATACATTATTTTGATCCATTTGATGGCAAGATGTTTGCCTATGTCACTGTCTATATAATTTATTTGCTAAGGCTAATTATATTTTTTCTCAATGAAAGAAACAAATGGTCACTTGGAAAACTAACAAAATTATGCATTTATATATGAACAAAATTGCTTATTAAATTTATGTCTTCTCTTTTTTTAAGCCTTTCTGTATATTTTCCACAAAAGCTCATGTGTGAAACAATGTAGGAATATTCAGAGGTGAAATGATTGGGTTATGAGAGCCTTTACTCAATCAGGGAATTGATTCCCTAACAGTGGTGACAGCAGGCTATTAGGGTATGGCTGGAGGACATGAGTCATTGGGGGTGTGCCTTTGGGGTATATATTTGGTGAGTTGAGTTTATGCTCTTTCTGCTTCCTGGCACTGTCCTGAGTCACCTTCCTCTACCATACTCTTCTGCCATAATGTTGTACCTCAGCTTGAGCTCCAAGGAATGGAGCCATCAGTAAAACTTTGAGCCCCAAATAAACTTTCCTCTTCTAAAATTGCTCTTGTTAGGTCATTTAGTCACAGAAGTGAAAAATCTTACTAAAACAATCTTTTCTTGATTGACTTTTAAAATAACCTTTTATTGAATTATAATTAATTGATATTGATTCTAGAATCATTCCATTTTTCTCACAGATTCATGCAACTAACAGGAAAAATGACCTCTCAATATAATGAAAACACTTAAACATCACATGACCTTAAGTTTAGATGTATAATCCTTTAATATGGATTTGGCAGTGATAATCCAATGTGTTGCACAGATCATATTCTGTTGTTACAAACTTCCTAAGGATATTATGAGAAAATGTATTTCATTTAAAAAGGTCTTTCTTGGGGCTGAGGTTGTGGCTCAGTGGTAGAACACTCACCTAGCATGTGTGAGGCCCTGGGTTTGATCTTCAGCACCACATAAAGATAAATAAATAAAATATATATATTTTTAAAAAGTTCTTTCTCACTTAATCTAATTTGAGAGGCTTCAACTCTGGAGATAAATCCTGATTGATATTTTCCAGAACATTTCTTAACTCATTTGTAGTTTATCTGGTGAAACATCAAAAAGAAGATACATGTTTGTCTGACATATCTGGCACTAAACATATCCTTCACCTTTATTCTGTGATACAGCATGTTCTCTCATTCCCTGTCTATGGGCTTTGAGTTTGGTAGCCATCCTATCAGAGTAACATTACCTTAAATTGAAGAGGAGCAGATAGATATTGAAATACAGTAGAGATGAGGATAATCTTATGTATCCAATAGTAACTAGATTCCATAAATGTCAAGGGAAAGCATTAAAACAAGCATAAAAATAGTGATGAAGTCTAAAGAACTCAAAGTGGTACTCTGAATATGGTGGATAGGCATTTATGTGTTGTAAAGGTCAGAAGTAGATCTAGGATAATCAATAATGATGGATATGTTTATTGATTAATTTTGGCTCTTGAGAATGAATGGAAAGGCTACTGAAAAAAATCTACTTAGATATGCATGTGGGTATTTACATGTATAACCCTTCTTCTGTATATGGAGGAATTCAATTTGTTTTCCAGAATGATTGTTTTGATTAGTTCTGCAAAATTCTTTAGATAGGAAGGAGCAAGTGGGAGACATTTGAAAAGAGGCAGAAAAAGTGAGTGAAAAAGAGAACTAATCAAAGTCACAGAGTAGAAATAGACTCAATTCAATTCAGATTATTATGTATGAAGGAAATACAATTTGGGAGTTATTTTTTCCACATTCAATTTAGAGAGAGTGATTTTCTCCTCCAAAAGTTCTGATTTTTCTCATATCAACTTTACCTATTCTTTACAAAGTATTAAATTTTCTCCTTGTATTCCTTGTTTACCCACTTCAAGGTAACTCAATATGATTTTCAATCAAAATTATATGAGACTCTACTAGGTGTAGTTTGAGACACAGTATGAAATACCTTTCAAAATGATACTCTGGCATGTACTGCTTTTCTCAAACACATATTATATTCTTAGAGGCATATAGGAAAGAAGGAATAGTATTTTATTCAGGAATACAAATAATCAATGTCAGGATCAGTCATGTTTTGCCTGTAGCTGTCTCCACTCCAGCAATTATTCATATAAACTTCAACTTTATTCTTTATGGTAACTGATATATCCATAAACAATTTAAAACTATTTGATTAAATAATCTCACTTATGAAAACTAAATTCTGTATGTGTCCAATTGGGAAATACTGATATAACATTGAAAACCATACACAACTTTATTTCTTATTTAGTCAGCAGGGCTCACCAGGAGATCAAAGAACTATGAATGGTGTTAAACATGTGAAAATAGAAGACAGATAAATTGTTTCTCAAAAGTACTATACAGTGGGAGGATCAGAGGACAGACAAAAAAGGTTACTTGAACCATGAATAAATAATCTAGAGTCATTGTGTCTGCAATCTAAGAGACAGAGTAGCAGAACTAGAGACATTAAGTTAAGGAAATAAGAACCAATAAGGTACATTGTCTTGTAACATTGTCTTACAACAAAGGTAAAAATACCAAGTGATTAAATGTAACAGTGAGGGGCATTGTCTTGTAACAAAGGTAAAAATGGAATCTGATTAAATGAGCAGATTCTAGAAATTAGTTTTGAGTCAGGATCACTACATAAAGGCTGCAAGAAATACACTTGATTGTTTGGCTATTAAGAAAATATTAATTTTTAAAAATTGTAACTGGAGATGTATCTCATTACATTAGAATTCCTTCTAAGAATTAGAACTAGTTGCAAAGAATAAATTATTACAAACCTGTAAGTTAAAACAGGTAGACTGGGTACAGTTGAAGAGAAATGAATAGGTGAGTGATCAGACAAGTCAAGAGATTACACTCATCTTGTCTACTTTGGACTTGTAATTGCTATGTCAGTGCTCACAGACCTCTAACTCAAATATTACCATGAACATATCTAAATTAATCTTTGAGTACTTTTTGCATTTTGAATATAACTATTTAAAACATTGCTTAAAAATATAAGTTAAGAATTAGAAAATCTTATCTTTTACAATATTTAGTAAAGCTATTTGGAAAGTGCTTATTGCAGTAAAACATAATACATAACTTCACTTTCTTGAATGAAGCTCTATTGTTTCAATATTTGATATTTACAACATTTTTTCCCTCTTTTTGATTTCTCTGGAACTCCTCCTCCCTATTCTTCAACCTACCAAAACTTGTCTTGTATCTAGGTCATGAAAAAATTCAAATGGACAGTTCTTAGCACTCATGTTATTTACCCATCAGCAGCTTATGATAGAGTAGGTCACACTCTTATTCCTCAAATGTTTTTTTTCCACTTGATTCCCAGGACTTTGTATAACTATTCTGATTTTTTTAAAAACATTATTTATGTTTTTAAATATTTACTTATTTTTGGTATCGAGATTTGAACACATGGGTGCTAAACCACTGAGAATATCCCTAACCACTTTTACTTTTTATTATTTTTTAACTTTGAGACAGGGTCTCTCTAAGTTGCTGAGGCTGGCTTTGATCTTGCAATTCTCCTGTCTCAGCCTCCTGAGCTGCTAGGAGCCACAGCCTAGTAATATGATGCATGGCATTTTTGGTTGAAAGGTGACGCCAGCTAGCCATTGAGATGATATGATTATGTTAAGATTTGCATTCATATGGATATTGGTCTCCTGTTGTTCACCTCGGGACTCCTGGAGAGTTCCCATTGGTTGGGGAAGTGCAGTAGGAGGGAATTCCAGGGGAGGAACTTCCTCTGGGATTCCGGGAGAACGCTGCGTGTGTGGATCGACAATCTTCCCGGGCGCTTACGGGGCATTGGCAGCAGTTTCAAAAATAAAATTTGTTCCTGCTTGAGTGGCTCGTGATTTTGTGCCCAGCCAGACTGCGGCAATTGGTGGCCCATGCGGGGGACGCCTGAAGCTTGGAGGTGAGTAAAATTGCTCGCCCCTGAGGAAAGGCAAGAGAATGGGTGTTCTTGTTTTGATTTATTTTGTTTTTGTTTCAAGCTGCCTATCCCTAGAATTTAATCAGGCAAACTGGGAAAAATGTTTGGCTCAAGGTTTGAAGTTGTTCTGCCCTGAGAAAGAGAAAATTGATACAACTATTTTTTGTTCCGTTTTAGTTTCATTCTGTTTCAGTTTTGTTTTATGCTATCTTATTTGGTTGCATTACCTTTACAGTAGATTAGAAACTAGTAAAAAACAAACCAAAAGGCTGTTAGGTAAATTGTTAGAGGTCCAGACTATGGTAGAAAACATGTTAGGTCAAGCAAAAGAGAAGGTCTCTTGAGCTAGTCAGACAGAGGAAAATTTGAAGAAAGAAAGCTTAGAGGAAAAACAACCATCAGGCGGGGAATTACAACAGGAGGCTGCTACTAACTCCCTCCGTTCTATCACCAGAGGGCATAATTCAACCAACAGCTCCATCTACAGCTGAGCAGCCCTCAAGTCCCGTAGTTGATGGACAGAATACTGAGGCAGGCCCCAAAGATTAGCATGCCCTGTACTTGAGCAGGCAGGAGGGCAACAAATTCACTGTGCTTTAGATTTCAAAACAGTGAAGCAATTAAAGGAGGCTGTAACAACCTATGGGCCGCAAGCACCCTTCACTGTGAGCATGGTCGAATCCATTACCAACTTAGACATGACGCCAGCAGATTGGGCTAACATGTGTTGATCTGTGCTACATGGAGGACAATATTTGTTATGGAAGGTTGCCAATGAGGAATTTTGCATGGAGACAGCTAGGCGAAATGCAGCAGCCGGTTACCCTCAAAGAAATCTAGATATGTTATTAGGAAAAGGACCTAATGAGGGTCAACGGCAACAAATTGAATATGATCCTGGTGTATACGCACAAATCCTGTAGATGCAGTTAGGGCATGGAAAACTTTACAGGGGCATGGAGATTTATAATGACAATTATCTAAGGTAATACAAGGAACTAATGAACCTTACACTGAATTTGTAGATAGGCTTATTCAAACAGCTTCTAGAATATTTGGGGATACAGAATAGGCAATGCCATTTATAAAACAACTGGCTTATGACCAAGCAAATCGTTGCTGCAGATAGGTCATTAGACCATGGAGACATGAAGATTTAAACAATATATTAAATTATGTAGAGACATTAATGAACAAGGGCAAGTCTTGGCAGCGGTACAACAGGCTTTACATGCCAGGCCAAAAACATGCTATAATTGTGATCAAACAGGACATTTTAAAAGGAGTTGCCCCATAGGAGGAGGGTTTAACAAAGCTAGGTATCAAAGGAATAGATTACCAGGTATTTGCCCATGATGCCATAGAGGGAGACATTGGGCTAATGAATGCCGTTCTCAAACCACCATAGAGGGTATTCTGTTATCAAAAAATGGACAAGGACCAAGTGTTTACCCACGATATCGTGGAGAAAGGCATCAGGCTCCATTGCCAAAAATCGGACTGGAGGGCCCAATGCTCCGGGGCCCAAAACCACAAACATACGGGGCAATGGAGGAACCCTGCAGCACCATTAAGGTAGTGCCCAGGACACATTTTCCATTAAATCCCTTATCAGACAAACTAGAGGGAGCACAGGGATGGACATCTGCGCCTCTGCCAGAGCAGTACTAACTCCAGAGATGGGAGTTCAAATCATTCCCACAGGAGTAAAAGGACCTCTTCCCCAAGGAACAGTAGGCTTATTATTGGGATGCAGTTCTTCTACACTAAAAGGATTTATGATAAGTCCTGGGGTAATTGATCCCGATTATGAAGGTGAGATAAAAATTATAGCTAGTTCTCCAAGAGGTATATCAGTAATTTCACCAGGAGATAGAATAGCACAGTTATTAATAATACCCAGCCTACATGATAAATTTTCCAGTTGTACTGTAGAAAGAGGTTCCAGGGGATTAGGCTCCACAGGTGTAGATTGGGCTATGCTGTCTTTAAATTTAGATTCTTGCCCCATGCTAAAACTAAATATTCAAGGACATGAATTTAATGGGCTACTGGACGAAGGTACTGACCTTAGCATCGTATTGCGTCAAGAATGGCCAAAACATTGGCCATTACAACAAGCCACTCAAACGCTTCGAGGCCTAGGAGTGGCAACTAATCCCCATAGAAGTGCAGTGGTATTAGATTGGAAGGATCCTGAAGGATGTGAAGGAATTATACAGCCCTATGTATTGGATCATCTTCCTATAAATTTATGGAGACGAGATGTCCTAGATCAATTAGGTTTGACATTAACAAATAACATCAATCCTAACGCGCCCACTACTAGGGATAGACAAGGCTTTAGGAAAGAAAAAAGATTTAGAGAACAAGAACAAGGTATAGCAGCACCAATTCAAATAGATCAAGGAATAAATAGACATGGATTGGATTTTCAGAAAGGGCCACTGAGACAATCAAAATTACTTGGAAATAAGAAAGACTAGTGTGGATTCCTCAGTGTCCCCTAACTAAAGAAAAGATACAAGTAGCCCATGACCTGGTCAAACAACAATTAGCATAGGGACATATACAACCTTCTGTATCTCCACATAATACTCCCATTTTTGTCATTAAAAAGAAATCTGGTAAATGGAGATTATTGCAAGATTTAAGAGCCATTAATAATGAGATGGTTATTATGGGACCTGCTCAATCAGGGATTCTCAAATTGTCTGCTTTACCAAAAACCTGGTATGTTTTAGCTATTGATATTAAAGATTGTTTTTTTTCAATTCAAATTCATCCTGAGGATAGTCCACATTTTGCATTTACTATCCCTGCACTAAATCATGAAGGTCCTGATCAGAGATATGAATGGAAAGTACTCCCTCAAGGGATGGCTAACAGCCAAACTATGTGTCAAATTTATGTTAACAAAGCAATCCAGCCACTTAGAAATCAAAATCCTGAGCTACAAATATTTCACTATATGGATGATGTGTTATTGGCACATAAAGATAAAAACACATTGCTAGAATGTTATGCCACACTTACAAATTTATTAAAAAATTATAATCTAGAGATAGCAATAGATAAAGTACAATTAAATTTTCCAATTAATTATTTAGGAGTTCTATTATCCTCAACCATGGTCTGTCCACCAAAAATTCAAATACAAGTAGATCAACTCAAATCACTTAATGACTTTCAAAAGTTATTGGGAGACATAAATTGGATAAGGCCTTATCTAGGCATACCAACAGGAGAGCTAAGACCTTTATTTGATATCCTAAAAGGTCCATCAGATCCAAATTCACCCCACATGTTAATGCCTGAAGCAAGAAAGGCATTAAAAATCATTGAAACATATATGGAAAATATGCATTTGGATAGAATTGATATAAGTTTGCCTTTATTATTTATTGTACTACCAACAAAAAATATTCCTACAGGAGTATTTTGGCAAGAAGGTCCATTATTGTGGATACATTTATCTTATTCTCCTAACCCTATTCTTACTAGGTATCCTGAGGCTGTAGGACAATTAATACTCAAAGGAATAAAAGCAGCAAAGGGAGTGTTTGGGATTTCTCCCAATAAAATTATTACTCCATATACTATGGATCAAATTGATGAGTTAGCTAATGAGTTAAATACTTAGGCAATAATCATGTGTAAATCTAATGTTTCATTTGATAATCACTTACCATCTAATCCTTTTGGTCTAAGCATCCTGTAGTTTTTCCAAAAATGACAAGAAAAACCTCTATCATGAATGCTCCAAATATATTCACTGATGGGTGAAATAATGGTACAGCAACAGTAGTTACACCTGATCAAACTTTTACATTTTTAGTACCCAAACAATCAGCTCAAAAGGTAGAGCTTAATGCAATATTACAAGCTTTTATGATGTTTAAAGATCCTGTATTTAATTTATTTTCTGATAGTAAGTATGTGGTTAATGCTATAGTATCACTTGAAGATGCTGGTAGGATTTCCCCTTCTTCTACTGTTTTCTCTTTGTTTTCCACTATACAAAGTCTACTCTGGGACAGAAAAGATCCATTCTTTATAGGACATATCAGGGCACATACAGGATTGCCTGGAGCCCTTAGTTTGGGCAATGAATTAGCAGATAAATCTACACATGACATGCATATTTTCTCCACAATAGAAGAAGCTATAAATTTTCATAAAAGATTCCATGTCAATGCTAATACTTTACAAAAGCATTTTAAAATAACTAAAGAACAAGCCAGACATATAATAAAACAATGTCAAAATTGTGTGACATTTTTACCACAAGCTAATCTTGGAGTCAATCCTAGGGGACTGATACCTAACCATATTTGGCAGATGGACGTCACACACTTGCCAGAATTTGGAAAATTAAAATATTTGCATGTTACAGTTGATACTTCTTCCAGATTTTTGATGGGCTCCCTTCATGCTGGAGAAAAAACTAAAGATGTTATAGCTCATTGCTTACAAAATTTTGCCACTGTGGGCGTTGCAAATCAGTTAAAAACGGATAATGGTCCTGGTTATACTTCTACCTCTTTTAAACACTTTTGCTCATCATTTGGCATTACTCACATAACAGGAATTCCATACAATCCACAGGGACAAGGCAGAGTTGAAAGATCTCATCAAACTATTAAAATGTACTTATTAAAACAAAAGGAGGGAAATGGAAAGGGGTATATATCCCCCAAAGATAAACTTATAATAACCCTTTTTACTCTAAACTTTTTAAATTTGGATTCATCAGGGCTTAGTGCTGTGGAAAGACGTTTGTATCCACAAAATGTACATAAGCCCAAGGTACTTTGGAAGGATATTCTAACAGGACAATGGAAAGGTCCTGACCCAGTGATTGTCTGGAGTCGGGGCTCTGTTTGTATTTTTCCACAGGGAGAACAGCAGCCGATTTGGATTCCAGAGAGATTAACCAAAACAATTTCTACAGACCAAAAAGAAGATGATTTGACTCAAATCCATAACAGCTGATATCCAGAACTCCAGCTTGGCTATTCTTACATCTGCGACAGTGATTAACCAGGATGCTTTTTTCAATATCTATTTTATTATTGCTTTTTCCCACATCATAAAGTTCTATTTTATTTTTGAGCTCATACAGACCTAGGTTAATGTTTTTCTGATCAGTTTTATTTTTTGACTATGGAGTTTTTAAACATTGCAATGGAGATTTCACCTAGGTAAAGCTACAAGGCCTTTACTATTGTCTTATGTGTTGTATGTTACGTGTGCACACTTCTGTTTTGTGTTGTATGTCTGTATGTGTGTATGTCCATATATCATATATGAGGAGCGCTCATGAATAAATGGATCTGAATTTTTTTTATTATTCACGTGATTTTAATGGTTTAATTTAAATTGGGTAAACAGCTGTTGAGGATTGTTTTAATAAGTGTACAAATAAGCAGGTTAACAGATCTGTTTGTTTACTTTCACCTTTCCTTTTCATTATACTTAATAATTCTGTTCAGGATAATGTAAATTGTTCAAAAAATTGTTTTCTTAGTACCTGTTGCAATGTTACATAATTTTTTTTAGCATCATTGTCAGAATTCCTATCTTCATCCCAGTGCCGGTGAAGACAAGATGAAATCAAACTACAGTTTCTTCGATAGTTATCACAACAAACTGTATAAACTGATGCATCAATGAATAATAACTCAACAAGTAATGCTCAATCACTGAGTCGATTTATTTTGGGAGGAAATGGACATATTGATAGATTCATCCGCTTTGAACTGCTTACAAAACTTGCCTGGACTATGTATCACTTGTATGCATTGTGCTCTATCTGTTGATGCAGCAAATTATGGTAGTGCTGGCATATCTTTGCTGATGTGTCACCAGTGTTGCAATTTTTCCTAAAGAGCCGTCAATTGACTTGGTATCGTGGCATGTCTGTATCCTCCTCCCTTCTACTAGTGATGGTCTAATTTTGGGGGCCAACAGAGGTGAGGCAAAGAACCTCACCCCCCCCACAGGCACCAAGGCCAAATTTGGGGGCCAACAGAGGTGAGGCAAAGAACCTCACCCCCCCACTGGTGCATAGGCCTATCCACAAGTATGGCTATATGCTGGACCGGTAGTCAGTAACGGGTATAATCCAATTGCAGTGGTATCATCCTAAGACAGGAGGCTGACGCCTAGAGGTCAGTTTTCTGATGACGGGTAAGAACCATATGTTGAATTGGACAAACCTAACAGGCACGGTCCCTAGCCACATTGCTTGTTGCTTAATTAAACAGAAGGGGGGATATGCTAAGAGCCACAGCCAAGTAATATGATGCATGGCATTTTTGGTTGAAAGGTGACGCCAGCTAGCCATTGAGATGATATGATTATGTTAAGATTTGCATTCATATGGATATTGGACTCTTGCTGTTCACCTCGGCCTGCTACAGGACTCCTGGAGAGTTCCCTTTGGTTGGGGAAGTGCAGTAGGAGGGAATTCCGGGGGAGGATCGGCAATCTTCCAGGGCGCATACAGGGCATTGGCGGCAGTTTCAAAAATAAAGTTTGTTCCTGCTTGAGTGGCTCATGATTTCGTGCCCAGTCAGACTGCAGCACTGAGCCACTGGGATTACAGGGTGTACCACCATGCCTCTCTTTTCCTTTCTTTTTTCCTTATGCCTTTTGGCTACACAGGTCATCATCTTTTTTTCAATTATCAGCCTGGCCTCTATATGTTAGATTGCCCTTAGTCTCAGTATTTAAACTTCTGTTCTATCTATACTTACCCTTTTGTCATTAAACCTAGATCCTCAACCAAGAGCATGGTATTAAATGCCATTTTGATGATTTCGACTCCTGAGTATGTACCTATAACCCTAAACTTCTTGACATTCATGTGTGACAATCTGGTATTTCAAACTTAACATGTACAATATTGATCACCTTTTATTCCTTATACAACGCCTCTCTTTTCTGGTACTTTTCACTTCAGTTAATGATAATTCTGTATTTTTAGTTTCTCAGGTAAAATATGTTAGTGCCAATCTTCACTTTGTACTTTAGTTCACATCCTGCATCTTCTCTGTTACCAAATCCTGTAAACTCAGCCTTCTAATAATAATTGTTTCACCCTCTCCACTCTTAGTACAAGCCACCATCATCCCTTGCCAGGCTATCTGCAATTATCTAACTGCCACTACCATTTTTCTTTTTCTCCCTTTCAGCCTATTCTCTAGAAAGCAGTCTAGATGATTCTGTTAATAGTTAGGTCAGACGATGTCACCCTTGAGCTCAACAACCTGCAAGGTTTCTCGTCTCATAGTAAAAAAGAAAGTCATTCCTTTCTTTTTTTTTTTTTAATATTTTTAGTTGTAGATATATACAATACATTTATTCATTTATTTATTTTTATGCCACAGTTGGTAAAAGTTCTCTGGTTTAGTATTAGATTTACAACCCAGGATAATTTTCCTATCTAGATCCTTAATCTTAGCCATATGTGCAAAGTCCCTCTTGCCAAAGGTCTTAATCCATTTTTTTTGTTACTATAACTGAATGCCACCAATTAGGTTGTTTATTTATTTTAAAATATATTTTTTAGTTGTAAATGGATACAATACCTTTATTTATTTTATTCTTATGTTGTGCTGAGGGTCAAACCCAGTGCCTCACACAAGCCAGGCCAGTGCTCTACCACTGAGCTACAAACCCAGCTCCCAAAGACTTTTCTATGTTAATCAAGGACTTATAAAACACATGACCCCTCCCGACCATATTACTCTGTCTCCATATACTCAATTCTACTTCCAGCCAGAATTGTTTTGTTTGTCCTTGAACTTGTCAGGCATGTTCCCATTTTTACTTGGAATGCACTTCTGGATATCTTTATGTATTCGTCCCTCCCTCATTTGTTAGAATTTTCTGTCCAAATATCTTCAGTGATGTTTTTTCTGGCAATCCAGTTAAAACTTTTGTTTCTAGCCCCTCATACTTCCTATCATTCTCCCCTACATTATCATTTCTTCTTGACATTTACTCTCTAATATACTGTATGTTTTTCTATTTTTTTTTGTTTATTACCCATCTGTCCAACTAGAATTAAATATCCATAAGGGCTGTGACTTTATTTGATCAGTTCATAGGCTGTTATTTTGCATGTGCTTATATTAACCACAATAAAGTATGAGTGCATTCTTATTACACAGGATTGACATTTACAATATGTTGAAGTGATACTACTGTTTGATATGTTTCATTTGTTGTTTATCATTTTAATATACAGTATCTATGCAAAATTTTTATTTTATTTTAGGGGTGTATATTAAGTATACAGAATGGGGTTTCATTGTGGCATATTTATGCATACATAAAATGTAATTTGCTCAATTTGATACCCCAGGACCTTTTCTGTTCTCCCTCTGATCTCCTTCCTCTACCCTACTGGTCTCCCTTTTAATTTCATGCAGTCTTTGTTGTTGTTGTAGCCATTGTTTCATTCTAGCCTACACATGTGAGAGAAAAATATAATATTTCTATGAGTCTGACATTCAAAATTTGATCTCAATTTCTATATTTTATTTATCTATTCCTCTGTCAGTGGGCACCTCTGTTGTTAGTGTAACTTGGCTATTGTGCTGCAGTAAATATGCATATACCTCTAAAATATGCTGACTTTAATTCTTTTGAATAATACCAAGGTGTGGTACAGCTGGATCATAAGTTAGATCTATTTTGTTTCTGACTTACATTCCCAGAAATAGCATATAAAATTTCTATTTCCCCCACATCCTCATCAACATTTATTATTATTTTTATTCTTTAAAAAATATTTTTTTTTCTGTAGGTGGACACAATATCTTTATTTTATTTTTATGTGATGCTGAGGATCCAACACAGTGCCTAACACATGCTAGGCGAGAGATGTACTACTGAGCCACAACCCCAGTCCCCAATGAGCTACAACCCCAGCCTGTTATTTTTATTCTTGATAATTGCCATAATGGCAGCACGCATGCCATTCAAATTGGAGTCAGATAGGAGCTGGGATTGTGGCTCAGTGGTAGAGTGCTGAGTGGGTTCGATCCTCAGCACCACATAAAAATAAATAAACAAAATAAAGGTATTGCTTCCAACTACTTCTAAAAAATAAATATTTAAAAAAATTGGAGTCAGAACTTTAGTATAGTTTTTTTAAATTTATTTTTTATTAGTGCTAATCAGTTATACATGACAGCAGAAATCTTTTCAATTCATTGTATACAAATAGAACACAACTTTTCATTTCTCTGATTGTACATGATGTAGAGTCGCACCACATGTGCATTCATACATGTACCTAGGGTAATGATGTTCATCTCATTCCACCATCTTTCCTACCTTCATCCCCCCTCCTCTTCCCTCCCTCACCTTGGCCCAATCAAAGTTCCTCCATCCCCCGCCCCGCCCCATACCCATTATGGATCAGTATCCACTTATCAGAGAGAACATTCAGATTTTGGTTTTGGGGATTGGCTTACTTCGTTTAGCAGGACATTCTCCAGCTCCATCCATTTACCTGCAAATGCCATAAGTTTATTCTCTTTTAATGCTGAGTAATATTCCATTGTGTATATATACCACAGTTTCTTTTTCCATTTAGTATAGTTTTAATTTGCATTTCCTTCATTGCAAAAGATGTTGAACATTTTCTCTTTTAAGTGTTGGGTATTTGTATTTTACCTTTTGATAATTGTTCATCTATTGATTGCATTTTTTTGAGAGAGAGAAAGAGAATTTTTTAATATTTATTTTTTAGTTTTCGGCAGACACAACATCTTTGTTTGTATGTGGTGCTGAGGATCAAACCGGGCAGCACACATGCCAGGTGAGCATGCTACTGCTTGAACCACATCCCCAGCCCCACATTGTTTGTTTTTTAATGTTGAGGTTTTTGTAGTTCTTTCTGTATTCTGGATATTGTTTCTCTGTTAGAGGAGTACCTGGCAAAGATTTTCTCCTGTTCTGTAGGTTGTGTCTTTCCTCTGTTTTTTCCTTTATTGTGTGGAAACTTTTTTATTTTATGTCATTCCATTTATTGATTCTTTCTCTTAGTTCCTGAGCTATAGGGGTCTTATTCAGGGAGTCTTTGCCTGTTCCTGTATGTTGAAAGATTTCTCCTATTTTTTTCTTCTAATAGTTGATGCAACATGTTTTTTAAACTCAACAGTATTCGGTAGATGGATGGAGAGAAAATAATATATATATACACACACATACATATATATAGATATATACACATATGTATATGATTTCTTTTATTTAAAGAGAGAGAGAAAGAGAGAATTTTTTTAATATTTATTTTTTAGTTTTTTAGTTTTTTGGCGGACACAACATCTTTGTTTATATGTGGTGCTGAGGAACAAACCTGGGCCAGGCAAGTGTGCTACCGCTTGAGCCACATCCCCAGCCCTAATATGTATATGATTTCTACTAATGATTTGCATTTTATCGATATTAATCCTGTGTCTGATTATATATGTATTAAATTACATTGTTTTTCATTATTACATAATACTTCCTAGTATAGATGTACCATAGTTTCTGGTGTTTCTACTACTGATGGAGAAATACATTGTTTCCATTTTAAGGTATTATAAAACTAAAATAAATATCCTATGCATAAGTTTAAGTTTGTCCTTATTATTTTTCTGAACAATGGAAAATGAATTTGAGGGTGATGAGCTATATGTATTTTTATGTTCAATAATTTTATCAAAATTCTAGTAACACTCTCAACAGCAATGTAAGAGTTATCCTTTTCCACCCTATCAACAATATCTATTCCTTTATATCAACAACAGTATTTTCAGATTTTGTAACTTTTTAGTACTCTGAGGGTTTAAAAGCAATGGTATGTATTGGTTGTCTTTCTTTAAAGTTTAATTTCCCTTTATTGCTTGTATATATTTTAATCTGTTATTAGCCATTTGTAGTATTATATGAATGACTTTATGTAAATGTCTTCTTATAAATTTGTCTACTTTTCAATATTTTTATTTTTTATGCTTTCTAGTAATAATTTTGATTTAATTGCTACCAATCCTGGTCTGTTGTATGTTTTGAAAACATGTCTTATAATACTATATTTCATTTATAAATTTGATTCTGTTATTTGTTATGTAAATGAACAAATTTAGTGTGGTTGAACTATATGATTTACTTTATTTTTAATTTTTTTTCTCTCATTTAAGGAAGTTATTTTAAGCTCAGGATCTTCAATGTTTAAATATTTTGGTTTATGTCTTTAATTCTTTATTTTTTAATTTTTGTTTGTACCAGGGATTGTACTCAGGGGCACTCAACCATTTAGCCACATCCCCAACCCTATTTTGTATTTTATTCAGAAACAGGGTCTCATTGAGTTGCTAAGCACCTCATGGTTGCTGAGGCTGGATTTGAACTCTGGATCCTTTTGACTCAGCCTCCAGAGCCACTGGGATTACAGGCATGCGCCACTGTACCTACTGTCTTTAAATCTTGAAACATTTGAATGGATACATTACAGGACTTTCTTTATTTAACTTACTTTTGTTTTCCACAAGGGAATATCAAGTTGGCTAACCTTTTAAGCAAACTTCTACTTTTCCTTTGCTAGTTTATTTTTTTAAAATTTTTATTGTTGGTTGTTCAAAACATTACATAGTTCTTGACATATCATATTTCTCACTTTGATTCAAGTGGGTTATGAACTCCCATTTTTACCCCAAATACAGATTGCAGAATCACATCGGTTACACATCCACTGATTTACATATTGCCATACTAGTGTCTGTTGTATTCTACTGCCTTTCCTATCCTCTACTATCCCCCCTCCCCTCCACTCCCCTCCCACCTACTCTCACTACCCCATCTACTGTAATTCATTTCTCCCCCTAGTTGTTTTTCCCTTTCCCCTCACCTCCTTTTGTATGTAATTTTGTATAACCATGAGGGTCTCCTTCCATTTCCATGCAATTCCCCTTCTCTCTCCCTTTCCCTTCCACCTGTCGTCCCTGTTTAATTTTAATCTTCTTCTCATGTTCTTCCTCCCTACTCTGTTCTTAGTTACTCTCCTTATATCAAAGAAGACATTTGGCATTTGTTTTTTAGGGATTGGCTAGCTTCACTTAGCATAATCTGCTCTAATGCCATCCATTTCCCTGCAAATTCCATGATTTTGTCATTTTTTTAATGCAGAGTAATACTCCATTGTGTATAAATGCCACATATTTTATCCATTTGTCTATTGAAGGGCATCTAGGTTGGTTCCACAGTCTTGCTATTGTGAATTGTGCTGCTATGAACATCAATGTAGCAGTGTCCGTGTAGTATGCTCTTTTTAGGACTTTTGGGAATAGACCGAGAAGGAGAATAGCTGGGTCAAATGGAGGTTCCATTCCCAGCTTTCCAAGGAATCTCTATACTGCTTTCCAAATTGGCCGCACCAATTTGCAGTCCCACCAGCAATGTACAAGTGTACCCTTTTCCCCACATCCTCGCCAGCACTTGTTGTTGTTTGACTTCCTAATGGATGCCAATCTTACTGGAGTGAGATGGTACCTTAGAGTGGTTTTGATTTGCATTTCTCTGACTGCTAGAGATGGTGAGCATTTTTTCATGTACTTGTTGATTGTTTGTATGTCCTCCTCTGAGAAGTGTCTGTTCAGGTCCTTGGCCCATTTGTTGATTGGGTTATTTATTTTCTTATTGTTTAATTTTTTGAGTTCTTTGTATACTCTGGATATTAGGGCTCTCTCTGAAGTGTGAGGAGTAAAGATTTGTTCCCATGATGTAGGCTCCCTATTTACCTCTCTTATTGTTTCTTTTGCTGAGAAAAAACTTTTTTAGTTTGAGTAAGTCCCATTTGTTGATTCTAGTTATTAACTCTTGTGCTATGGGTGTCCTATTGAGGAATTTGGAGCCCGAACCCACAGTATGTAGATGGAGCCAACTTTTTCTTCTATCAGACGCAGAGTCTCTGATTTGATATCAACCTCCTTGATCCATTTTGAGTTAACTTTTGTGCATGGTGAGAGAAAGGGATTCAGTTTCATTTTGTTGCATAGGGATTTCCAGTTTTCCCAGCACCATTTGTTGAAGATGCTATCCTTCCTCTATTGTATGCTTTTAGCCCCTTTATCAAATATAAGATAGTTGTAATTTTGTGGATTGGTTTCTGTGTCCTCTATTCTGTACCATTGGTCCACCTTGGTACCAGTACCATGCTGTTTTTGTTACTATTGCTCTGTAGTATAGTTTGAAGTCTGGTATCGCTATGCCGCCTGATTCACACTTCCTGCTTAGAGTTGTTTTTGCTATTCTGGGTCTTTTATTTTTCCATATGAATTTCATGATTGCTTTATCTATTTCTACAAGAAATGCCATTGGGATTTTGATTGGCATTGCATTAAACCTATAGAGAACTTTTGGTAATATTGCCATTTTGATGATGTTAGTTCTGCCTATCCATGAACAGGGTATATTTTTCCAGCTTCTAAGATCTTCTATTTCTCTCTTTAGGGTTCTGTAGTTTTCTTTGTATAAGTCTTTCACCTCTTTTGTTAGGTTGATTCCCAAGTTTTTTTTTTTTTTGAGGATATTGTGAATGGAGTGGTTGTCCTCATTTCCATTTCAGAAGATTTGTCGCTGATATACAGGAATGCCTTTGATTTCTGCGTGTTGATTTTATATCCTGCCACTTTGCCGAATTCATTTATTAGCTCTAATAGTTTCTTTGTAGACCCTTTTGGGTCTGCTAGGTATAGAATCATGTCATCTGCAAATAGTGACAATTTGAGTTCTCTTTTCCTATTTTTATGCCTTTAATTTCTTTCGTCTGTCTAATTGCTCTGGCCAGTGTTTTGAGAATCATGTTGAACAGAAGTGGTGAGAGAGGGCATCCCTGTCTTGTTCCATATTTTAGAGGGAATTCCTTCAATTTTTCTCTGTTCAGAATGATGCTAGCCTGAGGCTTAGCATAGATTGCTTTTACAATATTGAGGTATGTTCCTGTTATCCCTAGTGTTTCTAGAGTTTTGAACATAAAGGGATGCTGTACTTTGTTGAATGCTTTTTCTGCATCTATCGAGATGATCATATGTTTCTTATCTTTAAGTCTATTGATGTGGTGAATAACATTTATTGATTTCCGTATATTGAACCATCCTTGCATCCCAGGGATGAATCCTACTTGATCATGGTGCACAATTTTTTTTGATATGTTTTTGAATCCGATTTGCCAGAATTTCATTGAGGATTTTTGCATCTAGATTCATTAGTGATATTAGTCTGTATTTTTCTTTCTTTGAAGTCTCTTTTTCTGGTTTAGGAATCAGGGTGATGTTGGCCTCTTATGTCTTGTTGGTGTATGGTTCCCTTGAGCAGTATGTAGTGTCCCTCTTTATCCCTTTTGATTAACTTTGGCTTGAAATCTATTTTATTTGATATGAGTATGGAGACTCCTGCTTGTTTCCAAAGTCCATATGAGTGATATGATTTTTTCCAACCTTTCACCTTCAGTCTGTGTATGTCTTTTCCAATCAAATGCGTCTCCTGTAGGCAGCATATTGTTGGATCTTTTTTTTTTTTTTGGATCCATTCTACTAACCTGTGTCTCTTAATTGGTAAGTTTAAGCTATTAACATTTAGGGTTATTATTGAGATATGGATTGTTCTTCCAGCCATATTTGTTTATTTATGTTACTTAACATGGTTTGGTTTTCCTATTTGATTATTTTTTCCTTTTACTGTACTACCTCCCACTGTTGGTTTTCATTGTTATTTTCCATTTCCTCTTCCTGTAATGTTTTGCTGAGGATGTTTTGAAGAGATGGTTTTCTAGCTGCAAATTCTTTTAACTTTTGTTTATCGTGGAAGGTTTTAATTTCATCTTCCATCCTGAGGCTTAATTTCGCTGGATACACAATTCTTGTTTGGAACCCATTTTCTTTCAGCGTTTGAAATATGTTGTTCCAGGATCTTCTAGCTTTCAGAGTCTGTGTTGAAAGATTAGCTGTTATCCTGATTGGTTGACCCCTAAATATAATCTGCTTCCTTTCTCTTGTAGCTTTTAAAATTCTCTCCTTATTCTGTATATTGGGCATCTTCGTTATCATGTTTCTAGGTGTGCATCTCTTATGATTTTGCACATTTGGCGTCCTGTGGGCTTCTAGGATTTGGGATTCTGTCTTATTCTTCAAGTCTGGGAAGTTTTCTCGTATTATTTCATTGACTAGATTGTTCATTCCTTTGGTTTGGACCTCTATACCTTCCTGTATCCCAATGACTCTTAAGTTTGGTCTCTTTATGTTATCCCATATTTCTTGGATGTTCTGCTCATGGTTTCTTAACAGTCTTGCTGAGCTGTCTATGTTCTTTTCAAGTTGAAATACTTTGTCTTCATTGTCTGATGTTCTGTCTTCTAAGTGTTCTACTCTGCTGGTGGTATTCTCATTTGAGTTTTTAAGTTGGTTTATTGCTTCCTGCATTTCTAGGATTTCTGTTTGTTTGTTTTTTATAACCTCTATCTCCCTGTATAGTTGATCTTTTGCTTCTTGGATTTGTTTATGTAATTCATTGTCAAAGTGATCTTTCATTGTCTGATTTTGCTGTCTAATGTCTTCCTTGAGACTCCAGATCATCTGAAGCATGTATATACTGAATTCTTTATCTGACATTCCATCTGCTGCAGATATTACCTCTTCTAAAGTTGAGTTGACCTGCATTGCTTGTGGTCCTTTCTTTCCTTGTCTTTTCATACTGCTCACGTTTCTTTCTGCTTGGTGAAACTGTTGTGTTATTTAATTTTCCCCCTATATATTTATATTGCTCTTGTATAGTTGCAAAGTCTCCCTTGCAGGTGCGGGCGGCAGCTGTTCTCCTCCTCCAATTGGTGTGATCTGTCTATCACGCCGGCAGGCTGCTGGGCCCCTTCTCTGGGTCACGTGGTCTGCCTACCTTGGGGGCAACGGCTGGGCCCCTCCTCCAATAGGGGTGAGCTGTCTACTACGCTGGTGGGCCGCTGGGTCTGTTCTCCAGGTTGCAGGTCTCCCTACCTTGCAGGCATGGGCGGCAGCTCTGCCCCTCCTCCAATTGGGGTGATGTGTCTACCACACCAGTGGGCCACTGGGCCTTCCTTTGCTAGTTTAAAATGGCATGTTTATCAAATACTGAAATTTTACACACATATGTGTCTAATTTTGCCTTTCAATTCTATTGAACTTATTTATTTTCTATTCTCCTAATATTATACATTTATTTTTCTAGATATTTTATCAAATTCAATTATCATAGCTCTTTGAGATATGATGAGAATATGAAATATACAAAATAAATACTTTTCAGAAGTTTGCATACAATGTTACTATAATTCAAATAATATAAAGGTCAATTGGTGGCTCACAACTAATCAAGTGTTTATATCCTTTTCAAGACATTAGCCTTTATAAATGCAACATTTGCTACTCTGAGCTGATGAGTCCCCTAGTGAATGCTGAGAATGACAAGTTTAAAGTATGTGTAACTTCATTAGCTCCCTACCTATCTTCCAATCATTATTAAGTGAAATTGACAAGAAAAATCCAATTGCTTCCTTTTTCTATCCCAAAGGGAAAGACAGTTTGAAAAACAGTTACCTGTATCTAATTGAGATGAGCATCTTATGGCACATACTATTTCTAAACCAACTTTTGTTAAATTTCCTGAAAATTTAAGATAAGATTAGTTTGGGAGAGTTTAGTTTGGTTAGTTTAATTAGCTTTCTTTCACATTCAGCAGTTCAGATATATATACATGATTTAAATATCAGAACAACTTTTAAGAGAAATTAATATCTAATTTTTGGAATATATGGCCATAGTTAATTTATATTCATATAACCTTACCTAATGATAGAAAATTGTTTTATATCAATTCATGCTATATATTGTTTTTTCAATTATATCCTCCCTTGTATTGAAAATGGAGGATTTATCCTGTAATAGATTCTTCAAATATATGAGCATGCCTTATTCTTATAAATTGTAATTTTCTAACATTTAACACGGTTTTATTTTTCTAAGAAAAACATATATAAAATAATATCTTCTAAACACACTAATACTATCTTATATTTGTGCAGAACTTTTAACATGTACAATGTAACTTTCCTTTTTATACATGAGAGAAAGGCTTTCAATCATAGTTACCAATATTCAAACTTTTGGAAATAACTGAGATTAGGGGGCAAAGGATTTGAGAGAATCTGCTGTACTGATTCTGTTTATTCCATGATTATACCCTATTACCTCATTTTGTGTGTTCATATAAGTTCTGTTTGCCTTTTCTCTTTATTCGCCTTAGCAAAGAGCACTGTGAGACATCAAGTGGAAATAATTTCAACTGAGACAATCTATTAGAAACAGAGAGCCGCTATATCTGACATTTTCAACTGAAGTTGTTCCCTTGCAATTCTTCCCAACATGGGGCATTGTAGACTGGATTCTTCTTTATCATTCAGTTTCCTCTTCAACTTCATTCCAAAACAAGTGGCTTGGCTTTATCTGAATCCTCAGTACAGTGGAGAGGGAGCCAAATACAGGTAAAATTAAGATTGCTGTGTTGAATAATTAAGGGGATAAAACCTTGATTCATTTTATTATTATATTAGCAAATGTCAATGAAGTCAATTTTAATTTATCTTTGTAATAATTCTTGCATTAAAATATTGGATGTAAAGGCATATTGTTAGATCCATATATTCCCATGCTTCTTATTTAGCTTTTTTTTTTCATGATTTTCTGCATAGTTCTTAAATTTTCTCTTACCTGGATGTTGGAATAGAATATATTACCTATTTAAATGATATGTTTGACAATTATATTGCGTTATCTCACTATCCTCAAGGAAATATGTAAGAAAGTATTATAACCCAAAATTAGATAACATTCAACTACCAAATATTCAAAGAGGGGTTTTAAAGATTAGTAGATGTTTCATGAGGAAAGTTGAAGAAGAAAATAGAAGAAAGAAATGTAGACCTTACCATTAGAACTCTATTTCATCCCTATAAACTGTGAAAAATGTCAAAAACTATATACCACTTCATACCCATTAGGATGGCTATTATAAAAATGAAAATTAAAAGGTATTATTGAGGATATGGAAGAATTAGAACCCATGTGTATTGCTCATAAGCAAATAAAATCATGTGGCCACTAGGGAAAACAACATGGTGGTTGCTAAAAAAGGTGAATTTAAGATTACCATATGATCCAGCCATTGCACTTCTAGGCACATATACCCTCAAATGGAAATTATTGTGTGTGTGTATATATATATATATACACATACATACACACACATACATACATATACATACATACATACAATGTAATGTTATTCAGACTTCACAAGGAATGAAATTCTGACATAGGCTATAATATGGATGAACCCCAAGCACATTTTGCTAAGTTAAATAAGCTAGAAAGAGAAATATTGCATAATTTTATTCATATGAGGTATCTGAAATAGTCAAATTCATAAAGACAAAAAGTAGAATGGTACTTGTCAAGAGCTGATAAGAGTTTATTAGGTATTGGAGGAGAAGAGAATGGGGAGTTATTGTTTGAGTATGAAATTCTGTTCTGGATGAATAAAAAAAAAATCTGGGGCTAGGGCTATAGCTCAGTAGCAGAGCACTTGCCTAGCACACATGAGGCACTGGGTTCCATCATCAGCACCACATAAAGATTAAAACAACAACAACAACAACAACAAATAAAATAAAGGCATTTTTTAAAAGATCTGGATATGGGTAGTGTTAATGGTTATAAAACTCTGTAGATATATTTAATGCTTCTGAATAGTACAGTGGAAGATAATTAAAATGTTTAAGTTTCATGTTTCTCTAAATATATAGAAAGGGAAGAAAAGAAACCTATGTTCACAGGACCTAATGTGCATCTTCATGTGATATTTAAATAAACCCAGCAACCATTTTAAGGGAACATTTTAAAGATGGACATGTTCTCCCATTTGCAGCATTTCTGAAAGCCCTTTTGTCACAGTTATAATAAAAACATATTAATAGAAGTTTCCTCTCATCACCTGTTAGCCATAGTAAAAATCATGTCAAAAAAAAATGGGCAGGGAGGAACTTTATAATACAGAAACTGGGATCCCTCCTTCTGTATCTCCTTTGTGCCCTTACTCCCAGCCATAAATCCTTGCCCCAAGGAATCAAGTATATTACTAATGGAAACCATTTAGTAAACAGGGTGTTAGCATATCTTCTGACAAGTACTCTATGTTGCACATTGAAGAAGCAGTTCCCTGATCAAGTAAATCTCAGAAAAAAAAATTCAAAAGGATTTTTAAGGCTGCATCTGACCTTTTCTCTTCCACCAATTCAGTTTCCTACCTAAGAAAAATTTCTCAATTATAGAAGATGTGGTTGTGTTATAAAAGCATTTTGTTTGGGAAGTCAGAAAAAAAGTCTCATTGTGACAACCAGTTACATTTGTCCTTAGAAGTTTATTATATTAACTAGTCCAATGTATTTATCTCTTTCTTTGCACTTCTTTATAGACCATAATCAGATTAACTGGTGTTCCTGGCTGAGATTTAACAGTCAAAAATACATCCTAGAGTCCTTCCAACTGTTATTGTATTTATAAGTAGGGTTGAAGAGAGTTCTTAGCAAATCTTCTCAGATCTTAATAGGAGGATGCAAACTCAATTAGCTTGGAATAAGAGGAACAAATAATAATAATTCTTACACAGATGCCTGAGTATTCAAAACCTACTTGACTCAAATATTAGCCTTTAAAGGGAGAGGAAAAAGACTCTTTACATGAGAAGTTCCTAACTGCATGATTATTAATATATAATTCAATGGAGCATAAAACCAATTTGGGAAAGAAATAGCTGAGGGTGTAAATGCCTTAATAGGCAAAGAAGAAATGCCTAAAGTATAGATAATAGTTTATTGGATGTTCATCTACCTTCTAACCCAAGGAACAGTCCATAGTCTGGTGTCAAATAATACAGAAAAAAAATTCAAAGCCTCATTTAAAAAAAAATTCCTTAGTTATCCTCACTTTAATATAGTTTATTATCTTTGGATTATCTAACATCCATTAAATTAATATTACTAATTTTGAAAAATGGCATATATATGCATGTAGATTATTATGTGTAATCCATTTGCTACATTAAAATAGAAAATAAACTAATATGATTGCAAACTAAAGGTTGAAATAACATATAAATGCACTAAAATTAGCAAAATAAAATTTTTATTTGAAAAAATGATACCACAAAATAATTACTGCTTTAATACCAGTATTATCTTATTTAGTAGCTTCTGTTATACATTCTCTATTAGAAAGCTTAAAATTATCATTTGTCTTTCCACATATTTAATGTTAATCTTTTGCCTTGAAACATTTTCTTTTCATGAAGCTTTATGAGTTTTGCTTTTATTTTAGGGTGAGAGTGAATATGTGTGTACTATTTATCCTTGCCTTATTTGAAACTCCTTAAGGAATTTAAATTATAAATTGGCATCTAAATAAGTGTTACAAATGAAGACCCTCTCTTAAAAGGAACTGTATTATTCATCTAATGTGCGTTTTTAATTACTACTAACCTGCTTCCGTAAAAGATATAACCTTCCATGATCATGCTGTTTACTGCAGCAGTAAAAATCATTCTTTATTTGTCAAATCTGCATTAGGTGAATGTGTTAAAGGATACTAAAATTTGTTTATTTCAAAATCTAATTTTAAACTATGAAATATGTATATTGATGCTTATTTTCATTGAAATAAAGGGGCTATATATTCTTAAATGAAATAATTTTAAGTGCATTTAAATTGCTTTAATTAAAAATTTTAATGATTATTTATAATTTTAATGTAATTTTTTTACTACAATATTATGAGCTGTATATATATATATATATATATACATACACATATCATAGTTGTATGATATAATATCACATGGCATAAAGTTTTCTATACATATTTCCATATCATATTTGTATGACATAATATCACATGATATAATATTTTCTGCATATATTTCCATAACAAGTTTAAAAAGCATAAATGAGATTTTAGAAGAAAGTTTGAAATAATAGTGTATGTATTATATTATAGAGATATTTTGGGAAATCTATAAGAATTTCATTTCCAGCTACTAATGCTTTTAACATTATGAATGGGAATAATGAACCTACAATACAATATAGTCTAGTGGAAACGTCTTTCATAATGTTTTGAAAAACTGAATTGTACTGCACATATCCTTCCATTGATCCATGAACTAGAAGAACATTCATATGTAAATAAGGTAATATGTTAAATTTACTCATATCTGTGTATATCTAGCGGATAGATAGAGTTAGCCTTATCAAGTAGACTCCCAAGTGTGGTGCCCAGCCAGACTGTGGCACCCAAGAAAAGCAAAATAATAAAGAGGGAAAACAGAGACAAACATATGCACTCAAGGCAGAGATAGAAATTACAAGGAGAGATTAACATGTCATTCAAATTGTTATCCTTTTTAATCCCTTGGATACTTGATAGGTTTTTGCATACTGTGATGACAATCAAAGAACAGAAAACCCACTAAAATTGAATTGGCACAAAAAGCAGATATGTTATTACAGCCATTTTTAATTGTCACCAAGAAATGGAATGGTGACTTCTGAAAGATATTGACATATTTGAAGTTTTGCCAGTGATGAGATGATAGTCTCATCCCTGACATAATTCAATCTCAATACTAGGCATTAGTTAACATGATAGTAGCACCACCAGGCACCAATCTCTAATACACTGCCTTTGGTAGGAATAAATAGCAGCAGTAACTTTTGAGAAGAAATGGTAAAATTGTTGCTGCCTACTAGCATCAACAGAAAGAGGGAACCTCACTATGGGGAACTATATTGTAATAGTAATATAATCACTACTACTATATTTTGGTCCAAGAGATACAAGAGTTACCCTTAGGTACTCCTGGAACCATTGTTAAATACTTTTAAATGGATTTTTACAAAATGAATAGGGATAGAGGTTGATAAACACTAATTCATATTTTTATGTTCAGGCCCTTATAATCTCAAAAATATAATATACACACACACACATACATACATACATATATATACTTTTAAATATATTCAATATATGAATTCTTTAAAAGTGTGGTATAACATATTTTTATGTTGAGTATACTTTTTAAAATTTTTTTTTCTTAATTTTTTTTAGTTGTTGACAGACTTTTATTTTTATTTATTTATATGTAGTGCTGAGAATTGAACCCAATGCCTCACACATGACAGGCAAGTGCACTACCGCTAATCCCCAACCCCAGCCCCTTGAATATACTTTTTAAGAGGAGCAACACATGCATTAATTTCTTTGTTTCCCATGCATATAGATAATGTTAACAAAATATAAATACTTAATTCTCATTCACTTTTAATTCATTCAGCAAATCACTTCATAAATATTTCCTGATTACATACTGTATTTCAGGCACATATCACGTCTTCCAATGACACTGATCTTTTTACATAAATATTTTAAAATCTTAAACTTGCAGGAAAGTTACAAGTGTTTTTCTTTTTTTAATTTTTTACTTTGAACTTTGAAAGAGTAAGTTACTAACCTGATACCCTAACACACTCAAAAAGTTTACTTTCTATTTCTGTGTCAGGGATGTA
Source organism: Urocitellus parryii (assembly GCF_045843805.1). NCBI lineage: Eukaryota > Metazoa > Chordata > Mammalia > Rodentia > Sciuridae > Urocitellus > Urocitellus parryii. The sequence continues at coordinate 111,356,725 of NC_135547.1, forward strand.
GAGCAATGCATTTAATTGTAGTATTTTAAGTCAGAAAATTAACATTATCAAATGGCTACTAGCTAACATTCAATTGTCATTTCATTAAAATAATAATTGTCCTAATGTTATTTATAACAAAATGATTTAATTTTAACTCAGAATCAAATGCTGTGTTAACTTTTATCACCTTAGGGTTCTTCAGTCTGAAATAATTCTTCAATCATTGACATTTTTGAGGATTTTTGGCCAGTTATTCGTAGGATTTCCCTTAATTTGGGTTTGTCTAGTGTTTCCTTAAAGTTAGATTTAAGTTATCAAGTGATTCTATTATTCAAATTGCTTCCTGTTTTTATTTGGCTCACTATTGATGATACTGATTTTGCTCAGTTGAGTAAGATGTCATTTTCTAGCACTAGAAAGTTATCTTTTCCTTTTTTAGTTAACAAGCAATTTGTGGATTAGGTACTTTGAGAGTATATAAATGTCTTGTTCAGCATTAAACTTTAAACTTATTTATTGATTGATATCTGAATGGCTTGTTTCCTATTTTATTACTTCCTATATTATTAATTTACTATTCTGTTATTCATCTTAATTCTAAATAGTAAATCTCAGTATTTATCAGATTTGGTCAGTGGGAGCCTCTTCAACTTGTGAGATTTTGAAATGTCCCCATGAGTCTTTGAACATCTCCTTGTTTTTAGACATAAGAAGATTTTCCAGCTTTGTCCTGCAGTTTCTCTGCCCTAGATCTTGAATCATGCAGTTTTCAAAAGCCTTGGTTTCCTTTGGTGGAAATTGGTATTTTAAAGCCAAGATATAGATGCCAATAGCTTGATGTCATTGGGTGAATAGCTCCTTCAATGGTGTATATGCTATATAGAGAGTAGTAATGATGCCAGTAACAATTGGGATATGGTAGAAGCCACTAGTGATATAAATTATATTATTTCCACTTCTTCTTTAATGTTATTTTCTCCTAGTATAAAAATTGGAAAGTGGTAATTAATGAAATTTTTATCTATTCATAGCTTTTCTTGCCCTTTACAATCTTGTAACATTTTGCAACAAAACTTTTAGTAAACACATTGCTGACTTGGAAATCTAATGGATTGTCCAATAGGGAAGAGAATGAAAAAGAAGGGTCAGTGAGTTGAAAATAAACTATAAATGCATGACTATATACTGTTGAAAATAGGAGTTCAACCTTGGGCCCTCCATGTTGTGGAGAAATAGAACCTGAGACTCTGTAGTAGAGGAAACATCCTCAAAGGAGGAAAAATAATCAAGTTTTCTATTGTCCTCTGAATCCATATTTTGTCCCTTATTCTTAATATTTTCATTTTTCCACTCAATCAGCTGTAACATCAAAAATTCTTACCACCACAAACACAAGAGCTTCAATAAGAGAGAATCAGCAGAAAGAATGAAAGAATACATAACAAATTTTGATACCACCCCAAGGACTTCATATATTGGAATCATCAGATGAAGAATTTAAAATAATCATTTATTTGTTTTTCTGTTTTCTGTGTTTTTTGTTTGTTTGTTAACTTTGAGACAGAGTTTTGCTAAGTTGACTAGGCTGAGTAGTTGGGGTAATAGGCATGTAACACTTTGAACAACTCAAAATAGCTCTCCATGAAATAAGTTAAACACTGGAATAAAAATGAGTGAGCAATAAGAGATTGCCAATGCTAGTCAGATGTTTTTTAAAAAGGAATAATACATAGCTTGTAAATTTTTAAAATCATTAAATTATCAAGAATATAAAAAGGAACTAAAATATCTTACGTACATCAGAGGAATCAAATAGTTGATTTTCTCTTAAAGAAAGCATAGTCACAGATATACAGGCAATTTCTCCAAGTTTTAATTAAAAGATATTTGGAATTTTCTATAAATTATCCAGAGGAGAAGAGTAAGTATTTTGGTTGTTGATATTTACTTAAGTCATAGTTTACTATGAGTTGGACCACTTTCCTTGATGCAAATAAATGCTATCATTTGCCTCATAGAATTGCTTTAAATATAAAGAGCACATTCCTTCAAATATTGTGAGTATATCTGGCATAAAGCCCTAAGTAGTCAGCCTCTTTTGGGATCACCTCAGCTATAATGTCTTGCCCAAGATGATGCCCAATTCCCAGGGCAATCTACATCCAATTAACTGTTTGACATATGGGCATTTGGGCTTGGACAACTCTAGAGTGTCTAGCATCTTGGTATCTTCTGCATTACATGATGATTCATAATTAGAAGTCCTGATTTGTGACTGGAAGCTGTGACATGACTTTTTTCCATATCCCAATGGTCAACATTTTATACTATGACCCCATTACAACCATATGGAAGGTTGAGAAATGTAGTTTTCCTTTGTGCCATAAAAGAGGAAGTAAGAGTAGGGAGCATCAGACCATTTACTTCCACAAAGAATATCTGTGTAAATTGTCCAATTAACATTATTTTTAATGATAAAATAGTAAAAGTACTTCCTTTCATTTGGATGAATTATACAGCTGCCCACCACATCTACTTTAACCCAAAATTTTATGTATGGGCGAGGTAGTACCACAAGACATGTGTTTAGGTTAAACAAGGATTAATTGTTTATGGGTTGAAAATTAAGGGAAAAAAAAACTATCATTTGTATCTTATTACCTTCATAAAACATACCGAAAGTTTAATTCTAAACTTTTAGAATTAAATAAAAGAAGGATTAGGGATGTAGCTCAGTGATAGAACACTTGTCTAGCATGCATGAGGCCTTGAATTTGATCCCCAGCACCACACACACACACACACACACACACACACACACACACACACATTTAAAAAAAAGAATTAAAAGGATTGAGCAAGCTATCTCAATGTATGATCAACAAAAAAATGTCAGATATAAAATATTATTATATTAAAAATATTATTTGTTAATACATCATTTACATTATCATCTCCAAATGTAAGATACCTAGCAATAAGTCTATAAAGAAATGACTGAAGTGTATGAGGATTTGATTTTTTTAAAAAGTGGATGGTTTATAATCCATGTCAGTTCTCCCCAAATTTTCTGAATACTCAAAAGTGAAGCTTATAAAACTCCTAATATATTTTATGAAGAACCTTGACAAATTTATGAGCAGGAGCAAAGGCCAAAGAATTGGTATCATATTCTTGAAAACAAACAAGAATCTTTGGTAAATACTGTTAGCAATAAAGAGAGTGGTGTGTCTGTAAAGTAACAGGCAAATTGTTGTTTGAGGCAGAATGTAGATGCCAACAATAATAGCAAGGATGTATGTGAGCATGTTTTGTGTGAGGAAATAGCACAGGTACAAAGAAAGATCTGTACAGAACAGATGGTCTCTTAAATTAATGGGATAATTGATGCTCCATGAAAGAAACAAAAACAACATCTACCTTACATTATACACTAAAATATTTAGATGGATTACTTTATTAAATGTGAAAGTAAAACTTGAAATATACAGAAGAAAATCTGTAAGAATCACCTATATAATTTAAGATAAATAAAACATTTTTGAACCATGCCAAAAATTACTGGAAAAGAAGAGACATAAATTCTAATATTTTATTCAGAATATATCACAAATAAAGTTAAAAAAAATAAAGAAAAACTCAGGAGGCCAACATTTATAACACTTAGATCAACAAGGCAATACAATTAATCTCTTTTGTTTCTCTTTCCCTCCATCCCTCTCCCTTTTCCATCTCTCCCTTCCCCTCACCATATTAACAAATAAAATTCAAAATATTAGAAAACACCCACATCTATAATACCTGTATCTCTATATGTTATTATGACCATATAAAATCTATAAAATGTACTTAAATGAGAGTGATAAAAGGAATAATGTGCCCAACTGCATTAGATAAAATATCATACAATACATTGTTATGTCTATTGGAACAAAGTTGTCAAACATTCTGATGTCAAAGTGTTATTTATCATATTCTACCCTCCTAAGGGTCTAACATTCTCCTTGGAACCCACACATGGGATGAGATGAGGCTGAGGGGTCCCTTTAGTAACCTGTTGCCTGAAGAAGCCCTGTCTGACTCCAACTCTGTTGAGTACACACACTTCAAAGATAGAGTCTATGATGCATCATTGTTACCCAACAGAGGACACAATTTCATAATATTTGTCATCCTCCCTCATTTAAGAAAAGTGAGTGTAAGAGGTGGAGATCATGGGAAAATGTTCCTTCTAATACACTGGAGACTCTAATCTGGGTTTATGGATTGAGTTCTAAAAAGTTGTTTTTTCCCCTACATATGACTTCTAATATTTTTTTCTCTCTTTTTCTCTCCTTTGTATTTCCCAGTAGATATAAGCTCATAAGATAATATGATTCTAGGGAATTATGATACTATTTGCACTCCACGTTCTGCTGGGTACCAATAGGGGCTCTCTCAAAAGTGGACATTATGGAGAAAGAGGCTTAAATGGATTCAGTTATTTGAGTAGGAGAGAAAGCAAGCCAGTGAGTAGTGAGAAAATATGCACACTCAGTGTCATCAGTGAAGAGAGGGAAAAGGCCTTTGCAACTTTCATTTGAGTCAATTATTTGAAGGGAATAATTCAAGGCAGCTCTTTTGCCACTCTTTTAAAGAATGATCCCCCTGAGATAATGCACATGATAAAATGACTCATGGTTTAGTTGGTTGTTTTGATAGTGTAGAATCACAGCCAATAAACTACAATTTAATGCCACAGACCATCAGAGGATCAGTAAATTTTAAGGAAAATTCTTTGATATTTGTTCTGTCATGTCAGCACTCTTGGCTTCTTGTTCTTAGGTACTTAATATGGAATCATTTGAAGTGTTTAACATCAACCTTTCCTTCTTCAGTCTTATAATTGAAGTTATTTTACTCTTAGAAAAACCATCTATTATAAAAGGGATTATATTGTAAATGAGGACTATAATGTAGAAAGGGAGAAATGGATGGATTGAATTAGGACAGGAAGACTGATTGAGGTTTAAATTAAAAATGAAATACAAATGACATTAAAGTGATGCATTTTCTAGATCCTATACTTTATATTTGAAGAGAGCTTTTAGTATTCTGGCTACTTTTGTAATGCTAAAGATAGTATATCCATTTGGAGGCTTAAAAAGCAGCTCTTATAATGTATTTTCTTTCATTATATATAATAAATATATATAATATATAATTTTCATTATATATACACATATATACATATATAAAGTTTTGAATGATCCCTTTTGAATTGCTTTAGATATTTCAACTACCAAGGTATTTGGGGGTGATCCTAAATAATGTTTTGTAATCTAGACTCTGTTGCAGTATTTATCTAGACAGTTATCCCAAGCAAAAAATCCATTTATAATGCAGTAAGAATTCATTTACTATATCCAGTATGATGGGATTATATGTGGCTATAACTTTATTAGAAACAAGAGAAAAAAATATTATTCAGATACAAATTATGGCAGATTGTATTTGACAAAATATGTAGAAATAGAGTCTACTTCCCATCTCCTTGAACCTGAAGCATGGTAGAGATGGATTTGTGTTTGCCTCCATGGATAGCATAAAATGGAAGTAATGCATGTGACTTGTGAAGCTAAACTATGTATGATTTATGCCAGGCTTTCTTTTCCTTGGGACACAGTCTTAGAATCCCTGAACTGACCAAAGCTATTATTCTGGAGAGTGCTTGTAAAGAGGACACATAGCGACAGATACAGAAGCCAAGGGAGTTTCATCTGTCCCAGCCCTTAGCTATTAGATTTGTCTGCATCCAAGCATCAGATACATGAGGGAGTAAGCCCTTCAGATGATCCCAGCCTCATGCTTTGAGCATGACAGGCAATCCTTGACAAGCCCTGCATACACTGCAGATTGATAAATAATTTAAGCCACTGCATGTTGTAATGTTTGATTATGTACCAACTGATAACTGGGAAAAAAAAAACTTTGAGCTTCAGATGCATCCATGTGTTGTTTGTATCTCAAAGGAAAACCCACAAGTCACTCTATATAGCCAGTGACCCCTTACAAGGTACATTATGATTATGAAAGAAGACCTCTTGACCCATTATATGGAAAACTCATAGGGAAATGAAGAGAAAGGAACCAGAATATGTCTTCTTACAAATCTTTTCTTGATACTTTTTACACCCAGTACCTCACAAGTGCGAGGCAAGTGCTCTACCACTCTGCTATTACCCCAGCCCCTCCCATTTGATTTTTTTAACTTGACCTTTACAAGAGAAATTTCAGTAGAATGAGAAAATAGAAGTCATAGTGATAGTCTACAGTTCTATCCATTTACCAGCAAATGTCATAATTTCACTCTTCTTTATGGATGAGTAAAATTCCATTGTATATACACGCCACATATTCTTAATCTGTTGAAAGTCATGTCATATAGGTTGCTTCCATAGCTTAGCTATTGTGAATTGAGCTGCCACAAACAGTAATGTGGCTATGTCACTGTAGTATGCTGATTTTAAGTCCTTTGTGTATATACCAAGGTGTGAGGGTCAGATAGTAGTTCTACTTCAGGTTTTTTGAAGAATCTCCATACTGCTTTCCATAGTGGTTGTACCTATTTGCAGTCCCACCGGCAATGTATGAGTGAACATTTTTCCCCCACATCCTCGCTAACATTTATTATTACTTCTTAATAATTGCCATTCTGACTGGGGTGAGCGGGGAGAAAAGAATAGAAGTTCATCGGACTAGACAAAGGAGGATGAAAGGAAGAGTGGGAATGGGAATAGGAAAGACAGTAAAATGAATTGGACATAACTTTCCTATGTTTCAGATATGAATGCACAACCAGTGAAACTCCACATCATGTACAACCATAAGAATGAGAAATTATACTCCATGTATGTATAATATGTCAAAACACAATCTATTATCATGTATGTCTAAAAAGAACAAATTAAATATCATTAAAAATAAAATAAATTTGAAAAAGAAGCTATAATGAAATTAATGGCACAAAATTGGGGGCTGTCATGTGTACAATCTAAGCAAACTATTAGAGTTTGGGGATAGACTGGAACTGTAGAAATATTCTTTCTTTATTATAACACCTCCTTTTGTTATGCTCAAATTCGGGACCCCCAAAAGACCACCAGAGACCAAGATCCATGTAAGCAGCAAAGAGGTGTTTATTGCAAGCTAGCTTGGTCCTCTGTGCACACACAGCAACTGGTGAAACTGAGAGGCCCTGAGCCCAGGGTTTGCAGCAGTTTTATACACTCTTTGGGGAAGGCAGGGACTTCACATACATCATAGCATCTCTTAGCAAGTCATCACACACCACGGAAAAATCAAACAACAACTCTAAAACATGATTAGCACATTCACTGGTGGGAGCAAGTTGGGTAAGGGTGATTGGCTAGTACAAGAGGGGGATTCATGGGCTGGGGATGTGGCTCAAGCGGTAGCACGCTCGCCTGGCATGCATGCAGCCCGGGTTCGATCCTCAGCACCACATACAAGCAAAGATGGTGTGTCTGCCAATAATTAAAAAATAAATATTAAAAAAATTCTCTCTCTCTCCCTCTCTCACTCACTCTTAAAAAAAAAAAAAAAAGAGGGGTATTCATTTGAACTGATTGGTTTAAGCCAAGAGGGGTGTACGTGCTGAACTACATGGTTTCCCAATATGTTATCAACCACCATAAACCACTGGGAGGGTCATCTGGCATCCCAGGTATTTCCCTGTCTCATGCTGATTGGTGGCTGCTAGGGGGCTGCTATGGTTCCCCACCTAACCTGACTGAGTCAGGGACACCTGGTGCAACAGATCTCTCCTGTTATTTGTAGATAAACAACTCAGCAGGGTGGGAATGTGCCTAGGAGTGCTCTGTGGGTCTTTCCAAGGAAAAAGGTCACGCCCCCTTCCTCTGACTGGCTTTGCTCTGAGGTAGAGGCTGGTTTTTCACTTTCTCACTCACTTCTCCTTTGGGTTTGAAAACGAGTAAAGAAAAGAAATTAAGAATATGTGACAGGAGGTTGGGCTCAGTAGTGGAGTGTTAGCCTGGCATGTGGAGAACCCTGGGTTTTATCCCCAGAACCAAAAGAAAGAAAAATATACGTGAGAGGAAAATGGGAGAAAAATAAAAGGAGAAAGGTACTGATAATAGTTTGTGCATTCTAAAACCTGAGCAGATAAAAATCCCCTGTCCCTAAAACAGATGCTACTCTTATTTCTACTTTCTTTCCTCTCAAGCACTAAGCACTCCATCCTCAAACTCTGCACTTATCAGCAGAGCATTTACTTAATCTTCTTAAGCAAATTTTGCTGGGAGAACTCCTTTGATGTTCTTCTTAGTCCTTCCAAAATCCAAGGAAAATATTTTAAAGCTAGCCATCCAAATTAGTATGCATATGCACTTTTTTTTTTTTAAATCTCAGAATGCCACTCCATAGCTAATGGTTTTGTCTGTGATTCTAGAACAGCTATTACTTTCTGCTAGATCATGCCAAAGTATAAAAATAATTTTTTGATAAAATATTGAACAGGTCAAACTTTATAGATTTAGGCACATGTTTCTAATGAATTATTCAACCTAATCCTATTTAATCTAACTCCTAAATAGCATTTGAATGTGACCACATGCACTGAATTCTTGGATATGTCATACTTCTTTCCAGTCCTATTCCCACTGCCCCTTATAACTAAATACCAATTCCACAGTTTCATATTCTTAGTATGGTATACAAGAGCCCCAGGGACACTTCTGGTTTTATGCCCTGTCATTGTATACTTTATATTACCTGCAATCCTTTATTCATATCCCCAGTAGTGAGGTGAAGCTTTTTTTTTTTTTTTGCAAAATGTGCCACCAGGTGTCACTCTTACCAAATGCCCTACCCATGCTAAAAAAGTTATGTAGTTTTGAAAAAAAAAAAAAAGAATCAAAGTATCACTCATCATATCGTCTTTGTAAAAATATATACTGTGGGGCTGGGGATGTGGCTCTAGCGGTAATGCGCTCGCCTGGCATGCACAGGGTGCTGGGTTTGATCCTCAGCACCACATAAAAATAAAATAAAAGATGTTGTGTCCACCTTAAACTGAAAAATAAATATTAAAAAAAATTTACACTGTGTATCAGCAGATAGTTTCCAAAAAGCTTAAGTTAATGTTTCCCTAAACTTTTAGACAGTGAACCTTTTAAAATACTCATTAACTCAATTTAGCAGTGTACCACCCCCCAAAAAAAAATAGAAACCAGTCATCCTATACATCAATATTGATAATTAAATTATCTGTTGGTACTGAATGTAAGTTTTTTTATTGTTTGCTTTTCAAGATTACTTTTATATCAATAGAAAAAACAGAGCAAGCAGGGGGTAGTGAGAAGGAAGGGAAAAGAAAAGTACTGGCTACTGAATTAGAACAAGACATATTCCATACTTGTATAATTATGTCAAAATGGATTTTACTATTATGTATAACTACAAAGCAACAATAAAACAATAAAAATCATAAATTCAAAAGTCATTGTGCTAGGGCAGTAGTTTTCAACTGGATATGATTTTAACCCCCAGGATCCATAGACATTTTTGATTTTCATAACTGTGTGTGCACTAGGAACTCACATGCACAGAGACAGACAGAGGTAGTGGGGAGAGAGGGGGAGAAAAAGAGAGAGGAAGGAGACAGCAGGCACACAGTAGAGGGCTAGTGGCATCTAGTAGGTAGAGGCCACAGGTATTGACAAGCATCCTACAATGTGCAAGATAGATTCCTACAATATAGAAGTATTTAGTCTCCCCAAAAAAGATTTCTTTTAAAAGAACTATCAAAAGGAGTTATTTTGTATACATCACAAATGTACATCATTTGTGTAATTTTTTAAAGCCTACGAAAATACAAATAGTCACTCATGGCTTTAGTTTACATTTCTAATATAATACCAAATATGATTTTTTAAGTGTGCCCTTTCTTAAATAACTTAAACTGAAGCAGTGAATAGATGCTCTAGAAAACTGTTTTAGAAGACACAGAAAGGGGGATCAAGGTGATCCAGGACATTGATGTTGAACTTGAATCTAAAGCATTTTAATAAAATCATTTCATTAAATGTGAGTAGAATAAAGAAATATTTCAATATTAATCTTCTTCTCATGCTCTTCCTCCCTGCTCTGTGCTTAGTTGCTCTCCTTATATCAAAGATGACATTTGGCATTTATTTTTTAGGGATTGGCTAGCTTCACTTAGCATAATCTGCTCTAGTGCCATCCATTTCCCTGCAAATACCATGATTTTGTCATTTTTTAGTGCTGAGTAATACTCCATGGTGTATAAATGCCACATTTTTTTTATCCATTCATCTATTGAAGGGCATCTAGGTTGGTTCCACAGTCTAGCTATTGTGAATTGTGCTGCTATGAACATTGATGTAGCAGTATCCCTATAGTATGCTCTTTTAAGGTCTTTAGGGAAGAGTCTGAGAAGGGGATAGCTGGGTCAAATGGTGGTTCCATTCCCAGCTTTCCAAGGAATCTCCATACTGCTTTCCAAATTGGCTGCACCAATCTGCAGAGCAGGGAGGAAGAGCATGAGAAGAAGATTAACATTAAACAGGGATGAGAGGTGGAAGGGAAAGGGAGAGAGAAGGGAAATTGCATGGAAATGGAAGGAGACCCTCATTGTTATACAAAATTACATATAAGAGGAAGTGAGGGGAAAGTGGAAAAAAAACAAGGGAGAGAAATGAATTACAGTAGATGGGGTAGAGAGAGAAGATGGGAGGGGAGGGGAGGGGTGATAGTAGAGGATAGGAAAGGCAGCAGAATACAACAGACACTAGTATGGCAATATGTAAAAATGTGGATGTGTAACCGATGTGATTCTGCAATCTGTATGGGGGGGGATGGGAGTTCATAACCCACTTGAATCAAATGTATGAAATATGATATGCCAAGAGCTTTGTAATGTTTTGAACAATAAAAAAAAGAAATATTTCAAAATTATTATTTTATGTATATATGATACTTAAATATATGCAACTGAATTAGTAAAATCAGAAATGTTGTATTTTCACCTCCATATCTCTCCAAGGTTTTATATTTAAAATGTTTCTATATGGATGTATATTCAAAATGTTTCTATATGAATGTATGAATGCATATTTCTCGTTAAGATAATAGAAGATTTACTTATATTTGCACTTACACAGTATACTTCAATATTTACCACTGTTATGAAATTCTTTCTGAATGCTTTTCCTCTAACCTTCTCTCTCTATCCAGAGCCCTGAGTTTTATGCATCAGTATGAATAAAGGTCCCTGAGTTTTGCATCTCTCTTCTCCACCTATCCGAATTAGATTTTATATACTTTTATATATACTTAGTTTTATCCCCTGGGGAACATTCATGGTATCTGACTGGACTATGGATTCCCAAGGATTACTATAGTGAGCACAATGCTCAAAGAATTCTTGTTAAATTAATAAATAGTATTACTGATACCGCGAGTTATCAATGACGAGATCTGCTTTCTCAAATGTTGAAGTTTGAACATTAGAGAAGCGGCTGAGGTGTAAGGGTCCAGCGAATCCTTGGAGAAAGAGACCACAAGAGACCAGCTTCATGCAATGAGCAGGAGGGAGTTTATTGAAGAGGATCCTAATTCAGCGCGCTGAGGCTCAAGGCTCACTCAGGAAGGGAGAGTGGCCCAGAGCCCAGAGCAGAGGTCAAGCAGAGCTTAAGTACACTTTTTGGGGAGGGTGGGGGGGGAGCTTTGCATACATCAGAACAAATCATCATGAGGCATGGGAAAATTGAACAACAACTCAGACATGATTAGCACATTCATTGGGGGGAACAGGTCGGGCGGGGGTGATTGGTCACTCCTAAGGGGGGGAGGGTACACATTCAAACTTATTGGTTGGGGCCCTGAGACAAACTGCACAGGGCCCTAGGCTAAAAGGCCAGTAGGGTGTTGTTTTAACTATCTCAGGAATTTCAGGTTCTGGGTATAGCGGAGGAACTTAACAATACCTAGTCTTTTACATTTTAATTCAGGCTTTGCAGCTTAGAAACTTTACACTGCCCAGTCTTTTACATTTTAATTCAGGCTTTGCAGCTTAGAAACTTTACCCTTTCAGAGGCAAGCCTAGAAAGCAATTTTTATTTAAAAAACAGTAATACAGACTTCTACCAGGAGGGAGAAGGGGGGCCACAGCTGTTGTCCTGGTATTCCAGGAAGTGGGAGTATCATGCCCCTTTTATACATTTTAGACTTTCTTTGTTCTCTTGTCCTCTCCCCACCCCCTCTCATCTGTCCACATCCTGCTTAAGTGACTTGACCCAGGAGATGCCTGTGGGATGGCCAAAAGGTGAGAAGCAGATGGTTAGGAAGGGAGCAGCAGCCCAGGAGGCATTAATTAACAACTTTTACAACTCCCTGCAGGGAAGCACAATTCCTGGGACAGGTCACCTTAGCAACAGGTTGGAGCAGGAGCAGGTTTTCTTGTTTAGGGTGGAGGAAGGGCTTTGGAGGTATTAACATTTCAATTCCTGGCTGGAGCTGGAGCTCAGTATCCTCAGCACCACATAAAAATAAATAAAAATATTGTGTCCAACTACAACCAAAAAAATTAGGAAAAAGAAATAAAATAAAATTTCAATTCCCCAGTTCATTAAGTTAATGTTTCTCTAAACATTATCCTTCTACTTCCCAGACCCAAACTGGCCTTCATCTTTGTGATTACCTATCTACATGTGATTACCAGATTACCTATCTATACTGACTGCCTGTCTTTAATTCTTGCTTCATTATTTTCAAATTAACTAATTGATTAACCCCAGATTTCACTTCCTTCTTCTGTTTCAAATTAGCATGAGAACATATATGATTTATTCAGCAAGTTGGTTCACATGCTAAAGACTTTGAAATTCCTAAGATGAAAGGTAGTATAAAACAGCCTTGTAGATGAAAATAATCATTTATCCTAAAAACTCTCACTAGTTCTTTTGATACATGCCAGTTTTAGAGAAATAATTTCAGGATATATATATCAATAAAACTCTGAGCCTATGAAATATATGAAAAATATTTTTTCATATCTATAAAATATTTTTTGCCATAAACTCAGTTTTCTTTGTGTATGAAATGCATTCTCTTAGATCCTCAATAGGAATCATGCTGTGCCATTGCTAAAAATTTCCATATTTATTGTTCTCTATCTTCAATTCAGTATATTTAGAATAATTAATTACTAAAAATTGGTTGAGGTTAAAAACTGTTAGCCTTTTCACTCTGTCAATTTATACATTATAAAGATTATGATTAAGATTTTAGCGGTGGAACGAGGTATAGTAACTGTAGTAACCAATAATTTATGTAATTTATGAGCTTGATTTAGGCATTGAATTTAGTGGACTATAAAGAGAAAATAAAACTTCAGAGAAATATTGTAAATGGTCTGTTCATAGTCTGTATAAATCAGCCAGGTATAAAGCATTATAAATATTTAAACTTTATAATGTAACTGGCTCTATTATCTAAAAACATGGTCATAAAATTGAATAGTTTTCTTGAATTCACATATGAACTTTAAAAAAATTACAATTCTTTGGTTAAATTGGGAAAGCAAATAATGAAGCAATTTTCATAGATTTCACCATTAAAAGATAACTATATTTTTCATTTAGATGCTTAATTTTACAGAAGATATAATTTTATCGCTTAAGCACAACTTTGCTGGATTCTAAATGTCCTCATTGACTAATACTTTTTATGACACTAGGAATGTTATCTCAAATATTTATTTATTTTAGTTCATTAAGAACATTATTATTGTTATCTAATATTTGAAGTATTTATTTCCCAATAACTGACTGATACTTTAACATAGTATGTGCCATTCTTTTGAAAACAATAGCTGTAATAATTAGTATTTTTAATCCTTAGCTAAGATTCAGGAAATAAAGACACACAAGTTTCCATCCAGAATTTAATTAAAATTAGCAGGTTATAGCTTGGTTCTTCCCAGCATATAAAAAAGAGTTGAAAAATACCTTAATTACTACTTCTCTTTTCCTCATGATGATTCAATCATTTGTTACAAAATCATATTTCAAGTCTGAGACATAAAGTGTTTATGAATTTATTAAAATTTGTATTGAATTGTGGTACATTCCCTGATATTGGTGCAGGAGAATAGGGGTAGGTAAGTAGCAAGTCATTCTTTGTCCCTCATTCATCTGAAATTATATCATTCTACTCTTTTCTAAAGTTATCATTGTTCTTCTGTGTTATGCTGCCCACATTTAATACATTGCCTTGACACCTGGTGTATGTTCTTCCAAAAACAAAACAAAATACTGTGTTTTACCAACAGATTGTAGTATCAACTTCCTTAGACACATTCAGTTGACATCTGTGACATTGTGGAGAAAGGAAAAAATGTGTTCCACAATTACATTTTAATAAGCCCTTAGTATTTCTTTTCTATTTATGTAAAATAGGCTTAAAATTGTAGACATCTAACTGAAGGCCAGGACTTCAATGTTCAATGGTACAGCAGCTCCCTCTATAGGAGACTTGGAACCATATGCCGATCTGCTAATACAAAGAAAGCAAAGCAGGGTTTGTGCTTTTTTTCCCTAAGCACCTTAAGTGTTTGATCATTTTATTCAGTTATTCATTGATTTATTTTAACAACATATGTCTTTAAATCTCTTTTTAAAGTGGAGGGAAATAGGAAGGAAAAAGTGGGGGAGAGAGATTGAATAGTATGTGTAGACTGATTCAAAGTCTTTAATAAATAGGTTCCTATCTATAGTCTGTAACAACAGAAATAAAATACCTCTGAGATACCTATTTTACTTGTTTCTAATTTTTGTAAGTCTACACTGACAGTGGGCACAGATTTATATACATATTCTTTCATCCCAAGAGTTTATAAATATAATAATGATAGATAACAATGACTGCAAATCTCTTATGCATGGTTTTGGATGTCAGAGTATTTTGGAAAATGTGACTTACAAATCTTGAACCAATTAAACAATGAAATTGTGAAATATAGGAAAATTTAAATAAACACAAATAATCACATTTAAGAATGCCTTTTTCATTGCTAGGTTATAAATATAACATGAATGTTTAGAAAATTACAGAATTTTATTGGACAAAATCAAGTAATTAGCATGTGTTTCTTGTTTGATACAATGACATTAAAATATCAATGATAGTTTTTTTATCCTTATATAAGTCATCATTCTGAAATCTTGCATAGTGATTTTACCATCTTTGTAAGTACCACTGAAGCCAAGCAGCATTCAGTACAGCATAGTTCAAAGAATTATTAATTTCCAATGACCAAGGATCTAATGATTGAGTATTATTTTTATAACAATATTGTGTTGTAGTACTCAAAGTAATTTTACTTTACTGGAAAACCAAAGCCACTTATAACATAGTAACCTGGATTAAATACTGAACTCAAATTCCAATCTAGCCTGAGTACTTTGGGAATATTCTTGCATAGTTCATTTCAGAATTACCTTAATTCAGGTAATAATTAATATTGTTAGGTAATAATTAGTAATAATTCATGTAATGATTAATATTATTATCATATTAATAGAGATGATGTTAGTCTCACCAAAGTTTCAATATAAAGTATATCAATTGATATAAGTTTTCTTTGATGTTCCTGGGCCATGATCACTGTCTGCCTTTATTTTCAAACAGTTATAACAGCAATGAGTTACAGAAAGGAAATACATAGTGTCTATGGTTGTTTTCCCAACTTCTCCCCTTAATTGTGTTTCTGTGTATGGATATGAATAGATTAGCAGGTATTTCTTTTTTTTTTAAGGGGGGGGAGAGAGAGAGAGAGAGAGGGAGGGAGGGAGGGAGAGAGGGGGAGGGAGGGAGGGAGGGAGGGAGGGAAGGGGAGAGAGAGGGAGAGGGAGAGGATTTTAATATTTATTTTTTAGTTTTGGCAGACACAACATCTTTGTTTGTATGTGGTGCTGAGAATCAAACCCGGGCCGCACGCATGCCAGGTGAACGCACTACCCTTGAGCCACATCCCCAGCCCTAGCAGGTATTCTTAATGGTCAAACACGTTAGCATCTGGAAAAACGTTTCAGATAATCTATTCTAAGAGAAACTATGGAATGACCCTTCAAATGATACCAACCTGTGCTTCATAAAGCATTTCTGCTAAAGTAACATTAGAGAAAGAAATATTTTGAAGTCACATATCTTATCAAATAACCTACTTTTTTTCACTACTATATTTGTTTTAATTTAAAAGGAACATAAATTATTCACAATTAAAATCTTTTATTTTCTTTCCCCCATGGCTTAAAGTAGGCTAAACATTGATAGAAAATCCATCATTTTTATATTGAGTTTTGTGTACATTTGGCACTCCCTGAGATGTTTGCAGAGCTCCAGTTTAAAAAGCATAGCCAAAATAATAATTACTTTATGAACTTCACATCTGTCCCCTAATAAGGGGACTCATGAAGTAGGTTAAAGTTTATGTTTGACTTTTAGAATAGCTTTCTGAAGTCTTCATATTGAAAATTGCATACTCTGAAATTCATAATAAAATATTTGCTTCTGAATAAGAATCACCTTGATCCAATTGTTTTGCAATATGATTCCATATTTTCTTATTGTTGACTATGTATTACAGAAAAATAATCCTATATCATTCATGGGATCATTTATTCTTTTCCACAAAAGGGTCAGGGGACAAAGTATTCTATTAAACCACATCCTCTGAAGAAGTATAATGACAGAAAGTTCTGACACACCTCTTCAGAAAACCCTTAACCAAAAAAATCATATTGGTCCAAAGCAATGTAATTGTTTAGATAAGCCTATTTTTACTATGTATATCAGCCAATTATTCAGGATTGTGTAAAAGTGATATGGATTATTTCAGAATCTGAAGTGACAGTGAAAATCAACCTTAAGGGGTTGGGGATATAGCTCTGTTGGTAGAGTGTTTGCCTTACATGCACAAGGCCCTGGGTTCAATCCCCAGCACCACCACCACCATAACAAAAATCAATCTTAAAGCAAATTCTGAAGTAGCACTTATATTAATGAAAACATCAAGTCAATCAGCTATTCCCAAGGTATATTATAACCTTTTAGTGATTATAATAGTGATAACATCATTTTGATAACACCCTACTACCAGTCATGTAGCTATTAGGTGATCACTTCACGTCTGATCCTCATCTAAAGGAAATGGCATAAATACAAGAAAGATGAGATAGCTGTAGGAATGCAGACTCCAAGATCTATTCTGCAGTTATGCAAGAACAAAGGCAGTGTTTTTCAACCACATTGAAAACAAAGTGTCATATTAGAATTGCAAACTAGGAATAAGATGGGTGACTTGGAAACTTTTCACAGAACAGACTATTTAACCAAGATTTTTAGTCAAGTAATATGAAACAAATTAAATACCCGAAGAAAGCAATTAACAGAAGCACATGTAAATAAACTGGGCAGTAACTTGGATTTTAAACCAAGGAAAAGTCAAGTATCCATTCCCCAAAGCATGCAGTTACACAGAAGGGGATAATAGTAGGAAAGGGATTAAGAACAGAGCGAAGCAATTTGAACATATGGCATTCTTAAAGGTTCATATGAATTGGAGAGCAGGGAGTATTTGGACTGTAAAGGAAGCTAACAGATCACCAACATAATTGGCTAGCTAATGGGATATCTTTGAACGAAGAAACTGTGATCATTATACCTACTGGATATTATGCATGATAAACAAATAATTATATAATACCGTGAAATGTCTATTCCTTTTTCAGAAGAGAATGAAGTAAGTCCCTGGAAGCTCTTATAATAGGGGACATTACCATTCAGTGCTGAGAAAGTGTCATAGCAAATTTTACCCTATGGGGACTGGCCTCTACCAGAAGGAAGGCTATAAACAGAAAGAAGCTTATAGATTATTTACAGCACATTTTGCATCAACACACATGTTCAAAATTTATGACTACTTCCAAGTGTGGATAGGGATGAAACTTATATTTCTTGGCTGCCTACTACATACTAGTTTTTCTAAATATAATAATCCCATTTAAGTATGAAAATATCCATAGAGATACTATTATTGATTTTTTTAGATAAAACAACTGATTTACAGAGTGAGATGAATTCACCTCAGTACCTTCATTTAATGTAAATATTTGAATTTGAATTCTGCAAAACTCCCTTTTTCCTCTTTGTCCTTATTCTTAAAAAGTAATGTTTGCAGGGCACACGTGATCACTCATCACTCATGTGCACATGACCAGTACCTGATTATAATGTTATTTTTCACCAAGACAATATATGGCCTTAGGATTCTTCTAAGGATGCCAAACAGTTGCCTGTACTGGAATAGACTATGTTTGCTACATGAAATTAATTTCTTAAGTAGAGAGATGATAATACTCTAGCCTTGAGTTTTTTAGACGATGAGGTTTTAAATGGAAAAAAAAATTAAGTGGCAGAAGTTTATAACAGTAATTTTCTTCATGACTCTTTTATGTTACTTAAATGTTCATTTCGAATTTATTATAATTTAGGCAGTGTTTGATATGTCTTCTACTTTCTTCCAAATTCACATCTAGCTCTTTTGAGATTTCTTGGTCAAATTACCATATTGGATCAGGTGATTGATTCCTCTATGTTGAGGCAAATAAACTTACCATGAAGTAAAGCTAAAGAAAGCTTCAGAGATGGTGCCTTGAATGAGCTTCTCCATAGGACCTGTTTTTTTTTTTTTGATGTTGTGATACCTGGGAGCTTGTACAAATTCATAATTCTTATTTCATTTCTCATTTTAAATATTAACTTGTTTCATGACAGGAATCAGACCCAAAACCTTGTTAATTCTAGATATGTGCTTATCACTACACCTACAGCCGCTAAATATTAACTTATATACATAAATATGGTTTTGCTATTAGGGTTACATTTTCTTAAAGGAGGGCTCTCAAAATTGTACAAGCTTCAAGGAACCACCAAATCTGAGTAGTTCCTCCTCTACTGGCAGTAAAATAACATTTACCTTAAAATTGATATAATATATTTTGAAAGCCCAGTTTCCATATTTTTGTGTGGCTTTTGTCCACTTAAAAGGTACAATGTCAGGGCTGGGGTCATGGCTCAGTGGTAAAGTCCTTGCATAGCATGCATGAGGCACTGGGTTCGATCCTCAGCACAACATAAAAATAAAATAAAGATGTTGTGTCCCCCTAAAACTAAAATATATATAATGTTTAAAAAAGGTATGATTTCCAATATGAAAAGTTTTGTTCTATGCCAGTTAAAATAATTTTGAGTTGCTTTGCATTTATTAGTGCTATGATTGACTGGGACAACATTAAATGTTGCTACAATGGTATGAGAGTAAGATTAGAAGGATCAAGAGATAGTATTTAAACTACTGAGAATATTTTATGAAACATACTCTCATCCCTAATAGTTCAGACTGGCTTGAGATTTATTTGATGATTTTTGTTTTCTTCATGAATAAGTAAGTCCTATGAGGAAAGGGCACTCTGTCTGCTTGTTCTCCAGAGTATCTCTAACACTTACAAAAGGGCCTGGCACATGGTAAATGTGAAATAAATATTTCATGACTGACTGACTGACTGAATAAATGAATGGCATGTGCTTAGAACCCCAAAATATACTGATTAGTAGAAGTCATCACTAAAAAAAGGACCCAATTGATCAAGCTGAGTCTTTCAGAAGTATTCACGGGTTCACAAAATTATACTAATTTTTACTCAACACTCATCATTTCTATACACCAAGTTTCAGCCAGATGTTATTTAAAGTATCTGAATTATAGACCCTTGAAAGCTGGATTTGTAATGGAAATGCTGACAGCCACTTAACCAGATAATAGCACCAGTTCACTTGGTGTGTATATATAGTGTCACTGCTAATATGGCTGTGCCATCTGTTCTATCTGAGAGTTGTAAAAGATATGAGCTTCAAACAACTGTTTTTTTTTTTTTTAAAAAAAACTGCTGGGTAAATTGAATCCCTAAAAGTGAAGTGATAAAATGACACTTTAATGCTTTAATTACATTGCTTTGGTGACTACCTGAGCACAAAGAGTATGTCATGAAAGAATCATTGGAAAATGGCATGTCACCTTGAAACCCATCACACATTTCTGTTTACAGTTCTGTTCCTGCTAGGCAAGTTAGGCAAACATTTTGCACTCCTTATGATTTTTTAACAGTCCAATAGTGCAGGTGTATGGTCAATAATGTATGGTGAAAATATGTTTTTGAACTGCCTAATGGCTCTGCCACGGCTGACTCTTAACTTGAAGAGAAAGGTCAGACAAACTCCAGATGGCCATCATGAACTCCGCAGGAATGGCTTTCTCTAATTACTGACACTTGACAAGTTTTTTTTTTTTTTTTTTCCAGAATGTAGGCTTCACAGACGCCAGAAATTGCCAGAATTAATTCTTTAAACCTATGTTATCAGGGGCTGGCAGCCTAGGAGTAATTCCCTTTATGCCTTTTAGCTGAATGCCTGGGAGAGCCATTCATTTATGCTTCCAACCTCCTAGCTGTTTGATAACAGAATACCACAAGAAATGCACCCAGTGGAAAAGCTCAGGGGTCACAAAGCAAGAATCACCATTTTCTTCCAATAGCTGTCAAGTATTAGATGGACATAGGCTTCTTCAGCTATAATAGCAATGTTTGTCCAGTTGAGCTGAACAATATAAGTAACCAGAGATAGGATAGATGTTTTGACCAGGCATTTCTGGTGGTTTCCTAACAATTTGTACTTTGCTGACAGCCTGAACTTGAACCTCAAAAAAAAATTCTCCACCCCCAATATAGGCTATACTTTCTCTGTTTTTTTTTTTTGTCAAGTATTCAAATGTCTTTGATTAATTTCTCCATCACCAAATCTTCACTCTTAAATTTGCAAAGTGGAGGTCATTGATAATTATAATCTAATTTTATCCCACTGTCAATTAAAATTCATGTAATTAAATGAAATATACAATATATAGTGTTGAAGAAGTGTTTGGCCAGGTAGTGTGCTATTCTAGAAAAAGTATTGTTTGGGGATCATATGCTCTAGTGTTTAATTCCTGGTTTACTGCAAAATGTGTTAACTTTGGGCAATTACTTAATTTCTCCAGTGATCAGTTTTGTCACCTGCAAAATTATGCTAATAATAGTACTTCTTGTGGGTTATTAAAAGTAAATGAAAACATGCAACATGCATGTATAGAATATTCAGAGAAGTGTCTGACACAGAGCAAGCACTCAGTAAAACTTAAATGTTTTATTTTGGTTTAAATTAACAACAAGTAAATGGTTTTACCATTTAAAACCTTTATAAGAAATGTTTAATATTACATAATTACCAGCATGTTTTACCACTTTCATAGTGACAATTATATTTAGGGATAAATTTGAAGGCAATTTTTTTTTCTTCAGTGACTCCAGTGGTACAGTTAAGCTGACATCAACTAACACAGATTGCAATGACAGTGTGTGGACTTTCTGGACTTTTTGTTCATTTTTTCTCTGACAGGAGTCATCCCCCTGCCAACACTTGAATCAAACTCTGAAGGAATAATCCTCCAAAGAATCTGTTCAAGCAAATTCCAGTTTATACTGCAGCAGCACACCAATCTTTGCTTTGACTTTGAAATACCTTATGGCCAACAAAATGGACTTTCATATTTGAAAATTTACCATTATGGAAGGAAAGCTATTGTCCCTGAACTTTAGCAATTTGAAGTTGGCTTTTGATATCCTTAGCAAATTTTGTTATTTGATCTGACAACCGATGGTTTTATTACCAGAGAACTAGACCAAGTAAGAGGTTCTCTTTTTAATGGCTTGAATCCTTGGTTTGTTGCTTCACAAAATACAGATAATAGTTCGCTTACCTTAAAATTTTCTGTGCTTTGCCTATTCACCCCTCACCAACTCTTGGAAATCACTGATCTTTTTACTGTCTTTATAGTTTTGACATCTCCAGAATGCCATGTAGTTAGAATCAAATATATAGCCTTTTTTTGACACCCTTCTAATTATATTATTACTAATATATATTAGTAACTTATATTCAAAGAACTTGAAATGTTTAATATTACACAATTACCAACACTCATCATGGTTTGATATTTCATTTTAGTGCTATATAACATTCCATTATATAGATTTCCCACATTTTCTTTATATATTTACTGAAGGACGTCTTGTTTGCCTCCAAGTTTTAGCTGTTATGAAGAATTTTTCTATAAATTTCTAGGTACAGGTTTTTGTTTGGACTTAAAGTTTCCAATTGCTTTGGGTAAAGGAGTGTAATTTCTGGATCATTTGGTAAGGATATGTTTAGCTTTGTAACAAGCTATCAACCTGTCTTTCAAAGTGGCTATATCATTTTGTGTTACCACCAGCAATGAATGAGAATTCTAGATGTTCCACGTCCTTGTCAGCATTTGGTGGTGTTGGAGTTCAGGATTTTAACCATTCCAATAGATATATGTATTTCATTGTCATTTGAATTTGAATTTCCACAAAATGTGATATGGAAAATCTTTAAAAATACTCATTTTCCATCTGTATATTTTCTTTGGTGAGATATCTATCAATGTCTCTGACTTGTTTTTTAAATTAATTTTCTTATTGTTGAGTTTTTAGAGGTTTTTTTGGTATATTTCAGATAAAAGGCATTTATCTGGTATGACTTTTATAAATATTTTTTATGGCTTCTCTTTTTATTCTCTTGACAAATCACTTGTAGAGCACAACATTTTAATTTTTAATGAAGTACAGCTTATCAATTACTTCTTTCATGGATTGTGCCTTTGTTATCTCTCTCTCTCTCACACACACACACACACACACACAAAGCATTACCAAATACTAGGTTCCTTGGATTTCCTTCTTTGTTGCCTTCTAAGAATTATATAAAGTTGTATTTAGGTCTGTAATCCATTGTGAGTTAGTTTTTATGAAGAGTGTAAGGTCTGTGTCACTTTTTTGCTTGTAGATGACCAGGTGTTCCAGAATCATTTGTTGAAAGATTATGTTTTCTCCATTGTATTGTGTATGCTTCTTTGTAAAAGATTAGTTAATTCTATTTATGTGGGTTTATTTCTAGACTCTATTCTGTTTATTAATCTATTTGCCCATTTTTTTGCCCATATCACATTGTCTTGTATACTGTAGCTTTGTAATAATTGTTGAAGTTTGGTAGTATCAGTCTTCCAGCTTTGTTCTTCTCCTTCAATATTGTGTTGACTCATGTACAAATAGCTATAGAATTGGTTTGTTAGTATCAGGCAAAATAAATTACTGGAATTTTGAATGGGATCACATTGAATCTGTAAATCTATTTGAGAAGAACTGACATCTTGACAATATTGAGTCTTCCTATCCATGAACATGTAATATTTCTCCTTTTATTTTATTTTATATTTAGTACTTCTGATTGAACCCAGGTGCACTTTACCACTGAGCCACATACCCCACCATTTTTTACTTTAAATTTTGAGATAAGGTCTCACTAATTTGCTTAGGGCTTCACTAAATTGCTGAGGCTGGCTTTGAACTTAAAATCCTCCTGCCTCAGCCTCCCAAGCCACTGGGATTACAGGTGTGCACCACCATACCCTGCTTGCTTCAATTTTTTAATCAGAATTTTTTAGTTTTCCTTGTGTAGATCTTATCCATATTTTGTTATAATTAAGTATTCTCTGTATGCTAATATAAATATGTGTTTATTAATGCAGTTTCCACTTTCTCAATTCTGGTTAGCACGAAAAACATTGACTTTTGCATATCAACCATCATCCATTTTAATGAAGTCACAAGAAGAATGAGAAAAGTTTGAAAATTTCTCTATTCCATACACATTTTATCTGGAATTAGCTGTTTTGTTTATGGCAGTACTTAGCTTTACCTTCAGAGTTTCCAGATAAATTAAGGTGTGCTCAGCATTCCACATCTGAAAAGCCCTTTAGACCAACTACTAAAGGAAGATTGTGAGAAACCCATTTAAGAACACAGAAACACACACTAAAATCTGACTGTTATTTTATCATGTTGTCCTGCCATAGCTAGGTTTATAATTATCCTTTTCCATTGATATTCAATATTTTGTTTTTTAGTGATGTTAATCTTTTTTTTCCTTGAAAGCGCACACACACACACACACACACACACACACTCTAAATTGAGTTCAACGTATACAATAGTTGCAGAATGGTTTTGCTCACACTCCTCTTATTTGGATGCCCAGTTCCTTTCTATTAAGGCAAACACTGTTCATAGTGCCTTATGTTTCCTTCCAAAACATACACATTCTGTATCTATACACATATTTCTTTATAAAAATATGGTATATTCTAAATATTCCTCTGTCTTTTTACCCCCAAAGTTTTATAAACTTAAAAAATTATATCCATTTTAAAAAAAGGGTTCTACTTTTTCTGGCTTTTATATTTTCTGCTGAAAAATCAGTTCTCAGTCTGATTATTGTTTATTTAATGGTTGTATATCTTTTCATCTCTGCCTCTTTAATGTTTCCTCTTTATGTTTGATTTTAAGCAGTTCAATGATGATAGCCCTTCTAATAGTTTTCTTATATTTATTGTGTTTTGCATTTTGAGTTTGGTGAAGCTGTGTTATACTTGTCCATGTTCTCTCATCTCTGGATCTTGGCCTCTTATGTCCCAGACAGTCCAATCAGGCAGTTTCCATGCTTTGATTATCTTGACTTAAGTTTTCTTTGATGCAGTTTTATTGCCCAGTAAAGGCACTGGGCCAGTGTTTTCTGCCTGGTTTCTCAGTCTTTACCTGATTTAGAATTGGCAAATTCCCTGGGGGTACCCTCAATATTGTTCTTCCACTTTTCTATCTTACTTTTCTTGATTTCCCGTTTTTACAACTCCTCAATATGCTTTCACCACAAGCTCTGTTCTCATGTGAACACTTATAATCATGTTTACCTGTGTTAGTCAGCTTTTCATCTCTAAACAAAATGCCTGACCAAAACAACTTAGAGGAGGAAAAGA
This sequence comes from Urocitellus parryii, assembly GCF_045843805.1. Classification (NCBI taxonomy): domain Eukaryota; kingdom Metazoa; phylum Chordata; class Mammalia; order Rodentia; family Sciuridae; genus Urocitellus; species Urocitellus parryii. Next base: position 111,381,797 of record NC_135547.1, read on the forward strand.
TTATTTTAGGCTCACAATTTCAGTGGTTCAATCCATGGTTGACCAACTTCATTGCTCTGGGCCTAAGATGATGAAGAGCATCATGATAGAAATATGTGACAGAGGAAAGAAGTTAGCTCTTGACAGCTAGGAAACAGAGCAAGGAGTCAAGATACAGACATAGTCCAAAGGCATACTCCCAGTGACACTCTCCCCAGCCATGCCCCACCTGCCTACACTTACTACCATGTAGTCCATTCAATTATTAATCCATTGAATGAATTAGTCTACTAATGAGGTTACAGTCCTCATGATCTAATCATTGGTTTATAGGCCCCACCTCTGAACTTTGATGTATCAGGGGCCATACTTTCAAAACCTGAACTCCTTGGGGTACATTAAAGGTCAAAACCATAACATTACCTAACATGATTCCTGCTTTTTTTCCCCTGATACTTTTGAAAATTTCTCTGTGCACTAATGCCTACGTGTTGCTCTATTGCCCATGCAAAGAACTATTGCCATTCCTTCTGAAGGCTGCTATATTTACTGGTTGCTAAGGCTATACAAAACTTTTATTGAGAAACAATTGGGTAAAAAAAATTTCTTAAGAATAACCTCCTTAAATGACCTAGTAAATAAAACAAAATACTTTAAGCTAATAGGCATTTTCAGAACAAACTGCCTGTTTAATGAAATAGAATATCAATTTTAAATATAGAATTTTGAAATTCAAGGGTCAATTTTATGTATAGGAGTTTAATTTTATAGTTTAAACTGTCAAGGATTTATGAAAATTAAATGCAGATGAAACTTGCTTGGGGGATGACCTAGAAATGATTCCTGAGAATTAAGTCATGTATTTACATTTGGATGGTGAGGAGATGAAAATTCTTGTGCTTGAATGGGTGTATGTGTTCTTGTAAATATGTATAGGACCATTGTGTTATGTTGGAATTTGTGTAAATATGTTCTTAGATATAATTTTTAGAGCAAAACCTGTAAGTTCACCATTTCTTCAGTCTTTCACACAACTGTACTACTGCTTATAAGCACTTTCCCAGTCTCCAATATGCCTGGATACATGAAAATTCCATAGAGGATGACAAAGTAACTAAGACCTGAATATATGATGCATTATTAATATTATTATTTCAAATCACTGTGAAATTATGAATAAAAAACTAAGCCAAACCTTTCAATAAAGGTCATTTCTAGCCTGTTGTCAGATATTGTTTCTCACAACCTATATCCCTTAAATACTCTTACAAATTTTTGAAGTTTTTATAATAGGGGTTCTTAAATGTTTTAAACTACTTGGAAAATTGATGATGCGTGTGTGTGTGTGTGTGTGTGTGTGTGTGTGTGTTTGTGTGATCAGAATAACATTAAATGCACAGAATGAAATATATTACAAAGGAACCATTTAAATTACAATGCATTTATCAGATATAAAATTTGTGATATAAGGGTACAGTTTTTAGGGTACATGTTTTTTAATGATGTTTTTGATAACTATACTTATAGGCAAGTCTAATAACTACAGCAATTTTATGTTATTATAACTATGAGAAATATCTTAAGATACATGCAATAATTCTAATGTGATTATTATGATATCTATAAGTTTTATTGGTGAAATAATCATGGTTACTGTTAATAGTACTGTAATTTATTACTTAACATAATAAAAGAAAAAGACCTTAGTGAAAATGTGTATTTTTTTTAACCACCAAAATTTGTGGATCATCTGAATTTTACCTACAGATCCTAATAATTCTGTGAACTCAAGTTTAAAGGGAAACTATTCCGAGGATTGTGATAATCCAATGGAAGCATCTCAAATATTATTTAATAAAGGTTAAAGGTGAGAATTTTCTTGGATCCATAATGCCATAGCTTCCAAACGCTATAGCCACTTAGTTTTTCCTATGGGGCCTAGAACTATATCTCAGTACACACTTGGTAGTTTGGTTTGAATAGATAAGTCTGCTATATTGTGTGTCACAACCTCATTGCTTTATTAACCCCACAGAATCTCCCATAAGAAAGGATGGAGGAGATAGGAGGAAGTTTCCACAAGTGTAGATTGGTGTACCATATGCTTAAACAAATTTGCCATATGTTGAATGTGATATCCATGCCCCAACTGGCTATGATTGTTCATTTGTATCCAAAAACAATTCATGTTGTTGGCTTTAGTTCATGATACCCTTGTGAATTGAGTCTGGGATACTATAGTTTTTGTTTTTGTTTTGTTTTGTTCTACTCTTTCTTGTAATCTTCCCCTTTCAGTATCAAGTCATTCATAGAATACATGTAAATGCTTTCAAATTTCAAATTCAGGAAAGAAAAACCAAGTCTGTTTTTATTGCTCATGATCTTGAGGATTTTGGGGGCCTATTTTATTTTTTTAATTGTGTCATAATGTTTGTATATATGAAACAAAATAATACAAGTCAGTATATGGTGTAAGACATGAACCTTTGTCAGTCTAGAGTTTCAAACACCTACTTACTTGATGACTAAATACCAGTCAGATAAACATAAAATAGTGACTGTGAATCTGTTACCAGTCAGATAAACATAAAATAGTGACTGTGAATCTGTGAACAGAGATTCCCATTTTTCACAAGAATTCTTTCTTTGGATTGTCAGTATGTATTAAGGGGTCATTATCGGCTGTATAAAATTAGACCACTTTAAACAAAATAAATTTAAGTCATTAAAATATTCAATTATGCATATCAATACATTGGAAGAAGTAGAGATGCATAATTATAGTATATATTTCATATATTTTGATAAATTATCCTGAGTCTAACTGTAGCTTTCACCAAATTTCAGCACAATAATAGAAAGGTTTGTTCACCATATATATTTTGTTTGTTTCAGTAGCTGGCATTGGTTATTTGTAAGAAATTCACAATACACTTTTGTTTGATAGCTAGTTGATACCTTCTATTCATTTTAATATGAGTCTTTCTATTTGTTTTCATTTGATGACCTGTTTATTTTTATTAATCTGTAACTATTTTCTCCTGAATACAAGGACAAAGAGCAAGTGTTCGCTATGTCAATGACTATGCATATCAAACTATGTATAATTATCTTTCAAGCATAATCAGCTACAACCATTACTCCTGAAAAACTGAGACTGTACTTATTTTTGGACACCAGGTGGTTTTGGTTGGCCTTAAATGAGGTACTTTCAAAGAAGCTTGTAATTTTGCAAATTTTCAACCAGCAATAAAATACAAAAAGGTTATTAGCAGTCTAACCTGAAAAAAAAAATTCCTCAGTGAGTTTTTGGTTCCGTTATATATGTATGTGTCATTGTATTTGTGTGTAGAGAGGGATGGGTAGTTTTCAGAATAAGATAATGTTTACTTATTTAGGCATCAATAATGTTTTGATCAACTGCAAAAACATGACTAAGAAAATGACAGAGCAAATTTCAGGGACCAGTAGGCAGATAGATATTGGTACACAGAGTATTGCAGAGTCCATACAAGACAGTGGAAAAGATAAAGCAGCTGAACCAAGTCGCAGACTTAATTATGCACAGTGTTTGCACAATACAAAACTGAGCTCCTTTATGTTGTTAAGTTATTGCCTTGGAGCCCAGCCTTCCTTCAGACCTAAATCAAACAAGGGGAGCCAAGAATATTTAAATAGAGCTTTCAGAAAATTGAGGAGGCTTCCAGAATATGGGCTTAAGGCTTTATTAAGGTTCACGTGAAAAATATTTATGCTAAAAATGTACAAATTCCACAGCTATATTTTTGCATATAAATGTCTATGTATTATTTCCCAAAAGTTTACAGCTCTTTGACAATAGACAATTTTAAGTTTTCAAACTTTTAGAAAGTTTCCTTAAATATGAGTGAAGTATAGCCTCAAACTCAAGAGTCACATATATTTTTTTCAGAATTGGGTTTTAATTATATTTTTGTTTTCCATATTCTAGTTCAATCATTTTTTTATATTTTAATAAGGTAATATTTTAAAATAAACGACAGTATCACAATTATAGTAATTATAGTAACTTGTTTCAATAGCTACAAAAAAATATATGTAGGTTTTCTTCTTTGTAAAAGTATAAAAATGCCCTATTCTGTTAAATAAATATAAAAAATTATAAGTTGAACCTTACTAACTCGTTTAAAACTTTTCCTTTTTCACATTTTCTATCCAATATTAAATAAATATGGAATCAATGGATGAATTAAGAGAATTTTTCAACCTCTTTATGACACAATATACATTATATGTCAGAGTTTTGGGGTTTGAGGCTCTCATAGAGCACCTGGGACACCTATATGATCACACTATTTGTGCCGAGGGTATGACATTTATTGGCCAAGAGCTTGGGAATGTTATTTAAATATCTATGTGTTGTTTCCTCATCTCTACGGTAGTAAAATATTTGAATCTTTTACAAAGAGTTACGGTAAAACTTATTTTGTAAAACACAAAAATATTTAATTATGAGTGGATTTTGGTATTACTAAAATTCTCTTTTTTGTATCACTAATTAAAACCATAGAAGCAAATGGAACATCAATTTTAGCTTGTAAAAGGTGACTTCAAGGGCTAGGGTTGTGGCTCAGTGGTAGAGCTCTTGCCTTGAATGTGTGAGGCACTGGGTTCGAATCTTGCAACCACATATAAATAAAATAAAGGTCCATCAACAACTAAAATGAATAAATAAAATTTTACAAAAAGGTAACTTCAAGTAAGTTTTATCTTGATTTTTTTAAAAGCTGTTGTATTGTTGATTTCTTTAAAACTCCGAGGCTATTGTTTTTCAGATTAAGAATCAAAGACAACTCATAGAGTAGAGATTGGTCAAAAACATATGTCTAATCACCAAAAATTCAATAAAAGTATTAATTTGTTATTTTTGTAGTAATCATGGATTTTTTTTAGTATTTATTTAAAGAAATCAAATATTTCAAAGGAATATCAAAGAGACTGTTTTTCCTTAATTCTATCAATTGCTGAGTGATTAAATTTTAAAAAAGTATTCATATCTCAAAGTTAAAAATAAATGAAATTTTTGTATTAGGGTTTATTATGGTTTAGATATTAGATATCCCTCAAAATCTCATGTGTAAGACAATGTGAGAAAGTTTAGAGGGAAAATGACTTGTGTATGAGAGCCTTAACCTAATTAGTGCATTAATTCCCTGATAGGGATTAACTGGGTGGTAACTTCAGGCAGGTAGGGTGTGGCTAGAGGAGGTGGGTCATTGAGGTGGGCATGCCTTTGGGGTATATATACTGTTCTTGGTGAGCAGAGTGCTCCCTCTCTCCTCTCTCCTCTCATTTCTGAGTGCCATGTCTACAGCTGCTTTCTTCTACCACTTGCTTCCACCATGATGTTCTACCTCACCTGGAGCTCCATAGAATGGAGTCTGTGGACTGAGACTTCTGAAACTGTGAGAAAAGAAAATATGATGAATGTAATGATAGAAAAAACTTAACTTTCCAAGCACATTTTATTTTATATAATGTGGGATCAACACATTTTCACTTCATTAAATATTTTTTAGTTGGAATTATGAATTTGAGTTCAACATTTTTTTTTTTTACAAATCTACCTTCATCATAGGGATAGTATATGGATAAGTGATTTGTATCAATCTGAAATTTCCTAAAGTTCTTCACAATGAATGCTAGGTGTAGTGGTTCAATAGGTATTTGGGAAGGTGAGACAGGAGGATTGCAAGTTCAAGGCCATCCCTAGCAACTTAGTGAGATCCTGTCTTAAAAAATAAATGAATAAATAAAAAATAAGGTTGGGGATATAGCTCAGATGTGTAGAGCATTTTGCCAGAATATGAAAGGTCCTGGGTTTAGTCCCTAGTACAGAAAAAAATTCTTCATGATAGAGATGCAAGTACATATGATATATTATCAGTTATTAGAAATAATGGCAATATAGATAATTTAGGGATTTTTATGTTGGATGTAGTCATATGATTTCTTAAATAAAGAAACAGTTTGTGAATTATTTAAATTTATAGGATAAAGAACTATTTCCTATCTAACAATGCTGTTATGGTTTGAATCTGGAATGTCTCCCCAAAGTTCATGTGTTGAAGGCTTAGTCCCCAATAGAGCAGTGTTCAGGGACAAAGATTTTCAAAATGATTGGATCATGAGGACTAATTGATTAATCATGATTAATTGGATCATGAGGACTAATTGATTAATCATGGATTAATTAATCCATTTGATGGTTTAAAAATTTGAATGGACTAATGGGAGGTGATGGAAACTATAGGCATGCGAGACATGTTTGAAGAAAGTAGTTTACTGGGGGTATGCCCTTGGGGACTATCTTCTCCCTGGCCCCTCCCCCATCTTCCTTTGCTTCCCTGGTGTCATAAGGTGAACAGCATTCCTCATGCATGCCCTTTATCCATGATATTCTGTCTTACCTCAGGCCCAGAGCAACAGAGCCAGCCCACCATGGACTGAAGCATTTGAAACCATGAGCCAAAATAACCCTTTTCTTCTCTAAGTTGTTTGTGTCAGGTATTTTGGTCACAGAAACAAAAAGGTGACAAACACAAATGCTAAAGACTTTAAAATTCAAGATGGTAGATTTGCGGTAAGTGGTGGTTCTTAACAGTTCATGACTAGGGATTCAAACATGGAGGAAACTGCTTCTCTGGGAGATGAGTGAAAGGGGGATATTTCTGTCTGATATTGAGAATCGCTCCACTGATTCTCAATATCAGACAGAAAGTCTTGAATACTGGAAAAGTTTGGGTACATTAGACAAGGCTAAGGAACAGAATTGGAGCTGAGCTCCAGGCAGGGCTGGGGTGGAGGAAAAAATACAAGGTCTGAAAAGATCATAAGTGCTGGAATATCTAGTCGTGGGTGGATCCAGAGGCTATTCGGGAGCTTAGATCCATGAATTCCAGGTTGAAACCAACATATAAATCTGGCAGATGCCAACAGTGAGATCAAAAGTGAACCTAGAAAATCAGGAGAAACTCTGGCATGGAGACCATTTTGACTGGGGACAACAGAGATCAGAGAGGTCACAGCAGGGAGAAAGCCTGCACCCCCTCTCTTGCTCCATTGAATCAGAAACAAGCAGGACCAGCAGCAGGGAGAAAACTGAACAGGGCAGAGAGACAGACAAAGTTTAGTGCTCCAAAACAGCTTTGCTTATGGGTAATACAGAGCAGGGAGACCAGAGAAAGCCTGTGCCACCTTCCTGCCTCCATTGAACCTGCAGCCAACAGTGCACAGAACCAGTGGCAGGGAGAAACTGAATGGGGCACAGTGACAGAGTTCAGGGCTCCAAAACCTCCCTTAAGAAGGCAAACAAAAAACAAAAACTAACTCAGTATCTCCCAAAAACAGAACTAGTAAAGGACCAATTCCGGGTGGTGCTCTGCAGACAGTAGTGGGATACAGTCTTAGAAGCGCCTTGATTCATTAATGCCTGAAAACTCCCCTTATAAAACACACCTGGGGAAATAATAAACCAAATACCCACCCCTGGGAGCTTCATTTGCAGCAACTCATTGCACAGATCCCAGAGGGAGTCCAGCTGCCAGCATCTTCCATAGTTCATCACACTATCCTACTGAGAAGGGACTCTGAGAAACAGAAAGGCAGTTTGGTGCAGACAGCAGGCAAAAAAACCCTTTCACTGACCATTTTGCTTTTTTTGTTTTTGTTATGTTTTGATTTGGTTTTGAATGCGTACTGATTGACAAATGATGGGCACTTATGCATTTGTACACATACATATTTGTTTCTTTTTTTTAAAGCATTTCCTTTTGTATGTGTGTGTGTGTGTGCCCTATATATTTTTTTTATTGGTTGTTCACAACATTACAAAGCTCTTGACATCTCATATTTCATACATTAGAATCAAGTGGGTTATGAACTCCCATTTTTACCCCAAATACAGGTTGCAGAATCACATCGGTTACACATTCACATTTACATTTTTACATACTGCCATATTAGTGTCTGTTGTATTCTGCTACCTTTCCTATCCTCTACTATCCCCCCTCCCCTTCCCTCACATCTTCTCTCTCTACTCCATCTACTGTAATTCATTTCCCTCCATGTTTGTTATCCCATTCCCCTCACAACCTCTTATATGTAATTTTGTATAACAATGAGGGTCTCCCTCCATTTCCATGCAATTTCCCTTTTTTTCTCCCTTTCCCTCCCACCTCATGTCTCTGTTTACTGTTAATCTTTTCTTCCTGCTCTTCCTCTCTGTTCTGTTCTTAGTTGCTCTCATTATATCAAAGAAGACATTTGGTATTTGTTTTTTAGGGATTGGCTAGCTTCAATGAGCATAATCTGCTCTAGAATTTTTTTATTTTTTACCTTGTTTATTTTTTGGTAGACTAGGTCTTTGATGAGTATATTTTGGATTGAGTTCCTATTCACTATTTCACAAGTGTTTTCCTTTGTTTCTACTTCTCTCTTTTTTCTTGACAACAGCCAAACTCTGCTGCTCTTTCTCTTACTCTTCCTTTAACTCTTTTACTTCCATCTTTTAAAAAATTATTCTTTGTTTTTATTTTCCCCTCTTAAAAACACATCCTATGTCACCTCTGCATATAACCCACTCACCTCTTGAATCTCAAACCCTTTTCTACAGCCCCTTCTCCTCTTCTTTTTCTCTTAAAGAATTCTGTGTTTAACCGGATACTTATACATATTCATAGATCCTTATTTTTTCTCATTTCTACCATTTTATTTGGAGGCAGTTATATTTTATGAATCAATATTTCAAAGGCTAAGATGTTTGATTAATATATATTAATTTTGTTCCTGTAAACTTTTTATTTCTTTTCTGTATATTTCATTTTTTTATCTTTCTTTAATTTTTAAAAAAATTTTCTACATTTTATTTTGGTTTTTATTATTCTTTCCTTTAAGTTTTCTCTCTCTTTCTCTCTTTTCCTCCACTAACAGCCAACACTATTTTTCTCTCTTCCACTCTTTTTTAAATTTTTGCTTCTAGTTTTGCTCCTCCTCCCTTGTAATCATCATATCCTACATTACTTATGTTATATCCCTGGTCATCACGTGTAATTGTAAACCCTTATGTAACTTTACTGATTTCACCATGGGCAAAAACTGATCATATCATTACTGAATATTGTAACAATCAACATTGTAGATTTCATTGAAAGAGTTATTTGATTTAATACTGTAAATTATTTACATCAGTTGTTACTATCTCTCTTCCCCTACACTATGAGGTACTGGAAACCTTCAGGGACATATAATTCTACAAGATAGAAACTTTACTGCCTCAAAATCAACTGTTGGATGGGTAGACATAAAAACAACAAAAAATGCAAGGGAACAAATCACCTCAAACAAACCAAAGTATGTCAAAACCAGAATCCATTGACACCACAGTGGAAGAAATGTCAGAGAAGGAATTTAGAATGTTCATAGTTAAAATGATCTGTGAGGTAAAGAACAATGAAAGGGACCAATTATGGGTAACAAAAGATCACTTCAATAAAGAGAGAGAGATTCTGAAACAGAAATCCTCAAAATAATGGAATCAATAAATTAAATTAAAAATTCAATGGGAAATATCACCAGCAGACTAGTCCACCTGTAAGGCAGAGTCTCGGGCAATGAAGGCAAAGTATATATCTTGAAAACAAAGTTGAGCATGGAGAAAAGATGGTGAGAGACCATTAACAGAACTTCTAAGAAATATGGGATAACATGAAGACCAAACTGAAGATTGGGATAGATGAAGGCTCACAGATATGAACCAAAGGAATGCATAATCTTTTCAATGAAATAATGTTTAAAAATTTCCCAAACCTTAAAAATTAAATGGAACATCAAATACAAGAAGCTTACAAGACCCCAAATATACAAAATTACAAAAGAACCACACTAAGGCACATTATTATGAAGATTCCTAACATAGAGAATAAGGATAGAATTCTAAAGACTGCCAGAGAAAAAAAAGTTAAGTAACATTTAGAGGGAAATCAATTCAGATCTCAGCTGAATTTTAAACCCAGACCCTTAAAGCAAGTAATTCTTGGAATAATATATACCAAGTTTGAAAGAAAAGGGATGCCAACCAAGAATACTATACCCTGCAAAACTAAGCTTCACATTTGACAATTAAATAAAAACTTTCCATGATAAGCAAAAGTTAAAATAATTTACAACCATATAACATTCTCAACAAAATGTAAGAATGAAAACTAAAAGTGAGGGCTTAGGCTGTAGCTCAGTGACAGAGTGCTTGCCTAGCATGTGTGAGGCACTGCATTTGATCATTAGCACCATATAAAAATAAATAAAATAAATGCATTTTGTCCATCTACAACTACAAAAACAACAACAAAAATAAACTTAAAAGTGAAATCCAGCAAAGGAAGGAACTACATTAGACAAATAGTCAATCAAAAAAAGAATCTATTTTAAATTTCAAATAATTTCTCAATAATAACATTGAATGAAATGGTCTAAATTCATCAAAGACATAGACTGGCAGACTGGATTATAAAACAAAATTCAACAATATGCTGTCTTCAAGAGACTCACCTCATAGGCAAAGGCATCTACAGATGGAAGCTAAAAAGATGGGAAAAAACTGACCATTCACATGGACTTCATAAATGAGCAGGGGTTTCTATCCTCATATCTAATAAAGTGGACTTCAAGTCAAAATTAATCAGAAGGGACAAAGAAGGAAATTTCTTACTGCTTAAGGGAATTATACATCAACAAGACATAACAATCTTAAATATTTATTCCCCAAACAATGGAGCATTCTCATATATTAAACAAATCCTTCACAATATTAAGGCTAAAATATATCACAAGACAATATACCAAGTGACTTCAACCTCCCTTTCTCACCAATCAATAGATCTTCACATCAAAAACTAAATAAAGAGAGCAGAGCCGCCGCCCGCGCCCCCAAGGTAGGCAGACCTGCGATCAACCGGCGGAACAGGCCCAGCGGCCTGCTGGCATGGTAGACACATCACCCCAATTGGAGTAGGGGCAGAGCAGAGCCGCTGCCCGCACCCGGAACAGTCCCAGCGACCCGCCGGTGGAGTAGTCACGTCATCCCAATTGGAGTAGGGGCAGAGTAGAGCCACCACCCGTGCCCGCAAGGTGGGCAGACCTGCAACCAACTGGCAGAACAGGCCCAGTGGCATGCCGGCATGGTAGACACGTCACCCTAATTGGAATAGGGGCAGAGCAGAGCTGCCACCCGCACCCGGAACAGGCCCAGGGACCTGCCTGCGTGGTAGTCACATCACCTGAATAGGAGTAGGGGCAGAGCAAAGCTGCCGCTCACGCCTGCAAGTTAGGCAGACCTACGACTGACCGGCAGTACAGGCCCAGTGGCCCATCAGTGTGGTAGACAGGTCACCCTAATGGGAGGAGGAGCACAGCCACCACCAGCCCCTGCAAGGGAGACTTTGCAACTATACAAGAGCAATATAAATATACAGGGGGAAAATTCAATAACACAACAGTTTCACCAAACAGAAAGAAATGCAAGCAGTATGAAAACACAAGGAAAGAAAGGACCACAAGCAATGCAGGTCAACTCAACGTTAGAAGAGGTAATAGCTGCAGCAGATGGAATGTCAGATAAAGAATTCAGGATATACATGCTTCAGATGATCTGGAGTCTCAAGGAAGACATTAGACAGCAAAATCAGACAGTGAAAGATCACATCGACAATGAATTACATAAACAAATCCAAGAAGCAAAAGATCAACTATACAGGGAGATAGAGGTTATAAAAAACAAACAAACAGAAATCCTAGAAATGCAGGAAGCAATAAACCAACTTAAAAACTCAATTGAGAATACTACCAGCAGAGTAGAACACTTAGAAGATAGAACATCAGACAATGAAGACAAAGTATTTCAACTTGAAAAGAACATAGACAGCTCAGCAAGACTGTTAAGAAACTATGAGCAGAACATCCAAGAAATATGGGATAACATAAAGAGACCAAACTTAAGAGTCATTGGGATACAGGAAGGTATAGAGGTCCAAACCAAAGGAATGAGCAATCTAGTCAATGAAATAATACGAGAAAACTTCCCAGACTTGAAGAATAAGACAGAATCCCAAATCCTAGAAGCCTACAGGATGCCGAATGTGCAAAATCATAAGAGATCCACACCTAGACACATTATAATGAAGATGCCCAATATACAGAATAAGGAGAGAATTTTAAAAGCTACAAGAGAAAGGAAGCAGATTACACTTAGGGGTAAACAATCAGGATAACAGCTGATCTTTCAACACAGACTCTGAAAGCTAGAAGATCCTGGAACAACATATTTTAAACGCTGAAAGAAAATGGGTTCCAAACAAGAATTGTGTATCCAGCGAAATTAAGCTTCAGGATGGAAGATGAAATTAAAACCTTCCACGATAAACAAAAGTTAAAAGAATTTGCAGCTAGAAAACCATCTCTTCAAAACATCCTCGGCAAAATATTACAGGAAGAGGAAATGGAAAATAACAATGAAAACCAACAGCGGGAGGTAGTACAGTAAAGGGGGGAAATAATCAAAGAGGAAAACAAACCATGTTTACTAACATAAATAAACAAATATGGCTGGAAGAACAACCCATATCTCAATAATAACCCTAAATGTTAATGGCTTAAACTCACCAATTAAGAGACACAGGCTGGTAGAAAGGATCACAAAACAAGACCCAACAATATGCTGCCTTCAAGAGATGCATTTGATAGGAAAAGACATACATAGACTGAAGGTGAAAGGTTGGGAAAAATCATATCACCCATATGGACTTCAGAAACAAGCAGGAGTGTCCATACTCATATCAAATAAAATAGATTTCAAGCCAAAGTTAATCAAAAGGGATAAAGAGGGACACTACATACTGCTCAAGGGAACCATACATCAACAAGATATAACAATCATAAATATATATGCCCCAAATAATGGTGCAGCTGTGTTCATCAAGCAAACTCTTCTCAAGTTCAAGAGTCTAATAGACCACCATACAATAATCATGGGAGACTTCAACTCACCACTCTCACCACTGGACAGATCTACCAAACAAAAGTTGAATAAGGAAACTATAGAACTCAATAACACAATTAATAACCTAGACTTAATTGACATATATAGACTATACCGCCCAACATCAAGCAGTTACAGTTTTTTCTCAGCAGCACATGGATCCTTCTCAAAAATAGATCATATATTATGTCCCAGGGCAACTCTTAGAAAATATAAAGGAGTAGAGATAATACCATGTATCTTATCTGATCATAATGGAATGAAACTGAAAATCAATGATAAAAGAAGGAAGGAAAAATCATGCATCACTTGGAGAATGAACAATAGGTTACTGAATGATCAATGGGTTATAGAAGACATCAAGGAGGAAATTAAAAAATTCTTAGAGAGGGGCTGGGGATGTGGCTCAAGCCGTAGCACGCTCGCCTGGCATGCGTGCGGCCCGGGTTCGATCCTCAGCACCACATACCAACAAAGATGTTGTGTCCGCCGAGAACTAAAAATAAATAAATAAATAAATATTTTAAAAAAAATTCTTAGAGATAAATGAAAACACAGACACAACATATCGGAATCTATGGGACACATTGAAAGCAGTTCTAAGAGGAAAATTCATTGCTTGGAGTTCATTCCTTAAAAAAAGAAAAAACCAACAAATAAATGATCTCATAATTCATCTCAAAATCCTAGAAAGAGAAGAGCAAAACAACAGCAAAAGAAGTAGAAGGCAAGAAATAATTAAAATCAGAGTTGAAATTAATGAAATCGAAACAAAAGAAACAATTGAAAAAAATCAACAAAACTAAAAGTTGGTTCTTTGAAAAAATAAATAAAATCAACAGACCCTTAGCCATGCTAATGAAGAGAAGAAGAGAGAGAACTCAAATTACTAGCATACGGGATGAAAAAGGCAATATCACAACACACACTTCAGAAATACAGAAGATAATCAGAAATTATTTTGAATCCTTATACTCCAATAAAATAGAAGATAGTGAAGGCATCGATAAATTTCTTAAGTCATATGATCTGCCCAGATTGAGTCAGGAGGAGATAGACAACCTAAACAGACCAATATCAATTGAGGAAATAGAAGAAAGCATCAAAAGACTACCAACTAAGAAAAGCCCAGGACCAGATGGGTATACAGCAGAGTTTTACAAAACCTTTAAAGAGGAACTAATACCAATACTTTACAAGCTATGCCAGGAAATAGAAAAAGAGGGAAAACTTCCAAATTCATTCTACGAGGCCAACATCACCCTGATTCCTAAACCAGATAAGGACACTTCAAAGAAAGAAAACTACAGACCAATATCTGTAATGAACCTAGATGCAAAAATCCTCAATAAAATTCTGGAGAATCAGATTCAAAAACATATCAAAAAAAATTGTGCACCATGATCAAGTAGGATTCATCCCTGGGATGCAAGTCTGGTTCAATATAGGGAAATCAATAAATGTTATTCACCACATCAATAGACTTAAAAATAAGAACCATATGATCATCTTGATAGATGCAGAAAAAGCATTCGACAAAGTACAGCATCCCTTTATGTTCAAAACTCTAGAAAAACTAGGGATAGCAGGAACATACCTCAATATTGTAAAAGCAATCTATGCTAAGCCTCAGGCTAGCATCATTCTGAATGGAGAAAAATTGGAGGCATTCCCTCTAAAATCTGGAACAAGACAGGGATGCCCTCTCTCACCACTTCTGTTCAACATAGTTCTCGAAACACTGGCCAGAGTAATTAGATAGATGAAAGAAATTAAAGGCATAAAAATAGGAAAAGAAGAACTCAAATTGTCACTATTTGCAGATGACATGATTCTATACCTAGCAGACCCAAAAGGGTCTACAAAGAAACTATTAGAGCTAATAAATGAATTCAGCAAAGTGGAAGGATATAAAATCAACAAGCATAAATCAAAGGCATTCCTGTATATCAGTGACAAATCCTCTGAAATGGAAATGAGGACAACCACTCCATTCACAATATACTAAAAAAAAATAAAATACTTGGGAATCAACCTAACAAAAGAGGTGAAAGACTTATACAGTGAAAACTACAGAACCCTAAAGAGAGAAATAGAAGAAGATCTTAGAAGATGGAAAAATATACCCTGTTCATGGATAGGCAGAACTAACATCATCAAAATGGCGATATTACCAAAAGTTCTCTATAGGTTTAATGCAATACCAATCAAAATCCCAACAGCATTTCTTGTAGAAATAGATAAAGCAATCATGAAATTCATATGGAAAAATAAAAGACCCAGAATAGCAAAAGAAACTCTAAGCAGGAAGTGTGAATCAGGCGGCATAGCGATACCAGACTTCAAACTATACTACAGAGCAATAGTAACAAAAACAGCATGGTACTGGTACTAAAACAGGCGGGTGGACCAATGGTACAGAATAGAGGACACAGAAACCAATCCACAAAATTACAACTATCTTAT
Organism: Urocitellus parryii; assembly: GCF_045843805.1. NCBI lineage: Eukaryota > Metazoa > Chordata > Mammalia > Rodentia > Sciuridae > Urocitellus > Urocitellus parryii. The sequence goes on from NC_135547.1 coordinate 111,397,311, forward strand.
ATTTGATAAAGGGGCTAAAAGCATACAATAGAGGAAGGATAGCATCTTCAACAAATGGTGCTGGGAAAACTGGAAATCCCTATGCAACAAAATGAAACTGAATCCCTTTCTCTCACCATGCACAAAAGTTAACTCAAAATGGATCAAGGAGCTTGATATCAAATCACAGACTCTGCATCTGATAGAAGAAAAAGTTGGCTATGATCTACATACTGTGGGTTCGGGCTCCAAATTCCTCAATAGGACACCCATAGCACAAGAGTTAATAACTAGAATCAACAAATGGGACTTACTCAAACTAAAAAGTTTTTTTCTCAGCAAAAGAAACAATAAGAGAGGTAAATAGGGAGCCTACATCCTGGGAACAAATTTTTACTCCTCACACTTCAGATAGAGCCCTAATATCCACAGTATACAAAGAACTCAAAAAGTTAGACAATAAGATAACAAATAACCCAATCAACAAATGGGCCAAGGACCTGAACAGACACTTCTCAGAGGAGGACATACAATCAATCAACAAGTACATGAAAAAATGCTCACCATCTCTAACAGTCAGAGAAATGCAAATCAACCTAGATGCCCTTCAATAGACGAATGGATAAAAAAAATGTGGCATTTATACACAATGGAGTATTACTATGCATTAAAAAATGACAAAATCATAGAATTTGCAGGGAAATGGATGGCATTAGAGCAGATTATGCTAAGTGAAGCTAGCCAATCCCTAAAAAACAAATGCCAAATGTGTTCTTTGACATAAGGAGTGTAACTAAGAACACTGTAGGGACGAAGAGCATGACAAGAAGATTAACATTAAACAGGGATGAGAGGTGGGAGGGAAAGGGAGAGAGAATGGAAATTGCATGGAAATGGAAGGAGTCCCTCAGGGGTATACAAAATTAGATGCAAGAGGAAGTGAGGGGAAAGGGAAAAAATACAAGGGGGAGAAATGAATTACAGTAGATGGGGTAGAGAGAGAAGAGGGGAGGGGAGGGGCAGGGGGGATAGTAGAGGATAGGAAAGGCAGCAGAATACAACAGACACTAGTATGGAAATATGTAAATCAGTGGATGTGTAACCGATGTGATTCTGCAATCTGTATTTGGGGTAAAAATGGGAGTTCATAACCCACTTGCATCAAAGTGTGAAATATGATATATCAAGAACTATGTAATTTTTTTAACAAGCAACAATAAAAATTAAAAAAAAACTAAGAAGCCATAGAACTAAAAAATATAATTCATGATTTTTACTTAACAGACATATATAATATTTCATCCCTCAGTGATGAAATATTATATATATGAATAAACTTTCTCTTCAGCAGCACATGGAACATTCTCTAAAATAGACCACATCTTATTCCACAAAGCAATTATTGCCAAAACAAAAAAGTAGACATACTACCTTGCATTCCATCAGATCAGAATGGAGTTAAATTAGAAATTTACAATAAAATAAAAAAAATAGAAGCTACTCTAACACCTGGAGACTAAATAACATACTACTGAATGATGAATGAATAGCAGAATACATCATCAGGGATGAAATGAAAAAAAATACTTAGAGGTAAATGAGAATAATGAGACTATATATCATAATGTCTGGGACATTATGAAGGCAATTCTAAGAGGAAAGTTCATTGCATTGAGCTCATTTGTTAAAAGAACAGAAAATCACCCTGTAAATAACTTAACCATTTATCTCAAAGCCCTATAAAAAGAACAAACCAGCCCCAAGAGCAATAGAAGACAAGAAAAAATAAAACAGCAAAAATTAATAAAAGTGAAAGGAAAAAAAATCAATGAAATAAAAGTTGGTTCTTTGCAAAAATAAACAAAATCTATAACCCCTTACCCAAGTTAACAAATAAAAAAACAGAGAAAACACAAATGACTAAAATTTATGATGAAAAAGGAAATGTTACCACAGATACTACTGAAATACAAATGATAATCAGAAGGTACTTTGAAAATCTATACTCTCATGAAATAGAAAATGTGAAGACATCAACAAATTCCTAGAGATATATGACCTATCCAAATCTAATCAAGGGGACATAAATAATTTAAACATATCAATTTCAAGCAATGAAGTTGAAGACAAATTCAGAAGACTACCAAGAAAGAAATGCCCAGGACCAGATGGATTCTCAGCCCAATTCTACCAGAACTTCAAAGAAGAACTTCCACCAATACTCCTAAAATTACTTCATGAAATAGAAAAGGAGGAACACTTCCAAACTCTTTCTATGAAGCTAGTATCACCCTGATAACAAAACCAGACAAAAACACATCAAGGAAAGAAAAAATCAGAAAACCAATATCCCTGATGAATATAGATTTAAAAATTCTTCATAAAATCCTGGCAAATTGCATACAAAAACATATTAAAAAGATAGCACACCATAGTCAAGTGAAGGTTGATTCAACATACTGAAACCAATAAATGTAATTCATCTCATAAATAGGTTTAAAGATAAGAACCTCATGATTACCTCAATAGATGCAGAAAGAGCATTTGAAAAAATTTCAGCATCCATTCATGCTCAAAACATTAGAAAAACTAGAGATGTAGGAACATATCTCAACATTGTAAAGGCTATCTATGCTAAACCCAAGGCCAACATCATTCTAAATGGAGAAAAACTGAAACCATTCCCTCTGTAAACTGTAACAAGACAGGGATGCCCTCTTTCACCACTCCTATTCAACATAGTCCTTGAAACCCTAGCCAGAGCAACTAGACAAAAGAAAGAAATTAAAGAGATATGATTAGAAGAAGAGCTCAAACTATCTGTATTTGCTGGTGAGTTGATCCTATATTTAGAAGACCCAAAAAACTCTTCTAGAAAGCTTCTAGAACTCATAAACAAATTTAGCAAAGTAGCAGGGTATAAAATCAATACCAATAAATCAATTGCATTTCAATACAACAATGATATATCAGCTAAAAGAGAAGTCAGGAAAACTATTCCCTTTACAATAGCCTCAAAAAAATAAAATATTTGGGAATCAACCTAACAGGAAAGGTGAAAGACCTCTATAATGAAAACTACAGAACACTAAAGAAAGAAATTGAAGAAGACTTCAGAAATTGGAAAGATCTCCCATATTCTTAAATAGGCAGGACTGATATTATCAAAATGGCCATACTACCAAAAGTGCTATACAGACTTTTCTTCATAAAAATAGAAAAGTCAATAATGAAATTCATTTGAAAAAATAAGAAAATAGCCAAAGCAATCCTTTGTGAGAAAAGTGATGCAGGAGGCATAAAAATATCAGACATTAAATTATACTACAGAACTATAGTAACAAAAGCAGCATGGTATTAGCATCAAAACAGACATGAAGACCAATGGAACAGAATAGAAGACATAGAGACACAACCACATAAATACAGTTATCTCAACCTAGACAAAGGTGCCATAAACATACATTGGAAAAAAGCCTCTCCAACAAGTGGTGCTGTGAAAACTGGAAATCCATATGTAATAGAATGAAATTGAACTCCTATATCTCACCCTTCACAAAACTCAATTCAAAGTGGATCAAGGACCTAGGCATTAGATCAGAGACCCTGTGCCTAATAGAAGATAAAGTAAGTCACATCCTACATGATTTCAGCTTATGAACTGACTTTCTCAGTAAGACACCTAAACCTAATACTTAAAATCAAGAATCAATAAATGGGATAGTATCAAAATGAAAAGCTCTTCACAGCAAAGGAAACAACCAAGAACATGGAGAGGGAGCCTACAGAGTGGGAGAACATCTTTACCATCTGTTCCTCAGATAGAACATTAATCTCTAGGTTATACACTCAAAAAACTTAACACCAGAAAAATAAATAACCCAATCAATAAATGAGTGAAGGAACTGAACAAATACTTCACAGAAGAAGAAATATAAATGGTAAAAAAAAATTCAACATCTTTAGCAATTAGAGAAATGCAAATTAAAGCTGCACTGAGATTGTATCTCACTCTAGTCCGAATGACAGTTATCAAGAATACAAGTTAACAATAAATGTTTGTAAGGATGTGGGGAGAAAGTTACTCATACATTATTAGTAGGACTGCACATTGGTCCAATCATTATGGAAAGCAGTATGGAGATTCCTTGAAAACTTGAAATGAAACCACAATTTGACCCAGTTATCCCACTACTCACTCTATACCCAAAGGACTTAAACACAGCATACTATAGTGACACAGCCAAATCCATGTTTATAGCAGCTCAACTCACAAGAGTCAAACTATGGGAAAAAAACCTAGCTGCTCTAAACAGATGAATGGATAAAGAAAATGTGGTATATACACACAGTGGAATATTAGCCATAAAGAAAGATGTAGTAATGGCCTTTTTTTGGTAAATGGAAGGAACTGGAGAATATAATGTTAATTGAAATAAGCCAATCCCCCAAACCAAAGGCCAAATGTTCTCTCTCAAAATAACACAGGGTAGGGAGAAGAAGAATAGAAATCCATTGGATTAGACAAAGGGGAATGAAGGGAAGGGAGGTGGGAGGGGAATAGGAAGGACAGAAGAATTAATTGGACATAACATTGCTAACCTTGTATTTGAATACATGCCCAAGGTAACTCCACATCATGTACAACCAGAAGAATGGCATCCTAAATACAATGTTATACTGTATGTATAATTTGCCAAAATACATTCTAGGTCATGTATAACTAAAAAGAACAAATTAAAAAAAGACTTTAAAATTGCATATATAAACTTTAACATATAAATTATACAAAATTAAAAAAAATAAATATAAACTATTAGATAAGCACATACAATAAATCACAAATTAACACAAATTTCAGTTATATGATCTCTAATTGTTTCTTACATTTTCCCAATCTATTTTTCTTTGGATCAATATATGTAGTAAAGATATGTAGTCATTAGATAAGGCAGAGGAGTTAGAGGGGAAGGGAGGGGATATGGGGTTAGAAATGATGGTGGAATGTGATGATCATTATTATACAAAGTACATGTATGAAGACATGAATTGGTGTGAATATACTGTGTATACAGCCAGAGATATGAAAAATTGTGCTCTATACATGTAATGAGAATTTAATGCATTCTGCTGTCATATAAATTAAAAAAAGATATGTAGTCATACCATAACACTATAAATACTTGTCTTAAATCTACTTTTCTAAGTCTAACTTTATACTACAAGTAGATTTCAGTGTCATTAACCTTTAAATTTTAATATATGCTTGGGATATTATATTTTATACATGTTTCATACATTTGTTTTTAAATTTCCCTAGGTCACATCCTTCTTGTTTTTATTTGTCTTTGTATTTAATTGTGGTGCTTTGAACATCCCTATGACTAAAATGTTGCACATATGCCTGGCCATTTTGGTAGAATGAACTCTTAAACGTAAATCAAAGGGTCTGAATAATTTTGGGGCTCTTTTTTTTTGGTACCGGGAATTGAACTCACATCCCCAACCCTTTTTGTATTTTATTTAGAGACAGGGTCTCACTGATTTGCTTAGTGCCTTGCCATTGCTGAGGCTGGCTTTGAATTCGTGATCTTCCTGCCTCAGCCTCCTGAACCTGCTGGGACTACAGGTGTGTACCACCATGCCTGGTCTGGGCCCTTGAGTACATAGCCAAATCAAATTTCAAGAAAATGCTAAGGATCTTGATTATAGCCACCTCCAGTACCATAAGGGAGGGTTCATTTACATATATCTTAAGCCAAAACTGGACACTATACATGTTCCAATGTTACTGATTATTAATTTGTTTCAAGTTTGTAAGGAAAAAGTGGTCACATGTGGATCTTTTTCAATGTGCAATGTTATGGGAACATTCCTTCTCATTGTTGATGTTTCCTTCATGTGATAGGAGCTCTATTAGACTAATATTCTAGGCTCTTCCTTTCCCTCTTTCACCCTGTCCCTGTGAAGATAAAGTAACTTTTCTGACTGATGGATGTGAAAGGAGGGTTGCTCATGGGTCATTAGGCTGAGACCTTCTTTTTCTCTACTCAGGGGTACATTCTAACCCTAGAACTAAAGTATCCTTGCTTTCCCCCATGCCTGACTAGGTAAAGAATTCAGCCTAATTTGAGGATTCAGAGTTAAAAAGTTGGTAGCATATAGTTATAAGCAATGATTACCACTACCAGATTCATTTGTAATAAAAAGACTAGTTGGTAATGCACACGATCTATTAATTTTTCTTTGTTATCAATTGGTTGAGAGGTAGAGTTAGTGGGACTGGAATAGTAGTGTTAGGACTTCACAAAGACCTCAACTTGAATTCTGTGATTTTATAGGTTGAATATATTTTTATGTTTACTAGATGATTGTATATCTATAAATTATTTGTCCATTTTGTATTGTATCAGTGTCTTATTAAAAAACAAATTTTTCTGCAATACCACACTTTAGCTTTGTTCTCCCATATGCATTTGAAATGTTTTCTCTAGTTAAATAGTTGTCTTTATTTTGTTCTGGTATTATTTTGATATTCTGAAGATGGTTTCTTTTTAAATATGTGTGTGCGCACACATATACACACACAAACACACACACACAGTCAGATATTTCATTCTTATCCTTTGTGGTTTCTGTTTTGGTTTTCAATAATCTTTTAAATTATTGTTAGAAACTAGTCTGTGTAGACTGCTGAAACAAACCTAGAATGATTAAATTGTTTGTAAATGTGATTCCAGGTGGCTTTTTAGATCCATTCTAATATAACTAAAAATTGACTTAATCTACTTAAGAATAATTACTTGAAAAAAATAAAAGTCTATTAGAAAATTTTCATAAATGTGCAACTTATAACATCAGGTAGTACTATTCAATATATCCTTGGTGTATAATTTAAATATCCCATTATAGACTTAATATATATTTTTCTTGCACTATTTGAGACCTTATATTTTTGTCTTTTAATTTATAACAAACCTTTTATTAAATATTTGTTTAGCAAATGAATCCTGTTTGCACTAGACTAGCAATAGTTCTCAAAGTGTGGTCCTTCAACAAACAGCATCAGCATCACCTAGAAACTTGTTAAAAGTGCAAATCCCAGCAACACTCAGACCTCCTGGACCAGACGCTAGACTTAGGGCCCAGCACATGCTATAGAAATTCTGATGTAAACTGAAGTTTTCAAAGTGCTGAGCAAAGGATACTGGATAGGTATAATATTAATCCCTAATCATAATCTCTAGGAATCAATTATTAAATTTTAGCTGAAAACACTAGTTTATTCCCCAGCTGTTTAAAATGAAATGGTATAATATTCTGATGGCAAAAATGCAATGTGTAATGAGCATAAATATATATGGCCAAGACTAGGGTTAAGAACCTTTATGCCAAACGTTTCATGTTTCGTGAAATTTACTGAAAAGACATCTCCACTGAATTGATAGAACTGTTGGAAGACAAGGGTTTTGTGAAACATTTCTAAATTGAAATATCTATACATTAGAGACCTACAAGTTAAAAGTAAACAACCAGTTGCTAATGATTGCTCCTATTTTGCAATATGTGATAATAATTATTTATTTTATATCATTTTTTAAATTATTAGTGAGTATTGGATAACTATACAAAGTATTTCAAAATACAGAACAGAATCTAGAAGCTTATATTAGGAAGTAAATGGAAAACATAATCCAAAATGAGGTCAAACTGCTAAATCCTTGATTGAATTTCAGCTAACTTTCTATTGCATTAGAAATAAAAATGTGTCAATATGTAGTAGAGTCAGTACTTGTTTGAATAATTAAAACACATATGAAAGAACAGAAATAAGAATTTCATTGCAAGGTTATTCACTGGTCCTTCATTCTCATTTTCTCATTTTTAAAGATCAGTTCAATAATATTTTGTGATAGTTTTGCATAATGTAACACTTGTGAACTCTAATCCTCCTAGAAAATCTCTTATTTTCTGTGCCCCTTCTCTGATATTGGTGTCTGCCTTTCTATAATTGGATTTCCTTGCACTTCTTTCTTCAACTTCTTGACTGTGTTTGTTGCACAAGTATAATGATTTTTTTAAAAAAAATCTTTATTAACTTTTCTCCTTATGTGTTCCATTGAAAATGTGATAATACTTTCTTTCACTGGCCCATTTGTAAATTTAAACCTTCACACATACTTTCTTTTCTTCTTCTTTCTTTCATCTTTTAACATATTCTTTTTATGTGCAAGCACTAACTTCTCTTAATTTTTTTGTTTTCTTTTTATTGGTTGTTTTTAGTTGTATGTAACATTAGGATTAATTTTGATATAATTATAAAAACAGAATAAAATTTATTCTAATTCAGCCTCAGTACTTCCTGTTTCCCTCCCCTCCTCTCACCTCCTGCTCCCTTCCCTCTGCTCTACTAATTTATTTACTTTTAAGTTTTTTTTTATTGTTGGTGTTTTGTAGTTGTACATTATGGTGAGATTCACTATGGTATATTCATATATGTACATAGGAAAGTTAAGTCAGATTCATTACATTGTTCTTCACCCATACAATCCCTCATCCCTCTCTCCAATTCCATTCTTCCATTCAAATCTTTCTTCTTTTTTATGAAATCCCCTCTTTTTCCCTGTCCTGTCTCATTCTCCCCACCTCTCTCTCTCCCTCTCTCCTTCTCCCTCTCCCCCTCCCCCCTTTATTTTGGACTAGCTTCCACATATCATAGAACTTTTGGTTTTGTCTTAATTTACTTAGCCTGACAGTCTCCAATTCCATCTATTAACAAGCAAATGCCATAATTTCATTTTTCTTTAAGAGTGAGTAGCACTCCATATTGTAAATGTACCACATTTTCTTTATCTATTCATCTGTCAAAGGGCACCTAGGTTGCTTCCATAGCTTAGCTGTCATGAATTGTGCTCTATAGACATTGATGTGCCAGTATAGCATGCTTTTGGATATATACCTATGAGCGGGAAAGCTGGGTCGTATGGTGGTTCCATTCCTGGTTTTCTGAAGAATATCTGTACTGCTTTTCAGAGTGGTCACACTAGTTTACAGTCCCACCAAAAGTGTATGAGTGCACATTTTCCCTCACCTCCTTACCAATATTTATTTTCCTTTCCATTAAGTCCAAATTTTATATTTGAATGTGACCCTTTAATTCAAATAATCTATAATTGTAAAGCTAAATTAATAATTTATTTTCTAAAACATTTCCAATTCCAACTCCTTATTCTTATCAAAGTTAGCATTATTCAGCCACGATGCAAGCACTGCTTTGAGTTTCCATTTTCCTTTACCTTCTCTAGGTAAATATCCTAAAATAAATTTTATTGTATGTTGATGTACAGATTATACAGAATATTTACATATTTTAATCATTTATCTTTACAGCAAATTTGGTTTAAATATGAAAAAATAGGAAGCAAATCTCAGAGACACTGAATCACTGATGAAGTCTTGATTAGGACCAAGTTCTCTATTTTAGAAAAATACCTCTGTTTTGCATCTTCTTTACTTATGTCCTCTGACAAAGAACCAAGTATGACATTAGAGAAATATAAAAGGTGTTTAATCATTCTGAGTCTTATGAAAACCTGATTTTTTTGAACTTGTGATAGAGCAGTGAGTATGATTCTTGTCAAAAAAGATGAATATTGAACTAGGAGAGAAAAATCCTTGAGCAGCTAAGCAAATTCAACATACCCTAGATTTCCACTTAGTTCTCTGACTTTAGGTTTAAGCATTCCACCTGGAACAAGGTTAGCAGCAAGTCACTATGATGAAAGAAAAGATAAGCCTGAGATTGTTCAGGGTAAAGGATTAGGAGAATGAAATTATTTTCATAGTCTTTGCTTAGTGTATGATACATTTTCAATTTAGGTTTTCTCACTAGCATTTGAGAAAGAGTCTTCTGTTTCATGTGGATTTGTTTTTGTTTGCTTCAGCCTTTCTTAAAAACTGCAAACCCACAATTTTAATGACTTGTTGTATTTATTTGATTGTGTATTTTTTCTTATGAGAGGAGGATTTTAGTTTTCTCTTAAACATAATCACTTTCCTCCTAGACTAGAATTGATTCCCCAAAAGCAGAATTTTAACAAAAATATCAGTGCAAGTGGATTATCTGAAGAGTGAACCCAGGAAGCCTAAGCAAAAAAGAATGGAAACTAAGATGGGAAAAACAGAAAATCAAGAATGGGATAAAAGGGGATTATTGGTGTGGGCAATTAGAGCTCTATGGAAACCCTCAGGTACTGTATAGGCTAGGGTTCAGAATTGTCCCAGTAGAAAGTGTGGAATCTAGCAAATTTTTACCATGCCTGTTCATTTCTCATCAAAGGATATTCATAAGGGTGTTTAAGCTCTAACATTTCTTATTTGCCATGAATTTAGGCTGAGCAAGAGCCATCTGCTTTAGAGAAAGCTCACAGGGAAGCAAAAAGACAAATGTGGTGCAGAAACTGTCTACTGTGGCTGTGGTTGAACTTGGAGAAAGGTGCTAGGAGAAATTTCTGCGAATCAGTGGTATTTGCTAAATTATTTATACAGATTTGTAAAAATATATTTCCTTGGTACCTTTTTTGTGCTAAGTAGTGGCAGGGTATTATTAGGAAGATATGGATTGACAAAGCTAGAAATCTGGTCTTTTCTTTCAGTCCCCTTATCAAATAATCTTCATCCTTATTGAATCTTATTCAAAAATATATTTTATGCTTTTCCCCTCCTCTCTGTTTTTCCTGACAATGCTATAGTTTAGGCTCTCACCATAATTATTCATATGGATTACTGAAGAAATCTCTTAATTGGTCTTCTTGCTTTCACTTTCATTCTGCTTAAAACTATTTAAAGGTTCTCTGTGAATTTCAGAATAGAATTCAAACTCTTCCTCCACTTGCTGTGTGTCTTCCCAGAATCAGTCTTGCTTGTCTCCCTAGAATCACCTTTCTTCCCTTCATCTCACATACATATATGGTTCATCCATGCATGCGAAGATGATTTCTGTTTCCTGAATTCACCAGGCTACATATAGTGTATGACTTCCCATTGTGACCTCTCTTTTAAAATGAGTCTCCACCCTCCAGCAGCAACTCCTACTATTATGCTTTATTTTCTAATTAACTCCTAGTGTTAGATCAGGTGACCTCTTTCAATGTCTTTGTTACCCTTTCTTTATCTCCATGCAGTCCCTACATTTTTCCTATAATTATTTTATTTATTTTTGTAATGGGGATTGAACTCAGGGCACTTGACCACTGAGCCACATCCCCAGCCCTATTTTGTATTTTTATTTGGAGACAGGGTCTCACTGAGTTGCTTAGCACCTCTCTGTTGCTGATCCTCCTGACTCATTCTCCAGGGGCACTAGGATTATAGGTTTGCTTGCCACCATTCCTGGCTCTATTTTATACATTGCCACTACCCCCAGCTCTATTTTATATATTATTAACACATTATTTTATTGCACTCTATTTTGAATAGTCTCCCTCTTCAAGTAGCCTGTGAACTTCTTTAAAACAAAGATTTATTTATTTCATGTCTGGGTGCATGCCCCAAATCCTTAAATAGTGTTCATTTTCAATAATATCAACTGAATGTGCATTGTTGAAAAAAGAAAATTTCCATTAACTCCAAGAGTCTCACAGAATAAGGCATGGTTTAATGTCCTTAAGAACATATACTCTGATGGCCTTTTACTTTGAGAAATTTAAATACATCGCAGATCAGAATATAAAATAACTGCAAATGCTTCCCTGTTGGCTTTATATAACTTTAGTGAGCATGCTCTAGTATGAAGTATCCATGATAAAGCAAAATTCCTTGGCATTACCTATAGGCTTCATTCTCGGTAATCATGGTTCTAATTTCTGCTGGGTCTCTCTATGAACTTCCTTTTCTTGAGACTCCACATCCTCTGAATCTGATAAAAATTCTCGAATTTAGCTCTGTGGCACTACAATGGTTTAGTATTCCATGGTCTTCTCTCTCTTTGCCTAATTTTGGAAATGTTTATAATATAGCTTTAAAAAGGCAATGAGACAGCTGGTAAAGGAATTCTTTCTCTCTGCCTTTATTTAGCAGTTGCTACATAAAGAAGAAAAATAGCATCTTTCTCATGATTCATCATCTTTTACCCCTATATTAGCATCAAAAAGAAGTTATCCCTCAGTTGATTTATGACAATAAAAGTTTGTGATTGGCAGTGCTTTGGGCTCTTTTGATTTCCAAATCAAAAAGATTAAGTTTAAATGAGAAGAGTAGTCAAATATGCCAAATCTGAGAATATTAACACAAGAATTAGTGACAGTCAATGTGTTGATAAAGTCTCTCTCCCTGACCACACTTTAGACAGGATACTCCTGGGCCTTCTTTTCAATTAGGTATTGTCCTATCTTTGTCCTTCTTAGTCCAGTTGTAACAAGAATTCTGCATGCCATTTTAGTCAGAATTCCGTTATCCTTGATGTCTCCTCTTAGTAATTTTCCATCCATCAGTGTCCCCACTCCCACTCTACCCCTTAGATACAAATTTCTGAAAGACATCACTCTATTGAGAGAGAGCCCTATCTCTCTCACCTATTGATATTTTCTTCACACTTATTGCAATAGTCCTGCAAAAAATAAAATATTCTGTGCAATTTTAATATCTCAGAATAAATGTTTTCAATATTAAATGAGTGTCCAGTATAATAAAATTTTTGAGACTTTCCTCATGCTTTCTAAAATCAAATCAAAATCCTTAAGCTTGTACTTTTTTCTACCAAAGTACATGTCTAAATAATGGAGCAGAAGTATGTGTGGTGAAATTTACCCAATTTATCCTAATAATATTACTAATAAAGAACTGTGTCATGCTATTTCCTCCTATCAGGGCCTTTTTCACACTTTTTCTTCTTCCTTGAATATTCATCCTTTCCCTTGCCTCTATCTCTGAGACTGTCTCAGCTTAACTATCTCAGTTGAGTATCCTAACTAATTTGTATAAGTAATGCTCTCCCTTACTTACTATCATCAAATCTGAGGGAATTTAATATAATTAATAAGTCCATAGGTATATCTTAATCTATTAGATTACTACTTTCCCCCCTTTCAATAAGCTAGCCAGCCATAGGTTGTATTCATTAACTTATACTACAATATTAATGACAATAATTCCATAATTAATTCATGTTAAATGAGTAAATTTTCACCAAAAATAATTATGGATTATTATCTGGGCATGTTAGTGAAAAAACATGGATATATCTAATACCATATTGAAAAAATTATACATTAGCTCCATTTTTTTAAAACCTAAAAAGTTTATGCAATTATTCCCTTTCAGTGGATTAAAATGCAAAGTTCCTGAATGTTTGAGAAGCTTGCAGAAAAGCCTATGGACAATAAGTGGAAAAGCTGAGATTTAATGGCAAATCTGTTTTATTCAAACTATTCATATCCTGCTTGTTAATCTTGCCAGAATTAGTGGTCAATTTTCTCCCCTCCATCGCACATGCAACATATTGTGCAACAAATCTACAAAAGAATCTCTCCAGAAGAAGCCTTAAGGGATTACATCCTGAAGAACTGGAGATATGTGAGTACTCATCTGTTTCCTGCTGTTTATCCTTCTCTCATTTGCATGATGCTATTGATATGCATGCAAGACAAAAATTTCCTGAAGGAGGCATGACATAAAGCCCAAAAACTACTTTCTTCCCCCCAGATTAATTCCTTTAAGGTTGCCCAGAAAGATTATATAACTAACTTCCCTCACGGCTGGTTCTCTCTGAACACTAAATAGGAACAACCTTGTAAAGGCCAACTGAGATTAGAAATCCATAAATATTAACTGTTTAGGAATTTAAAAGGGAGAACATCATTTCATCCTTTCATTCTAAATATTCTTATGCCCAAAATACACATACTCTATATGAGAATGACGTAAAGGATTGCTGGACACATCAAAAGAAATAAATCATACAGAGTTTGAGATTTAAAGGAATCAAACATTCATAAAATGTGATGATTTTCTTATCTATCCACTTTAAAGGGTTGGAGGTGGAACTCAGAATGACTTTCAGTGAATTTTCTATATTACTCTGCATGGATTATACTTGTTGTGCTTGGTTTATTCAGTTCCTTCTTCAGTACAACAGCAAAGTGGCTTTCGATTTTTCCTTTTGCTTCTGATTATACAGTGAAATCAGCCCATGACATGAGTTTGCCTCTATTCTTACCTTCAACATGTACAGAGATTAGAAGAAAAATGAAATGGGAAAAATCTATTTCACTTTCTGCCATGACCAATGTGTTCATATAGCGGTAAAATTGCTACCACTTGAGATCTCAATTAGTTTAACATGATGAAGTGTTAATCTTTCATGCATTCAGTAGTCACCTCTTATCAGCAGGGGATATATTCGAAGTCCCAAAGTGAAAACTTAAAACTGCAAGTAGTAATGAACTTTATATACACTAGTTTTTACGTATACAGACAGGCATACATACCACAGATAGGATTAATTTATAAATTAATCACAATAAAAGTTAACAACAGTAACTAATAATAAAGACAGCTATAAAAATGTATTGCTACCATGGAAGTTGATCTGGTATCTGAGATAGCATCTAAGGTAACTCAGATAGTGGACTTAAGGGCTGGTAGCATGTACAGCATGGATATGTTATACACAGGGATAATTCTCATCCTAGGCAGGATGGAGTGGGATGGCACAATATTTTGTTTTACTACTCAGAACAGTATATAATTTTAAATTTATTAATTGTTTATGTAGTTTTCCATCTAATATTTTCAGAGTGATTAACTGCAGGTAACTGAAACCATGGGAATTGAATCCATAGATAGAGGAGTTGCTGTGCTTTAAATTCTCTTTAAAACACTGAGTGTTTATAAATGTATAAAAATTTTATTGGTAGATATTTTTGCAAAAGTCATCACCCATAAAAACATATGAAATAAACCAATGTATTAGCACCAGTAAAATTCTACTTTTTAAGCTTTCAATATCTTTTAAAAAACATTATTTCCAATGTTATTTGATTTTATGGTTTTACATCTGTTAGTACTTAATACTTCATTTTATTGAAACATTTCATTTATTGAAACATAAACTAAGGATATGGTACTGTGAGTTTCATTTTACTTACTGATGTCTTTTGTTTTCTTGGAGTGGCAAAGTACAATGTCTAAGTAAGATTAGAGTCCACATATCATAATATGGTTTTCAATTTAACAATGTAAACCTGACTTGATCTTCCATCTCTCATATCAGTAAAAATGTAAATAAAGAAGAGTGTAGAATATTCTAAGCCGTAGAAGACAGGCTTCAGATAGGGGACAGCCAAATGTGCTCAATAAAACAGAGAAAACTAGATGGTCAAATATAGTTTGTACGAATAACTGCTTTGGTCTATTATCTAACCTAGTGGTTCTCCATTTGCAGTCTTCACACTAGCTTTGTAACTATTATTCAGAAGCTTTTTAGAAATGCAAATTATTGAGTTACATCCTGGATGTACTGAATCAAAAATTTTGGTGCTAAGGGCCAGCAATGTGGGTTTTCACAAATCTTCTTGGTAATTCAAATTCAGATTCAAGGCAAAATTTGAGAACTACTGCTCTATCCCATTCATAATTTTGTTTGTTCATTCATCCATCATGAATTTCTAATTTGTTACCATATGCTAGGTACTGAGTGACTAGTAGAAATAGGAATGAAGACTAATGTTATCAACAGTAACTGCTTATTGTAAGCTTACTTTCTGATAAGAAATTTTAGTAACTAAGATCATTTCGCCATAATAACTTCATAACTCAGATATATTTCCACTGTAGTGTTCACAATTACCTTTTCAGAGAGCAATGTGAGCATGTAGCAGCAGCCAACTTTGTTGGAAAAGTGCCTAGCTCTGAGACAGTCCAAGATGGTTGCCCAGAGGAAGTGTTTTCTGAATTGACTAAAACTTTGAATTATATTTCTGAAATAAAATCAAATTGAAGAAAAGTAAAAGAAAATTGGAAATAATTATATAAAAGTTCATTTAAGGTTTTGGTTTGTCCTGACTGTAGCTAATTTGTGTGAAAACCACCATGATTGTCTCTGAATAACTGTCCCAGAAAAACTCAGTCCTAATATATGAGAACCAGCCTCAAGGTGTCCTGAGACTGAAGAAAGAGAGGCAGTGAAATCTAGAATCACACAGAGTGCAATTTACTGATTGACGTATGGTCCTGGGTGGAAATAAGATCATTTGGATCCCTGCACATTGGACCAGTAAGAGGAGCATGTTTATGAGTTAGGACAAAAGTGACTTCATTCTGGCTGGAATGCACTTGGTTTGTCTTAAGATAATATCAGAGTCAAGTGCATTCCTATGGTCAGGGTCCAGTTGTAAAATGCCACATATGCCTCAAATGATTTTTTAATTAGTATTAGGTTTTCATTTTGACCAGTTTTAAGGTTTATAGCAAAATTAAGAGAAAAGTACAGATTTGCTATATACTTGTCCATGCCCCATTACCTCTCAGTCTCTCTATCACTATCTAGAGTGGTAAATTGGTTACAATCAATGAATGAACTTACACTGACAAAATGTTGTCATCCAAAGTTCATAGTTAAATTTAGGACTAACTCTTGGTGGTATACATTCTGTATGTTTTGCTAAATGTACAAATGGCATGTATCCACCATTACAGTATTACACAGAATAGTTTCACCACTTTAAAAATCCCCTGTGTTGAGCTTGGGCTGTAGCTCAGTGGCAGAGCACTTGCCTAGCATATGTGAGGCACTGGGTTAGATTCTCAGCACTACACATAAATAAATAAACAAATAAAATAAAGGCGTTCTGTCCATCTACAATTACAAAATTTTTTTAAAAAAATCCCCTGTGTGTCATCTATTTATTGTGCCCTCTCCCCAACCCCTGACAACTACATCTATTATAGTTTGCTATCATGTAGAAAAGATGACTAGGTTTACTCTGGGGCATTCATGGCAGTAACCATGGGCCACCTCCACCTCCTCATATTTTCCCAGCATACCATAAGTAAGAAAAAGCCATTAGAGTGATAAGTAGCATTTTTTCACTCATCCTGATGCCATCAGCAACAGGAATGTGCCTGAGTCTTTGATATTAACATGAAGCAAACCAGGTTCTGACTTGGATAAAAGTCACTTTCATCCTGACCACTGTATAAGCCCCCTCTCTCTGACCCAAATCACAGCAACTACTGGTTTTGCTTCACCTGAGAACATACTCTGTGAGCAAGTCCCCCAATAAATATTGCTCTGTGCAATCCTGGAGCTATCTTCCCCTTTCTTTGATGTCACAGCACCTGGCAGCTAATCATACTATGGGATCTGTTTTTCCAGAATGGTAATTTTCTTGGCAATTCATATTATGTAATTTATTTATTGCAACAACCCTCTGTGAAAATTATTAGCAATCATCTTTTTGAAATTAAGGGAAAGTCTCTGAACCTAACTGGATAATTAACTGTGCAAAGTCATTCAACTTTGAAGTAGCAAAAAAGGGACTTGAGACCTGACATAAATCCAGAGCAGCTGCAAAGTATGGAAGATTATGATATGATCAGGAAGGTTAAAATATAAAGAGTGACTGGAGTGTGGGCTCTGTAAAGTGTGATCTGATTGTGAACTGAGGCTGCATGTCACTGCCCAGCATTATGAGAGAATATCATATCACAAATCACTAGCCCAAGAAAAGATAAAAATTGAAACTTCAAAGTAAAATTTCTATTGAATGTATATCACTTTCACACCATTTTAAAGGGAAAAAATTGTAAGTCAAGCAATCATATATTGGCAACCATATATATACATAATAAAATGAGATGCCACCTGTGAATTAATGTGACCCACCTAGCTCATATGCAGAAAAACTTATTGAATGTTTTCTGATCATCAGGCCCTACAGTCTTTATCAAAACTCAACTATGGTTGTAGCAAAAATAAGGGTCCATAAAAAATACATAAAAGGGTTGGCATGACCGTTTTTCAATAGATCTTTATTTATGGACACAGAGATTTGAATGTCACATAATTTCCACATGTCTCACAATAGTATTATTTAATTTCCTTCAACCATTTAAAAATGTAAAAACCCTTTTTTAGCTTCCAGAGCGCACATACACACACACACACACAAAAAAAAAAAAAGATATGAGCTGGACTTGGCCCATAGGCCATTATTTGATGATCCATATAGTAGTTCCAATTGACTCCAAACTCTCAACAACTAATAAGAAATTAAAAATGAAGTAAATTTAAAAAGGAAAAGAGAGAGGTCAAGGGAATGCGGAAAAGGACTATATTAAGTAACTGGGGAAATGGTTGAAAATGGAGCATGCATTTATTGCTCTAAGAAAATAATCTGCCTCCTATAAACAAAAACTTAACCTTATAGCATTTTAGGGAGATTTAGAAAGACATCCAACTTCCTAAATGAAAGCGTAAGTTCTAATGCCTAACTGAAGCTGAATTTCAGCCTCACTTTTTTCATTTACTTTTGTTCATTCCTACACAACTATTTATAGAAACCCTGGATTCCTTATTATTCTATCACCTCTTTTTAGTTTGTATATAAACTCTATCTCACATAGCAAGTCCCCCATGAGCAGAATATAAAATATTGAGTACAGGGCCTGGGGTTGTGGCTCAGTGGCACAGTACTTGCCTTGTACATGTGAGGCACTGGGTTCAATCCTTAGCACCACATAAAAATGAATAAACAAAATAAATATTTTTAAAAAAGATTAAGTAGGTCTGGGGATGTGGCTCAAGCGGTAGTGTGCTCGCCTGGCATGTGTGCGGCCCAGGTTCGATCCTTAGCACCACATACAAACAAAGATGTTGTGTCTGCCGAAAACTAAAAAATAAATATTAAAAAAATTCTCTCTCTCTTTAAAAAAAAGATTAAGTACATGACATCTTTATTTACAACCATTAGTCATCATCTATGAAGGCTTGGACTCACTAAATATTAATGCTGCATCTTCCTTCTTACTTCTACTTCAAGTTTACTAACTATTGCATGGAGTTCTCAAGAAGAGCAAAAAATATTCCCAGGTCCTTTTTGCTGAGCTGCTATGGAAAGTTCATTGAAGTCAGGTTAAAGCTAAAAGAATGGGTTCTAGAGAAGGAGTTATTACTTAGAATATAGACAGGCTACAAAAAAAATAAATATAGAAAAAAAGCAAGATGAAAAAAAGTAAATCTGACTGAGGAAGAGAAAGACCAAACATCATGTATATGGGTTGGAATAATAGAAACATAACAGAGGCAGCTAAGAGAAATTTTCTGTATCTAAAATTCTTGGTGAAAAATGATGCTGGTGGGCTGGGGTTGTGGCTCAGTGGTAGATCTCTTGCCTAGCATATGTGAGGCACTGTGTTTGATACTCAGCACCACATAAAAATAAATAAATAAAATATAGGTATTGTGTCCATCTGCAACTAAAAAATATTTTAAATGATGCTGTTTATGAAGATATTTTTCAGGTTCTTTCTGGAAACCTTGTTGTACACAGTGTATTCAGTGAATTCACATGTTCTCCACATTCTATTTTGAAACACTTGAGTCAAAGAAAATTACATTCTTTTATCTTTTACATAACTTTACAATGTTTATTTCCTCAAGGAAGCCAAAATGTTTGACATCCCTTGTTTCAACCATTCTATATTCTATAACTATAAAACAGAAGTAGTAATCTCATGCTAATTCAGAGAAGCATCACAGAATTGCAGATTCTAGTAGGCCTGATTTGACTATATAACTTTGGGCAAGTTGCTTATTTCTTTCAAGCAGTAAATTCTTTCTCTGTAAAATAGGAATCATATTTCCTACTTTACAGCTGTTTGGGGGAGGACTAAAGGTGGATATAATCAAGATAAGAATTAAATTACAGGTATTGTAATAAAAAGCACAGAAAGAGAAAGTGATTGATGCACAAATATACCATGAATTTTCAAATCATTATGAAAAGGGTAAGCATTTATCAGTATAAGTGAGTCTTATCCTTTACTTGAATTATTGATAATGTTTTTCCTGCTCTGATATGTGGCATTGCTGACATTTATGTGCTTTGGGAACTAAAACACACTTCCATTCATTTATGAGATTGAATGGCCTTTCCCAAAGACAAAGTACCTTGCATAATATAATTACATGATAAGATATACCAATAGAAGTACTAACAAAATTTCCATTCAAGAATTTACTATCGTTTTGTTAACCCATGTTTAAAACCTCACCTTAAGTATAGGTGAACCAGAAACAGTATAATACATTGTAGCATACATAGGCTAATGAATTTTCTCTCTAGTAACTGGAATTTGAGCAGGGAATCTGATTTATTAGAATTAAGCTCTTATCTTTAATTTGTATTTCTGAATTTCCAACAGATAGAGCATTTTAGTTCCAGGTAACTTAATAAGAATGTTGTTAAATTATTCAGTTAGTAGTGATGGTTAGCATAGAGATGAAGAATCATGAAAATGAGAAGGGTGGGTCAGAAAATAAGGTGGATTTGAATCTAGATCTAATGTGAATAAGCATACTTGGGATTTTTGGACTAATTACATACTCTCTTTGCTTCATTTGTTATGTGGGAAAATTATATTTCCTCTCAGATATTTATTGTGAAAATTAAATGAGTTAGTACACAAATATGTAAAAAGAAGTCTTAAAAATAACTTCCTGGTTGGAGATGTGGCTTAGCAGTAGAGCACTCGCCTAGCATGTGCGAGGCTCCGGGTTTGATCCTCAGTACCACATAAAAATAAATAAATAAAATAAAGACATTGTGTCCAACTGCAACTAAAAAATAAGTATTTTTCAAAAAGGAATAACTTCCCATAAAAATTTTCTCAATAAATGCCACTTACAATAATGGTTATTATATCCACATGTGTCCCATAGGAAATCAAACGCTGACTTAAAAAAAAAAATGTATCATCTTTTCCTTCTTGAGGTTGTTCTTTCTCTTTTACCATTGCTTCTTGTCTTTTTCCTTAATCACTTAAATCTAAACTCTGGAATTCTTCCAGGGTTCTTTCTGTACCCATACCTTTCACAACAATCATCATGTTTTGTGAATTCTGCTTTCTAAATAGTTCCCCCTTTCCATTCCCAACTAATCTGAGTTGTACTTGTAACTTGGATAGTCACTACCATTTGTCTTGATCCTTTTTGGGTACTGGGGTTTGAATCCAGGAATGCTTAACCACTGAGCCACATTCCCAGACCCTTTTTTTTTATTGGTTAAACAAAAAAGCTCATACTTTCAGTGACTAAAGGTTCAAGATTGTATAGCACCATCACAATGGCCCCAGGGCAGGTGGCTTCCTGGTGAGAGAATATGGGGGAGCAATTACTGGTAAGACAGGAGTAGGAGGGGCCAGTCTTTCTCGTTTTTTTTTTTAAATTTGTTCTAATTAGTTATCATGACAGTAGAATGCATTTTGACACATCATGCATAAATGGAGTATAACTTTTCATAATTCTGGTTGCACATGATGTAGAATCACACTGGTTATGTAGTCATGACATAACTATATATGTACATAGGGTAATAATGTCCTATTCATTCTACTATTCTTCCTACCTCCAAAACCCCTTCCCTCCCTTCACTCCACTCTGCCTAATGCAAAATAACTATTTTTCCCTAGCCTCCCGCCCTTATTATGAATTAGCATCCGTGTATGAGAGAAAACATTTGGCCTTTGAGTTTTGGGGATTGACTTATTTCACTTAGCATGATATTCTCCAGTTCCATCCATTTATCTGCAAATGCCATGATTTAATTCTGCTTTAAGGCTGAGTAATATTCCATTGTATATATATATATACCACATTTTCTTAATCCGTTCATCTGTTGAAGGGCATCTAAGTTGGTTCCATAGTTTGGCTATTGTAAATCGAGCTGCTATAAACATTGATGTGGCTACCTCACTGCAGTATGCTGATTTTAAATCCTTTGCATATAAACCAAGGAATGGGATAGCTGGGTCAAATGGTGGATCCATTCCAAGTTTTCTGAGGAATCTCCATACTGCTTTCCATAATGGTTGCACCAATTTGCAACCCCACTACCAATGTATGAGTGTACTTCCCCCCACCCCCCGCATCCTTGCCAACATGTATTGTTGCTTGCATTCTTTTATATTTTATTTAGAGACAGGTCCCACTGAGTTGCTCAGAGCCTTGCTAAGTTGTGAAGGCTAGTTTTGAACTTGAAATCTTCCTGCCTTAGCCTTCTGTGCTGCTGAGATTACAGATGTGTACCACCATTCCTGGTTTGTCTTGATTTTGATAAGTACCTTATCTCTGGTCTAGTTTCCTTGAGATTTGTACCTTTTCACTAGTAGCTAAGATGGCCTCTGATGGTCATTATTTTCTTCATGCATATTCTTTTTTAAAAATTTTCTTTTAATTACAGTTGGACACAATACCTTAATTTTATTTATTTTTATGCGGTGCTGAGGATCAAATCCAGTGTCTTGCACATGCTAGGTGAGCGCTCTACCACTGAGCCACAAACCCAGCCCCTATGCATAGTCTTCTTTTTAACATTTATGTTTTAGTTGTAGTTGGACACAATGCCTTTGTTTTATTTATTTATTTTTATGTGGTGCTGAGGATAGAATCCAGGGCCTCACACAAACTAGATGAGCGCTCTACCATTGAGTCATAACCCCAGCCTCATATTCTTTTTTTGAAAAATAGTTTTAGTTGTAGATGGACATAGTAACTTTATTTATTTATTTATATTTATGTGATGCTGAGGATCAAACCCAGTGCCTCATACATGTGAGGTAAGCGCTAGCCTCCAGCCCTATACATATTCTTTTAAAGGTTGTTCTTACAATTAATCAGAGTTTGTTATTTGTTGTTTTATTGCTGGTTTAACCAATAGAATACAGTGAAAGTGATCATTTGTAATTTTCAAGGTATGTTATAAAAGGCATAATACTGTCTTCCTTGGTCCATTGCCCTGTAGCCACAATGCTGGGAGGACTTACACAATCCCATGAAAGGCCTCCCTAGAGAGAAACTGAGATCCCTGGCCAATAGCCACAATGAACTTGCTGTTCATGTGAAATAGTCTCTTTGAAAGTACATCTTCTAGCCCCACTCAAGCATTCAGATGAAGTTAACATTTCTGACTACAACCTCATAAAAACCCTAAATCAGGCCCATTGAATCAAGCTCCTCTGAAATTCCTAACTTACAGAAACTAAGAAATAATATGCTGTTATTGGTTTCTCAAGCTGCTATATTTTGAGATTCATTATTCAGTGTTTCTCTTGGAACCACTAAGCCAAAAGATTAATCTTTTGAAAACACAAATTCATTTATATTGCTTCTGTGTTAAAACTTTCAATGACCCCTGTTTGCCTACTAAATTAAAGTCAAACTCAGTATTTTAATGATTTCTTGATTATTCTGTATCAGCTCCATACAATTTTTTACACATTTGCACACAGGCACAAATACACACACACATATACAAAATGTGAGTATGTATACAATATTCCATTTTATTTCTTTTGTATATGCTCTTTAAATAAATCAAATGAGATTATTCTACCTGAGTACCTTTTGGCATAAATATCTTTATATTATTTCTGGATTTCCCCAGGCAGGTATCCATTAAGCTTTCATTATGCACTGATTCCCTAATATAGTAATTATCCTGTTTTAAAATAATTTGTGTCTGTCTATCTTTTATATCCTCTGCCCATTAAATTGTAATATCCTTTAGGGTCATGCCTAATACATAACAGGTATCAATACCTAGTTGTTGAATTTCAAAATAAATGCTTTGTGGTAAAAAGTTTCACTAAAGGAATTCATATATCCTTTCACCCAACCCCAAATTCCTCTGAGGATTTGTTGCCTACATCCTTGAATTACCTCTTAAGTTTGAAGAATATATAACTCTATGGGAGAAAAATTTTCTATGTATTTTAGATTAGGCTGAACAAAGACCTTGACATTGTCCTCATTAAACTTTGGGTTCTAACAAATTTTAATTGGCTAAGATAATATACAAAGTTATAATCATATTATAATTGAATTTCTTTCCATGAAGAAAATAATAGTGCCATGGTTTGGGAGTTCTCCTTAATTCACTCTATTTGATTGTCACCATGGAACTTAGTTATTTTGATTTTAGCAGAGATTTTTTGTTTTAATTAGTTATATATGATAGTAGAATGTATTTTGACATAATATACATAAATGGATTATAACTTGTCATTTTTCTATTTGTACATGATGTATAATTATATTAGTTGTGTACTCATATATGCACATAGGATAGTAATATCCAATTCATTTTACTATCTTTTCTATTCCCATTCTCCTTCCCTTTCCTTCATTTTTCTTTTTCTAATCCAAAGTACTTCTATTCTTCCCTACCCCCCTCATTGTGAAATTATTACCCACATATCAGAGAAAATATTATGGGGGATTGGCTTATTTAACTTAGCATGATTTTTTCCAGTTCCATGCTGATTTTGGCAGAGTTTTTTATGAAGCTTCACAACTAATTCTTAGCAGTCAATTTGTAAGCTTTAAAAAGAGAATGTTAGCCAGAATTTGAATGTCTTTCATTTTATTGCATTTTACTCATTTAAAATGTTTAATCTTCTCTAATATAAATGAAATGAAAAGTGTGTCAGAATTATAAACATCAAAACTTGATACAATAAGAAAAGTTAACTTGTGAAAAATATAACAAAATGGACAATTATACCAATGTGCAAAATGCTTGTTAGAAAAATTGTTTCCAAATTCAATTAAGATGATATAAGTGAGCTGCTAAAATATATCTTAACTAAAAATGAAAGTTTGCTTCAGATAAGATATTGAAATAGTCACAAATTATTTAAAGACTTCAAGCTATTCAATATTAAATTCATTCAATTATACATTATTATCAAAAACAGTAACTAAAATGTTGCATGGATTGAGGTGGTTTTTCAAATAGGTGAAGAATATTACACTGGTTTTCAGTAGATATAATCAAGTTCATCTAGTTAGGAAAAAAAAAGAGAACAGTAGAAGCAGAATTGTTCTGTACTTATCATAATACAAATGGAATTTTCTTCACAATAATTAAAAATTAGTAGACATGTCTTTGAAATCTTACACCACTAATTAAAATCTAGTCAATAAAGCATAGAAATAAAAGAATTATTTTCTGCAAATGCCATTTAAAAATTCTATTTAAATTGTTTTATTATATATGTTTATTTTGCTAATTTTTTATTAGTTGCTCAAGACAATACAACGATCTTGACATATCATACATTTGATTCAAATAGGGTATGAATTCTCATTTTTCTATTTTGCTAATTTCTACCTGCAAAACACAACCACAGGGGCTGGGGTTGTAGCTCATTGGTAGAGAGTTAGCCTCTTAGCCTGTGTGAGGCACTGGGTTTGATCCTCAGCACCACATAAAAATAAATAAAGTTACAATAAGATCAAGTTTCTGAGTCTCATGCAAAGTAAATAATAGAAAATACATTTGGAAATTATTGGACAGTTTAATTAGGCATTTTCACGGTTCAGAAAAAGTGACATAGCAGGTTGTAGAGAACAACAATAAACTTATTTTCACATTACTTTCACATTTTAATACATTTAACAATGTAATTCCCCTATCAAGTCAGGTAGAAAAATATTGAGCAAATAAAGTACACCTGTTGCTAGAACACTTATTAATCTGTATTCAGAGCATTTATGAAATATAAAGTTGAAATAACAACTTTGCTTCATTTAATTATTTTTCTGTACTTGAGGCTATTCAAGACACTTATAACTTGCCAAAAGTCAACCTCTGGCTATAAACTTAGGCTAACCTCCTGAATTCAAATGTATTATTTACTTACCTATGTTTGTATTTGATTAGTAATATAAAAGTATTCTAGGGAACTTAGCTATTGTTTTTTGAAGATTTGTAGTATAGAAGTGAATATATTGTTGAGCCAAATTCTCTAATGCTAAATTCTAACCGTTATATCCTTCAAGTGTGTTTTTGAAAGGCACCTTGGAATGTTATTACTGAGCCAAATAGAGGTTAAAAGGCCTCTTACCTCAGTGAACAATAAGAAGGAACAAAGCAACTAAATTTTTAGTGTGATTAATGCTACATACAATTCCTCTAATCATTGAGAACTCTGAATTGATGTCCACACAGCCTATTCATTCTGGGCATCTCTTCTGTCTGAAGCTTAAAGGTCCCAAGGAAAAAAATCACCCAAAGTTGTATGCAAAAAAAAAAATAGGGGCAAAAAAGTAACAAGATATGTTGGCTTGAGCCTTTATTTAGCTTACCAGGAATATAGAGGAGATCCCTAATTACAAAGCATCACTTATCATCACCCCTCAAATTAACAAAGCGATGTCTAGAGGACTTATGTTGGCCACTCATCTATCCTCTTGGGAATTACTCTAATAGATAATAGGGTCATATCCACCATTCTTATTTTTTTATATTCATCAGAAGGGTTAGCTTATTTTATGGCAATAATCCTAGGTATTAACAGTAATTGTATTAAATCGATAAAATGGCAGTCCTTCAAATCTTACTAATTGATTGACACACCAAAAATACATTGACCTTTAAAACTCTGGCTCAATTTAATGTTCACAAAAGTACAGTAGAATTTCTTTGGTTCATATTTATCAATCACACAATTCTCATCACCTAATTTCAGCTTCAGATAGATTCACGTATAGGCAGAATTCCAAAAGTACTCTTTCCTTCTGGCTTTATTTGATAAAATTGGTGACATTTCATTCTACCTGACATTCTGTTACTCTAGATATTGTTGCCAAAGCCTCAATCTTCAGTCTAGACTGCCTTGTCTGCAAGTCTATTCTATCGTCGTTTTCATCAATATTTATTCTCTTTATTGGTCTTGCTAATTCCAGACTAAGATTACTCAATCCATTTTTCTCATTGAGACTTAGTTGAAAATGGAGCATTTGTTGAGAATATTTCAGATTAACATAAACACTCACAGATTGCTCCAAGGAGAATGTTTTCAGTGCTTATTTACAAACAATGAGTTCATATGCTTGTGCATTTTAGGCAGATATTAAAGAAAGATGTTTTTGAATATGTATGTAGGTATATACATACATACAGGTACATATTTTAAGAAGCTGTAAAGTTTCTCAAATAACAATTTATACCAAGATTTCTTCATATGGATATCTGCTTGCTCTGGATTTAAAAACAAACACATTAAAAGAGTTATAAAAATAGAATTAAAAACTTCTGTTATCAGAAATTGTATTAAATTGCCCCAAATGCAAGCTGTCAGGGAATTGTAAATATTTATTATGTTTCTTCTAATTTTCATAGAAAAGTACTTAGGGGTTTACCAATACATCCAAAGATTTCGGGATGTTGCTACATTCAAAACACAAATGGACTCACTTACTGAAGATTATATATTTTAGCATTAAGGAATGGGAAATCTTACTTGGCAACATTTAGGAAACACAATTAATGAGAGAGTATGCACAAATAATACTGCTTCGAAGAAAAATTAAAGCTCAATAACATATTTTAAAATAATTATCATAGAAAATTTTTTATTCTTCTCCCCTCATATTATTAACAAAGAGCTGAATTTAAGGGTACATTGCCCATGCTCATTCTTTGGCATCTTTACTCTCTATATATTTTTTGTTGATCAGTTTAGTTTAATTCAATATAGCAGTTTGGTAGCTGATTTATCTCTAAAAATTTAACAAAAAGTCTTTCACTTATGAATAATTCAAACCTTTGCTGGTTATAAAATTGCATCTTTGGCTCTCTTCACAGCCAACTGCTTCTTTCAAGTAGCAGATTCCAATCCATGAGTTTGTATCAGGGATCTGACTGACATCTGGGGGTACACTAAAACCCAACATTTGTTTTAAACAAACTTTCATTTTCTCCTAACAGGTGCCAGGATTTGCTTTTTATTGTTGGTCGTCAAAAAATAAGGTAGCTAATATTATCTCCAGAGTCTGTGCTCTGGACTTCTTTTTGTGTACTGAAGTTTAAAGAGGAACAAAACAGGAACAGAGAGCTGTAAATAAATTACTTAGGATTGAGAACATCTGCAAAATTTGGATGATAAGAATATATCTGTATTTTTGTCCCATGTAGAGAAAGAACTGCTAATTTTCACAAATAGGAGTCTACCATCTCCTTGAAATGTATTTAGAAAATTAATTTTGCATAGATGAGATACATTAATTATGTTCAAGGCACAGTTTTTAGTTTTAAACATTTTAAAGATATTATTCAGATGAGAATTATCAGAGCAGAAATTGTTAAGATTCATATTTATTTGTTCCAAATTAATTTTATTTTTTTCTAATTAGAATATATATATATATATATATATATATATATATTTCAATAGGCACATATAGATTGTTTAGTTTAAATGAATAAATGAAGTCATATTTTCTGTATCAATATATATTATAGTTAAAATTTCACAGGCTTCTTTTAATGTTGGCCTACTTTTTAATCAGGTTCAATTTACTTAAAAATAGATTTTAAAAATTTCTATTTACATACTTAATATATTATACTGTTTTCCCCTCACCAACTCCCGAGGAAATCAGCATTGACTCAGCCTTTAAAAGAAGTGTGGGAAAGCATGCTACATAATGGTATTTTACTTTTAAATGTTCTAGGGGGTCACTGTTGGTAGAACAGTCTTAGTATTGTAATTTTGCCTTCAGCCAGTCCTTAAATGTCCCTACATTTGTGTACTACTGAGAATAGGATATGGTTAATAAGGAGGTCTGAGGTATAGTATGTTTTATGCAGGAATCAATTGCTTCTAACTTACTAAAATATATCTTGCTCAATTCTAACTTTAAAATATAATATATTCCAATTATAGACAGCACAAGCAAATCCAAGTCATTTTACTAACTATAAGGCAATTAGAACTAATAAATACTTCAAAAGACATTGTTTTCAGTCCTAATTGGGGCAAGGGAGTTTTTGTTTTGTTTTAGATATTAGTATTTTGGTTACTCTTCTATTTGATCCCATTTTTTATCATTATACATAGAACAGAACAGATTTACTTCCTCTGGATGAAATCCAAAATGTTGTTCTTTCTAGAATATCATTCTTTTAAAAAAATTCCAATTTGTTATATATGGCAGCAAAATGCATTACAGTTCATATTACACATATAGAGCACAATTTTTCACATCTCAGGTTGTACACAAAGTAAAGTCACACCATTTGTGTCTTCATACATGTACTTAGAGTAATGATGTCCATCTCATTTCACCATTTTTTCTACCCCCATGGCCCTCTCTCTTCCTCTCCCACACCTTTGCCATATGTAGTGTTTGTGTAATCCTCCAATGATCCCCACCCCAACCTCATCATGAATCATCATCCTTATATCAGAGAAAACATTTGGTGTTTGTTTTTTTGGGATTAGCTTACTTCACTTAGCATTATATTCTCCAGCTCTATCCATTTACCTTCAAATGCAATGATTTTATTCTCTTTTATTGCTGAGTAATATATCATTGAGTATATATGCCAATTTTTTTATCCATTCATCTATTGAAGGGCGTCTAGGTTGGTTCCACAGTTTAGCTATTGTGAATTGTGCTGCTATAAACACTGAAGTGGCTGTGTCCCTGTAGTATGCTGATTTTAAGTCCTTTGGGTATAGACTGAAGAGTGGGATTGCTGGGTCAAATGGTGGTTCCATTCCCAGTTTTCCAGGGAATCTCCATACTGCTTTCTACATAGGCTGCACCAATTTGCAGTCCCACCAACAATGTATGAGTGTGCCTTTCCCCCCACATCCTCACCAAAACTTATTGTTGTTTGTATTCTTAATAGCTGCCATTCTGACTCGAGTGAGATGAAATCTTAGAGTAGTTTTAATTTGCATTCTCTAATTTCTAGAGATGTTGAACATTTTTTTACCTTTATTTTGTTTATTTATTTTTATGTGGTGCTGAGGATTGAACCCAAGGCCTTGCACATGCTAGGTGAGTGTTCTACTGTTGAGCCACAACCCCAGCCCAAGATGTTGAACATGTTTTTGTATATTTGAAGATTGATTGTATATCCTCTTCTGAGAAGTGCCTGTTCAGTTCCTTGGCCCATTTATTAGTTGGGTTATTTGTTTTCTTGGTGTTAAGATTTTTGAGTTCTTTATATATCCTAGAGATAAGTGCTGTACCTGATGTATGTGTGGTAAAAAATTGCTCCCAAAATTCAGACTCTCTAATCACCTCACTGATTGTTCCTTTTGCTGAGAAGAAGCTTTTAAGATTGAATCCATCGCATTTATTGATTCTTGATTTTAATTCTTACACTATAGGAGCCTTATTAAGGAAGTCAGGACCTAATCCGATATGATGGAAATTGGGTCCTGCTTTTTTTCTATTAGGTGCAGTGTCTCTGTTTTGATTCCTAGGTCCTTGATCCACTTTGAGTTGAGTTTTGTGCATGGTGAGAGATATGGGTTTAATTTCATTTTGTTGCATATGGATTTCCAGTTTTCCCAGCACCATTTGTTGAAGAGGCTATCTTTTTTTCCAATTATGTTTTTGGTGCCTTTGTCTAATATAACTGTAATTATGTGGGTTTGTCTCTATGTCCTCTATTCTTTTTTTAAAAAATATTTTTTAGTTGTTGTTGGACACAACACCTTTATTTCACGTGTTTATTTTTATGTGGTGCTGAGGATTGAACCCAGGGTCTTGCACATGCGAGGGGAGTGCTCTACCACTGAGCCACAACTCCAGCCTTGTGTCCTCTATTCTTTATCATTGGTCTATGTGTGTATTTTGGTGCCAATACCATGCTGTTTTTATTACTATTGCTTTGCAGTATAGTTTAAGGTCTGATAAAGTGATGCCACTTGCTTCACTCATCTTGCTGAGGATTGCTTTAGCTATTCTGGGTCTCTTATTTCTCCAGATGAATTTTATGACTGCTTTTTCTATTTCTATGAGGAATGTCATTGGGATTTTGATTGAAATTGCATTAAATCTGTATAGTGCTTTTGGAAGTATGGTCATTTTGACAATATTAATTCTGCCTATCCAAGAACAAGGTAGATCTTTCCATCTTCTAAGGCCTACTTTAACGTCTTTCTTTAGTGTTCTGTAGTTTTCATTGTAGAGGTCTTTTATCTCTTTCATAAAGTTGATTCCCAAGGGTTTTTTTTAAGCTATTGCAAATGGAGTATTGTTCCTCATTTCCCTTTCAAAGGATTTGCCACTAATATACAGAAATGCCTTTGATTTATGTGTATTGATTTTATATCCTGTTACATTGCTGAATTCATTTACTAGTTCTAAAAGATTTCTGGTGGAATTTTTTGGGTCTTCAAGGTATAGAATCATATCATTGGCAAATAGTGCTAATTTGAGTTCTTTTCCTATGTCTAACCCTTTAATTTCTTTCATCTCTCTAATTTGGCCAGTGTTTCAAGAACTACTTTAAATAGAAGTGGTGAAAGAGGGTATCCCTGTCTTGTTCCATTTTTAGAGAGAATACTTTCAATTTTTCTCCATTTAGAATGATGTTGGCTTGGGGCTTAGCATAGATAGCTTTGATGATATTGAGGTATATTCCTGTTATCCATAGTTTTTCTAATGTTTTGAACATAAAGGGGTGCTGTATTTTGTCAAATACATGCTTTTTCTGCATGTATTGAGCTGATGATATGATTCTTACCTTTAGGTCTATTGATGTGATGAATTACATTTATTGATTCCTGTATGTTGACTCAACCTTGCATCCCTGGGATGAACCATACTTGATTATGGTACACTATCTTTTTGATATATGTTTTTGTACTCAATTTTCCAGAATTTTACTGAGAATTTTTGCTTCTATGTTCATTAGAGATATTGGTGTGAATTTTTCTTTCTATGATGTTTTTTCTATGATGGTTTTGGAATCAGGGTGATATTGGCCTCATAGAATGAGTTTGGAAGTGCTCCCTCTTTTTCTATTTCCTGAAATAAATTAAAGAGTATTGGTGTTAGTTCTTCTCCAAAGGTCTTATAGAACTCATCTGTGTATCCATCTGGTCCTGGGCTTTTCTTGGTTGGAAGGATTCTGATGGTGTCTTCTATTTCATTACTTGAAATGATTTGTTTAAATTGAGAATGTCATCCTGTTTCAATTTGGGCAAATCATATGACTCCAGAAATTTGTCAATGCCTTCGATATTGTGTATTTTATTGGAGTAAAAGTTTCAAAATAATTTCAAATTATCTTCTGTATTTCTGTAGTATCTGTTGTGATATTTCCTTTTTCATCACATATGTTAGTAATTTGAGTTTTCTCTCTCCTTTGTTACATGGCTAAGTGTTTGTCAATTTTATTTATTTTTTCAAAGAACCAACTTTTTGTTTTGTCAATTTTTTCAATTGTTTCTTCTGTTTCAATTTCATTGAGTTTAAGCTCTGATTTTTAATTTTTTCCTGTCTTCTACTACTTTGGTGTTGATTTGTTCTTCTTTTTATAGGACTTTGAGATGTAATGTTAGTTTATTTATTTGTTGACTTTTTCTTCTTTTAAGGAATGAATTCCATACAATGAACTTTCCTCTTAGCACTGCCTTCATAGTGTCCCAGAGATTTTGTTATGTTGTATTTGTGTTCTCATTTACCTCTAAGAATTGTTTGATCTCCTCCTTGATGTTTTTTGCAACCCATTATTCATTCAGTAGCATATTATTTAGACTACATGTGTTGGAGTCATTATTATTTTTTATTTTATGATTTATTTCTAATTTCATTCCATCAAGATCCGATAGAATGCAGGGTAGTATCTCTACATTTCTATATTGGCTAAGAGTTGCTTTGTGGCATAATATATGGTCTATTTTAGATAAGTATTCATGTGCTGCTGAGAAGAAAGTGTATTCACTTATTGATGGATAAAATAGTCTATATATGTCAGTCAAGTCTAAGTTATTGATTGTATTCTTGAGTTCTAGTATCTTTGTTCATCTTTTGCTTGGAAGATCTATCCAGGGGTGAAAGAGGTATGTTAAAGTCACCCAGAATTATTATGTTGTGGTCTATTTGACTCTTGAATCTGAGAAGAATTTGTTTGATGCATGCAGATGTTCCATTGTTTGGGGCATATAAATTTATTATTGTTATGTCTGTTGATGAATGGTTCCCTTAGTCAGTATGAACTATCCTTCTTTATTCTTTTGATTAAGTTTGGCTTGATTTTTTTTTTTTTGATATGAGGATAGAAACCCCTGCTTGCTTTCACAGTCTATGTGAGTAGTAGGACTTTTCCCAACCTTTCACTTACAGTCTGTGGATATCTTTTCCTATGAGATGAATCTCTTGGAGGCAGGATATTGTTGGGTCTTTTTTTGTAATCCAACCTGCCAGTCTATGTCTTTTTATTGGTGAGTTTAGGCCATTAACATTCAGGGTTATTATTAAGACATGATTTGTATTCCCAGCCATTTTTGTTTATTTTTGGTATTTAACTTGGTTTCTCCTTTAATTAGTTTTCCTGTAGTATAATACCTCCCTCTGATGATTTTTATTGTTTTTCAATTCCTCTTCATGGACTATTTTGCCGAGGATATTCTGTAGCGTAGGCTTTTGAGTTGTAAAATCTTTTAACTTTTGTTTATCATGGAAGGTTTTTATTTCATCATCAAATCTAAAGCTTAATTCTGCTGTATATAAGATTCTTGGTCTATTTATGTTCTTCCAGGCTCTTCTAGCTTTCAGGTTCTTTTGAAAAATCTGCATATAATCTAATTGATTTCCCCCTATGTGTAATCTGATTCCTTTCTCTCATGGCTTTTAATATTCTCTTCTTATTCTGTGTGTTTGGCGTTTTCATTATAATGTGCCTTGGTGTGGATCTGTTGTGATTTTGTACATTTGGCATCCTGTTAGACTCTTAAATTTGGTTTTCCACTTCATTCTTCAAGTTTGAAAAAAATTCTGATATTATTTCATTGACTAGATTGCTCATTCCTTTGGTTTGGAACTCTATGTCTTCCTCTATCCTGATAACTCTTAAATTTGGTCTTTTTTGCTATCCCATATTTCTTGAATGTTGTGCTCATGTTTTTCCTACCATTTTCACTGTGTGGGCTACACTCTTTTCAAGGTCTGAGGTCCTGTATGACATGTTCAGAGATGAGCTCTGTGACATGCAGTATTGCAATATTTGTCTTCATTGTCTGAGGTCCTGTCTTTCAAGTGGTCTAATCTGTTGGGGATTCTTTCAATTGAACTTTTAAGTTGGTTTATTGTTTCTTTCATTTCAAGGATTTCTGTTTGGTTTTTTTTTTTAGAACCTCTATCTCCGTACTGAAGTAATCTTTTGCTTCCTGTATTTGCTTATGTAGTTTTTTATCAAAATGTTCTTTGCTGCCTGTATTTGCTCTCTTATATCATCCTTTAATTCACAGACACTTAAATTATGTACATCCTGAACTCCTTCTCTGTAATTTCTTCTGCTGTGCTGGCCATGGATTCTAATAATGTAGTATCCTGATTTGTTTGGGAGCATTTTCTTCCCTTGTCTTTTCATGTTGTTTATGTGTCTTCCCTTCTAGCACTGCAGATGCAAGGAGTTACCATTTTATCCTATAAGCTTATAGGGCCCCTGTAGGATTCCAATACCTCTCCAGTGTTCCAAATTGGTAGTTGCTCCAACTAAAGATGGTGATAGAGGTGACCCAAGATGGAGGCAGCTGTTTTCAGTGATGGGGTGTAGGGTGGGGTGGGGAAAGCCAGCCAATGGGGTTGTATGATGTGTTCAGAGATGAGCTCTGTGACATGCAGTATTGCAGCTGTCAGCTTCTTTAGAGCCTGTGTGAAGTCCCCAGGTATAGGCAGGCTACAGAGCATAGGGGCCTATGGCAATAGCTGCTGAGTCCCAAGATGGAGATGGCCAGGGTAGACCTACATTGGTAGATGGGGGTCCACACAGGAGTGGTGGTTTAAGTTCCTGCGTGTGGGTAGCGGCTGAGTGACCTTTGTGGGAGCAGTGTCTGGGAATTCTGCACCAGTACTGATACTGGAGATCCCACTAAGGCACCTGTGAGACTTGCATGGGCAAGTAGCCAAGAAACAGGAATCCTTTTCTAAAGCTGAGGCCCGGGCCCTGCTTGCCATAGCGACAGTGCTTCCTGCATGGGATCAGCTGTGGAGGGGTACTCTATCACTCTCAGAGAAGCAGTATTCCCACTAGTTGAGACCTGGGTCATGGAATGACACAGAATGCTGCCTCCCTCTGGCCCACCATCGTGGATCCTCTAGCATATCATTTTGATGAAAATAAATCTTTAATGGCATGTGTGTAGATTGGAGCCAAGAAAAGCATTCATGATATTAAGAGGTAATTATTATTGCCAGTTTTCTTTTGAGCCCCTCTATATAAGTTCCTAATAGTATTCTGCATTGATTACTTTTATGCCCTTCATCATACTAAAGTGGTGCATATCTGTGTATACACATGCATACCTGTGATTCTCATGTCACATAGAAGAGGATCTGTTTTCTCCTGTGGAAAATCAAAACAAATAAGCAAACATAGTCAAACAAAACAAGCAAATGTTATCCATAATAGATAGGTTAGGGAGATAGAGTCAGACTTAAGGAGCAATCTATCTGGTGTTAATTCACACAGTGTATTGGCAACTAAACTCCATTTATTGGAGTTACTCTGACCACATTTCAATTGAGTCAGCATGTAGAGTGAGAAAGTCAAACAGTTATATGGGTATCATTTCTATCAAGTAATGAAGGAAGTGAGCACTTTAACTTTCATGACTGAGTTTTTTAAACAATTTCACCTTTTCTTTTGCATAAGTAGTATGGTATTTTTACTTTTCTTACCATATCTTCTTGTGACAATATTTCCCAATTTCCCCAGCATCCACAGTGGTGGGAGAAATGGTGAAAAAAAAATGAGTCTGGAGGTAGATCGCTTGCACTTATATTGAAACAGATGCTATGTAACATTGATCAAGGTACAAACTTAGTTACTATAAAATAAAAAATTGGATTGTTCTCATATTTTGCTTCATACCCCCTAGACTTACCTGAGATTAGTGTACATAAAACACTCCAAACAGTATTTAGCATAAAAACAAGTATGCAATAGCTATCAACTATTAGTACTGGCATCCCTTTATAAAATTATTTTAATATTGTGAGTCTTAAAAGGCTTCTTTTCCACATGTACTTATGTTATTTGTTGCTGGAGGCAAAATACTAAAGTTGTGTAACATCCTTTATTTGCCACATTTTTTTTATTTTTAATTTTTTTGTGTTATTTTGTTTTATTTTTTTCTTTTATTTTAGAGAATTGAGTGTACAGTTGATATTTCAGTTATTACTAATGGATTTCAAGCCACAGCAAAGGATGTTTTTAGTTATAATTATTTACAGACTCCAGTTATAACTGATTTTAGTCCAAAAGAACGAACAATTCTAGGAAAGAAATCTTTTAATAAGACCATTTATTTGACATATACAGAGAAACCACTTCCAGAAATTACTTTGAAAAACAGTCTAATACAGTTTTGTTTCTTAAAATGAAGCAAGTCACAGTTTGTTTTTCATCTTTCTTTTTTAATATCAATTTTCTATTTATAATTTTACTTTTTTTCACGTCGTCATATATGTATTTTGTATAATGATGACCATCTCCTTCCACTATCCTTGCTATTCCCCTTCTCCCTCCCTTTCCCTCCCACCCCTATTCCCTATCTAGAGGTAATCTTCCTCCCTTGCTCTCTTTACCAACTCCATTTTGAGTCACCCCCTTTATATAAGAGAAGATATTCAGCATTTTTTGGGGGGGATTGGCTAGCTTCACTTAGCATAATCTTCTCTAATGCCACCCATTTTCCTGCAAATGCCATGATCTTATTATTTTTTTATTGCTGAGTAATATTCCATTGTGTATAAATGCAACATTTTTTTTTATCCACTCATCCACTGAAGGACATCTAGGTTGGCTCCACAGTTTAACTATTGTGAATTGTGCTGCTATAAACATTGATGTGGCTGTGTCCCTGTAACATGCTGTTTTTAGGTCCTTTGGATATAGTCTGAGAAGAGGAAGAGCTGTGTCAAATGGTGGTTCCATTCCCAGTTTTCCAAGGAATTTCCATGCTGCTTTCCAAATTGGCTGCACCAATTTGCAGTCCCACCAGCAGCGTATGAGTGTATCTTTTTCCTCTGCATCCTCGCCAGCACTTGTTGTTGTTTGTCTTCATAATGGCTGCCACTCTTATTGGAGTGAGATGGTATCTTAGAGTAGTTTTAATTTGCATTTCTCTGATTGTTAGAGATGATGAGAATTTTTTCATATATTGGTTAATTGATTGTATATCCTCTTCTGAGAAGTATCTGTTCAGGTCCTTGGCCCATTTATTGATTGGATTATTTGATTTTTTGGTGCTTATCTTGTTGAGCTCTTTATACACCCTAGAGATTAGTGCTCTATTTGATATGTGAGGGGTAAAAACTTGTTCCCAGGATGTAGGCTCCCTATTCACTCACATATTATTTCTTTTGCTGAGAAAAAACTTTTTAGTTTGAATCTATCCCATTTGTTGATTATTGGTTTTAATTCTTGTGCTATAGGTGTCTTATTAAGGAAGTTGGGGCGTAGCCCCACGTTATGGAGATTAGGGCCTATTTTTCTTCTATTAGACGCAGAGTCTCTAGTTTGATTCCTAGATCCTTGATCCATTTTGAATTAACTTTTGTGCATGGTGAGAGATAGGGATTTAATTTCATCTTGTTGCATATGGATTTCCAGTTTTCCTAGCACCATTTGTTGAAGATGCTATCCTTTCTCCAGTGCATGCTTTTGGCACCTTTGTCTAATATAAGGTAGTTGTAATTTTGTGGATTAGTCTCTGTGTCCTCTATTCTGTACCATTGGTCTACCAGCCTGTTTTGGTGCCAGTACCATGCTGTTTTTGTTACTATTGCTCTGTAGTATAGTTTAAGGTCTGGTATAGCGATACCACCTGTTTCACTCTTCCTGCTTAGAATTGCTTTAGCTATTCTAGGTCTCTTATTTTTCCAGATGAATTTCATGATTGCTTTTTCTATTTCTATGAGGAATGCCATTGGGATTTTGATCAGAATTTCATTGAACCTGCATAGTGCTTTTGGTAGTATGGTCATTTTGATAATATTAATTCTGCCTATCCATGAGCAAGGTAGATCTTTCTATCTTCTATGGTCTTCTTTGATTTATCTCTTTAGGGTTCTGTAGTTTTCATTGTATAGATCTTTCACCTCTTTTGTTAGGTTGATTCCCAATATTTTATTTTTTTTGAGGATATTGTGAATGAAGTAGTTTTCCTCATTTCCTTTTCAGAGGATTTGTCACTGATATATAGGAATGCCTTTGATTTATGGGTGTTAATTTTATATCCTGCCACTTTGCTGAATTCACTTACTAGTTCTAGAACTTTCTTGGTAGAGTTTTCTGAGTCTTCTAGGTATAGAATCATATCATCAGCAAATAATGCTAGTTTAAGTTCTTCTTTTCCTATAGTTATTCCTTTAATTTCTTTCATCTAATTGCTCTTATTTGCCGTATTTTTTAAAATGTACGTTTTAATAAATTACAGGAGAGCTTGTATTACCTGTTCCCAGATTAGGATATTGCTGAAATTCCCTGTAAATTTTCTTGTTTGATTTGAACTATTAATTAAAGTACTAGCTCATCTTGGAAGACAATTTTTAAGCATCTATAATGGTCAAATTAGGAAAACCTTTTTCCTTCTAGTTGTTGCCTTTTTTCTTAATTGCAGTGTTTATTTTGCATTTAGAGAGACATTGCTAGGGGTAGGTTCTTAATCCATCTCCTGCCAATAATTAGATGATTGTAAACAAGATAATTAGTATTTGCCTTCTTTTCTACAGCATTGGAAGCAAAATGACTGTGAAAAACCAGAAAGATATTTCTTGTTTTGTGACCATCACATGTTGCAACATTTGTGAGAAATTGGAGCAACTAATAGTGAATTAAAAAAAACAGTTCCAAATAAAATATAACTATATTGTTTAATGCAAAATGTAGGTATTGCTCTCTGGATAATTTAAATCATACCCACTGTTTCATAAAAATATTTTAACTGTATTCTGATTTGCTAAAATAACATTTACTTGGCCAACTCCCTTTTTATATAATTTTGTCCAAATAAGCAGAAAAATCATGAATGCATTCTTTTGATTTTGTAACATTGCACATTGTGATTCCCTCACCAAAAAAAAAAAAGAGACCTTTGGTTGTAAGCAGGACTGACATGGCAATAAAACACTTTGGGGTTGTTTCTGGGTTTTTATTATTGATTTTTATTGAGATATAATCTTTGTACACATTTAGGTGTCACATTACCGTAAGTCAATACATGTATATAATGTGTAAAAATCAAATCAAGGTAACCAGCATTTCCATATTTTCAAACATTAATTATTTTTATTCAGTGGGAATTCTTTTTTAGTCATTTTTAAATATATATTATTTTAACCTACACCTACCCTACTGTACTAAAGAAGAGCCAGAAGTGTGAATTCCTACACTCTCTTTTGTTGCACCCTATTGAGCTTCTTTCTATCTCTCTCTCTCTCTCTCTCCATTGCCCTTCCCAGTCTCTAGTGACCACTGAAGAAAAATATTTTAATTCATTTTAGTAATTGACAAATATAGTTCCAATGATTTATATATCCTGTTGTTTCTATGTATAAACGTAAAGCTTGTGTCACATGAACTATTTTTTGCTGGAGGCAAATGATATTAAACTTGTTAAATAGCCTCTACTTGCCTTTAACATGTACCTGAAAATATAATTAATGTATATCTCATTCATTCTGTTCTCTTCATTCCCTCAAAGTCTGGGTAAATATGTATAATAAGTCGATATGTATAATAAACCTCCCTACACACAGAGAGAGAAAGAGAAAGATTACCATGCAGCAGAAATAGAAAATGGGGATTCAAAAATGCTGAAGAAGTTATCCTGTGGGAATGTGTCATCTGTATACTCTGAATCAGATATTAGATGAATGACATGTGCCACAGAAATGCCAGGACAGAGAGAAGAGCAAGCTGCAGTGATACCACAGAAAGAAAGCTGGGCTCACACCTTCAGCTTAGAGAAGTAAAAGAGGAAAAAATGGTCCAGTTAAAATAATTTCAACATCATGATTCCAAAATAGATACACTACAGGGAAAATACCTTGGGTAAAGTGTTGATTGTA
Source organism: Urocitellus parryii (assembly GCF_045843805.1). NCBI lineage: Eukaryota > Metazoa > Chordata > Mammalia > Rodentia > Sciuridae > Urocitellus > Urocitellus parryii. Next base: position 111,437,617 of record NC_135547.1, read on the forward strand.
AGCTAGATTGCTAGGGGATTATAATGGCAAGATGAAAATTTGGGCTGAAGTCCTATGCCTTTATAATTAAAAGTAGAATTAATTATATTTCAGCATATATTAGATTGATGTCCATTATACATAAGGCACTGGGCCAAGCTTTGGGAATACATTGGGAATAATTGGATAAATATTGTTCCAGCCTCCATGTACTATATATTACTTATTTAAAAATAGGTTATAGCTGTCATTTATTGAGGAACTACTATGTTGCTATGTAGTGTATCATCAATCATAGAAACTCATTTGAAGCTCTTTTAGTATTATTGCATGTGTGGGGAAACTACATGTCCGAGATGATCAATATCATCCTGAAGTCCACACTGCTAAGAAAAAGTGATTCCAAGTGCCTTGCTATTCCAGTTATAGTACATTACCTATAGCAGTTTTCTAATAAAGCTCAGTAATAAAATCTCAATTTATGATTTAGGTTTTGAAGCATTCATTAGGTTAGGGGTATAATAGATTTTATAGCTAAAGGGAACTTAAAAAAACCTTAATCTAACTCTTATTTTCTTTTCATATCTGAGGTCCAATTACATTAGGGAATTGCTCCTGATTTGGGCAATAGACTATTTTAAATGTCCAGTAAGGAGCCTTTTTTCCACATTTTAAATTCCAACAAGTTCAGTTATTCCATTCTTCCAGGATAAAGATATACAAATAAAGTAAATGTAGTCTTTGTCCTCATGAAGTTTAGAGTGTACTTTAAGGAACAAGATAATTCTTGGGGCAAAATAATGTTTGTTTGTTTTTCCTATGAAACCCGATTACTGTCATCTTATATTCTAATTGGGGAGGATAAGACAAACTTTAAGGTAAAATTTAATTTTATATATATATGATTATATCTATCTAAATTGATCTATCTATCTATCTATCTATCTATCTATCTATCTATCTCTGCTGAAACTGACTACTGCCAGTGAATTTTCTGCTAGGGTCATCTTAGTGTTATTTTATTTTTTACTGGGGATTGAACCCAGGGGTGTTTAACTACTGAGCCACATCCCCAGCCCTTTTTTAAATGTTTTATTTAAAGACAAGGTCTCACTGAGTTGCTAAGTGCCTCCTTGCCAAGTTGCTGAGGCTGGCTTTGAACTCATGATCCACCTGCCTCAGCCTCCGGGATTACAGGCATGCACCACTGTGCCCTGCCGTCATCTTAATATTATTTTACCATAGAATTCATGTGAAATAACCAATCTTTATTCCAGTCCAATATTTTCTCTTTTCTATCATAAACAAACTAGTTTTAATTTCAAATACTATAAAAATACTTTGTTTCAATTGTTTGAATGGTACTGAATTACTCCTTGTGAAAGTCTCTCTCTCTAAATATGAAATAGACAATTTATTAGTTTTAAATTGTCCTCAATCTAATTCATGAAGTATTTCAAGGAGTATGTATTAAGCATGAACACTGGATTCAGACACAGTGGTATAAAAATTAAGCCATTTCAGTCTTATTATACTTCATCCTAAAAATGAATAAAAGCCTGCTAAGTGCTTTAAGTATAAAACTCAACAAAAATCTTTTTTCTTTTTTTCAGTTTAAATTGCTTAAGCATTTATCAGAAAATAGATATTGGTAGAGGAAAAAGATAGAATTAATTGGTGTTTTGCTCATTATTTCCTTTCACAAGTATTCTTGAAGGAGTGATTTTAGGCCTGAAGAGAATTATAGAACCAGAAAATCTCACAGATTTTCTCCAGTCATTGCTGCACTCAAGTGTCTAAGAGGCTCAAGACTGGAAAGATTACCATTGACATACTGAATAGCTCAGTAGTCTATACATAACGCATGTTGAGAGTCAGTATTTGCTGTAGAAAAAAATGTGGATACTTAGGAATTATTGGAAGACTATAGTTAAAAATTTCCATTTCAAGACACCAAATGTCAGTAAGTAAGTAGTATCAATAAACAATTACTATCCATGTAAATAATTAATATCAAGATAGCAAAGAGGTTGATGCTTCTGGATAGCTATATCATGAAAATAGCAAGGAAGATGAAGAAGTTTGAAACTTGTTGCATCAAAACTAAATAGTCTGAAATTCTCTAAATCTGTGCAGTGATTCAAATTTGATGTAATGTTTCCAGTTTTCCAAAGAATACTGTGTTCAGAGGCAGTTTTTCTGCTGAGTGCACAGTGTGTAAGTGACCAAGTAGATGAGTGAGATAAGATATTTAACATTACCAATTTGCATATTATTCCTGTTTGCTCTCTTATGGTCTATTGATTTGTTCCTCTTTAGGTGGAAAAATAGTCATCATTGTTTATATTATTGCATTTCACATGCTAGGAGAGTTCCAAATTTAGATTACATACTCTCCTCTAAAATAGCAAAACATATTCTTAGCTATCCATTTGAACTTGATACACATATATTACTCACATATAAATAAGAATGAATATTTATGCTGTTTATAGTATAAACAGATGTATTATATTGAATTAATTGAATAAATTGGAAATGTATCCATTCAAATAAGACATATTTATTAAGTGTCTTCTGTTTACAATCACTGTGCTAAGTGCTACAACTTTAACATTTTGATAAGCTTACCCTAGCAATAACATATCATCAATACAGGTAAAACTATGATATGGACAAAAGATATGCAAACTTTTGAGACACTGGCAACAGAATACATAGATTTGGTAAAAATTTTAACTGGTAGAACAATATTTATTGTTTTTACAAATCCATACATTTATTTCTAAGGCCCATCTGATGAAAATTACCATAGATAAGCACTGACTTTTGACTTCAAAGAAGATATCAACAGGAGATTTTCCAAATTTCAAAGCCAGATCACACTCCAAACCAATTAAATCAGGAAAGGTAAGGCTTCAACACTTTTTAGAACTCCCCAGGGGATTCCAATCTTGCAGCGATGATTGAAATTCATGATTTTAGTACCATAAAACTTGATTTAGACCCGAGTAAAATTTATAATAAAACATTTCCTTTTATTTCTATCTCATATTACTTGCTATTAAGTTTTCCATTTCTATAATAATCACATTTTATATTGAAATTACTTTTACTTTATCAGTATCAACTCCAGTGGACTGAAAGTTTTTTCAAGCCAGAGACAGTAATTCATTAATCTATGTATCGCCAACATTTACTATTTATAAATATCTTCTCAGGTAGATGATGAAACAATGAATCGCGTTAAAAACTGAATAAAACTAACATATTTCTGCATTTAGCCAAGATAGAATGATTAGTACTAGAATATCCCTCACAGACACATATACACACACACACAAACCCTGTAAAATTGAAATAAATATATGAAACTACTCTTAGTAGAATTGAATAACAGGCAGAGAATGATTGATATATCTGAGAGAAGGCAAAAAACAAAATAATTGGGTTTATGTCTGAGTCATATTACAAATCATTTAGAAATAATTGAAAAGAACAAAATTGATTAATTAATAAGGGATCTAGGAAATAAAATGAAACATAAAAAATTCAAAAAGTCCAAAGATGACTAGGAAAGACACAAAAGTAACCATGTATTGGTCAAAGTGAAAATAAGTCACAAGATGGTAGACTGAAATTCAAGCTTATCAATTATTTCTCATTAAAGGCAGAAATGTTCAAAACTAGATGAAAATATAAACAAGACTCAACTATATGCTGTTATAAAACATGAACCTTAGTCATAAACATACAAATGAATTAAAAATAAAATGATGGCCAAAGATAAAGCAGGCAAATAATAGGAATGCTAGAAAACATAAATGCCAGACAGAGTAGACTTCAGGATAAGGAACATTATAAGACTTGGAGAGGTTTATTTCACAATAATCAATGAATTCATCAAGAATACATAACAAGTTGAGAGTGGTAGCACACAACTCTAAACCCAGCTACTTGGAAGGATGAGGCAGGAGGTTTGTAGTTTGGAGACCAGGATCAACAACTTAGTGAGACTCTATCTCAAAATAAAAAAAATAAATAAATAAAAAAACTGGAAATGTACCTCAGTGGTAAAGTGCCTTGGTTTCAATCCTTAGTACTGGAAAAAATCTGCATAACAATCCTAGAAAGATAGAGCCTAATAATAAGAGCTAAACAATACATGAAATAAGCACAAAACTAAAGAGAGATATAGGTGAATTCACAATTATAGTGTAATTTTTAGTACTTCTCTTTCATAGATTATAGAGCAATAAAACATATAATTAGTAAAAGTGCAAAATATTTGGATTATTATACTAGCATCCAATTTTACCAAATTGACTTTTTACATAACAATACACAAAAAATTAGAGAATACTTATTCTTCTTAAGTATATATGGCATGTTCTCCAAGATAGACTGTATCCTGAATCATAAAAGAAGTCTAAATACCTTTTGAAAGGGATCAAAATTATACAGAGTCTATTTTCTAACCAAACAGAATTTAATTAGAAAATAACAACAAAAGGTATTGGAAAAAATGAGCAAATATTTAGCAACTAAGCAATACACTCTTATATAACCTATGAATAAAAGAGGAAGTTATGAGTAAATGTAGAATTTTTTTAAAAAAGTGAAAATAAACTGAATATATCAAAATTTACAGAATGCAATAAAGCAGTGCTTAAAATGAAAATTATAGTTTTAAACTTAGAAAAAAACTTAAAAAATAAGATATCGACCAAATATTTTAAGAAGTAGTAATAACAATTGTACACTATTTTTTTTCTAGAAAACATAGAAGGGAGCACACTTTAACTCATTTTATGAAGCTACCATATCCCTGATAGCAAAAACAATGAAAAAATTATGAGACAAGAAATTTGTAAATAATTCTACCTCACAAACCCAAATATGTATAGCAAAATATTAGTATAAATAATTCTGAAATATATAGTTCAATACAAAATTTAAAAAGATTTGTCACAAGGAGTAGACTTTGTTTATCATTAAAATTTAAGCAATGCAATTTATCATGTTATTAGAAAGATATAAAAAATCATATGATTATTTCCACAGTTTCAGTAAAGCATTTCACAAAATGTAAAAATCATTCATTGTAAAAAGTTTCAGCAATCTAAGAACAAAAACATTCTAAACCTGATAAAACGTATCTATGAAAAAACAAAACCAAAAACTAACATGTATAATACTGAAAATAACAAGTTATATCTCTAAGATTGGGAACTGGATATCACTGTTTATATTTACCATTGAGTTGGCAGTTTAGCTTGTTCAGTAAGTCAAGGGTAAGAAATAAAAAGATGAATATTTCAAAGAATGAAATGTGTATAAGTCCAAAGGAATTTAAATAAATATTTCATTCTAACAACAAATTAGATAATATAGTTAAGTCATGGAATACAAAACTATTATACAAAATTTTGCACAACTGAAAAATGAAAGTTAAAATATTACCATTTAAGAACACATCTGAATAAAATATTTGGAGATAATTTTAATAATTTATCTAAGATCACTACATAGAAATAAAAAATACTAGTAAGAGAAATGTTAAAATACCTTAAAGAACTGAGAAAAAGTGGAGAGCTATACCATGTTCATGGAATAGAGGAGTTAATATGTTAAGATGTGTTTCTAAATTGATTTATAGTTTCAGTGCTTGATTTGGCAGCACACATGCTATAATTGAAATGATACAGAGAAGAGTAGAATGGCCTCTGCACAAGGATGACACATGAATTTATGAAGTGTTCCATATTTATGTCATTTGCAGGAAAATGGATGGAACTGGAGAACATTATTTAAGAGAAATAAGCCAAATTCAGAAAATAAAGGGTTGTATGTTTTATATGTGGAAGCTAGAGAGAAAAAAGGAAAAGAAAGGGGTGGGAAGAAATGTCATGAAATTTGAAGGGAGATCAGTAGAGTAGAGGAAAGGGACCTGAGGAAGGAGGAAGGGAGGAAAAGGGAAACACTGGGAAATGATATTTGCCAAATTTGTTACATTGTATGTATATAGGAATGTGTAACAAATCCCACCAACAGGTCCAACTATAATGCACCAATAAAAATATGGAAAAAACAAAAATAATTTATAGTTTCAATGCAATCTCAGTGAAAATCCTAGCATGCATTTCAAAAATAGACATTAACAAGATTACTCTAAAATTTACATGGAATATGAAGAATCAGTAGTAATCAAAACATACAGGGGAACCAACCTAGATGCCTTTCAATAATGAATGGATACAGAAACGGTGGCATATATACACAATGGAATATTACTCAGCATTAAGAGAGAATAAAATTATGGCATTTGCAGGTAAATGGATGGAGATGGAGAATATCATGCTTAGTGAAGTAAGCCAATCCCCCAAAACCAAATGTTGAATGTTTTCTTTGATATGAGGATGCTATTTCATAATAGAGGGAGGGGGCAGGGGAAGAATGGAGGAAGTTTGGATTGGGCAAAGGGGATGGGGGGAGGGGCATGGAGGGTCAGGAAAGATGGTGGAATGAGACAAACATCATTACCCTAGGCACATGTATTATTGCACAAATGATGTGAGTCTGAATCATGTACAGAGAAATGAAAAGTTGTGCTCCATTGTGTACAATAAAATGAAATGCATTCTGCTGCCATGTATAACTAGTTAGAAAAATTTTTAAAAATTAAAAATTAAAAAAACATACTGTAAAGAAAGACAAAGCTGAAGAGCCTATTCTGAAGCTTAATATATAATCATAGTAATCAAAATAGTGTATATTAACATAAAGATAGATAAATAGATCAATAGAACCCAATAGATACTACAGAAATAAAGCCCCACACACTAAATTGGTTTTGCTAAAGTCATCAAAGCAATATATTGGAAAAATAATATTTTTCAAAAATTATACTGAAACAAATGAATAAAAATATGGATTAAAGCAAACATAAACATCTACCAAAAACATTACAAATAAAATTCAAAATATAAATATGTGTCATGTACACATGTTATGTTTTTTAACTTATAACATTTTTATAAAAAATAATATTTTCCTTAATATCAGGTAGTCAAACATTTATTAGATGGTACCTAGGAATCACTAAATGTATCAGATAAATAATAAATAAATTACTTCTTAAATTTTCTGTTCATCAAATTATCATCAAGAAGATAGTGTACAGTCTGAGAAATGATATTCATAGGAAATATATATGATATAGAACATGTCAAAAGGGTGCTTACAAATAAAAAATAAAAAGGCAAAAATTCCACCAGAAATGGGCAATAGACTTAAGCAGAAACTTCACACAGAAAAAATTATAAAAGCCAAATTCATATCAAATAACCAGCATCTTTAGACATCAAGAAAATATAATTAATACCATGAGACCTATTCCACATTCCATTACAGTGGATAAAATAAATAAGACTGAATAAACAATGTTCTAAAAAGAGTATATTCAACCAAAACTCACATACATTACTGGGAGGAATATAAAATGATAGGCTAAAAGTATGACCAGGAGTAGCTAATTTGCTAGGGCTGTTTTAACAAATATCATAGACTGGATGGATTACACAACAAAATTTATTTTCTCACAGGTCTGAAGGATAGAAGTTTAACATCAAGGTGTCACACTGTTTATTTCTTCTGTGGTCTTACCTTTTAGATAACCACCTTCTCTTTCTCCACATGTTCTTTCTTTTGTACAATGTGCCCCAACTTCCCATTCCCATAAGGATTCCAGTCACATTGGATTAGAGCCCACCCATATGTCCTCATTTTACTATATTTATATCTTTAAAAGTCATTGTCATGTATGTAAGAAATAAATAAAAAAATAATAATACATAACTGTGAAAAAAAGCCATATCTCCAAATACAGCCATATTCTGAGATGGTGGGTATTAGGAATTTTCCATGTGAATGTTGGGGGAACACATTTTACCCCAAGTAATTTTACTTCCCATTAATTAGGAAAGAAAAATAAAGACTTATGCCCTCCAAAACACAGATAAGAATATTCATAGCATTTTATTCATTATAACCCAAACTGGAAATACTTGAATGTTAAACAACAAAAGTTTGTCTGAACAAATTGTAAATCATAATCCATAGGTGTCTGTATAAAAACTCAATTAAATTTTACTCAAGAATAAATATAGTAATCAGATACAAGCATATTTTCCAAACTCATCAAAATGTATACACAAAAGATGTAAAATTTTCATGTCAATTATACCTCAAAAAGGCTAGAAAATGAACCATAAAGATAACAAATGGACTAATTCAATTGTTACAGTGAGAAAACAAAGCCTTCCCTGAAGAATATACACAAGCTCACTCTGTAACACTCACTCACCCAACTACATCTTTCCTCCTACCTTCAAACTCCTTCCTTATTATTATGGATATAATTTCCATATGACTAACATAGGATGACTTATATGCCTGGTGCAAGATTTCTCATAAATTACTTATTCAAAGTCATTTTTCTAGGAAATCTCTCCTGCATCATCATTTTTCCTTTCTACTGGTGTGTTCTGTTGATTTCACAAATATGCTGATATTTATTCCAGCTACAAAATATATATTTTGGTCCATTTTTTTCTCAAAATGTTGCTTTATTTCTTTCATTCCCTTTATGTATCAAATTCTTGAAAATGTTGTGCACATACTAATTATTTCTGTTATTTCTTCTTGATGGCCTTTAAAATCCAGTACAGTCAGAGTTTTCAACCACCAATCTTACAAAACCATTTCCATCAAGTCATGAATATTCTACAAATTTCTGAATCTGGTGGTTAGTTTCCCATGCACACACTCATTTTTATTAATATATCAGCAGCATTTGACAGTGTTCACTTAAGCACTTGACTACCAGGAAACACATTTACATTCACTTGCTGTGCCTTGTGCCATTTTTTGCCAGTTCTTTCTCATGTCCTCTACTTCTCACATAAGGCTATCCTTGAGTAGGTTTTAGACATATTCTCTTTTTCTAATGCTGTATGCAATTCTCTCAGTCAATAATTTGACAATTTGTTTGTTCAGCTTGGATCTCTTCTCTAAGCCACAGATTCTCATATCCAATTTCTTACCTAGCATCTTCAGTCAGATAGTTAAGAGACATTTTGCCCTTAATAGGAATGAAGCACAGCTACTCACTTTGCCTCCTTAACCTGTTCCTTAAGTCTTCTTTATGCCAGATACGGACAACTCCTTCCTTCTTATTATTTAAGCAAAAAAACTTAGAGTCAGTCTTTTTTTATGGTGCTGGGGATTGAACCCAGGGCCTTGTGCATGCAAAGAAAGCACTCTACCAACTAAGCTATATCCCCAGCCCCTTGGAGTTAGTCTTGACTTCATTCTCAACTATGTCTTTCATGCAGCCCATTAGCCAACTTTATAGAATTTAACTACAAATGTATATGCAATCTCTTCAAATTCCTGTGCTTTCATTGCTAAATTCAAGTCCTCAACAGTCTCACCTGAATCATTGCAATTATCTCTTAATTATCCTACTGCTAACCTTGTCTTATTCTAGTCTATTCTCAACACATCTTCCAGAGTGATCTCAAAAAAAACAGATCAAATCATGTTACTTCTGTGTTCAAAATTCTGCAGCACCCTCTACCACAATAGAAGCTAAAGCCCTTATTATGGCCAACAAGTATCATAAATTTTCCTGACTTCATGTCTCTATGCTCCTCAATTATCTCCACCTTGATCAGTCTTCTCCTGTCACTTCTTCTCCTTGTTATTATTTGAATACTTTATACACTTTCTCACTTCAAGACCTTTGTATGTATTGTTGCTTCTTTCTATGTCACCAACTTCTCATCTCATTTTTATTCAACTATCACTTGTAAAATGAGGTCTTTTATCACCACTCTTTGCTTTTTCTTTTTTTTTTAAATTTTTTAAATTTACTTTTTAGTTGTAGTTGGATACAACACCTTCATTTCACTTGTTTATTTTTGAATGTGGTGGTTAGAGTCAGTCAGTTTTTTTTTTTTTTTTTTTTTTTTTTTTTTTTTTTTTTTTTTTTTGGTGGTGCTGAGGATTGAACGCAGGGCCTTGTGCATGTGAAGAAAGCACTCTACCAAGTAAGCTATACCCAGGGTCTATAGCCCAAGGTCTTGCACGTGTGAGGCGAGTGCTCTACCACTGAGCCACAACCCCAGCCCATCACCACTCTTTTAAAAATCATCAAATCAACCTTAGTACTTATTCTTCTTCCTTGATTTATGTACTTCCATGTTATTTTCTTTATTATTTTCACACATAGAATTGAAATCCCATGAGAATAGTAAATTGGTAGGTACTACATGCTTGTTTCTCTTCATTGTTGCTATTATTGTGGAAACCATAGCAGTGCATCACAAAGTATGTCCTCAATAAATGTTCTGTGAATGAATGTAGTCCAATCCCCCAATTTAAAGCAGTCACTTACTTAGACTCTTGTAACAATCTCTTTATATGGATTTATTTTTCATCAAATCTCAATACGGAAATGCAGGTTAAAGTGAACATTAACTGATCATTATTTCTATACATTAATACAATGTATTATATAGTACACATAAGTTAATATAAAGGTGACAATCATTATTTTATAGTAAAAATGACTTTCTCAATACTGCAACAAAAGTGAAGAACATTTTAATACCTTTCATATAACCAGATTAATTTAAAAATGCAATTGAAAACTGACAGTGTGATTTATTGCAGGGCAAATGGTAGTAACCAATTTTGTAAACTTCAAGCAAATCAAATTCAAACTATAAATATCAAAAGCAGAATCATACCTTAAGCACCACAGATTGAACTACTGTGATAATTACATTTACACTTAGCTCAGCAAATAAAGGAAGCAAAAAATAAGAATATTCATGACCTTTTAACTGAGAAAATTTAAACAATGCTTTAAAATGTAAATAAACATGTAAGATGTTATGTCCTTTTGCTTTTTCAACCGTTATTACTCAGCTCTTTAATTCAAACAAAATTAAAACTGAATAATATATTTGTTATTAGTTTATTAGAATAATAAAGGTTAAAGCATGATTATATATAAATCACATATTTACATATGTGTAAAATTATACTTGCAAAAATGTTTAGAGTTGTCCAGATCATTTAAGATTATTCTAAGACATGGAATCAATATTGGATTAGGATTCAGAATGCCTAGAATCTTTTTTATTGTTTTGTTACCACTAATACTGTTTGACCTTAGCTCATTACAACTGGAGCACATAGTAACATATCTTAGGTCCTGACTTTTATCTGTAAATATTAAACCAGTTCATTTGTTAAATGTCATCCAACTACTATATATTATTTTTACTGTTTACAAATTTTTCATCTCTGAAATAAAATTGAACATTTTCCAGATAAATATTTTACTTTTTTATAATATTAATGACAAATCTAAGAAACTAAAAGTTCTTAATGATTTATGAGAAAGAAACTATTTTCAACTTTTTTCCAAAATTCCTTTTCACCTAGTTAATTCTTGCTCATCCATCAGGTCTTAATTATCACTTCCTAAAGGAAGCTTTCCCTATTTCTATTTTATATTATTATTCTACATCAGCACTACTAGAACTTCATGCAATGATGAAAATATTCTGTGTTGCACTGTCTACTGTGATAGCCAATAGCCACAGGTGTCTTTTGAGGAATTTAAATGTGGCTAGTGTGACCAAGGAACAAGTTTATTCAATTTCACTAAATTTAAATTTAAATTTGATCATATATAACTATTGGCTGCCATATTGGATAGTACAATTCTATACTACAAACCTCTCCTTCATTGTATTTATCATAATTATGGTTTGCATTTCTTTGTGTAACAACTAACATCCCACTTAAACATTAGATTTTGCTTATCACAATTAAACTGGACCTTGTATATTTTTACTCTCCTTGAAATCTTTAGAGTTTAGCCAAATATTTGGCCAAAAGGAATTCCTTAATAGATTAATGATCATAGGAGAGCTGCTGCATTATGCAAGTCAAGGTTACTACCAATACTTTAGGCTATATGTACGACACTTTCATAGAACTACTTGATTCACTGTGGCCTAGACAGTGGCACAATAGATTGATTATGCATCAGGGTAGAGAAGAGGGGATTTTACTGACAGTGGCAATTATAACAGAAATAGGGTAATTGTCCATCCTTCCCTTTCTAAAAGAGTTCAGTGATTAAAAATTAAATCTTGATTAACTAATTAAAAATCTGAGATAATTTGGAATTTGGTGTGAATGTGTCACATATTCATTGATAAATATACTCTTGTATATTGACAGTCAACAATTCCAGGACAATATACTTTGATCTAGGGATTTTTATTATCCAAGTAGAAGGCTGAAAAAAAATTAGAAAACAAGTTAGAGCTTTCATTAAGATATGGTTTATAGCAGTGAATCATGAACTGTATGGTATCTCTTTTATATTTGTATAGTTTCCTTTAGCAAAAATTTTAAATTTCTGAAAAAAGAAAACCTAAAGTAATTTTTATGTAGCTACACAAATGCAACTAAAAGTTGAGAAACTATTTTACTTGAGCCTTAAACATGCATATGTCCACATGTGAAATCCAGAATTGGATTTTTTTCAACTGTTTGTATTATTCCTTCAATTCAATAGATACACTTTTTATTTAGAATAAAAATGATGTTACTGAATAGAGGCAATTTTCAGTGACTATTAATTTTCTAAGAGGTAAGCACCATTTTTTAAAATCTTCTTTAGTCTATTTGTAGCAAATCTGTTGGTTCTGACTTCCTACTTTTTGACCCCTCTCTCTGACTTATTCTACCATCACCCAGCAGATCTGTCAAGAAAGGGAAAGTTAATAACCAAGTTGAAAGCCAAAAATGAGATTAGATTCACACCCAAGCAAGGGAAGGTGAGTTTTGAATTTTGAAAAGAAGCCCTTCAAGTGTCATGTAATTACTAGGGTGTTATCAAAAAATTATTACTGCTGCATATTCCTCATTTGGGAGGCAGGTGCCACAATGCCACAGGGCAGTGGAAAGTTATAAATGGTGACATGCAAATGAGTTAGGAAAGAACACACATTGGTGTTCTGCTGCCCCATTTGTTAATGGAAAATGCAACATCAGAGAGCTTGCATTTCATGGAGGATGACATATCTAGGACATTGGCTGGGATTTATAGTCAACCATCTTTCTGCTGCTTCATTGGCTTTTACAATTCATTTCAATTTCCACTTATAGAAAAAAAAATCATGGTGCATAGATTAGCATATATTCCTGTCATGATTCTTTTCACTGCTTCTTTTACTTGTGATTAATTTTTAAAATTTAGCTAATTTATTTATGTGATAGTTTCTGAGAATCATGACTTGGAAAATAATTTTGCCTTCATCAAAACATCTCCATAACAATACTCATGTACTCTTGCTGAGCAATTGATCTGCTCTTCAAAGTTTACCTTGATTTAAAATATCTCTCTCTCTCTCTCTCTCTCTCTCTCTCTCTCTCTCTCTCTCTCTCTCTCTCTCTTTTAAAAGTCCAGTTTCAGGTTTTATATTGCCTAAATAAAAGTTTTTAAAAGGTGTAAGTTTCAAAAATGACATACTTTAGGGCTAACATGTAAAACATCTGGAATTTCAAATCACTTTTATGTTTCTTATATTAGAACATTAATTCTTGGGGAAAAGTATTAACTTTTATCAGTTCCTCAGAGATATCATCTGAATCTTTTGAGATTTTTACAAACCTTATTCTGACCCATATTTTAAATTTTTTCAGGTGTTAATGAACTACAGCTTTCTGCTTGTAAATAGAAACTCCAAACCACTTGGGATAGGTTATCTCTTATTATCTATTTGAGTGGTATATTTAAGCATTTTATTTTACTTTTGCCTGAAGTAATAAAGATGGAAAATTATATGACCCAAGACCAAATAATTAAAATGTGAAAAAAAATTAATTTTATAGAATAGTGTATAAACTCGTATGACCATACACTATGTGAATATAAACTGTTTTAATTCTTATTGTATTTCTAAACAGTATCACAGTACATTTTTATTACTTAAAATATAAATGAATACTAAGTGTGAGACCATATTCTATTAATAGGTGAGTAATACAAGACACTAACAAAGTAAATTTTGTATTTTGATAGCTACTTTTAAGGAATATAATGCTGAAATATTACCTATTTTTACTCTCAGAAACACTTTATTCACTTTCCAGCTTTTAAAGTCTGCTAGCCATCTTTTTATCTACAGTTTTCTCTACAGATCTTACAAAATCTTTCATTATAGTCACCAAACTTTTTTTACTAGGACCAAACATAAAACTGAAGAGCATTTTGCTATGCCAGAGAGGAGGTGGGGTGTTGGTGAGTATGTGTATATCATCACTCCACACAAGAACCCATCTGTTTTTGTCTCCAGATGTATTAGGCTTTTACACCAGAACACCATCTTCCTTTAAGGAGGTGATTCTCACACTTTACAATGGAGAGCTTGTTCAGAATGCTGCTCAGCCCCAGAGTTTCAGAGTCAGTAGATCTTGGTTGAGTCCTGAGAATTTGTGTGTCTAACAAGATTTCGGATAACACTGATGACCCTGAACAGCACTTTAAAAGAAATCAGTAAAGTGATGGAAATAAAATAGTAAGACATTAAGCTAATCACATATTTAATTAGCAATGCAAATAGAAAATTTTAGAGCACTCTCATTCTTCCTAAGGTTTCTATCTGAAAGAATCAAGAAGCTAGGGCTGGGGTTGCGGCTCAGTGGTAGAGTGCTCACCTAGCACGTGTGAGGCCCTGGGTTTGATCCTCAGCACCACATAAAAATAAATTAATTAATTAAATAAAGGTATTATGTCCACTACAACTAAAAAATATTTGTTAAAGAAAAAGAATCAAGAAGCAACTTACATGTGTGTGTGCACATGTGCTCATGCACGTGTGTGTATATATATGTATATGTATGAATGCAATATATTACATATATAATATACTACATCATATAGTATACAATATAATATATAACATTATAATATATCATTACAATATATCATTACAATATATCATGAGTATTACAACATATGCTATATATATAGACACACACACACATATATAAAACAGTTGCAAATAATGAACAGGAGTACCTGGACTACAATCTGTGCCAACAGTTCTCAGATGGGAAGTGAGGAATAATTGGGCAACACATATGCTTTTCTTTCTTACTTGTTCTGATTTCATTGTGTGTGTGTGTATGTGTGTGTGCGCGTGCATGCACACTTGCATATGCTGTCTTTCTTTATCTGTTTGGGCTCATATGTGGGCTTATATTTCTTTTGATTCTTTTTTTCCTAATAAAGTTTTTCCCTTTCCACATTTGTTCAAAGGGAAATGAACATTAAAAGTAATGAGGCTATTTAGCAGTTTTATTTCCAATGATACACCATTAAGTAACCATTTTGGTTCCAATATTATACAATTCAAGCAGCTGAAGATTGTTTTCCCAGTCATGGAAATTAAAAGTTGATGTGTATTGCTTACAGACTGGCTATGATCTTTCCCTGCATTGTATTCACTACTCTTGAAATGTGAATTTGCAACTCTTTCTCTTCCTAGCCCATGTATCTGGCCTGATATTATGAATTGCTTGGTCCAACAGAATGCTGCAAAAATGATAATGCACCAATTTTGAGCCTAGGCTTCAAGAGACCATGTACCTTTTTTTTTTTGCTAGTTTTCTTGAATTTTGTTCAATAAGTCTTTGATAAATCCCAGGCTAGCCTCCTGAATGAGAATCCAGTCACCCAATAAAGAAGGTCAACAGCCAGCCAATCCTACAGTATCAAAGCTTTTATATAACCAGCAGCTGATTTCAGACTCGTAAATGAACCCAGATAAATCTAGAATTGCTAGGCTGAGCAAATAAAAGTCTACTATTTTAAATTGTAAATTTTGGGGGTGTTTATTAGAATACAAAAGTATAGTGATCCCTAAAGAGCCAAATATAAAATTCTGAGGCTCAATCCAACATTAGAGAGACGGTGACAATTTAAGTTCTTCATTCCCAATCCATTGATTATTAAAAAACTCCTACAGGATCTGCAAATTCTTTTGCTATTTCAGAACGGTTTAAAATAGTTTAATGCAGAATATACAAAGTGAAGTTACTTTCTTATTAGCAACCTTAATAATATTTTTGCTTCCATAAAGGCAAAATTAAACATGTTTAAAAAAGAACAAAATCATCCTTATGTGAACCTTTAATCTTCAATCATTTAGATCAGCTAAGACATAATATTAAAATAGTATTAGAAACCAAAGGCACAGTATGTTTTTTCTTCAACACCAGTTTCCATGGCATCATTTTACTGTTATAACAATTCTATGAGTTTGAAATCATCCCTGCTACATAGATTTTGAAATTGATGTTTAGTTTGAATAATACTTTCAACAAACATATCTAATAAGTTGCAAATGTCTTTCTGATTCCAGAAACTACATTCTTAACCACATTATTATTTTAATTTCTCCATTTTTTTCCCTTTGGATCGGAAACTTAGCATGATTCAACAATTTAAGAGGCTGTCAGCTGTATTACTGCAACCACGTTAGAGAATTTTTATTACTGAAAACACGTTGCTACAATAGAACTGAAAACAGTTTGCTTATCATAGGAGTTGCTAATAATGAATCCCTTTTATAGATATTAGACCAGCAATGTAATTTTTTTAAAGAGTAATTGTTATGGTTTAGATTTGGTGTCCCCTAATCATGTGAGACAGTACAAGAAGGTTTAGAGGTGAAATGATTGGGTTATGAGAGCCTTAACCCAATCAATACTTTAATCCCCTGGTAGAAACTAACTGTGTGATAACTGAAGGCTAGTAGGATGGCTGAAGGAGGTGGGTCCCTGGAGGCATACCTTTGGAGTTTACATTTTAATTGTTGAACAGAACTTTATTTCTGCTTTCTGGTGCCATGTCCTGATCTACTTTCTTCCACCACAGTCTTCTGCCATGATTTTCTACCTCACTTTGAGCCTCAAAGACTGGAGTCAAGCATTTATAGACTAAGATCTCTGAAACTGTGAGCCCTAAAATATTTTTTTCCTTGTCTAATTGTTCTTGTTAGGTCTTTTGATCACAGTAGTGAAAAAGCCTACTAAAATAGGAATATTTCAAGAAAAATCAAGGAATACCCAAGACTTAAGGATTAGAATGGGCTGGAGATCAGTGATGGGAGAATATACAAGAGATCCTTTTCAGCCTTCCAGAAGGAGTTTCCATTCTTACTGTCAGTTTGGCCCAAGAAATACCTGGCCCTACTTCTGAAGGCCTTGTACAAGACTTAATCTATTAGTAATCCTCCTTCTCTAGTCTCTCTAAATATTTCCACAACACAGACACTTTCCTATAGCCACAATATTCCCAGGTATGGAAATTTATTTTTGAACCAATACCACCATATTTATTCTTTTCAATTAAATAGAAAAATCCTGAAAATAGTCATCTGCAACAGGGGGCCAAGTCCCAGCACTTTAAATATGTTTAAATTCTGTCCAAAGGATGGATAACTCCCAGTCTAATTCTGCTTTCAAATTCTACTCTCTTATTTGCTAGTTAAATTCATAAGGAATTTTACATCACTGAGATTTTTATTATAAAAAATTATTTAATGGAACAAACAAATAGAATGCTAATAAGATGCTTAAGAGTATTAAATGAAAGTCATTTTTCTATAATTATTTTGAATAATAGTTTTTTTCTTTAATTGTATGTATGCGGCTATAAAATATAAATATCAATGTGCAAATCCAAAATTTTTATTATTTAGAGGTCACTTATTGAAATAAGAAAAACAAGAAACAAGAAAAGTAAATTAATATAACAAAATCTCTCAGAAATATATAGTATTCAACACAATAAAATCTTAAAACTCTAATTTGATGTAGCTTTTCAGCAAGATTTCTTTTACTTTACTATTAGCTTCATGACATTAATAATTCTTGCATATCTTAATTATGCTGACCACCCATTGTATTAATAAAACACAACATAAGTAGATAATAATTTTTTGTTTGTTTATCTACTTTTTTTCAAACCATAGTTTAGACCCTAATATTGATTTGGGATCTGACATCCTGGTCATCTTATGTTTTTTTTTTTTCCTCAGCCCTTATTTTGAAAACACCTACTCAAAAAAATTCTTATACATCTGTATTACTTTACTATTTATCACCTTTTTTTCTTTCTGAACATATTGCTCTATAATACCTTACTGTTTATTATTTTTTTCTACATCTTCCTCCCTTGCCTTGCTTACCCTTATTCTTCACTGATTACCCTCCTAAATTACAGACTCCTTTTGGTGAATCTCTTTTAATTCCTTGTTTTCCTTTGATAGCATTTAAACTGAAGTGATATCCAATTCATTTTCTTTGTTTTCTTAGTCAAGTGTGTTGTGGTCAAAAGACATAGAATGTATAGTAAAATAATTTGGATATGAAATCTCTCTTTGCTAATAAATGGCTGAGTTTCCTTAAATTGGTCATACCTCTCAATATCAGTTTCTTTTCGTTTATTTGTGTTTTTTACAAATATATTTTGTAAGGATAGGACAGAATCTACTATTACACCACATAAGTAGAACAAAAATCATAATGTTAATTAGATAGCCAAAAAAAGATATATACAGCAAGATAGTGAAAGTCTAAGAAAATTATGTGATTGTTAAGGGAGGAAAATACAGGGGTGACTCAGGAGCAAATATCATTAAGGCTACAAAAGAGGGTATCTCTTTTTTTCTCTTGAGGTACTCATCAAGTATACATTACATTTTATTTGACCAGTGATCACTGGAAGTTGCAAGTTGCATATTTCAGTGTATTTGTACCAGCTTCATGTCTATGGCTAAGTTTGAATTTCCAAAGAAAGGTATCAGATTGTGCATGGTTCTAATGATGCTAATATATATTTTGGTAGGGTATGTTGTTAGACCAAATGTGAAGCCATGATTTCTTCTCAGGAAATGGACTCTGAAGGCGTCTCTTCATTCTTTTCAAGATCAATCTTTATGACTAAACAGAGACTACTCAACCTCAGGAAAACGAGTTCTGAACTCAGGAAGCAGTGGCTGATTCCTTGACATGCCATGCTTGCATAGAACACTTCAAAATGGCCATGTCTGATGCCTTTAGAAGAGAAGTTCATTTTGGATTTCATAATATAGAGAGAAATGAGGCATTGATTTTGCAGCTTCAGTTTGGATATAAAATATTTGTTTCAGTCTGTCTAATTTATGCACCACTTCCCTAGTAACAGATCCTGCTTTTTATTATTTCATCAAAGTCCTATAGAAAGCAAAAGAAGACAAAGGAGAGAACGAATCAAGGTAGCAAATTTTAGGTCACAATAATAACAATAGTGGTGTATGCCTGAAATTCCAGAGACTTGGGAGGCTGAGGCAGGAGAAGAACTGCAAGCTAGAGGCCAGCCTCTGCAATTCAGTGAGATCCTGTCTCAAAATAAAAAATTAAAAGGTCTGTGATGTAGCTCATGATAAAGCACCCCTACTACCAGATTCAATCTTAGTACCACAAAAAACTATTATTATTAAGGCCAATATCCACAATAGAAGCTTTCATGATCATTGCTTTGTAGCCACAAAGTAAGTTGCCTCTGATGATATGAAAACATAGAGGTTGGATGATTAGATGACTGTCCAAGTCCATACCAGATCAGTGCTTCTCAAAGTATATTCCATAAAATATCAGTACCACTGGGATTCTCTATTTAAAAATGTTTTGAAATTAACGGTGGTGTATATACACAATGAAATATTACTCAGCATTAAAAGAGAATAAAATTATGGCATTTGTAGGTGAATGGATAGAGTTAGAGAATATCATGCTAAGTGAAGTAAGCCAACCCTCAAAACTAAAGGCCGAATGTTCTCTGTGATAAGTAGATGCTGATCCATAATGCGGGGGAGGGCATGGGAAAAATGGAGGAACTTTGGGCAAAGGGGAGGGTGGAGAAAGGAGGGGACATGGGGGCAGGAAAGATGATGGAATGTGGTGGACATTATTACTCTAGATACATGTATGACTGTACATATAGTGTGATGCTACATCAAAAGAAAAAAAATGTTTTGAAATTAGTATGGGAAACTTTATACTCCACAATGAGCCTCCCCCTACTTTAATAATCAATCTAAAGGTCTGGGGATATAGCTCAGTTGGTAGACTACTTGCCTCCCATGCACAAGGCCATGGGTTCAATTTTCAGCACCATAAAAATAAATCAATCTAAAATTGTCTTATCTTTTAATCTGCAACACACAAGAAGTAGGTAAGGGATATAGTAGATGGTGAATACATTTTTTGGATGGAAAATATTAATTAATTACAACTTTCTCAAAAGTTCTTTATTAAGCCAGCCTCAGAAACAGCAATGTGCTAAGCAACTCAGTCAAACCTTGTCTCTAAATAAAATACAAAATAGGGCTGGGGATGTGGCTCAGTGTTTGAGTACCCATGAGTTCAATCCCTGGTACCAAAAATAAAAAGAACTTTAGAACTGCAGCAGTTTTAAAAAATGTTTTTTTTTAAATTTTTTTAGTTATTGATAGACCTTTTTATTTTATTTATTAATTTTTATGTGGTACTGAGAATTGAACCCAGTGTCTCACACATAACAGGCAGGTGCATTACCTCTGAGCCATAGACCCCAGCCCTTAAAAATGTTTTATTTGTTCTTTTTAGTTATACATGACAGTAGAATGTATTTTATCATACATACATGAAGTGTAACTTCCTATTCTTGTGGTTGTACATGATGTGGAATTACACTAGTCATATATTCATATTTGAACATAGGAAAGTTGTGTCCAGTTCATTCTACTTTTTTCCCCATTTCTATCTCCCCCTTCCATTCATTCACCCCTGTCTAATTCAGTGAACCTACACTCCTCCCCAAGACTGCTTATTGAGAGTCAGCATCTGCATATTACAGGGAAATTTGGACTTTGTTTTTTTGGGATTGGTTTATTTCATTTAACATGATAGTAGCCAGTTCTAGCCAGTTACCAGCAAATGCCATAATTTTATTCTTCTTTTTGGCTGAGTAATATTCCATTGTGTATATGTACCACTCAATATCACTTTCTTTTTTATATTTGTCCTAATTAGTTACACATAACAGCAGAATGCATTTTGACACATCATATGTATATGGAGTATAACTTCTTATTCTTGTTGTGCATGATATAGAATCACACATATCATGCAGTCATATATGTACATAAGGCAATAATGTTAAATCAATTTTACTATCCTTCCTACCCCCATATTCCTCCCCTCCCTCATTCCCCATTGCATAATCCAAAGTACCTCTATTCTTCTCTAGCCCCGCCCCCTTATTGTGAATTAACATTCACATATCAGAGAAAACATTCGGCCTTTGGTTTTTTGGGATTGGCTTATTTCACTTACCATGATATTCTCCAGCTCCATACATTTACCTGCAAATGCCTTAATTTCATATTCTTCTTTAAGACCAAGTAAAGTTCCATTGTGTATATAAATCACAATTTCTTTATTCATTCATCTGTTGAAGGGCATTAAGGTTGGTTCCATAGTTTAGCTATTTTTGAATGGAGTTGTTATAAACATTGATGTGGTTGTGTCACTTTAGTAAGCTGTCAATATCAGTTTCTTAACAAGGGAATTGAGATACTATTACCAGACAAAGTCTAGGCTATTGCCACCTGAAAGCCGATAGTTGGGAGACAAGAGTTGGTAGGAAGGAATCAGGTTTATTCAACAGCCAGTGCCTTGGATAGAGGGGCCTTTGGCCTTGAAAGACCTATGTTAGGGAACTAATGGACACAAATATATTTTAAAGAGAGCAAAAGTAGTCATAAAGGGCAGAGAAGCTACATGCTGAGTAGGGTCCTTCTCATTCAGGGTTTGTGTGCCCCACTGGCCAAATCATCACAACTGACCTCAACATTAAAGTTGAGTTAAAACTCATGGAAATTTATATGCTTTGTGTTAGTCAATGCATAGAACTAAAGATGTAGGAGTGTGGGGCTGGGGTGACTCAATGGTAGAATGCTCGCCCAGCATGTGCGAGGTCCTGGGTTTGATCCTCAGCATCCCATAAAAATAAATAAACAAAATAAAGGTATAAAAAAAAGATGTAGTGGCTTTACACATTCTGATGCTATCTGAAGATAACCAAACTGTCTGGATTCTGTAAATTGAGATGTTTTAGCAGTGAACATCTTAGAATTTAGAATTCAGAGTAAAGGGAGAGAGCATAATCCTTTCAAAGGCATACAGAAGGAGGTTAAGTAATGTTCCCAAGGAAAACTTCCAAAGGGGAAACTGCTTTTATAATACTATAAGCCTACCTCTTTAGGATGGCTGTGAATCTCAAAGGAGATGATGAATATCAGAGTACTTTGCCTATAGAAGTTTTATAGAAGCATTATTTGTTTTATAGAAGCATTATTGTTAATTTGTATCTGCAGTCTCCTTGGTTACCCTAGTACTTCACTTCTTCAATTTCTAAGGTAGCTTTTGCCTGTAATACCCATAAGTACTCACTTTAGGAATTACTAATGAGGAAAAAAAATAAGCATAACTATGGTGAAAGGACATTGAACAAGTTTGGGGAACATTGGTAGGAAAAAATGTAAATAGAGTCAATAAAAGCTTTTGAACACAATTTTATGTGCTTGATTTAGGTTTGAAAATATTTACAGAGAAAATGTAAAGAGAATGAGACTAGAATCTGTCTTCAGACCAAAATAAAATAAAATAAAATAAAAATATGGAGACATAATATATACAAGTAATAGAAAATATAGGAAGAGTATACAGTTTATAGTGGTTTTTTTTTGATATAGTTTGTAGTAGGTTTGTTTTGTTTGTTTGTTTGTTTAATAGCAGTTCTGGGAAACTAATAGCATTGATAACCTTAGTTTCTTTTTGGTAAATATTATTTGAGAGGTCTTTTTTCTTGCCCTGTATAGCAGATGATAAGAAATGCTAATACAATGTTCAAGGAAGAGGTAAAAGTTAAAGACAAGATTCTGGGAGACTTCAACATAGCAACCAAAGTTAAAGTCATCCTATAAAGGAAACATAGCATAATCAAGATTTTTAGCAGAAGGTCCTATAATGAAAGTAATCTAAACATTTATAACAATATAAAATAGTTTTCTTCTTCAACTTTGAGTTGAAATAGGTTGCTAGTAAGAATCTTTCCACATAATGATCTGAGAATCTCAGTCTTTGCTTCTTATGGCTCTACTACTTTAAAGGGATATCTCAGATTCTTCATTAGATTTTCTGTATTCAGTAGTTCAGTGATCAAAAAGAAAGAGTAAGAGCATGTAAGATTTTCTTTTATGAACCAAGTCTGCCCATATTCTACTTGTTAGAACCCAGTGAGTAACTCATTCTAAACCTAGCTTCAAAGGAGGATGAAAAATATGGGCTTACTATTTGATCAAAAGAACATCCCTTTAGAATCTTTCATAGATGTAAAAAGGAACAAATATATGTGTGTTATTCAGTTTTCTGAAGCTGTGATAAAATACCTAAGATAAAAAAGCAGATTTATTTTGGCTTATTGTTTCAGAACTTTCAATCCATGGTTGTTTGGTTAAGTGGTTTTGGGGATTATAGTGAAACAGTATATCATGGGAGAAGTATCTTGGCAGAGAAAACTTGCTCATATCATTGTGGCCAGGAAACAAAGAGATAAAAGACCCAGGGTCTCAGTATACCCTTCAAGGTCACACCCCCAGTGATATACTTCCTCCCAGTAGGCTCAATCAACCTAATAGCATCACTAGTAGGGAACCAAGTTTTCAACACATACACCTTTGAAAGACATGCCAGATAAAAACTGTAACAATACATAAAATGAACAATGATTTCCATTCTTAAAAAGTGCAGATGAGGTCCATTATGTCCATAGGAAAATAAAGACCATTTTTGATATAGTAAAATGAGAAAATATAGCAATGCTTATCAAGACTTTAAAGAAACAAACAGTGATAGAAGGGAAATGCCTTTGTGGAAAACATGATTGAAAATCAGATTCGCATAGGCAGAGATCATAAGATTTCTTCTGAAAATATAATTTGGCCAATTTGGATAAAATGGAATAAATAAAATCCTAAAATTAATATGGAACTACAGAAGACCCCACATATCCAAAGCAACCTTGAGCATGAATGATGTGAAAAGTATCATAGTTTTTAATATCAAATTATATTAGAAGCTATAGGAATTAAACAGCAACATACTCTCATAAAATTGACACCTCAATCAATGGAATAAAATAGAAATCCCAGAAATAAACAAACATCTTTATGATGAACTGATTTTCAATGAACGTTCCAAAAATGCATAGTGGTAGAAGGACAGTCTCTTCAAGACATGGTGCTGGGAGATCTGAATATCCATATGCCAAGAAATGAAAATGTACCATAATCTTATCCCTTATACAAAAAAAAAAAACTCAAAAATGATCAAAGACTTACATGTAAGACCCGATACCTTAAAACTCCTAGAAGGAAACATAGGGAAAAAGGCCCTGACTTTTTGATATTATGCCAAAAGTATAGGTACTCAAAGCAATTTAAGCAAGTAAGATTACATCAAACTAAGACATTTTCTGTATATCAAAGGAAAAATCCAAAAGAATACAAAAAGAACCTATGGGATAGGACAACATATTTGTGAATTATATATCTGGTAATGGATTGATATCCAAAATATACACAAAACTGATATCACTAAATAGCAAAAAAATAAATAAATAACCCAACTTAAGATACTTCTCTAAGACATAAAATGGTTAGTAGGTATATGAACAGAGGCTTAGCATCACTAAACATCAGTGAAATGCAAATTAAAACAAGAATGAGGTATCACTTTATACCTGTTAGAATATCTGTGGTCAAAAAGATGAAAGATAATAAGTGTTGGTGAGGATGTGGAGGAAAAGGAACCCTGATATCCTGTTGGTAAGAATGCAAATTAGTACTGCCATTATGTAAAAGTTAGAAGTCCTTCATAAAATTAAAAATAGAAATGTTATTTGATCCAGAAATCATGGATCTTGATATATATTCAAAGGTTTTCAAATTAGGATGTAGAGAGAGATCTATAATCCCATGTTCACTATAGCATTATTCTCAAGGGCCAGGATATGGAAACAATCTAAATGTCCACCAGTAGAAGAATGGATAAATAACATATGGCTTATGTAGATAGTGGTATATTATTCAGCCTTACAAAAAAAAAAAAAAAGAATCCCACTATTTGTGACAATACATGTGGACATAGAGGAAATTATGCTTGGTGATATAAGCTTGATACAGAAAGACAAATATTGTAGAACTTCTCTATAAAAGCACAGAGAACAGTGATTACCAGACAATGGAAAACAGAAACAGGGAGGTGATGACTAAAGAGTTCAAAGTTTCAGTTGCACAAGAAAATGTCAGGATATTTACTATGCCATATAGTGTCCATAGCTAGTACTGCCATGTTGCAAATACTTAAAATTTGCCAAGAGAGTAGATCTTATGGTAAGTGAACATACCATAAAACAGTAATAATGAGAATAATAATAATAGTAATGATGATGATGATGATGATAGAACAGGAAGAAACTTTAGGAGATGATAGATATATTTGTGGTCTTGATAGTAGTGATAGTTTCATATACATGTTTATTTCCTGACTGAGAGATACACATTAAATATGTACAGCTTTTTAAATGTCAGTCATCTTTCAATAAAATAGTTTAGAAAAACAAAGAATCTACTTAACATTGAAGCAGGATATTTTTGTATCCTTAGTTTATGCCCAAATCAGTAGTAGACTCATCCTTTCAACTTTACATTTTGCCAAGTGGATTTAAATTTGTACAGACTCTAATTTATGAAAATTTACTACTGAAGTGAGAATGACAGTTATTTCTTTTCACTTCTCAGTAAGGAACCACGGTTTTATTAGAAGGCTTGCCCTCTGAGCTCAGCAAGGAGCATGTTATAATTAGATGACTATTACAATAGAGACTCTGTTAATGGGATTTTTGAGAAATAGTAAAAAAGAAAACCTATAAGAGTTTCTCTATTAGACTCAATATAAGTAAGGGGAACCTGTCTTAAGGGACCACTAAAAAAATCAGCATGAGTTAGTTAACTGAAGGTCAAACAATATGACACCATATGCCTTGGGGAATACTGTTAAAGTAATCATTGCAGATAAGGGACTGACTGACTGTCAGAGTTGCCTCTGCATAGTTCTAATATGAAAATGAATATGGGAATTAGAATATCAGAGATGGCCTATTTAATTTTGTACAAACTTGAATATCACCTATCAATGAATACTGTTAAATATCTATTTTCTCTACATTGAAAGTGTGAAATCATGGGGCATTCTATAATGGAAACACTTCCAAACAGAACATTTAAAATAGTTGTCTCTTGAGGTGAAGTAGACTCTGCCTACAAATTAAAAAAAATATATATATTTTTAGCTGTAGATGGACACAATACCTCTATTTTATTTGTTTTATTTTTATGTGGTGCTAGGATCGAACCCAGTGCCTCACACATGCTAGGCAATGCTCTACCACTGAGCCACAACCCTGGCCTTCTGCCTACATTTTTAAGTGTGTATTTTTTTCCTGAATATATATGAATATACTAATTGTTTAAAAACTTGGAGTATAAAAAAAGAAGATAAAGTACATATAATGTCACAATTCAGGAAAACTCCTTGCTAATTTTAATGTTTTATATTAGAATTCATATATAACATATGAATGTATTCATTATAATAATGTACATCTATTTTTTATATCCAGTGATTTTCTTTGAATATTTTAGGTTGATTGGTCTTTTATTTTTCCTTCCATTTTTTTATTATCATGAAAAGATCATGTCAAGCAGCATTAGAAATAATTACAGAAACTTTCATCTAATCAGTCTGAATTTCCTCTAAGAGATATTAAAGAAAATGAAGTCAATTATTTTTTACTCATTCAGCACAAGTCTGTACTGTCCTTGTTAGGATAAAGAAGATAATGCTATTCACAAAGAAGAATAAGCACAAGTAGAATGAGTGTATGTGTCACATTGGTTGAAACCCTCATTCTCAGTGTGTTAGCCTTTTGGTATTGTAGTTCCCTATGACTTGGGATTCCTCTGCATATCCTTTAGTTCTATCAGGGCAGGTAGAGCAAGTCCTGGTAATTAGTAGGGATTTTATCATTTCTTCACTTTTTAGACATCTGCCATAGAAATTAGACTCACTGGAGTTAGATTTCCTGCTCATAAATGCTAAACACTCCAATTTTTCAACCCTTGGCTCTAAGATAAAAGGGGTTCCATATGAATTTGTTCTCTCATGTTGTCTTCAAGAAAACACAGGCAGTTTCATGATATTCAAAATGATGCTACTTTAGGATTTCATTATGTTCAATATTTGTTTTAATTTATAGCACCTGGAAAAAGTAAAATAATAGTGTTGTTGCCACATAAATGTTTTGCTTTTTCCTGTTTGATCTGGAAAGAAAATAGCAATTCAGCTAGGAGAAAGGACAAGTAGGTATTATAAAGGTAAAGAAATTGTCCCAGTGCAGTTAGTTGTTCATTCTCAAATAGGAAGACCATAGGCTGTTAGTCTAACATTACTACTTGTCCTATCCCATTTGTGACTGGATGATAACTTGGATATTATTTCCATAGAACGGATATGTAAAAGACTAACAGATGGAAAACATATGTTATTTTTTCTTAATGTTATTATAGACACAAATAAAGCATTAAAACATATAAATGCTTTCATATATGCTGCCTTGAGCCATAAGCGTATGTAAAAATTAGAGTTTTACCTTAAATGTTCAATTGTTAGTATGGCCTTAGGAGACTTTACTGCCAGTTTTAGGAGAATTTTGAGCAATGTATTCAGAAATCCCATTGACCCAATTTTAAATGAATAAATTCATATGTATTTATATTTATTCATATATATTTATACATATATATTTATACATATTCACATGTATTTATATTTATATTTTATCCTTGTTGAAGGTTTAAAATGCCATATTTGCCATGATTACATAAGACCATAATGGATCAGAAGCAACTGATAAGATCACACACTTGAATATGAACAGGATTAATAATTGAAAATGATTTACATGTGTAAATGTTCATTCTTTCTGGACTAAAACCATGACTATTTCTCCACTGCAGATTATAAATTCCTCATTGCAGAAATCAGAATAAAATCCATTAGATTTAAAAATATAGGGAAAAAACATGTTTCAAAAAGAAATAGCATGGTATTCAGTGAAACAGGTGGCCATGGAATGTTGGAGCTATGCAGAAATAAGACATGTTGTACATTATAAATGGGATGAGTAAATTTGCAAAGTAAAGCATATTTTTCTGGTTCATTGGTCCCATAATGAAATTACATTCTTACAGGAATAAAGGAAAAGCAAAATTCCTCTAATTGAGTTTTTCTTAGTGTTGTTCATACTGATTAGACCCTTTTCAAATTTATTCACTAAGTACAGGTCTTTTGTATCCTGATATCATTCTAGACTCTTTTTCTTTTGAGAATTTAGTCCAAAATAGTAACTCTCACATATTCCAAAAACTTCTTTTTATTGTTTTGTTCCATTATTCTTCCTTAGAATAAGTTTCCAAGTCCATATCTTGAAATCTCTGCCTCTAAAATATCATTTGAATATTTTCACCAAAACTACACCATTTGAAAAGCAGCAAAATATTTCTCTTATTTTTTATTGGTTCTTTTTAGTTATATTTAACAGTATAATCTGTGTGTGTGTGTACACAATCATGGAATATATCTTATTCTAATTAGGATCCCAGTCTTGTTGATATACACAATGGTGAGATTCACTGCAGTATATTCATATATGTACATAGAAAGTTAGGTCATATTCATCCCACTACCCATATTTCACCTCCATTGTAGCCATTATTTTGAGATTTTATTAGTATTTCCAATGCCTGATCTTGCAGAGAATATTAAGGTGTTTATTTAATTTTAATTTTTTAACAAATTTATTGTGTACTTCTGGTTATTTTTTCCTTACACTATTTTTACAAAATGAATTATTTGAGAAAATGAAACAAATTCTAAAAAATTATAAAGGCAGTTGCAGATGCTCTTCAGTTTACAATAGGGTTACATCTTGAATTAAATAATTTGAAAAGAACCTCATTATTAGCACTTTAATTCCCACTGTTACCATCATCAAATCCAGCGCTATACAATTATAACCACATCTGTAAAACTGTTGGCTAGAGCCGATGAGGTTTAGATTCAGGAAACAATTTTGAGCAGAAAAGGTGGTATCTTGGAACTGAAAGAGAAGATGAGAGAGAAAAGGAAATTAAATGTGACTAATTTTTCAACTGTGCTAACAGTATGAATAATGATACCTTAACTGGGATTGGGGGAATGTAAAAATAAAATGTTTGTTTTTTTATGTTCCATTGTGTATATACAAAAGTTTCCCTGTATATTCATCTACTGAAGGGCATCTAAGTTGGTTCCATAATTTAGCTATTGTGAATTGTGCTGCTATAAACATTGATGTGGCTGTGTTCCTGTAGTAAACTATTTTAAAGTCTTTTGGGTATAAACCAAGGAGTGCAATAGCTGGGTCAAATGGTGGTTCCATTCCAAGTTTTCCAAGGAATCTCCATACTCCTTTCCATATGGGCTGTACCAATTTGCAGTCCCACCAGCAATGTATGAGTGTGCCTTTTCCCCACATCCTCACCAACACTTACTGTTGTTTGTATTCTTAATAGCTGTCATTCTGACTGCAGTGAGATGAAATCTCAAGAGTAGTTTTGATTAGCATTTTTCTAATTGCTAGAGATGTTGAACATTTTTTCATATGTTTGTTGATTGATTGGATATCTTCTTCTGAGTAGTGTATGTTCAGTTCCTGGGCCAATTTATTGATGTAACAGCCAATTTCAACATAAACTCTCAAGGCAATTGTTCCTTTGAAGTTTCTTTCGCTAGCTAGAAAATCCTTCCCAAATTATAAAATGGTATAGAATCTCTATTTTTTTCTTAACCCTCCCTTATTATAACCTCATAGTGACTAGTGCCTTCTGAAAAACTATTTAATAATTAGTTTAGGTAGTATATAAAAGCATGAGTTCTGGAATCTTATTGCTTAGTGCAAATTCTGGCTGCCCTAGTTACAAACTTTTCTAAATATGCTTCTAAATTTCTCTGTGGTTACAAAAGAGCATAACAACCTCTGTAAAATGAGAAAAATAATTTTACCTACTTCATAGGGTTTTTATGAGTACAAAATAAGGTAAATTAGAGTTACAGAATCAATAGTAATACACATCATAAACACTGGTTATGTATATATTTTATGAAACATAAAAAAACCAAACATTTTATTTTCACATTCCCCCAACCCCAGTTAAGGTATCATTATTCATACTGTTAGCACAGTTGAAAAATTAGTCACATTCAATTTCCTTTTCTCTCTCATCTTCTCTTTCAGTTCCAAGATACCATCTTTTCTGCTCAAAATTGTTTCCTGAATCTAAACCTCATCGGCTCTAGCCAACAGTTTTACAGATGTGGTTATAATTGTATAGCGCTGGATTTGATGATGGTAACAGTGGGAATTAAAGTGCTAATAATGAGGTTCTTTTCAAATTATTTAATTCTTCAAAAAATTCATGTGAAGTATTATTTTTTTCCTACTCAATAGGGAAAGCACCTAAAGGTCAGATAAGCCAAATACTGGGACCCATATACCATGGTTGAGCTTTGTAATGTTGTGAACAACCAATAAAAAAATAATAATAAAAAAATAAGTACAGTAAGTGCCAGAATCAAAATTTCTTTGTAATAATCAAACTATAAAAACTGTTTTGTTGTTGTTGTTTGTTGTTTTGGCTTTCTTTGTTTTGTTTTGTTTTGTTTTAGAGAAAAGGAAAAAGAAACTCTTAGAATTTTCTCAGAAAAACTAGAGCTATAAATATGGATTGAAAGACCTTCTACAAACTTTCCATCTCAAAAGAAATTAGTAGCTAGATTAGATAGTAAAATTGTAAACTTCCATCAGTTAAACTGGTCCTTTTCTAAAAACAGTTCATTACATACTAGCTCATGAAAGCCTCTCATCCTTTATAAATCATGATATACAGTTTCAACTTATTTCCTCACTAAATATAATCAATAAAACTCTGAAGAGAAAATAGACTATCTTATGCAGCAGTAAGCACCAATGCCTGTCATGCATAGGTGTATTTACCCTGGTGTGGAAATAAGGTGTTGACATCAATCTACTGCATTTCTTGAGCTCTAAAGCAGGCAGAGAAGAAGCAATCTAAACAGCTAATTCCCAAATAACTGAGTAAAATAAGACTAAATCCCCAAATGTGGACCATATCAGCACAAATGTGGTAAAACCCAATCTAGGAATTGACCACAAAGCCCTGGGACATGCTTTTAATATAAATTGTGGCCCTACTTTATAAATATCATTTTGTGATATTACTTCATAATTAGGCTACTGCAGTACTTTTCAGACAATTTTCTTACATCTTTAAAATGAACTATTTTCAGGCTCTTCATACATAAAGCAGGAGAAGTATAAAGACTTTTTGATATGGTTCTTGGTATTAATTTAAATTGAATATTCACTATTTGAATTTATTGCAGCAGATGTCCTCAACTACCCAATTATTTTAGCACAATTTGGCACATATATAATTTTAAAAGATCTTTCATATAAGCAAAGCATTTAATTTCCTACCAAATTAATCCCTTTGGAACATTACATTGGGATGCCATGGTGATTAAAAAAAAAACCTCTCAAAACTACAAGATGCTCCAGTAAATACCCTGTACTCTATGCAACTGAAAGTTCTGCATTTATTTGCTCTATTATATATGATGCAGTTTTCCTTGTTACTAATTTTGTACTGTTTCAAAGCATAGACATTTTTAATAACAATGTGTCCTATGCTCCTGTCTTTCTAATTCTGGGTTTTCCTGTTCCCTGTTTGCTTAGAAAGACATGCTTTTCTTGACCTCAGAAAGACAGTGGATATAAACTGATTCAAAATTCCTTAACAATATTGTCAGGAACAAGGATGAACAAAGAACACTCTTTTTTAAATTTTGCCTTGTTAAATGGCGTATAACACAATATGTGTTTTTAATAATTATGTAATGAATGTTAATGTGCCCCAGTTACTATTGCTGTGTAACAAACACCCTGATTATTTTAAAGTAAACCATTTTTCCATGTGCACATTTGTGCAGATTTGCAGTTTAGAAATGCATAGCAGAGATGATTTGATTTTGCTTCTTGGTGTCTGAGGGCTCAGCTGGGAAGATTCAAAGACTAGGAGTGACTTAATGACTGAGAGCTTTAAAGATCCTTCACTGGAATTACTAGAATGCTGGGAGCATGGCCCCCATCATTGACTGAAGTACCTATGTTAAGTCTTTCCTAATGTTTGTGATTTCTCATAGCATGATAGCTCCTTTTGTGGGGGAGCATTCTAAAAGGGAATATGTAAAGAATAAGCATTCCAAGAGAACCCGATGAAAACTGCATATTTTTTTCTAACCTAACACCAGTGTTCATATGACATTATTCCTTCTATTTATTAGCAAAACTTTAAAGTCAATCTAAATTCAAGGAGAGAAGACATAGATCCGTGGCTTTATAAATGCCAAATAATTTATGGACATATTTTAAAACCACCATAATAGATCAGCTAATATACATTTATTTGATTATATTGTATTTGCTGAACATTGTCATAATGAATATGTACCATTACCCATCTCTTAGCTGTTTAGAGATGCCATGAATTATAACCATTATAGACAACAACAAAAAAAATCCGTCACATACGTTAGAGCTCAACTCTGAAATCTGCTCTGGAATTTTTGTTTACATGACATCAATGCTCATAATAATATTAAAGGTGATATTGGTTTTAGTATTTTAAAGTCAATTATAAAAGCGGATTGTTTTATTGCTACAAGGCAATAGCAAGATTGAAATGAAAAATAATACCAATAAAAATATAAAAGAAGAGGCATATAAATAGGCATTGTTGATAAGCATACCATACACCTTTACACCTTTAATTTGGGTTTCCCCAAAATTAGATGTCAAGGAAAAGAAAACAACAACAACAACAACAACAAGTGTTTATAGCCTGATTATTAGAGAAATTTCAGTTCTGGCACTTACTGTACTTACTAACCATGGTATATGGGTCCCAGTATTTGGCTTATCTGACCTTTAGGTGTTTTTCCTATTGATTAAGAAAAAACAACACTTCTCACAATTTTTTGAAGAATTAAATAAATTGAAAAGAACCTCATTATTGGCACTTTAATTTCCACTGTTACCATCATAAAAACCAGTGCTGTACATGCATAACCACATCTGTACAACCATTCTCATTGTTTGGGGGTTTAGTTCAAATTTATTTGCAGTAAACTTTATCCCCTACCACCAAGAAATCCCTCAGGTAGAGAAGAGAAGCTTCTTCTTCAAGCCCTTAAGATGAGGCACTGTCAAAGTGTGCAAGAACCATCTCCTATAGCTTCAATGGAGTCAGTGGGAGCCAATGGACTATGGGGTAGGGTATCAACAATATTTGCTCCATCTAATTTTTTCTTTGAATTATTTTTACAAGTGCATTGCATGCACATATTTTATACCAAGCATATAAACTAAACGGATTACAAAAATGAAAGAGTGATTGCTCGTTTCACCTTTTCCTACCCTTAAACTTCATCCCTCCAGAGGTAATCATTTCCAACTCTTAGCATTATTTTAATCTATTTTCCTTTGTATTTCTAAATAATATATATTTTTATTTATCAATTTTATTGTTGTATACTACTCTTATTATGACAATTGAGAATTTAACACTTTATCTTATCTTCCCTCCCTCTAATTTTTGTTCTCCCTCATTTTTCAAATGTAATCATATCACAATTTGTGGATCATTCAATAATATTTATATCATAGTGAAATTGCAAAAGTTTTCCATTATGAAGATAGGTAATATATAATAATCATAGATCCTCGCTTATAGAATTCTTTCCTAAAAAATAATTTTATTTTTTATCTATATATCTTTTTTACTTATCTATTGGTAATTCTTCCCAAATGCTCCACAAACTCTATAAAGTGTATTTCAGCAATGTTGTTCACACAATTCAGCGTAACATTTCTACTTTCTTTATGGATTTTTTTCCTTATTGGAGACCCCTTCTCTCTTCAATCTTGATTAGCCTATTGAACAACAATCATTCAGCTATTTATGTTTGCTTTCATTCTAGAACTTCTGTTTCTTTTCATCTAAGTTAGATTATTTTTTCCTGGCTCTAGGAAATCTTGTCTTTCTCTCTGTTGGTTTGTTGACATTCTGTAGAAGATTGCATCATCCACTAGCCTCTTGAGCATTTCCATGGATGGTAAATCATATTGAGAGTAAATTGTGTCCATAGTGAGGAAAGGGTCTTTATTTTGTCCTTTCCTTTAATTTCCAGTTTAAATAATTATAACATTCTAGCTTGAATGCCAATTTTTTTCAGAATTTTGGAGGTATGCCCTATCTTCTAGATTCCAGATGTTAGTATTGGTAGTTCCTGTGTCATTATAATCTCCAGCTCTCTGTAAATAATTTATTCTATGTGGAGTTGCTCTTTGCTCATTTTTAATTTTCATTCTGAAAGCTGTCTTTTTTTTTCTTTATCCCTTGTATACTAACATTTCATGATGATGGCACTTGGTGTAGTCTTTAGTATTCTCTCTTCTGGCCCAGTACACTCATTAATATTGATATTTGTATCTCTAATTACTAGAAATATTTGTCTTTCTTTCCTACATTTGTTGGGAGAATATACTTCCAATGTTTTTCTCCTCTCCATTCTAATTTTCAAGCATTTAATATAACTTTCTGGTTTGATCATTTTATTCTTTACTTGTTCTGTCTTACTTTTCCCCTCTTTTCCTATTTTTCCTACTTTGGGGAGATTTTTTTTTTAACTTTATCAAATCTCTATTTTTTGCTTCTAATTTAAATTTCTTACAAATGTTTTTCTTTATGTGTTTCTTTATAAGCATTCTTTTCATTATCACTTATACAGTGAATGTTTTCTCACCAACATTTCCTCTAAATTCCCTGAGTACACTAACTATATTTATTTGAAGTTTTTTTCTATTGCCTCCATGATCATACTTCCCACAACATTAATTTATCTGTTTTCAGTTTATTTCTGTCTCTTCCTTTCATGTTGGAAGCTTCACTGAAATATTTTTTCACCCTTATATTTTCATTCATATTAAGAATAAGGGACTAATTCATAACTTTAACAAAATTTATGTTGGTATTAACAAAAGAGCAGTTTTACTAAGGATGACCAGAAAGTCGATGAGAGAATAATACTGTGTTAAACCACCTTTAAATGCCACAGATTAATTTTTCAACTTGGAATATGCTATTAAATATCTAGGGATTCTGGAACTCATTGATATTTAATACAAACTTTAACTTTTATTACTTTTTTTCAAGGAGAAATGTCCATACTAACAATCTGTTCTTCAGAAAGTTAACATCATATCAAAAATTAACTGGCCTTAATTAATTTTATTTTTGTACCAGGAATTGTACCTAGGGGCACTTAACCACTGAATATCCCCAACACTTTTTATGTTTTATTTTGAGACAAGGTCTCTCTAATTTCATAGGACATCACTAAATTGCTGAGGCTGGCCTCAAACTTGTAATCCTCCTGTCTCAGACTCCTGAGTCACTAGGATTATAGGCATGAACCACTGTGCCTAGTCTTAGTTAATTTTGCAAGTTATAAGATTGTAGATAGCAGAGGGTTAGCACTGCTTATGAAATGGCAACTGTCTTTGAGTAGCACATTGGTGTAGAATGTACTAGAAAAAAAAAACAAACCCACAGGAATTAGTTCTAAACTTGAGGCAAGGAAAATTTGTACTAGCTTCTTTAAAATGTTTATGGAGAACAAATTAACAAAGCTGTCATGTGCAAGTATGAACATACCACAATGAATTCCACTTTTACCTTTATCTATAATGAATCAATTAAAAATAATTCAAAAATAGTTTATTAAGTATTCTGAGACTTCTACTCTAAGATGATGTATCAGCAGCTGGATTCATTATCTTATCAGAGAAAAATCTTAAATAAAGAAAAATGAAAGAAACAGTAATTTTGAAGACATTACAAATTGGGGCATAAGGTACAATGATCCATAAGAAGTGGAAAATGAGGTATTTTCTATGTTTATCACTATTTATTGCCTTGAGTTTCCAAGGTACAACACAAGGAGGTGAAATCCAGAGAGAGCCTGCTAGGCTTCCTGAATTTGGAGATGAAGCTAGGATTATAGTGAGACAAGATTGCTAGAGTTTGCAGGACAAAATAATGCAGAATGGTGTTGTTGCACAGAGAGAGAATCCAAGAAATTTGCATTAGTTCCCCCATAAAGTGTTTCTCACAGTACTCATCAGTACTTGCATATGAAGAAATTACCCAAGACCATGGGAAGAACTATTCCTTAACATGAAACAGTGCTCAAATCTCATACAGGGTCAGCATTGGTGCCTATTCCCACCAACCAAGATGGGAAAACTCATAGTCAATATGGCAAAGGTATAGTAGGATTTGCCTCTGTATTGAGAAAAATTAGCCCTAGACTAAGTGCTGCTTTGTCTGACCTATCAAAGCATGCCTTTATGGAAGAAGGGAATTTTTATGATAGGGAGAAAGCACAGAAAAGTTTCTGATGTGCTCAGTAGCATTCTATTTATTGATCTAGGATATAATAAAAGTTGTTTATTAGCAAGCTGAATGTTTTTATTTTTAAGATGAAGATTAATGGGATAAACATGTACTTTAACTGAAATACATAACAAAAGAAACCCAAAGAAAACTGGAGAAAAGAAATAAGATATATAATTAGAGGTAGCAAAATCATGCATAAAATTGATCAACAAAGCTGAGAGACAGAGAGAAGGCACATAAATCAACAAAGTACATAAGGCATGTAACTATACTAACAAGATAAAAACAGGGTATTTGACCCATTCAGTGAATTTTACTATGAAAACTGAAATGGAAAAAAAATAGAGTATATATAACTTAACAAGTTGAACAATTAGAATTTCACACATGCTCCAAATAAATTCTAGCATATAATAAAATGTAGAATTTTAGATTAAGATCAAATTATATGTATATGAAAGATAATTTTGCTAAAAATTATAATCAAAAGCAGTCTCCAAACATTTTATTGGGAAGTAAAGATTCCCTGAGCTCAAGGGAAAAAATAACATGGTAGACAACTTCTAAAGTAGGCCCCCAATGATCTCTGCCTCTGTGTATACACTACCTGTGTGATCCTTCCTCTTTGTGTGGGTTGTGCCTAGTGACTTACTTATAACAAATAGAATAATTCAATAGAATGTCACTTCCAAGATTAGATTATTAAAGGCTCTGGCTTCTGTACTGCTTGTACTTTCTTACATTTCCTTTTTCCTGCTATAGCCAGCTGCCATGTTGTTAGCTGCCTGATGGAGAGGCCCAAATAGCAAGAAACTGAGGAAGACCCATGGCCAATATCCAGAGAGGAACTGATTCATGACAACAACAATGTCAGTGAACTTGGAAATAGATTCTTTCCTATTCAAACTGTAAAATTATGACAGCTCTAGCTGACACTTTCTAGACTTGTGAGAGTTCAGGAACTAGAATCACTTGGCTAAGTTTTACCTAGATTCACATTCCACAAAAACTATGAGATAATAAATGTCATTTTAAGACACTAAGGATAGGGCAAATTTTTATGCAGTAATAATTTAGAACCTGAATCTGCTGAAGGTGTCATCTCTGAGCAGAACAAAGCTTCCAAATATTTCAAACACTAGAATTGGTAGAATTAGGAAACAACATGGAGCACTTTCCATTGAGGCTTCAGAGACTTGTAATAGTTCTTATTTTTTTGGTTGTTGGCATCTGCCATGAACTATTGTCACTGAGTTCCTATGCATCATGAAATACCAGTGTCAAAATCATTTTTTCACAACTCTTGCTATAAAATCACCCTATGGAAATCAGTAACAGATGCAGCAGCTGACATATCAACATGGGATGTAGCAATCAGGAATTCTGTCTCATTCTTAGTAAATTCCACAAGTAGCACAAGAGACATCAAGTAGTGCCACATCCTTCCATAACTGCAGATGTCTGGTGCTGATGAAGACAAAATCATCCCTGTCCTCTGAATGAAAGAACAGAAATTTCAAATTAATGTAAATGGAAATATAATCATCTAACACATACAATGAAAATAAAGTCATCTAACATATACATAACACTGTAAGTGTATAAATGTGGAAAAATAATTTATGGACATTTACCAGATTGTTTATTTCTTAAGAAAGAGAGGAAAATTATGTTATTATGTCTGCCCATATAATAAATATTAATGTTTTATTATAAAATTCACTAATAAATATTATTTGTTAATAAATTTTAAAATAACAGAAATATTTTAAATGTGAATGTTATGGTTTAGATGTGAGGTGTTCCCTGAAAGCTCACATGTGAGAAAGTTTGGAGGAAAAAAGATTGGGTTATAGCTTTAGCCTAATCAATGAGATTAACTGAAGTAGAAGGGTATGGCTGGAGGGAGTAGGAATTGGGGTGTGGCTTTGGGTATATATATATATGTGTGTGTTTGGAGAGTGGAGTCTCTCTCTCTCCTTCTGATCATCATGTGAGCTGTGTCCTCTGCCACCCCACCATAATGTTCAGTCTCACCTCGAGCCCTAAGGAATGGAACAGACCTTCTATGAACTAAGACCTCTGAAACTGTGATCCCTCAAACTTTTCCTCCATACAGTTGTCTTGTTCAGATCCTTTAGTTACAGCAGCAAAATAGCTGTCTAAAACAGTGAATAAAATTATTTTTTAAGTATTTTTTGAGTAGACTTGAAATAGCTCAACTCTAGATATACTCAACAACACAGACAGGTGGTAGAAAAAGAATGTATTAGGTTTGTGAGAGCTTGTTGTATAAGTAACTGTCCAAAGTAAAACTATCCCCTTTCTATAACGTGACTGACTTTATTTTAATTAAAACATGTGGAGTCACTCTCCCTTAAAACACTACTTCCCAAAAAAAATTACTAGAGAAGTCAATTAACTACATGATAATAAATCTGATGTAGTGTATTCTTGTTTTATTTAAATTTATTCACTGATGTAAAAGGTT
The DNA here is from genome assembly GCF_045843805.1 of Urocitellus parryii. Taxonomy (NCBI): domain Eukaryota; kingdom Metazoa; phylum Chordata; class Mammalia; order Rodentia; family Sciuridae; genus Urocitellus; species Urocitellus parryii. The sequence goes on from NC_135547.1 coordinate 111,477,031, forward strand.
AATTCAACTTTTTTCTTCTTTCTGTTTTTTTTTTAATTAGGACTGTACTCTCTTTGAATAAAAAAGCCATAATAGTGAATGGTTAGAAGCAATTGCACTAGGTGTTGAGTTCTAACATAGCACCCAATAGGCTGAAAGGAAATAAATGCAGTGGATATCAAAATACTAATTATTCTGTTCTATCCAGTTTTAAGTAACCTAAGTAGAATATAATGAAACCCAATTAAAAACTCTAAAATTTACATGCTTTGTAAGCATTTGAACCCAGAATTGTAGAGAGTTTTGGTAGTTTTTTATGTTTTCATTACTTAAAAGTTTCTTACTACTGAGCACTCCAAATGATTATTTTGAAATAAACTTTATCATATAGAACCCATTTAGTAATTATTTCCAAAACACTATAGGATTTATTTATTTAAAACCATCTTTATAGTAGTAGATATATCTACAGTGTGCAAAATTTTTCATAATGATCATCCAGAGCAAAAAATTTCATGATGACTCTGAGAGTACATTGATAAACAAGTTATATGTTTACAATCTGTTGTAAAATTTCTATGATTTCAGAAATATTTGAATTCAGTGCACAAACTTTGATGTCCATAAGTATATTTGGATAATATGTTATATAGTTTCACACAACAAACACCCCCGAAAATTTTGGTGGTTCAAACAATAACCATTTATTATCTCAGTTTCTGAAATCCAATAATTTGGGGGTGAGTTAGTTGTGTGGTTCTGGCTCAGGCTATCTTATGTAGTTGTAATTATGATGTTGGCTAGAGCTGCAGTCACCTAAGTCAGTCAAGACTTGAGGATCTGCTTCAAATCTTACTCTCATGGCTCTTCTCAGGAGGCCTTAGTTTCTCAAAATGTGAGCTTCTCTGGAGAATCACTCACAGAATGGCAATTCAGTTTTTCCCTCACAGCAAGCAAATCCATAAGGGAATGAAGGAAGGAGGAGAGGAAAGATGGAGAGAGGGAGTACCAGTAGGTGGAGTACATTTTATACACACACACACACACACATATTAGTTGTAGTTGGACACAATACCTTTATTTTATTTATTTTTATGTGGTTCTGAGGATCGAACCCAGCACCTTGCATGTGATAGGCGAGTGCTTTTCTGCTGAGCCACAACTCCAGCCCTGGTGGAGTCCATTTTGATCATAAATAATGTATAAGTCAAAGTTTGATCAGAGAAGAAGAACTACTAGGAATTATATCAAATAAAGGCTCTATGTCTGGTGGTATGAAAAACTGGTTAAACAGACTTTAAATGGTCCTGCTTCTGCATCTGATATTATGCCTAAAGTTAGCAAGACCAACATTCAATAAGGAAACATGGACTTGAAGTGGGAGAATATAAAGGCAAACTATAATTCACAAGGACAAACTAGATCCTACAAGGGCAAACTGAAACTTGTGAGTAAATAAAGACAAACTAGCATGTGTGTCTGTAACTCATCAACTCCCATCTTTAATGATGTGGGTGGTTGTAGGATCAGCTGGGTCCTTTCACTATGGAACTGCTCCAAAACTTGACTTAGGATTCAGAGAAGAAACAGAATGCAGCAGGAAGATTATATTAAATGTCTCCTTAATGATGTGTTTCAAAAGATAAGGCCTGTATTATGTGCTACCTCTCCCTGATGGTAGCAGTTAAAAGGGAAGATTTGAGGTGAACATTAGAGGAGTAGGTGGAATGATTAGGAAATAAGCACCAAAAAAGGGGAAAAAAAAGTATGTTCAAAGGGGTAGCTGAACCCATGTGGTGCAAAAATGTTGTTCTAGGGCAGTATTTTACTCACAGACTTAGTGATCTCTAAATGTGAGTAAAAATTTTATACAATATTTTCCCTTATAGGAAGCCAAAACAAATGGAGCATGCAAACATGTGGATCGGGTGCAATGTACTTTATGGCATAAGGATTCTGGCAAGGGAATTTGTACAAATAGTAAAACAAATATCCTTATGATATTACACAGCTTATGAGTGTATTATTATAACATGTAGTCATCATCAGAAATATGCCTCTTCAGCAGGTCAGATATGAATATCTTCTATAATTCATGTGTATTAGATAAGTATGAAAGAGTTTAAGATATTCAGGATCATGCAAATTATGAAGAATAGAAATGGGCAGAATCATGCATTAAATATGGTTTTCTGAGACTATCTTTTCCCTCTTTTAGGGAATTGAAGACCATTTTATTAAGTAAAAGAAGATATTTGTGCTAAATTTTCACTTTTGCCACATAGCAGAAAAAGAAATTAATAACTTACATTATTGTTTGACTACCACAGGAAATAGCCAAATACACACACTCTGATTTTTAATTTTATGGATTTTATTAGTTACTGTACATGGATATAACAGTAAAGGAACTACTTTAAAACATCAGCTCTTTCACTTTTCAGTCTTATGCCAGATCCTTATGTATATTAATTAATATTTGAGATGCAATATAGTACTGGTAACACTTCATATCATTCTTCTATTTCTTAGTATGAAAATATTGTTTCAATATTTTCTGTTTGGTTTTTTGGATGGACTTTCATGATGGGTGCCAATAGTCCATCATGTACTTACATTTACTCATAATCCTCATTCTTTGACAGTCAAAACTAAAAGAAGTAGCAATTTTATTTTTGTTACCAGTTGCTTATATATTAAATATACTCAAAAGTAGAACCAAGGAGATAACTTCATTGAATCCTGTGGCTATAGGTGTGTAATCCCCTAGCCTTCCCTCTCCACACATCGGGGAAACCTTAAGGGCCCCTCCCAGCTCTCCCGTAAGGGCCCCTCCCAGCTCTCCCATAAGGGCCCCCTCCCAGCTCTCCTGTGAGCACGAGAGCCAGACTGAGGGAATCAGACGTGGCGCGGGACCCGCGGCCCGGAACTCCCAGCTACCGCTCCCACCAGTGCTGAGAGCTGAGGTCTCTTGCAACAGCTACCGGGGGCGTGGCTACCGGAGGGCAAGTAAAATTCGCTGAGGATTCTCAGCCCCAAGCTCCACAAACTTAGGGTCTGAGGGAATGGCAGACAGGGAGAATGTGCCCAGTCGTGCATGATAACAGGGCTCCCGGGAGCAGCAGACCTGGCATGTAGCCAGTATTGTGGGGAGCGGCACTGGTGAGAGGGGCCTGGCTAGAGGAAAAGCGGGGAAGTGACTAGACACAAGAGGAGGCCCTAGGCACTCAGGATTGGAGACTCGCCCAGTCTGGGAGGAGGAGCTGCTGCACAGTGATTGGTTCCCGCATATTGACTGGAAAAACTTAGCCTGGAGGGCACAGCGCCACCTACTGGAAGAGAAGTTAATCAAACTCTAAGACTGCATTTATTAGTTTTTTGTTTTGTTTTTTTTTTTTTCATTTTTTTTTCTTTTTTTTATTTGGGTTTTTTCTTTCATTTTCATTTTTCTTTCTTGTTTTTTAAATGTTTTTTCAATTTTTTTCTTCTAATTTCAATCTTAATTTTTTTATTATTATTTTTAAAAAAAAATTTTTTTTTCTTGTTTTATTTCCTATTTTTTTCTTCTTTTGTTTTTTCATTTCTTTTCAATTTTCTTATTCCCCCTTCTTTGAATTCTACCTGCTTACTCTCATTCTCTTTAGTGACTTCTTCCCTTCCCTTCTAATACCTTTCCTCCCAAGCATCAAATAAATATAGGAGTAAACAGTAACTCAACAGTCAAACAGAACAAGAAGTAACATGAGCAGCTTCAAAAAGCAAGGAAGAAAAGGAGTACAAACAATGCAGGACAACCTAAATATTCAGGAGGATCTAGAGTCATCAGAAAAATGGTCATATAAAGAACTCAAGGAACACCTTAGACAGATGGAATGGAACCTTAAAGAAGATACGAGACAGCAAATTCAAGCAGCGAAAGAACACATTGAGAATGAATTGCATAAACAGATAAAAGAAGAAGTTAAGCATCTTTATCAGGAGATAGAGATTTTAAAAATAATCAAACAATAATTCTAGAAATGAAGGAAATGATAAACCAAATTAAAAACTCAATTGAGAGTATCACTAATAGAGTGGAGCAAGTAGAAGCCAGAACGTCAGATAATGAAGACAAAATATATCATCTTGAAAAGAGTCTAGCCAACTCAGAAAGGCTGGTAAAACATCACGAGAAAAACATCCAAGAGTTATGGGATAACATAAAAAAAACAAACTTACGAGTCATTGGGATAGAAGAAGGTACAGAGATTCAAACCAAGGGAATGAGTAATCTGCTGAATGAAATAATTACAGAAAACTTTCCAGAAATAAAAAAGGAAACAGATATACAAATTGAAGATGCATACAGGACACCAAGCACACAAAATCACAGTAGACCAACGCCAAGACACATTGTTATAAAGATATCCAATATACAGAACAAAGAGAAAATATTAAAAGCTACAAGAGAAAAGAGTCAGATTACATTCAGGGGTAAACCAATAAGGTTAACAACGGATTTTTCATCACAGACACTGAAAGCAAGAAGGTCATGAAACAATGTATTTCAAACACTGAAAGACAATGGATGCCAACCAAGAATTCTGTATCCAGCAAAATTAAGCTTCAGGTATGACAATGAAATAAAAATCTTTCATGATAAACAAAAGTTAAAAGAATTTGCAGCCAGAAAACCAGCATTGCAAAGCATTTTGAGCAAAACACTACACGAGGAAGAAATGAAAAACAATAACCAAAACCATCAGTGGGAAGTGCCTCAGTAAAGACAGAGGGAGAGGGGAAAGATAATCATGGAGAAACAAACTAAATTTTCTAAAAAAAAGGATAAATAATCAAACATGGCTGGAAGTACAAACCATATATCAATAGTAACTCTAAATGTTAATGGCTTAAACTCTCCAGTAAAGCGACATAGGCTGGTATCATGGATTAAAAAAACAAATCCAACAATATGCTGCCTTCAGGAGACACATCTGATTGGAAAAGACATACACAGGCTGAAGGTGAAAGGATGGGAAAAAATATACCATGCACACGGTCCTCGTAAGCAAGCAGGGGTGGCCATCCTCATATCGAATAAAATCGACATCAAGACTAAGTTAATCAAAAGGGATAAGGAAGGACATTATATACTGTTAAAAGGAACCATTCACCAACAAGACATAACAATTATCAATATTTATGCACCAAATAATGGTGCTGCGACATTCATAAAACAAATTCTCCTCAAGTTCAAGAATCAAATAGACCACAACACAATAATAATGGGTGACTTCAACACACCTCTCTCACCATTGGACAGATCCTCCAAACAAAAGTTAAATAAAGAAACTATAGAACTCAATACCACAATCAATAACCTAGACTTAACTGACATATATAGAATATATCAACCATCATCAAATGGATATACTTTTTTCTCAGCAGCACATGGATCCTTCTCAAAAATAGAACATATATTATGTCATAAGGCAACCCTCAGTAAATATAAAGGGATGGAGATAATACCATGCATTTTATCTGATCATAATGGAATGAAACTGGAAATCAATGATAAAAGAAGGAAGGAAAAATCCTACATCACATGGAAAATGAACAATATGTTACTGAATGATCAATGGGTTACAGAAGACATAAAGGAGGAAATCAAAAAATTCTTAGAGATAAATGAAAATACAGACACAACATATTGGAATCTATGGGACACAATGAAAGCAGGTTTAAGAGGGAAATTCATCGCCTGGAGGTCATTCCTCAAAAAAAGAAAAAAACAACAAATAAATGAGCTCACACTTCATCTCAAAGCCATAGAAAAGGAAGAGCAAAATAACAGCAAATGTAGCAGAAGGCAAGAAATAATTAAAATCAGAGCAGAAATCAATGAAATTGAAACAAAAGAAACTATTGAAAAAATTAACCAAACTAAAAGTTGGTTCTTTGAAAAAATAAATAAGATAGACAGACCTTTAGCCATGCTAACGAAGAGAAGAAGACAGAGAACTCAAATTACTAACATATGGGATGAAAAAGGCAATATCACAACAGATGCTACAGAAATACAGAAGACAATTAGAAATTATTTTGAAAACCTATATTCCAATAAAATAGAAGACAGTGAAGACATCGATAAATTTCTTAAGTTATATGATTTGCCCAGACTGAGTCAGGAGGATACACACAATTTGAACAGACCAATATCAATGGATGAAATTGAAGAAGCAATCAAAAGACTACCAACCAAGAAAAGCCCAGGACCGGATGGATATACAGCGGAGTTTTACAAAACCTTAAAGAAGAATTAATACCAATACTTTTCAAGTTATTTCAGGAAATAGAAAAAGAGGGAGCTCTTCCAAATTCATTCTATGAGGCCAACATCACCCTGATTCTGAAACCAGACAAAGATACCTCAAAGAAAGAAAAGTACAGACCAATATCTCTAATGAACCTAGATGCAAAAATTCTCAATAAAATCCTGGCGAATCGGATTCAAAAACATATCAAAAAAATTGTGCACCATGATCAAGTAGGATTCATCCCTGGGATGCAAGGCTGGTTCAATATATGGAAATCAATAAATGTTATTCACCATCTCAATAGACTTAAAAATAAGAACCATACGATCATCTCGATAGATGTGGAAAAAGCATTCGACAAAGTACAGTATCCCTTTATGTTCAAAACTCTAGAAAAACTAGGGATAACAGGAACATACCTCAACATTGTAAAAGCAATTTATGCTAAGCCTCAGGCTAGCATCATTCTGAATGGAGAAAAATTGAAGGCATTCCCTGTAAAATCTGGAACAAAACAGGGATGCCCTCTCTCACCACTTCTGTTCAACATAGTTCTCGAAACACTGGCCAGAGCAATTAGACAGATGAAAGAAATTAAAGGCATAAAAATAGGAAAAGAAGAACTTAAATTATCACTATTTGTGGACGACATGATTCTATACCTAGCAGACCCAAAAGGGTCTACAAAGAAACTACTAGAACTAATAAATGAATTCAGCAAAGTGGAAGGATATAAAATCAACACGCATAAATCAAAGGCATTCCTGTATATCAGCGACAAAACTTCTGAAACGGAAAGGAGGAAAAGCACTCCATTCACAATATCCTCAAAAAAATATAATACTTGGGAATCAACCTAACAAAAGAGGTGAAAGATTTATACAATGAAAACTACAGAACCCTAAAGAGAGAAGTAGAAGAAGATCTTAGAAGATGGAAAGATATACCCTGTTCATGGATAGGCAGAACTAACATTATCAAAATGGCTATATTACCAAAAGTTCTCTATAGGTTTAATGCAATGCCAATCAAAATCCCAATGGCATTTCTTGAAGAAATAGATAAAGCAATCATGAAATTCATATGGAAAAATAAAAGACCCAGAATAGCAAAAGCAATTCTAAGCAGGAATTGTGAATCAGGCTGTATAGCGATACCAGATTTCAAACTATATTACAGAGCAATAGTGACAAAAACAGCATGGTACTGGTACCAAAACAGGCGCGTGGACCAATGGTATAGAATAGAGGACACAAAGTTACAACTATCTTATATTTGATAAAGGGGCTAAAAGCATGCAATGGAGGAAGGATAGCATGTTCAACAAATGGTGCTGGGAAAACTGTTAATCCATATGCAACAAAATGAAATTGAATCCCTTTCTCTCGCCATGCACAAAAGTTAACTCAAAATGGATCAAGGAGCTTAATATCAAATCAGAGACTCTGCATCTGATAGAAGAAAAAGTTGGCTCCAATCTACATATTGTGGGGTAGGGCTCCAAATTCCTTAATAGGACACCCATAGCCCAAGAGTTAATAACTAGAATCAACAAATGGGTCTTACTCAAACTAAAAAGTTTTTTCTCAGCAAGAGAAACAATAAGAGAGGTAAACAGGGAGCCTACATCCTGGGAACAAATTTTTACTCCTCACACTTCAGATAGAGCCCTAATATCCAGAGTATACAAAGAACTCAAAAAATTAAACAATAAGATAACAAATAACCCAATCAACAAATGGGCCAAGGACCTGAACAGACACTTCTCAGAGGAGGACATACAATCAATCAACAAGTACATGAAAAAATGCTCACCATCTCTAGCAGTCAGAGAAATACAAATCAAAACCACCCTAAGATACCATTTCACTCCAGTAAGATTGGCAGCCACTATGAAGTCAAACAACAACAAGTGCTGGGGAAGATGTGGAGAAAAGGGTACTCTTGTACATTGCTGGTGGGACTGCAAATTGGTTCAGCCAATTTGGAAAGCAGTATGGAGATTCCTGGGAAAGCTGGGAATGGAACCCCCATTTGACCCTGCTATTGCCCTTCTTGGACTATTCCCTGAAGACCTTAAAAGAGGATGCTACAGGGATACTGCCACATCGATGTTCATAGCAGCACAATTCACAATAGCTAGACTGTGGAACCAACCCAGATGCCCTTCAATAGATGAATGGATAAAAAAAAAGGTGGCATTTATACACCATGGAATATTACGCAGCACTTAAAAACGACAAAATCATGGAATTTGCAGGGAAATGGATGGCACTAGAGCAGATTATGCTAAGTGAAGCTAGCCAAGCCCTAAAAAACAAATGCCAAATGTCTTCTTTGATATAATGAGAACAACTATGAACAGAGCAGGGAGGAAGAGCAGGAAGAAAAGATTAACATTAAACAGAGACATGAGATGGGAGGGAAAGGGAGAGAAAAGGAAAATTGCATGGAAATGAAGGGAGACCCTCATTGCTATACAAAATTACATATAAGAGGTTGTGAGGGGAATGCGAAAATAACCATGAGAGAAATGAATTACAGTAGATGGGGGTAGAGAGAGAAGATGTGAGGGAAGGGGAGGGGGGATAGTAGGGGATAGGAAAGGTAGCAGAATACAACAGTCATTAATATGGTATTATGTAAAAATGTGGATGTGTAACCGACAAGATTCTGCAATCTGCATTTGGGGTAAAATTGGGAGTTCATAACCCTCTTCAATCTAATGTATGAAATACGATATGTCAAGAGCTTTGTAATGTTGTGAACAACGAATAAAAAAAAAAGTAGAACCAAAACATCGTTAAAGTTTGGGCTCATTCACATCACTATTTTCCCATGTGCAATGTAAAGATTAAGTAAATGTAATGTGTTAGTAATTATATCCTCATATTTATTTTTATGTTGAGAATATTTAATCATTAACTATAGCAGAATCTAACTTAGGCACTTTCAGATAGTGAAAGTTGTCTCTAAACAATAGCAACACAAACCCTAACATCAACAATTCCATCATGTTCTTGTAAAATATCCTGTCTTCCCTCTTGAAAAGTACACCAAGTATATGGAAAGTCATATTATTGTTTTCTTCTTCTATTTGGGGAAAAGTAAGTACAAATATGTAACAAGGTCAAGAACCACATTGTTTCATGGTTCACTCTCTATTTTCAGGTTGTAGCAGATTCTTCATTTTCACTTTCAGATTTTTCAGAAATAACTTTTTCTAAGTATCACTGAATCAGATAAAGAATATTTGAGTGGCTAGAGGATGCTAGATGTCCTGAACCATTTTGTCACTTAGGAATGCCTGGAACAGAAATAAGTCTTGGGTTTCTCCCTTGGGATGACAAGGGTTAGAATGCTAATCACAACTTTTATTTTATGAAATAGCATACCTGAAGAAGTCAGTGTGACTAGAGGGATTTCACTAATTAGTATAAACTACCTTTTCCAAAGCAGGATTTTTGTGCAAAGCTGCCTGTTGGTTGTAGTTTTATACTATAAGCACTTTCAAAGAAGTCCATTTACCCTGTGTGTTTGATATATGTTTTCTTTCAGTTAATTATCTAGGAATTACATGGCATCAGGATTCTTGTAAAATAACTTCATTGTTAATAACTACAACAAAAAACAGGAGCATTATTTTCCTTGCAGACTATTTTTGCAAGCTCTCCAAATTTCTTGTACTTCTTTTTCTCTATTAATAGAACAATATTTTAAAAAAATTTTTAGTTGTATATGGACTCAATGCCTTTATTTGTTTTTATGTGGTGCTAGGATTGAAACCAGTGCCTCACACTGTGAGGCAAGTGCTCTACCACTGAGCTACAACTCCAGCCCTAGAATAATAATTTTTTAATCTTATTTTATTTTTTTGCATTTCTCAGATTTCTGTATAGTGTATATATGCTGTGAAATTTGGAAGGTTTTTGGTTTTCTTCAATACTGTAATCAAACTATCCAACAGTGCATGGCATGTGACAGGCACTGCTATTGTGGGTTGGCTTGGCTCAGTTGGGCAATTCATATGCTCCACAAGGTGATCATTCCAAAGAGTGCTCAGATAGGACTAGAAATTCATGATGGGGTAGCTGGAATGATTGAGGACTGGCAGGGCCTTTACTTCTGTCCACTTTAACTTTTACAATGTGCCTCATGCCTCCAAGAGCATTTTTATTTTAAAACCTAACCTATAGAATTGTTTTTGAAAGTCCTTGAGCATTTTCCAAATTGGTTCTTATATGATCATTAATTAAGTTGAGGTAAAATGAAAATATATAGGCTTTTAATTGTATCATATGAGATGCAATAATTCCAAGAAATTTAAAACACTAATATTCTACATTTCATAAAAAAATCTGAGCCATAATGGTGAGTTGATAACAAAGTTTTACAGCTTTTCATTTCAGTACATTGGGGTTATTGAATGACATACTTTTTATTTGTACAGAGCTTGCTTTGAACACTAGGAATAGCAAATACAATTTTAAAATATTTTATGGAAATGTATTCTTGTTGAATTTGTTTTCTAAGTGGTATTTTTCAGAAGCCATTGGCACTCAAGTGCTGACAATAGAAAAGTACATTCTGAGTATCTTCCCCCTCGATATGATATCTTACTAAATGTATTATTTCTTGTTATAATGTTGCAACTGCAGAAGTTACACAAAGCATCAATTCTAAATTAAAACATTGAGAGCATACCACTGTCTGTGGCTACAGAATAATTGGAACATAACTCCTTTACAGGAATTGTAAAACCAACATTTAGTTCCAGCACTGGTGAAATTATGTTTCAGAGCACTGAGAAAATGCAGAAAATTTCAAGGATTGCTATTTTCTTTTGTGCAATATACAAAAATCAGTCAAAAAAGAGAGCAAAATATCAAAAGTGTAGTTTCATTGAGTTTTCCACACATTTTGATTTTGTATTTCTGATTAAAGTTGTTTTGTTTAATGTACTCTTCTCTTCATATTGACAATCAATTTAGATTATGTTTAGGTTTGCCTAGATCCATGACTTCTCACCATCCACTACTCCAAGATTTAGGTATTAACACATCTGTGTTGACTTTAGTTTACATAAACATAAAACAATAAATCAGTATCCTATGATTTATAGTCAACACATTGAATCTAGTTTTAGAACAATAATGATCTTTGAGGGAAAATATGAACTATAAAACTATAATTAAGTTACTGAAATTATACTTCCCCTGCTAAACCATACAAAATTAACTAGAAGAATAAAAATATAAATTACAATTATAGAGTAAAAAATCTTGGAACTATAATTAAACACACCTTATTTAAGTAAAGTTTTAACTTTCAACAGTGTTTACCCAGCAGATAAGTGTTGTCCCATTTACTAGTCAGAGGAGTACAGTGATCCTGACACTTGTCCATTATAGGTGTCCTTTGCACTGGTTATTCCAGTATTTCTTTCATATCTTAAGCTGTGGAATTAAATAAATACTCTTCCTATCAAGAAGTAGGATCAGGGCTGGGGATGTGGCTCAAGCGGTAGCACGCTCGCCTGGCATGCATGCAGCCCGGGTTCGATCCTCAGCACCACATACAAACAAAGATGTTGTGTCCGCCAACAACTAAAAAATAAATATTAAAATTATCTCTCTTTCTCTCTCTCTCTCTCTCTTAAAAAAAAGAAGTAGGATCAGTTTTCCCTTTCTGTACATAGGTGTACTCATAACTGTTTTTGCGCAATAGAATGTAAAATATTTTAGGATGCTGATGGTAGCACTAGATCATTAAGAAGCCAGCTACCCTGTACTACCCTAAGATAGTCCATGCTAGAGAGGCCACTATAGATGCTTCAGTTGAGAACCCTAGTTAAGTTGCCAACTAAAAATCTCACCTAACAATGCTGTTAATAAGTCCAACCTAGTTGTGCCTTCAGATGCCAGGACCCCCAACTGACACTTGAGAATCACCCAGAAAGAATCATCCAGGGAGACCTTCCAAAATTTCTGACCCACAGATTCATGAGCAAAATAAAACAGCTGTTTTACTCCACTATATTTAGAAGTAATTTATTATCAAGAAACAAATAACTAGACTATAAATCCATTTGAAGGTTTAAAACAAATAAGTACTTAGTAGAGATTCCCTCCTTCAGGTCCTGCCTCTTTAGAATAAATTGCAATGAAACTCCCATTTTTTTCCATTTCTTACTCTTCATTATTGAGGTGGGAGATGGTTCAGTCTAGTTCAGTCAATTTCTATATGGTATACTCCACTTTGGATTCTTTGACTAATAGTCTTTGTCTTGGGCAAAGTTTCTTCTTTTTTTCCCAAAACTCATCTGGATTTTATTCTTTATCATCCAATGGAAAAATTTATCACATACTGAATGTGTTCATGTTTTACTATTCTTCACTCAGCCTTTCACTTTCTATACATGTTACACTGTAGCAATTTGGTATTGGCCCCAGCTATTTATGCTTATATCAATTTCTACAGTAGTCAAAATGATTGAGAAATATTTATTGTCAAGTCTAGAACTAAATCTTAGTGCAATAAAAGAGTGGAGTATCTGTCTCTCCCTTACTTTTTTTTACTTTTATGTTACTAACTAAAAACCACTTCTAAATGTGCCAGTTATAATTCTTATCCACTGAGGTGAAGAGCAAAATGCATATTATCCTGTATAATATTCCATGGTTTTATAGAATATGCCTGATATATAGTTATAAAAGAAATAACATACCCAGGTATTCTGAGTATGTTATGTATGCATCCCAAATCATTTTTACACACTTCATTTTTACAGCTACCCTGTACTACCCTAAGATGGTAAACATTTTCTTAATTGTTTATATCTAGCAATCTTCTAAATAAAGTCAAAGATTTTATTTAGGAGTAAATATAAATATTTTATTTAGGAGTAAATATTTAGGTAAACAGATTATTTTGAGACATTTGGTAGATACTGCAAAATTTAAACCAGATAGATAGTTGATGGATATTTTCATATTTCATAACCATAGCAATTGGTTAATTATGCCTGCATTAAATATAATGCAGTTACAATAAAGCCACTATAACTATGTTTTATCCTAATCAATACCCTAAATACTCATCTGACTTTGTGTGAAAAAGAATGTGTTTTATTTCTAGTTAAATGTTGATCCACACTGCTTACAGTTATTACTGGGCCAACTTTTATGCCTAGGTAAAGTTGCCCTATATACAAGCCTATTTTCAGCTTAGGCTACTCAATTTTTCTTATAAAGTTTCACACTTATATTTCAGTCATTTACAAAGTGTATAGATTTGTTTTTGTTAAGCTGTAAAGAATATCTTCATAATGTTTTCTTACAAAATGACCTTAAGTATATTTATTAACATATTCTATTAAAAGTACAAATGAAAAAAATAGATTTATAAGAATTTTGAAAGGCTGAGCAAATCATTTATTTGATCAGATTCTAAAGCCTGTGAAACTATTCAATACCAGAGCCACTAGCCACATTTAGCAATTAGCACTTAAAATGTGGCTATATAAATTGAGATATGTTATTTGTGTCAAATATCCTTTGAATTTCTAAGTACAAAAAGTAAAATATTACATTAATAGTATTTTACATTGATTACATTATTAAATGATAATATTTTAGATATTAGGTTAAATAAGATAAATTATTAGAATTAATTCATACATGTCACTCATATTTTAATTATGTATCTATTGCATAGCACTACATTGCTCTAAAGGTAATTCTTGGATTAAATCATGAGTGAATTGAGTGCAGGGACCAGAGTTTTGACCTACCAGTGTATCATTATTGTATTATTCTTGATTTTATTTGTACCACTAACCTGCCTTATAGGAGAGTATAAGAAATATTCCTGTTAATATTACAACTTTAGGGTTGTCGTTAAGAATAAGTAACCAAATTACATAGGATGTTCTTATAAAGACTGTATCAGTTGGTCTGGGATTGTGGCTTAGTGGTGGAGCACTTGCCTAGCATGCATGAGGCACTGAGTTTGATTCTTAGCACTGCACAAAAAGAAATAAAAGGTCCATCAAAAAAATTTTAAAAAGACTATCAGTCAACATAGGATGGGTTATACTGCAGTAACAAGCTCTAAAATCTCATTGGCTTAGAATAATGAAGGCTGGTTTCTTTCATAGGCCTCAAGCTCTTCACAGTTTGAAGGAAGGGTTCTTTGTTCATTATAGGTACTCAAGGACTATGACAAGAAGGTCATCCAGTATATCAAATACTGCTAAGCCAAAGGGAAAGAAGAGAGAATGGGGTTACACATCGAATTAAAAAAAAAAAAAATATATATATATGTATATATATATATATATATATATATATATATATATATATATATACATATATATATATATATAATCACAATAGCCTAAGAAATTTATTTCATGTATCAGTATTTTTTAAAATCTTTAAAAATTTTCAGTTGTTTCTGGGGTATGTATTTGTTTAAAAATAGCTACAGTATTTTACCTTATAATGCTTTCCTGATTACTAATCATAATTATTATTTAGTTTTATTTCTCCCCATGTAGATTTGCATCATTTGTGCAATAATACCCATATATAGTGGTAATAATAATTGTTAGAACTGATATTAACTTTATCTTTATTTAAATATTTGGAACCCTTGGACTTATTTTTCTAAATTTAGCTTTCCTTCTTCCATATTTTCTCATTTATTTTAATGTCCTGTATTTATGCATACCTGTAAAATACCTGAATTTTTTTAAATAAAATAACTTTTGCACACTTATCCATATGTGAAAAAGGAAGAGATTTTTAGGAAAAGTATTTTAAAATATTTGATATATTATGGTTTGCAAATTATACAAAATAATAATTCTCATAAGTTTAATAATTAAAGCTTTTAGTTTTAATAGTGTTTAAATTGTTTATTGGTAGTGACCTTACCTGTGTAATCTAAGAAAAAAAGGTTTTTTATTCTCAATAACTAATTCAGCAGTATTCTTTTTGTTATCTCACAGGAGTGACTGAATTGGTCACTTTTCTATTTAAAGATAGATTCTTTTTTTCTCCTTTCACTCAATGTATATATATGCTACTTGAGAATAAAAATCTAATTATTTTAAGAATGACTGGAAAAAATAAAATGTTAAGAAACTAGAGTGACCTTTACTTAATTGGTTCATGACAATGCAAATAGATAAATATTATTTCAATGCTGGTTTTGAAGTCAAAACCCATACTTACCTATAATATTTATATCTAAAAATATGACATATAATTTTGACCTGCTATACATATAAATTATGATGATATATACTATCTGAGTATTAATGTTTACCTCTAAATATTTTTAAATAATATTTACCTCATAGAATAAATGTACATAAAAACAGTTTTTAAATGTTTCTAGGCCACTAGAAGTGTGGATCATTAGCAATTGAAGACACCAACAAGTACATTTTAATGACCAATTTTGGTTTAAAATTGTTCTATCAAAGTTAGTAAATGTATTGAACATTATAAAAGAAAATGTGTGGCGAGATTGTCATAATTTGATGTTGTTAACTATACCTGTAAATACAAAAACTTCAGTTCTAACTTTAGTGTGCTAACCATCGTAATATGCATGGTAATTCCCAGATTAGTAGTTCTCTTGTGATGATATAAAGTTATAGCCAGCTATCAAGGAAAACTTTCATTTTTTTAATCTTCCTTAATACTTCATCATTCTATATCTAGCACTAATCTTATTTTTACTAAGTAAAACATCAATAAGGGGTCTGGGGTTGTAGTTCAGTGGTAGGGTGCTTGCCTCGCATGTGTGAGGCTCTGGGTTCGATAATAAATAATAAAAATAAAGTATGCTAGCAAAGCTTTTTTGCACAAATAGAGCATGGCTTTTTATTTCTCTGGTTTTATATGATGTGGAGTTACACCATTTGTGCAATAATACCCATATATAGTGGTAATAATGTCCATATCATTCTACCATCTTTCCCCTACACACTCCATCTCCTCTCCTACACACTCCATCTCCCCTCCTTCCCTCCCCTCTATCCCCTCTGCTCAATCCAAAACTCCCCCTTTCTCCCCTTGCCCCTCACCCATTATGGATCAGCATCCACTTATCAGAGAAATCATCCACTTATCTTGTATTTGCACTTATCAGAGAAATCATTTGGCCTTTGGATTTTGGGGATTGGCTTACTTCGCTTAGCATGATATTCTCCAATTCTGACCATTTACCCATAAATGCCATAATTTCATTCTTTAAGGCTGAATAGTATTCCATTGTGTATATATACCACAGTTTCTTTATCCATTCATCTATTTAAGGGTATCTAGGCTGCTTCCACAGTTTAGCTATTGAGAATTCAACTGCTATAAACACTGAGGTGGCTGCATTACTGTAGTGTGCTAATTTTAATATATATATATATATATATATATATATATATATATATATTTTTTTTTTTTTTTTTTTTTTTGGTATAGACCAAAGAGTGGGATAGCTAGGTCAAATGGTGGTTCCATACCAAATTTTTGAGCAGGTCACACAGGGTAGATAGCAGAAGTTTATTGGAAAGGTGTAGTACATGTTGTGGTGTGAATTGACAAATACAATCAATAAAAGTGTCATAAACAGGCCTAAGACTCCATTTTGCCGCTTTCTATAAAAAACTGTTACAAGAGCTGTTTCTAAGAAACTGAAATGAAAGATGTTTCCTTATTTTAAAAAAAATTGTTTTTCTGTACTTTGTACCCCACAATTTGTACCCTACGCAGGATGTAGCAGTGGTTGTGGGTCTACAAGTCTTTGAAGTAGATTCTTGCCCCACCAACCCTCTCCCAAATTCAGGATATGACTGTCTAGCACCTGCTTGAACCCAAGACTGTGGTCAACTGAATTGCAAAGTTAATGCTTTTTTTTTTTTTTTTTTTTTTTTGCTTCTGTTTATCGCTTGCTTGCTGAATGGAAAATCCCAGTCATGCCTAGAGCCTACAGGTCCCACTTATTAATGTTTTAATTTCTGTGATTGGCTAACTTACATGACGATAAGAAAGTCACTGAGTTGTGGTTTTTATCCTTATATTCTCCTTGGATAGACCAGGAAGCTGCTGTCCTCCCACTGAGCTTGAGTTTCTACAAGTGGGTGACAGTCCCTGGCCAGGTAAATAAAGCTCTCTTTTGATTTGAATTCAGACTTAGAGTGTTTTATGAAGTGGCTCCCCATAACAGTACACAGCGATCAGAACAAACTAAATGAGACAACTTTGGGAGCATGACACATTCTTTGCAGGGTTGGGGGATTTAAGAACTTTGATTCTTGGAATGGGACTGAAGCCCTTCCCTGCTGAAATTAGGGAAAATGCAAATTAGGGAAAACTTCCTGATCCCAGGGACTTTTGCTCCCCTTTGATATGACACGCAGGGTTCTTGGAGCTTGGAAGGAACCAAATCACATGAAATTCCATTTGGCCTGTTTGAAACCTTTGGAATTCTGTCTTTTATTACAAATACCTCTTTCTCCTGGAGCTTCTTGGAGATGAAATCTTTGGAATAATAGTTCTTGCCATCTTCCTTGAGGCTGAATATCTCTGGGGGAGAGGTGGTTATGACTTAGTTTCCTTTTTGCCCTAGACCTGTATTAGGACCTGCCTAATAAAAGTTTCTTTGTTCTTGCCTGATTTTGATAAGGTTCCCCTGAGGTTTTAGTTTTTATGATGCATATATATGTCTGCTGTCCTCTCTATGAATTACTACCCTTCATTGGCCCACCTATTCATGTCTAACACTCCCACCTAACAGTAAGAGAGACAAACATTCCCCTGGGCTTTGTTTGGCCCTGCTTCAGGTGTTATCTTCATTCTCAGAATCAGGCTGAGGAGTAGCTAACAATAGTAAATTACAGCATCCTAGCTAGCAGAAATAGAATAGATAAGAAACTTGGTACATGCACATGTATGCACGCGCGTGCACACACACACACACACACACACACACACAGAGTTACCATTTAACTGTCTATTCCTAATTGCCATTCATCACTCCTATTCATATTTCCTTAGTCAATATAAGTCATATGGAATAGCAAAGCATAATTTGCCCAAAGACAGCACTACATGTCACATATCAATGATCAGCAATAAATAATCCTCTTAGAGACAAAGGAGAAATGAACATTTGGGAACAATTATTCAGTCCACATCACAGAAGAATGTAATAAAAGTTGGAGAATAGAGAAGGGCAGAATACTGACCCTGGTGTCTTCCATCCTGAAGGTTGAATTTTTTAAAAAAGGAAATGGCAAAAGAAGGAATAACAGAGTAGAAAAGTCAGATCTGTCTGTTGTGATCCAATCCAAGGGTTTTTCAAATAGGAGAGCATGGTCAAATGCATTTGGTGCCTATGAATAATCAAATAAGAAAGTTATAGACATAATTCTTCACTGCATTTCTCAAAATGAGCAAGGCTGGAGTCCTCAAAAAGTGCATTTTAAGTACATTTTCAGAGTAATAGTACAGTGAGCTCAGAAATGATTGAGGATTTCTTGTCCTGATATAAGGCAGCCCAAATTAGCATAAAATCACTCCTGTGCTGTAAGCTCCTAGAAATCCTGGATAAAGTACAACAATAGCGAAATATATTGCTGAAGTTGTAAGAAAGCAAGGAAAATCCCCAAATGCCAGAAACAAAGAGGAAATGAAAAGATAAGGCCGTAGCACTGAGCTTGTTGTTATGGAGGTGATAGGGAGCAAAGAAAGAGCTTTATAGAACCCATAAAAGTCATTATTAAGGCTAAGGCTTGGGTTTTTAAAGCTTACCAAGATATAGGGGGGAAATAACTTGTACCAATGTGATGTTTCGGTGTAGAGTCTCTGGCTACAAACAAAATGTCCCATGTAAAAACAGAAAATCATGGCTATGGCAAAATTTTATCATGTATTTCTTCCAGATGATGCTTACTTAGATGTCATGTTATCCTGTGAATTCTTCTGTATATTTGGAATATTTCATATTTAACATGATAGTAGTTTGAAAGTATTGATAGAAATATTGAATATAAATGATATCAGATAATAAAGTCAGTCGTGAGGGATCTCTTGTTTAGGTTATCAAGTGAAACATGGTAAAATACCTAAAATATTACTATAAGTATCAAAAATTCCAAAAGTATTCTGACTTAAAGAAAAACCAATAAACATACACAAACCTTCTTTGTTCTACAATATAAAGAAAGAAGAAATGGGTAAGGTACTGAAAGACATTTCTTTGAATAGAGTTGGGACTTTGTTCCTCTACAAAAAGGGAGGAATGAGAAGCTCATATTATAATCACAAACTTGTTGAGAGGAGGCTTTAAGAGAACTTCTCTAAAAGTGTGATAAGTATTCTTTGTGCTTAGAAAACATAATAGATTGATGTATTATGTACACTGAAGAATTTCTAGACAGAAATCGGACTATCAGCTAGAAGCAGCAGGACAGAGAAAGATGGTAAAAAGTTATTTGGGGCAAACAATGAATTAGCTTCTCCTGGTTAGGTCTACTTTAAATGAGCATCATTCTTGTTGAACTCCTTCAGAGAGTCTTGTGGAGTAGATGTTTTGCTTGACAACCTAAATGTCATCTCCCTCACAACTGACTTTGTTGTTTGGTAGCTTTTATATATCAAGATCTCTGTCAATAATTCCAAATTAGCATCTTGTTTTAAAAATACTATACTAAGGGAGATAGGGGCAAAAATAAACAAATGCCTGTCAGAAGAACCCAATAGGAATGTCTCCAGAACATTAAAAAAAATAGCTGTCTTATACCTATTCACCAATGGGAGATGGTGCTAGATGTCAATTGCACTTACATAAAACTTTCTTTTTTTGTCACAATCCTCTTTTTCCCCTGGGCCTTAGTATGAAGGTTTAAAATAAATATATATGTAGCACATGCCCTTAGGAAGTTAAGAGAGGAAATTAAATGCTAAGTAATAAAAGAATTAGGACCCCACGCTCTTTCCCAGTACTATCTGTCTACCTAAATCAAATTGTGATGGATAAGGGGAAATATTATGATTGAATGAATTTCAGATATTTGATCATAGCCAAGGATCAGATATACTAAGATCTGTGTGTTGTTAATAAAAGTGACTCTATACCTATTTCTTAGAGAATATAATGGGATTTTAATGAAATAGTTATTTGAATAAGAATGTCAGAGTAAATTTATATGAAGGCCAATAGGTTGTGGATAGAAAATGTGATATTTTGCATCTAGTAATCATTGGTGATACCAAAGTTCAGCTCTTAAGTCAATGTGTTCAGAATTTCAGGTTGCATTTTTTTTTTTTTGCAGCTTCCAATGAGGAGCATAAAACTAGGAAATGAATTGAATTTTGATGCCAAATAAATTGTTGACCCACTGAAGGTCAGACATTTTAGGCACAAATATAATGGAAAAAAATTGGAGTTGATAGGCATTTGGAATGATAATAGGAACAAACTTGAAGCCAGATAATGAGGCTGATTAAAAACAACTCTGATTTTATAAGGTTTTTTTTTTTAGTATGACGACTATTGTTAAGTCAAGGTTGTGATTATTTTTCGGACATCAAAAGATGATTGATCTATATTTATCTGAAGTGATTGTGTAATAAGGTACAGAAAGGAAACATCAAAATGAGCCTCAAACATGTCCATTTTATATGAAGTTAGGTGTGTGTGTGTGTGTGTGTGTGTGTGGTGTATATATATATGTATAAAATCGAATATCATTCAGTCATAAAATGATATGAAGTAGTAATATTTAATGCAATATGAATGAACCTTGAAAATATTATGCTAAGTGAAAGAAGCCAAATTTAAAAAAAAAAGTCTGGGGCTGGGTTGTGGCTCAGTGGCAGAGCACTTGCCTAGCATATGTGAGGCACTGGTTCAATCCTCAGCACCACATAAAAGATAAATTAATAAACAAATATATTGTCTGTCTGTCCCTCTACAATGAAAAATTATGTATTTTTAAAATTCATGTTATTCTATCTCTAGGAAATATCCAGAATAGATAAATCCATAAAGACAAAACCAGGCTGGGAGTTCACAGGAACTTGGGGGGAATATGGAATGAAAAGAAACTGCTTAAAGGATATAGATCTTCCTTTTGGGGGGATGAAAATGTAGATTCAGAACCACATAGAAGTAATTGAACAACAATATAAATATATTAAATGCCACTGAATTGTTTGCTTTAAAGTGATCAAATTTATGCTATGTGAATTTCATCTCAATTTCAAAAAAAAAACACAGCAAGAATTACTTTAAATGGTATAAAATAATGTTAGAAAATTTTGAGGAATTAAGCACTTATGTACTATGGGAATATAAATAAGTATGAGTATTTATGAATAATATATCAGGACTGGGGCTGTAGCTTAGTGGCAGAGTGCTTGCCTTGAACATGTGAGGCACTGAGTTTGATTCTCAGTACCACATACAAATAAACAAATAAAATAAAGGAATTCTGTCCATCTACAATTACAAAACATTTTTTAAAAAGAGTAATATATCAATATATTTCAAAAATAAATCATTCCCTGACTTACAGGCAATTTCAATTTAAGATATTAATCCTAAAACTATATCCCATAACTTTAATCCAGAAATTTCATACTCCATATATATTTTGAAAGCTCCCTTTATCACCCTTAAACCCATTATGCACAACTAGAAATAGGTTTAAAGAAATATACTGTTCATATTTATATATTTGGGAGCAATAACAAGTTTTATTTATGAACAATGTAGTTTTCTTTATATTCTGCAGAAGCAGGAAGTTTGGTTTAAATATTTAGAGTCTCAAAATTTAAAGGAATCTCATCTACTGTCAGAGTCCTTTCCTCAACATCTCTAAGAAGAGCTCTTTTAGAAAATTCTCAGGGGAAAAAATTAAGGACATAACTTAGTATGTGCGA
The DNA here is from genome assembly GCF_045843805.1 of Urocitellus parryii. Taxonomy (NCBI): domain Eukaryota; kingdom Metazoa; phylum Chordata; class Mammalia; order Rodentia; family Sciuridae; genus Urocitellus; species Urocitellus parryii. Next base: position 111,499,262 of record NC_135547.1, read on the forward strand.
AGGCAGCTTTGTGGACAAATTCACTTAAAAGAATATTTTCCCTCTGCTGTTTTCACTGTTTACTTGTGGCCTTAAAACAAATCCTAATTATGCCCATACAGAGCAAATTTACTCTGTTGAACCCCAAATTCTTTAGAAAGCAATTGTCCTCTAGATTGAGCATTCCTGGTTCTTTGCATCATGCATTCATGAAAAGGCATATACAATCACTAGGCACTTAGTTAATCACTAATACTAAAGAAACATTTATCCATTGTAATAGCTAGTAGGAAAAATAATACCAAAAGTCTTTTGTTTTTTTGCTTAGCATTTTCTTAAAACATTCAAATTTGCTTTATTTTAAGATTAAAATAAAACCCTGGCATCCTGTGAATTTGGGAGCCAAGTTGTATATAGGAAATTATTATTATGTTGAATTATGAATCCCTGAAAAATAAAGCTTTACAAAAGAAATGCTGGCACAACCTTAATTGCTATTCAAAATGTTGACATTTTAATCTATGTAAATACTCTAATAATATCCTCTTTTCTGTGTATCTAAGCTTTCAAAGCTATTTAAAGCCTTTGGTATTTATATATTGTAGGTTTGTAGGACCCTTGTGAGAGAAACCCTTTCAAAACAAAATCATTCATTTGGACTGACTAGATGAAAAACATGAGCACACAAGTATTCAGATCCAGCATCATGATTCCCTTAGCATCATGATTATATGAGTTCTATAAAGTCCAGTTCTGTGGGGAGCTAGGAAAATGCTTTCTAGAATTGCTAGAATTTGAATATATTCCCTAGTTCTAATTCTTTGGCTAAAATGCCTTCATTTGCATTTTCTTTTTTTTTAAAGAGAGAGAGAGAGAGAGAGAGAGAGAGAATTTTAATATTTATTTTTTAGTTTTCGGCAGACACAACATCTTTGTTTGTATGTGGTGCTGAGGATTTGAACCCGGGCAGCATGCATGCCAGGCGAGCGCACTACCGCTTGAGCCACATCCCCAGCCCCTCATTTGCATTTTCTACTAAAATTTTTTCTTTTAAAGAATTTGTAGTTGTAAATGGACACAATACTTTTATTTTATTTATTTATTTTTATGTGGTGCTGAGGATTGAACCCAGGGCCTCAAATGTCCTAGGAAACTGCTCTACTACTGAGCCACAACTACAGTCCCCACACATATTATCAAAGAATATGCTTTTATGTCTATTATTAAATAAATCAATAGTGTGTTTAATGGTTTTCTTCAAAAGGAATTCCAAGGAATTATCCAGAAAATAATCAAAACCCAGAGGATTAGCTCTCAATTTGAGCTTCCAGGCAAACATTCATAAAGCCTACCCTGAAGGTAACTTGCCCTGGCATTAGACATTTACAAAGGGAAAACAAAAAGGTACAGGTTTCTTGTTTCTGATTTGAGTACTGTATAGCCATTTCAGGGAACAACAAATAACATTGCAAAAGATTATCTTTAAAGTATATCATGTATAAATTTATAGGGTTTAGCTGAAGTGGGCATTTCTTATGTTATGTGATAACACTAAATAACTGGAGAACATTTAGTCATGTTTTTCTGGAGAAATAACCTGAAATAATGATTAAGAAAATGAATGCTACAATGTACATATACTGAAGCTTCTGGTTCCGTACCTGGAATTTATAGTCTTTGTTTCAATAATAATTCTACATTGATGGGTTCCAATTTCTTCAAATATTAATCTCAATATTTTTTCTTTCATTAAGGGAGTTTCACTCAAAACGTTTTGTGTTTTGAGGTTTTTAATTGCTTTTTAATTTTTAAAACCATTTCATATTATCTTGAAGCACAAATAACCTAGACTAAAATGGACAAATTTTAGATACACAACTCAGTGATTTCTGATCATTTTAAAATTAATACACTTTTAAAAAATAGTTAAATTTAGAAAAAAAATTGAGAACATGGCATAGAGTTCCTGTATTTTATATATCTTACTTCATACACTATACCCTATTATTAGTATTTTCACTAGTGTTTTATGTTTTTATAACTATTGAACCAATGTTTGATGTATTACTATTAACTAATGTCCATAGTTCACATTAAGATCTACTCTTTAGGATGTATAGTTCTATGGGTTCTAACAAATCTATAATTCCATATATATACCCTTGTAGTATCATTTTAAAAAAGTTGTACTATTCTAAAAATCTTCTGTTCCTTACTTATTATTGTCCTTCCATCTTCCCCAATCCCCAGCAACCACTGATATTTGCCTTTTCAGAAAAGTTTTTTTTTAACTTAGCAATATGCATATAAGTTTCCTCTAGTCTTTTAACTTATCATTTTTACTTCTTTAAGGGATTATGCTTTGGGTGTTATGTGGAAAGAAGTATAGCCAAACCCAAGAGGATATAGATTTTCTTTTTTGTTATCTTCTAAAACTTTTGTTTTAGTTTGCATTTAACATTTAGGTCTATGGTTCTCTTTCAGTTAACTTTTATGAAAGGTGTAAGGGGTATATGCATATTCACACATGAATGTACAACATTTGTTGAAAAAATCATCCTTTCTTTTTTTAATTGCCTTTGCTCCTTTGTTAAAACCAGTTGACTACATTTGTTAAGGTCTATTTATAAGATCTTGAATCTGTTCCATTGAACTATTTGTTTTTTCTTTTGCCAATACCACAATATCATGATTAGTATATTTTTATATAATAAGTCTTATAAACAATAGCATTAGTCTTCCAACTTTGTTTTTCTTTTTAAGTATTGTATTAGTTATGTGGGTGGGATCTTTTGCTTTTTCATATATACCTAGAATCAAATTGTTGACATTCAAGAAATAACTTTGTGAGACTTTAAGCAGGATTGTTAAGAAGAGACATCAAAGATACTTGCTAAAGTGACAAAATAGAATTCTTGAAGGCCAGGATGATCAGATAACAAAGGAGAATATTTGCTCTAAACTGCTTTAACAGAATTCTTGCTAAAACTGGATACGCAGGCTAAAGACAAAGCCCAAGAATGAGGTCAAGTGAAAAAAAAAGCATCAAAGGAGCTTTTCTAAAGTTTGGACAAGGATAGAGTCTTTGTCATTGGGCTGTGTCCAATATTTTCTGTTGCTGTTAGTACAAGAGGCTTTATATCCCACTAGTGTCCTTGTTTTTCTCCCCTCCCCAGTTTTCTTTGTATTTACCTAAGAAATCATTCTTGAACAGAATGTCTGTTTTTTGGCTCTTTTGATTTTAAATAATTAGTATATTTTTGAAGCTATGTAAATTTGGTGGTAAGGAGTGAGGAAGGGGAAGCCTTTTATAATTTATTACCAAATCTCATTTTTAGTAGGGTTAGGTCCTTTTGCTGTGACATTCAGTACATCGTTTCTCCTCCTCCTCCTCCTCCTTCTTGTCTTCTTACATGAGACTGGAAGGCTAGAGAGAGACTGGAGCTGGCCAGTTATGCTACCCAAGTCAATAAAGGTTTAGTACAATACTTTCCCTTGAACATAGGTCTCTTTCTTGGAGAATACTTTGTTTATATCTCAAGTGTTATTTTTCTACTCTGTGTGTTTATACAGGGTTACTGTTTCCTCTGTCTATAAGAAGGGTTTTTCTCTAATCTTTTCTATCAGAAACTAATACATCTTTTACAGGTCAAATCCATAAAAATGTCCACCACCACCCCTCAAGTGTTTGGGCTCCTAAGTTTTTGACTCTCAAGCTAATCTACACTTAGCCTTTAGCAGTTTGTCAAAATTGCTCATATGGGGTTGCTGCCGATTAATGGTTCCAGCAGTTTCTGCTGACATTATGCTGATCTGTGATTCTCTGTATTCACCTGTCCACATTTCAGTGTGGCAATTTTCCCTGTGATCTCAGTTCTCCAATATCTCTACAAAGTCATTTTTTTTTTTCAGTTTGGTTGGCTTTTTGAAAATCACTGTTGTGAGTTCCTTATATGTCAGAACTGAAACTGAGTTCAATAGCTTTTTTTAATTATTCATGTATACAATATCTTTATTTTATTTTAGAGTGGTGCTGAGGATCGAACCCAGTGCTTCACGCATGCTAGGCAAGCACACTACCTCTGAGCCGCAACCTCAGCCCTCAATAGCTTTAAAAAAAGATTAGATGTTGAATGGACCTTTATTTTATTTATTTATATGCAGTACTGTGAATCAAACCCAGTGCCTCACACATGCTAGGAAAGTGCTCTACCACTGAGCCACAACACCAGCCCCTCAATAGCTTTTTTAAAAAATGTATTTATATATTTGTTCTAATCAGTTATACATGATATTAGAATCCTCCTTGATTCATTGTACACAAATAGAGCACAATTTTTTACTTTTCTGGTAGTACACAAAGTAGGATCACACCATTTGTGCAATCATACATGTACTTAGGATAATGATGTCTATCCCATTCCACCATTTTCCTATCTCTATGCCCCTCCCCTCCACTGCATCCCTTTAGCTAACCTAAAGTTCCTCCGTTTATCTCATGCCCCCCTGCCCCATTATGGATTAGCATCCACTTATCACAGAAAACATTTGGACTTTGTTTTTTGGGGATTGGCTTACTTTGCTCAGCATGATATTCTTTAACTCCATCCATATGCCTGCAAATGCCATAATTGTATTCTCTTTTATTGCTAAGTAATATTCCATTGTGAGTATGTGTGGGTATGTGTGTGTGTGTGTGTGTGTGTGTGTGTGTGTGTGTATCACAGTTTCTTTATTCATTCATCTATTGAAGGCCATGTAGGTTGGTTCCACAGTTTGGTTATTGTGAATTGTGTTGCTATAAACATTAATATGGCTGCATCACTGTAGTATTCTGTTTTTAAGTCCTTTGGGTATACACCAAGGAATGGGATAGCTGGGTCAAATGGTTCCATTCCAAGTTTTCTAAGGAATTTCCATACTGTTTTCCATATTGGCTGTACCAATTAGCAGTCCCACCAGCAATGTATAAGTGAGCCTTTCCCCCCACATTCTCGACAGTACTTATTGTTGCTTGTATACTTGATAAATGCCATTTTGACTGGAGTGAGAAAAAATCTTAGAGTAGTTTTGATTTGCATTTCTGTAAGTACTAGAGATGTTGAACATTTTTTCATATATTTTTTGATCAATTGGTCTATCTTCTTCTGAGAAGTATCTGTTCAACTTCTTAGCCCACTTATTGATTGGGTTGTTTTTTGTTTTTTTTTTTTTTGGTGTTTAGCTTTGTACTATAGTTTAAGTTCTGTATTGTGGTGCCTCCTGCTTCACTCTTCTTGCTAAGGATTGCTTTAGCTATTCTGGGTCTCTTATTTTTCCAAATGAATTTCATGATTGCTTTTTCTATATCTATAAAGAATGACATTGTCATTTTATTTGGAATCACACTGAATCTGTATAGAATTTTGGGTAGTAAGGCCATTTTGACAAAATTAATTCTGCCCTTCCAGGAGCATGGAATCTTTCCATCTTCTAAGGTTTTCTTCAACTTTTTATTTGAGGCTATTTTAAATGGGGTAGTTTTTCTAATTTCTCTTTCATAGGATTCATCACTGATGTATAGAAATGCATTTGATTTATAAGTATTGATTTTATATCCTGCTACTTTGCTGAATTAATTTATTAATTCTAGAAGTTTTCTAGTGGAATTTTTTTTGATCCTCTAAGTATAGAATCATGTTGTCAGCAAATAAAGATAGTTTGTATTCTTCTTTTCCTATTCCTATTCTTTTAATATCTTTTATCTGTCTAATTGCTCTGGCTAGAGTTTCAAGAACTATGTTGAATAGAAGTGGTGAAAGAGGGCATCCCTGTCTTGTTCCACTTTTTAGAGGGAATGCTTCCAATTTTCCTTAATTTAGAATGATGTTGGCCTTGGGTTTAGGATAGATAGCTTTTATAATGTTGAGGTATCTTCCTACTATCCCTAGTTTTTCTAGTGTTTTGAACATGAAAGGGTACTGTATTTTTTCAACTGCTTTCTCTGTATCAATTGATATAATCATATGATTCTTATCTTTAGGTATATTGATGTGATGAAAAACATTTATTGATTTCTGTATGTTGAACCAAACTTGCATCCCTGGGGTGACCCCCCCCCAACTTGATCATGGGGCACTATTTTTAAAATATGTTTTTGTGTGTGATTTGCCAAAATTTTATTGAGAATTTTTGCATCTATGTTCATCAGGGATATTGGTCTGAAATTTTCTTTTCTTGATGTGTCTCTGGTTTTGATATCAGGATGATACTAGCCTCATAGAATGAGTTTTGAAGGGATCCCTCCTTTCTGCTTCATGGAATAATTTGAGGAGTATTGGTATTAATTCTTCTTTGTAGGTCTTGTAGAACTTGGTTGAGAATCCATCTGATCCTGGGCTTTGCTTTGTTGTTAAGAATTTTATGACATCTTCTACTTCCTTGCTTGAAATTGATCTGTTTAAATTGTGTATGTGATCCTGGTTCAGTTTGGGTAGAACATATTCCTCTAGAAATTTGTTGGTGTCTTTGAGGTTTTCTATTTTACTGGAGTATAAATTTTCAAAATAATTTTTAATTGTCTTCAATATTTCAATACTGTTTGTTGTGAATAAAATAAAATAAAATAAAATAAAATAAAATTCATCAGGAATTTTAGTACTTTGTGTTTTTTCCTTATTTTCTTTAAGGTAGCTAAGGGTTTATCGATTTTATTTATTTTTTCAAAGAATGAGTTTTTTTGTTTTGTCAATTGTTTTGAATTGTTTCTTTTGTTTCAATTTCATTGATTTCTGCTCTGATTTTCATTATTTCCTGTCTTCTCCTACTTTTTGTGTTGGTTTGTTCTTATTTTCCTAGGGCTTTGAGATGTAATGTCAGGTCATTTATTTGCTGACTTTTCCTTCTTTTAATGAATGAGCTTACTGCAAATAACTTTCCTCTTAGTACTGTCTTCATAGTATCCCAGAGATTTTGCTATACTTTATCAGAGTTCTCATTTACCTCTAACATTTTTTTTATCTCCTCCCTGATGTTTTCTGTTATCCAGGTGTCATTCAATAGTGTATTATTTAGTCTCCAGGTGTTGGAGTATATTTTATTTTTATTTTATCATTGATTTCTAATTTCATTACATTATGGTCAGATGGAATACAGGGTAGTATCTCTATTTTTCTGTATTTGCTAAGACTTGTTTTGTGGCATAACATATGGTCTGTTTTGGAGAAGGATCCATGTGCTGCAGACAAAAAAACTGTATTCACTTGTTGATGAATGGAATATTCTGTATATGTCTGTTAAGTCTAAGTTATCATTTGTTTTATGGAGTTCTACAGTTTCTTTGTTTAGTTTTTGATTGGAAGATCTATCCAGTGGTGAGAGAGATATATTAAAGTCACCTAGAATTATTGTGTTGTGGTCTATTTGATTCTTGAAGTTGAGAAAAGTTTGTTTGATATACGTTGATGCCCCATTGTTTGGGGCATAGATATTTATGATTGTTATGTCTTGTTGGTGTATGAATCCCTTGAATAGTATGAAATGTCCTTCTTTATTGCTTCTCAATAACTTTGGTTTAAAGTCCACTTTATCTGATATGAAGATGGAAACCCCTGCTGTGTTGGTCTGCGTGAATGATATGTTTTTTTTTATCCTTTTACCTTCAGTCTATGGATGTCTTTTCCATGTAAGATGAGTCTCTTGAAAGCAACATATTATTGGGCCTTTTTTTAAATTCAATCTGCCAGTCTATGTTTTTTAATTAATGAGTTTAGAGCATTCACATCCAGGGTTATTATTGAAATATATTTTGTATTCCAGGTCATTTTGTTTCATTTTTGGTCTATAACTTGACTTGGTTTCTCCTTTGATTGGCTTTTCCTTTAGTGTAGTTCCTCCCTTTGCAGATTTTGATTGCTGTTTTTCACTTCTTCCTCATGGATATTTTGCCAAAAATGTTCTGTAGTGCAGGTTTTCCTACTGTTAATTCTTTTAACTTTTGTTTATCATGGAAGGTTTTTATTTCATAATCAAATCTGAAGCTCAATTTTGCTGGATACAAGATTCTTGGTTGGCATCTAGTTTTATTTTAGAGCTTGGTATATGTTGTTCCATGATTTCCAGGATCTCAAGGTCTGGGTTGAAAAATCTGTTGAGATACTTACTAATTGGTATCCCCTGATATGTGATCTGATTCCTCTCTCGTGGTCTTTGAGATTCTCTCCTTATTCTGTATGCTAGGAATTTTCATTATAATGTGCCTTTGTGTAGATCTGTTGTAATTTTGTAGATTTGGTGTCCCGTAAGCCTCTTGTATTTGATTTTCCAATTCATTCTTCATGTTTGGGAATTTTTTGATATTATTTCATTGAAGAGATTATGCATTCCTCTGGTTTGTATCTGTGTGCCTTGCACTATCCTGATAAATCTTAGATTTGGTCTTTTAGTGTTATCCCATAATTCTTGGATGTTCTGTTCATGGTTTCTTACAATCTTCAACTTTGTTTTCAAGACTGTATATTTTGTCTTCATTGTTTGAGGTTTGTCTTCCAAGTGATCTAGTCTGTTGATTATTCTTTGTATTGAGTCTTTTATTTGGTTTATTGTTTCCTTCATTTCAAGAATTTCTGGGTTTTGTTGTTGTTGTTGTTTGTTTGTTTATATTCAGAATCTCTATCTCTTTCTTCACGTAATCTTTTGCTACCTGTATTTGCTCTCTTATCTCTTTTTTGGAGTGATCAAATTTTGCCTATAATTGCTCTCTTAGGTCATTCTTTAATTTGAAGATCATTTTAATTATGCATATTCTGAATCCCTTCTCTGACATTTCATCTACTATGCTGTCAATGGTTTATCTTATTGTAGTATCTTGGTTCATTTGGGGCACTTTCCTCCCTTGTTTTTTCATGTTGTCTATGTGTCTTCTCTCTTGCAGTGCCTATCTGAGATATTGCAGTTTCTACCCTGTGATCTTATAGTGTCTCTGTAGGTTACCAATACCTCACCTTTAAGGGGGAGATCAATGTTTACAGCACACAATACAACCAATATGCAGCCATAAGTCTATTAGCTTCTATTTAGTCATTTACAGTTTTGTCACTATAAATAGAAATGTTGAGTTCAGTTATCTTCTACCTTATAAATAGTAGGTTTGCATAAGGATTTACATTTTATAATGATGGACAGAGAGAGAGAACACAGGGGATAGGTAGGATGTGATGTTTATGAGGTAGGATGTGAGAATATAGAGGTATTTGATTTTAGGACAATTGAAAGGAGAATCAAAAGAAGTTGGCTGTTAGCAGGACAAAAAAAGGGAGAGAGGCAACCCATGCAAGGCTCCCTGTTGCCTCTGCAACAGGATGGTGTCTTTAGCACACTGCTAGGGATACCTCTGGTGCAGCTGGGTACACAGAGACCTTGGTAATAGTCTTTCAGGTCCTGGTTGTTATCCCTAGATGGAAGTGGCCATGTCCGTAGTTGTTGGCAACAATAGTATCAAACCTGTAGGTACCTTGATGTTGGCTTCCAGGCCCAAGTTAGTGTACCAAGATGGAATCTGCCACATCTAAATGTGGTGGAGGTGGCAGTAGAGATAACCCCAGATGGTGGTGGACATGTTCCATGATGGAGGCAACCACTTTCAGAGATGAGACTGGAAGAATGAGCTGTGTGATTGTTGTTGGGAGGCCTGCTCAGTGATGGTGCAATGTAGCATGAGGTGCTACAGTGGGCCCTGTCTGTCCATTGTCCCATGGTGGAGATGACCTCATAGGAAGGGTATTGCAGTGGCTGCAATGTTTCAAGATGGAGGCAGTTTGGGTGAAATCATATATTGGTAGATAGGGTACTGCAGTGTTCTGATTCTGGCTCCAGCATCAATAGCTTTTTATGCATATATGAAGACATAATTTTCCAAGATCAAGTTGTAGGATATTTCTATCCCAAAATGTACACTGTTGCATCTATTAAAACTTACTTTCTCATAGTGGTAGCCAATAATTTGTGATAGACAGATAGATAGATCATAGCACCATATCTTAGCCTGTTCTAAAACTACATAAATGAATTCATACAAATGTACAATTTTTCAAAAGATTCATATATATTGTGTTATTAATTATTTTTACTGCTAAGTAAGTAGTTTATTTTCCTGTTTATTGACATGTGGTTTGTTTCCTTACTGTATTTTTGTTTGTTTGTTTGTTTGTTTTCCTATTATGGATAAAGGTATAATGGGCATTCTTATGCAAGTCTTTACATATTGAATAAGTTCACTTTAATATTAACCTTGGAATGGAATTAAAGAACATGCAAGTTGTCAATTTATTGCCTCTCAGTCCCAAACCCACTCTTCTTCCTCTGTTTTGTCAGATAGAATATGAACACTGTGTACTATACTTCTCTTTTACTAGCTTGCTTGAGTTTAGTCTCTAATCATAGAATTTGTTGGAAGAAAACACAAAGGCTGAGTGAATAAAGGAACTCTGTTGCTTCTACTTTCCATTTTAGTTTGTTTTTTTCCTTAATAAGACTATATCAGGGTAGGCTATGAGACAAGTGTCTTTACAGAGGGAGCACTCTTGTGGCACAGGAGCAGGTACTCTCCTTCTCTTTTCAATCAAAACAACAGGCAGGTGCTGGACAACCCCTTCTGACCAGCAGATTACTGGGAGCCTAGATCCAGCCCAAACCACTCATACCAGCCCTCAAGGGACCTACCTCTCAGTAGGCCTCGTTCATCCCTCCCCCTGTGGGGCAGATACCCACCAGAGCCTAGCCTCTGGTGCAGGACCGCCCTTTCCAACCAGCAGACTACCACTGGAGGTCAAGCCCAGTGGGAGGTCAAGCTCAGTGGCCCAGATCCACACACACCGACTTGCACCTACTTGCAGTAGCATTCATTGAGGGACATTAGCAGGGTCTGGAAGCCCCACATCAAGGTGAGGTACAGACAATCTGTACAGACAATATAGGGAAGAAACTGTAATATCTCAGATCCACACTGCAAGAAAGGAAGACACATAAACATGAAAAAGGGGGGATAAAGTGCCCCAAACAAACCAGGAAACTATAATAACAGAACCCACGAACAGTGAAGTTGATGAAATGTCAGAGAAGGAGTTTAGAAATTTCATGATTAAAATTATCAGTGAATTAAAGAACGATCTAAATGAGCAAATACAGGCAAAATTGATAACTCCAACAATGAGATAAGAGAGCAAATACAGGTAGCAAAAGATTACATCAAGAAAGAGATAGAGACTCTGAAAAAAAAAAAAAACAGAGATCCTTGAAATGAAGGATACAATAAATCAAATTTAAAAAGTCAATAGAGGGGAGACCCTGTGTGTTTGTGTGTGTGTATGTATATTAATGAATGTGAGTATGGGGAGCTTGCCCATGCTGTCACAGGGGTGGATCCTGTGCTGTGGAAGCTGCCATACTGCTCCTACATACGGGTTCTTCTAATCTCATTGTTTCTTTTAGATTAGCTCGGGCCTAGTGACCCTCTGAGCCTGATTTATGGGCTGGGCAGTACCATGATCTGGGCCTAGGGGCTTAACAGTAGCAACTGCTGCAGAGGTGACGAGCAGCAGTAGCAGCAGCTTTAGCAGCAGCAGAAGCGCAACTGACTCAGGACAACTACAGGCACCCAAAAGGCCACACAGGTGTTTAGAGAAAATGGCAGAAGATACTGATATTGAAGCAATGCTTGAGGCTCCTTACAAGAAGTCTTGCCTAATGATATCTGACTCCCATGAATTCACCTTTCATTCCAGTGTGAACTGTCAGTCATAAGGATGAGAACAAGTTGAGCATTGCTAACAGCCATGAAGAATGTAGCAAAAAGAGGGAAAAAAGCAAGAGCAGAAGTCACAGTCATGAATGAAAGTGAAGCAAAAGTAAGGAACGAAAGCGAAGTAGAGATAGAGAAAAGAAAAAGAGCAAAAGCCAGGAATGGAAGTGAAGTAGAAGCAAAGAAAGGAGACATAGCCACTCAAGAAGTCGAGATCAAAGATTCCGAGGCCACTACAGAAGTCCCTACTCTGGACCAAAATTTAACAGTACCATTTGAGGAAAGAATGGGTTGCCTCATAGCATCAAATTAATCAGATGAAGTTCCTGAAGCAAAAATCCATTCAGAAAAGACAAGAGTCCTGTGAGGGAACCTATTGATAATCTAATTCCTGAGGAAAGAGATGCCAGGACAGTTTTCTGCATGCAGTTGGCAGCAAGAATTCAACCAAGAGATTTGGAAGTTTTTCTCCAGAGTAGGAAAGGTTTGAGATGTTAGGATGATTTCTGATAGAAATTCAAGACGTTCCAAAGGAATTGCTTATGTGGAGTTTATTGATGTTAGGTCAGTGCCTCTAGCAATAGGATTAACTGGCCAGCAAGTTTTAGGAGTGTTGATCATAATACAGGCATCCCAGGCAAAAAAAAAAAAAAAAAACAAAAAACAAAAACAGAGCTGCAGCAATGGCAAACAATTTACAAAAGGGAAGCGCAGGACCTATGAGACTTTATGTAGGCTCATTACACTTTAACATAACTGAAGATATGCTTTGGGGAATCTTTGAGCCATTTGGAAGAATTGAAAGTATCCCGCTCATGATGGATAGTGAAACAGGAAGCTCTAAGGGTTATGGATTTATTACATTTTCTGACTCAGAATGTGCCAAAAAGGCTTTGGAACAACTTAATGGATTTGAACTAGCAGGAACTCCAATGAAAGTTGGTCATGTTACTGAACATACGATGCTTCTAGTGCTAGTTCATTTTTTGGATAGTGACGAACTGGAAACGACTGGAATTGACTTGGGAACAACTGGTCTCCAATTAATGGCGAGACTTGCTGAGGGTATAGGTTTGCAGATCCCATCAACAGCCCAGCAGGCTTTACAAATGAGTGGCTCTTTGGCATTTGGTGCCATGGCAGAATTCTCTTTTGTTATAGATTTGCAAACATGACTTTCCCAAAAGACTGAAGCTTCAGCTTTAGCTGCAGCTGCCTCTGTTCAGCCACTTGCAACACTGTTTCCAACTATCTAACATGTTTGACCCTCAAACAGAAGAAGAAGTTAGATGGGATCCAGAGATTAAGGATGATGTGATTGAATAATATAATAAATATGGTGGAGTCATTCATATTAATGTTGACAAGAATTCTGCTCAGGGCAGAATGTGCCCCTCAATTGCTGCAGCTATTGCTGCTGTTAATGCATTGCATGGCAGGTAGTTTGCTGGTAAAATGGTAACAGCAGCCTATGTACCTCTTTCAACTTACCACAACCTCTTCCCTGATTCTATGACAGCAACACAACTACTGGTTCCAAGTAGACGATGAAGGAAGATATAGTCCCTTATGTACATAGCTTCCTTTTTTTTTCCCTTGAGAATTCATCTTGAGTTATCTTTTATTTAGATAAAAATAAAGAGTCAAAGGTCTACTGTTATTTGTATACAATTCCTTACCTTGAAACACTAAAAATGTTAACAGGAAAAAAAATCAATAGAAAGCATAACCAAAAGACTAGATCATTTGGAAGAAAGAACGTCAGATAATGAAGACAAACTATACAACCTGGAAAATAAAGTTGATAACACAGTGAAGAAAGTTAGAAACCATGAACAGAATATCCAAGAATTATGGGATAGAATCAAATGACCAAATCTAAGAGTTATTGGGATAGAGGAAGGCACAGAGGTTCAAACCAAGGGAATGCACAATCTCTTCAATGAGATAATATCAGAAAATTTCCCAAGCATGAAGAACAAATTGGAAAACAAAATGCAAGAGGCTTACAGGATACCAAATCTACAAAATTACAACAGATCTACACAAAGGTGCATTATAATGAAAATTCCTAGCATATAGAAAAAGGATAGAATCTTAAAGACCATAAGAGAGAGGAGTCAGATCACATTTAGGGGGAGACCAATTCATATCTCAGCAGATTTTTCAACCCAGAAACTCAAAGCCAGGAGATCGTGGAACAACATATACCAAGCTCTAAAAGAAAATGGATGCCAACCAAGAATCATATCCAGCAAAACTAAGCTTTAGACTTGATTATGAAAGGAAAACCTTCCATGATAAACAAAACTTAAAAGATTTTACAACTAGAAAGCCTGCACTACAGAATATCCTCAGCAAAATATTTCAAGAAGAGGAAATGGAAAACAATGATGAAAATCAGCAGAGGGAGGGATTACATTAAAGGAAAATCTAATGAGAGGAGAAACCAAGTCACATTAAATACCAAAAATAAACAAAAATGGCTGGGAATACAAATCATGTCTCAATAATAACCCTGAATATTAATGGCCTAAACTCACCGATCAAAAGACATAGACTACCAGATTGGATTAAAAAAAAAGATCCAACAATATACTGCCTCGAAGAGACTCATCTTGTAGGAAAAGACATTCACAGACTGAAGGTGAAGGGTTGGGAAAAATCATACCACTCACATGGACTGTGGAAGCAAACATGGGTTTCCATCCTCATATCAAATAAAGCAGACTTAAAAGTAAGGTCAATCAACAAGGATAAAGAAGGACACTATATTCTGCTCAAGGGAACCATACACCAGCAAGACTTAACAATTATAAATTTATATGCCCCAAACAATGGAGCAGCTATGTTCATCAAAGAAACTCTTCTCAAGTTCAAGAGTCAAATAGATCACAGCACAATAAATTTGGGTGACTTTAACACACCTCTTTCATCACTAGATAGGTCTTCCAAACAAAAGCTGAACAAAGAAACTATAGAACTCAATGATACAATTAATAACTTAGACTTAACTGACATATTTAGAATATTTTATCCTGCAATGAGAGAATACACTTTCTTCTCAGCAGCACCTGGATCCTTCTCTAAAATAGGTCATATATTATGCCACAGGGCAACTCTTAGCAAATACAAAAAAAATAGAGATACTACCCTGCATTCTATCAGATCATAATGGAATGAAATTAGAAATCAATGATAAAATAAGAAATAAAATCCACTACAACACCTGGAGACTAAATAATATGATACTGAATGAACAATGGGTTGCAAAAGACATCAAGGAGAAGATTAAAAAATTTTAGAGGTGAATGAGAACACAGATACGACATATTGAAATCTCTGGGACACTATGAAAGCAGTGCTAAGAGGAAAGTTCATTGCATGGAGTTCATTCCTTAAAAGAAGAAAAAGTCAATAAATAAATGATTAAATTTTACATCTCAAAGCCCTAAAAAAAGAAGAACACCTAAAGCTTCAGAAGACAGGAAATAATTAAAATCAGAACTCAAATCAATTAAATTGAAACAAAAGAAAATTGAAAAAATTGACAAAACAAAAAGTTGTTTTTTTCAAAAAATAAATAAAATTGATAGACCCTTTGCCACACTAAGAGAAGGAGAGAGAAAACTCAAATCACTAACATATTTTTATATGTGATGACAAAGGAAATATCACAACAGACATTACAGAATTATAGAAGATAATTAGAAATTATCTTGAAAACTTGTACTCCATTAAATTGAAAATATCAAAGGCATCAACAAATTTCTAGAGTCATATAATTTGCCCAAATTGAATCAGGATGATATACAAAATTTAAACAGGTCAATTTCAAGTGACAAAATAGAAGATGCCAGCAGAAGTCTACCAACCAAGAAAAGCCTAGGAATGGATGAATACACAGCCAAGTTCTACAAGGCCTTTAAAGAATAACTAATACCAATACTCTCCAATTTATTTCAGGAAATAGAAAATGAAGCAGCACTTCCAAACTCATTCTCTGAGGCCAATATCACTCTGATTCCAAAACCAAGCAAAGATACATCCAAAAAAAAAAATCAGACCAATATCTCTAATGAACATAGATGCAAAAATTCTCAATAAAATCCTGGTAAATTGGATGCAAAAACATCAAAAAGATCATGCACCATGATAAAGTGGGATTCATCCCAAGGATGCAAGGTTGGTTCAATGTACAGAAATCAATAAATGTAATTCATCACATCAATAGACTTAAAATCTTAAAGATAAGAATCATATGATCATCTCAATAGATGCAGAAAAAGCATTTGAAAAAATACAGGGCTGGGAATATAGCTCAGTTGGTAGAGTGCTTGCCTTGCATGCACAAGGCCTTGGGTTCAATCCCCAGCACCACACACACAAAAAAATACAGCACCTCTTTATGTTCAAAACTCTAGAGAAACTAGGGATAACAGAAACATATCTCAACATCTTAAAGGCTATCTGTGCTAAACCCCATGCCAACATCATTCTAAATGGAGAAAACTTGAAAGCATTTCCTCTAAAAACTGGAACAAGGCAGGGATGCCCTCTTTCACCACTTCTTTTTAACATTATTCTTGAAACACTGCCCAGAGCAATTAGACAGACAAGAAAATTAAAGGGATACACATAGGAAAAGAAGAACTCAAATTGCACTATTTGCTGATATGATTCTATACCTAAAAGACCCAAAAAGCTCCACCAGAAAACTTCTAGAACTAATAAATGAATTCAGCAAAGTAGCAAGATACAAAATCAACACCCATAAATCAAAGGCATTTCTGTATATCAGTGACAAATCCTCAGAATGGGAAAAGAGAAAAACTACCCCATTTTTAATAGCTTTGAAAAAAATACTTCAGAATCAACTTAATGAAAGAGGTGAAAGATCTTTATAATGAAAATTACAGAACCCTAAAGAAATAAATCAAAGAAGACCTTAGAAGATGGAAAGATCTACCTTGCTCTTGGATAGGCAGAATTAATATTATAAAAATGACCGTACTACCAAAAGCACTATATAGATTCAATGCAATTCTGATCATAATTCCAATGACATTCCTAAAAAGAAATAGAAAAAGCAATCGTGAAATTCATCTTGAAAAATAAGAGACCCAGAATAGCCAAAGCAATCCTTAGCAGGAAGAGTGAAGCAAGTAGCATCACTATACCAGGCCTTAAACTATACTACAGAGCAATAGTAACAAAAGCAGCATGATATTGGCACCAAAACAAACTGGTAGACCAATGGTACAGAATAGAGGACACAAAGACTAACCCACAAAATTACAATTGTCTTATATTAGACAAAGGTGCCAAAAACATGCATTGGAGAAAAGATAGCCTCTTCAACAAATGGTGCTGGGAAAACTGGAAATCCATGTGCAACAAAATCAAATTAAACCCATATCTCTCACCATGCACAAAACCCAACTCAAAATGGATCAAGGACTTAGGAGTAAAACCAGAGATTCTGCATCTAATAGAAGAGAAAGTAGGCCCTAATCTCTATAATGTGGGATTAGGCTCCAACTTCCTTAATAAGACTCCTGTGGGACAAGAATTAAAATCAAGAATCAATAAATGGAATGGGCTCAAAGTAAAAGTTTCTTCTCAGCAAAAGAAGCAATCTGTGAGGTGAACAGAGAGCCTACATCTTCGGAGCAAATATTTACCCCTGTCACATCAGATAGTGCACTATCCTCTAGGGTATATAAAGAACTCAGAAAGCTAAGCACCAAAAAAACAAACAACCCAATCAAAAAATGGGCCAAGGACCTGAACAGACACTTCTCATAAGATTATATACAATCAATCAACAAATATATGAAAAAAATATTCATCATCTCTATCAATTAGAGAAATGCAAATCAAAACCACTCTAAGATTTCATCTCACTCCAGTCAGAATGGCAACTATTATACAAACAATAATAAGTGTTGGCAAGGATGTGGGGAAAAAGGCACACTCACACACTGCTGGTGGGACTGCAAATTGGTGCAGCCAATATGGAAAGCAGTATGGAGATTTCTTGGAAAATTGGGAAAGGAACCACCATTTGACCTAGCTATTCCTGTCCTTGGTCTATACCCAAAGGATTTAAAAACAGCGTAGTACAGGGACACAGCCACATCAATGTTTATAGCAGCACAATTCACAATAGCTAAACTGTGGAACCAACCTAAATGCCCTTCAGTAGATGAATGGATTAAAAATGTGGCGTTTATACACAATGGGATATTACTCAGCAATAAGAGAATAAAATCATGGCATTTGAAGGTAAATGGATAGAGTTAGATAGGATAATGCCAAGTGAAATTAGCCAATTCCAAAAAATCAAATGCTGAATGTTTTCTTTGATATAAGGAGGCTAATTCACAGTGGGATAGGGAAAGGGAGCATGGGAGAAGTCGATGAACTCTAGATAGGGCAGAGGGGTTGGAGGGGAAGGGAGGGGTATGGGGTTATTCATGATGGTGGAATGTGATGGACATTATTATCCAATGTTCAGGTATGAAGACATGAATTGGTATGAATATACTTTCTATACAACTAGAGATATGAAAAATTGTCCTCTATATATGTAATAAGAATTGTAATGCATTCTGCTGTCATATATAAAGAAAAAAAGAAAAAATATATATATTTTCAAGAAAAAAAACAGTCAGCCTTGTTTCTATAGTATTCCTATCCTCTCCTTAAAAATCTAAATGAATCTAAGCTTTGGAAGCCACCATCTCTAAGAAACTCTGTGTTCTTGTACTGTTTCACTCTCATCCCTGCAGAAAATTTCTGCAGATGCTATTCTTATACTTTAGAATTATCTTTCTTCCCTTTTAGTATTGAATTTCTGTTATGGTTTGTATGTGAGGTGTTCCTCAAAAGCTCATGTGTGAAACAATGCAAGAAGGTTTGGAGGAGAAATAATCGGATTATGGGAGCCTTAACCCAACAAGTGAATTAATCATCTGATAGGATTAACTGGCAACTGAAGACAGGTGGGGTGTAGCTAGGGGAGGTGGGGCATCAAGGGGCATGGATTTGGGGTATATATTTGTATTTGGCAAATGGGAATATCTCTCTGCTTTCTGCTTATCATGTGAGCTGCTTCACTTTGTCACATTCTTCTACCATGATGTTCTGTCTCACCTTGATCCCCACAAGAAGTGGAGCTGAGATCTCTAAAACCGTGACCCTTCAAATAAACTTTTACTCCTCTAAAATTGTTCTTGTTGGGTCTTTTAATTACAACAGTGAAAAAGCTGAATAAAACAACCACCTAGTTATTAGAATCTTGAAATTAACAAGTTCATGCTCAAATTGCTCATGTAATTGTGCCTCCAGACAGAACCCCTAATAGACAAAATGGATCATGAAGTTTGTATTATTTTTTATTATAAACTTCCAAGCAGATTTTTAGAGTGGATGTACCATTTTAAACTCTGATCAGTAACATATGAGGAATCCAGATGGTTTGCATCTTAGCAGACACTTGTTGTTGTTGGTCTTTTAAAATTTAGTTATTTGGTGTGTGATGTAACCTTTTATGGTTTTAATTTACATTTCCCTGGTGAATAATAATGTTAGTACAATTTCATGTTCTCATTGGCTTTAAGATACCTTTTTAAAGTTGATGTTATTGCAAAACTGAAATAAATACAAAATAAAACCTTTTTAACAATACTGAAAATATGCTGGACCAGGCTTTGAGCTACTTTGAATCTAATTCTAATCCTAATATTGTTTACTAGCTTTGGGATTTGAGACATATTAAATGAAAAAAATATGCTTTCATCCTTAAAACAACAAAGACTTGAGAGCTTATAGTAGATATACATGGTGTCTTGAATCACATCCTCTTTGTCTACCTGTGATTTTAGTATTTGGCATCAAAGTGAAGCACTCATATTCATCTGGAACTGGCCATATTCTATCTACCTCAATGACCATGTTCCTGCAGTTGGTTTCAGGTTCCATTGTCATGTCTTAATTTTCCATGCTCAAGCTCATCTTCTTAGTGCAGAGGAATTTACAACATGATGAGTAACCTTCACTAACTATTGAGTGAAAGCAACTGGGGAGATGGTCATGGCTTCCATCTTCATTTTTTTATTGGTTCTTTTTAGTTCTATATAACAGGATTCATTTTGACATAATTATACAAGCATGGTATATAATTTGTTCTAATTCATTCCATATTACTTCCCTTTCCCCTCCCATCCTCCATCCCCCCGTTCCTTTCCCTCTAATCTACTAATCTTTCTGCTATCTACTTACATATTTTTAAAAATTATTGTCTTACAGATGTATGTGATGGTGGGATTCACTGTGGTGTAGACACATATATACATAAGAAAATTGGGTCAGATTCATTCCACTGTTCTTCCCTTATTTCATCCCTCCTCCTCTACCTTTATTCCACTGATTTTTCTTCTATTTTTTTTTAAATTTACTCTGCCTTATTTTGGGTTAGCTTCTGCATATCAGAGAAAACATTTGGCCTTTGATTTTTGGGGGGTTGGCTTTTTTCACTTATCATGTTAGTCTCCAGTTCCAACCATTTACTGGAAAACCTGGCTTCCATCTTCTAGGGGAAAAAATCTATATTCTTTTCCAGGAGTTCTGGAAAATCAAGTCACTATGGCCCACGATAGTAATTATCATTACTCTCATATTGGACTTTTCTCTCTCCTTCTTTCTCTCCCTACTTCCGTAATTCTCCTTCTTGGGATCATATATCGAATATACTTCCTAACCAAGTCTTTATTTAAGCCTCTGCATTGAGCAAAAACTAAATAAGATGGATTTTTAAGTCATTATGTTATTTCACTAGCGAAAACACAGGCACCAGTGTTTTGAGACTCATTTAGAAGCCCAGAATGTATCTACCTATAAACTGTATAGAACGAAATCACATATACCAATTAGTACATGTAAAACTAAGGAAGTATGAATAAGTATGAATAAGTACATATAAAACTAAGGAAGTATGATTTTATTGATATTTTAGTTGTGACAGTGTAGTATAGTTTTAAAAGATATATATTGTAAAAGTAAGTGGAAAATAAAATAATGATAAACTGGGAAAAGAAAGCAACGATCTATCTGTATTATTTCTTACAATTGTATATGAATCTACAATTATCTTAATAAAAATTTCATCTCAATTGAATTCCCAGACATCAAGGAGCATTAGAAATAAGTTATCACTGCTAACCCTCTTAGAGTTTTTATCTCATGAGATAAAAATAATGATAGTAAATATTAGACTCACAGGGTTTTAGAAGAGAAAGAGGACTCCATTTGAAATTGGACTAGTAGCCATTCAAGTTACATTCTAGCAAGGAAGTTATCCATATTTTGTCAATTTCCTGAGAATTTCTTTGAGGCTGAATTTAAACATCATGTATTAATTCACCTGGAAGAAGGAATTTCAAGGCAGCACAGCATTTAGGGGGTAGCCTGGGTATTACTGGCAGATTTCAGCCAAGTTTACACGATATTCAGGATCTGAAAGATAAGCAGGAAGACTTGAAAAACTTGGAGTTTGGCCAGAAAAGTGAAAGTAAAAATGGGGCTAAGGAATTTGTGTTTGTTAGAGAGATTACAGTCATTAAAGAGACACTAAGTATTTCACCCAGAAACAGTAGGAAAGATGACTTGAGGACATCTCAGGAATTGGCAAGACCATACCCATTTCAGGTTCAAGTATGTAAAAGTAAAATTCCTTTGAGAAGAGACCATTGGGGCACTCTGCTTGCATAGAGGACCTAAGAAGTTGTTTCACTGTGCTCAGTTGCCCTGGCACTCAGAGGTTGCTGTATCCATGGCCACAGGTTTGGCTACTGCTTGAGATAACAGGAGACCTTGGTGTTGTCAAGATTTAGATGTGGTGTCCCCCAAAAGCTCATGTGTGAGACAATGCAAGAAGGTTTGGAGGAGAAATGATTGGGTCATGGCCTTAACATAATCAGTGAATTAATCCCTAATGGGATTAACTGAATAGTAAATGGAAGCAGGTGGGGTGTGGCTGGGGTATATATTTGTATCTGGGGAGTGGAGTCTCTCTCTGCTCTCTGATCATCATGTGAGTAGCTTCCCTCTGTCACACTCTTCCCCCTCCCACACCCCCACCTGCCAGGAATGGAGCCTGCTGTTGTCAGCTGTGTCCAAGGAACTACACTAGAGCCAAATGCATTTCAAATGCAATTATTTTGAACACACTCTTAACACACACAGAACGGTACTATTTCCATTTCACCCAGCCAGCAAGTCCTTCAGAAATAACAGACTATGGTCTGCTGGTAGCATGAGGTCTCTTGGTGGCCTCAGAGGTAGTCTCTCTGTGGGGATGCCAATAGCTCTATCAGAACTGGAGTAGCAGCAGTTATCATGGTGACAATAGAGCAACACGAATGGTATAGCACAGAGAGCTTGTCTGTGATGGTAGCAGAATCAGGGAGTCTTTGAGTGTTTGCTTCTCTATGTTCCTCTCTCCGAGAAGCTGAGCTTCTCTGAGGGCTTAAGTATAGGTCTCCTGGCAGTCTGCTTTGCCTTATTGTCATCCTACCTTCTTATACTCACAGAAGGGCAGAAGGATGAAACGGCAGATGGGTTGTCACATGGCCAAGTTAGCAGCTGTTCAGCTAGTGCTATCTGGGTGCTTACCTGTCTTGAGTGCTCCTTAAACCTGCTGTCCATGGACTGAGATCTCTGAAACCGTGAGCCCCCAAATAAACTTTTCCTCCTAAAATTGTTCTGGTCAGATCTTTTAGTCACAGCAGGGGAAAAGCTGACTAAAACAGGTCTCAGTCACATGGTTCTGCAGTGTTGCAGGATGCTGGTGTTTGAGGATCATGGAGGCTTCCACTTAGATTTCAAAGGAAGGCCTGGGAGGCCAGGCAAATGCAGCAAGTAGCTCATTAAAATATTTCAGAAGTACAGGGGCTGAGGCTGTGGCTCGGTGGTAGAGTGCTCACCTAGCACGTGTGAGGCCCTGGGTTCGATCCACAGCACCACATAAAACCAAATAAATCAAATAAAGATATCATGTCCAGTTACAACTAATTCAGAAGTATAAATGCAAATTAATAATAGATGTGTCAAGAATCTACATCATTAAGAAAATAAAAGGACAAATAGCAGTAATCCTTTCTTCCCTGATGAAACTAATAAACCTAAAATAAAACTGTCTTCACCATTTAGTGATACCAAAGTTATGAAGAGGCCCTCCTATGTAAGTCTGTCTAATACATGCATCAATATGACTTCTAGAAAGCAATGTGGAAATACATATCAGGAACCCAAACTCTACTGATCATTCCACTTTTTCCACTAATTTTTTGTTGTTAAAAGCCAACCAGTCCATTGGTACTTTGTTATGGAAGCCCTAACAAATCAATGGGGAATTTTTTTCAAAACTTTATACATACGTGTGTTCATGCATGCACTTTGTATGTATTTGGAACATGACACCAAATTTGCAAATATACAACTATATTAGCATAAAATCATGCAAAGTAAATATGCCAAAATGAATAATAACAGAAATTATTTCTGGGTAGTAAAAGGGGTAATGTATGTTTTATTCTCTAAAAAAAATTTTTTTCTGTTTGGCTTCTAAGTAATTTGCTCTAAATACTTAAAATATAACCAAATATTTTTAGTGAAATGCCCACAAATTTAGCATGTATAAATATTTTGACTTAAATGAATTAAAACCTACTTTGTGTCATACAAGAAAAGTATTACACTCATAAAATTAAGCATAATTTTAAGGGCTATGCATATTTATGTAAAATAAGTATATCTAAAAATTATGAGCCTTTAAGATAATTTTACTCTTTTGTTTTGTTTTTGCAGTGCTAGGGATAAAACCCAGAGTCTCTCAAATGCCTCTTCCCAAGCTCAGAGATAAGTGACTCTTAGTAGGAGATTCATGTTTATATATTAAATGTGTCAAAGATTTTTCTTGGTAGTATTATGTTATCTTTTTAGAGTACTACAGTGTTAAGAAAATTTATAGTGGAGATTTATTGCTATGTGAAAATATCTTTTATCATATCAGAATGGATGTTCCCTCTGTTCTCTAGAGGAGTAAGTTTTCAGGAGTTCTTATAAATTGAAAAGATAAAGCAGGAGTCTTCAAGGCACCTTAATATTAATTTTAAAAAGATCAGTCTTTTCAAGGGGCAGTAAATCACCTGCTACAGTTTCAAAATAATTAACACTTCAGTTGCAGATACTTATATCCCAAATAAGATAAATTGTCAGCACTTCCATTAAAGATTTCAAATCTTGTGTCACATGAATTAGGTTTGTGGATTTCAAATGAAAGTGGCATTCCAGAAAGGACCTGGGTACCAATTTTCAGCTCTTTTAGCCTAAATAGAAGTCATCTCTTATGCCTTGAATGAATAATCTAAACTAAACTACCTGACATTTCCATTCAATCCAAAGAACAGACTGAAAATGCTGAATTGCAGCAAAGCTTTGATGTAAATCAGTAGTCACAGGAGACTGCAAAGAAGAACATAATGTAACCATCTGCTCATCAATGGGAAGTTTTCTTAAAAAAATTCTGACATGCTTCCTCTGAAGTAAAGGGTCATTTGGCCTTATTATTTTAATATGCAGCTTAAGATACTTTCCTAATAAATATTGAGATAATCAGTACCAAAAGATGAATGTTTACCAGCGATTCAACAGATTCATAAAAATTCAAATCAGGAACAAAATACTATTTGGCTTGTGAGACTTTCCATTTTTCAGTAATGTTTAAGCTCATGATTATCTCACATGGATCATAGGAAAAGAAAATTAAGGGAAAAATAAGTGAGCATATTTGTAAAATCATTTCCTTGGAAAAACTAAAAGTTTCCATTTTTTTTCTCCTTTAGAGATTACTTTTGATAGGCTGTATGTCTACAGCTTTACCACACAAAACAGTTTCCACACTAAGCAGGATCTAGAACACTTTAAAACTTGTTAAAATACTCAGGTTCTTAGGCCTCATCTCTGACTAACTGAATCAGAATCAGCCTTTTGATAAGAGTTAAGTGCTTTATAAATGCAACTTAAAAAGTGAGATATAATTCTACATAATAATGAGTCAATTTTTTAAAGCAATATCTTATATTTTAGTATTTTATTCAAAGCACTGTATACCAAAGAATGGACAAACTTTAATTTTTGAACTAGGTTTATTTTGCACATGATCCTTCCACTTATTAGTGCTATGTTCCTAGTATCTTAGAGTAGAAGGAAAAAGGCAAAGATGTTCTAATTTTTCACATATAGGGAAGATACTTTTTTGCATTATATTGTGTCAGTTCAAATGTATTCATTGCTGGGCACAGTGACCCATGCCTATAATACTCCAAACTTGGGAGACTGAGGCAGGAGGATTGCATTGCAAGTTCAAGGCTAGCCTCAGCAACTAAAATGAAAATTCTGAAAAAGGACTGGAGATGCAATTTAGAGGTAAAATACTTCTGAGTTAAATTCTCAGTTCAAAAAAAAAAGAAGATGATTTCAGTTACAAATAATGAAAAACTCAGGTAAGAATGGCCTAAAGAAAATAACTCAAAAAATTTGACACCAAAATAAAATGAAATAATACCAATAACCTAATTAATAAATTGGCAAAAGAACAAAACAGACACTTTTCAAAATAAGAAATATAAATGGCTTACAAACATGAAAAAAGGTATAATAACTCTAGCAATTTGGGAAATGAAAGTTGCTAGGAGCCACTGCAAAAGTATTACATTCATATGGATAATGGACTCCTGCTGTTCACCTAGGCCCGTTTGGGAACTCAAGTTACTGGACTCCCGGAGAGTTCCCATTGGTTGGGGAAGGATGGTAGGAGGGTGTTCCGGGGGAAGTGGGGCCCCCCGGCTCCGGTAGAGACACACGTGTGTGGACCGGCTTGTTAGGGGACGCACACGGCCTCTCACAAAATAAAACTTTGTTTCAGTTTGACTGGCTTGTGTTTTTGTGCCCAGCCGGGTTGCAAGATTGCAAGCCGGCGTGCACTGACAGCCCAGCAGGAAGGCGCCCAGCAGGAAGGCAGCAGGCGGTGCATGGTGAGAGCAGCGGCAGGTGCAGAGCTCGGCAGAGCCCACGCAGCCCAGCCGAGCAGCCTGCAGCAGAAAGTCAAAACTACAATGAATTAGCTTCTAAGATTTCATCTTACTCTAGTCAGAATGATAATCATCAAGAATATTAATAATAATAAATGTTGGTGAGTGTGTGGGGGAAAAGTACACCCATACATTTTTGTTGGGACTGCAAATTAGTACAACCACTCTGGAAAGTAGTATTGAGATTCCTCAAAAAAACTAGGAATGGAGCCACCATATCTCACTACTTGGTATTTATCATAAAAATCTAAAATCAGGATAGTATACGGATGTAGCCCATATAGTGAATATTTCACATAAAGCAAGTTATGGAATCAGTTCAGGTACCCAAACAACATATGAATGGATAAAGAAAATGTGATGTGTATAGACAATGGAGTTTAACTAATCCATAAAGAAGAATGAAATTATGTCATTTGTTGGTAAATGGATGGAACTAAGTGAAATAGGTTAGACTCAAAAATTATGGGTTTAATAGTTTCTGTCATATGTGGAAGCTAGACTATAAGAAGGAAAAAATAGGGAGGGGTGTTCCATAAAAATAGAAGGGAGATCAATGGAACAAAGGAAGAGGATTGATGGGGAGGAAGAAAGGATGGGAAAAGGGAGGAACTATGCAATGAAATTGAGCAAATTATGCTATGTATGTATAAAATATACCACAGTAAATTTCATCTTTATGTATATCTTATCATAAGGCACAAATTTTATTAAAAAATGTATGAGTATATAGAAGAAAGCCCAATAGAATAGAGGAAGGCAAACAGTGTGAAGGAGGAGGGGAAAGAGGAAGTATGTAAGAATGACATGGTGCAAATTATATCCCATGATTGTATGATTACGTCAAAATGAACCCCAATGTTATGTATAACTATAATATACTAAGAAAAACATTAAAAAGAAAAAAATGAAAATTGTTATCTTAAACAGAGCCCTGAACTAGGAAGATCATAGTTTGACAAATTCTATTACTCATCATTAATTGAGAACCCAGGCTCTTTTGATAAACTTGGGGCATCAACTTTTTCTTTAAGCTGGCTACTTTTCTGGTCACAAATGTCTTCTATGATCCTATATAGTACTGAACTAAGAGGAAAAATAGATTTTTCAGATCCCTCCATGCTGGCTTCCTCTTGTATCTCATTGACCAGATTCGGGTTATATATGATGTCTAAGGCAACCGTGACAAAGAATTGTCCTGATTTGTCTTAGACTCATCAGGATTTATGCCCCAAATTAAATTTAATTAGATGGCCATAATAGACAGTTCCTAAGATGTATCCCAGTGTTCCAATTCCTGGGAATGACACCCTTGTATATATAGTCTCGGTCCCCTTCCTTGAGATAGGCTGGACCTAGATATTTCCTTATAACAAACAGTACATGGTTAAAGTGATAGGATATTATATCAAATATTAGATAAAAACATTACCTGGTATTTGCCTTGCCTATTTCTCTCCTTCTCTTTTGCTTTCTCACTTTACTGGATGCAGCTGTCATATTGTCAGTATGCCCACATGACAAGGAATGGGGGTGGTTGGACCCAGTTAAGTCATGCCTGGATTCTTGCACCACAGAAACCATTAGATACTAAGTATTTATTGTTTTAAGCCACTAATTTTGATGTAATTTGTTGTCTAGTGATAGACAATTAATAGTGACACTTGACAAAAGTGGGGCTCTGACTGAAAAGAAGGGAGATACCATTGGGGTAATATGTCAGGCAGACTTTCAGATAATTCCCCAGTAGTCCTTTCTTCCTAGGGTTCATGCCTTTGTGTACTTCTCTCCTCTTAAGTGTGAGTAGGCCTGTGATTTGATTCTAAAAGTAGAATGTGACAAAAGTTGGTAGAGCATCATTCCTATGATTATATTACATATATAGGACCCCATATTGCTAGCTTGCTTTAGGGATTACTTCCTCTAGAGGCTTTCCTTGCTGACTTGATGAAATCAATGTCCATTTTAGAAAAGATTGCATAGAAATTAGACAAGTGGCCTCTAGAAATTGTGAGTGGCCTCTCTATTTGCTGAGGGTAGCCTCCAACTAATAATCAACATGGATCCAGGACAGTTTAGTCCTACAACCCAAAGGAAATTCAGAGTTCTATTCAAAATCCAAGTCTGCCTGGAAATATATCCTTCTGTAGTCAGCCTCCAGATGAGAACAGGCTGGTCTACACTTTGAGTGTGAGACCAGTATAGCTCATGAGATCACAATCAGCACCCAGTTAGGTACACCTGGACACCTAACTCATGGAAGCTGTGAGAAAATAAATGTGTGTTCTTGTAAACTGCTACATTTGTCTTAATTTGTTATGCTACAATAGAAAGTTAATATCCATAGGTAAATGAGCAGTCTTATACAGACAAGGTTAATAGTGTCTTTACAGATACAGGTAACTATATCCAGAGATTGAGAGGCCTCTACCCTTAATGTTCATAATTTTATAGTTTTAAGACTTGATTTGATAGCAAATTATTTCTCATCATGCCTTGCAAGTAGAAATATCAGGTGGAATCAATGAAATTTCCATTTTTTGAGGGTCAAAAATGATCAAGTTATTATAGAATTGTTCAGTTTCATCTTCAGATTCTGAAAGGATCTCTTATTTCAGATTCCTTAAATGTGTCCCAGATATGTTTATTTTTCAAAATTTACTGTAGTAGTCGCCACTTTTGAGTCTATCTTGTAACTTTAAAATTTTCACTTATTTGATAGAATTGTAATTTAAGCACATTACGTGAAACATTTATTTTGGCCCTTTCTGAGCTCTTGTGTCCCTTCTTCAGTTTTAATTTGAAATGGATTTTCTAACTTAATGTGAGTTTTTATTTACTGGTATAATGGCAAATGTTATAAAAGACTTATCTTTCCTAAAAGGTTAGTATGGGTGATGTGTATTTAATATACTCTAACATGACATTTAAATGGCCCTTGTGTATTGTGAAAATAAAGACATTAAATTATTCCAATATACCTGTAAATCTTGACACCCTTGCTGAAAACCATACTACTTCACTTTAAATAAATGAAATGTTTTAATAATAATTGTTTTAGCATATGTATTAAGCACTTTTAAATAGGTTCCTGTTTTCTCCTCATAACATATTAAAATCACTTCCTTAGTCTCTTCACCATGACTGCAATAATGATATTCTCCTTATAACAATTAAAATTTATTTGGAATTAAGAGGGTTACATACTTTAAAGCAATCTTTTCCCAGTTGGGGACGGGAGACTCATTGAACCCAGATGTGGAAATAGATCTTAAGGAAATCAAATAAGCCCTGTTTCTAAGAGAACTGACTTAGTTCCCTGAGGATATACATTTACTCTAGGTTCTTTTCACCTGCCCATCCAGCATACACTAGAGGACCATTAAGTGTTACAATAGAGCAGAGAAAATTCCCTGAAGTATTTTCAAGAACTAACACAAGTTTTGAAAGTTTAAACAAATAAAGTAGCTTCTGGTTTATAAAAATGTTAAGAGACAAAATAACCCATAGGCAATTAGCAAAATGAGAAAAGATTTCCCACAATACTCTTGACCACATTATCCTGGGGTTCTTCAACTTCGGAATAATTTTTTGTTTTTGGTTTTTAACCCTTATCTCTACTCTGTTTCCCACATGTTTTGCAGTATGCCCTAATATCCTTTCCTAACTAAAATTCCTTTTAAAAATGAACAGTGTTAAGAAAAGACAATCTTTTCAAAAAACAGTGTTGGGAAAACTGCATATTCACAAGCAGAAGAAAGAAATTGGATCCTTACCACACACTACAAAACAAAACAAACTCAAAATGGACTTAAATAGATTTAAATGGAAGACCTGAAATTATAAAACTACTGAAAGAAAACAAAAGAATAGCTGGTCTGGGCAGTGATTTTTCAGATTTAATCCCCAAAACACAAGCAAACAAAAACAAAACTAGACATTTTATCAAACTAAAAAGCTTCTATACAGCAAATGAAATAACAGATTTAAGATACAAGTTATGGGATGAAATAAAATATTGTAACCAACATATGTAGTAAGAAGTTAATATACAAAATATACAATGAATTCTAGTAACTAAAAAGCAAGGGAAAATATATACCAATTGAAAAATAGGTAAAGGGCCTAAATGAACATTTCTTAAAGAGAGACATACAAGTGGCTAACAGGTTCATGAAAGAATGCTTGAAGGCTGAGGTTGTAGCTCAGTGATAGAGTGCTTGTCCTGCATGCCTGAGGCACTGGGTTTGATCCTCAGCACCACATAAAAATAAATAAATTAAATAAAGGTACTGTGTATATCTACAACTAAAAATATTTAAAAATACTTCTTGACATCACTAATCATTAAGGAAATGCAAATTAAAACCACAATAAAATATCACCACATATCTACTATAATTACTATAGTTAAAAAGTTGAAAGAAGTTTTGGAGAGGATGTGATGAAAGGGAAAACTTGTACACAGTTAAATTGGCATAACCCTTATGGAAAACAGAATGTAGATTGCTCAAAAAACTAAAAATACTACTGTCATAAGATTCAGCAATCCCACTTTTGTATACATATCCAAAAGGATAGAAATCAAATGCCAAAGAGATATCATACTCCCAACCTCATTGTAGTATTATCCACAATGGTCAAGATACGGAAGCAACCTAAGCATCCATCATTGGATAAATAGATAAAGAATATATGGTATGTATATACAATAGGATAATATTTCACCATGAAAAAAGAAAATTATAATTTGCAACAATGTGGATAAATTTGGAGAACACTATGCTAAGTGAAATAAGCCAGGCACAAGGAGTCTAAAGTAGATTTGGAATAGATTTGGATTCTAAAATAGTTCAACTCATGGAAGTAAAGAGTAGTATAGTGGTTACAAAAGGTTGTGTAGAGAGGGAGGAACAAATAGGGAGATGATGGCTCAAGGGAATAAAGTTAAACAAAAGGAAAATAATATAAAATATCTTGCACAGTGTGGTGATTATTTCTAATAATCATATTTCATAGTTGCTGTGAAAGTAAATTTCTAGTATCATATCAAAAAATAAGTAAGGCAATGAATATGCTAAATAGCTTGATCCAATAATTTCCTATTGTTTACATATGTTAAAATATCACATTGTACTCCATAAATATATTCAACTGTTATATAACAATTAATAATAATAAAGAACTAAAGCAAAAACAGTAGAAATACATTACATAAAATATTTTTGTTAGTCACTAAAATAGTTCAGCCAAGGAAATGCTTTACTTTTACATTTTCACATAGTTCAACAATTAAGTATATGAATTATACAAGAGTATTAGATTTTTATTTTATTATCACTTTTTAAAATTTTTTTGGTACTAGATATTGATCTCAGGGGCACTTGAACACTGAGCCACATTCTCAGCCTTATTTTTTTTAATTTCTTACATACATGAGAATAGTGGAATGCATTACAATCATAATTGTCCATTCACAGCACAAGTTTTCATAACTCTGTATATAAAGTAAGTTCACTCCAAATTATGCCATTATGCATGAACTCTCTTATTTTTTTTTTGCATTACAATTCTTAATATACCTTTATACCACAATTTATCGTATCTCTGATTGTATATAAGATATGTTGACACCAAATTCACATCTTCATACATGTATTTTGTACAACGATGAGGGTCTTCTTCCACTATCCATGCTATTCCCATTCTCCCTCCCTTTCCCTCCCACCCCTATTCCCAATCCAGAGGTAATCTTTATCCCATGCTCTCCCTCCCTACCCCATTTTGAGTCTCCTCCCTTATATCAGAAAAGACACTGGGCATTTGATTTTTTGGGATTGGCTAACTTCACTTAGCATAATTTTCTCTAATGCCATCCATTTCCCTGCAAATGCCATGATCTTATTCTTTTTTATTGCTAAGTAATATTCCATTGTGTATAAATGCCACATTTTTTTATCCATTCATCCACTGAAGGACATCTAGGTTGGCTCCACACATTAGCTATTGTGAATTGTGCTGCTATAAACATTGATGTGGCTGTATCCCTGTTGTATGCTCTTTTTAGGTCTTTTGGGTATAGTCCAAGAAGGAAGATAGCTGTGTCAAATGGTGGTTCCATTCCCAGCTTTCCAAGGAATCTCCATACTGCTTTACAAATTGGCTGCACCAATTTGCAGTCCCACCAGCAGTGTATGAGTGTACTGTTTTCACCGCATCCTCGCCAGCACTAGTTGTTGTTTGTCTTCATAATAGCTGCCACTCTTACTGGAATGAGATGGTATCTTAGAGTAGTTTTAATTTTCAGATCTCTGATTGCAACAGATGATGAGCATTTTTCCATATATTTGTTGAATTATTGTGTATCCTCTTCTGAGAAGTGTCTGTTCAGGTCCTTGGCCCATTTATTGATTGGATTATTTGTTTTTTGGTGCTTATCTTGTTGAGCTCTTTATATACCCTGGAGATTAGAGCTCCATGTGATGTATGAGGGGTAAAAATTTATTCCCAAGATATGGCTCCCTGTTTATCTCACATATTATTTCTCTTGCTGAGAAAAAAACTTTTTAGTTTGAGTCCATCCCATTTGTTGATTCTTGGTTTTAATTCTTGTGCTATAGGAGTCTTATTTAGGAAGTTGGGGCCTAGCCCCACATGATGGAGATAAGGGCCTACTTTTTCTCCTATTGGATGCAGAGTCTCTGATTTAATTCCTAGATCCTTGATCCATTTTGAGTTAACTTTTGTGCATGGTGAGAGATAGGGATTCAATTTCATTTTCTACATATGGATTTCCATTTTTCCCACCACCATTTGTTGAAGATGATATCTTTTCTCCAGTGCATGCTTTTAGCATTTTTGCTAATATAAGGTAGTTGTAATTTTGTGGGTTAGTCTCTGTGTTCTCTGTTCTGTACCATTGGTCTGCCAGCCTCTTTTGGTGCCAGTACCATGCTGTTTTTGTTACTATTGCTCTGTAGTATAGTTTAAGGTCTGGTATAGCGATACCACCTGTTTCACTCTTCCTGCTTAGAATTGCTTTAGCTATTCTGGGTCTCTTATTTTTCCAGATGAATTTCATGATTGCATTTTCTGTTTCTATGAGGAATGCCATTGGGATTTTGATCAGAATTGCATTGAACCTGTATAGTGCTTTTGGTAGAATGGTCATTTTGATAAGATTAATTCTGCCTATCCAAGAGCAAGGTAGATGTTTCCATCTTCTAAGGTCTTCTTCTATTTCCTTTCCTTATGTTCTTTGGTTTTCATTGTATAGATCTTTCACCTCTTTTGTTAAGTTGGTTCCCAAGTATTTTTTTTTTTTGAGGATATTGTGAATGGGGTAGTTTTTCTCATTTCCATTTCAGAGGATTTGTCACTGATATACAGAAATGCCTTTGATTTATGAGTCTTGATTTTATATCCTGTCACTTTGCTGAATTCATTTACTAGTTCTAGAAGTTTCTTGGTAGAGTTTTTGGGGTCTTTTAGGTATAGAATCATATCATAAGCAAATAGTGCTAGTTTAAGTTCTTTTTTTTTCCTATAGTTATTCCTTTAATTTATTTCATCTGTGTAATTGCTCTGGCCAGTATTTCAAGAACTATGTTGAATAGAAGTGGTGAGAGAGGGCATCCCTGTCTTGTTCCAGATTTTAGAGAGAATGCCTTCAATTTTTCTCCACTTAGAATGATGTTGGCCTGAAGCTTAGTGTAGATAGCGTTTACAATGTTGAGGTAAGTTCCTGTTATCCCTAATTTTTCTAGTATTTTGAACATAAAGTGGTGCTGTATTTTGTCAAGTGCTTTTTCTGCATCTATTGAGATGATCATATTGTTCTTATCTTCAAGTCTATTGATGTGATGAATTACATTTATTGATTTCCATATGTTGAACCAACCTTGCATCCCGAGGATGAATCCCACTTTATCATGGTGCATAATCTTTTTGATATGTTTTTGTATCCAATTTGACAGAATTTTATTGAGGATTTTTGCATCTATATTCATTAGAGATATTGGTCTGAAGTTTTCTTTATTTGTGGTATCTTTGTCTGGTTTTATAATCAGGGTGATATTGGCCTCATAGAATTAATTTGGAAATAGTCCTTATTTTTCTATTTCCTGAAATAGATTGAAGAGTATTGGTATTAGTTCTTCCTTAAAGGTCTTGTAAAACTCTGCTGAATATACATCCAGTCCTGGGATTTTCTTGGTTGGTAATCTTTTGATGGCTTCTTCTATTTCCTCACTTGATATTGGTCTGTTTAAGTTGTGTATATCTTTCTGAATCAATCTGGGCAGATCATATGAGTTAAGGAATTTATCTATGCCTTCACTATCTTCTATTTTATTGGAGTATAAGGTTTCAAAATAATTTCTAATTATCTTCTGTATTCTGTAGTGTCTCTTGTGATATTGCCTTTTTCATCCCGTATGCTAGTAATTTGGGTTCTCTCTCTTCTTCTCTTCATTAGCATGGCTAAGGGTCTGTCAATCTTATTTATTTTTTCAAAGAACCAACTTTAAGTTTTGTCAATTTTTTAAATTATTTGTTTTGTTTCAATTTCATTGATTTCAGCTCTGATTTTAATTATTTCTTGCCTTCTACTACATTTGCTGCTGATTTGTTCTTCTTTTTCAAGGGCTTTGAGATGTAGTGTGAGGTCATCATTTATTTGCTGGCTTTTTTTTCTTTTAAGGAATGAACTCCATGCAATGAATTTTCCTCTTAGTACTGCTTTCATAGTGTCCCAGAGATTTCGATATGTTGTGTCTGTGTTCTCATTTACCTCTAAGAATTTTTATATTTCCTACTTGATGTCTTCTATAACTCATTGTTCATTCAGTAGCATATTGTTCATTCTCCATGTGATGTAGGAATTTTTCATCCTTATTTTATTGTTGATTTCCAATTTCATTCCATTATGATCAGATAAAATGCATGGTAGTATCTCTACTTCTTTGTATTTGCTAACAGTTGCCCTGTGGCATAATATATGGTCTATTTTTGAGAAGGATCCATGTGCTGCTGAGAAGAAAGTATATCCACTTGATGTTGGTTGATGTATATATATATATATATATATATATATATATATATATATATATCTCAATTAAGTCTAAGTTATTAATTGTGTTATTGAGTTCTATTGTTTCTTTATTCAATTTTTGTTTGGAAGATCTGTCCAGTGGTGAGAGAGTTGTGTTAAAATCACCATGATTATTGTGTTGTGTTCTATTTGACTCTGGAACTTGAGAAGAGTTTGTTTGATGAACATAGCTGCACCATTGTTTGGGGCATATATATTAATGATTGTTATGTCTTGTTGGTGTATGGTTCCCTTGAGCAGTATGTAGTTTCCTTCTTTATCCCTTTTAATTAATTTTGGCTTCAAGTCTATTTTATTTGATCTGAGTATGAACACCCCTGCTTGCTTCCAAAGACCATTAGAGTGTTATGATTTTTCCCAACCTTTCATCTTCAGTCTGTGTATGTCTTTTCCTATCAGATGAGTCTCCTGTAGGCAGCATATTGTTGGATCTTTTTTAATCCAGTCTACTAGCCTATGTCTTCTGATTGGTGAGTTTAAGCCATTAACATTTAGGGTTACTATTGAGATATGGTTTGTATTTCTAGCCATATTTTTTTTTATTTTTATTATTTAACTTGATTTGTTTTTCCTCTTTGATTAGTTTTTCCTTTACTATACTACCTCACACTGTTGGTTTTCATTGTTATTTTTCATTTCCTCTTCGTGTAATGTTTTGCCAAGGATGTTTTGAAGTGCCGATTTTCTAGCTGCAATTCTTTTTACTTTTGTTTATCGTGGAAGGTTTTTATTTCATCTTCAAACCTGAAGCTTAATTTTTCTGTATACAAGATTCTTGGTTGGAAACCTATTATGTTTCAGTGTTTAAAATATGTCATTCCAGGATCTTCTAGCTTTCAGAGTCTGTGTTGAAAGAGCAGCCTTTAATCTAATTGGTTTACCCCTAAGTGTAATCTTCTTCTTTTCTCTTGTGGCTTTTAAAATTCCCTCCTTGTTTCTCTATGTTGGGCATTTTCATTATAATGTGTCTAGGTGTGGATCTCTTGTGATTTTGCACATTTGGCATCCTGTAGGCTTCTAGGATTTGGATTTCCATTTCATTCTTCATATCTGGAAAGTTTTCTAATACTATTTCATTAATCAGATTGTTCATTCCTTTGGTTTAGACCTCTATACCTTCCTCTATCTCAATAACTCTTAAATTTGGTCTTTTTATGCTGTCCCATATATCTTGGATATTGTGCTCATGGTTTTTTATCAGTCTCACTGTGCTGTATATACTCATTTAGAGATGATATATTTTGTCTTTGTTGTCTGATGTTCTGTCTTCTAAGTGTTTTACTCTGCTGGTGATACTCTCATTTGAGTTTTTAATTTGGTTTATTATTTCCTTCATTTCAAGGATTTCTGTTTGGTGTTCTTGTATAACCTCTATCTCCCTGTAGAGTTGATCTTTTACTTCTTGGATTTGTTTATGTAATTCATTGTCAAAGTGATCTTTCATTGTTTGCATTTAATGTCTAATGTCTTCCCTGGGACTCCAGAACATCTGACACATGTATATCCTGAAATCTTTATCTGACATTCTTTCTGCTATAGATATTACCTCTTCTAATGTATTGTCCTGCATTGTTTGTGGTCCTTTCTTTCCTTGTCTTTTCATGTTGGTCACATTTCTTTCCAGCTCTGTGTGACTGTTGTGTTATTGGTTTTCCCCTATAGATTTGTATTGTTCTTGTATAGTTCCAAGATCTCTCCTTTGTGATGGGAGACAATGTTAACAGTTTTCAATATCAACAACACATCATCTATGAGCTAGTTTTTCTTATTAATACATTTATAGTTAGTGTCTATGTCTAGAGATGTTGGATTCAATTATTATTTAAAGTATAATCATTAGTTTCATAAAAGGCATACAGTTTCTGGTGGCATATAGAGAACTGAGGATTGGGCTTAGGATGTTATTTTAAGGGGAAAAGATGTGAGGGTATGGGGTTAATATATCTTAGCTACTTTGGAGGAGAACTCTAATGAAGGGGGTTATTAGCAGAATATACAGGAGGTATTTCAGTGTAGGTAAGTACGTGGGAGGACAATAAAAAGCATAGAAACAAATACCTATTTGCATTAAAAAAATACAAGTAGTATAAATGGTAACATTTGGGAAGTTGAGAGTGGAAAAGAAGGAGAAAGAAAAGTAAACAGAAGAAGAAAAAGGGTAAAAAGAGAAAGGAATGAAAAGAAAAAGAAAGTAAAAAAGAAAAGAA
This sequence comes from Urocitellus parryii, assembly GCF_045843805.1. Taxonomy (NCBI): domain Eukaryota; kingdom Metazoa; phylum Chordata; class Mammalia; order Rodentia; family Sciuridae; genus Urocitellus; species Urocitellus parryii. The sequence continues at coordinate 111,536,492 of NC_135547.1, forward strand.
AAAGAAAGGTAAAAAGAAAAGAAAAAGGTAAAAAGAAAAAAGGAAAGAAGGAAATAAAAAATGCCCTCTTAGAATTCTGTTTTCTTCTCTTCCAGTAGGTGGAGGTGTGCATTCCAGGTTGAGTCTCTGCCCTTAGGGTGGTGAAAGCAACCTGTGTAAGGAGGCTCTCCCTCACCTGCCAGTTGTCTCCTGTCTCTTTGGGTTGCTCCTGGTCTCTATCCCCCTTCCCTCTCCTGCCCACCAGGCACCAATTGATGGATCTCTTGTCCACAGCCCTGGGTTCACTCTGGGCATGCGGCACCCTGGCTGCCCTGCACTCCTAATTAACTAAGGTGTTGGGTAGTCACCACGTCATCACAGCTGGGGAGAGAGGGAGTTGGAAACTGGCAACCAGTTCTGTCATATTCCCTCTGGTAGCCACTCCCTCTGAAAGCTGGCAAGAAAGGTTTTGGTTATCACATCTGGGGGAGGGGGAGTTGCAGATCAGGCACCTTCTCAATTGCACTCTGCTCTGACAGCCACGCCCCCAAAAGCTGGCAAGAACACTTTTGAGTTATCACAGCTGGGGAGGGGGGGGCTGGGAATCACACACCTGTTCAGGTGCCCATTGCACTGTCAGCTACACCTGCCAAAAGTTAATGAGGTAGATTTTCCAAGATGGCGACCACCCATTTCCACTCCAGGGTGCTCAGTGAGGTGGAGGAAGCTCGGCTGTTCCTACTCTAGATCCAGAATTCGGTTCTTGGTCTGGTGTCCTGCTGTGAGGCAGATTGGAGCCTGGTGTGTTCTAGCCCTGAAGGATCAGGCGCGCTGAAACTTCGCCTGACTGCAGGGGGTTCCCACACCACACTGCTGTTCGGCTTCCGCTGCAAAGATCAACTCTAGTTTCCCAGCATTCTGGGTTGCGCTTGCAACAATCCGCTGTTTAAAATCCTGTCACTTGCTCCATGAAGCTTAAATTTGTGAATGGGAGCCCCTGTGGGGGAAAACATCTGACCACTCACTCTGAGTCACGCCAGTAACAGGTGCTCCTCTACTCCACCATCTTGGAAACATCAGCCCTATTTTGTATTTTATTTAGAGACAGAGTCTCACTGAGTTGCTAAAAGCCATCGGGATCACAGGCCTTTGTGACTATGCCTGGCAAGGATATTAGATTTTTAAAGATAAGAAAATTGTAATCTGGGAATGAATTGATATTTCCTGAGGTTTGTCTCTAAATTTTAATTTGAATGGGATAATAATTTGACCCCTCTGCCTTTTCTAGTTGATAGATTCTAAAGCTTTATCATGACATCGGTATTCTACATCATTGGAAAAATGTTCTTCAGAATCCATCAGAATGAATCTTACACAGAACAGCAATATATGAAGCATGTAAATGTGGAACATTTCTGTTTTAAGCAGGAATGAGTGGGATGGATCAAAGGACAAAATGCTTAACTATTCTATGCCTTCACTCCCTTAGCCCATATTAGTCTTAAGGGTCAAAGAATAATTGGTTTTAGTCATATTAATATATACATAAATTGAAATCCACACATTTAAGTAAGCAATTTAATGAGTTTTAATTATTATTTACATCACCACAAACAAGATTACATGATGTTATTACAGGAGAACATATTCTGGTGCTCCCTTCCTGTTAATCCCCATTTCAAAATGCAGCTAGTGTTCTGATTTTGATGAAAATTTTATTCTTATTCTCACCTGTTTTGGAACTTGAATACGAAGAATCAAACAGAATGTACTATTATGCATGAATACAATGGTTTTAAAAGTGATCATGTTATTGTATGGATCAGTAGATCTTTCCACCTTATTTTTGGGGAGTATCCCTTGCACGCATGGGGATTCATGGGTTTATCAGTTCACCTGTTCTCAGGTACTTGTTTACACTATTAAACTAATATGAGTATTTGAAATATTTATGTGTAGATATATATTCATTTCTCCTAAAAGTAGAATTGCCTATTTGTATGGAAAAAGTATATTAAGTCTTACAACATATTGAAATTTGCCATACAATACTAGGGAATGCAAACTAAAATGTAGAGATAGATATCAGTTTAGTGTTAACAATATAACCTAATATATAGTGAGTGAAAGCATATCCTATAGATGGAAGGAGGTGACACAAGAGAGGGATGAAAAATGGGACAGGAAAAGTCTTCTGGAGGTGATGTATATGCTGAATCTTAATTGTGATTATGGTTTCACAAGTATACATTTATAAATACGTATCAAATTGTATATTTTAAACATCTATTGGTTATTTTATATGAACTTTAGTACAATGAACTACTGAAAAATTAAAATGATTCAGAGAAATATTCACTCCTGATTTCTGAGATATTTTACATATTTATACAGTTTATAATAGTATAGTCCAGATTAAATGTTGGTAATCAATAAGATTGATAAGATATGATGAAAATTTTCATTTTTCTTATCAGAGAAATGATGACTCAAATAATGCTTACAGTTTTCCAAATAAATTACAATTTGATTTCCTTTGTCAATTTTTTTTTGAATTTTGAAATTATTAACTGTTATTTAAAAAAAATATGTGATGTGGATGTGGCTCAGTGGTAGACTGCTGCCCTAGCATGCCTGAAGCCCTGGGTTTGCTTTCCAGCAACACACACCCACACACCAACACCACACACACACACACACACACACACACACAATATATATATATATATATATATATATATATATATATATATATATATATATACATGTTAATGGGGTACCATGTTATATTCCAATGTATGTATAAATTGTATATTGTTTAAATCATTAAGCACATTTATCTCCTCATATATTTTTCATTTCTTACGAAATCACTTACTTTAATTCTATGCTGTGTTCCACTGGAATTTTGGTCATCAATGCTACCACAATTTCATCTACTTCTGGTCTATAAAATGTCCTAGAAATTTTGTCTTTCTTTTCTTGCTGCAGCCTCATAGTTCTGTAAATAATGTCACCTCAGAAGCCAAGAGCAGTGAATTATTTAAGTGTAAATAGTTAAAAGCACCTGGTAGACTATTTCTTATAAGATTTCTTTGTTCATATTGTAATATCTAGTGTGTAGTTTATAGCAAAGCCTTCAGCTGGGCAGGAAATTAAAGCAGATACCACAAGCTGATGATGAGACTGATTAAGACTGTCTCTGGTTAATTCATTACAGTAACAGTAAAAAAAAAATCACCACCAGGTTGAAGAAGTTGAAAAGTTTCTATTGGGTTTCATATACAACTATTTCATAAGAATTTAATCAATATTTTCCCTGACCTTAAGAATATATACATGATGAATAATGAAACCATTGTCTAACCTCCAAGGGCTTCCAGTCTATACTCTAAAGTATATCATTTCTATAACATTTTGCTAATAATATTTATCCACAAAAAAGTGTTAACTTGAAAAAAATTCAGTGTCTAAAACTTTTCCCAGGAGATTATTTTACTGGCACTGAACTAGTTAAGAAATGTGTGATTTTTAAAAAACCTTTATTATTTTATCAATCTCTGTTCATAAAGTGAATGAATAACCATTGTAGTAGATCAGGTAACTTTTGAGAAATCCCAAAGATATTACTAATTCTTCAAGATTTTATTATTCAAAATATAGGGTCTTATCTTAGGAAGTCGAAATCAAAAAATTTTCCCCCAGAGGTGATTTTTGTCACATGATGAATATACAACAATAGGAACCTAAAACAAGAGTTAGGCTGTGCACAGTTATCTATTAATCAAAGACAAAATTCAAATACTTTTTTAAAGGCTAGTAGGAAATGAAATGTTTGTAAGAAACTCATCTCTTTCTGAAGAGGGAAACTATTTGTGCCCTTGATTTTATTATAATAATCAGGAATATAAAATTTCTTTAAAGCACTGAAAACCATTCTTTTGTGATACAAATCTCCCTTATCTGGGCAGAGTAAACAAGTACTGAATAACTTTCTACTTCCTTTTGTTTATGGCAGATTGAGATACTTCAGGACTAATTTGCTATTTTTACAGTGAGCAAACCACATTTTAATCTAACATTAATATAATATTTGTCAATAGAATAATTGCAATCTCTCTCTCTCTCTCTCTCTCTCTCTCTCTCTCTCTCTCTCTCTCTCTCTCTCTCTCCAAATAGACTCGTCAAACTCAAGCAACTTTTTTCAAAATTTAAACATACTTTAAGGCCTTTGTTCAGATTCATCATTTGCAGGTGTTATGAAGCAAGGAAACTAAATGTACCTGTGCAAACTTTGGAGAACATTCTATGCCCATTAATGTTCCTTCTTCCCCCATCATTTTTCTCATTTATGAAAAAAACAGTTTACTCTAATATAAAAAATACTTTCCCCCTCATAGTTTATCAGGAATATGACTGTAGTCCTATGTCTTTCTTCACTATTCTTGTTCTTAGCTTAGTCTGAAAAAACATTAAATAAAGTGTTTAGACAAAGTTTCTAAAATATTTTTCACAGAGAAAACTGAATTTTAATTGAAAAGTCCAACTATGAGCAAATATTTTAGCAGACCAAGTTCACCAATGTATATTTCTGTATATGTCTACATCTGTGTCTGTATCTCTAAGAATCTAATAGAACCATCTACAGCCATAGCACTCATGCTTATATTTTGTTAAATTGACAATAATTAATGTTTGTACATAATCCAAAGATATAAACTCTGACACAAGAATGGGAACTTACATACACATGCACGGATATGCACATGCTTGTGTTCATGTGTACACACACAAACACACACACACACACACACACACACACCAGTGTACTGCCTGGCTGAACTTTTAGTATTCAATATTACTTAGCAATCATCAAATAGAAAGTCTGATTCACTCTATTTAATATTATCCAATGTCTTAAAAGTTAATACATATTGGAAATTATGTTTAAGCCAACATACAATACAACATAATAACTATTAATATAAAGAAATTTTGACACAATTATAACTCATCTTAGTTGACCACATAATTCAAAATGGTTCACAATCTTAAACCATGGGACTATATGTAAAATAATAAAAGGTTTAGAAAGTTCAGATAATCTCATCTCTTCTTTTATTATTATTATTAGTTGTTCAAAACATTACAAAGCTCTTGACATATCATATTTCATACATTTGTTTCAAGTGGGTTATGAACTCCCATTTTTACCATGTATACAGATTGCAGAATCACATCCGTTACACATCCATGTTTATACATATTGCCATACTAGTGTCTGTTGTATTCTGCTGCCTTTCCTATCCTCTTCTATCCCCCCTCCCCTCCCATCTTCTCTCTCTACCCTGTCTACTGTAATTCATTTCTCTCTTTTTTTCCCCTTTCCTCTCACCTTCTCTTATATGTAATTTTGTATAACCATGAGGGTCGCCTTCCATTTCCATGCAATTTCCCTTCTCTCTCCCTTTCCCTCCTAATGTTAATCTTTATCTCCTGCTCTTCGTCCCTACTCTGTTCTTAGTTACTCTCCTTATATCAAAGAAGACATTTGGCATTTGTTTTTTAGGAATTGGCTAGCTTCACTTAGCATAATCTGCTCTAATGCCATCCATTTCCCAGCAAATTCCATGATTTTGTCATTTTTTAGTGCTTTCATCTCTTCTTAAGGAAAACAAATGTAACAATAAAATTTCAAAGTTTTATTATAGGCCTTACATAATTAAGAAAAGGAGATATCACTGGTTTATTTTTTAAATGTATTTAATAGTTAAATATTTTCTTGGTAAGAAAACTTAGAATACCAATTTGTGAGGACAAATTTATCTTGTTAAACTGAAAGCAATCACATCAAGCCTTGGAGCTAAGGAATAGCTTTGGTAAAATTTGTGGGCCCACTGATTTCTGGTCAACCTTGAACTGAAACTGTAATATCATTTTTTTTTTTATGTTGAAGATCTCACCTTCCTGAAATCTTGATTTCCACAAATATTTGTTCTTGAAGTAAACATCAGTGAAGTGCTTTGGAATTTTCACACTACTGATATCAATTTTTGTGGAGGTGATAATGATAATTTCCTGGTGTTTTCTAGCCAGTGGAATTTGATTGAGGGACAGAGGTACAGTTATAAGCATTAAACCATGTTCAGCTGCTTTTGGAAAACCACTCTTTTTCCTGTGTGGCACTCAGTGAAGATGACCCAGGATGGTTCCCAGAGTGATGCTAGTTTGTAGTTTTCTCAAAAGCTGATTTATTTTGTTTTGTTTTGTTTTGTTGTTGCTATTGGTTTGTATTTTTTGTTTGTTTGTTTGTTTTTTATTTTGAAATCGCTCAACAGCTTCAGAGATGCACATTTTCATTAGGATAATATCTTGGAGTTTTGCATAGATTAAATACTTAAGTACCACCATTCTTTTCACCATCAACTGGTTTTATGACAGCATCAAGAATATTCTCCTTTTTCTTCGCAATCCTGGATTTAACAGCAGAGTACTTCCTTTTGTACCTAGCCTTTATGGAATACGTAGCAGATTGGGATATATGCCAATTTCTCTGACAAAGATAGAGTTTTAGTTTTCTCTGCAGTAGGACTTCTCTCTCTTGGGCATTTTAGTCTTGAAGTTACTCGTTTTAACTTTGTCACTGATCACCCTCCTGGCTTTAGATTTCTTCTTGTTGGTCATTTTAACCATGATCTTACAAGATGGGAAAGAGTATATCAATTTTTTAACACCTAAATTATCTATGAATCTGACTTGTCCAGAGATTTTACTTGATTACATGACCTTGACTTGTTAAAGAAAATATTTTTGAGCTAACAGTTTTTAAGCAGATATTTTTGTTTTGTTAAAAGGTTAGCACTTTTGACATACTGGCATTTTTCTCAGAATTCTGTGAATATTTATTAGACTTTCAAAACCAGCAGAGCATACCTATTTTATCAGTGATCTTATAATCTAATATATTAATAACATCTCAAAAGTGGGGACATATTTTCACTCACAAATTAGATTTTTTATCAGTTACCAATACAAAAACACAGAAAGAATTTAGTAACTATACAATGATGTGCAAGATTAACTACAGTTGACAAAAAATTGACATTCCTTATTTTAAGTAAATAGTATGTTTTTATAGTGGAAGTAAACTGTGTTCTTGTACAAATACAAAAAGATAAAACCAAGCAAGCAAGCAAAAAAAAACTGGAAAACTTATTTTTTTACAACAAAGAAATGATATCCCCATCTCCACCTGTAAGGGATTATCAAATGGTTAGAAAATAAAATCAAATTTTAAAAATAATGGAATTGGCAGTTTTTACTTCCACTTATGGATGATAACTTAGTGAAAATTTGCAAACCAGATAAGGAACCAAACCTTGTGAAACCCGAGAAATATATACAAGAATACAGAATCAGAAAAAAAAAAAAAAAAACAAGGAACCAGGAGTCACTAAGAGTAATAATTTTCAAGAACTTAAGAAAAGATATGTCTGAGATTAAATAAACCATAGAGGGCATTTCTCAAGGAATCCAAGTTTAATTGCCTTTGTAGTGGAACTTCCAAACTGTCAAAGGATAATTTTCAAAAGGTCACAGCATGAATCTCAAAGAAATATGAAGTGAGTGTATGCTAAATGCCTAATTAGCATATTAATGAAGGAACCAACAAAATGATAAGTATGGTTACATAGCTCATTGTCATATACATTCTGTTCTATGACTTTGCTAAACTTGATTGATAGTATTAGTAGTTGTTTTCCTGACTAAAATTGTTATAATTAATTGATTATTGATAATTATTGTAGTTTATAAGAAAGTAATTGTAATAACACAATTATAATAATGTAATTGTGATAATGTAAATCATGATGTTGTATTTTTATTCTTAGTTATATGTAAATTAGGATTCATTTTGACATAATTATAAAAGCATGGAATGTAATTTGCTCCAATTTAGTCCCTAGTACTTCCCATTTCCTCCCCGCCTTCCTCACAGTTCCCTTCCCTCTACTCTCAATCTTTCTGCTATTTAATTTTAGGGTTTTTTTTTTAAATTAGTGCCTTATAGATATACATAAACATGAGATTCACTGTGATATATTTGTATATGTACACAGCAAAGTTAAGTCAGTTTCATTCCACTGTTCTTCCCTTACAATGTCCACCCCACCCCCATCACCTTCCTCTATTCAACTAATTTTCTTTTTCAATTTTGATGAATTCACCCCTCATTTTATTCTTTTCTTTTCTTATTTTGGGCTAACTTCTGTGTATCAGAGAAAACATTTGATCTTTGAATTTCTGAGTCTGGCTTATTTCACTTAGTATGATGGTCTTTTGCTCCATCCATTTACCACTAGATGACATAATTTCTTCTTTATAAATGAATAACACTCCATTGTGTATATATGCTGCATTTTATTCATCCATTTCTCTGTTGAAAGGCACCCAGATTGGTTTCATAGCATGGCTGTTGTGAATTTTGCTGCTATAAACATTGATGCTGTTGTATCCCTATAGTATGCTGATTTTGAATATATACTGAGGAGTAGGGTAGCTGGGTCATGTGGTGATTCTATTCATAGTATTTTTGATGAATCGCCATACTGATTTTCATAGTGGTTGTACTAATTCACAGTCCCACAAACAATGTGTGATGTACCTTATCCACCATATTCATGCCAACAGTTATTTGTATTCTTGAAAATTGCCATCGTGACTGGAGTAAAATGAAATCTCAATGTAGTTTTGATTGGTATTCCCAAGATTGCTAGAGTTATTGAACATTTTTTCATATATTAATTAGACACTTGTATTTCTTATTTAGAGAAGTATTTAATAATTTTGCTCATTTGTTATTTGGGTTATTGGGTTTTTTATATTAAGTTTTTTAAAATTCTTTATATTCTGGATATTAACACCCTATTTGAAGAGCAGGTGGCAATGATCTCCAATTCTGTAGGCCCTTTCTTTACATTCTTGTTTACTTTATTGTGCAGGAGATTTTTAATTTGATGTCATCTAATTTATTGTATTTTTATGTATTTTTTGCATTTTAGGAATCTTATTAAAGAAGTTTATGTCTGTGCCAATGTGTTAGGCATATATTACCTTCTAGCAGGTGCAGAGTTTTTGCCTAATTCCTACATTTTTTTATCCAATTTGAGTTGCTTTTTGTGCAGGGTTAGAAATACGGGTCAAGTTTCATTCTTCTATATATGGATTTCCAGTTTTCCCAGCACCATATGTTGGAGAGGCTATTTTTTCTCCAACGTGTATGTTTTTGGCATCTATATCTAGTATCAGGTGACAGTATTTATGTGGGTTTGTCTGTCTTCTATTCTTTTCCACTGATTTTCATTGTCTGTTTTGGTGCCAGTACCATGCTGTTTTCATTTACTATAGCTCTGTAGTATAATTTGAGGTTTAGCATTATGTTGCTTCCAGCATCACTTTTCTTGCTCAGTATTATTTTGGCTAATCTGGGTCTCTTATTCTTCCAAATGAATTTTACAAATTTTTTCTAGTTCTGTGAAGAATGTTATTGGTATTTTGATGGGGATTGCATTGCATCTGTGTAGTGATTTTGGTAATATGATAATATTAATTCTGCCTATCCAAGAATATGGAAGGTCTTTCCATCTTCTAAGGTCTTTAATTTCTTTCTTCAGTGTTCTATAGTTTTCATTTTAGAGGTCCTTCTCCTCCTTTGCTAGTGTTATAGCATATTATTTTTTTTAGGTAATAGTGAATGGTATAGTTTCCCTAATTTATTTTTCAGCAAATTTATTATTGCAGTGTAGGGAAGGGATTGATTTATGTATGTTAATCTTGTAACATACTACTTCATACTACTTTACTAAATTTATTTATAACCTCTACAATTCTTCTCTTTATTTGTTTCTTTTTTTGTGAGTGTGTGTTCTAAATATAGGATCATGTCATGAGCAAACAGAGATAATTTGCGTTCTTTATTTCCTATTTGTATCCCTTTCATTTCCTTTTCTTGCCAGATTGCTCTGACTAGACTTTCAAGGCCTATGTTAAGTAGGAGTGGTGAGAGAGAGAGAGAGAGAGAGAGAGAGAGAGAGAGAGAGAGAGAGAGAGAGAGAGAGGGCATCCTTGTCTTGTTCCTGTTTAAAGAGAAAATGCTTTTAGTTTTTCTCTGTTTAACATGATATTGGCCTTGGGTTTGTCACATATAGCCTTTACATTGCTGTCTTAAGTTCCATCTATCCCGACTTCCTCTGGTGTTTAAACATGAATGTGTGCTAGATATTGTGATTTTTTTCCTACATCTATTGAGATGAGCATGTGATTCTTGTCCTTAAGTCTATTTATGTGGTAAATTTCATTTATTGACTTGCATATGTTGAACCATCTTTGTATTCCTAAGATGAAACACATTTGATCATGGTGAACTATCTTGTCAATGTGTTTTTAAATGCAGTTTGCCAGTATTTTAGTAAATATTTTTATATCTTTGTTCACCTATGATATTAGCCTGAATTTTTCTTTCTTTGATGTGTCGCTGTCTGGTTTTGGTATCAGTGTGGTCCTGGATTCATAGAATGAGTTCAGCAGTGTTCCCTCCTCTTCTATTTCAGGTGATAATTTGAGGAGGATTGGCATTAATTTTTCTTTAAAGGTATGGTAGAAATTGGTTGAAAATCCATCCAGTCCTGGGCTTTTCTTTGTTGGGAAGTTTTTGATACCTGCTTTATTTTCATTACTTGATATTGATCTGTTTAATTTTTCTACATTCTCCTGGTTCATTTTGAGTAGGTCACATGTCTCTAGAAATTTTTCAATATATTCAAGATTTTCTAGTTTATTGGAATATAAATTTTCAAAATAGTTTCTAATGATCCTCTAGATTTCAGTAGTGTCTGTGGTGATATCCCTTTTTTAATATCTTCTTTCATTAATTTCAGTCTTCTCCCTCTTTCTTTGATTAGTTTGGCTAAGGTTTTATCAATCTTGCTTATCCTTTGAAAGAACCAACTCTTTGTTTCACTGATTATAGCTGATTTTAATAATTCCCTGACTTCTGCTAATTTGGTTATTTGCTTTGTTCTTCTTTTTCAAAACCTAGAGGTATAATGATTGATTATTTATTTTGTATCCTTTCATTTTTAAAATGTAGGAACTCGTTGCTACAAATTTCCCTCTTAGAACTGCCTTTATACTTTCTCAGATTAAAAAAAAACATATTTTAGATGTAGATAGACACAGTACCTTTATTTTATTCATTTACTTTTATGTGGTGTTGAGGATCAAACCCAGTGCCTCACATGTTCTAAGTGAGCAATCTACCACTGAGCCACAAGCCTAGCCCCTTCTCAGATGTTTTGATATATTATGTCACTGTTCTCCTTTGTTTCTAATTTTTTATTTCTCCTCTGATTTTTTCTGCTATCCATTTGTCATTCAAAAGTATATTATTTATTCTCCAGATGTTAGAGTGATTTCATTTTTTATCTTATCATTTATCTCTAATTTTATTCCATTATGATCAGATATGATGCAAGGAATTATCTTTATTTTTTGTAATTGCTGAGACTTGCTTTGTTACCTAAAAAAATGATCTATTTTAGAAAATATTCCATGTGCTGCAGAGAAGAAAGTAAATTCGTTGATTAATGAAATATTCTATAGGTGTCTGGTACCTTCATTTGATTAATAATATCTTTTTAGTTCTGAAGAATCTTTACTCGGTTTATGTCTGGATGATCTGTCTAGTGATGAGAGGTGTGTTACTATATTGTGATCTTTTTGATTTTTAATATCAAGAAGGGTTTGTTTTATGTTTGTGGATGCACCATTGTTTGAAGCATAAATATTTACAATCATATTATTTTTGTTGGATGATTCCATTAATCAATACAATGTGAACTTCTTTTTCTCTTCTGATTAATTTTGGCTTGAATTTCAGTTTGACTGATATGAATAGCTAACCCTGTTTGCTTTCCAGTATGGTTTTCAAGGTAAATCTTTTACCAATGTTTCACTTTTAGTCTGTGGATGTCTTTGTCTGTGATGTGAGTCTCTTGCAAACAACATATTGTTGAGTCTTTTTTTAAAATCCAGACGATCAATTTATGTATTTTGATTGAAGAATTTAAACCATTTATATTCACTGTTATCACAGAGAGATGATTTTTATTTCCTGCCATTTTGATTTATTTATACTGTTTAAATCAGACTTGATTCTCTTTTAATTGACTATTCTTCTAGTTCAATTTATCCCTATGCTAGTTTTTATTTTTCATTTCTTCTGCATGAAATATTTTGTTGAATATGTTTTGTAGTGGATATGAATTATTTTAGTTTCTTTTTATCATGGAAAGTTCTTCTTTCATCTTCAACTCTGAAGGATAATTTGCCAAGTATAGTAATCTTGGTTGGTACCCATTTTCTTTCAGTGCTTGGTATATATTATTTAAAGCCCATATGGCTTTTAAGGTCTGGGTTGAGAAATCAGTAGAAATCTAAATTTGTTTACCTCTAAATATTACCTACTATTTTTTATCTTGCAGATATTTGGAGTTCAATATGCATCTTGCATTTGAATTTCCATCTCATTCCTAAGATTTGTAAATGTTTCTAATATTATATCATTGAAAAGGTTGTGCATTCCTTTAGTTTGTATTTTGGAGCCTTCATCTACCCCCAAAGATTCTTAAATTCACTCTCTTGATTTTATCCCAGATTTTTTAATATTCTGGTCATAGTCTCTTAACATCTTTATCGTCACCTTTGTTTTCAAGACTAAGTATTTTGTCCTCAAGACCTAAAAATTTTTCTTCAAAATGGTCTAATCTATTGGTGATGCTGTATTGAATTTTTAACTTGTTTATTGTTTCTTTCATTTCCAGGATTTTTGTTTGGTTCTTTTCAGAATCTCTATCTCTTTATTGAAGTGATCTTTTACTTCTTGTATTTTTTCTCTAATTTTGCTCCTTACATCATCTTTTATCTTGTTGAACATTTTAACTATGAACTTGAAATTCTTTCTCTGACATTTATTTCATTCTGGTGTCTATGGAATCAGTTGTTAAAGTGTTATAGGCTATTTGGGGTGGTTTATTCCCTTGATTTTTTCATATTGCTTGTATGTCTACCCATATATTGGGATGATTATCATTTATTCTTTTATGCAAGGGACTCTTTTGTGAGCTTATTTCTCTTAAGAAATATCTAATTACTGATACTTTAACTTATTGTGTGGCCTCTACCATTCTCAGCATCAGCACTACAGCGCAAGAAGCTACTGAACCCTATTTACAATCATCACTTCAGAGCAGTGATGTACTATTTGACCTTATGAAAAATGCAAAACTTGTTGATATCCTTCTCCACAGTTCCTCTAATCCAGATATAAAGTGTTGGCTATAATATATTTGTTGTTCTATATAACCTTATCCCTTTTCCTAACCATTTTAAGCCCAAGTGTAATGTTACCCAAATATTAAGAGTCACAGGAATACTAACTTTCCCATGGCTTCTTTATATAGGATAGCACTATTTCACAAGTAGTCAAGCCCAAATCTGTGCATATGTATATAAAAATAAATTTATATACATGTAGGATTTTCATATAAAATGAGGTTGTCTATTTAAAGCAGTAAGAAATAATATATTTTAGAAATTTTGAAATTTGCATTATGACATATACCAGAATAAATTCCAAAAATGTAAAAAAGTAAATAATAAAATATTGAAAGAAACCAATAAAAGGTCTATTTTCCTCATCCTAGTGAAAGTTTTTCTATGTATAACACAAATTCCAGAATATATCAAGCGAAAAAATGTGTTATATTTCACCACATAAGATCTAAATACATACTACAGTTAGAGCAGCCTTTTTCATGCTGCTATGCAGCCCAATTATGAACTCAGAAAGGAAACAGACACAAAAACATTACATGACAATTTACTGGAGCCCTATCCCCTAGATAGTGAAAAGTGGAATAGATTTGGCCTCTCTAGCTTGCTAGACATGACTATGATATTCAAGAAACTGCAACAATACAGAAACAAACTTTGATTAAAAAAATATGGCTGTAATCGGTACACAATCTTGGGGTACCATTTCCCTCTTGGAGAGAGTCTAGAGTTCACACTTTCCCTTGATTCAGTTCACATATACTGTGTAAAGTTCTCACACATATTGCTTTTTCCCCTTTCCCCACTTAAATGTTGAATAATTATGAGTGATGCTGACGTCTATGTTAAATGAGGTAGATCAAACATGTTTCTATGAATAATAATGATATCTGAAAGGAAATATCCTTGACTTGACCATCTAGTAATACTTGATTTTCCTCACTGAGGGACCCTGAAGTTGTGTGGCTTCACAAAGTAATTCAGGATAAGAGAAATATTAGTCAGACAAGAAAAGTTCTATGACCACTAACATTTTATGCCATTTTAGATTCTGTAAAAGGTGTCACCATCTCTTAATGATAGCCTTCTCAAAAATAAAAGTGAGTTATTTCTGTGCCATCATCACTAAACATCTTTACTTTTAACAACATGTGTAAGCATAATCAAAATAAAAGTGGATGACATAAGTAATAGTTCATCCTCCATGTATATGAAAAATCAGAAAAGAACAATTTATTAGTATTTTAGTGCCTTTAAAGAAATAATAAAATTCTCTTAAAACCAAATGTTATCAAAATGCAAAAAAAAAGTCAAGTTGAGAGTATGTCCTAGAAAACAGCATTAAAAAAATCAACTGTATAAGACATATATATAAAATACAGAGTACCTGATCAAGAGCTACAATAGCTAGTAACAATTTCTCTAGAAAGGGAAGTCAAAAAATTAGAGAGGAGATACTAGAAAAAATGTTCCTTTAGTAGAAAAAGAAAATATCTTCACAACAAAATGACTTATTGATTACTAATATAAAAAAAGAAAATAAAAGAAAAAAAGAAACTGGGCTAATGTTGTGGCTCAGTGGTAGAGTGCTTTGCCTAACATGCATGAGGCACTGGGTTTGATCCTCAGCACCACATAAAAATAAAATAAAGAAATTATGTCCACCTACAACTAAAAAATAATATAAAAAATAGAAACAAGGAAAGACCTACATGTAAATATCTCATGACTTCATAACAAAAATGTTAAAAAGTTACTAACAATTTCTTAATTATTAATGAATTTACTTGTTTATTTATGTGTGCTAGGAATCAAACCCAGGACCTCCCACATGTTATTCAAGTGCTTTCCCACTGAACTTTCCCTAGACCCAATTAATACTTTTAAGGGCAAAAAGAAGATATGCTACTTTTCATAGGCAATACTGAATGCTAGGATATCTTGGAACAGGGTTTTAAAAACTCTCATATAAACATTTAGAATCAAAAATACTTTAACCAAGAAAACAAATTTATTTTCCAACATGAAATGAATCAAGTAGTTTGCTTCTAAAACATGTTTTCTGGTAATTTACTCTAGGTTATACTTAAGCAAAATGAGGATAAAACAAAACAAAACAAAAAAAGGCATGGGATGTAGAAAATATCAAATGTGTCACTTAAAAGGAGATTGAGAAATTCCCTTTTTAATTTTTTTTGGTTATTTATTTATATGTGGTGCTGAGAATCAAACTCAGTACCTCACACATACTAGGCAAGTGCTCTGCCACTAAGCCATAACCCCAGCCCCATGAAATTCCCTTTTAATATATGAACTAAGAGTAAAATATACAGTTTTTTGAAGCATGGGGTCAAAGAACTCTAGATAAAGTATCTTTGTGGAAAAATGAAACACTACCAGGAAAGTAGTATAATTTATAGAGTAGAATCACACAATAAAAAGAATCCATTAATTCAGTCAATATATATTCTTGAGCACTGACCTTATTTCTATAGGCACCAAATTAACAATAGTGTGTATGTATACACACAGGCACATTGATGCACTTGCATGCACACAGATTAAGGGAAAGATCCTGTTCCAAGGAATGTTTCTAGAGTTAGAAGATAAAATGTTAGAATACACACACACACACACACACAAAAAAAAAATACACCATACACACATTATTAGAAAAGATATGATTGGGAAAAAAAGCATGATGTGACGATAGAATGGTAGTCACTATTATTTTCTATAGATTAAGTTGTACATGTGTTCATGTACAATGATTTAATTTACAAATAGCTTTTGTGTATATTATCTCATCTGAAACTTTCAGTCTTAAGAACATGTAAGGGAACTGTGCAGCTGAAATGGGGAGAATAACAGGAAGCACTGGACAAGAAGAAAGTAGAGACCTAAAAAGACATCATGGGGGACCTTAAAGCTTTAATAAAGACTGCATTTGACTCTGAGTGACACAGAAGACAATTGTATGACTTGATGGGATCACTTTTTTATGTAAAAAAAGTGTTAGGGATAAAGAATGGAAAAATGAAAACCAGTGAAGGGACTATTATAATAATTCAGAGGAAAGATGATGATTATTTGGAATAGGATTTTAACAATGGAAATGACAAGAGGGAGTCAAATTCGTGATATGATTACAAGGTATGGCTCACAGGAGCTTTGACTAGATTGGATGTATATGAGAGTAAAAGAGAAGAGTCAAGATTGACAGTGAAGTATTTGGCACAAGGAACTGGAACAACAGAGTTTCTACTTTTAGGGATGAGAAGAGTGAAGAAAGAACAGGTTTGAGGAACAGGAAGCAAGTATGTGTCAGATATACAAGGCTGAATTTGATGAGAGATGTTTGGAATGGAATTGTATTTTTCCTCAATAAAAAATAAAAATAATTATAAAATTTCAGAAGAAAATAAAACATTGTCACAAGGCAGACATATTCCAAGTATGTAGAAAATTAAATGAAATAACACTTTAAGAATTTGGGGAATGTAAGATTATATCTACAAACACACACATGTAATCTTATTTATATATAATCTTGAATATATATAATATTTAATATACATAATCTTCAAATATACATATGTGTGTGTTTGTGTATATATGTCTTTATTAATGTATTATTTTACTTCAAATAGCTAATGGTCAATACATTGAATTCAAAAGAAAAAATTATAATCTTAGCACACTACTTGATTGGTCAATAAACATTATTTACACATAGCATTTGCATTGTGTTTTATTTGCAGTGGATTTATTTTTATGTTGTGTAAATTTACAGGCAAGGCAAAGAAATTTATGATTGTGGTTGAAGAACAAAATGTAGGATTTAAAATCTTCTCAAGTGTGAAAGTAAATTTGTAAGTGACAGATGGTAGGAGATGAGAGAGCAAAGGATGTGGAGAATATATGAAGGTACTGATATTCTCATTCTATGCAAAGAAATCAAAATGTGTATGTAACTTTTATAGACTAACAAACTGAATTATGAAGTTATTGATTAATATTAAAGTGTTACCCAACAAAAGAACATGTTATGGCCATAAACTTTTTGACACAGATGAATTTAGGTAATGGGATTACTTAAAAGTTTGAATGTCCTATTGAGAAGTTAATAGATTTTGTTCTAAAGTTAATCAGGATATAGATTTATAAGCATGTTATTTTAATTTTGCAAATTACTTCAATAGATGTTATATTGGAGGCTTAACATGGGCTAAAGAGAATTGATAAATGAGATTTTCTAAGTCTTTTCAGCAAGAGCCTTGCTGTGTTAATTGATCATAGTATTGATGTAAATATTTAAGAATTTATTTAAAAATATAAAAGCCTTTGCTAAATAATAGGAAGAAAAAAGTAAGTTTAAAAACATAGAAGAAATTCTAAAAATGTCACCTTGCAACACACAAATATCTAGTCCCTCCCATATATAAATATTTCCTTGAACTCTTAAGATTTATTTCATTTCACATACATTTAATAATCTAAACAAGCTGTTTTAGTGCATTGGGCTGTCAGAAATTATAGGCTACAAACTTTCACCAATTGTCATTATAAAATAATAAGGTAATACTATATTTGATATAAAGCCTTATAAAAATAGAAATAATCTTATAACCCTAAGTACTTGAAAATGTTAAATGCTATGCTGACATTGATATTGTCCTTTTCAGCATGATAAGAAGATGAGGTTGTACAATGTTTACATTCCTGTAATTATAGAGCAAGGGCAGTGTTCATGCTGTTCACTTTGAGCCATGTAGAGCAAAATTAAGCTCTGCATACTCTGGTCATTGTTATCATGCTTAAAATTGTTCTCCTATATTTAATTTTAATAAATTAAAACAAATATTTCTAAGATAGGTAATTTATTATATTTTAACCAAAAGGCTTATAATCCTCTAACCACTTAATGAAAACATTGACTAGTTCCATGTAATTAATTTCCCCAAATACTAAGATGAATTTTGTTGAACAGAGAGCAATATTTTCTATTTAGACATTCCCTCTTTCTACTGCTTCAATAACCCGATCAGTCAGAGCTACCTCTGACACTTCTGAATTAAATTTAACATGAAATTTAACTTCTTCCTTACCTTCATGAAGATGGTGTTCTGGATTTTTGCTTCCCTTACCTCCATGTAGATGATTTATTCTTACATGCCAGCAACATGGAAACTGGTTTCTTGGACATATTTTCTTTTATATCTAACACAGGAAGTAAGAAATGGGAACTCTTTCATTAGGAGACCCATTATTAATAATTTCAACTTTTGTTTATTGGTGATATCATGATGGTTAAGATAATAAATGGCCTCATTCTTCAGTTGAAATTTCTTCAACCTAAAGAGAAACACTTGGCCAAACAGGATAAAAGAATGTAAAACATTACATTAACCTTAAACATTAGTGCAAAGTGTATAAACATGTATATTACCCCAAAATTCTGCTGGATTTCTTAGTTACACCATGAGATTATTTTTATATCATAACTTTGAAAATAAAATTTACTACTCTTTTATTTTATTTTATTTTAAATATTTTTTTAGTTGTAGATGGACACAATACCTTTATTTTATTTATTTTTATGTGGTATTGGGATCAAACCCAGTGCCTCACACATGCTCAGCTAACTCTCTACTCCAGCCCTACTGCTCTTTTAAAAGCAATTTTATTCACATAGAGTTAAATTGAAATATCCACATTTGTAGCTCTTACTTTGACTAAGATTCATTTCACATACATTTAATAATTTAAATAATCTAAAGCCACATTCCATTAACTCCTTTATTTTTTTATTTTTTAATTGGTTTTCCAAAACATTACAAAGCTCATGATATATCATCTTTCATACATTTGACTCAAGTGGGTTATGAACTCCCATTTTTACCCCAAATACAGATTGCAGAATCACATCGGTTACACATCCACATTTTTACATAATGCCATATTAGTAACTGTTGTATTCTGCTACCTTTCCTATCCCCTACTATCCCCCCTCCCCTCCCCTCCCATCTTCCCTCTCTACCTCCTCTGCTGTTGTTCAATTCTCTCCCTTGTTCCCCCACCCTTTCCCCTCACAACTTCTTCTATGTAATTTTGTGTAACATTGAGGGTCTCCTACCATTTCCATATGCTTTCCCTTCTCTCTCCCTTTCTCTCCCCCCACTCGTCTCTGTTTAATGTTAAACTTTTCCTCATGCTCTTACTCCCTGTTCTGTTCTTAGTTGCTCTCTTTATATCAAAGAATACATTTGGCATTTGTTTTTTAGGGATTGGTTAGCTTCGCTTAGCATAATCTGCTCTAATGCCATCCATTTCCCTGCAAATTCTATGATTTTGTCATTTTTTAGTGCTGCGTAATACTCCATTGTGTATAGATGCCACTTTTTTTTAATCCATTCGTCTATTGAAGGGCATCTAGGTTGGTTCCACAGTCTAGCTATTGTGAATTGTGCCACTATGATCATTGATGTGGCAGTATCCCTATAGTACGCTCTTTTAAGATCCTCAGGGAATAGTCCGAGAAGGGCGATAGCTGGGTCAAATGGTGGATCCATTCCCAGCTTTCCCAGGAATCTCCATACTGCTTTCCAAATTGGCCTCACCAATTTGTAGTCCCACCAGAAGTGTACAAGTGTACCCTTTTCCACACATCCTCACCAACACTTATTGTTGTTTGACTTCAGAATGGCTGCCAATCTTACTGGAGTGAGATGGTATCTTAGGGTGGTTTTGATTTGCATTTCTCTGACTGCTAGAGATGGTGAACATTTTTTCAAGTACTTGTTGATTGATTGTATGTCCTCCTCTGTGAAGTGTCTGTTCAGGTCCTTGGCCCATTTGTTGATTGGGTTATTTGCTATCTTATTGTCTAATTTTTTGAGTTCTTTGTATATTCTGGATATTAGGGCTCTATCTGAAGTGTGAGGGGTAAAAATTTGTTCCCAGGATGTAGGCTCTCTATTGACCTCTCTTATTGTTTCTCTTGCTGAGAAAAAACTTTTTAGTTTAAGTAAGTCCCATTTGTTTATTCTTGTTATTAACTCTTGGGCTATGGGCGTCCTATTAAGGAATTTGGAGCCTGACCCCACAGTATGTAGATCGTAGCCAACTTTTTCTTCTATCAGACGCATAGTCTCTGATTTGATATCTAGCTCCTTGATCCATTTTGAGTTAACTTTTGTGCATGGCGAGAGAAAGGGATTCAGTTTCATTTTGTTGCATACGGATTTCCAATTTTCCCAGCACCATTTGTTGAAGATGCTATCCTTCCTCCATTGCATGCTTTTAGCCCCTTTATCAAATATGAGAAAGTTGTAATTTTGTGGGTTGGTCTCTGTGTCCTCTATTCTGTACCATTGGTCCACCTGCCTGTTTTGGTACCAGTACCATGCTGTTTTTGTTACTATTGCTCTGTAATATAGTTTGAAATCTGGTATCGCTATACCTCCAGATTCACACTTCCTGCTTAGAATTGCTTTTGCTATTCTGGGTCTTTTGTTTTTCCATATGAATTTCATGATTGGTTTATCTATTTCTACAAGAAATGCCGTTGGGATTTTGATTGGCATCGCATTAAACCTGTAGAGAACTTTGGGTAATATCGCCATTTTGATGATGTTAGTTCTGCCTATCCATGAACAGGGTACATTTTTCCATCTTCTAAGATCTTCTTCTATCTCTCTCTTTAGGGTTCTGTAGTTTTCATTGTATAAATCTTTCACCTCTTTTGTTAGGTTGATTCCCAAGTATCTTATTTTCTTTGAGGATATTTTGAATGGAGTGGTTTTCCTCATTTCCATTTCAGAAGTTTTGTTGCTGATATACAGGAATGCCTTTGATTTATGCGTGTTGATTTTATATCCTGCCACTTTGCTGAATTCATTTATTAACTCTAGAGGTTTCTTTGTAGACCCTTTTGGGTCTGTTAAATATATTATCATGTCATCTGCAAATAGCGATAATTTAAGTTCTTCTTTTCCTATTTTTATGCCTTTAATTTCTTTTGTCTGTCTAATTGCTCTGGCTAGTATTTCAAGGACTAAATTGAATAGAAGTGGTGATAGAGGGCATCCCTGTCTTGTTCCAGATTTTAGAGGGAATGCCTTCAGTTTTTCTCCATTTAGGATGATGCTAGCCTGAGGTTTAGCATATATAGCTTTTACAATGTTGAGGTAAGTTCCTGTTATCCCTAGTTTTTCTAACGTTTTGAACATAAAGGGATGCTGTATTTTGTAGAATGCTTTTTCTGCATCTATCGAGATGATCATATGGTTCTTTTCTTTAAGTCTATTGATGTGGTGAATAGCATTTATTGATTTCCGTATATTGAACCAGCCTTGCATCTCAGGGATGAATCCTACTTGATCATGGTGCACAATTTTTTTTTGATATGCTTTTGTATTCGATTCGCCAGGATTTTATTGAGAATTTTTGCATCCAAGTTCATTAGAGATATTGGTCTATAGTTTTCTTTCCTTGAAGTGTCTTTGTCTGGTTTCGGGATCAGGGTGATGTTGGCCTCATAGAATGAATTTGGAAGAGCTCCTTCTTTTTCTATTTCTTGAAATAGCTTGAAAAGTATTGGTATTAATTCTTCTTTGAAGGTTTTGTAAAACTCTGCTGTATACCCATCCGGTCCAGGGCTTTTTTGGTTGGTAGTCTTTTGATGGCTTCTTCAATTTCTTCCTTTGTTATTGGTCTGTTTAAATTGTGTGTGTCTTCCTGACTCAATCTGGGCAGATCGTATGACTTAAGAAATTTATCGATATTTTCACTATCTTATATTTTATTGGAATATAGGGTTTCAAAATACTTTCTAATTATCTTCTGTATTTCTGTAGTATCTGTTGTGATATTGCCTTTTTCATCCCGTATGTTAGTAATTTGAGTTCTCTCTCTTCTTCTCTTCAATAGCATGGCTAAGGGCCTGTCGATCTTATTTATTTTTTCAAAGAACCAACTTTTAGTTTTATCAATTTTTTCAATGGTTTTTTTTGTTTCAATTTCATTGATTTCTGCTCTAATTTTAATTATTTCTTGTCTTCTACTACATTTGCTGTTGTTTTGCTCTTCCTTTTCTAGGTTTTTGAGGTGTAGTGTGAGTTCATTGATTTGTTGATTTTTCTTTTTTTGAGGAAAGGACTCCAAGAAATGAATTTCCCTCTTAAAACTGCTTTCATTGTGTCCCATAGATTCCGGTATATTGTGTCAGTATTGTCATTTGTCTCTAAGAATTTTTTTACCTCCTCCTTTATGTCTTCTGTAACCCATTGATCATTCAGTAACATATTGTTCATTTTCCATGTGATGTAGGATTTTTCCTTCCTTCTTTTATCATTGATTTCCAGTTTCATTCCATTATGATCAGATATGGTGCATGGTATTATCTCCACACCTTTATATTTACTAAGAGTTGCCCTATGGCATAATATATGGTCTATCTTTGAGTAGGATCCATGTGCTGCTGAGAAGAACATGTATCTACTTGATGATGGCTGATATATTCTATATATGTCGGTTAAGTCTAGGTTATTGATTGTGCTATTGAGTTCTATAGTTTCTTTATTCAGCTTTTTTCTAGAGGATCTGTCTAATGGCGAGAGCGGTGTGTTGAAGTCACCCATAATTATTGTGTTGTAGTCTATTTGACCCTTGAACTTGAGGAGAGTTTTTTTTTTTTTTTATGAACGTTGCAGCACCATTGTTTGGTGCATACAAATTGATAATTGTTATGTCTTGTTGGTGGATGGTTCCTTTTAACAGTATATAGTGTCCTTCTTTATCCCTTTTGATTAACTTAGGTTTGAAGTTGATTTTATTCGATATGAGTATGGCCACTCCTGCTTGCTTCCAAGGGCGATGTGAGTGGTATGATTTTTCCCAACCTTTCACCTCCAGCCTGTGTATGTCTTTTCCTATCATATGAGTCTCCTGAAGGCAGCATATTGTTGGATTTGTTTGTTTGATCCAGGTTACTTGCCTATGTCTCTTGATTGATGAGTTTAGGCCATTAACATTTAAGGTTACAATTGAAATATGGTTTGTACTTCCAGTTATGCTTCTTTATTTATTTATTTTAGTTTGGCTAGTTTTTACTTTTTGGTTATTTTCCTCCCCCTTTATTGAGATATCTCCCGCTGTTAGTTTTGGGCACTATTTTTCAATTCCTCTTCTTGTAGTATTTTGCTCAAAATGCTTTGCAGTGCTGGTTTTCTGGCTGTGAATTCTTTTAGCTTTTGTTTATCGTGAAATATTTTAATTTCATTGTCAAATCTGAAGCTTAATTTTGCTGGATACAGTATTCTTGGTTGGAATCCATTATTTTTCAGCGTTTGAAATACATTGTTCCAGGATCTTCTCGCTTTCAAAGTCTGTGATGAAAAATCAGTCGTTAACTTAATTGGTTTACCCCTGAATGTAATCTGCCTCTTTTGTCTCATAGCTTTTAATATTCACTCCTTGTTCTGTATGTTGGCTATCTTTATAATTATATGTCTTGGAGTTGGTCTATTATGGTTTTGAATGTTTGCGGTCCTGTAGGCTTCCAGGATTTGGCAATCCATTCCATCTTTCATCTCTGGAAGTTTTCTAGAATTATTTCATTTAATAGGTTGTCCATTCCTTTATTTTGAATCTCTATGCCTTCTTCTATCCCAATGACTCTCAAATTTGGTTTTTTTATGACATCCCATGTCTCTTGAATAGATTGCTCGTGAGATTTAAGCATCTTTTCTGTGTTGACTATATTCTTTTCAAGTTGATAAACTTTGTCTTCATTATCTGATGTTCTGAATTCTACTTGATCTAGTCTATTTGTAATATTCTTGTTTGAGTTTTTAATTTGGTTTATAGTTTCCTGCATTTCTAGGTTTACTGTTTGATTTTTTTATTTTAAGATCTCTATCTCCTGGTAAAGTTCTTTCTTTGCCATTTGAATTTGTTTGTTTAATTCGTTTTCAAAATATATTCATTGCTTGGACTTGCTGTCTCATGTCTTCTCTAATATTCCTTTTCATCTGAGTTAGGTATGCCTTGAGTTCTTTCCCTATCCATGTTTCTGATGCTTCTAGGTCCTCTGTAGATTTAAGTTGTCCTGCATTGTTTGTACTCCTTTTTTCCCTTGTTTTTTCATGATGTTCACGTTACTTTCCAACTCTATTTGATTGCTGTGTTTCTGCTCTCTTCTATAGATTTGTTTTGGTTTTGTATATCTCTGTTGTCTCTCCTTTGTGTTGGTAGACTATGCCTGCTTAAGTGGATTCCGCTGGGAAGGATTTCCGACGGCCGAGCTCCAGTGACGTCACCTCTCTGCTATGGCAGGCCCCAGGCTCCTTGCCGGGGTGTCCGAATGGGGGGGTGGGACTGGACTGTCTCTGGTTGGTTTCAGCTCCTGGTCACCGGCGGGTGGGCAGACTCCAGCCGCCCAGTCGCACGGGCCTGGCCTCTAGTCCCCTGGTTTCTCCTGGTAGTCCTGGTTTCTCCTGCTAGACCAGATTTCCCCTGAGTGATGCCTCTCGACAGTTCAAACTGTACTCTGGGCCTGCCGTTTGCTGGGTGTGGAGGTGGCTATTGGGAACCCCGGCACTCTATTGTTTTGATTTTTTCCGCTTGCCCCTTCCCCAGTGCTGGCTAGACAGGTTTCGTTTTTGCTGCTGATGGGAGGGGGAGTTGAAGGTCAGGTGTCTCTAGCTTTCCCCGCATCTTTATGTAGGCTCCCTCTGATAATCCCTCCCCCAGAAAGACTAGGAGGGATTTTATGCGAATTCCCCGCTGTATGGGAGATGAGCTGAGTAATACACACCTGTTTTATTGTTGCAATCTGTCGGAGACTGGCGGTGGTTACGTGAGCTCTCCAAGATGATGGCCGCTGGTTTCCTTGGTGGAGTTTCAGTTGTGGGGGATAGAACTGTACCGCTTCCTTCCCGTCTGAAATCCCGAACTCAGCCCGGGGCTCAGTGAGGGCTCAGCCGGCAGGATTCCACAGAACCCATAATGTTTCTCTCTGCTTGCTGGTCGCTTCTTGGTGGCGCCCTGCCGTGTGTAGCCACGGGGCGGGCAGCACGGATCAGTGAGCCTGGATCTCCAGTCGCACAGTTGGCTCGTGTTTGAGACTCAATTACCTGACCTCGGTGCTGGAAATCCTTCCTCTAGGTTTCGGTGCACCCCCATTTTGCTGTAAATTCCTTACAAGATAGTTTTTTGTCGTTTGAACTTGTTATTCACCTGCGCAGTGGCGCGGTACACAGGGTGTGATGCACTCTATTTGCTGCCATCTTCTAACTCCTTTATTTTTAAGGTGAAATTGCTTTTCTATGACTACCATGTTGAACAGATCAAACTTTCTCTTCTGGTTATTTGTATATTTTAATATTTTTATTCTGTTGATTACTTTTTCATTTCTGATCAGATTCCTCCCTTTTTTTTGGATATTAGAAATCTAGTTCATCTCTGGAACCTAGTTCATCTCTCTCACTAGAACCCAACTGGTCTGATAGGCAAGTATTGCCCAAATGTGCAAAATTCTTTATGGAAATAGCACGTCTTTATGACTTGGTTTTTAACTACACTGTGGTAATGTTTAGCAAAATGATTATATATTTGATATAGTTATCAAAGTTAGCTAGATCTTTTTTAAAAAGAAATTGTGGGATAGTGTGGAAAATAACATGGCTTTTTGGAGGAGGTATATATTCATATTTTTCCATAGCTCCTTAAATGAAATGTGATTAACACACATGTAGAATTGGTGCATGCTGCTTTCCCTATGATATCTCACCTAAACACCACTCTTTAGATTTGGATGTTTTCTATATGTTAAGGACATTCCAAAGGAATTTTAAAGGGCCAGAATTAAAAATCATCATCTTCCCTTCAAGGAAACTGCTACATTTAATAAAACATTATTCAAACTCTTAGCTCATCCTTTTAATATGCCCTCTGCTCTGTGTTACTAGAACCACAATGACCTCTGTTTCTCATTTTACTATATTAACACACTAAACATGGAACCCCAAAATGCTACTTTATGATTACAGAAGGAAGTTTTAATTATATTCTATGCCTTATAATCGTCATGATAGGTCTTGGCTTTGCCAAAAGGGTTGAAATAAAAGTGAGCCATTATTTTAAAAGATAGTTAATACTGTACTGGGATTGTGGCTCAGTGGTAGAGCACTTGTCTAGTGTGTGTAAGGCACTGGGTTTAATCCTCAGCTCTGCATATAAATAAATTAAAAAAATAAAGATCCATCAACAACTGATAAAAATATTTTAAAAATAATTAATATCACTATTCATTTTTTTCTGACTAATTTCAAATACCTCTTCCTCCTAAAAGCCTAATTGGAAATTATATAGCCTTTCTAGATTTCTCAACTGTCCTATTTCTTTTTCTAGGACATATGTTACACTCTATATTATTGTTATAGTTTATAATCATCACATTTCTTACTATGGGATTAAGTTGTTTGATAATAGGAATTATTCCTTACTCATTATGTACAACAATCAAATCTATTTTGTTAGATGAATGTTGAAGTAAACTTAAAGTTCCACTTCCCTTCTCAACCTTATTAAAGTACCTATGCATTTTATGTGTAACTTAACCAATGTATCAGCTGAAAAAATGCTAGTATTGTCTACGTTCAGTGTAATTCTTCAACTCACCCAGTAAAAACTATAGACCAATGTAAGAATTATAATTAGTTTATTAGTTCATGTTAATCTATTAATTATAATCTACTATAAGTAGCTATTGAAATGCAATTCTTTTTTTTTTCTTGGCTAAATATTTCTATTGTATTTAAACAGTCTATTTACTGTCATGTTCCTGTTTTCACTTTCTCTTGCTTAGCCAGCCATGAGTTCTACATATCTTCCTCATAAGGTCTTCTGTGCTCTCCTTGCCCAACTCACAGTTCCTCTGATCATGAAGGCTCCTCCAGGAGTGTATACAAAGATGGGTATTATAGAGCTCCATATGATCCACCATATGTTGCATGCACAAGTAAGTTCATGTTGTGAAAGGGCTGAAATGCGATCTTAAAGTTTATACATATATGTAGCAATGTGAAAATGTATCAATGTGAATTTTATGTAAAATTCCTTAGCTTATCTCTCACATTAGAATGTGTTAAAAGTTATCTATGACAATTCAAATTTGTATTTTTCTTTGTTATTTTTTTATAAAATTTTATATGTAAGTATATGACCATAAAGTACTATAAGATTCAAAGTAATCTAATACAAATCTAATACATCTTGTACAAATCACTGTGAGATCGCCAATGTTCGTAAATCTATTGTTATTTGAGTATTTAAAATTAACTGTTCTTCAACCTCTGATATAATTACATTTTAGTAAAATGGCAAAGCAAGGATCAACTCAAACTTTAGATTCACTGCCTATTCATGACCTGAATTTGATATTTCATTTCTTCCAATATAAAATTTAAGTAGAAAAACTTTCTTAAATAACATTTATCCAAAATGTAAAACACAACTCAAGACAATTCAGAATGTTAAATACAATATGGAATCAGCATGATTTATACCAATTTTACTTATTAAACCATTTATTCAATGGAAAATACATATTTCAGGCTATCAACATGCTATGCACAGTTGTTGCATTCATTGAGACCATAGCCCAGCAGGAAACATAGATACTGAATAAGTAATAACAAATAAGATAAAGATTAATGAAGGAGTTTTGTACATTAATTATAGATATAAATGAGCATGGGTTACCTTTTGTATTATATTAAAACATGTTGAAGACATTTATGGATTTAAGCATTTCATGAAACATCTTGTGACTAGTTAGATGATAAATATACATAAAATGAACAAAGAAATTAATATATAAGCCTAGCATCCATGTTGGGTGCCTAAAGTAAATAATGGAATATGAGAAATGTAATGCAAAGAATTTTACATAAGGACTAGATTATATATTCTCAAATTTTATTAGAAACTCTAAGAACAAAACAGGTTTTCACATAGAGTGCAGGACTTAGAATAGATCTAAGAAGACTTTTCAAAGAGTGGCAGTCATTAAATATTATAATTGATTTCCAAATGAAGTTGTCAAATCCTTTTCACATGTCTTTGAAAATAAGATAGGGGTTTCATCTGTTCAGGATGCTTTAATTGTCTCTACATTATGCCAAAACATCTGCTAGTTTCAGTCAATAGTAAAAACTCTGCACTGTCAATTCAAAGAATAAAATCAGATCAATCATTTTTTGGCATCATGTAGCTCAAACAAACCTGCTGACTGACATTTTTATTTCTCTTCAAATTATTCTAGCTTAATGTAAACTCAAAACTCTTATAGTTTTTGCTTGGAAAAAGTTGAAATGAGAAAATGACAATGTTGATATTTAAATTAAAATGTTATTGCTAGAACTCAAGAAGTTGCAATAAAATTCAAAGGTAAGTATATTTTACATAGTTTCCTATATACTCATTATAAATAGCTACATTTAGGGGAAAAATCATTGGAAATAATTGCCGTAACACTAATATTAAGGATAATGAGGAAGAAATTGCCTTTTGAAAATTTCCAGCTAAAATAACAGCTTGGCTGATGCTTGATGAATACCTATTGGATAGAATAATTGGCTGGTTGCTTTATATGTTGAGACACTGATCTGAGATGTGGTAAATAGTAGTATAATTCATCTGTCAATTCAGTATGCTAAAGACAATTCCTTTTTTTCAGTTTTTAGAGATATTGTGCTATTTTTCCTATTTTGATTAAAATATGGGTAAATTTCTATTTCTATTAATTCAGATTTGAGAGTTAAAAATTGTGTCAATGTGAAATGCCAAGTTAGAGTCAGCATACCAAGAAATAGCAAAGGCAGAAGGAAGAATGAGATTCAATAAACAGCCAATCGTAAAGCCATGTTACTGTACTATTCCTAGGGTGTCAGCCATCACATCAAGTTGGTCCCCACTCCATGGAGTAGGGGATCAATCCTGGGGTTACTCAAGCACTTCCATGATGCTCAAGATTTAGTGATTGCACTTGTTCATTTCCAGAAATTCTGTCTGGTCCTTTTTCAAATCTTATAGTCTGTTATTTTGTTGTTTCTTTTAGCTTGCTCAATTAACTCAAATGTCTGGGCTGCTAGCCACTCCATTTGTTGAAATTGCTGACTTCTGCATGATGACTTATTTGTCTTGTATCTTGAAATTTTCTTTAAGTTCAAGCTCATTCCAGTAGAATTTACTCTCTTGTGGGATTCTTGAATGATCTTCTGTGTGGAAGGGCTCTCCAGAGAAGAGTCACATTTGCTTATTCTGGGACCCTAAGGTAGTCTGGATACATCTTCAGATGATTCATAGGAATAAACTAGGTGTGGGATACCCAGGGACTCTTTGTGCTATCTTCTTAAGATTGTTGTAAATCTGAAACTTCTAAAAATATAGTCTGTTTATTAAACATTAGGGGTAAGGATGAAATAGATAACAGAACTATTATGTGCTGTAAGCAATTTGAATGTATTTGGACCGTATTTGGGAGCCTCTGAAAGACTGAGTTGTAAATGTTTGCTTTGAAAGCCCCATGAAGGCTCAGGTCAACAAGAGACTTAGGTCAGAAGAGACCAGGTGGAGGCCTGCACCAGGCAGTAGTGGTTCTGAATGGGGGGCAGGAGTCAAGACAGTAACCAATGGAGTTAACAGCACTGAATCCCTGAATCAGTCAGGGCAGTAGACCAAAGAGGAGAGAAGTCTATCATGAGGGGATTCAAGTTGAAAATTGAAATATTGGAAATGTTTACAGTAGGAAAACAATTTTAATCCTAATTCAATTTTGGTCAGGGAATTTTCCAGTGAGAAGGAGAAACTGAATAATAATGGTATATGGGGAAGGAAATTACCATTTACTACATGCTCTACTCAAGTTTTTGTTTATTTTTTTTCTTAGGAAATGAATATTTATAGTGAACACAATTATATGCAGTAGTAAACCTTTATAAAAGTTTCCTTGAGAAGATAATACTTAGGCTAAATGCTTTACATTTCTTTCTTAGTTGTTACATCTATGAGATCATTAAGTTAAGAAGAGGTCAGTGGTTCTAAAAGTATTTTAAAACAACTGCTAAGTCAAGGTATTACTAGTAGCAATAACACTTAAGTCTCAAAAACTTAAAAAGTTGTAAATAATATTAAAAGATTGTTAATTATTCACATAAAATTCAAAATGATTTTTCCACACCTGTGAGCAATTCTACCCTAAATAATACTTTGGAATGCATGCTTTTTCTATTTTATGGCACCGCCATTTTTAGAGATGTCTTAGAAGTTATTATTATGTTCTTTTTTTTCAATCAGTGGGGGAACAAAGGATACACTGGATGATGAATGGTGTTTCTTAAAGGCCAAGATTGAAAGGGACATTTTAATTCCACTCACATTCTATTTTTAAGAACTTAGTCATATAGTCACACCTGCTTCTTGGTCATATATGTGAAATATATTCTAACTGTATGCCCAAAAATAAAAGTTGACTTTCGAGGGAAGCTACTCAAACTGTGAAACACTCTTCTAGTTATTAAATATCCTATGATGAGAATACTCCCAAAAGAGAATACCCCAAATCTCATCCAGTCATTGCATCTAATTAAAATCTAGTATTTTCAGGAGATGAGCAGTAGCTATTGTCAAGTCTGCATATGGCTCCTCTTCATCTGTAAAATCTATTAATTGGGAAGACAAGTTTATCATTTTAGTAGACAGAATACTACTCCACCCTGTCTCTACTCCTTCTTCTTCGGGGACATCCTATACTAAGCTCCAGAACCAATTTATATATTAGGTTACATGGTAATGGAAAATTAAGTTTGCAGAAATTAAATTATGTTTCTGATTAGCTGACTTTTAGATAACTATTATAGATTATCTGAGGGAACCCAATGTAATCATGATGGTCATTGAGAGTGGAAGAGGAGCCAGAAGTGTTCTCTGAGAGAAAGAGATGTAATGATGAAATGAGGTCAGGGTGATGCAATGTGAGGACTCAACCAACCATTGCTATATTTGAAAACGGACAAAGGGGCCATGATCCAAGTAATGTGAGTTGGAAGCCTCTAGATGCTAGAAAGGTAAAGAAAATAAATTATTGGCTAGCATTACCATAAAGAAATGTAGCCCTGCTGACAATTTGATTTTGACTTGATGATACTTGTATTGCACTGTTGCCCTCCAAAATGGTAAGATAATAAGTTTATGTTGTCTTAAGCCACAAAATCTGTTGTAATTTTTATAGCAGCAAAATAAATTAATGCAAGTCTCTCTTTCCATAAACATCTAGTATGCCATGGTAGTGGTGGAACAGGAAAACTAGAAAAACATTCCCATGTAAAAAAAGGGAAAGTGGAAGAGAACAAGTAGGAATATCCTCGCATACAGCAAGGATATAGCCTTTTGGAAAGGTATGTGAGTCCCACCATGCCCCTCCCCAAGTAATTAGAGGTGTTCCTTGATTACAGTTGATTTTGATTGGGGAGAAGCAAATTCCCTGATTTTTAGTAGATAAGTCTCCTAGCTATGCCTTCTTCAAGGTTTTTCCTCTGTCATTATTCTCTACCTGAAATAGGCTTTGGGGATTGTGATTTCCTTAGGTACTTCATTGTTTTTAGATCCTGCTTCTTGGTCATATAATTCAGGAGCCATAATATTTTGGTTTTGTAATTACTCCTCCAAATTTGAGTAGGCTTATTTTCTATTTAATTTTAGGTAGTTCCAGTGTCTTTAAACACATTGAAGTTGTTTTCAAGTTAGCTAGATATGATATATCCTTGGTTCTATACCTGTGGTGTGCTATAACTAGCCACTACTGGGTTTCAACTTCTGATTGTTAAATTTTCAGGAATTTTGGGAGCCAATTGACATGTTGATAGCTTGAAATTGTCTGTGGTGGGAGTAGTTATACCATAGACATGGGCAAATACTATAAATCATGGCTTTTTATTTATGTCCTTTTTGAAAGCCATGTGTTAAAAATTTAATAGCACAGCAGTGTCTGTGTCTTTATTTCTCAACTTAATGTGGCTAACTTTACTCCCTCTGAAGAAATCAGTGGGAATGCAGCATAACATAATCTTGGCTGCAAAACTGAGTTATGTTTTTCAACTGGGAAGTCACACTAAGCCTTTCATTCAATGATTTTTACATTTTTAACTACTACTGTTTGGTGCTTAGAATGACTCTGATTTTCTATCCCTTTAAGTTCTTAAATTTCTGAATTTTCTCCACTTGCTAAATATTTCTGCTTACACATCAGCCAATTATTTCCCTATCTTATCTCCTAATAATACCTTACAAAAAGTGGACCATAAATGTCAATCCATCATTATCACTGCCATTCAAGTTACTGCAGGTGAAATTTTCACCAAATGTTTTCTCACTGCACCAGATGGTTCTCACTGCATTATCGATTTAACTGCCCAACCACTGTCCAACGACTAAACCACTCCATATATTGTAAAGTTTTGTTAAAATTGTACCCTACTTCAAAGTGACAATTTCTGTATTACTTCAGATAACATTACGTACTGTAATTGATGAATCCCAAAATGTAATTTTCTCAATACAGTAGAAGTTTATCTTCCACATATATCCAAAATGAATGTCAGCAATTTGCAGATGGCTCTTGTTCAAGTGGTGATTCAGGGATTCAGGCTCCTCTCTTATGGCTCCTGTGTCCAATATACTGCTTTCTGGGTCACTTTGCTCTTCTGCTACCAGCTGGCTGTAAGAAAAAGTGCATTGAGGATAATAAATGGGGCACTTTTATGGGCTAGTTCTGTAAGTGGCATATTTAATTTCTGCTTACATGTCTTTAGCTAGAAATAATTCACATAGGCACTTTATTGCAAAGGACACAGCACATGTGATCTAGATGTTGGTAGAAGACAAGAAATAAATTTTGTAAAAAAACAGCTAGTGTCTAGCACTTTAATTGTTCTGCTAACTATGTTATGTTAATGGCTAATGTGCCCCCATGGTTTAATTTTTATCTTATTTTAAAGAATTTTATAATTTTGAATAACACTATATCAACACCATCATGTACTGTCTATTCTGGCTAATAATGGAATTTTCATTTCTGGAAATCAATATCTCCAAAGAAAATCATAAAATACAAAGTATATACTATGTAATACCCTCTAAGGGTAGCTTCAGAGTAAATTTTCTTATCTCTGAAAACAACACAGATGCATATTTGATTCAGAAGCTGTAAAAAGCTGTAATCATTAGGCATCCTTTAGTCATAAAATGTAAGTCCTTGTGTTTAATTTCTGGTGTGGCACAAAGCATTATTCTAGTTATTGAATCTCTTTGAATTACAATGGGTTCATCTGCAAAATAAGAATTGAAAATGTTAGCCATTATGTAGGATTATTGTGTGGATTAAATAAGAAAATGTATATAAACTACTTAGCTCAGGACCTGATAAATAGTAAGCACTAAATAAGTATTAGATATTATAAACATGCTTTACTTCTGAATTACCAACATTTCAAAGTGTCCTCACTGAGAATTCATTAAACCCTCTTATACTCTGGATGTTGAGGCTGTTGTACTCACTTTGATCATACTCATCTAGCTCATCAACTCTAGATATAACATGAATAATTTATATTTTATTTCACCACCAAGCACCAGTGTTTTTCAGATTTATTTTTGGGAAAATCCATATTTTTATTTCCACAATTTAGGCAATTGTCTTATATCTTCCAAACAGACTTCTGATATGCTAGCAAATAATGAGAAGCAACTTAAAATCTATGAAAAGCAGGAGGAGCAACCATGTCTTGGAAGAAGAAAGAAAATGGCATGTGTACATCCATGAAGATTAATGAACCACCAACACTCATATAATATTAAGATGAAATCCTAACTATGCCACTTTGAAACCTGACAGGATAATGATTAACAATTTTAGAGTGTTTATCATAGGCCAGGCATGTAGATAAAAAGCATGGCAAATGTTATTAACTCATTCCATATTCACAAATACTGTAAAAATTATGTACTATTACTATCTCCATTTTACAAATGTGCAAACTCTGAGATGCTAAATATAAATATTTGTGCAATTATAATGGGGCTAAAACATACATGATAAAGAATCTTCAGTTTTCCTTTTGCTTTCTATCCTTGCATTCTTTTCTTGCCATTTTACTATCTATTTGTGAAATTTAAATATTCTATAAACGACAAACATGCAAAGACAGTTCTTAGAATGTATTATTCCTATGGTTATCCAGACTTCAAAGAAGGAGGATGAAAATAGGAATGATCCTGAACTATGGAGTTTCATTAAGGTAGTAAGCCATTGCCATTATGGTTTGGATCTGAAAATGTTCCTCTAAAAGCTCATGGTTTAAAAGCATGATCCCCAAGGCAGGAATGTTCAGAGGTAAAATGATTGATGATTGACTTATGAAAACTAATCGACTTCATTAGTGGATTAATCCATTTGGTGAATTAATAATTTAAATAGATTACTAGGTGGTAACTGTGGACGGGTTGGAAGTAGCTGGAGGAACTAGGTCACTGGAGGAATGTCCTGGTGAAGTTCCAGATGAGGATAACTAGATATGTCATCCAACCACTTCCAGCCTTGGCAGACTCTGGTCACTAGAGGGGGTGTCTCAGATCCTGAAAAAGGACTAAAACAATCATCAGCACCAGAGCAGTAGAATACTATGGAGTCTTACCCCTGCAGTTAGCTCTCAGAATCCCCCCAAAGCCATGGCCAGATGTAGTTCACTCTGACTTTAACCTCTGGGGACTCAGGATAGTGAAGTGCTTAGTCTGTGGCTGGCCGATTCAGCCCAGGAAATATTTCCAGGATGTACCAGGAGTCAGAGTAGGACCCTAAAGAAGGAGTGGATCAAGAAACATAACAATGTGGTAGCACATAATTTCTCCACTGTCAGTACTGGGAAATATAGAAATAGATGTTATGCAGAGCAATTCTTCCTCAGGGTGACCAAGACAGAGGAATTGTACAGCTTCCCCATGAGTCACATGAGGAAACTGAGGATTGGTGAGGGCAACCACCATAAGTCCCTAATTATGCATCACTGAAGATAAGAACATTTTAACATAACCAAAATACTACTAGCCCACTTATTAATATTGAAAATATTTATTTAGTATTATGTAATATATACTATATATCTCACCAATGTTCTCAAAGTTCGCCAAAGGTCACAAAATTGTCTTTTTTGATATTTAGTTATAAAATCCATATACAAAGATGTCGATATGTTGCATTGGCTGTTCTGTTTCTTATCTAATTATCGTAGAAAGAGGTTCCTCTCCTTCTCACATCAAGTATTGATTACAGGAACCATATAATTTGTCTTGTGGAACACCCTACATCCTGAATCTGGGAGGTTGCATTTTTTTAATATTTATTTTTTAGTTGTAGTTGGATACAATACTTTTATTTTATTTATTTATTTTTATGTGGTGCTGAGGATCAAACCCAGGACCTTGCACGTGCTATGTGAGGGCTCTACCACTGAGTCACAATCCCAGCCCCTGTAGATTGCTTTTTCATGTTGTATTTTACCTTTAATCTTTTTGGTGTATAATTGCATGGATCCATCATATCATTAAAGATTAAAAAATTGTAACATCCTAATCCCATATTTCATTCTTTGATTAGCTGGATTTATTATATAAAGAAAAATTCTTTGGTGATCTTAAATTACAGTTCATACAGGAAATTCAGGAAAAAAATGCTTGACTCTGTCATTTCACTATTTGTAATTTTTAGAGAAATCAACTCCAGAAATGCTAATGGAGAATAGTGATATTTTGAGAAGTATGAAATCATGCACTTTAATATAATCTAAATATTAGCAGTTATTCTGTTTGATGATCAATATGCTCCTCCTTATTCCTGTGGAAGTCTCTTCAAGTTGAATCACATATCTTTTTTACATAACCACCTTAGTCTTTAAAGTCTTTCTTGTTTTCTGATATGACAACATGTCCCAGAATCATCTTGAATATGTCTTAACCTTACTCATAATTAAGAATTTCTCTGTGGATCCCTGATTCCATTTGATGGGAAATGGTTCCTGAGGTTTGCACTCTGGGCTCCAGTAACACCAATTGCTACTGGTTGTTTTTTCTCCTTTGTCAGTGAGAAATTTTAGGAATATTGAGTTTTTACAAAAAAAATCCTGAGTTCATGCTGAACTTATGATTCAGATTTAAGGTTATACTCATTTTATATAAGTTCTTTTGTATTTGTATATCTTTACTCTTATGCTGAAAACTTTGGTTCCTGGTAATATTACCATAATTATATATCAGTTTCTTCTACAATATACCTGTAATAGTTTCAAAAAAGCAATAACAATATCTTTTGCCAACAGCAAGAGTATAAATGAAGTTTAAAATTTATGAGTTTTTTTCATTTGAATGTTTTCCACTCATAATGTATATCAAAAATACTTCTTTTCCAATCAATTATTTTTTCTCCCTATATCTATCCCAATAGTCATATCTGTTTGCACATTTGTTTCATATTTCTATTGTGATGTAACATCCATAACTATGAAAAATATATAATTCTATAGTCAAAATCATATTCAAGTTTGCATTTACAGAAATATCACTACCATTTTTATCCCCATACCCTATTGCATAGAGGGAGAAGGAAAGGGAAAGGGAGAGAAAAAGAGGAACAGGAAGAAATTGAAGAGAATGAATGAAGACAATGAAGAATTTCTACTCCTTCTTGTGCTGTTCTGCATAATTTTGAATCTTACTTTCATCAGTTAACAAATATACCCCATTATCACTATGCATAAGTATAGAAAGATCCTCATTCTTTTTTATAGCTGCATAGTACAATCAGAGTACCTTTTTAAGATATTAAAGAAATTTTGCTTTGAGGATAATATTTGTTTTATCTTTTCATATCTGTATTGGGCTATTAAAATTCTTCACAAGTTTTTAAAGATTTTCATATAATAGTAATACTAAAACTTTATCAGTTAAAATACAAATATTTATCTCATAATTTTGATTTTTTTGTCTTTTTATTTGTTTTGTTTTGTTGATACCAGTGATCAAACTTGGGGCACTTTACCACTGAGCCACATACCCAACCCTTTTTAAATTGTCTATTTTGAGAAAGGGTCTCACTAAGTTGCTTAGGGCTTCACTAAGTTGCTGAAGCTGGCCTAAAACTTGCAATTCTCCTGCCTCAGTTGCTAGGATTACAGGAATATGCCACTGCATCTGGCTTGACTTTTCTTTTGAAATTATTTGGCTCTTAAAAAAAAACTAATGAAAATTTTATTGTAACCATATATGTGGTATTCTTGGGGATGAACTGAGTATAAAGACATAGCAATCATTGACATCTCACTTATTTCCATTATTTGTATGATTATACATTGCTCTGTTTATGGGATTATTTTTTTAATTTTTTTTTAGTTGTAGATGGACACAATACCTTTATTTTATTTGTTTATTTTTTATGTGGTATGGGCTCTCATAACCCAAATATTTCACCTCTAAACTTCTTTGCATTGTCTTACACATGAGCTTTTGGGGGACAACTCATATCTAAATCATAGCAGTTGTTCTCGTTTTACTTAGTTATTATAAGATTACAAAAATAAATAGTGAATATGAATCTTTTGTCTGATATATGAACTTCAAATACCTTCTCCTTATCTGTTACTTGCCTTTTAACATTCTGAATGGTGTTTTTTGTTTGTTCTGCTTTGTTGTATTATAAACAGAAGTTCTTTTTTTATTGGTTGTTCAAAACATTACAAAACTCTTGACATATCATTTTTCATACATTCGATTCAAGTGGGTTATGAACTCCCACCCCAAATACAGATTGCAGAATCAAGTAGTTATCAAACATTTATTTTATGGGTTAGAGTGATTTATGTCATGTTTATAAAATAATTAAATGCTCAAAGCACACAAAGATTTTTTTCTATGTTTTCTTCAAAAAATTATTTACCTTTCTTTAAAAGGTTAAATTTCTTTAAAATCCATTTGTAATTAGTTTGTGTGTGCTTTTTTGTTTTTTGTTTCTTTCTTTTTTTGGCTTATTGAGATTAATAGAATTATTTTTTACTTGTCCATATGCTATCAAATGCATCTAACTTGGTTTATCAGCAAAGGGAACATTTCCATGATAAAATCACCATTACAATAAATCAGGTGATTTATATATATTTTGGACTTTTTCTGGGTTTATTTCTAGTCAATCTGTCTATTTGTCTGCTCTTGCACAAAAAAGTCTTAATTTCTATAGATTTAAAATTTATCTTGTTATTGGATTATTCACTCTTCCCATTTTTTTCTTTTTATTCAATATTTCCGTGGCTGTCCTTGGTCCTTTGAATTTCTCTCTAGATTTCAGAGACAACTTATCAATTTTAACAACATCTTCCTAGGATTTTCGTTGAGATTTCATTGAACATATAGATCAGTTGAAGAGAAATGACATTTTTGCAATATTGAAAATAGCAATCCAATAACTTAATATTCCTCCCTCATCATTTATTTCCTTTTAAAAATTCGTGTAAACCTTATATTAATTGGATATTTTATTTCTATTCTATTATGAATATTTTAATTTTATTATATGCATTT
This sequence comes from Urocitellus parryii, assembly GCF_045843805.1. NCBI lineage: Eukaryota > Metazoa > Chordata > Mammalia > Rodentia > Sciuridae > Urocitellus > Urocitellus parryii. The sequence goes on from NC_135547.1 coordinate 111,575,546, forward strand.
ATTATTGAACTCTAGATATACATTTGGCTTTATGCCTAATCCCTTGTTTTCAAAGCAAGCTTTGCAGGTTTTTTATTTCTATTTTTTCTTTCCCCATCTCTATTATAAATTGCTCATTGTAATTATTATCTCTGCATCATTTCAGTGTTATTTCACTACCTTTTTTTTCTCCCATAATCTCTGTTAAAGCAATTATCTTTAATATATTATCTAGAGTAGTAGAAACTCACATTGAAATACTTTAATAAAGTTTATTTTTATCTTAACAAAAACAGCTAGGACAAAAATTAAAACAATGAATATATTTACAGCAATCCAGACCTAAATTCAAGGCAATATCAATATGAAGGAACAGGGATATGAAGAGACCAAATACAATTACTTCTTAGGGGGAAATATAGATAATAATAACTTTAGGAATTCCATAGTGGTATGTGTACATGTTTATACAGCTTAGGTTAAAAATAACTACCAAAAGAACAAAAGGAGAAAATATAACCTGACAAAAGAAGAAAGTTCAGCCTGCATTGGAAAGTAGAATGAGAAGGAAAAGAAATAAATAAATAGCAAGCATGGGACATGGTGGATTAAATGGTCCCTAACACAGCATGCATTAAAATTAATATAAATAATTTAAATTTTCCATTTTAAAAACAGAATGTCTATGATCAGAAAAATAAAAAAATACATTTTCTTAAATGATACCCATTAAAACTAAAACAAAAATAGATAGATTGCTGGCAAGAAGACAATTTTTAAGGATATCCTGTGCAAATGTGAACAAAAAGGAACTGGAGTAGCAACATACAGCAAAATGGTATTTATGAAAACATTTATCATCAGGGACAGTGTGTAACATAAAAGGAACAATAAAACCATAAAATAAAACTTTCATAAACATAAAAGCAATACTCAATATGGCCTAAAATATTATTTAGCAACTTTTGATGAAATTGCCTGGATATATAATTCATTCAACAATTGTGTTTTGATATTTAACATAGCCACATCAGAAATTGATAGATCAAGTAAACACAAATTGATAAAAATGAAAAAAAAAAGAAATTAAAATTAAACTGAGAGAAGATTCTTTGCAATTCTTATTAAAATAGGCCTATGGCAAGAATGATAACACAAGAAAGCAAGTACAATTAAATGCACAATGGAAAAAAGAGGAAATACAGAAGACAATTACAAAGCCTAAAATTGAGACTAAGTTACTACAAGGGAAAGATAAAGAAATCACAAAATTTTCAGCCAACTGTATTCCTTCTCCTTACATCTGTTGGCTCTAACTCTCTAGGCCATCTTTATACAAAACTATGTCTGAAATAAAGAACAAGTAATCGACATTTTCCTTGATACATTTGAACTCATTTTAAAATTTTGATCTTGGTAACTGTATATTATCTGGCTAAATGAATAAATATAGCCCCACAGGATGTTATAACATTATACATATATATTTCCATCTATCTTTCAAAAAGATATTTCAAAGAAAGATTTAAAATGTACTTTACTAGTGTTTATTGCCTAAAATAATATTTTAATTTTCTACTTTTAAGGTACCTGATTCAAGAAGTCTGAAATCCAGTCTTTTAAGTGCCATTTTTTTTGTTCTTAAAACTAATGAATTGACATCATTTCAGATCTCCAGAACAAAAGTTCTGTTACAGATTGGATGGTAGGAAAAGAGAAAACATGATCTACATATTAAAATGAAATTGGTCACAGTTATTGTAATAATTACACTTGCATTTTTTTTTCTTTCAGGGTGTTTTCCTTCTTACTCATCTTTTCATGGGAAACAGAGTCAGTGAGAGTGAAGCCATCTCTCAGCTCTAGGCTTTTCTTGTCCATACCTGAAATATCAATACTTATATACTAGAAAGTTAATAACTATAAGGCTAGCATTATCCAACCTGGTATAATGAGAAGATTTAGCAATTAGTTATTTCTGAGCTTCAGTGTGAACCATGGAGGTTTCAAATCTCTTTGTGGGGGTCCTATGTCAGTGTTTTCTAAACCATTATTTCAGTACAATAGCATTAGCAACATTTGGGAATGTGTTAAAATGTGAAATCTTAGGCTTCTGTATTCTAACCAACCATCCCATTGATTCTATACATGCAAAAGTTGTTCCATATACAATAACTATGTCAACAACAATAAAGGAGTCCAGAAGCTATTCTTCGGGGTATAGTCAACTTGAGCTCATTCATCTATAAATGTCCATAATGCTAGATGTGGTGGCACATGCCTGTAATCCCAGTGACTCAGGAGGCTGAGGCAGGAGGATCATTAGTCCAAAGCCAGCCTTAGAAATTTAGTGAGGTACTTAGCAACTTAGCAAGACTCTGTCTCTAAATAAAATATATAATAAAAGGGCTGAGGATATGGTTTGGCGGTTATGTGTCCCTGGGTTCAATCCCAATAAAACAAGGCCTGATCATGCATGAATAGGGATAGAGCAGACACATATCACTAATATAATTTTCCCACCAAATGAACCCTTTTAACAACCTGTAGGTCTTGAGTACAGATATATACTTTCTCCCTCAGTGACACAAGTTCTGTGCTTCTTCCTTCAGTTCTGGACACCCCTTCTAAAAATCTTCAGATAATGCTCAAGTATGTTGGCATCAAGTTCATCTCTTTAACTATAGAATTGTAGATTATTTTTTAACTGGCAGGAGACAATAGCCCCACTATGCACTCAGCATGTATTCAGACAAGGAAAATTAAATGGGAATGAAAGAATGAAATAGAGCACAATTGGATTAAAGTATCTTGGATTGAATTTCCTAAGCCCCTGGCTTTTCTAATTAGTTGCACATATGCCAGTGACACTTTACATACTATATTCCTTTAAGTAAAACAACTGTATGATTTGTTTACTGCTGCTATTTTTACCAGAGGTTTACATCACTGTACCAAAAGATTTAACTTTAATAATACATGCAAATCTATTTAATGAATATGTATAACTCTTTTATGTTTCTTGAATCAACCTTAGTACTAACAAGGGCACATTCTCAGAAGGGGAATGCAGCAAGTTTGGTGCCTTTGTATAATAAATTTGCTGATAGATTAGATTTTCAGGGTCTAAGAGTATTTCTGTTGTACTATCATCCATTTTAGAAATAAGAATATATTATTTGCAAATATTCACAAATCATATATCTGGTAAGTGTGTAATATCCAAAATATGTTAGCAACTCACTCAACTTGATGGTAAAATGCCATAAAATATCACCTCATTTCTGTTATTATGACCACTATAAAAAATGACAAGAGATAATAAATGTTGGCAAGGGTGTGGAATGTAAATTGGTGCAGTCTTGGTCAGAATATAAATTGATGCAGCCATTATAGAATAAAGAATGAAGTTCCTAAAATACTAAAAATAGAGCTACCATGTGACTCAGCAATCCATCTGTTTTTATACACAAATGAGTGAAACTCAGAATGTTAAAGGGCAAGTGACAGATAAGGGGAAGATATTTGAAGTTCATATATCAGACAAGAGATTCATATTCACTATTTATTTTATAATCTAATAATAACTAAGAAAAAGGTAAAACAACTGTTAAGATTTAGATATGAGTTGTCCCTCAAAAGTTAATGTTTAAGACAATGCAAGGAAGTTTAGAGGTGAAATATTTGAGTTATGAGAGCCTTAATCAGGCAAATGTGAAATCATTTCTCCTTCACACATCAGTCTTTGCATAATATTATTATACTTTAAAAATGTTTCTTTGTAAATTTTTTTCAGTAGAAGCCAACATTTTCTTGGTGCAGAGAGACATTAGAAAGTAATGCTATGCCAGTTCATAGTTTCAGATGACTTATTTCTAGTTTGTATAATATTAATGCCTAGAAGGTGTTTCACACATTGGCTATGTGAAGGATAAACTTTATTCTGTATATAAAGAAACCAATGCCTGATGCATGCCTGGAGTGATAAATAGATTCTCAGTGGATATTCCTCAAATAAGAACTTTTTATAAAATAATTTATCCAATTTGAGTATCAAACCAAGAGAGAAATCTAAGACTTCTGATATTAAGAGAAATTTTGGCCTTTGACCTAAGAAAGCTGTACTATTAAAAGTTACAGTGCTCTCTGTGATGCTGGGGCAATTTTATAATATTCCTTTTTTAGGGGAAGTAATTCTCCACAGCCAGAAATGAGTAAGATGGGATTTAATCAGTAGTTCATTTTTATTCATTCCATAGGTATGGAGGCCCATAGAAAGTGTTTTTACTTAATGGTTTCATGAAAGATAGTTAAGGTTTTACTTGCTAATTAAATTATTCAGCTTAAATGATTGTTTAATGGTGTTTATTTTCTTTCTTTGTATTAAGTGATTTTGAAAAATTTGATAAGTAGCCCATATTAATTTTTAGTAACAGAAATATTCAAACTATTTTTAAGTTATTCTATAAAATTAGTATTTAGAGAAAAATAGCATAAAACTTATTATATTTGTATGATTGAGTGTACAATATATTGAAATATGCTCATATATTCTTTGGAATTATGTTTTGAACTCAATATTGTTTTTCATTCAGCCTTCATAAGCACATATGAATAAACAAATATGTACAAATGTAATATTTTCATAAACATTTTCATTTCTATGACTAGCATATATAGACTTAAATAATACATATTTATGTATAAACATATAACTATCACAAATTATATGAATTATATATTACTTTTATATCCACATATGCATATATATGGACATATTTATATATATGTTCAGACATGTATACGTCTCAAAGACTATATGATATATTTAGATAGCATTGTCAAGAGCAGAGTGGATAAAATCTTTAGTTTGATTCCTGATTATGTCACCTAATGGCTTTCTAACTTTCACAAATTTAGCTTCCATGTTGCTAAGTTCATACTAACTTATTATCATTACAAAATGTTAGAAAGTCCTATATAATTGAGTAATTACCATTATTAAATTGGTTAGGTATAAGAGTATTTTCATTTTGTTCTTGATTCAATGTGTGCATTCTGCCAAACTTTAATTACTCTTTTAAAAAGCGTACATTTTATTCACTTTTACTTTTTTCATTGATGCATAGAGAATTTGCTTTCTGTTTTACTCACAGACATTTAATTGGCTGTATCCTATTGTCTCTAGAATGAAATCTTTTTTGTGTATTTAATCTGCAGAATCAAATTTTCTTTGTCTTCTTAGGGAGGATTTTTTTCCTGCTCTATAGATTTCCCTCTGCTACAGTGCTTCTGTTATTTTTTTTTTTTTTGTCCTTTAAGGACACTAAGAATTTGTAGAATGAGTTGTCATGTTTTAGATGTTCTCCTTGTTTTCATTTTGTACTTTCTTCTGACTTCTACGTTTATGAATTTATTCCCAGCTATGCAGATGCAGTTATTAATATCTACTTGTAAATTTAGCTTATGCAATTGTGATTTTATTTCTCTGGATTATTTTATTTTCTCTCACCATTCCATTTTCAACAATAGGTTTGTTTAATTCTGTTCCATTTTACTACCAATTCACAATTGAATGGTTTTAATCCTAAAGGTAGACAAACTATATGCACATTTTAAATTACAATTCAGTAGATGAAATATATAGGATAATTTTAAATTAATTATGGACAATGTCTAACTATAGTGACATATAGTATAAAATGTAAATTATTGCTTATAAGCAACGGTGAACTTTAGGAATTATTATAATATTTGTGATATAAGAAAATTGCTTTCTATTTTTTTAAATCAATAAGCATGATCTAACTTATTGGGACACCAGGAATACAATAAGAACATTAAAACTGATCAGCTTTATCACAAAAAATAAATTTTGACACATTCCATTAAACATATATATATAATTCCTGTTTTCATTTTGAAAACATTATATGATTTGGATTCTTTATAGAACACAAAGCAGGTGCCAATCACGAAAGAAGAGGCTTTTAAGATTCTAACATACATGGATCAATGCTGATAAGAGCTGGCTATGCCTAGTAGTTTCTTGACAGAAGATATAATTGATGTTTATGCTTTAAACCTAACCCATCCAACCCAGAAGATTTAAGACACTGATAAAGCCATCTGACAGCATTATGTATTTATTGGTAAAGAACACATTTTGCCCTTTTATTTATTTATTTATTTTCATTTTAAACATGGACATAATATCTTCATTTTTGTTTACTTATTTTTATGTGGTGCTGAGGATTGAACCCAGTACCTCACATGTGTGAGGCAAGCGCTCTACCACTGAGCCACAACTCCAGCCTGCCCTTTTATTTTTAAATATAATATTTTTAATATTTGTTTTAGGGGGAATAGAAAAGAACAGAAGGTATTGTTTCACTCTGCTGGTTACTTCATTTTTAGGAAGTAACATAAACTAGAAGTAGAATTGTTTCAAATGAAGTCTAGTCTACTGAGACCACAACTGGCTGATACTTGGATTGGGAAGAGGACAATTAGGAGTAAATCCAAAATGCTTAGTATATGTTGTGTATATATATATATATATATATATATATATATATATATATATATATAATGTGTATAGTTGATTATATTTCATGTTGTAAAACAGAGGGAGGGAGAGCGAGAACACACATGAGAGAATATGGAAATACATACGCTAAAATTGGTGCTTGGTTCTTTTCATAGGAAGATTAATGAAAACATGAATCAAAATTAAGAAGTCACTTTTGTAAAACACTTCATGAAAGAGATCAAGATTATTTTTGTTGAATATTTGAAAAAAATCAAGATAAAAAGTATCTTTTTACCTCAACCTTGAACATTATTTGATAGATTTTAGTTATATTTTTGGATACAGGCTTCAATCGTATATGACAAAAATGCTAAACATTGAAATGAAGGTTACTTTTTACAATGGAGATAAAGAAAAGCAATACTAAAACATTAAATAATCAAAAAAATAAAATAAAAAGGAATGAAACACAAAACCAAGCAACAACAACAACAATGTACCAATGTTTGCCTTTAGCAGATATCCAAGCCAGGTATGGTGGCACATGCCTGTAATCCCAGCAGCTTGGGAGGCTGAAACAGGAAGATCATGAGTTCAAAGCCACCCTCAGAAAGCAAGTTTCTAAGCAACTCGGTGAAACCCTGTCTCTAAATAAAATACAAAATTGGGCTAGGGATGTGGCTTAGTGGTCGAGTGCCCCAGAGTTTGATCCCCAATAACAAATATATATATGTATATAAATTTATTTATATTAATCATTTAGCACATTGAACTTTTAATTATATATAAATAATATATTTAATTATATGTATATATATTTATAATACATCCAAGAACAAAAAACAATTTCTTGACTTTTAACACTAAAATAATTTAAATTAGTATATGTTATCTTTGAAGAAACTAAGGAAAATTATGACAGAAACAAGGACAGATAACTTTTTTGTGGAAAAATTTCCTTCCTGGAGATGATAAGACCTTAACTTGCTTCCAGGTTTGTAATTCTGTAATTTATATATCTAAATCTATATTTATAGAATAGTCATAAAAGAGGTGAAATAATTTGCTACCATTTCAAATGTAAATAATCAGGAAACAAATCATTAATCTTTTCTGAATGCTGTAGCAAAGGGGAAGGAAAGAGTAGAATCCCATTTCATTTGACTTTTAATTACTTTTCCTTTCAAGCAGAATTCTAGTCTGAATAAGAAAAATCCATGGGAAAATATTCATAATTGTCATCAGTATTTTCTATACTCCTGGAGAAAAGGGTGTAAGAGATACCAAAGGGTTGTCTAATTATCAGCTGAAGTAGCAGTTCAAATGTTCTCATTATAGATGTTCAAGGAACTATAATTCATTGCTTCAACATAAGGGAATGAAGAAGAAAGTAAGCAATCGAGGGTAATAATGATGTTTTGAAGCAAATAAATTCCTGCCAATCCCATTATTCAGTATAATCATTACAGAAAAAGTTAAATTTTCATGAAAATTAATTATTCCCATTATTTTTGTCATAGTGAAACCAACTGAAAAGCAACTGTATGATAGTCTCATGAAAGTCTATCACAAAATATTGTATTTTATACAATATACAATATCTATCCCCATAGAGTTGCTATAATGATTAAATTAGCAAAATGCCTAGAACACCATCTGGTACATTATAAGCACTGTGCATCAGTTTGTTTATTGAATGTATATTTTTAAAAGACAGTAGTAAACATATATTTGTAACAAAATTGAATAATTACTATTTTATTAAGGTCAAAGTAACTTTTTGGATCTATATAAATGAGTACATTTAAAACTATACAAATAATACAAGCCATGAAAAAGGAAAATAGTTGAATTTTACCACAATTTTATTAATTTATTTATATTAATCATTTATCACTTTGAACTTTTTAATTAATGGAAGGGACATAAACTTTCATTTATTTATGTATGTATGTATGTATGTATGTATGTATGTATGTAGGTAGGTAGGTACTGGGATGGTACTGGGAATTGAACTCAAGGGTGCTTAACCACTGAGCCATATCCCCAGCCCTTTTTTATACTTTATGTAGAGACAGGATCTCACTGAGTTGCACGTGCCTCGCTAAATTGCTGGGGCTGGCTTAAATTGCTGGAGCTGGTTTTGAATTCGCCATTCTCCCAGACTCCCGAGTTGCTGGAATTATAGGCATGCGCTACCATGTCTGGCACCACTTTTATTATTTTGCATAAACAGATAAAATTTAAAACTCAATAAATGATAGTATATTTGACATGTAGATATGACATGCATTTAGGAAATACACTTAATAATGAATAGGTTTGTTGCAACTGGGTTCTTAATACTGAGATCTATCTTTGGCTTCCCTCATTATCCTCTCTTATGATTTCCAGTTTTGGTATTCCACAAAAACATCTCAAGGGAGGAAAGAAGATGGCAGCAAACAGGAAAGCTACATTTCACATTGTGCTGTGCCTCAGGACCAAAGCAGCTGGTGCACAGCTTCTCATCAAGGTGAGTGAAAGGGAAATTGCACTAAAATTCAATATCAGGCATTCAAAGTGGCTTAGGGAGTCATTAAATAAAACAAACATTAAATAATCAAAAAAATAAAATAAAAAGGAATGAAACACAAAACCAAGCAACAACAACAACAATGTACCAATGTTTGCCTTTAGCAGATATCCAAGCCAGGTATGGTGGCACATGCCTGTAATCCCAGCAGCTTGGGAGGCTGAAACAGGAAGATCATGAGTTCAAAGCCACCCTCAGAAAGCAAGTTTCTAAGCAACTCGGTGAAACCCTGTCTCTAAATAAAATACAAAATTGGGCTAGGGATGTGGCTTAGTGGTCGAGTGCCCCAGAGTTTGATCCCCAATAACAAATATATATATGTATATAAATTTATTTATATTAATCATTTAGCACATTGAACTTTTAATTATATATAAATAATATATTTAATTATATGTATATATATTTATAATACATCCAAGAACAAAAAACAATTTCTTGACTTTTAACACTAAAATAATTTAAATTAGTATATGTTATCTTTGAAGAAACTAAGGAAAATTATGACAGAAACAAGGACAGATAACTTTTTTGTGGAAAAATTTCCTTCCTGGAGATGATAAGACCTTAACTTGCTTCCAGGTTTGTAATTCTGTAATTTATATATCTAAATCTATATTTATAGAATAGTCATAAAAGAGGTGAAATAATTTGCTACCATTTCAAATGTAAATAATCAGGAAACAAATCATTAATCTTTTCTGAATGCTGTAGCAAAGGGGAAGGAAAGAGTAGAATCCCATTTCATTTGACTTTTAATTACTTTTCCTTTCAAGCAGAATTCTAGTCTGAATAAGAAAAATCCATGGGAAAATATTCATAATTGTCATCAGTATTTTCTATACTCCTGGAGAAAAGGGTGTAAGAGATACCAAAGGGTTGTCTAATTATCAGCTGAAGTAGCAGTTCAAATGTTCTCATTATAGATGTTCAAGGAACTATAATTCATTGCTTCAACATAAGGGAATGAAGAAGAAAGTAAGCAATCGAGGGTAATAATGATGTTTTGAAGCAAATAAATTCCTGCCAATCCCATTATTCAGTATAATCATTACAGAAAAAGTTAAATTTTCATGAAAATTAATTATTCCCATTATTTTTGTCATAGTGAAACCAACTGAAAAGCAACTGTATGATAGTCTCATGAAAGTCTATCACAAAATATTGTATTTTATACAATATACAATATCTATCCCCATAGAGTTGCTATAATGATTAAATTAGCAAAATGCCTAGAACACCATCTGGTACATTATAAGCACTGTGCATCAGTTTGTTTATTGAATGTATATTTTTAAAAGACAGTAGTAAACATATATTTGTAACAAAATTGAATAATTACTATTTTATTAAGGTCAAAGTAACTTTTTGGATCTATATAAATGAGTACATTTAAAACTATACAAATAATACAAGCCATGAAAAAGGAAAATAGTTGAATTTTACCACAATTTTATTAATTTATTTATATTAATCATTTATCACTTTGAACTTTTTAATTAATGGAAGGGACATAAACTTTCATTTATTTATGTATGTATGTATGTATGTATGTATGTATGTATGTAGGTAGGTAGGTACTGGGATGGTACTGGGAATTGAACTCAAGGGTGCTTAACCACTGAGCCATATCCCCAGCCCTTTTTTATACTTTATGTAGAGACAGGATCTCACTGAGTTGCACGTGCCTCGCTAAATTGCTGGGGCTGGCTTAAATTGCTGGAGCTGGTTTTGAATTCGCCATTCTCCCAGACTCCCGAGTTGCTGGAATTATAGGCATGCGCTACCATGTCTGGCACCACTTTTATTATTTTGCATAAACAGATAAAATTTAAAACTCAATAAATGATAGTATATTTGACATGTAGATATGACATGCATTTAGGAAATACACTTAATAATGAATAGGTTTGTTGCAACTGGGTTCTTAATACTGAGATCTATCTTTGGCTTCCCTCATTATCCTCTCTTATGATTTCCAGTTTTGGTATTCCACAAAAACATCTCAAGGGAGGAAAGAAGATGGCAGCAAACAGGAAAGCTACATTTCACATTGTGCTGTGCCTCAGGACCAAAGCAGCTGGTGCACAGCTTCTCATCAAGGTGAGTGAAAGGGAAATTGCACTAAAATTCAATATCAGGCATTCAAAGTGGCTTAGGGAGTCATTAAATAAAACAAACATTAAATAATCAAAAAAATAAAATAAAAAGGAATGAAACACAAAACCAAGCAACAACAACAACAATGTACCAATGTTTGCCTTTAGCAGATATCCAAGCCAGGTATGGTGGCACATGCCTGTAATCCCAGCAGCTTGGGAGGCTGAAACAGGAAGATCATGAGTTCAAAGCCACCCTCAGAAAGCAAGTTTCTAAGCAACTCGGTGAAACCCTGTCTCTAAATAAAATACAAAATTGGGCTAGGGATGTGGCTTAGTGGTCGAGTGCCCCAGAGTTTGATCCCCAATAACAAATATATATATGTATATAAATTTATTTATATTAATCATTTAGCACATTGAACTTTTAATTATATATAAATAATATATTTAATTATATGTATATATATTTATAATACATCCAAGAACAAAAAACAATTTCTTGACTTTTAACACTAAAATAATTTAAATTAGTATATGTTATCTTTGAAGAAACTAAGGAAAATTATGACAGAAACAAGGACAGATAACTTTTTTGTGGAAAAATTTCCTTCCTGGAGATGATAAGACCTTAACTTGCTTCCAGGTTTGTAATTCTGTAATTTATATATCTAAATCTATATTTATAGAATAGTCATAAAAGAGGTGAAATAATTTGCTACCATTTCAAATGTAAATAATCAGGAAACAAATCATTAATCTTTTCTGAATGCTGTAGCAAAGGGGAAGGAAAGAGTAGAATCCCATTTCATTTGACTTTTAATTACTTTTCCTTTCAAGCAGAATTCTAGTCTGAATAAGAAAAATCCATGGGAAAATATTCATAATTGTCATCAGTATTTTCTATACTCCTGGAGAAAAGGGTGTAAGAGATACCAAAGGGTTGTCTAATTATCAGCTGAAGTAGCAGTTCAAATGTTCTCATTATAGATGTTCAAGGAACTATAATTCATTGCTTCAACATAAGGGAATGAAGAAGAAAGTAAGCAATCGAGGGTAATAATGATGTTTTGAAGCAAATAAATTCCTGCCAATCCCATTATTCAGTATAATCATTACAGAAAAAGTTAAATTTTCATGAAAATTAATTATTCCCATTATTTTTGTCATAGTGAAACCAACTGAAAAGCAACTGTATGATAGTCTCATGAAAGTCTATCACAAAATATTGTATTTTATACAATATACAATATCTATCCCCATAGAGTTGCTATAATGATTAAATTAGCAAAATGCCTAGAACACCATCTGGTACATTATAAGCACTGTGCATCAGTTTGTTTATTGAATGTATATTTTTAAAAGACAGTAGTAAACATATATTTGTAACAAAATTGAATAATTACTATTTTATTAAGGTCAAAGTAACTTTTTGGATCTATATAAATGAGTACATTTAAAACTATACAAATAATACAAGCCATGAAAAAGGAAAATAGTTGAATTTTACCACAATTTTATTAATTTATTTATATTAATCATTTATCACTTTGAACTTTTTAATTAATGGAAGGGACATAAACTTTCATTTATTTATGTATGTATGTATGTATGTATGTATGTATGTATGTATGTAGGTAGGTACTGGGATGGTACTGGGAATTGAACTCAAGGGTGCTTAACCACTGAGCCATATCCCCAGCCCTTTTTTATACTTTATGTAGAGACAGGATCTCACTGAGTTGCACGTGCCTCGCTAAATTGCTGGGGCTGGCTTAAATTGCTGGAGCTGGTTTTGAATTCGCCATTCTCCCAGACTCCCGAGTTGCTGGAATTATAGGCATGCGCTACCATGTCTGGCACCACTTTTATTATTTTGCATAAACAGATAAAATTTAAAACTCAATAAATGATAGTATATTTGACATGTAGATATGACATGCATTTAGGAAATACACTTAATAATGAATAGGTTTGTTGCAACTGGGTTCTTAATACTGAGATCTATCTTTGGCTTCCCTCATTATCCTCTCTTATGATTTCCAGTTTTGGTATTCCACAAAAACATCTCAAGGGAGGAAAGAAGATGGCAGCAAACAGGAAAGCTACATTTCACATTGTGCTGTGCCTCAGGACCAAAGCAGCTGGTGCACAGCTTCTCATCAAGGTGAGTGAAAGGGAAATTGCACTAAAATTCAATATCAGGCATTCAAAGTGGCTTAGGGAGTCATAAAATTGGTTACAATAAACAAAGAAAGAGAAAACTGCTGGGGCCTACCCAGCTGGCACACAGGCACCAAAAGTGGCAACAATTCTGGCACTGATTTACCACAGGTGGAGGTAGAACACAGGTAAACATGGATTTGGTACAGAAAAACTCAAGATCATAAAAGCTGTCAGAATTTGGCTTATCCAGAGACTGTACTATACACTGGAGCTTGCAATGCACACTGTATCTCAACTGGCTGCAGAGAGCTCAGGCAGGAGCCATTTGAGGGCCATCACACTGCCTCAGCAGCTACTGGAGATCAGTGCAAACACTGGCTTGCCCTGCAGGTGACTACCAGGTGGCCTTGGGTGTGCCTTGTGGAAAATGAGTAATAAAAAACACCTCAAAGTTTGCTTCCTAGTTTTGTAGAAAACAATTTCTGTTTTCTATTTTTCCTTTATCCTGTTGGTTGGTTTCCTGGAGAATGGGAATGCTGTCTTAATCCATGACATTAATGCCAGAAATAAATGTTATTTTATGTTTATATAACTCATTGTTATTATTTATGTATTTTTCCTATTTTAGTTACTTAATAATAAAGTATCTTAAAGGGAGCCTGTGATAAAGAAATGATTACAACCCAATGAAAATGTGAGGTTTGTTTCTTCTCATTCTGGTAAAGAGTAAACAAAGGGAAATAATATCTGATGATATTAGTCAGGATATGTGTTATTAGGCAGGATATGGTAAGCTATCCTGCCATATAAATATAATCCCAAGAACTCAGTACATCAACATTAAAATACGTATTTATTGGAGACATTTTATGGCCAACACAGCTGCAAACAGTGTCTCAAGAAATCCAGCTGATGGAGGCTCTTCTATCTTGCAACAACAGCAAAGGAGACACATGTCATTCATTGTTACCATGGGAAAGGAACATTTGCATGGAGGTATATGATTTGCATAGAGGTATAGATATTTGCATAGAGGTATATGATCTGACTTGGAAATGGCATATATCATTTCTGTACTTGTGCCTTCATTCCTTTGTCTGTAACACAGAGTTTTGGATGGCTGATAAATGTAGCTCTCCTGTGTAGTCAGGGACAAGATAATTAATATGGATTTGATTAATTCAGAGCATGATCTCTGCCATAGTCATCATGATAGTGATTGTGATCCATCAAAGAAGAACCTGAGACTCGGAAAAGTTTAATTCACCTGAAGCCAAATAGCGAAATAGACAGCAAATTGTAATACAGAGTTCATTTCTTAATAAGCACAAACACATACACAAATACACAGATGTGTATATTGCAAATCTACTTCTCTCTCTCTCTCTCTCTCCCCCCCCATACACACACACACACACACACACACACACACACACACATAGTTTAGAAACACTGCATTAAACCCTCCTTTGAGATTATTAGTTATTAATCCAAAAGCAATTATTCTTAAAGAAAATGATTATAACCATAAAATAGAATTTCAACATCTATATTAGAATTATAGCAAATGTAAAAATGAGCATAATTACCCTAGATATAATAATAATATAAAGATTCATACATTTTATTTACTCTCACCTGTTCTTTTAATTTTGTTAGTCAAAAAATACTAGCATTGTGATAATCTTCATCATAGTTGCATTCTTTCCAATGGACAAAACAATTTATATGCTTATTTCTTGCATTTTTAAAATTTTTAATGTCAATTTAGCATTTAGTATTTCAGCTGTCACAGATGTCCATTTAATTGCCGGAGCAATTTAAAGAATAATTAGTAATTAAACACTGTTTCCTATGACAGTAATAAAAACTTGCAAAGCTATAAAACAAAATGAGGTATGTAAGGAAATTTGAATTTTAACAAAATACCTTTAAAAAGAGTAAAATAAAGAAGCATCCATCAAGAGAAAATCCTTGGCATTTCAGAAGTAGATATCACAAATAAAGAAGTAGAATTGATATAAAAGGTCATTATTTTTGCCCCAATTGAACAGATTAACATCATTTTTTATACCTGATACTGACCTCATGTGCCCAAACTATAATTTATAAATAATTTTCCTTATTTTTTGAATGGTATTTTGACATTGCCTACATATCCATATTTTATTGAATACAGTAAGACAAAAAGGGAACTTGAAGTTCTTCCATGTTTTAGTACTTTTATGGTCCCTATTTACTTCTCACATTCTATGGATCTTTATTTTTCTGAAATTTTAAAGGTATTTGTTTTGCATATAATTCTTTCTATTATCTGGCTTGGAAAGAATATGAGGTGCTGATTATATTGATATTCTATTAAAAAATTAACATAAATCTTATATAAGGAATACCCGTTTCTGGGCTGGGGTTGTTGCTCAGCAGTAGGCATTAACCTACCAGTGGTAGGCATTCACCTACCAGTGCAAAGTGCTGGGTTTGAGCCTCAGCACCATGTAAAAATAAATAAATAAAATAAAGTTATTGTGTCCAACTAAAACTAATATATATATATATATATATATATATATATATATATATATATACACACACACACACACATATATATATATATATATAAAAAACCTGTTTCTGATAAAATATTATTTAACACAAAAACATGTATAATTGACTGTAATTATATTAATTGATTTGCCTTTTCAAATATTTATTGAATATTGATAATATGCCTGATGCTGTTCTGAATTGGGAGAATTAAAATATCTTTAATAGGGAATTTATGTTGTTTTATATCCTTTGATTGTTCCAATTAAGTATCAACAAATATAAGGTCTAGTGGGACAATTGCATATATTGTGAAAAATATGTAATGTAATTCTGATTTGTGGTATTTCAACTACTTTTACAATCTCCTAACAAAGTCTACAAAAGTAGATGAGCATAATTAATCTTTTGCTTTATTAATTTAACCATTTACTTTTTTTTTAATTTTTAGGCTAAATAATCAGATAAAAGGTTTAACTCAATCATGGGTAAGTAATCATTTTAATCTATATAAATAATCCAAAACATGCAGTTCACATTTTATCTAAAATGAAATGAATTATATATCCATATCATATTCAATGCAATGGTTTTTGTTTTGTAAAGAATAGTGTTTTAGGACATCCAAGATGGCAGGCCAGAGGGAGGCAGCATTCTGTGTTGCTCTGTGACCTGGGTCTCAAGTAGTGAGAATACTACATCCCTGTGAGCAATATTTCTACTCCCACGCAGGTATCATGACCAATGTGCCCATGCAGGGCTCCAGGACACAGCATCAGAGTAGGTCTCCCAAATACTTGCCCAGGCAGGACTACAGGGTACCTGAGTGGAACCATCAACACCCACCATGCAGAACTTTCAGCCACCCACCCAAGCAGAAATCACTGACACCATTCCCACACAGGATACACAGCAGCTTCCCAGACACAGGAATTCCGGTCGCCATTCCATTGTGGACCTCCATTCCCAGCATGGGGCTCCCCTGGTTGCAGCCATCTTTGGTCTCTGCAGCAGCATGAGATAGTCCCCTATGCACAGTAGCCTGCCTGCATCAGGAAACTTCATACAGGCTCCAAAGTCAGCTGATAGCCACACACCACAAGGCTCAACACCATCGCTTGGCTCTCCCCATCAGACCGGATACCTCATGGATGAAAGCACTTGCCTCCATCTTGGGTCACCTCCCTCACCATCTTCAGTGCAACTCCCAGTATGGAACTCCTGCTGGCCAAGTGCCCAGTTTCTAACTCCCCTCTCTCCCCAGCAGCCGCTACCCCAGCACAGTGACACCCTGGTTACTTTCACCATCCTGAGGGTGGAGATAGGAGCTAACAGATGACCCCACCTACTGGATGAGAAGGAAAGCAGGAAAGATACTGATTTTTTTTAAAGAGAGAGAGAGAGAGAGAGAGAGAGAATTTTTTAATATTTATTTTTTAGTTTTTGGCAGACACAACATCTTTGTTTGTATGTGGTGCTGAGGACCAAACCCGGGCCGCATGCATGCCAGGCAAGCCCGCTACAGCTTGAGCCACATCCCCAGCCCAATACTAATTTTTTTTGTTTGTTTTACTTAGTTACATATGACAGTGCAGTGATCTTGACATATCATACATTTGAATCAGATAGGATATAATTTCTCATTTTTCTGAGTATACAGTTTGCAGAATCTCATTGGTCATGCAGTCACATATATACACACAGTAATAATACTGTCTGTTTCATTCTACTATCCTTCCTATCTCCCCAACCCCTCCCCTCCCATCCCTCCACTTCTAGGGTAACGCTATATTTTTTTCTCACAACTTCATACATGTACTTTACATAACAATTTTCCAACCAAAACAATCCCTCTGTTTTCCTTCAAGATTTTTTTGTTTCTTTGTTTTCCTCTCTCACTCCACTCTCTCTTCCTCACATCCCCAACATAGTGAAACCAAGTACTTTGCATGAATTAGGATTTTGAGGACTGGGATATCTGAATATCACAGTTATGTTGTATATTCTTTTTATTTTTAACTTTTTCCTACCAACTTCTACTATTTTAACATTATTTTATTTTTCTTAATATGTATGTGTATTTGTTTTATGTACTCTACTGTCTTCCCACTTACTTATCTACCCAAAATTACTTCCTCTCCCTTCTCCTGCTACTAATCTTCCTCTTTAGATTTCTCTTTCACACTTCCTAAGATATAACAACTCTATAACCTCACCTCCTACCTCCCCAGCATATCATCTTACTCCTCATCCCCAGTTCTTTGTCCACCATCAGAAACTGTAAAACCTTTTACAAACCTACTGAGTATATTGTAGATAATAATTCAATTCACCATTTCTGTACATTATGACCAAACTTTAAAAGTCTTATTAGCAAACATTTGTTTTTACTGTCATTTATATTGAGATCTGAAAACATTGCCCTTCACATCAAAGGAGAGGTATTGGATCCCTGCAGGGGCACTATGATCCTGTAGGGTAAAACCAAACCAGTAACACCTAGGATCCACAGTGCTAGAAGGTAAGACACACAAGCAATATGAAAAGACCCAAACAAACCAGATACCACAATATTAGAATCCATGGCCAGCACAGCAGAATACAGAGAAGGAGTTCAGAATGTACATAATTAAAATGTTCTGCAAATTAAAGGATGATATAAAATAGCATAGATAGGCAGCAAAAGATCATTTTGTTAAAGGGCCACATAACCAAATATAGGAAGCAAAAGATTACTTCTGTAGGGAGATAGAGGTTCTAAAAAATTCTTGAAATGAAAGAAATAATGAACCAACTTAAAAGTTCAATTGAAAGCATCAGCAACAGATTAGACCACTTGAAAGACAGGACCTCAGACAATGAAGAGAAAATATATAATCTTGAAACAATGTAGACCACACAGTGAAAATGGTAGAAAACATGAGCAGAATATTCAAGAAATATGGAATAGCATAAAAAGATTAAATGTAAAGAGTTATCAGGATAGAGGAAGGCATAGAGTTCCAAACCAAAGGAACAATCAATCTATTCAATGACATAGTATCAGAAAATTTTCCAAACTTGAAGAATGAAGTGGAAAACCAAATTCAAGAAGCTTACAGGATGCCAAATGTACAAATCACGACAGATCTACACCAAGACACATTACAATGAAAATGCCTAACATACAGAATAACAAGACAATATTAAAAGCCACGAGAGAAAGGAATCAGATTACATATAGGGGGAAATTAATTAGATTATGTACAGATTTCTCAACTGAGAACCTGAAAGCTAGAAGATCCAGAAGAATATATATAAACCTCTGAAAGAAAGAGGATGTCAACCAAGAATCTTATATACATCAAAATTAAGCTTTAGATTTGATGATGAAATAAAAAACGTTACACGATAAACAAAAGTTTTTACAACATGAAAGCCTACACTACAGAATATCCTCAGCAAAATATCCCATGAACAGGAATTGAAAAACAACAATGAAAATCAGCAGAGGGAGGTATTACATTAAAGGAAAATTAATCAAAGGAGAAAACAAGTTAAATACCAAAAATAAACAAAAATGTCTGGGAATACAAGTCATGTCTTAATAATAACCCTGAACATCAATGGCCTAAACTCACCAATAAAAAGACATAGACTGGCAGATTGTATTTTTTTTTAAAAAAAGACCCAACATTATCCTGCTTCCAAGAGACTCATCTCATAGGAAAAGATATCCACAGACTGAAGGTGAAAGGTTGGGAAAATTCTTACCACTCACATAGACTGTGAAAGCAAGCAGGGGTTTCCATCCTCATATCAAAAAAAGTAAACTTCAAGCCATACTTAATCAAAAGGATAAAGAAGGATAGTTCATACTGACTAAGGGAACCATTCATCAAAAGTCATAACAATAATAAATTTATATGCCCCAAACAATGGAACATCTGCATACATCAAACAAATTCTTCTCAAGTTCAAGAGTCAAATAAACCATAATACAATAATTCTGGGTGACTTTAACCACCACTGGATAGATCTTCCAAGCAAAAGATGAACAAAGAAACTAGAACTCAAGAATACAATCAATAACTTAGACTTGACTGACATATATAGAATATTTCATCCTTCAGTGAGCAAATACACTTTCTTCTCAGCAGCACATGAATACTTCTCTAAAATAGACCATATATTATGCCACAAAGCAACTCTTAGCCAATATAAAAAAGTAGAGATACTACCCTGCATTCTATCGGATCTTGATGGAATGAAATTAGAAATAAATCATAAAATAAAAAATAAAAATGACTCCAACACATGTAGTCTAAATAATATGCTACTAAATGAACAATGGGTTACAAAAGACATCAAGGAGGAGATTAAACAATTCTTAGAGGTAAATGAGAACACAGATACAACATAACAAAATCTGAGGGGCAGTATGAAGGCAGTGCTAAGAAGAAAGTTCATTGCATGGAGTTCATTCCTTAAAAGAAGAAGAGAAAAAAAAATGACCTCACAGCACACCTAAAAATCCTAGAAAAAGAACAAATCAATACCAAAATTAATAGAAGACAGGAAAAAAATTAAAATCAGAGCTAAAAATCAATGAAATTGAACAAAAGAAACAATTGAAAAAATTGACAAAACAAAAAGTTGGTTCTTTGAAAAAATAAATAAATTTGACAAACACTTAGCCATGTAACAAAGAGGAGAGAAAACTCAAATCTCTAACATACTTGATGAAAAAGGAAATATCACAGCAGAATCTACAGAAATACAGAAGATAATTAGAAATTATTTTTAAAACTTTTACTCCAATAAAATAGAAAATATCAAAAGCATTGACAAATTTCTAGAGTCATATGATTTGCCCAAATTGAATCAGAATGTCATACACAATTTAAACCGGTCAATTTCAAATGATGAAATAGAAATTGCCATTTGAATCCTACAAAACAAGAAAAGCCCAGGACCAGATGGATACACAGCCGAATTCTACAACAACATCTTTAGAGAAGAGCTAATACCAATACTCTTCAATTTATTTCAGGAAATAGAAAAAGGGAATACTTCCAAACTCATTCTATGAGGCCAATATCACCCTGATTCCAAAACCAGGCAACGACACATCAAAGAAAGAAAATTTCACACCAATATCTCTAATGAACATAGATGCAAAAATTCTCAAAAAAAATTCTGGCAAGTTGAGTACAAAAACATATTAAAAAGATAGTGCACCACGATCAAGTGGGGTTCATCCCAGGAATGCAAGTTTGGTTCAATGTATGGAAATCAAGAAATGTAATTTACATCAATAGACCTAAAGATAAGAATCATATGATCATCTCAGTACATGCAGAAAAAGCATGTATTTGACAAAATACAGCACCCATTCATGTTCAAAACACTAGAAAAACTAGGAATAACAGGAACATATCTCAACTTCATAAAAGCTATCTATGCTAAGCCCCAGGTCAACATCATTCTAAATGGAGAAACATTGAAAGCTTTCCCTCTAAAAACTGGAACAAGACAGGGATGCCCTCTTTCACCACTTCTTTTTAACATAGTTCTTGAAACTCTTGTCAGAGCAATTAGACAGATGAAAGAAATTAAAGGGATATGGATAGGAAAAGAAGAACTCAAAATAGCACTATTTGCTGACAATATGATTATATACTTAGAAGACCCAAAAAGTTCCACCAGAAAACTTCTAGAACTGGTAAATGAATTTAGCAAAGTAGCAGGATACAAAGTCAACACCCATAAATCAAAGGCATTTCTGTATATCAATGACAAATCCACAGAAAGTGAAACAAGGAAAACCACCCCATTTTCAATAGCCTCAAAAAATAAAATACTTGGGAATCAACCTAACAAAAGAGGTAAAAGACCTCTAAAATGAAAACTACACAATGCTAAAGAAAGAAATTAAAGAATATCTTACAAGATGGAAAGATCAACCTTGTTCTTGGATAGGCAGAATTAATATTGTCAAAATGACAACACTACCAAAAGCATTATACAGATTTAATTGAATTCCATTCAAAATACCAATGACATTCATAATAGAAATAGAAAAAATAGTCATGAAATTCATCTGGAAAAATAAGAGAACCAGAATACCTAAAGCAATCCTTAGCAAGAAGAGTGAAGCAGGTGGCATCACTATAACAGAACTTAAACTATACTATAGAACACTAGTTACAAAAACAGAATGGTATTGGCACCAAGAATAGTGTGTGTGCCATATCATTTAGAATATTTTGTTGAATTAAGAAATTTACTTAATATAAGTTTTCTTCAATTAATTCAAAACTGCCCCAGCTACATTAAAGAAGTTATGCTATATAAAATGCAATCCAAAAAGTAATTTCTTTTTTTTACAAAATGCATAATTTACCATTTGCAGTAGCTCAAGTAAATGAGTGTTTTGAGAATTGGAATAAGTATGCATACCTAAATGTGAGTCAAAGGAAGAAATTTTAGCTTCTGTTTTATGCATTGGTCCAAAGAAATTCTTTGTTTCTCTAAAAGAAATTTTATACACAACTGGACCATATCATGACCTAGTCATATTTGATTTTTTAAAAATCTTACTAAAATGAGAACTATACCTATGATATATGTATAGCAAACTCTTAAATTTTCACATATTGCTTGAATAACAGTATAATCCAAGCCACCTGCTATCAATGGAGAGCAGGTGGCTTAGATTCATGCAGTATTTTAACATTGTGGTTTAAATTTCAATTTTAACAAACTGTTCTTCATGTAGTGAAAGTTTTGTACATGCTAATTCTGATGGGACTCACATCAGTAATAGCAATATACATTTTTTTTGTAAGAATAGGTATTTCTAATTTATATCCAGCATAGTTAAAAAAGCCTATCCTACCATCATAAATTATATAGTGCTATTGTTAAATTGGTATTTTAAAATGTTTTTCTAATAATTACATACAAGTGGGATTGTGAATAGAATGCTTTATTTATGTAACCTGTCCCTAGACATATTGTAAGTGTATCATAGACTTCCAAGGATACTAATGACTTTAATACTCTACTGGCTATGTAATGTGATAATATTAACAATGAGGGAAAATAATTCACAGGAAAAATTTATGATCTTATGTAAAAATATACTTTACAAGTTCTGTATGATTTAGCATTATTATAGAAGAATGAGCTTCTTAAATATTTTTTACTTTCAAAGGGTTAATGAGACCAGATAGAGTAATGAAGAACTAAAAACTAGTCATATATTCCTTTTACTATTGTTTAAAATGACATTATGTACAGAGTGACATTTAGCATGTTATTTTAATGCCAGCAACATACAAGCCTTTTACCATTCCCACTTCAAACATGTGGAGGAACATAATATTGTGAAATACTTCACAGTCACAGAAGTTAAGATTGTTTCTTCTTAAAAATAGCAGAATATAATAGAATTAGTGAAAATGGTGATAACTCTAACAGCTTGTTCATTTGAAAGGTTAACCTTAATTCCTCATTTCCACAACTTTAACTACCTAAGCCATGCTAAACTTAAACTTCAGTCCCACTGATGAACTTGCAGTTTCCCAAATACATGTAAAAGCCTTAGAAAATTTACACTTAACTGTCACTTCACTGTACTAATCTGGACCCCAAGTCTTTTATTATTTATCTTATGTTGACCCTCTGGTCTACCATTATCTTACCATCTTTCCTGTGAGATAACTGCTCTTAAAAAAAATCATAGCATGCTCAACAATAACACAGTATATTTCAAAGAGCAGATACCTGATTAATGTTAAGAGACTGAATGACCCAATGAGCATAATATCTAATTTAATAAGAGTTAATTTCTCCTAATTTCTTAAGTAAGCTAAACAAATCTAAGTACACACCATTTAACTTTGCAGAAGAGAATACTGAAAACAATAGGGAAAACCTGGTAAGGTAAACCTCCCAGGAACTAAGAAGATTTAGGGAAGATATTCACAAGTTCAAGGCCAGCCTGGGCAACTTAGTGAGATCCTGTCTCAAAATAACAAAAAAGGGCTGGAGATGTTGCTCAGTGGTTGAGCACCCCTGGGTTCAAACCCCATTACTACAATAAATAAACAAGCAAACAAATCATATTGAATACAGGAATTATTAATCTTTTACCTCTGTTTGTTTTTTTAAGGAGGGGGGAGAGGGTGGGGGAAGAGAGAATGAAATATTTTTGTAGATGGACACAACACAATGCCTTTATTTTTATGCGGTGCTGAGAATCGAACCCGGGTCCTGCCCATGCTAAGCGAGTGCTCTACTGCTGAGCAACAATCCCAGCCCATACTTTATTTCTTGATTCCAACAATTTTACTGCTGACTCTTCTCATATTTCCAAACATCTATTCTGATTCCATCTAATTGCAAAATAAGAGGGAAAGCATCCCAATTTACTTCACTAATGTAAAAACTACTTTTAAGCTGATATACAGACACAATAAATGAGTAAACAAAGTAATTTGCAAACTTATAAACTATTCAAATCACCTATTAAAAGTAATATTTGAAAAATAATGAAAAGAAAGAGAAAATGAGGAAGGGAGAGAGGAAGTAAGATGGTGTAATTTATCTAACTTATCACATAAACAAAAATAGAAAGATGATATACACACATACTGAAGGTCATGGCCAACCACTAGGATGTTGGAATGTTCTAAATAACTGTGATAGGAAGTGATAGGAATGTTTGTTCCACTGGGGAAAAAAAAGTATAGTCTTCATAGGAAGCTGCAGTTAAGAGCTGGTCAGCAGGTAATGTTCCATAGTTGGAAGGAGTGTACACTGGAAAAGTCTCAGAGGAAGGAGGCTGTAATGATGGAAAGAGCTAAAGCTGTACAGAATACCAATTCCTGGGCAGTGTGAGCTTTCAGGGGCTATGGACATAAAAGTAGGAGGCTCCTAGGAAAATTAAACCCAGGGAAATTACTCAAATTTTAATTTATTTTCATATTTACCTTCCCATAATAGGCCTGCTTTTAGTAGTTTGGCTGCAAGTGCCTTTTTATTGCCTGAGATCCATTTTGGAATAGTGAGAAAAGGTGAATTAAAAGACAAAAAGGTTTGCCTTTGGTTGGAGGAATAGTATGAGGTCTAGACAAATTCAGATTAGGAGCATAACCCAGCTTTACTACCTGCCAGTTTTGTGAACTTGAGAAAATGCAAGTTCATCATCTGCCAATTTAAATTGGTAAGCCCCATTTTGTAGAAGTGTATGAACTACACATAGAATACATGGCAAGATTACTTGAAAGTATTGCCCAATATTTAAAGGATAGCATCTCTTTGTATCCCAGATGAAACCACCCACCACATTATGAACATTTTTAAAAAATCTAGATGTCAGAGAATATGGGATACTCCTATACAAAGGAGACTGAATAAGCTAAAAAATCTCCCTAGTAAGTAAAATTGTAAATTTGTCCTGTTAGAGCACTTATTTTAGTGTAAGGTTGTCTCCTCCAACTGTTTGTAACTTAGGCTCCTAGAATTAGTATCAAGGAACAAGTACTTCCCTCCCAAGTGCCAATATAAACCATTTCTATTTACATTCATTATACTCTTAGCAAAATTTATCCCTCACTTAAAATTTGTTAAACTACACTCAAAATAACCTAATTAAAATGGCCTTTTAATACAATAGGATCTAGCTCTTCCAGTTCAAGGCAAAAGGTACCAACATAGTGGCTCCTGTACATCTTACCTCAAGGAATTATTACCCTTATTTCTCAGAAATTCTTGAGAGAAAATGTGCATACCCAGTTCACAAACTGTGTTCATCAGCACTGAAAATAGTTCAGGGAGTTTCTTGCTTGCTTAGGTGAATATTTGACTCTTGTTTACCCACAATCCCAAAGCAAATTATTGGGCAATTTTATATTATAGACTGAATGTTTTTGTGCCAATGCCTGTCCAAATTCTTATACTAAAGCATCAATTTCCAATGCAATAATATTTGAAGGTAGTGATTTGGTAAAATAATTAAGTTTAGATGATATTATGAGGGTGGGCACCTATGTTGGAATTATTGTCCTTATAACAAGAGGGAAAGAGACTAGGTTTCTCTCTCTCTTCTATATGAGGCCACAGCGAGATAGTGGCTGCTTTCAAGCCAGGAAGTGTACCATTACCAGGATCCAAATAGGCTGGCACCTTGAATTTGGAGCTCCCAGGCTCAAGAATTGTGGGAAATATGTGTGTTTTGTTTAAGTTTCCAGTCTATAGTATTTTGTTATGGCAGCCCAAGCAGAGTTACAGGACTTTGCCTCTTAACTTTGAGGTATACCATCTGAGAGCATGGAATTTACTCACCACTTTCACAGCTTCAACTAACCTAACACCCATCTTAAATAAAATTTATATCCCACTGAGGACTCAGTTTCCTAAAGCCCCAAACTGCCTTGCTCATGAAATTTCCACTTAATTGCTCTCATAAGGAAAACTTTCATCCACACTCATTCTTTTTACTTTACCTCTAAGTTATATAGGGCAGTTCAGCAACTTTCTTGTATGATTACAGCTTGTAGGCTCAAAAAAAAAAAATTCTACAAATAGAGGCTGAGTCTGCTTCATTTCAGTATCCCATTCTACCACAGAGACTTCCAAACAGCATATGTTCAATTAATTTTGGCAAATGAGTCAAGAAACACAGACTATTTTTTAAAGATTTAATTTCTTCTACATTTTTGAATAAGCCAAGGAAAGTTCAGAACATTTAACTCCATAAAACAAAAGACAAAAACAATTAGACAACACCAGGATTGATGAGGTTTTAATTTTTTTTCCTGCAGTCTGTTAGCCCACTTATATTTTCAAGAAAACCCCTATTGTGATGTCATATTTTATTATCTGGATGATGAAAATGACTCAAACTTCAACAGGTGTGAGAGAAGCTGCTGGACATGAGGCCTTGGGAACTTCACTAGCTTTGGCAGTAGTTTCAGGCTTGGTTGCATCCGTGGTTTGGGATCTTTCTTTCTCATCTTTCAAAGCCTCTTCATAAAGAGTTGGGAAGAAACTAGGAGCGGTCTCATTAATCTTAGCCAAAAACTCCAAGACTTGCATCTTGCTGGTTTCAGCATGAGCTCGGGGACCCCACAGGAATTCATGGCGTGGAGGGTCACTGTTGACCACCTGCCGGTACACCAGGTATTTTAGCCTCACCAAATCTTTGGTGATGAGCTTCTTGGGCTCTCCATAGATGAAATGCTTCTTCCCAGGATATACATGCATCATCTTCAGGAATCTCCAGATGTCTTCCTCAGAGGCGCAGTCGCCCTTCATGAAGATCATACCCAGGACATTCATCAGGAGACCGGCCTTGGGTAATCCCCTGCCAGCACGAATCCTCCCATTGTTGGGGAGTTTCAGCTTGCTGACAAGGTTGTATGAGTGATTGGTTGAGTCAACTTCCCTCACATCAACTGCAAAGACATCTGCAAGATGCTCACAGGCTCTCTTGAAGATTTCAGCAAACTCATTTTTGTACTTCTGGTTGACAACTTTCAGCATATCTTCCTTAGTAATACGCTGCTTCATTTCATACTTGTAGAGGAGGAACTGCTCCAACAACCCAACCTTTCCAGTTAGAGGATCTTCACAGGAATCATCAGTGGAGAGTGTGGCCTCAGAAGTGCTTTTCCCTTCCTCCTTTTGGCTATTAGAAACTTTATCAGATGTAGTGCAAGAAACACCTGCAGAAGCAGTGGTGGTAGATTGTGCTTTCTCAGGATCCTGGGGACTGCTCTGTGACTCAGTACCAGGTGGATTGTGGAGAGAAGAAGAGAACCCTTCTGCTGTTGTTGCTGCTGCTGCTGCTGCTGCTGCTGCTGCTTCAAAATCCTCAAAATCCTGAGGATCACTTCGAGCCTGCTGGCGTTTCTCATGGGCAAGGAACTTATTCTTCAGACCTCGAGGCATGATGAATCAGATTAGGGACAATAGAAGGAGTATGGGCAGGATGAGTGGTGGTGCAAGCACCTGGAGGAGGGAAAATGAAATTATAAGAGCACTTTCGGCAGGGATTTACCTCCCTGGCTTTAACTAAGGCCACTTCTGCAGGTTTCTGGGAGAGCATTGCTTTAGGAACCCACAATGCTCATAGTCTAATCAACCTGTCTCCTGGAAGGCACAGTGAGTCTTAGGCTACAGACTTTCCCTACCAGGGTGTATTGGAGTGGTAGTGGAGGCTCTGTTTTGAGGTGTGGGAAGTCATCCCATTCAACATCAACTGTTGGCAAGTCCTGGGCCTCTCTCTTTTGCTGCTCTCAAGTTGATACTTCAACCCTAAAAGCCAACATGCCCCTGAGACCCCAAAGGAAGAAGTAAAGGACATTCTCATCCTACATTCCTGTCAGAGGTTCCACAACTGAGAGTTACAAGGAGCCCTCTCTATCATGGCATGCTTGGGTATACAATTCTCATTTGGAGAATTTGCCTGATGTCCAGGTAGTGCCTGGTACATCTCCTTTTTTCTGACTGGTAGCTAACTCTCATACCAAATACCTTACCTCTCTTAAATTTGATACATAGTAGTGACAACCTCATCCTGACAGCCCTGTTCTGAGCCCTCTAGTGCTAAATACATTGGTGGGGATCTGATTCTTTGTTATCTATACAATGGTGAATGGTCTCTTCAACACTTCCTTTGACCTCTGAATCTTCCCTTTATGCCAAAATTTTCTCTTCCTGCTGGCATATCCTAAGACTCCCTAGGAGGATATGAGGGCCACCTCATCTGTGCATTGCCTCCCGAGGTGGAAAATAAGAGATAGATTCTGTGGTATGTTCTTCTTGATGTTTCCCTCAGACATTATGGTTCTCACCTTAACTCCTGGAAATATCTAGAAATCCTCCTACAGCGAACCTTACATCATGCCTTTATTAAAAAACATCTCTCAGCACTATTGTCCCCTACCCAATACCATGGGATATAATAAGTACCAGTTACATTGGTAGTGCACAAACATCACAGGCTGCCAGCAGGACCTGGGGTGCCTCAATTTCTTGCCTTGAAACCTGGCTATAACTGGGAAGCTTCCCTATGTTGACTCAAGGACCCACGACCCAGGTCTTCATATCGTCAAGAGACTCCCACATCCTCACCGAAATTTGCCTGATGCCCCTCATTTGGGCTTCCCAGACTTATGGTAGGGTCAGGCTCTGGGCCATGTCACTCTTCAGAGATCGGTGATTTCCTTAAAACTCACTGAACGTTCTGCCCTTGATTCCCTGTTAAGCATGATACCCCTTTTGCTTACCGGAGCCACCTCTGGCTCCCCACACACTTCAGGCCAAGACTCTTAACACCCCCGCCCTATACCAAATAAGAAAGAACGGCTCACATCTACCTAACTCCACGTTTGCGTCTTCTGGAAGACGCAGTCTTTACTGATTTTAGGGTCCCCTTCCCCTACTCTACTAAACTAGGACTTCCCACTTTTATTTTCTCTTGCCTTCCTGGGACCTTAGAGGTGGAAATAAACAAAAATCTCAGTTAGCCCGCTCTCCTCAGGCTTTCTCAAGACTTAGAATAAGAGTAAGGGATTTTGGAGGAGGGGGAGGGGACACTTTTTCTGAGGTAATGATTCTCTCATTGTCAAACTCCTCACCTGGAAGCCGACCAGAGACTGGGACTTCGTTTTCCCTTTCGCTGATCTAGCTGCCTCAGATAAAGCCCTTTATTTTCCTCAGGCACCCTGGGAGGAAGTGAGAGCGATCACCAATGATAGGGCTAAGAGAGGCCGACTGCCAGGGCTACGTCTCTAGCGCCCCCTCTGCTCTGGGGTGTAGGACTACCTCAGCCTCAAAGAGAATTCTAGATTTTACTGTGACTTCTGGGCCCCTCCCTCTGCCCTTCCCCCTTACTGCAGTGCCCTCCCATTCATAAGTTCCGCCTTGCCAAAGTCAGCTTGAGTACATGGCCTTGGCTCCCTAGATCTAAGAGCAAGCGAAGGGAAGACAATGAACTCCTATTTCTGAGGATGCCAGCTCAAAGAAAGTGAGAGAAAAGTCCCAGGCTCTGGTGATAGTTAAGTTGAGGAGCTTGAATGAGAATGAAAGCAATACCTACTTCAGTTTATGTGTTCTCAGTCAGTATTTATCTACAAATTCATCTTGGTGCCGTCTCTTTAATGAAAAGCTTTCTGCCAAATGCAACATTGCTGAAAATTCTTGAATAGTCTACCTACTTCAAATATTGAAGATCATAGGTCTGTGTCTCTGGAGTTATGTGAGATGGGGAAGCTGAAGAACAAGGTGGACAGGTTGGAATAGGAGGTGACTGCCACAGTAAATGTTGATTTATTCATTCTCTTCATCACACAGACTCAATCTTTCATGGTACTTCTGAGAGATTTAATTACTACATGAAAGAAGCTAGAGCTCAATAATTTGGTGAGATCCCAATCCTGAAGTTAATTAGACACTGCACATGTAGATGATCATATTGTTACCAATTCTTTGTGTTTATTCTAACATCTCATTTATTTTGATATTCTTATTGCTCTGGTTATAGATTATAATTCAGAACTTTGGGCAAAAAATTCTCAATCATCTAAGATATATTTTGTAGTAGTGAGGAGAAAAATTAATAAATGTACACATGGTCAGCCTTAGCATGAGAGTAGTGGAATAGCCTGGGCTCTAGATGAATTCAGATCAGTGATCTATCCTAGTTCTATCACTTACTACCTTGAGATTATGAGAATATTGCTAGTTCTTTATCATCCAGTTCAGTTTCCTAAGCCTTATTATGGATTGACATTTTTTTGTCCTTCCAAAATTTGTATGTTGAAACTCTAAACTCAATGTGACAGGAAGTGAGTCCTTTGAGAAATAATTAGTTTTAAATGAAGTAATGAGGGCAGGGTCTCCATGATGGGATTAATAGCCTTATAAGAAAACCCAGAAAGCTTGTACTCCCTTTCTTTCCATCATGCAGGGATACACCAAGAAGGCAGATGTCTGCAAGAGAATCAGATATTCTTGAACCTTGATCTTGGGCTTTCTAGTCTCTGGGATATCAGGAAATGAATGTTTGTTATTCAAACCAACCATTTTTTGTATTTTGTTATATAAACCTAAGTAAAACCAGTTTTGTAGGATCATGGGAATATATGTATTGGGCAGAAAGCCCTTGTCATAATGACTGACAAATATCCAGTGTTCAGTGATTGGCAGTTATAATGATTTTTATCCAGATAATACCACTCTCCTTTAGAAATTTTTTAAAATCCAGGATATGTCAGATAAAATGAAATGCGATCAAAGAACCAAATCAGCTAAAAATCTATTTTAGGAAGTAAAATTAGATTTTCCCTATGAGGGCATCTGCTATTTAATTTGAATGTGGGGGCTTCTTCCCACCTGCATGTATCTCAAAGTTCCTAGAATTTTGTCAAGGACCAACTCATTCAGTGCTTCCCAACTACACTTCCATCCAAACTTCCTCTATTCTTTATTCATTTCTTCCTCACAAAAATCTAGCTCGCTCTCAGAATTTGCGAATTAATCCTCAATGTAACCTAAGTAGAATGCTCTTTCAAATAAGTGACATCTATTTATTTTAGTTGATGGCAAATTGACAATACAATGACTTCTGTACATCTCACCTCAAAGAAGTGTCACCTTTATTTTTCAGAATCTCCAGGAGCCAATATGCATAGAACACCTAGTTTATGCATTGTATTCTACTACATATAGATAAGGGCAAAGATTCCTTCTATTCTTATCCATATGGATTGAATTATATACCCTCTCCTCCAAAGTTCATATGTTGAACTCCTAAACTCTAGTCCCTCACAGTGTGACTATATTTGAAGATAAGATCTTTGTAAGGGTAATTGAGTTAAAATGAAGCAGTTAGGGTACCCCCTAATACAGTTAGGATGCCCTTATAAGAAATTATTATAACACACAAGAAGACACCAGACATGGACATACACCAAAGTTCCACCCTGTGCAGAGGCAGAAGGAAGATGAACTTCTACAAACCAAGGAGAGAGGCCTCAGAGGAAGCCAATCCTCTGGGACCTTGATCTTGAACTTGTAGCCTTTTGGACTATGAAAGAAAAATTCTGCTTTTTAAGCTATTAGCTTATGGTCATTTTTTAAATGGTAGCCCTAAAACTCTAAAACACTGCCTTTAAGTAGATACTTCTTTGGAATCTATATTATCTGCGATCCCAATGTTACTCTTGAAAGTGTGCTTTAATGGCCTAATAATTATTCCACTTGTGATGGAGGAATTCCTCCAGTGTATTAATGTTGTATGCAAACACACAACCCTGGACACTGCACAGATGACTCCTTCCTGAGGGAGGAAGACACTATATGCTGCACAAGACCACATGGGAGTTGCACTTAGAAACAGAGTAAATAAGTAGAAGACAGGATTTGTAGATTAAGAAGAAGAGGTGATTTTTTTTTGTTTGAATAAGTCCAAAAGCTTCTGTATCTAATCTTCTTAATAAAGATACTTGTTTGGCAAGGGTATCTTATCTATAGTACATATTGAGGAACTTGCAGTTAGGTCATTTGAGGCCCTGCTGGTTTCATGAAATTTCAAGGCAATACATAATATTGGATCTTATATTATAGGCCTTCCACTACAGTTTTCCATTCAAGGGTCTTCTTTTTAAACTTTGTGACAGAGTTTCTAAGGGTATGGCCTCTGTTCACCAACCCCACAGCCACATAGAGATCACCATGAAGCTTAATTTTAAAGTTGCAATTACATTGACTTGAAGTTTCCTGACATTCAAATTGCCTCGCCACACGCAATTTCTTCTCCTTTTCATTCATTCTTTCTACTTTCCTATGAGTCATATAGGGTATCTCAACATTTTCCTCATATGAGTGTAGATCCCAGTTTCTAAAATTATGGGTAGAATCTATATCTGAGCAATTCTTGTATGATCACAAAACCTCCCAAGGAAGAGATAATCAACTGATGTTTTGGGAATAAGAGCAGTGAGCAAGAAGTCTGAATTATACCCTATTATTAATAAGCTAACCATATCAAGGTATAAACCATTCAATTACATAATAAAGACTAAAAGAAATAAGGGAATTCAAGATTGATCATATTTTTTTTTACTATTCTATTTTCTCAACTGCTTTATTATTGGTTTTTTTTTTTATATTTCCAAGAAAACTTTTATTGCGGTGTCATGTTTTCTTATAAGGATAAAAGGTCTCAGACTAAAATAGGTATAAGAGAGGCTGTTGGATATAGTCATGTGTTTTAGTCAGCTTTTTCACTCCTGTGACCAAGAAACCTTACAAGGAAAATTAGAAGAGGTTTCAGAGGTCTCAGTCCATAGAAGCCCAGCTTCCTTGGGGCTTGAGGTGAAATAGAACATCATGGACAATGAGTGTGGTGGAGGGAAACAGCTCAGGACATGGAACCAGGAAGGGGGGGGAGAGAGAGAGAGAGAGAGAGAAACACTGACTCTACTCACAGGATACAAAATATATACCCCAAAGTCATATCCCAATGACCCACCTCTTCCAGCTACACCCTATCTGACTTCAATTATCACTCACCTAATACCTATTCAGGGGATTAAATCACTGAATGGGTTAAGATTATTATAACCCAATCATTCCCCCTCTAAAACTTATTGCATTGTCTCACACATGAACTTTTTTTGCAGGGGGAACACCTCATATTTAATCATAACACCTTAGAACATACCTGGCTTTGGCAGTGGTGTCAAGACTGGCTGAAATTCTCTCTTGTGATCTCTCTTCTTCATCTTTCAAAGCTTTTTCATATAATGTTGAGAAAGTGGGAGGAACAATACTGTTGACCTTTCCAAAAATTCTAGAACTTTCATCTTGCTGGCTTCAGTGTAGGCTCTTGGACCTCACAGGAATTCATAGTGTGGAGAATTATTGTTGATTACCTGCTGGTACACCAGGAATTTAGCCTTAACAAATCTTTGGTGAAGAGTTTTCTAGGCTCTCCATAGATGAAGTCCTTCCTCCCCAATGTATACTCACAACATCTTCAGGATTTTCCAGGAAAGTCATTAGGAGACCAGTTGTGGGTTACCCCATGCCAGCATGAATTCTCCTAAGGTTGGTGAGTTTCAATTTGCTGACAAGTCATATAAGTTACTGTTTGACTCAACTTCTACATCAACTACAAAAACAACCTCAATATGATCAGAGACTCTCTTGAGGATCTCAGCAAACTGGTCTTGGTACTTCTGGTCAACAATGTTCAACATGTCTTCATTGGTAATGGGCTGTTTTATTTTATACTTTATATACTTTCATTTTACAATTAACAAATTCACCTTCATAGCTAGAGAATCAGGCATGATGAGTCTCACTGGAAGTTGAGATCTCTGAGGAACTTGAATATTCCTCATCTTGGCTGTTATCACCTTCATCATATCTTGTGCCTAAAAACATCTGCAGAAATAGTGGTAGCATCTAAAATGCTACAAAGCCTCTGGGGAATGCTACTTGACTCAGAAGTAGATGAGCTCTGGGGAATATCCTCAAGAACAGGAGAAGAAAAGGGAGAGGCTCTTCCCCCACTGTTGTGTTGACTTATGCTCCTCTGTGACCATGGGAGTCATCTCAGGCCTGTCAGCATTTCTCGTGGATGGGGAATATACTCTTCTGACCCCAAGGATGTTGGCTGTGCTCAGAGACAGTAGGCAGGAGTGTGTGTAAGAGAACAGCTTATGAGGAAACCCTGGGGAGGGAGATGAAGAAGCTGTGTGCACCTTCAGGATGGAAATTCCATTATGGCTAGAAGGAAGACTGAATTTTCAGTTTTGCTTTTTTTTTAATTTATAGGTTTATATTTGTTCTTTTTAGTTATACTTGTCAGTAGTATTTTGGCAGATTATACATGCATGGAGTATAAATTATTCTATCTAGGATCCCACTCTTGTGGTTGTACATGATATGGAGTTATCCTGGTCACATATTCAAATACAAGGCTAGGAAAGTTATGACCAAGTAATTCTGTCCTTCCTATTCCCTTCATCCTCTGTTCTATACTAATCCAATGGATTTCTGTTATTTCCCTCCCCAACCTCCCTTATTTTGGTTTAACATCCCCAAATCAGAGAGAATATTTGGCCTTTGATTTTTGGGGATTGGCTTATTTACTTAACATAATATTCTCCAGTTCCATCCATTTACCAGCAAATGCTATGATTCCATTCTTCTCTATGGCTGAGTAATATTCCATTGTGTATATTACCACATTTTCTTTACATTTAAAGTTTTCTGTGAGGAAACTGCTCTAGGAACTCACTGAGCTCCAGCTCTCCTGACCACTCACTACTATTGGAAACCTGTAGAGGAAGAGGAAGATAGAGTGAGCCTTAGCCTGTAAGTTGAGGAGTCCTCTTATTCCACATTCACAACCATCATGTCAACTGGTAGTGGGAAATGGGAGCCATTCCCTCTGCTGTCCTGAAATTAACATTGCAAATCTACCTGGCATCCACAAGAAGGGAAGTTAAAGGACCATTCAACTTATTATTCCTGTTCAGGTGACCTCAGTATTGACAGAGCAATGGGGAATTTTATGTTCTCTCCTCTTTGTAGTCCTTAGTCTTCACCCAGTCTCCTCAAATTAGCACACATGACTTGGGACCCCCACACCTTTGTTTGAATGGTGGCTACACCTTCAGGACTGAAAGCAGGGCAGGGCCAAATTCTTCACTGCCCTTTTTATTTAATAATGTATTATCCTCTTGTTTTGATGCTTGGCATGATGTAGAACATCTCCTTTTTTATCCTGAGGCATGTCCCCTCATTGTAAGGACAAAACTCCCCAAAACAGATGGATATGTGGGTCTTCTCAGCTTACCTTACCTGTCCTTGGTCTCTTGAGGCTAAGAGTAAGAAATGGATTTTCTGGTGCTTCAGCTACTATGGGATGAATGGTTCCTTTAATTCTCAGGGCATTGTCCGTGGCCTTTGGACAACTTGGAAATCCTCCCAATGCTGATCTTACTTGTGATCCCTGACCCTCTTGTGACACCATAGAAGTAAGTATATCACATTATGTCAACAATGCTCAGATATGCCAGGGATGCCAGCAAGAGTGGGGAACTGTGCAGTCCTTTTGGTCCTGAGGATGAAGGATTGCCTGTGTCCTCACTGAGAACCCTCATCTTAACTCTTGGCAGGGACTGGGACTCCTTCTTTTGCTTATATAAGGGCCCTCCCTCTGACCAAGGACCTGAATCTCTCCTCTTAGAAGCCAACCTGATAGCCCTACCCAAAGCTTCTGGGAGTAATGGCAGGGGCAAGCTCTGTGCCATCTCTGACTTCTAGAATCTGTGGTACCATCACTATCATGCTTCTGCACTTGATTCCTAGAAGGGCACAGGACACTCCTCTCCACTGTCCTAGGTTGCAAACCCTCAGACCAAGATTCTTATTCCCTAAGGCCTCAGTGAGAGAAGTTGAGGAATGCCACATAGGACCCTGTTTGTGTCCTTCCAGGGATGATATGAAAATTTAGGATTCTTGTGGCTCTGTTTGGGGCAGGGTTGTAACTTCGACATTTTGAAGGACCTCAGTTTCCCCTTTCTTTTTTATTAATTGATTTTAACTGATACAGAAAATAATATACATATATATATATACACACATTAATAATCTTCAATATGATATTTTGATACATGCATACTTTGTATAATGTTTAGATTAAGTTAAACATACATGTCTCCTCACCATTTCTTTTTTTAAACTTTAAAAAAGATTTTTTTAGTTGTAGATGGATACTACCTTTATTTTATTTACTTATTTATATGTGGTGCTGAGTATTGAACCCAGTACCTCACACATGCTGGCAAGTGCTCTACCACTGAGTCACAGTCATAGCCCCCTCACTTACCATTTATTTATGGTGAAAACATTAAAAATCCTTTCTTCTTTTTGAAATGTATAGTGCATAATTGTTATCTATAGTTACCTTCCTGGGCAATAGCACATCAGAACATCTTGCTCCTCTCTTAACTGTAACTTAGTACACATGGATCAACCTTCTCCCACCCCAAACCCCTCTTTCCAGCTTCTGGTAAATACCATTCTACTTTCAGCTTTGTGAGATCAGCTCTTTTAGATTAAACCTAGGAGTGAGATCATGTGATACATAAGTGAAAGAAGCCAGGCATAGACTCTTTTGATTCAGGTCATCCAAGTCAAACAAGGCTCTCATGTCCATGAGAACCCTAAACATTGATAGGATACTGAGAATAGGTAGACTAGTTTTTCTGTGACTCATTTTTTATGGGGTATTTGTATCATCAGTTTTTATTCCTTAGAGTTTTCATATCAATTCTATTAACTTTATGGGAGGCTACCAGAAAAATGCCACATCAGTATAAACTTCTGATTATTTCCCCTCTGCAAACCTTGCAGAGAATAGGTTGTTTCCCAGGAGTGATGTGAGATGGGGAAGCACAAAGCAGAGAGCCAAGGGCAGGTGTTTTGCTGTCAGACACAAAACATGCTGATCTATACCTAATCATCAGGTAGACTTAGTTTGTTATGTAACTTCTTTCAAATATACACACATTCTCAGGGAAGGCCTGAGCCAGAAAATTTTGTGGTCTATTGACATTGACCTTGTGTATAATTATATTGTCAACCAAAATATTTTGAGGTTTATTGACATTGACTTTGTGTATAATTATATTGTTAACCAATCTCTTTCTTTATTCATACCTTGCATTTATATTGGTATTTTCAGTGCTTATTGCTTGGGCTATGTGTTCCAAAGCAGTATTTTGAGTTTGAACTCTTGTTTTTTTTTTTTTATACCTGAAATAGATTTTGAAGTGATGAGCAGAAAATGAATAACCAGTACAAGGTCTGCCTCAGGCTTGGAGGAGTACATCAGTGTGGACCCTAGAGGAATACAGAGTCTGAGTCCAGCTCTGTCACTACCAATCATGTGAACCTGAGAAAATTCCAAGTTCTTTCTCTGCAAAGTTAATCTGATAAACTCTAACATGTAGGGTTCAGGAATATTAAATATGTGTGTGTATACATATATATATTAGAATATGTTTGAGAATATGCAAGTTAAAATGACATAGACATGCACATCAGCTGAAAGGCTGTTGGGCAACTAAAACCAGTGTTTTCCCATTAGATCATCTGTTACTTAATTTGGTTGTCGTATTCTGCTGTAGGCAATTTAAAGTTCCTAATTTGTGTTAAGGACCAACAACCTTTTTCAGAGGTGCTTTCCATCCAAATAACCTTTTTTCATCCCTTTCATTCCAAAAATTGAGCCCTCAAAGTTTGACAAATTACAGTCTAAGTAACATAACAAAAATTCTCTTAACTGGAGCAGAATCTGGTTCTATCAGCCCATGATAAGAGCATAGTTCAGTGTCTTCTTGGCTTTTCAAGGGGGTATCACCCATATTTCTTAGAAACTCCCTGAGTATCATATGAGAGTGCTTTATATATACCTGCACTAGGGAAAGCACAGATTCCTTCCGTTCCTGTACCGGCTGGATTTCTTCTGGTTAACTTACAATTCCAAAGTAACTATTAAGATTTGTTTCCCATTCTAAACTTAGTTTCTCAACTCTGAGATGCCACATCTAATGGTCTGACCCTTGCTCACTAATAGCACATCTTCTCCCAGCCCACAATGAAGCCTCACTTAAATTAACTTGCATGAAGACACTTGCAATTCCCTAATGTTCAAAATTGTATTGATGAAAAAATTTATAATTGGTTTTCATCTGAAATCTCATCTTCCTGATCCCTTATTTCTACTTGTTCTTTAGTGCTTAGTAACCATATTGCTTATAAAACAGCTGTTGCTATGCTCTAGAAACTTCTGGGAAGTGGTTGTATCTTTGTTTTTTTTGGTTCTGGGAATTGAACCCAGGGCTGCTCAATCACTGAGCCACATCCTCAGCCCTATTTTGTATTTTATTTACAGACAGGGTTTCACTGAGTTGCTTATGGACTCGCTAATTTGCTGAGATTAGCTTTGAACTCATGATACTCCTGCCTCAGCCTCCTGAGCTGCTGGGATTATAGGTGTGTGCCACTGTGCCTAGCTGTATCTTCTTTATCTTACCATATTCAGTGCTAAGGGGGACTTCCAAAGAGCAGATGTTCAACTAATGCTAGGGAAAATTAATTAAAAACAATCAAAAGAGTGAGTTACAACTTTATTATTATTTAATTTTACATAAATTAGAATAAAGTAAGCAAATCCAAGATGTCATTTAATATTGCAAGCAAAAGACAAAAAAGATTATAGGCAACTATAAATTAACCATTTTTGTTTTGTTACACAATTTTGTGATGCCAACAATTTTCCAGTGTAATTTTGAAAAAAAATAAATCCAGGTCTTTTTAACTTATACTAAAATAACTATTACAAGGAATAAACCAAATCAAGAATTAAGCATTTTTTACATTTATCTTTTTACATTTTTTTTCTCCATAATGTCATTCACAATTTTTAATGTAGGGTACTTTTACATTTCCTTGAAAACCCTGGTGCTGGTAACATGTTGACTGGTTCTGGATCATGAAGAAAACATGGTCTGTTAATTTTTTTTTTTAGAACTACAACTGTACCTTCCAGACCCATTACACAGAAGGGAATGTGAGAGCCAGTTCACTGACAAGGTTATAAACAGAAGCACAATAAAGCTTCAATTAAAAGGAACAACATTGTAAAATAACAACCCAAAAGCATTGTGCTTTTCTTTCCCTTCTGGGTTGGGTGCTCCCCTCATTGCTCACTTAGTGTTCTCACACTGAATATTCTCATAACCTGAAGCCTATCCCCTTATACAACAACCTTTGATTCTTTGCCACCACCTAGGAGGAATAAAACTGCCTGTGGTCCAGCATGGCTGGACCATACGGGAAGGATTGTGTGATTGAGGGGTTCTTTTATACCCAGAGTTCTCAGCTTGACTCTTGGCATGACCTGGAAATCTTATTTGTGATAACTTGAGGGTGGACCCTTAAATCAATACAGGTAAAATGTAGAGCAAAATGATTTTCTGAGCAGTTGATCTTTTCATGTTATCTGACATTACATATGAACAAGGTAGTATCTTCACTGTTCTTTATATTCACATTACACATATATTCAGCATTATAATCACTATAGCTAGGTATTCCAAATTATAATGCTTTGGGTATAGGGTACTTTTTATACTCTGAGCTACATTTAGGAGCAATGAGAAGATCACAACAAGGGGTGTCGTAGAAAAAAAAGATGAATTACAAGTCTGATTAAGTAGAGGATGATTGGAAAATTGATGGACTCAGACAAATCCAGAATAGGATCCTAGTTCCAGCTCTGACAACTACTTTCCTGTCCACTTAAGAAACTTGCAAGTTACTCATCTGTGAAGTAACTCTGCTCAGGCCTGTCTTCAAGTAACTTTTGGTATGCATGTACTATATATAAAACATGGATGGGTATGGAGGTGCAGACTTGTAATTCCAATGGCTCTGGAGGCTAAGACAGGAGGATTGCAAGTTCAAAGCTAGCTTCAGCAACTTAGCAAGGTTCTAAGCAACTTGGAGACACCTTGTCTCAAAATAAAAAAAGGGTTAGGGATGTGGCTAAGTAGTTAATAGCCAAGGATCCTGGTACAAAAAAAAAAAAAACCCAAAGTTAAGAAATATCCAGGATCAATTATCATAGGATGATTTTATTTTTAAAATATGATTGTTTATTTTCTTAATGACAATGAAAAAATTGTCAAATAACTTACAAACCTTTTATAAAATTCAGTCTTTGGACATTCTTCATTTTAGCAGCTTTGCTTTATAGATATTTTTAGTGAACTCTGGCAAATAATGAAAATTGAGTTTCATACAAATAACTTAAACTGAGAAAATACCACCACCATAGAGATATTGTTTCTTCTTTTGTGTTTCTTTTCCTTTCTTTTATTTTGGTACACTACAGAGTAGAGGATATACTTTGTACTAGGATGAAACAAACAAAAAAATTCTTCAAAACATCTAAATAAATCAAGTATTTTTATTTATACCAAAACAATTCCAAATATGCCAAGAATTAAACATCTTCTACATTTTTTCTTCATAATATCATACACAATTTTTAATATGGGGTTCTTTCACATTTCCTTAAAAACCCCGGTGCTGGTAACATGCTGACTAGTTCTGGATCATGAAGAAAACATGGTCTGTTAATTTTTTTTAGAACTACTACAACTGTACCTTCCAGACCCATTACACTGCAGTGAAAGTGAGAGCCAGTTCACTGACAAGGTTATAAACAGAAGCACAATAAATCTTCAATTAAAAGGAACAACATTGTAAAATAACAACCCAAATTAGATTTCTACTTATGCATAATAGGAAAAGAAGACAACAACATTTTGCTTCCTCCAGCCCACTGCTCTCCATCCCACAAAAAGCTAACTCCTCTTCAAATATACAGTGAACACCCGAACTCAGACACAACTAGATGTGAGAGGGTCTGTGGGGCAGGACCTTGGAAGCAGCCCTAGGCCTGGTAGGTGCACCCACTCTACCCACAGCTTTCTCCTCCTCATCTCTCAAAGCCTCCTCATACAGATTAGGGAAGGCATTAGGGTTGGTATCATTAATCTTGGCCAAAACCTCCAGGACCTTCATTTTGCTGGTTTCTGCATGGGCTCTGGGACCCCACAGGAATTCAAAGCTGGGAGGGTCACTACCAGGCACCTGGCGGTACTCCAGGTACTTTTCCTGCACTAAATCTTTGGTGATGAGCTTCCGGGGCTCCCCAAAGATCAAGTGCCTCCTCCCAGCATAGATCCCCAACACATTCAGGAATTCCCAGATCTCTGCCTCAGTGGCACGGTTGCCCTTCATGAAGATCACACCCAGGAGGGTCATCAGGAGACCGGTCTTGGGCAAGCCCCTACTGCCACTCAGACTTCCTTCACTGGAGAGCCCCAGCTTGCTGATAAGGACGTAGGAGTGACTGTTGGTATCCACTTCCTTCAACTCTAGGCCAAAGACCAGCTCCACACGCTCGCAGGTTCTCCTGAGGATCTCAGGGAAGTATTCCTTGTACTTCTTGTTGACCACCTTCAGCATATCTGCCTGTGTAATGGGCTCTTTTGTTTTATACTTCTCCAGCAAGTACTGCACCAACAGACTGGCCTTCCTGGTGAGAGGATCTCTGCGTGAGCTCTCAGGAGAGGCTGCTGCCTGGGAGCTGCCTGGCATTCTCTCCTGGGCACCTGCTTCAGAGCTTTTGCAGGAATCACCTGCACCAAGAGAGCTAGAGGGTGGGGCTCTCTGAGACACCTGGCTAATGCCAGCATCAGGGGAGCTTGGAAGTGCACCCTCATCAAGAGGAGAGGAGCAGGGAGACCCCACTTCCTCCTCTGCAGTGGCCTGAGCACCCCTGAGGCCCTGGGTCTCATCGCGGGCCTGCTGGCGCTTGGCTCGGGAACGCAGCTTACTCTTCTGACCCCTAGGCATGACTGTTGTCAGGGACAGCAGGCAAGGAGTGTTGGCACAAGGGATGGAAAGGCTGGGACCTGGATTGGGGAGAATGGCGACAAGTGAGCAAGGTCATCAGGGAGAGAACACCCTGGCCCCCTCTGCCGCTTTCCTGGAGGGGAGTGCTCTAGAGCAGTGGTGGGCTCACTCACTACTTCATTCAGAGACACCCAGGACACCAGGAGACACCTGAGTCCCTTCTGTTAGGATGAGTGTGGTTTCCACAGTGATCAGAGTCCTCCTCTGGACCCTTCCTATGGCTGGGGAATCTCTCGCCCTCTTCTGACAGGCTGCCAGCCCTTTGGAGCAAAGCTCCCAGCTCTCTGAATCTCCGGAGGACAAAGAGACTGAGAACACACACACACACACACACACACACACACACGCACGCACGCACACACACACATACACACACTCCACGCCACCCGCCACTGCGACCCCCGCCCCCACCTTTAGTAGGTCTGCAGACATCAGGGACCGAGTTCTGTAAGCCCACCCCTGGGCGCTCTGGGCTCAGGGGCATGGAGTCCCCTCAATCTTCACCAAGTTTCTCTCCTTAACCCACAGGGCCTGAGATGCCCCACTCTGCTGACCTAAGCCCACCCGCCCCAGACAGCCTTTGTTCCTCAAGTCCTGGGGGGAGACGCCAGATCTTTGGGCCTAACTGCCATGTCTGAGGGCTTCTGGGAGTGGGCGGGCCCTGTGGGGCCTCCTTTTCAGGGGAAGGGAAGGGCGTGTTTGTCGGGGACTCACATTTTTTTGCGGGGGGGGGGGGGGATGGCGGTTGAACTTAGGTACCTACCAAGACACCTGTCAACACCTGGTAGTCTATCTCAGTAGGCCTGAGGCTATGCGTTCAATCCAAGGCCTCACTCACCACAGCCTCGTGAAGAGGAAGTCGGGTTTGGCACTTCCGGTCCTGTGGTGGGGCCCACGTGGTCTCCAGCTATAACTGCCGGGTGGTGCTGGGACAGTTGGCCTTCGTTCTGGAGGAGAGGAGTTCCGCGAGAGCTCACACACTCAGCTCATTGACTCTGCACCGGTGCTGGGGCCACTCCCTCTACTGAGGTGAGGCAAAGGGGCTTGGAATAAGGAGCTCATTTCCCAGAGAGTCCCCAGTAGGGAGTAAGGTGGAGCCTGAGCCTAGCATCTAAGCTTGGGACCTCCAAAGACTGGTAGTGTGGGTTGATCTGTGTGGTCTGTTTCCTGGGGGGGATGGTGCCCTCACTTCTCTGTCTTATCTTGATTACTTAGGTGTTTAGCTACTGTCCATCCAAAGGCTTGAGTCCAGCCCCTCAAAGCAAAGAACTCAAGTTTTTGAGACTCCCGATGTGACATAATGGCCAATACTGCCCAGTGCCTCCTTAATTTGTTTACTGCTATTAAGTTATGGTGCATGGAGTCGGGTTTATGAAGTAAATTGAGAGGTCCTGTTTCTTT
This sequence comes from Urocitellus parryii, assembly GCF_045843805.1. Lineage (NCBI taxonomy): Eukaryota > Metazoa > Chordata > Mammalia > Rodentia > Sciuridae > Urocitellus > Urocitellus parryii. The sequence continues at coordinate 111,619,407 of NC_135547.1, forward strand.
TGAGGTGTGTAGTCTTTAGTTTCTCATACTGAGTTCTGGCGCCGCCTGGGATTCAAACCTTTTCTGATGTGAAGCCACCCCATTCCTTCAAGCATGTTCCATAAAATCTCAAAAAGAAAATGATAGGGCTTCTTAGTGTCACAGCAATATCTGAGGCCTCTGTTGCTGACTTTGGTATCTATATTCAAACATTTCAGGTTGAAGTTCTATTCCTACTATGTATTTCTCACTGTAATACCTGCTATTCCAAAGTCATCCATTCCTTATAGTGCACAATACTGCAATAAATTAACTGCCAGTTGTCATTCATTAAAGAGGTTTCAGGTTGTTTTAGAGCAATTTCTAAAGTTATACTTTTTCAACTAACTCAAATGTTTGTGTTGTCCTAAAACCGCCTCCTAACCCCCACAGTGATCAGTGCAATTGTTACCTCATATTCCTTAAATGAAGCAGTAAATATGCATTGTCCAAAAGTATATTGAAAAAACAATAGCCAAACTATAAAATTTTTCTCTTGACAATTATGTCATCTGTTGCAGGTTGTAGACCTGTCTCCACTTCAGTTCATGTCTAATATAGAGGTTCTAGTTCTATAAGGACTTAGTGTCCCTTGCTGTTATTCTTAGAATTGTTTCTTTATTCTTCCTTTGATTTTCCATGGTGACTTCAGTCCAGGGAAACAGCACCTTGAGTTTTGTTGTCATATTCACAATTATGTGTAAGGCAATAGATCTGTAAAGAATTTAAGGATAATTGACATCTTTAAAATATTTTCTTCTCTGATGAATGAACATAGTACACACCTCTATTGGAGACTTACTTTACCTTAGTCTTTTTTAAAAAAATATATTTTTTAGTTGTTGATAGACCTTTATTTATTTATTTATTTATTTATTTATTTATTTATTTATATGTGGTGATGAGAATTGAACCCAGTACCTCACACATGCTAAGCAATTGCTCTACCACTGAGCCACAACCCCAACCTCTTCCTTAACCTTATAAATAATTTTATAGCTGTATTCATAAGGAAATCTTATGTTTTTTTGTTTTATTTCTATATTAGGTATATTTTACATGTTGCTGATGTTTTTAAAGGTATATTTTCCATTATGTCTTCTAATTGGTTACTGATTTCATTTGATTAATCTCTGATTTTCCTGTAGTGATGTTTTGTATACCAGTTTTTTTTTTTAATTTCCTTATACACCTAAATACTTTCTGCTTCAATTACTTTTATAAAAAATTAGGAGATCATATTGTTACTACTCTCATCTCTTTTAGTTTTTTATATTTCTTATTTACTTTGATATTCCTGTCATATTTGTGTACTGGCTATGTGTTTTCATCCAGTTGTCTGTAGTACAATTAATACCATATATCTGTGAATGTTTTTGGACTCAGTGGGGATGCTTGTAACATTGTACCTTTAGTGTGTTCATTGTAGATTTTACAAAACGGAAAATTTCTCCTAATGAAAGTTTGCTTAAAGTTATCATGCACTGCTTTTGAGATTTTTTTTTAAAGAATTTTATTTTCCTCTGTACAGGATCCCATGGCTTTTCACCTTTTTTGGTAATAGTGATTTCCGATTAATGGTATTTTAAAATGTGATATAATCACTGTATTTCTTGGACCCAGCCTCATTTTCATTAATTCACTTCTCATTGGATATACTATGAATTTCCTTAAGATAGTTTGTCTCTATGTAAGTGAGATTGTCTCTATGTGAGTGAGCTTGTCTCTAATATTATTTGGGCATGCTCATCTCATCTCTGTAACAAGGAAAGCTAGCCCATAAAAATGGCCAAGTTATTTCCACTTTTTTTGGTAGGATTTGGAAGATTTTGCATGAAATGGTGATTAGTTTTTCTTCACATTTGATACACTGGGATGGGCCTCCTAACATAGCTGTCCTTGAACAGTTTGATGGTTGGTGGCTTAGGTTTGGACTATAGTTTAGGTTTCTATTGTACAGTTGAAGATTTCTATTTCTTTATGGACTTGTTTAGTCATTTTTATTTTAGTAAAAATTTATCCATTTTTCTTTGGTTTTCATATTTACAGTCATGATATTTATTTTAAAATCATGTTATTACAAAACAACAGATATATACAATGGTATAGAGAATATAATATTAAAATCAATTACCAGACATTAGTAATCAAAAATCCTCAACCTATGATAGGAATTTTTGTAGGAACATCTTGTGTATATTAAAGGTTACTTATCTATTGACAGTTGCACTCCTTAGCTTAAGTGGTGCACTTCCTTTAGTAGATACAAAATGACTTTTTTCCCCTTTTTTGTGATGTTGGAAGCCATCCTCTTTATCCATCAATCTTTTAGGGATTGCAGGATGGTAATTTCCTTGATTCTAAAATTCCTTCAAGTTTATTTAATTTTGAGGTAGAACCTTTTCCTCCCACCATTTATTCCTGGTGTATTGATAATTCATATTTATAGGGTTTTTTTAATTTGTATTAAATCCCTTCTGCATCCAAGTTTTATACAATTTTGTGTATCTAATATCATTTATTTCTGCTTCTTCTTTTAATTGATAATATTTACAAAATTCATTTATATAATTATATAATATTTACAAAATTCATTTATATAAATTCTTCCAAGAACTAGATTTCACTGTTTGGCTCTACTATTTTCAAATTCATCAATTTTACATTTATCTTTACATTTATGGATTTCACTTAACACTTTTTCTTCTTCATGTTTAATATGCTATTTATTCTCTATTTCATGAGTTGTTTGGATACTTTAAATATTATTTCTTTAAATATGTTTAATGAAATAAATACTTCTGTGATGCCACTTGGACTATTTCCAGTAGAATTTTATGTGTAATGCTCGTGTGTGTGTGTGTGTGTGTGTGTGTGTGTGTGTTTATGCACACAAACCCTAGAGCGTGTAACAATTACTTTTTATGCCAGAAAAAAATTATTTAAAAGAAGTTTCAGGATCCATGGGGTGTTTGGCTTTGTTATATTTATTAATGATAGATGACAATTGAACAAATTTAACTTCAACTGACAGAATGGCTTTTTTTGTTTTTTGGAAGAAAAGTGTTTCACATAAGAAAATCAATAAAAATAATTGGCTAAATGCAAATACTTATGGATTATCCAGCAAAACGGGAGTTACTCTAAATATGTAACTCAGAGGGTTTCTTTTTTTTAATTCATTGACTTTATTTTTAGAGAAGTTTCAGGCTTACAGAAAATTTAGATGGAAAGAATAGAGTTCCCATAAACTCTCAAACCCCTTCTCCCACACACCTTCTCTTAATATTAATAGTTTGCATTTATGTTGTATATTTGGTACAATAAATGAACCAATGATGATGCATTAGTGTTAAGTGAAATCCATAGTTCACATTAAGCTTTACTCTTCTGTTGTATATTCTACAGGGTTTTTAAAAAGCATGACATTATCTAGCATTATATTATCATAAAAATAATTTAATTACAATAAATATACATTATTTTCCATTTATCCATATATCTCTCTATCCAACTAAACCCCTTTTTTATTGTTTCCATATTTTTGCCTTTTCTAGAACATCATGTAGTCACACAGTACAAAGCCTTTTTCAAGCAGACAACTTTCACTTAACAATATATATTTAGGGTTCCTCCATATTTTTCATGGTTTAATAACATTTCTTTTTAATTAGTTAACATTTGTTGTATACATATATAACACTTTGTTTATATTTTTGTCTTTTGAAGAGCATCTTGGTTTCTTCATTTTTTTCAATAAAGCTGATATGAACATTTGTGGCAGGTTTTTGTGTGGATATAGTTTTCAGCTCATTTGGGCAAACACCAAGGAGTACAGTTGCTGGATTGTATGATAAAAATATGTGTGATTTTGTAATATACTGTCAAACTGGGCTCTGGAGAGGCTATATCATTTTATATCCCGACCAGCAGTGAAGAAGAAATCCTGCTGTTTCATATATTCTCCCTCATTTGATCTTGTCTTTTTTTGAATTTTAGCCATTTTAATAGGTTTACAGTGCTCTCTGTCATGGCTTTAACTTGTAATTCCATAATATACATTATGTTAAGCATCTTTTTTGTGTTTACTTGTAGGAATTTGTATAATTTCTTCATAAAAATTTATAAGAATATTAGTGAGCCTATTTAGAACTGTTGTTTTCTGTTTTGGAAAATTATTAATTATTGTTTTAACATGTCTTATAGGTGTAGATATATTCAGATGCTATACCTTTCCATTGTAAGCAGCTGTGCATGCAATGATATATGAAGCCATCTAGGAGTGTTTCGAGGAATTGGTTTACATTTCATCTGTGTTACCAATTTGGGGCCCAAGAGCTGCTTATAAGATTCCTTAATTATTTTTCAATATCCAGGGACTCATTATTAATGTTCCCTGTTTGATTTTTTTTTTTTTTTGCATCAGAGAATGAACCCAGGGGTGCTTAAGCACTCATCCACGTCCCCATTCCTCCCTTTTTAAAATTTTTCATTTTGAAACAGGATCTCACAAAGTTGCTTAGGGCCTTACTACATTGCTGAGTCTGGCTTCTGACTTGCAATCCTCCGGCCTCAGCCTCCCGAGTTGCTGTTCTGTTTACATTTAATTTAACTTCTTCTATTTTTAGTTTCCTAGAGTAGAAGTTTAGATTTTTAGACCCTTGACTTTCTGAATCTGGCTTATTTTGCTTAGTATGATGTTCTCCAGTTCTATCCATTTACCAGTAAATGACAATTTCATTCTTCCTTATGGCTGAATAAAACTCCATTGTGTATATATGCCACATTTTCTTAATCCAGTTCTCTATTTAGAGATACCTAGGCTGTTCCTATAACTTCCTGTCATGAATTATGGGATATACAGAAGCTAGAGAGAAATAAGTGACTTAAAATAACAGGAATTGGGCTGGGGATGTGGCTCATTGGTAGAGCACTTGCCTGGCAGGTGTGAGGCACTGGGTTCAGTCCTTAGCACCACATAAATAAAGGTATTGTGTTCATCTATAGCTAAAATAGTATTTTTAAAAACCAAAACTGATCTTAAAAATAAAATAACAGGAATCTCATGAAAAGGAAGGTGGAACAGTGGAGTAAAGGAAGGGGATTGAAGAGGAGGGAGGAAGGAGGAGGGTTGGTAAGGGGAGGACCTGCAGAATAAAACTGACCAAAGTACATTATTTACATGTATGAGTATATCACAATGAATTCCACCTTATATACAGCCATAAAATTAATAGAAGGAAGACCAATTGGGTAGAGGAAGAGGATCAGAGGAAAGAAGTAGGGGAGGGAAGGATGTAATGCTAGGAATTGAAATGGAGCAAATTATGTTGTATGTGTTAATAAAGATGTCAAAATTAATCCCACAATTATGTAAAACAATAATGCACTAATAGAAATATAAGAAAGAAATTTAGATTATTAGACTAGATATCCCTTCTTTTCTAACATACACATTCAGTGCTGTGAATTTCCTTTTAAGGACTGCTTTTGCTGTAACCTTACTTGTTTTCATGAGTATTTGTCTTTTCATTTAGTTCAAAATGTTTTTATAAATTCTTCTTGAGACTCCTCATTTGACCTATGTATTCTTTAGAATACTTTGTTTGATTTATGTTCCTTTAAATTTGATGATTTATGTGAAATGGGGCAGAATGTTGTCTTTCTTGGTGTGTTTTGCATGTGAGCTTGAAAAAAAATGTGTCTTCTATTATGTTGTGTTAGGTATCTATAAAATTTATTTAGATCTAGTTATTGATAGCACTGCTTAGTTCAACTATATTCTTATTGATTGTCTACCTTTTGGATCTGTCACTCATAGAAAGGTGTTGAAGTCTTCAACTGTAAGAGTAGATTTGTCTCAGTATTTATATGACTCATGTTAACACTGTGCTTTTCAGTGCATACAGAATAAACATTGTGATATCTTCTTGGAGAATTAACACTTTTGTTCTTGTGTTATTCCCCTGTTTATCCTGGATAATTTTCCCTGATCTGAATACTGTTTTGTCATAAAAAAAATATGGCTATATAAGCTTTCTTTTCATTTTTGTTAGAATGGAGTATCTTTTCCCATACCTTTACTTTTAATCTATTTATGTTTTTTATTAAAATGTAATTCTTATAGACAGTATGTAGTTTGGTCATGTTTTTATTTTTTAAATCTCCTTTGATGGTTTCCATCTTTTAGCTGGTTTATTTAGATCACTGATTTTTAAACCAATTGTTGGAATATTTAAAATAATATCTACCATATTTGTTTATTGCTATCTACTTGTTGTCATTGTTTCTGTATTCCACTTTTTTATTCTTTTAAGACTTCTTTGATATTAATTGATAATTCTGTATGATTTAATTTTCTCTTCTTCCTTATGAAATCAGTTTTACTTCTTTTTAACTTCTTTTAGTGGTTGCCCTAGAGTTTGAAATTAATACAAGTCCAATTTCAAATAATATTTATAGCAGAGTATTCTCAATTCTTCCTTTTGTTTCTTATGACATTGTTTACATACATTTTACTTATTCATACATGTAATCACTGAGTGAATTTTTGCTATTATTATGTTGAACCAACTGTCATCTGTTAGATCAAGTAAGTATACAAAATAAAAGTTTTTATTTTACATTTATTCTGTAACACTGTTAATATCTTTATATAGATTTGAGTTTCTGACATACACCATTTTCCTAATCTCTGAAGACCTTCTTTTAACATTGCTTGCATGACAAAATCTACTTTTGACAAATTCTCTCAGAGTTTGTTTATCTGAGAAAGCATTTTTCTTCTTTGCTTTGAAAGATAACTTTGATGGATATAATTATATGTTGTTTTTAAAAAATATTCTACATTTTTAAATTTTAATTTGTTATATATGACAGCAGAATACATTACAATTCATATCACACATATAGAGAACAATTTTTCATATCTTTGGTTGTACAAAAAGTAGAGTCACACCATATGTGTCCTCATACATGTACTTAGGGTAATGATGTCCATCTTATTCCACTGTCATTCCTACCCCCATGCCCCCTCACTACCCCTCCTTCCCCTTTGCCCTATCTAGAGTTCATCTAATTCTCTCATACCATCCCCCACCACCACATTATGAATCATCAGTCGTAAATCAGTGAAAACATTCAACATTTGGTTTTGGGGGATTGGCTAACTTTACTTAGCATTATATTCTCCAACTCCATCCATTTACCTGAAAATGCCATGATTTTATTTTCTTTTAATGCTGGATAATATTCCATTGTGTATGTGTACACCACATTTTCATTATCCATTCATCTACTGAAGGACATCTAGGTTGGTTCCACAGTTTAGCTATTGTGAATTATGCTGCTATAAACATTGATGTGGCTGTGGGTCCCTGTAGTATGCTGTTTTTAACTCCTTTGGGTATAGACCAAGAAATAAGATAGCTGGGTCAAATAGTGGTTCCATTCCCAGTTTTCCAAGAAATCTCCATACTGTTTTCCATATTGATTGCACCAATTTGCAGTCCCACTAGCAATGTATGAGTGTGCCTTTTTCCCCACATACATACCAACACTTATTGTTGTTTGTATTCTTAATAGCTGCCATTCTAACTGGGGTGAGATGAAATCTTAGTTTTGATTTGCATTTCTGTAATTGCTAGAGATGTTGTACATTTTTCATGTATTTGTTGATTTATTGTTTATCTTCTTCTGAGAAGTGTCTGTTCACTTCCTTGGCCCATTTATTGATTGGGTTATTTCTTTCTTTGGTGTTAAGATTTTTGAGTTCTTTATATATCCTAGAGATTAGTGCCCTGTCTGATGTGCATGTGGTAAAAAATTTTCCCAAATTATAGGTTCATTTCACTTCACTGATTGTTCCTTTTGCTGCAAAGAAGGTTTTTAGTTTGAATCCACCCTTTTTATTCATTCTTGATATTAATTCTTGCACTATATGAGTCTTGCGGTAAAAAAAAAAATTCCCAAATTTAGGCTCTATTCACTTCACTGATTATTTCTTTTGTTGCAAAGAAGCATTTTAGTTTGAATCCACCCCATTTATTCATTCTTGATATTAATTCTTGCACCATGGAGTCTTATTAAGGAAGTTGGGTCATAATCTCACATGATGGAGTTTTTCTTCTAATAGACTCAGTGTCTCTGGTTTAATTACTAGGTCCTTGATGCATTTTGAGTTGAGTTTTGTGCATGGTGAGAGATAGGGGTTTAACTTCATTTTGTTGCACATGAATTTCCAGTTTTTCCAGCACCATTTGTTGAAGATGGTATCTTTTCTCCAATGTAAGTTTTTGGCACCTTTGTCTAATATAAGATAAGTGTAATTTTGTGGCTTAGTCTCTGTTTTCTCTATTGTCTGCCATTGGTCTACAAGTCAGTTTTGGTGCCAATGGCATGCTGTTTTTGTCACTATTGCTCTGTAGTGTAGTTTAACGTCTGGTATAGTGATTCCACCTACTTCACTCTTCTTGATAAGGATTGGTTTAGCTATTATGGGTTTCTTATTTTTCCAAATGAATTTTATGGCTAATTTTTATATTTATATGAGGAATGTCATTAGAATTTTGTTTGGAATTGCATTAAATCTGCCTAGTGCTCTTGGTAGTATGGTAATTTTGACAATATTAATTCTGCCTATCCAAGAGCAAGGTAGATCTTTCCATCTTGTAAAGTATTCTTTAATTCTTTCTTTAGCATTCTGTAGTTTTCATTGCAGAGGTCTTTCACCTCTTTCATTAAGTTCATTCCCAAATATTTTATTCTTTTTTAAGGCTATTGTAAATGGGGTAGTTTTCTTTATTTGCATTTCAGAGGATTTGTCACTGATATACAGAAATGCCTTTGTATTATGGGTGTTGATTTTGTATCCTGCTACTTTGCTGAATTCATTTACTAGTTCTAGAAGTTTTCTGGTGGAATTTTTTTGGGTCTTCTAAGTATAGAATCATATCATCGGCAAATAGTGAGTTATTTTTTTTTTCCTCTCCACATCCCTTTAATTTATTTTGTCAGTCTAATTGCTCTGGCCAATGTTTCAAGAACTATGTAAATTGAAGTGGTGAAAGAGAGCATCCCTGTCTTGTTCCAGTTTCTCCATTTAGAATGGCATTGGCCTGGGGCTTAGAATAGATAGCTTTTGTTGAGAGCCACAGTTTAGTCGGAATGATGCCTGGTATTTTGCTAGAGGGAATGGTTGAAAAGGGAGAAAATTGACACACAGAGCCCGGTGGAGGGAGTGTATTCCCTTGAAGTGTGTGTAGAGTGCCGGTGAGAGTTCAGTTCGGGAATTAAGAGTTGCTGTTTGAACCTACAAGGCTTTTTGGCGGTTCGGTTATTTTGTGCCCAGCCAGACTATGGCATTGCCAGAATTCCTATCTTCATCCCAGTGCTGGTGAAGACAAAGATAAAACTAAACTACAGCTTCTTTGATAGCTATCATAGTAAACTGTATAAACTGATGCATCAATGAATAATAACAAGTGATGCTCAATCAAGAAGTCGATTTACTTTGGGAGGAAATGGACATATTAATGGATTCCTCTGCTTTGAACTGCTTGCAGAACTTCCCTGGACTATGTATCACTTGCATGCATTGTGAACTATCTGTTGGTGCAGTGAATTGTGGTATTGCTGGGGTATCTTTGCTGATGGTGTCATCAGTGGTACAATTTTTCCAAAAAGAGCCATCATTTGGCTTGGTGCCATGGCATTTTGCATCCTCCTCCCTTTCTGCTTGTGATGGTCTAAAATTTGAGGGCCAACAGAGGTGAGGCAAAGAACCTCACCCCGCCACTGGCACCAAGGCCAAATTTGGGGGCCAACAGAGGTGAGGCAAATAACCTCACCCCCCCACTGGTACCAAAGCCAAATTTGGGGGCCAACAGAGGTGAGGCAAAGAACCTCACCCCCCACTGGTGCAAAGGCCTATCCACAAGTATGGCTGTATGCTGGACCAGTAGCCAATGACAGGTAAGATCCAATTACAATGGTACCAACCTAAGACAGGAGGCTGACGCCTTGAGGTCAGCTCATCTAATGTCGGGTAAGAACCATATGTAGTATTGGACAACCTAAGACAGGCATGGTCCCTAAGCCACATGCTTGTTGTTTAATTAAACAGAAGGGGGGAGATGTTGAGAGCCACAGTTTAGTCGGAATGACGCCTGGCATTTTGCTAGAGGGAATGGTTGAAAAGGGGAAGAATTGGCACTCGGAGCCCAGTGGAGGGAGTGTGTTCCTGGGAAGTGTGTGTAGAGTGCCAGTGAGAGTTTGGGAATAAAGTGTTGCTGTTTGAACCTACAAGGCTTTTTGGCGGCTCGGTTATTTGTGCCCAGCCAGACTGTGGCAAGCTTTTATGATGCTGAGATATCTTCCTGTTTTTCTAGTGTTTTGAATGTTAAGCCGTGCTCTATTTTGTCAAATGTTTTTTCTGCATGTAATGAGATGATCATATGATTCTTATCTTTAAGTCTATTGATGTGATGAATTACATTTATTAATTTCCATATAATCAACTCCACTTGATTATGGTGCACTATCTTTATGATATATTTTTGTACTCAATATGCCAGAATTTTATTGAGACATTTTTGCATCTATGTTCATTAGAGATATTGGTGTGAAGTTTTCTTTCTTTGATGTATCTTTGCCTGGTTTTGGAATTGGGGTGATATTGGCCTCATAGAATGAGTGTGGAAGTGCTCCCTCTTTTTCTATTTCCTGAAATAAATTGAAGACTATTGGTATTAGTTCTTCTTCAAAGGTCTTGTAGAACTTGGCTGTATATCCATCTGGTCCTGGGCTTTTCTTGGTTAGTAGGATTCAAATGGCAATTTCTACTTCATCACTTGAAATTGATCTGTTTAAATTGTGTATATCATTCTGATTCAATTTGGGCAAATCATATGACTCTAGAAATTTGTCAATGGTTTCGATATTTTTTATTTCATTGGAGTAAAAGTTTTAAAAATAATTTCTAGTTATCTTCTGTATTTCTTTAGTGTCTGTTGTGATATTTCCTTTTTCATCACATATGTTAGAGATCTGAGTTTTTTCTCTCCTTCTCTTTGTTACATGGGTGTTTGTCAATTTTATTTATTTTTTCAAAGAACCAACTTTTTGTTTTGTCAATTTTTTCAATTGTTTCTTTTGTTTCAATTTCATCTCTGATTTTAATTATTTTCTGTATTCTGCTATTTATTTATTTATTTTTGCATTACAATTCTGAATACACCATTATACCATAATTTATCATATCTCTGATTATATATAACGTATGTTGACACCAAATTCACATCTTCATACATGTATTTTGTATAATGATGAGGGTCTACTGCTTTTGTTGTGGATTTGTTCTTCTATTTTCTAGGACTTTGAGATGTAATGTTAGGTCATTTATTTGTTGACTTTTTCTTCTTTTAAGTAATGAACTCCATGCAATGAATTTTCTCTTAGCACTGCCTTCATAGTGTCCCAGAGATTTTGTTATGTTGTATCTGTGTTCTCATTTACCTCTCAAAATTTTTAATCTCCTCCTTTATGTTTTTGCAACCCTTTTTTCATTCAGTAGCATATTATTTAGTCTCCAGGTGTTGGTGTAGCTTTTATTTTTTATTTTATGATTGCTTTCTAATTTCCATCCATCATTATCTGATTGAATGCAGGGTAGTGTCTCTACTTTTTTGTATTTGCTAAGAGTTGTTTTGTGTCACAATATATGGTCTAATTTAGAGAAGGATCCATGTTTTATTGAGAAGAAAGTGTATTTGCTCATTGAAGGTGAAATATTCTATGTATGTCAGTCCAGTCTAAGTTATTGATTGTATTCTTGAGTTCTATAGTTTTTTTGTTCAGCTTTTGTTTGGAAGATCTATCCAGTGGTGAAAGAGGTGTTTTAAAGTCACCCAGAATTATTGTGTTGTGGCCTATTTGACTCTTGAATCTGACAGGAATTTATTTGATGAATGCAGATGTTCCATTGTTTGGGGCATATAAATTTATTATTGTTATGTCTTTTGCTGAATGGTTCCCTTAGTCAGTATGAACTATCCTTCTTTATCCCTTTTGATTAACTGGCTTAAGTCTACTTTATTTGATATGAGGCTGGAAACCCCTGCTTGCTTCTGCAATCCATGTGAGTTTTATAATTTTTCCCATCCTTTTATCTTCAGTCTGTGGTTTTCTTTTCCTATGAGATGAGTCTTTGGAGGCACCATATTCTTGGGTCTTTTTTTTAATCTAGTCTGCCAATCTATGTCTTTTGATTGGTGAGTTTAGGGCATTAACATTCAGGGTTATTATTGAGACATGGTTTGTATTCCCATTTTTGTTTATTTTTGGCATTTAACTTGACTTGTTTTCTCCTTTGTTTAGTTTTTCCTTTAGTGTAATACCTCCCCTTGCTGGTTTTCATTGTTGTTTTTCATTTCTACTTCATGGAATATTTTGCCAAGGATGTTCTGTAGTTTACTTATAAATCCTTTTAACTTTTGTTTATCATGGAAAGTTTTTATTTCATCATCTAATTGAAAGCTTAATTTTAATATGATTCTTGGTTGGCATCCATTTTCTTTCATAGCTTGGTATATATTTTTCCAGGATCTCCTGGCTTTGAGGGTCTGGTTTGAAAAATCTATTGTGATATGAATTGGTATCCCTCTATATGTGATCCTATTCCTCTGTCTTGTGGCCTTTCATATTGTATCCTTATTCTGTATGCTAGGCATTTTCATTATAATGTGCCTTGGTGTAGATTTGTTGTAATTTTTACATTTGGTGTCCTGTAAGCCTCTTGTATTTCATTATTTAATTTATTCTTTATATTTGGACATATTTGGATATTATCTCATTGAAGAGAGTTTCATTCCTTTGGTTTGAACCTCTGTGCCTTCCTCTATCCCAGTAACTCTTACATTTGGTCTTTTCATGCTGCCCCATAATTCTTGGATGTTCTGTTCATGGTTTCTTACCATCTTCACTGTGTGGTCAACTTTATTTTTCGGACTGTATACTTTTTCTTCATTATCTGACATTCTATCTTCAAAGTGATCTGTTCTCTTGGTGATGCTTTCTATTGAGCTTTTTTTTTTGTTTCCTTCATTTCAAGAATTTCTGATGGTTTTTCAGAATCTGTATCTCTGTCTTAAAGTAATCTTTTACTACCTGTATTTGCTCCCTTATCTCTTTGTTGGTGTGATCAATGGATGCCTGTATTTGCTCCCTTATCTGTTTATTGGTGCATAAATAGTGCCTATATTTGCTGTCTTATCTCTTAGAGTGATCAAGTTTTTGCCTGTATTTTCTCATTTAGGTCATTCTTTAATTCAAGGATTTTAATTATAAATATTCTAAACTCCTTCTCTGAAATTTCATCACCTGCACTGTCCATGGGATCTGTTATTGTAGTATCCTGGTTTGCTTGGAACACTTTCTTCCCTTGTTTTTTTTTCATGTTGTCTATGTGATTTCCTTTCTTGAAGTGTGGATCTGAGGTATTATAGTTTCTACCCTATAATCTTGTAGTGTCTGTGCAGATTGTCTGTACCTTACCTTGGTTGGACTTCCAGACTCTGCTGGTGTCCAAAGATGCATGCTACTGCAACTAAAGGTGATAGCAGCAATAACAGAAATTAACTTGAGATAGCATTGTAGGTGCCCGAAGATGGGTGCAACATTTTTCAGAGATGGGGCTAAAAGGGTGGACCTTAATGCATGGGCTGTCTCTCATCCAGTGAGGAGGTCCATGGAACAGGGTAGAGGAGAGTGTGGCTGCAGAGTTGATAATCAAGATCTCCAGAGACCAAGACCAAGCAGGAAGCAGGTCTGATTTTATTGTGCAGTTACTATGTATATATACTCAGGCAGTAGCTAAGCAGATTACAGGTAGCCACCAATGCAATTTCTACTAACTGTCCTTGAAGCAACCAATCGAGGTGTGGGCTGTGGAGCAAGCACAGGGACTGCAACATATGGCCTCATGCCCAGGGCTGTGCCTACGGGGTAAGTGGTTTGCCACTCACACACCTAACATGGGGGAGTGGTTTGCCATTCAGATGCTCTTAACATATGCAGTATTCCATGCACTTTTCTCCACATCTACCCCCGCCAACTGTGCTGCAAGAACTTCAGCCAGCATTGCTGTTTTTCATTTGGTGGCCTTTACATGGTTACATAAGCATCTTATAACACAAGAAAAAATTATCACTATTATAAACAGTAAGGTCAGGGTAATAGCATTATAAGGATTAGTTAATTTGACTATCAGGTTTTTCCAATGTTTGGTCAACCCCTGGAAAAGAGGTTGTCAAGATAGAACCTTAGGCTATTGATTTTGACAATTGCCTTAGTAAGGTTATGCATAGTCACAACATAGTTAGCATCCCAAGCACCTTTAATATACTGAGAAAAATTGGAGAAATGTAAGGTTACATTCTCAGACACAGCATACTGGGTGAAACAAATACTATGAAATTCAGGGTCACAAATGAGCCTTTGTAATATAAACAGAATATCTAGTTGTTCCTGGTGAAGGTCTAGTTTTTGTGGAATGACTAAAATAGTGGCTTAGGACAGTTTATTTAAGTCATTTTGAACTGCAAAGGCTTCTGCCATGGCAGTACACAAATTGTTTACAGTCTGAGCAGTCTGGATACTCTGAGTAAGTGAAGGAGCGGCAGCGGCCATGGTGGTGATGGCAGTTGCCAGGTCAAGAATTCCAGCAATGATGTGGCTAATTGCATGCCTCATCCAGTGTAGGATCGTATTCAGAAGATTCTTCATCTTCATGTCCCATGGATTCCTCCACTCTCTGGACAGGTTCACTGGAAGACATATTGCTGGGAATACTCTGAGGATAAATAGACATTTAGTTTTCATAGCGGGGGTTAGACAATTTGTGAGCCTGCAGGATGTATTGACTGCACAAGGGATCTCTGTATGAGTGATATTTATGCCATCAGTATCATTGATTATTAGCATGGCAAAGGGTGGCATAACACAAGCTTGTGCATAGTGGATGTGGGTATAATTTGGCACAAAGGCAAATCCATGGTCAGGGTCTGGACTCAATACAGACCCATTCATCCAGCTGGCTGCTGCCCATTTGATGGGTCTAGCAGCTAGAATACTGGTGTGATATCCATTATGCCATCCTGATTTCCTGCATACTGGTTGGTAGTGGCTTGTCCCATGTAGCAGTTACTGTAGTAGCCCATATGGTTTTGGGGCACTGCTGTGCCCCTCCCCTGACTCAGGCAATGGCAAGGCCCTACTGAGGTGGATGGCGCAAGGCGTCCATCCTCTGGAGGAGCGCAGTATGTTTCTGGGAATGGGCTGATTTGTTTTTGTATTCCTTTAATAAGTATAGTTGTGATTTCTCATATGACCATTAAGTATGAAGGGAAAATCATGACTTTCCCAATTAATGCAACTACTTCTAAAGCATAGATCTGTTTGCTCTAAATGCAATGATTCAGCTGTGGAGTGTAAATTGTTAATGTCTAATGAAAAACTCCCTGTATTCCTGTCAAGGAAGTTTTTGAGAAATTAAATTAAAATCTAGAGAAGATAGATTAGTGCTTAGTACTGGGCAACTTGTTCTTGTTCCTGTGCACAATGGTTTGTGCTCTTACTTTTGTTTGATTAAAAGTAATAACAAATCAACCACTTGCTGTAACCATGGCACCGGTTCCAGTCAGTAAGTCAAGAAACAATAGTCAAGGTATAGGCCAATAGTTTGGGACATTTGTAACTATTATTAAAAGTTAACTAAGCAGAAACAGCTCAAAACAAAACACGAACTGAAAGTACAAATGCTTGCTTATGCATAAGCCAAAATACATTCTTCTATTCTAATTGTAACTACGTAATATTTTGTTTCTTTGAATAATGATTCCTGTTTTGTAACCACAAAGTACTGTAAGCCTGCCAAAATGAAAAGTATATATGATCAACTTCACAAGTAAAGATTGGGATCAACACCTTCACTTTGGTGTCTGTGTTGTTTCTCCACCCCCTCTTTCGCCGACTCCTCACCATCCGTTCGTCTCCTGAGACCCCCTGTTGGAGCTGGTCTCCGACATCTGGCGCCCCCCGAACAGGGACGATCGGTAATCCGTAAGTCTGATGCATTCATTTCATTGAGAAGTTTTCGGGTGAGGATAGGATCTTACCTAGGGTACTGCAGACCCCTTAGCAAGGTGCTAAGTAAGTGAAGGGTAAGTAATCAGAGAACTTATTTTGAGAAGTCATGGGCCATAAAGAGTCTAAAGAAAGAGGACTCTTTATTGATATAGCTAAGCATATACTCCATAAACGGGGCATTTCAGTCTCTTCTAAGCAGTTAAGACATTTTTTTCATTTTATTCAAGAATGCTCTCCTTGGTTCCCTGAGGAAGGAACCTTGAATTTAGAAACATGGAAAAAACTAGGTAAAGAGATGAAGGTTTATTATGATCATCATGGGCCAGAAAATATTCCTGTAGATGCTTTTGCATTATGGAATGTTTTTAAAGATGCTTTGGATCCGACCCATGAGGCAGTTTGTTTGGCTCATCAAGTGACTGAGTCTGAACAAACCCCCTTAATTGGGGCTGCTGCTACATCTAGATTTTATAAAACTACATCCCCTCAAAAACAGTCTCAATCTGATGATGAACAAGGGGATGAAGAGGAGGATGAACAACTTTCTCCTCAAGATCAGGAGGACTTAGAGGAGGCTGCAGCTCGATATCATATCTCTGATTGGCCACCCAATTTGTTAGTTTCTGTGTCTCCAGAGCCTCCTTAGAGCTTTAAATAAAACTATGAAAACTATGGGAGCCTTACACCTGGGTCTCCCATCTCCTACTGCTATACCTAAAGATTGTAACATAGTGGTGATAGACTTATAAGATTGCTTCTTTACAGTTCCTTTATCCAAACAGGATTGTAAACATTTTGCTTTTAGTCTGCCTTCCCCAAATTTACAGACCTTTTCAAAGATTTCAATGGAAAATTTTGCCTCAGGGAATGAAAAATAGCCCCACCTTATGTCAAAAGTTTGTTGATGCAGCCTTAGTCTCCACGAGAAATAAGTTTCCATCTGGATATATAATTCATTATATGGATGATATTTTATTAGCTCATGCTGATTATTTGATACTCCAGCAAATGCTTAATTTTATGATTACAAGTTTACAAGACTGGGGTTTAAAAATTGCTCCTGATAAAATTCAAACTCAGGCTCCTTTTTCTTACCTAGGAAGATTAATTAATTCCAACAATATAACTTCTCAAAAAATACAGATTAGGGTTGATTCTTTACGTACTTTAAATGATTTTCAAAAACTTCTTGGGGATATTAATTGGATTAGGCCTTACTTAAAATTAACCACTGCTGACCTTAAACCTTTATTTGAAATTTTACAGGGAGATTCAAATCCAAATTCACCTAGACAATTATCTCCTGAGGGAAAGAAGGCTTTATTTAAGGTGGAGAAGGCTATTTCAGATCATTATTTACAACAAATAGACTATAATAAGCCCTGGATGTTAATAATCTTACAGACCTCACACACTCCTACTGGATGCCTATGGCAGGATGATCCTTTAGAATGGGTTCATTTGCCTTCTACTCCAAAAAAGATTAATATTTCATATCCCACCCAGGTGTCATCATTAATTTGTAAAGGTAGACTTCGAAGTAGAGAGCTCTTTGGACGAGATCCATCCTCCATTATTATTCCATATAAAAAGGAACAATTAGATTTCTTATTAAATGTTAATGATGAATGGCCTATAGCATTACAGGGATTCTATGGAGAAATATTGTTTCATTTGCCTAACCACCCATTACTACATTTTATGACTAAGGTAAATACTATTTTTCCTAAAAACTTTTCTCATGTGCCCCTTGATCAGGCTTCTCTAATTTTTACAGATGGATCCTCTAATGGAATAGCTGTTACTATTATAGATGACCAAGAGCCAATAGTCCAACAAACAACTGAAACCTCTGCTCAAAGGACGGAATTAATTGCTATTATAACTGCTTTTGAAAAGGTTACACAGCCTTTTAATCTTTATACTGATTCCCAATATATAGTTAATCTCTTTCCAGCCATAGAAACATCTTCTTTGTCCTCTCATTCATCAATTGTTAATATATTACAAAAATTACAAAAATTAATATTACAGAGATCCTATAAATTTTTTATTGGACATATTAGAGGACATTCTAACTTACCTGGACCTTTAGTGGCAGGAAATGCTAAAGCTGATTTATTAACTAGGACCGTTTATAACGTTATTGAACAAGCTACTAAAGATCATCAATTACATCATCAAAATTCTGCTGCTCTTAGAGCACAGTTTCATATAACTAAAGAACAAGCTAGACAAATTGTTAAATAATGTCAAATCTGTCCTACTCACTTTCCTTCTCCACAGATGGGTGTCAACCCTAGGGGTTTATTACCCAACAAATTGTGGCAGATGGATGTTACTCATATTCAAGAGTTTGGAAAGTTATCTTTTGTTCATGTTTGTGTGGATACTTTCTCACATGTTATTTTTGCTACAGCCCGTACTGGAGAAGCTTATAAGGATATTGCCCAACATCTTTTTGCCTCCTTTGCATATATGGGATTACCTCTTCATATTAAGACAGACAATGCTCCTGCTTATATTTCAAAAGCCTTTAAACACCTGTGTCAGACACTTAACATAGTTCATTCCACAGGCATCCCCTATAACCCACAAGGACAAGCCATAGTGGAAAGAGCTCATCAGACCTTAAAATCTCAAATTAATAAATTAAAAGAGGGGGAACTACATTATAGCTCTCCTCATCAAATTCTTCAACATGCTCTATTTGTCATTAATCATTTAAATGTAAATGATTCTAAATTAACTCCAATGCAACGTCATTGGTCTGAGCAAAAAGTAACTCAAAAACCTTTAGTTAAATGGAAAGATCTTCTTACTGGACAGTGGAAAGGACCTGATATTCTCTTAACATCAGGGAGAGGATATGCTTGTGTGTTTCCACAGGACGCTACTTCACCTTTGTGGATTCCAGATCGACTCATCAGACATTATGATCACCCATATCGCAGGCGGAGGTTCCTCCCCAAGCCATACCCAAGGATGCCATCGACCCAGGATGAAGAACTTGCCGAGGACATGACTAATCTTCACCTTCATTCCCCTCGACAGGCACGAACAACATTGACATCAAAATTACCTTCCTGGGGTCAAATAAAACATCTGACCAGTCAGGCACAAAACTTGGTTGTTAGCCAAGGTGCCTCTGCCTCTCCTGAAAAAGTGTTTCTTGCTATGCTAGCACTCTTATCCTGTCAGGTATCACTGATTTCTGCTAATCAATCTTATTGGGCTTATTTTCCTGATCCTCCTCTTTTAAGAGTTACTGATTGGGGAAAACTTAATATTAAGGTGTTTACTGATAATCCTGATTTGTTAGGAGGGATTTCTGATTCCCTTATTCCTCATAAGATGTCCTATAATATTAATTTCAAGGGTTTAATAGAAGAAACTCCTATTTGCTTTGCTACTGATAATAAATTCATCCCTCAAGGATGTATGCCTATTAATTATAGACAATATTTTACTGATTGCCCTCCTGGCTTCCCAGACATGGATAATAAAAAAAAGGAGCCTTTGGCTCCTTGAAATGGTTTCTTTAGGATATTATATAGTTAATGAAACCTATGTTAATAAGACATTACCTGAAGCCATTGATCCATGTGGATTAAAGAATAACAAAAAAGATTTTTATTGGAATAATATGATTGATCCTTGGGAAGAATTTCCTCATTGGTTTCAATGCGGATTTATGCAAAGGGCACAAGTCTTTCAGCCTAAGTCTTCAGATGTTAAGATCTATGATTGGTCTGCTTCTGCCCCTCATTTTGATTACAAAAATTATTTTAAGACTGAGTTTCAAAAATTTAATCATACTGAAGGAATGTATACAAGTTCTCCTATTCATAGATGGTTCTCACCTGGTTGGGTCACTCCCATATTTCAGAGTGAGCTCCCTAATGGAAAGGTTTCATACTTCCCAGATCTCTTTAGATTAATTGCAGCTACTAATATGGTTCTTTTAACCAGACCTGGTAAAACTCCAGAACCTTTCAATATTCGTGCTTGCATTAATGCTCCTCATGCTATCTTAGTAGGTAATAATAATACCTTGACAATTAATCGTAATAATAGTGTTTATTCTATTTCCTGTGATCAATGTATGTTAACTAATTGTATACATGCTAATCTTCCGAAAAACTATACTACTTTTATAATTATACATCAGCCTTCCTATGTAATGATTCCTGTCCTTCTTAATGATGATTGGTATGATGATGAAGGGTCACAAATTCTTAAAAAATTTAATGAATTAATTAGACCTAAGAGATTTGTTGCAGCATTAATTTTAGGAATTACAGCATTGATAGGAATTATTACTTCTTTAGCTTTATCTACTACAGCTTTAGTTAAAGAAATTCATACTGCTCATCATGTTAATGATTTATCTCATAATGTTTCATTAGCATTGGCTATTCAAGAAAAAATAGATAAAAAATTGGAGGCTCGAGTTAATGCCTTAGAGGAAGCTTTATTATATGTAGGAAACCAGATTCAAAATATAAAAACTCAAATGACAACCAAATGTCATGCTAATTTCAAATGGATCTGTGTTACTCCCTTAAAATATAATCAAACTAAATATGGATGGAATCAAGTACAAACTCATTTATTAGGGATTTGGAATAAAACTGAAATAGGCCCCAATATACAAGATTTACAACAACAAGTAAAATATATAAGTAAGGCTTATTTATCTACTGACTCTACAGCTGACCTTGCAGCAGACTTATACAAAAATGTACAAAAAACTATTTCCAATAGTACTTGGTGGTCATATATGATTAATATTGGTTTTGGCTTTTTATTCATTGTTCTTGTTTGTCTCATTCTTCCAGTCCTCTTCAGACTTGTCTGGAAATCAATCAGAAGCATCTCCGTCCAAATCGAACACCTCAAATTAAAAAAAAAAAAGGGGGAAATGCTGCGCCCCTCCCCTGACTCAGGTAATGGCAAGGCCCTACTGAGGTGGATGGCGCAAGGCGTCCATCCTCTGGAGGAGCGCAGTATGTTTCTGGGAATGGGCTGATTTGTTTTTGTATTCCTTTAATAAGTATAGTTGTGATTTCTCATATGACCATTAAGTATGAAGGGAAAATCATGACTTTCCCAATTAATGCAACTACTTCTAAAGCATAGATCTGTTTGCTCTAAATGCAATGATTCAGCTGTGGAGTGTAAATTGTTAATGTCTAATGAAAAACTCCCTGTATTCCTGTCAAGGAAGTTTTTGAGAAATTAAATTAAAATCTAGAGAAGATAGATTAGTGCTTAGTACTGGGCAACTTGTTCTTGTTCCTGTGCACAATGGTTTGTGCTCTTACTTTTGTTTGATTAAAAGTAATAACAAATCAACCACTTGCCGTAACCATGGCACCGGTTCCAGTCAGTAAGTCAAGAAACAATAGTCAAGGTATAGGCCAATAGTTTGGGACATTTGTAACTATTATTAAAAGTTAACTAAGCAGAAACAGCTCAAAACAAAACACGAACTGAAAGTACAAATGCTTGCTTATGCATAAGCCAAAATACATTCTTCTATTCTAATTGTAACTACGTAATATTTTGTTTCTTTGAATAATGATTCCTGTTTTGTAACCACAAAGTACTGTAAGCCTGCCAAAATGAAAAGTATATATGATCAACTTCACAAGTAAAGATTGGGATCAACACCTTCACTTTGGTGTCTGTGTTGTTTCTCCACCCCCTCTTTCGCCGACTCCTCACCATCCGTTCGTCTCCTGAGACCCCCTGTTGGAGCTGGTCTCCGACAGGGCACATCAGTTACATTCCAGGGGGCTGCATCCACCCAGGTGCATAGACGTTGTTTTTCCCCAGAGAAATTCCTCTTACCAAGGAGGTAAGGTATGACAGTTACACATTGATTCCATGGTATGCTATTATTATCTGAGGTGGGCTTTCCCAAAAGCATTGTTCAGCATGTTGGCAGCAAGGGTTTCTTGCATTTGCCATGGGGGAGTGTATAGCTATAGGTAGCATTAATTATAACTCTAAGGTTAGTGAGAGACAGCACAACATATGACTTATTATAGTTATCTATAGTAGTTTCATTGCCAAGAGCAAAACAGAGAGGACTGCCTGGATTATAGGTTTCTTTATCTACTCTAGAGAAAAAAATGGGCAGAGTAGGTATGGAAATGCTGGTATTCCAGGGTACAGTCACCTCCTGGATGGATAACTCAGGATCAATAAGGTTGGAATTATTGGAAAAGAGCTTAGGTAACGCCCCTTCCCAATTAGCAACTGCTAAAGGTGGTGGCCTAGTGACCAAAACTCAATTTACCTGATTGGAGGCTTCACTGTTAGCAGTGAGCACTGCATACAATAGGACCATCATCATAGGCCCAGGGATAGGGTTGCCACCAGGTGGCAATCTGGTGGCTTGGTCAACGAGATCTTTAATATCACCCCAGATTACTTTACAATTTGCATTGTTGAGTCCTTTGATTTTGAGGTTTCTCCTCCAGAGTTTGTTCCTTCATCTTCTTGGTTTGTGGTTCTGGGTGTCCAGGGCTTGGCTTTCTGGGAGGCACCCAGATGGGGTGAGACTCCTGTTAACATATGAAAACCCTCCACCCATGGTTAGGAGAGGCCCTGGACCATTCCATGCATTTGTTCTGGAATCCTTTTATAAGACCATAGGTAGATGGGAGGACCCTGGGGGGGCAATGCTTATGGGATGCTATTTCTGTAGAAAATTTGAAATTGAAAGAAAATGTAAAGTAAATAAGATTCTTCTCAAGGCACCATGAGGGGACTTGGTATTGTTTTCCCTCTATGTTTGTGGCATGGTCTTTAATTCCTTGTGTGTTCTTTCTATAATGCCTTGAGTCTAAGGGTTGTAGGGGATACAAGTTAAGTGCTGTGTATGCCAATCATTGCAATGCTTGAAATGTCTTGCTAGTATTGGGTGGCCCATTTCAGTTTTAAGAGACATGGGAACATACATAATTCCGAAACATTTAAGTAGATGGGAGATGATATTTTTTGTGATTTCTCCTAGGGAGGCTGTGGCCATTACACAGTCTGAATAGACATCAAAAGTTACATGAATAGATGTTAAATTTCCAAAAGGAGCAAAATTAGTGACATCATTTTCCATAAAGCAGTAGATTTTAACTCTCAGGGATTCACTACAGCAGGTTTTAAAGGGCCAATGGGGAGAAAATGTGCACATTTTTTGAAGTCTCTGTCTGTAAGCCTCCTTAGTCCTGCTTTTATGCAGCTGCCATGGCTGAGGCCAGCAGAGAAGCTTGAGCTGTTTGTGTCCCTTTATCCTGGGTGGTCAAAATCTAGTCATCCAGTGTGCCATTTTGTACTGGCACCACTGCTGCTTTATGTTCCTTTTTAGTCTGTCCCAGGTCAATTCCTTGGCTAAGGCTGCCCTAGCTCCTTCATGAGACACCTTTCTTTCTACCACCTTGTTTAGTCTGTCAATAAACTGTGGCAAGTCCTCAGTGGCTTTCTGCCTTAAGCCCTGTATAGAAACTATACCTTCTTCAGCTGGTAACTTCCTCCAGGCTCTCAGAGCACAGAGCCACACCTGGTTGAAATAATTGGTGGACTTGTAGCCTGTACCGAAAGGGAACTGTAGATTCCCTCTCCCTGCAAGCATTCAGCTGTGAGGTTAACATTTGTGGTGTGGTCACAATCCCCCTGTTCTTCACATTCGTCATAGAAAAATATCTTCTACTGAAAAAATGTTGCAGGCTCAAGTGATGCTCTGGCTAGGTCTTTCCAGTCTTGAGGGCAATTAAGTTCAAGACTGAATGATTTAAGCATTTGCTCTGCAAATGGCCCCCTGGGCCCATCCTCTTTTGCTGCCTTCTTTAACTCCTTAAGGGTACCCAATGCATGTGGATACCAAGTGGCATGGTGCTGTGGTGTGGGGGCTGTGTTGACTGGGAAAGATTGTATTCCCTCACCCCACTTTTCATCTCTTATCTTACATAGATCTTCAAAAGGATCTCTGGCCTCCTGGAATAGGTTTCTGTGATACCATGGCTTGGGCCTGTCTGGCGGCCTGGTCATTTCTAAGCTGTCATAGTCCCTTTCTGGCTTTGGCGTTGCCTCATAAGGAGGTAGTTGCCATTGACTCAGGGAAGGATATAATCTTTTCCAGTCAGTAGAAGGTGCACCTGCACTATTTGTGGTCACCTGTTCCTGCACCATGAAGGCTAGAGGTATCGTTTCCTGTCTGTCTCTCTCCTGGGCCTGCTGCATTTGCTTGCTTTGAGGTAGATTGTTGCCCCCACCATTTTCCCCAGTCTGTCTTTCACAGCTTCATCTTCCCTCAGGGCCATCATTATATGACAAGGGTCTGTTGCAGGGCCTTCTAAACTTTGCTGAATGGTTATCACAATAGAAAAAAAAACGTAGTGATAAAGTATATTCCTGTTTTACTTCAGCTTGCTGTGCATTTGCCATTATCTTGTCCCATATCCTAGGATCAAAAACATCAGTAGCATGGATCCATGGGTTAGTGTTTATATCCCAGAACTTCTGGGCTTCTCTCTTATTCAGGGTTAAACCTCTAGTATCTAAGAGAGGGTGCAGCACTCGTAGCTGAGAGTCTGCGGTGGAACTCGGTAGGTTCCCCATTTCCCCTTCCTCACCACTCTGTGAGGGGCCACGTGGCCTCACACCCAGGGCTGTGCCTGCGGGGTAAGCGGTTTGCCACTCACATGCCTAGTATATGGGAGTGGTTTGCCACTCAGATGCCCTTAACATATTCCATGTATGCAGTACTCTATGAACTTGTCCCCATACCTTACACTGGTTTGGGGATTCCTGCCCCAAGATGCAGCTACTTCTAGACCCTGTCTGTTGTCCCAAGGTGGAGGTTATTATGTGGGGAAGGCTATGGGGGATGGCTGCAGTGTCTCAAGAAGGAAATTTTTTAGAAATGTGAGGCCACGTGTTGCTTCCTCCACCGCCCACAACTCAATTGGTTATTGCAAGAACAGTTAGCAGAAATTGCATTGGTGGCGCCCTGTAATCTGCTTAGCTACTGCCTGAGTATATATATACACATGGTAACTACATGATAAAATCAAACCTACTTCCTGCTTGGTCTCTGGAGATCTTGATTAGCAACTCCACAGCCACACTCTCCTCTACCCTGTTCCGTGGACCTCCTCACTGGACGAGAGAGAGAGAGAGAGAGAGAGAGCGAGCGAGCGAGCACGCCAGCGAGCACTCCCACACAGCTGGTGCCTGAACAGGGACCTGAGATAAATCTATAAGATAATCAGCTACTTGTCCTTTTCCCAGTTTCACTTCCCCCTCCAATTAAGGGAACCCTTAACACTTGGCTACTTCAAGTTATTCTCCAAGTTTTTACCCCTTAGGTGAAACAGAAAGTTAAGAGGGCCTGCAATTTGTCATTACACATCCCCCACTTAGGAAGCTATAGGAGTCTGGATTTGAATATTTTACTTCCTTCAAGTTTGTTTAAGCTCTAATAAAAATTTTTTCCAGTTAAGCTGTGATAAATAGGTTGTCTTTAGGCAGAGTTTGTTATGAAGATCTGATTGCTCTGGACATACATCAAGATAGCCTTTCCTCTGCTTCTACTAGAGTACAATGACATTTTTAATCCAATCTTCAGTCTGAATATGAGAACCTATTAGGGACCCAGGAGGTAAAACTCACAAGAGTTGGGGGGTGGGCTATTATACTGGGCACCATTGAAGTTTGTAAACTCTCAAGCTATTCTGCATTGAAGATTCAGCAATTTGTCAAAAACACAGTTTAACTTTTCTTATGCTGATACTTCATTCAGCAGTGGCATCTGCTTCTGGGCTTCTGCTTTAGTGAGCTGTGATTGTATCTACTAGACAGGGTTTTTTTTTCATTTTTGGAATCAACAGTTTTCTCTGTTTCCTCATTTCTCTGATTGAGCTATGAAAAAAGTGTTGATTTTCAGTTTATTAAACTCTTTTCTTTTAGAAGCATGAGGGTAACAACATTCAAGCTTTTTACATGTTGGACTAGAAACTAGAAGTGACCAAGAAAATAATCTACTTCTAAGCTCACTGAATTTATTGGCAAAACTCATTTATTTTTGTCTACAGGACTAAGAGTTTTTATTAATTTTTATGGCTGTTGCTTAGAGACCAACCTCAGTTCTTAAACACAGCCTGCAATTTCATGCCACATTTCCCTCTCCATAGGCCATTCAGAACATGGCAGCTTTCTTCTTCAAGACAAGTGGGATAGCAAAAAAAAAGTGTCTTACATAGTGAATTATCAGGAGAATATTGTCTTATCTTTGGCATATAATATAATGTAATTACCACCGTGTCATCCTACCAATTGTGTCATATCTATTCCTTATACTCCTTAGAATCAAGTCAGTGGCCCTGATGTCATTTAAGGTAGGAGTCACAAATCATGATCACCAAAATATAGAGATATTTGGAGATCTTTAAAATCTTTTATGTAATATTAAATTCATCAGGGCCCATTGTTTCATGCCCCTATCTTATACAAGATACATTTACCCATTCCAAATATCCACAAAACTCTGATCCCACCACAACTTCAGCTCAAAATTCAAATTTCATCATCTAAATCAAGTTCATTTGATGATGAGGCTCTTGAGATATAGGTGTTAAGTATATCAATTGGACAACCTATGCCTTTATGTGTGGATCTGTGAAACTAAAGCAAGCCATCTGTCCCACACACTCAGTGTACCTTGATGAGGTAGGCATAGGATGATAGCTATGGACATTCTATATAAACACAAGTATAATTGGAGTTATAACTGAGTAACTAGACAATAATAGTTCTATAATACCAATGACCAAAGGTAGTTGCCGTGAGCTGCATGGCCATTAATTCAGAAACTGACAAGGGTTATGGAGGATTAAGAAAAGGCACAGAAACACTTAGAGAGAAAGGTGGGATCAGATGGGTACTGATCCCACATAGGGAGGAACAGTGACCCAGAGCTGGCTCCACCCATTTATTATATAGGCTTTATCATCAAAAGGTTATTTGTGAGAAAGTTTCTGTAAAGCAGGTAGACTTGAAGATCACAGCACAGGTGAGACTTTATGGTTATCTTGCTATGTTCAAAATCTTCTATTGTTAGAGACAGTGTCTGTGATTGAGGGTTAAAACTGACATCTCTGGACATTTTCCCAGAGAGACCAAGGGCCGGCATGCCACAGCAACTGGGGAATGTTACCTATACTTTAGCACTGGGAAATGTTAATCCTATACTCTTATACAGGGAAATCCCAGTGTAAATGCACCACAAGGTAATCCGACACCTTCATTCTCATTACCACTCCCCACAGGTAGTCAATTCCTTGATTAGATTTCAAAGACTAGAAAAGGATATTTTGCCGGGTGCCTCTATGCTTTTGGATTTTGATCTCATCCTCTTTCTTGTCCTCCCTTTTTAATGGAAAACAGTGTGTGCTTGCAGTTGAGTATATAAAACAATTATTATCAAACAGTGATCTAATTCACTGAGTCAAGTACTGGCAACCCCTGCCTTGTCTCCCCCAGTAGAAAGTTTTGCTCTAGTTTATATGGGATTTAATAACTGGCAAGAGCCATGTTGCATTCTAGGCTTTATGTCTCTCAACTCTGAGACACATAATTTGAGGCTCTGGCAGCAGTTTACCACTCCCACAACTTTACCTCAACAACTGCAGGGGCTAAACTTAAACGTCAGAACCATTGAAGAACTGAAGCTTCTGAATTTCCATATACTTGTCTCACTTAATTGTTCATACCTTATCACTTCATCCTTAAAAGTATCCTTCTGTGCTACCATGATCCCCTATCAGCTTCCAGTTGGTCTATCATAGAAATCCTGACATCTCCAAAAGTGTCATGTTGGGTTGTTTTTAAATCCAGTATTCAATTACTGCTTGGAAAATAAATGAACCAGTGACCATTTCTATAGACTGAATGTTTGTGTCCCCCCAAATTCACATGTTGAAATCCTAACATACAATGTGATGATATTAACAAGTGAGGCTTTGGGAAAGTATTTAAGCATGAGGGCAGAGTTTTCATGAATGGAATTAATTTTTGTAAAACAAAGAGCTTTTTTCCTCTCTTTCTGCTGACATATGAGGATAACATGGAAAGGGAGCCATCTACAAACCAGATAGCACCCTCACTAGATACTAGATATGTTCAATATATGCCACATATACTGGTGCCTTGATCTCAGGCTTCTTAGACTCCAAAACTGTGCTAAACAAATTTATGTTGTTTAAAGTATCCATGATATATAATTTATTAAGGTCTAATCTCTCTTCAATTATTTAATAAATTAGGTAAATCCAAGAATGAATAGAAAATTTTACAGAACATCAAACTGAGTATTTGCAGTCTAAAATATGAATACTTTTCACTTCATACATCATTGCATGCACAGTTGCTTACCATGGAGAGTACAGCATCTGAATACATCTACCCCTATGAAAGATGTTAAAACAATAATTAATAATCTTCCAAAACAGAAAACAATACTTCCAAATGGGCTTACTGGTGAATTCTTATTAATGAAGAAATTATATTGATTCCTAAAAATAAACACACAAGAAGATGCTTAACATCATGTATATTGTGGAATTACAAGTTAATGCCATGACAGAATGTACTATAAATCTATTAAAATGGCTAAAATTCAAAAAAGACAATATCAAATGAGGAAGAGTACATGAAATAACAGGATCCCTTCTTCACTGCTGGTAGGGATATAAAATGATATAGCCTCTTTAGAGCCCAGTTTGGCAGTATCTTACAAAATTAAATCTTTTTATCATATAATCCAGCAATTGGAATATTTACCAATTTATTCAAAATAACATACCTCCTACTTTTCCCCCCAACCATGTAATCAATTTCATGATTATGTTTAAAAGGAATTTCATGTATACAGCCCATAGCTCCTACTCTTAATCCTGATACACAGCAATGAATATGTCACAAACTTGTATTCTGAAGCTATTTTAAACCCTGTATTTAAAAAGTATAACATTTAAAAATTAACTGAAAAGCAGAGAAGTAAGGAGGTAGGTAGAAAGAGAGAATGGAGGAAGGCATTGAAGAAAGGAGGGAAGTCTTCAAATTTCTTAGTAAAACAAGTATACATGGTTTTATGCATTTTTATCACCACCTACCTAATACCAGCCCTCCACTACCTGTATAGTTCACTGTCTTATTCACTCACAAAGTGAGGAAAATGGCTCAGACTCCCAAAGGAGTACAAAAGGTTACTGCATAAGGCCCTGGAACAAGCCCTAACCACAAAAACACCACTAACCCTGAGTGGAACTCTGGCTCAGGCTCTTTTCTTCATCTAAGACTCTTCATACAGAGATATAAGGAACCAGAACTCTTATCATTGACCTTAATCAAATTTCAGGACTTTGATTCTTCCTGGTTTCAATGTGAGCCATCAAATCCTGTAGGAATTCATAGCAGGTAGTATTACTATTTCTGGTATTCCAGATACTTTTTCTATACTGAATCTCTAGTGATGACTTCTCCAAGTTGAAATGATCCATCACATAATATACCTCATTATATTCAGGAATTCTTAGATTTCCTCCTTAGTGGTGTAACTGCCCTTTATGAAGGTCACATTCAGGGGAGAGTCATCCAAGAGGTTGATATTTGGCAACCTCTCCCAGTACTGCCATCACTCTAACTCCTATCATTGTTGAGTTCCAGCTTTCTGACAAGGGCAAAGAAATGCTTAATCAGATCAAAATACTTCAAGTCAAGGTCAATGACCAGTTCCTTACGTTAGAGGTTCTCCATTAGATCACTGGGGAAGTGGTCCTTATACTCTTTGTTGATATTTTTCAGCATGTATACCTACATGATGGAATTTTATGTTTGAGCAAAAGGCACAAAACAGAAACCACCTTAATTTTGTGTTGAAAATGGTAAAATTTATTGATAAGAGTTAACATCACATAGTTAATTCACCTAGTTCTTTTTTGCACATAATGAAAACAACATCATGACTATAGTAAGTGTTCAAGGACTTTAGATGATCTGAATTCAGTATATACTAGTCAAAGATTGAGATCCACTGTGTTTACAAAGCAATGTAGTATTAGTGAGACTGTCAACCTAATTCTGGGAATAGAAAATGCATTTTCCACTATTATTTTTTGAAATGAATGGTATATTTTAATAGCTACAGACATACCTTTTCCTTTAAAAATTGTATAATTTCTATTTTTACTTTTTGTACTAGGAGTTGAACACAGAGGTACTTGACCACTGAGCTACATCCCCAGCCCTTTTGTTTATTTTTATTTTGAGACAGAGTCCCTCTAAGTTGCTGAGGGTCTTTCTTAAGTTGCTGAGGCTGAATATTGATTTATGAACCTCCTTCCTCAGCTTTCTGGGTCATGGGATTATAAGCATGCACTACTGTGTCTGGCTAAAGAACTTTACAAAATAAGAAACATAGGGACTGGGGTTGTGGCTCTTGCACACATGAGGCACTGGGTTCAATCCTCAGCATCACATAAAATAAATCAATTAGTAAAACAAAGGTATTGTGTTCATGTTCAACTAAAAAATTTTTAAAAAGAAGAAATACAAATGGCCAACAAATATATGAAAAAAGAATATTCAATATCCCTGACAATCAGGGAAATAACATAGAAACTACATTGAGATTTCATCTCACTCCAGTCAGAATGGCAATCCCCAGGAATACAAATAATAACACATGCAGCTGAGGATGTGGGAGAAAAATGGTACACTCATAAATAGTTGGCAAAACTGAAAATTAGTACAAACACTCTGGAAATCAGTATGGAGATTCATTGAAAGACCACCATACGACCCAGCTCTCCCACTCCTTGGTATTTATCCTAAATCCGCATACTATACTGATACAGGCACATCAATGTTTATAGCAGTACTGTTTACAGTAGCCAATTATGAAATCTTAGGTGCCCAACAATAGATGAATGGATAAAGAAAATTTGGTAATATACATAATGGAATTTTACTCAGCGGTGAAGAAAAATGAAATTATGGTATTTGCTGATAAATGAATAGAACTGGAGACTATCATGCTAAGTGAAATAAACCAGACTCAGAAAGTCAAGGATCAAATATTTTCTTTTATATGTGGAAGCTATAGCAAAATAATAGGAAAAAAGGGTGGAGGATCCTGTGAAAATAGAATCAAGATCAGTGGAGTTGAGGAAGAGGGTAGAAGGGGAGGAAGGAGAGATGGGAAAAGGGAGGATCTATGGAATAAACTTGACAAAATTATGCAATGTACATGCATGAACATACCACAGTTAATTTTAACCTTCATGTATATCTAAAAGCACCAATTTAAAAATCAACAAATAAGTAGAAAGAAGACCTGTAGAGTAGAGGAAGAGGAATGGGGTTGGGGGGTGGGGAGGGAAAGAGGAAGTACTGGGAACTGAAGTAGAACAAATTATATTCCATGCATGTATGATTGTATGATTACATCAAAATGAGTCCCAATAGTATCTATAACTATAATGCAATAATGAAAATATTTTTAAAAAATTTATAATTTCATGAATGGTGCCTAATTTTCAAGTCTAAAATTTAAGTTAATTTTTTTTCTTTTTCTTCTGCTATCTCTCTTCTATTCCTCTTCCCTTTTTTAATATTGCAATTTATTCATTCTTTTTCTTCATTGTCTCTTTCCCTCCTACCTTGCTTTTTCTCTCTTCCCCTCACTTATTTTTGTTTATCTATTTCATTTTAATGCCCTATATAGTTTAATATCAATTTCACTTTGATACCTATTTTTCAGCCTATTATAGGGTGTTAATCCTCTTTCCCACTTCTGGGATAGTGAAGTTATAGAGAATTTTTTAAACAAGTTTTTGTGTTTTTTAGTATATGGTTTGCTTTCAAGTGGTCACATTTGCTGGTGATCATTATCTCAGAGTGATTTTAGGAATTGATCCTAGTGCTGTGAACACATTGAGTGAGTGCTTTAATGCTGATATACACTTGACTTTGGGCACACAATAAAGAGAAAGCCACTCACTAAAACAGACCCTCACACAACAGCAAAAGAGATTTCCCACCCAGCAGATGCACAAGTCTCAGTACAGAAATACAGGAAACATGATAAAATAAGGTGATAAGACACCTCCAAAAGTTCATAACCAACCCATATCTTCTCTCTATGTAGAAGAAATGCCACCAAATTTAAAAAGTTAATTGATAAAATATCAATGTATTATCTTATACAATGGTATTACAAGGCACTCTCTCTTTATCATATTGTATCCAGGCTTAATTTTCATAATTGTTCATATTTAAGTACAGAAGTGAGATTTCAGATTCAGAATTTACTGAAATCTTGAAAAGTCAGATTATGGAGGAAAAGCTACTTTCTTGTTTAAAATTTCTCTGCCTGAGTTCTCAGTGACAAGTGGGGCTTATGAAGTGTTTGTATTTTCATTCTTTTTCCTATTAACACATTCGATAGTTCTTGTACATGAAATATATGCAGTGCTATTGGTAGTAGATGGTATTGGTAGTAGATGGAGTGTCTAGAGCCTTGGGAAGTGCTGTCAAAAGCAGTCAAAGTTTGGGAGATATCCAGAAAAAAATGACTTCTCTCACAACATTGTCCTGAGATTTCTCCTCTGCCAAATATTGGGTACCATATCAGTCAAATCTGAAAATAACTGCCAGTCAAATCTGAAAATAGGGCTGAAAGCGGGAGTAAGAATATAGTCATCTTTATGTTATGAAGTTTGTGGTTATCTCAATCCTCTTTCATGTAGGTCTTCATTGTTTCTTGGTTAAAGGCTGTATGGTAAAATCACCTCCCTAAAAGTCTGATCTTGGCCAACTTCATACCTTCTGTATAGAGAATGAATCAGGTTATTAGTCTAGATGTGAGGCAGGGAACCTAAAAGAAAAGGTATACACCCTAGAACAGGTTGTGGATTGTCACTTATGTATTCCTTCCCTGTATAAGCCAGACATTGTGTCTCTATGTGTCTTTGTCTAAAAATGATTGAATTTCTACAGGGACTTGGCAGAATGGTATGATTTTGTGAACCTCTGATCTGTTGATTTTATATGTAACATAGTACAGAGGAAGGACATTTTAACCCTAAAATATGGTAAAATATTTAAAATAGTAAGAAATATCTAACAAGTATATGCATCACTGATTTTGTATTTATTTGTACATTCACATGTCAAATGTTTCATGAACATATATGTATGATTCACACTGATGTTCACTATTATATTTTTAGCCCATTCTCTATAATCTATAAAATAGTAATTATAATTTCAGCACTCACCAATAAAGGTGTTTCAGGTGTTTATTAGTATATCCTTTGGAGTTATAGCACCTTAACCTTTCACACATTTGTGCTTTTATATATGTCTGAATGGTTTTCTACGTAATGATGTCTATAACAATCTGAATGGCCCTCAAAGTCATTATACTGAGTGAAAAAGCCAAACTAAAATCAAATATTGTGTGCTATAAACTTCCATTCACATAAAATTTTGCAAATGACAAAATTATAATGATTAAGAATAGATTGGGGGATTCAGAAGTTAAGGTTTGAGGAAATGTGTGATTTTAAATAGGGAGAATGAGGGATTTTGTGGTAATGGAAGAGTTCTCTATCCTGATTGTGATAGTAGTTACATGAATTAATACCTATTTAAAAACATTATAGGGCTGGGATTTTGGTCAGTGGTAGAGCGCTCGTCTAGCACATGCGAGGCCCTGGGTTTGATCCTCAGCACCACATAAAAATAAAATAAACAAAATAAAGGTATAAATCCATTATAAAATACATTATAAATCCAGGTATGGTTGTATATGTCTGCAATCCCAGTGACTCAGGAGGAGGATCGCAAGTTCAAGGCCAGCCTCAGCAACATGCAAGGCCCTAAGCAACTTAGCAAGACCCTGTCTCAAAATAAAAATAAATAATGGGCTTGGATGTGGGAAGCCATCAGTGAAATGTATGAGGACCTTTTCAGTATTGAAGCCAGTGAGGGAGTAGATCTTGTAATTGGGAATGTATAGTGGCAATCCCCAATATCAAGATCACCCTTTGCAAGTGAACTCCCCCTGTGCTCTGCCAAAAGATCCCAAGCAGCACTGAGGATGGGTGTGACTGACTTGTTAGGAACTGCCCCCACCTTTATACTGTTTTGGTGAAGAATTTTCTATAGAAAGCCTTTGATATATTCTGATATAAAAAAAAGCAAGCAAGTGTGGGCTCCCTTCTTTGTTAGCAGCTGGACTCCTCTGGTCAGCTTTGCTCATCACTGCCCCCATTCTGAAACTACATTTCTGTGTTATGTGGTTATTTTATACTAGTACTTTTCTTAGCTTTTATTTCTCAGCCAACCCATCCCTCTGGAGTGGGAACCCATTCCCTAGCCCACATGGGACGTGGGTGACACTCGGGATGTATCTCAGTGATAGACTGCTCTTGGATTTAATCCCTGGTACCTAAACAAATAAATAAATAAACAATAGGACTGTCACCATTCTCCTGTCAAATAAATATTTATTAAAACTTTACAATCTGAAATAAATTTCAGTTTACTAATATTGTACCAATGTAATTTTCTCAGTTTAGTGTACTCTTCTATATAAACTGATATCTTTGTTTAAAACTGAGAGAAGGTTACTCAAGAACTCTACTATTTTTATAGTTTCTATGTAAATCTAAAATTATTTTTATGGGATTTAAAATAAATAGAAAGGCTTCAGTTCATGGTACATTTATCAGTGTCCACCAATGTCCAGTTTTTCTCTCCTTATAGGATAGTATTTTGAAGTCCATTGCAGTCTCTGGGCCACTTGATCAGATTATGCTTCTGATTGATAAGAGGCAATAATTTAAAACAGAATGCAGAGCTATACCAAGGTAGTGGGATATAATAGAAATGCTTATGTAAACACAGAAGTACAGGCAAGGGATAATCTCTGGGTCATGGTTAGTGGAAAATGTCAAAATCAAGGAGAAAAAGAAAAAATCTGCTGAATAGAGAATATATCAACTTTTAAAAAAGAAGATAACACAGAGAAATAATCCACATTGTTTTCAACCTTTGTTGTTCATAAGTTTTACTATGTTGATACTTGGCAGCAGTAAATGCACATTTTTTTTAGTAATAGAAGACATCTCTGTATTCAATACTAACATCTCAAACACAAACACTGAAACATTGTTTCTATTTTACTATAGATCATGTGAATATTGTAATGATATCTAGTTCAAATGCTTTTTTAAAAGATTTTTTAAACTATACTGTCACATTATTATAATAAGAGTGAGATTTATATCTTTTTTCAACCCATACAACTTTTATT
Source organism: Urocitellus parryii (assembly GCF_045843805.1). NCBI lineage: Eukaryota > Metazoa > Chordata > Mammalia > Rodentia > Sciuridae > Urocitellus > Urocitellus parryii. Next base: position 111,654,955 of record NC_135547.1, read on the forward strand.
TGGGAATTTTTTTTCTTGATCTATACAGAAAAGGGAATAATGACTCTAGTATAGATCTTTTTAGATTGTGAAAAAATATATGGAACTCTAAGGTAGGAAGGATTCTTGCCTGTAAGAAGAGATATAAAAAAGAGATATACCAAAAGAAGTCAGAATGGGATCAATGTAGGAGGACATACAAAGAAGAAAAGTGAAGCCGAAGAAATGCTAACAGAGGAGTGTAATTAAAAAAAAAAAAACTCAGCAGAGTGGGAAAAGAGAAGTACATGGAAAGTGGGAAGATTTGCTTAAAAACCACACAAGTCTGTGCATTTCTCTGAGGCACTAAAACCAACCAGTCCAGCAAATTACAGTGCATTTGCCATATCTATGAAAACTTATGCTCTATTCATTATAAGGATGTATAAACCAAATAATACTACATCCTCTTTATATGTTTAAGGAGTCAAGGGAGATTTACCTCCCTCTCACTTTCTCCATCTCTATACCTATCATTATATCTCTATTTCTTTTTTTCATTTTTTATAGTATGAAAAAGAACTGTGTCAGGCCGTAACCTTGATTTATATCTGATTGACCTTACGAATTACTTGTCATATTTTAATCTTCTTTTGGCATGGGATGTTAGAAAGGAAAGGACCAAATTTAGGGTCTGAACAAAAGCTATACAACAAACATTTTGAATACTACCTCCTTGTGGATTTGTACTTGCCATTTTGAATTTCACTTCTTTATTTTGCTTTTAATCATTCTTATTTTAAATTGTTATTGTAATTCTGTTTTTATATAAACATCTTTAAATTGTTTCTGAGACTAACGGGCACAACATTAATGAATAAAATAGTATGACAAAGGGAAGAGACAAGTATAATAAAATATCAGGAAAGACAAGATGTCAGGTAATACCAGACTTAAAAAATGAGAAGACTGCTCCTCAGCACGGTGGATAACTAAGGGAACTCACTGAAATTTAATACTGAACAGTGAAAGAAACCACAGAGACACAGAAATTTGGAAACTTCCAATATAAGAAATAATATATTAGAGATCTGCTAGCTTGACAGAGGTGCCAGATATGTCTGGTAAAGGGAGGGGGTAGTGCAGGCAGGGAAAGAGGAAAGAACAATGGGAAAGAATTGGCTTGTGGGAACCTGTGGAATGGAGAGAGAGGCTGATCTTAATGGACCCAGAGTCCATGGTTAAACTTTTTGTATGAAAAGCAACCACAATAACTCCACCCATGGATGGAGACTCTTACTGGAACAGGGGTCCGTGGTGTGGGAACCATTTATAAATAGTGCTGGCTGACACAGCAGTCTCATATTATGGACCCCAGAGTGTTCCTGAACTTGTGTGACTAAAATAGGTGCAGAGATTTGTGCTTAGGGCATGCAGGCTCTGGATACTAAGGAGTGAGAACTCCCTTTGTTACTAGCACCCATAAGAACTGTTGGAAAGATGCCAATAATGGCCACATAGGAATGTCTATACTCCATGGCTGATACTAGGTAATTCACATCCATAGCAGTGAATGTGAAACCTGTGTGGGTTTATACCCTACACCCTAAAAGTGGAATTTATAGGAAACACTTGGGAGCTAGACATCCAGCAAAGATTGGCATTCTTGCAGCAATAAGGGGTGGGGATCAAATCTCATATACCCACTAACAGATTATCAAAGGTAAGCCAAGAATAAATTCCATCTACTGGAACTTCCAATTTAGAATTCTGCACCATCCCCACTACAGGAATATACAATTTGTCACCTCTACTTAGTGTATTACACTCTATACTGGGAGACAGGAAGCTGAAAGCTTCTGCAATCAGCTTTGGCTTCCATGACTGGAAGCTAAGTGAGGAATACAAAAAGATTGGCTCTAACAACCCCTAGTCTTTGACCCAAGTGTTATAGTGCCCAAAAATAAATATAAAAAATGAACATCTATCCCAGCCAACACTTTTGACCACCTCAGTGGAAAACAGCTCTTTTATTACTCATTAAGAACTTTTATCTTTTTTTCTATCACCTCACTTTTATTTTTTATTTTATTTTACTATTTTAATTTTATTTTTAAAATATTTTCAAATTTCATTTAATTATATGTTATTTTTTCCATTCTGCATGATTGTGTATAGATGGGTGTGTGTATGTGTGGGTTTCTTTATTCTCAGTGTTTGAATAGGTTTGAAATATGTAGATATAGATTTATAGATATACAATGGATATTGATACATACAATAAATATGAGTATAATTTTATTGTCATTTTAGTTACTTTCTTCTTCACCATTTTATTATTTAGGCTTGGTTTGACTTAGTTGGGGTAAAATGATAAGTGGGTTTGAATTGCTTGGATTTTACATTTGTTCATACCTTATATTTTGTCCCTCTTAATACTCCTTCTTTATTCTCTCCCCTCACTAATAGCCAGATTTTCCTGTTCCCTCTTCCTCTCTTTGTTTTTATGATTTTTAGCTATTTTTATTTCTCATTCTTTATAGTTACCATCTGTAGGAGGGGAGGGAAACTGGGGAGTGAGGACTGAAATGGAGTAAATCAAATTCCATGAAAGTATGTTACTGTCAGAAAGAACCAAACTACAGTATATAAGTATAATGCTCTAATAAGAAAGAAATTTCATATCGAACTCTAGATAGGGCAGAGGGGAAGGGAGGGGTATGGGGATAAGAAAGATGGTGGAATAAGATGGACATCATTACCCTAAGTACATATATGAAGACATGAATGGTGTGACTCTACTTTGTGTACAACTAAAGACAAGAAACATTGTGTTCTATATGTGTACTATGAATTGAAATGCATTCTGTCATGTATAACAAATTAGAATAAATAAATAATTTTTTTAAAAAAAGCAATGTCATAGAAAAATTTTTTGAAGATTATAGAATATAAGAAGGTTGGTTAAAATGTAATTGTAGATAGTGTAAGGATTGCTGAATGTTCATGTTCAAATCAGTAAAATGGGAAGCATTTGGTACTTTGTTGATAGATGGATGCACAGGAGCAATGAGGTTGAATGTCTGATGTCAGTCTGAGAAATTGACAAAACAATAATGAGCACATCTTGCTTTCGAGATAGCTAAAAGTATAGTTAACTTTGTTCAACAAAGAATATATAGGAGTTGCAGAGAAAGGGCAAAATTAGTAGATTTTATATTATCATGTGAAATAATAATAGCTGTATTATGATTCAGTAGTAGTGTTGTGACTGTTTAAAAGTAAAGAAGGGCCAACAAATCATCTTCAGCAAAGTACATTAAAATAATAAGATAATAAAGTGGAAAATATGGAAGTGTTTTTATTTCTTGTTAAAATGTAAAATGATAGCGTTAGTTTATTCTTTTTCACCTATTTTTGGAGAATGTCAAAACATATTAAAAATAAAAATTTTATGAGATAATGTACTGAAAATAATGCATACATGCCCTCTGTAATGGAAAACATGCAGGCTTACATTTGAATAAAAAAATTTGTTAAAGTTTAGGAATTAATGAGTTATGGAAAGAGGGTCATGATTTAAAAAAAAAAGAACTCAAGGAAAAATGGGAAACATATGATTCTTTTTAATAAAAGGAAAAGAACAGTGATTAAATAATACCATGAGGAGACATTTACTTAAGCATGAAATCATATGGAATCATATAAACATGAAAGGGCTGGGGATGTAGCTCAGTAGTAGAGTACCTCTGAGTTCAATTCCCAGTACTGAAAAATAAATAAGTAAGTAAGAATAAAGAAATGAAAATAAGTATTTCAAGTTGTAGTTAGCATCTAGAAAGATAATAGTTATAGCAGAGAAGAATAATTAAGAAAATTATGAATCCCAGTTCTGTTTGAGACTGTTTAATACAGTGTTGTCCTATAGGGAAAATATGATTTATCTTGCAATATTTTTATAAAAATAAATGAGTTTAAAAGTAAATTTCAGTCACTATTTAGAATTATGGCAGCAATGAAAAAATGCATATTTTAAAGTATATAATTTCTTCATTTATGAGATCTAATAACACAGACATAAGCATAACATTAATAATACTGAAAGTAATTGGTGGTATTTTTTGCTGCCAGTATTATTTCATATATTCTTTCATATAAAATTTGAATCAAATCATGTCAGGGAATAGACATAGCTTAATATTTAGATTTTAATTTCTCCCTATTTATGAAAGGAAATCTTAAAATGTTTTAAAATGAGAGGCTGAATAGAATCAGGCAAGTGGCATCTACTCAGCCATAAAGAAGAGTGAATTTATGGCATTTGCCAGTAAATGGATGGAACTGGAGACTATCATGCTAAGTGAAATAAGCCAACAGGCTTTGCAAATGTTCTTTTGATGTGTGGATGCTGACTCACAATAGGCTGGCATAGGGGGAGGGAGGAGTGGAGGTTCACTGGATTGTATGGGGGGATGGTGGAAGGGATGGGGGATGGGAATGGGAAAGTTAGTAGAATGAATTGGACATAACTTTCTTATATTCATATATGAATACACAACCATTGTAACTCCACATGATGTACAACCACAAGAATGGGTAGTTATAGTCCATGTATGTATGGTATGTCAACACATTCTACTGTCATTCATAACTAAAAAGTGCAAATTAAAAAAAGGACATGCCAACCAAAAACAAAAATAAAAAACAACAACAACAAAAGAATCAAGTAGTTGACCAATAGGACAAAACACAAACAAAAAATAAAAGCCTATAGGATATGTTTAATTTTGGTATTGTGATGGTTAAGTATATTTGTCAATTTGAGTGGTCCATGGCATGCCAAAATAAGTAGTGGAATATTTTTATGGGTATTATTTTGGTGAGAGTATTTTTAGATGAGATTAACATTTGACTTAGTATACTGAGTAAAGTGTATTGCTCTGCCTAATATTAGTGGTTCTCATCCAATTCAACACCTGATTAGAATAAAAGAGCACTTCCCTAAGTAGGAGTGAATTCCCTCTTCATGACTGAATTCAAGCTGGGACATCGATTTTTTTTTCTGCTTTTTAACTGGAACTGAAACATCAATTAATTCTGGGTCTTGAGCTGGCTATTCTTCGTTCATTTTGGAACTACATCATCAGTACTCCTGGGTCTCCAACTCGCTGACACATCTGCATATATTGGGACTTGTCAGCCTTCATATCAAATGAGACAGTTCCTTATTTATCTGTGTGTGTATACACACACACTCATATATGTATGTAAACACACATGCCTCTATATATTTCTATACACACACATACATCTTAATTCCTATGGGCTACTGTGTGACTTCTATTTTTTTTTACATATCATATTTCATACATTAGATTGAAGTGGGTTATGAACTCCCAATTTTACCCCAAATGCAGATTGCAGAATCACGTCGGTTACACATTCATTATTTTACATAATGCCCAATTAGTAATTGTTGTATTCTGCTACCTTTCCTATCCCCTACTATCCCCCCTCCCCTCCCCTCCCATCTTCTCTGTGTGACTTCTAAACAACAAAAATTATTTTTCACAGTTCTGGAGAATAGGAAGTACAAAATTGAGGCACTGGCAAATTCAGTGTCTGGCAAAGACCTGCTTCTTGGCTCATTGGTGGCCATCTTCTCACAGTAATCTCACATAGGAAGAGGTATCCATAAGGGAACAAACCCTATTCTTTATAGAGCTCTTACCTTTTGGCTTAATCAACTTCCATAGTTCCCACCTCCAAATAGGAGGTATAGCTATGCCATAGTTTTACTATTTATAGTGTTTTATGATCATGTAGGTAACACATGTTTCATCAGTGTTGGAAAACATTGAAAGCATAAATAATAAAATTGGTTAATATACATTTCCATAAGCAAGAGAGGAACATTGTTGATATTTTTCTGTGTTGTTTTATATTCTCCTACTTTTATGTTTATATATATATACATACATATATATGTAAATGCATATACACATATACACACATATATGTTTGTGTATGTGTCTCACAGTCTTTCCACTAGATTATTTATTCTAATTTGTTTCACATATTGATTGGCTTATAATTTGGGGAATTAACATGGCAGAATAATTTAGCTTTAAATTTGAATTAATAGTAAAAAGATTATTAATAATAAACAGATTTAACCACCTGCCAAAACAACTAAACAGATTAAATTGAAAAAATTATGAAAAAATATCAATATATTGGGAATTAAGCAACAAAAGAAAGTGATTCCTAAGAGACTGAAAATAAACAAGGCAAGCCTATAATTGTCCGAGCTTGCTGTCTTGAACCCACAGTGTAGGGAGGAGTAGCTCAGGTGAAACCTAGCTTCTATCATTGAGGAAGTAAGGCTGAGGGTAAGAAAAGGACTAGATTGCCATAGCTCAGAGGGCAAAGTACTGGGGAGGAGAGAAAGTTACATAGCCTACTTAGGGGGCTTTCTGTTCCCACCAGAGTGTAAAATCATGCCATGCAAAGGATATCAGAGACAGAGAGGGTGCTTATCAGAATTTTTTAAAAGTCTTTAATTTTAGTTGTAGTTGGACACAACACCTTTATTTAATTTATTTTTATGTGGTGCTGAGGATCAAACCCAGGACCTCACATGTGCTAGGCAAGTGCTCTACTGATAAGCCACAACTCCAACTCCACTTATCAGCAATTTGATGCAAGATTAGTCCTAGATTTATGATTCTCTGGTCACATGTAATAAACTTTAAAAGTAAGAGTTTCAAGGCTCATGGTGTTTCTGAGAAAATTATCTGAGAGAACAAAGGTCAAGGATATGTATGTATTGAAAAAAAATATCCAGTATACTTGTGCTGTATAAATATGAATGAGGCCAAATTCTCACTATTTAGCATCCAGTCGAATTGCCTTGTCATGTATTCAAAGTGGCAGGAGAATATGTCCAATAGGGAAAATAAAACTATATGTAAATGAAAACATCACATTACATGCCCAAAATATACATTGTTCTTATTTACCAATTAAAATGACTCTTTAAAAATCAGGAAAAAAAAATATCTTGTACCAACTTGTGCTTGGATCAACTTGGGAGAAAAAGAGGCTTAAATGCTGTTGCTGATATATAATTTTAAAGTGTAAAGATTTTAGCTTTAACTTTTTATAACATAAACTAATATCACTGGCTTAAGTGCTGATTTAAAATGTTATTTTGTAAGGTCTGGATGTAAATTATCAGTTGAGGTGTAGTTTATATATGTATGAGAGATAGGTTCCTCCACTGCCCCTGCCCTTGGTTTGCTTTTTAATTTGAGATGTTTACCACATCCTTTTATTTTAGAATTGTTGTTCTCCTGCCTTACTTCTTCCTATATCTTGGTTTTAAATTTTTTTTTAAATTGTTGATGGACCTTTATTTTATTTGCTTATTTATATGTGGTGCTGGGAATTGAATGCAGTGCCTCACATGTACAAGGCAGGTTCTCTACCACTGAGTTACAACTCCAGCCCACTATACCTTGTTTTAAAAAAACTTTCCTGTGGGGGAAAAATCAGTGATCAAAATTGGTATAGGTGATAAAATGAAAAATGTCATAAAATTGCTACAACTATATTTCACATGTTTCAGAATCAAGAGGAAAAGTGAAACATGTTAAATAGATATGTGTAAGAAATAAGCCTAAATGAACACCAAGTGGTGCAAACAATGTCTAAAAAAATCCACTGATTTAATCAAATGGCTGATTAGATATGGCCAATAAAAGATTAGTTGAAAAATCACAAACATTTTGATAATAAATATGTACATGAAAATTCCTAGAATCAGCTTTAAAATAGTACTAATTATATGTCAATTTTATTCACTACTGAGGACATGCTAAATTTTCTAGGAATACCATAAAATGGGCAGTTGTGATTTCATTCTATTGTTAGAATTCTTTTGCTTCAATAATATATGCACCATTATCTTTGTAATTAAACTATTTATATATGTGTAACAGCAGAAATAGCATCTGTGTTAGCCAGACATGGTGGCACATGGCTTATAATTCCAACAATTTAGGAGGCTGAGGCAGGAAGATCACAAGTTGGAGGTCACCTGGGAAAGTTAGTCAGGTCCTGTCTCAAAAGCGAAAAAGGAATGGAGATGTATCTCTGTGGTAAAATGTCCCTGGGTTCAATCCCCAGTACCAAAAAAGTAGAAAGGAAGGAAGAAATAGCAGCTGTGTTAATTAAAGTAATTGCTGATGCAATGAACAAAATCTGAAATACAAATAGCTTAGCACAATTAAAGTTTACATCTCAGGGAAGGTATACAGAAGCTCTCCGCTGTCAGGTGAATCCAGGAACCAAGCTGCTTTCACTTGGGTTTCATCATGTGAATGTGAGCTCTCAAATGCCTATGCCTGGAAATGACAAATACTGCTTCAACTCAAATTTCAGTGCCAAGACCAGTTATAGAATTCTTCATAACTACAAGTGAATGGGACAGTACAGTCTACCAGTGTAACAGAGATGGAGAACAAGACACAATTGGGGATGAGCACTTGCAGTGTCTTCCAAAAACTGTTACATAGTAGATGTGCAACAAAAGAGCAACTATAATCATTTGTTGAGAAAACAACCCCCAGGCTTCTATTGGAAACCTCTGAGAGGATTCTGAGAGGATGATGACTATTACTGTGAGAGTGAAGCTGAAGCTGTAACAGAGACCCAAGGAGTTAAGAGAAGCCAGGAAAACATGGACCATCTGTGGAGGAAAGCTATAGGCCAAGACAGAAAAGCCATAGGGACAGGGCTGGCACAACTGGAAAAGCCATAGGGACAGGGCTATCCAAGTTCTTTGGGGCCCGCATCTCACCATCACATTCTCCAGATGCCATATGCAGAGCTGCAGGACATGTTTGCCTGGCTGGATTTTGGTTTTGCTTTGTTCCTGTTACTTCTTTATGTGCCCCATTCCTCCGTTTTGGAATGAGAATGTTTATTCTGTGCCACTGTATGTGGAAAATAAGTAGCTTGCTTTTTTTTTTTTTAAACAAGGGCTAATGGCTAAGAATTTGCCTCAAGTGAGACAAATTGAGGAGGAGACTTTGAACTTGGACTTTTGAGCAATGCTGGAAGTATTAAGGCTTTGGGAACTCTTAGAGATAGATAGATGGAATATATTTTGTATTGTGAGATAGGGCTGAGGGGAGCCAGGAGTGGAATGCTATGATTTATATGTGGCATGTCCCCACACAAAAAAAAAAAAACTCATATTATGGAAACATAGTCCCCAAAGCAATGAGATTCAGAAATGGGGATTTTATATAGTGATCGATACTGGATGATCTAGACAAATCAGTATGTTAATTCATTTTATGGATTAATAATAGGAATAGAGTACTGGGTGGTAAATATAGGCAAGTGGGTGTAACTGGAGGAACTAGGTCACTAGAGGTGTGACCTTGGGGACTATATATCTTCTCTCTCTCACCCTGATTCCTGGCTGCCATGAGCTGAGCAGCTTTCTTTTGCCACACCTTTATACCATGTTGTTCTTATCACCATAGGCCCAGAACAATGAAATTGGCTATTTTCTAGATCTCTGAAACTATGAGCCCCAAATAAACTTTTCCTCCTCTAAATTGTTCTTGCCCAATATTTTGGTCACATTGATGCACAGATGACTAACAGAGTCAGGTCTCTAGTTACTGTATTCTTGGGAGAGCAGGTTGTTATACATAAGCCCACCCTATGTCTTGGCTCCTTCTGCATGGGACAGTTTCAATTGGGCCTGACTAGGTTGCTGGTAACATACTATTTGGACTTCCAGCCATCAGAATTGTAAGCAAATAAACATCTTTATTTTATAAGTTACCCAGCCTCAGCTACTTTGTTATAGCAACACAAAAAGACGAAGACAATGTTCCTTCATTTTATGACCTGAGATAGATTTTGGAGTAGTGAAAAGAAAAGTGAATAAAGAGATGCAAGGTCTGCCTCACATTGGGGGAGTGGAATAGTGTGGACTTCAGTTGAATTCATATCAGGGGGTACTATCCCTATCCTATCACTGAGCAGCCTGGTGAAGTTGAGAAAATTGGAAATTCTTCATTTACAAAATGAGTTTGATACGCCCTGTGTTGCAGAACTGCTGGAATATATGTAATGTTTGTAAAACACTTGAAATAGAGACCTTTAAAAATTGACATTTATTACTTATTATTATGACCCAGACAGTACTACCAGCCAACCACTTTAAAATACGTACCACCTTTGGAAAAAAAAAACTAAGTCATGCTTAGCAAGTAAAACTACATTATTTTTTATCATTTAAAACTATGTTGTTGAATTTAGGGGAATCTTCCTCATTTGAATGCAACTCAGAGGTCCTAGAATTTGTATCAAGGACTAAACCCCTCCCTCCCAGGTGTCTTTCAATTCAGACCACCCTGTTTTCATTCATTTCATCAGCAACAAAACTTAAGCTCTCCCATGGAGTTAAAAATTGCATTCATGATAATCTAATTATTAATATTCCCCTTTAATGAAGTGCCATCACAGTGGCTTCCTTCTTGGAAAAAATGGTGCATTATAACTATATGTAATAGTGGGATTTGTTTTACATATTTGTACATGCACATAACATAATTTGGTCGAAAATAAATGTTTCTTTCTTTTTTTTTTGTGGTACTGGGGATTGACCTTAAGGCTTCACAAATTAGATAAGCTCTCTACCCTTGAGCTAAATTTCCAGTTTCACAGTGCCTCTTGACATCACTTCTCCAGGAGGTATCACCCTGACTTGAGAAATACTTTGTAGTTGATGTACATAAAACACCTAGTTAATTCACCATATTCATTGTGCTAGGACAACAACACAAGATGCCTTTCGTTTCTTTTGTGGGTGGTGATCCTTTTGTTTACCCACGATTCCAAAGTAAACATTAAAGACATTTTTCCATTCCAGCTTTTAATCTCTCAACTCTGAGACCCCTATCTGAAGGGCAGTCTCCTGCTGGGACAGCCCCTGCTTATAGTTTTCACAACCTCATCTAGTCCACAATCCTTCTTAACTTAAAATTACCTCCTTAAAGGCATTGCAGTTCTCCAAAGCTTCAAACTGCCTGGCCTTAAGCTATTTATAGTTCACTGCTTTCATCTGGAAACTCCTCTCTTCTTATCCCTTCTCACACTTGTCATTTATTTAGATCTTTAAATTTGACTATCTTATATGATAGCAGCCCTGGACTCTAAAAGTATGTGGGCAGTAGCTCAATCTTGTTTTTCTTACTATTATCAGTACTAGCATGTGGCCTTCCAAAGAAGAAATGCTAAATTAACAGCTGGAGAATAAGAGAGACAGTGAATAAGATGTCAAATTGATTATGATTTAATGTCTCACATGATCTTGAATAAGCTAAGAAAATCCAGGTATATATCTCTTAATTTTACAAAAAGAAACACTGAAAGAATAAACAACCCAAATTTACCATCATTTACTTTTCTTTTCTTGTTCATAATTATTTTACTGCAGGATTTGTTTACACATCCATGAAAATCCATGTTCCATTACCAAGCTATTGGGTTCTATATCATTAAAAATGATTGAGAGTGTCTAAATTTGTTTTATAAAATATCCAAACTATCATATCAATCTGATAAACAGAAATGGATATGCACTGCATATGATTTATGCACTTAGCTTTTGAAATTAAGTAAGTGTTCATAAAGGAACAATTATAAGGCAATAAAGGAAAAAAATTCAGCCAATTTTCCTTTAAACTTGATATGTATACATGTTTTCATGTTAAAGGACCCAAGGAAAGATGTGTGAATAGTTTCTTTTGAGGTATCCAAGCACTTCAGTTTTTTGTATACCTATTCAAGCTTTAAAAATCATATTTTTTGTTGTCCCCCTTGTTATTTTCATTTTTTAAAATTTTATCTTTGAGTTTTGTGAGGTGACCTATGTCCCTTGGCCTTAGGAGTTATAAATTTCAGTCCAAATGGTGTGCTTTGCCACTCAAGCAAAAAGCCTGACCTGATCTTTTTCTTCAGTTTTTGAACACATCCTGGGCTGCTGATATGAAGGAGCCATTCCACATTGACCTTAGAACAAACACAAATGAAGAGTAATTTTTTTTCCTTCTCACCTCTTTCTTTCACCCTGCAACTCCATCTAACCAAGCACTTTTTGTTTTTTTTCTCTCTTTTGTCTAAGTGCTGATAGGAAGAGGCTTACCGAAAGATCTTCTCTGTAAGTGAGCCTTCAAGGCTAGGGACTCTTAATGGAAATGTTGGATGCTAAGTATTAAAGTATAAGGTTTGCCTTGTCTTTTTTTTTTTTACTTGCTAATTATAAGATTCTTTCCCAAAATCTTATGGACCTCTGAGGCTCCATTTTATTCTGACCTTCTTTTTGGACATCCTCAACAATAGCCTTTTCCAACTCTGAAGCCCAAAGTACCAATAAACATGTATGATATGGTTGTCTGGCCTCCTGCCATTCCTGGGGTTACCTTAAATTTTATGCCAACCTTCCCTGAGAGGCTCTTACAGGTGAGAAAAATGTTTGGCAGTTCATAAGGCAGACAATGATTGCTGAGGGGATTTGGGACAGAGTTTTCTAATAGATCTAAGAACAGCACTGGCTAGATATGGAAGTGTGGGGCACATGTGCCCCATCCTGATTTTCTAAGAGGTGAACAGCATTCTGGGTAAATTTTTTTTATTTGCAAATGGTGTCGAAACATTACTCTTTCTTCTCCCTGGCCACTTCACTAAGAGCCTTTATTTATCTTCCTATTTCTTTTTCCTTCTTTGTCTCCCCTTACTACCTCTTCCTTCTCTTAAGGGTGAGGTGGATGTGAATAGCAATCTTCTGTTTCTTCCAGGTAAGACAAACACCTGTACCCCAGTGAGGTGATGTGTTTCATCATTGCAGATAGTGACAGCAGGTCTCTGCCACCATGAGTACTATTGTCTGAACTTTGACTACTGATGGGCAGTTCTTAGACCCTAAATTTTTGCATTTGGAAGTCTCAAGCACCTGTGTTTAGAGATTTGGCTCTGCTTGATAATAGTTTGTATTCTCTTCATTGCCAAAGTTAGTGGTGAGTTAGTTCTCTGTAGCTATTTGGAGTTTTAATAACTCTGTGAGCTGTTTCAGTTGATATTTAAAACAAAGATTCAGTTCGTGTTTTATGAAATTTTGATGTAGTGGATTTCCAGATTAATAGTATCTTTTAAAAAACACTCTTAAGTGTTTTGACCCTGGCTTTTCTTGGCTGCTGCTTGCTTTTTTGCTTTATTTCTTGTTGGCAGGATCCCTTGGTATCCTCTAAACAGGAGAAAGTAGCCTATTTTCTTGATTGTATGTTGATACTTATATTGAACAACTCTTAATCCTTCATTAATTATACTTAACTCAGGTGTACCTGGAAGGAAAGAACAAGAGCTGAAACCTTGATTCAAAATAAAAATCCACTTAATTCCTTGGTAATTAGTACATACAAAATCTACTCCTTTGAAACCAACTAGAGATCCTCTTCAACTCCTTTTTTGTTAAGCAACTTTTCTCCTCCAGCACCACAGAGAAGACTATTATGGTGGATCATTGAACTAGTCTATTTGTGCTGTTATAACTTAGCTTGAATAATTTATAAAGAACAGAGAGTTATTTCTCACAATTCTTGTGCCAGAGAAGCCTGAGATCAGGGGATTGGTATCCTGTGAGGGCCTTCTTGCTGTGACATCCCATGATATAGGACTAAAAGATGGGGGAGGAAGAAGGAGAAGGAACCCCCTCATAATAATGAATCCACTCAAATCTACTCCCACAATAATGATTAATCTCTTATGGCATAATCACCTCCAGTTAGGTTCTACTTTCCACCATTATTGCACTAAGGATTAATTTTCTAATATATGCTTTTGAGGAGACACAATCATATCATAGCAGTCAGGAAAGAACTTTTTTAAAAAAAATATTTTTTAGTTGTCAATAAATAATAATAAATAAGTTAATACCCTTATTTATTTATTTTTTTTTAATATTCTTATATGGTACTGAGGATCAAACCCAATGCCTCACACATACCAGGTGAGTGCTCTTCCTCTGAGCCACAACTCCAATCCAGGAAAGAACTTTTTATTGTAGGCTTTCCATGGCCTCTGAGTCATCCTTATGATCAATGCAATGAATTTAGAAGTGACTGATGCTTGGAATTCTGTGAAGATAGCCAGGCAAATAGGTTATTTCTTTGTCCTATTTCTAAACCAAGTGTGCTGTTTGAGGCTAAACACTAGTTTATCAAATTTGCCTGAAGCCCTCTTTGGAAATCTGTCTCCTTTTAAACTAATTTGATATGTCTTAATCGTTTGTGTGCATACAAATCACTGCTCCCCAACCAATCCTTCCCTGGGCCTTTGACTTTACTTAAATGAAAGTCTTACACAGAATGCAAATTCCTATGTATGTATTCTCTCTCTCTCTCTCTCTCTCTCTCTCTCTCTCTCTCTCTCTCTCCCTCTCCCTCTCTCTCCCTCCCCCCCTTTCCTTTTTGAACATCAGCATTTTGACAGCTGTTCTTTTACTAAGTCTATCATTTTCCCCTCCTGTAAATATGCTTCCTAATGGTCCCTTGCCTAATGACATGGTAAAGCCTTAAAAATTAATGTTGTGAATAATTATTTCATGCCACCAGAGAAATTCTGGTTAAAGAGAAACCTCATGGTGTTTGGGATTTTGGGAGTTTTTTTTTTTTTGTTTTTTTTTTTTTGTTTTTTTTTTTTTTTTTTTTTAGAGAGAGAGAGAGAGAGAGAATTTTTTAATATTTATTTTTCAGTGGACACAACATCTTTATTTTATGTGGTGCTGACGATCGAACCCAGCGCCCCACGCATGCCAGGCGAGCATGTTACCACTTGAGCCACATTCTCAGCCCCAATTTTGGGAATTTTTAGTGAAGCTGACCAGAGGGCTTCATTTTGTTTCAAATTCCAGGAAAGGACAATCAGATGGGTACATTTTCCAGGGGGACAAGTCAAGTCATGTGTTTTCAAGCAAATGTGTTTTCTTTTGTGCATCTAGGGAAATGAGACTAACCTTAGCATACTGCTAAATAGGCATAAGTCTGAGGTCTTAAAACTTAGAAGCTGAGCATGAGATTTGGAAAGACCATTAATGTGATTTTTAAAGAGACTTCAGTAACTCCCACCTATTAATCCATGCTTTTAAATTCTTCATCATGGTACCCCATGTTACTGTGGGAGGTAACCATAATTACAAAACCAAAAATCCACATATCTGTAGTAAGATCACATCAAAAACTAAATGTTTCATAATGATGACTCAGGTGTGCACAAAAGACAACATTCCACCCAGATAGAGAACTCTCAAACCAACTTCTCTGTCACCAGTTTCTCCTTGTCTCCCTCAATAAATGAGGTTCCACCCATATAATCCTTCCCCTTAATATAGTAAGCAGTATTAGTGTTGCCTTTGTGTAACATTTTGGGGTTAACTTTGAGGAGAATTCAGGAGGCAGAAGAAAGACTGTACCATTGGGATATTACCTCCCATCCAATTTAGATGTTTACTCCATAGCAGGTCTCTAAAGTTATAGAGACATTCAATAGCTTCTAATGTGTCTTTACTCCTCCACAATATGTTAAAATGTGAAAACAAAAGTCCCATGGCATTGTGATTTCAGGAGTAAGAGGGACATTATTGTGGTAGAGGAAGCCACTTGAAGCAAGCAGGACCAATTCCACATTTGGAAGGAGATCCACCTTGGGCTCAGTCGCCTCTGAAGTAGCAGATCTCTGCTCTGTGCTAAACAGATGCTAGGAGTAAATCTACTAAAATTCTGGGCAGTGAAAGGCTCTGATAACTTACAGCCTAATAGAAAGGCAATAAAAATGAATGTTCTTGGTCTTAGTGAGTCTGTGTTTTTGCCACCATCACTCTCCATAGTTTTCTCTCTCTTATCTGAGTTAGTTCCCACAGGGAGGGGAACAAAAAGCCAGGCTCTGTCCTTTGGAAAGTCAGCCTGAAGTTTCTGGCAAGTTAAACTTAGAAATTACACGTTCAAGAATGGGGTTGTGGCTCAGTGGTAGAGTGCTCACCTAGTATGTGTGTGGCCCCGGGTTTGATCCCCAACACCACATGAAAATAAATAAATAAATAAAATAAAGGTATTGTGTCCAACTACAACCAAAATATATACACACACACACACATATATGTATATATATGTATATGTGTGTGTGTGTGTGTGTGTGTGTGTGTGTGTGTATATATATATATATATATATATATATATGAAATTACACCTTCAGCTACTCCCTTTTTTCCTTTCTATGACATTTTACATAGTAACCTTGAACCTGGTGCCATAAAAATTTCCATTAATTAGACTGGCACTTTCTTGATAATTTCTAGTGGAATAAAACCTGCTAACAATTATGCTCTTCAAAAGGAAAATTTTAAATTTTAAATTATTTCATTTTGCATAGTCTTTCTGTAAATAGAGGGATCACAAAGGTAATATACTGTTATGGAAGACATTTTAGATTAAATCATACCAATATCCTAGAAGTCATGTACTTACCAGATGATTGTGATCCTTAAAATGTTTTGTGATGGGCTGGGGTTGCGGCTCAGTGGTAGAGCACTTGCCTCACATGGGTGAGACACTGGGTTCAATTCTCAGCACTGTATATAAATAAATGAATAAAATAAAAGGTTCATCAACAACTAAAAATTATGAAATGGGGCAGGTGGTGAAATATATATATATAAATAAAGTTTTCCTAACCTTCCTTCTGGATTCCTTCCTGAGCTCTTTGAGTCATAATAGAAAAGGAACTTGAGTTATCTGTATAGGAAAGTTAAGCCTCCTGCCTACTGGCATTATTGAAGTTGCCTTATGAGTTCATAAGCTTTCAGACTTCTAAATGGAGAGCAGACAGAAGGTACTTATCCAATTCCAGAGAGAATCTCTAATCCTGTGACTGAGAATTCATTTAGAAAACCCTGTAATTTTAATGTTTAAAAACACAGAACTTTCTGGAATCACAGAATATTTGATATCTACAAGTGTTTTGATATTTTGTAATCATGAATAAGTTTTATATGCATAGAAGAGCAGCTAGTAATCTGCTTGACTGCAATAAAACAAGATGAATCTTGTGCATGCAAAGATATTTATTCAGACTATCAAAATATCAAATAAAACTTTGATTCAAGTTACAGATTTTATAAACATGAATAAATACATAAACGAAACAATATTTTACAATACAAAAATACCAAGTTACCTGTGTATAATAGAAACTCAATGATATATACTGTATTCCTTCCAGTCCAGACTTATTCCTCTACTACCTAGATACTAATTGTATTCTTCCATGAAATGATGAAAACTCTCCCTTTGCATTCATTTGACATGTAGAAACTGCTGGTCATGGTCCTGGAAGGTGCACTGGCTGTGATATTAGTGAAAAACCTGGCTACATCTATTCCTTGGGCACTCACCTCTTCATTTCTCAAAGCCTTTCAATAAATGCTATAAGAAGACACTGGGTGTAGTATCATTGACTTTAGCCAAAAGCCTGTGCCCTTCCTTTTATTATGCTTGTTTCAGCCTGGTCTCTTGGATTCCACAGGAATTCATAGTGTATAGGATTACTGCTGGGCACTTGTCAGTACTCCAGGTACTTTTGCTGTTCCAAATCTATTTTGAGTCTCCTTGGACTCCTAAAAAATGTAGTCATTTTCCCAATGATTCCCAGTGCTCTTTTCCAGTTCACTGACAAGGAAATTAGAATGGCCACTGAGGTCAACTTCCTTCAGTTCAAGGCCAAAGACCAGATCTATGCACTCAGAGGCTCTCTGAGGATCTTAGATGGTCCTTGCATTTCATGTTGACAACTTTCAGGAATGCTGCTTTTGAATTGGCTTTTTCATTTTATACGTCTCCAGCAAGAATTTCACCAACATACTCAGTTTCCTAATTTAGAGGTTCTCTACATGAATTCTGAGTGTGTGTGTGTGTGGGGGGGGGGTGCTACCTGGGAGGTGCTTGGTTGTCTCTTGGAATCTTCATTAGATCTTACACATGGATACATATAAAGGAAGTAATGATGGATGTGGCTTTCTGGATGTCCTGGGGAATGTTAGCAATAGGAGTACTCTGAGTACTCCCTAAAGAGGACAGAATGAGAAAAAGGATTCTTCTTGCTCTCCTACAGTGATTTGACTAGTGTGGATGCCCTAGTGGCATTTCTCATGGGCATTAAACATACTCTTTTGACACTATGGTATGGTGGTGGTCAAGGACCATGGACAGTAGTCTCGCTGCTAATGCAGGCACCTGGTAGAAGAAGAATGGTGCAGTTTGAGCACAGTCGGCAGGGAAAGAAAACCTTGGCTTTAACCAAGACCATTTCTGCAGGTTTTCATGAGATCAGTGTATGAGTTCCCATGAGATCCTGTATGGGTTCCCATTCTAATCAGCCTGTCTCCTGTTTTCTTGGTTAGTCTATCCCTTGTGAGGGAAGTTAGAGTGAGTCTTAGTTGCAACCTGCCAGCTCAGCCTGGGATTACTGGGGTAACAGCAGGAACTGGTAATGGGGCTCCCTGTGTTTTGGAGTAAGAGGTCTTCTCAGTTTACATTCAGGATCATTATGCCATCTGTTGAGACCATTTGTCTGAACTGCATTGGAGTTCTGACTTCAAATCTTCTCCAAACCAACAAAAAGTGTTGTATACCTCAGTATACTACCCACACCAGAAGTTAACCAGTGGCTGATTACTCTAGGAGACTCTCTCCTGAGATCATTATATCCTCAGTCTTTTGACTCAGAGGTCTCATCTTGGATTCATGTAGGTCCTGGCCTATACCTTTCTGTTCTTTCTTGGTTTTTACCTTGAACTAATAAATTTACCTCCCTTAAGCCAAATATAAAGACCCAGTGAGGTATCCTGTTCCTGACAGCCCTGCTCTGTGCCTTCCAATGATGGAAACAGGCATGGGAACAGACATTTTGTCCACCTATTGAGAGTAGGAAGGGCTGTTGTCTTAGTCTGTTTTCTATTGCTATTACTGCATACCACAGACAGGACAGCTTCTGAAGAATAAAGGTTTATTCTTCTCATAGTTCTGGTGGCTGGGAGGTTGAGGGGCTATATCTGTTAAGATCCTTCTTGCTGTTGGGGACTCTGCAAAGTTGCAAGGTAGGATAGCATATCATCACATGTTGAGATGGAGCATATACAGGAGACAGGGCCAAATTGAAACTCAAGATAACCCATTAATGTATTGATACATCTAAAATTGCCTCTAAAAGTTTTGCCTGGCTACACTTCTTGATATTTCATAATTGGAATTAAATTTCAACATAAGTTTTGATGGGAACACACCATATGTAAACCATAGTAGGAATAGTCCCCTCAGTCTTTACTCAGTGTCCTCATTTTGATTCCTGGGAGGGCCTGAAGCTCTACTCTCCTTTGAACTGAGAATGTCTCCTCATAGTAAGTCTCCAAACTCTCTGAGGTTCAGTCAAAGGAAGAGAGGATAGCCTTATCTGCTCATACCTGCCTGTAGTCTCCTAAGAGAGAAAACTGTGTCAGGCAAATTGAGGCCTTATTGTGGTTGCTCTCACCAGTCTTAAGTCAGGTTCCTCATCTGACTTATGGAAGGGCCTGTACAATTCCTCTGTCTTGGCCTGTTACTGCCCTCCCCCAGAATAAAACCCTCATTTCTCTGCCCCCCTGAAGAAGAATTGAGGGTTGTCTTTGCTCTGCCTTACATCTATTTCCCAGGACTGACAGAGGAGGAATTATGTGCTACCACATTATTATGTTTCTTGGTTCACACCTTCTTTAGGCTCCTACTCTGACTCCTGGTACAACTTGGAAATATTTCCTGGGCTGAATCAGCCAGCCACAGACTAAGCATATCACTATCCTGAGTCCCCAGAGGTGAAAGTGAGAGTGAACCACATCTGGCCATGACTTTTGGGGGATTACAGCAGGGATTAGATTCCCTAGGATTCTATTGTCTGGTGCTGATGATTCCTTTAGTCCTTTTCCAGAATCTGACACAGTCCCTCTAGTGAACTAATTCTGCCAGGGCTGGAAGTGGGTGGGTGACACAGCTAGTTATCCTCATCTGGAACTTCCCAAGGCTAAAAAGGGGATAGCATTGTGCTTTTCTTTCCCTTCTGGGTTGGGTGCTCCCCTCATTGCTCACTTAGTGTTCTCACACTGAATATTCTCATAACCTGAAGCCTATCCCCTTATACAACAACCTTTGATTCTTTGCCACCACCTAGGAGGAATAAAACTGCCTGTGGTCCAGCATGGCTGGACCATACGGGAAGGATTGTGTGATTGAGGGGTTCTTTTATACCCAGAGTTCTCAGCTTGACTCTTGGCATGACCTGGAAATCTTATTTGTGATAACTTGAGGGTGGACCCTTAAATCAATACAGGTAAAATGTAGAGCAAAATGATTTTCTGAGCAGTTGATCTTTTCATGTTATCTGACATTACATATGAACAAGGTAGTATCTTCACTGTTCTTTATATTCACATTACACATATATTCAGCATTATAATCACTATAGCTAGGTATTCCAAATTATAATGCTTTGGGTATAGGGTACTTTTTATACTCTGAGCTACATTTAGGAGCAATGAGAAGATCACAACAAGGGGTGTCGTAGAAAAAAAAGATGAATTACAAGTCTGATTAAGTAGAGGATGATTGGAAAATTGATGGACTCAGACAAATCCAGAATAGGATCCTAGTTCCAGCTCTGACAACTACTTTCCTGTCCACTTAAGAAACTTGCAAGTTACTCATCTGTGAAGTAACTCTGCTCAGGCCTGTCTTCAAGTAACTTTTGGTATGCATGTACTATATATAAAACATGGATGGGTATGGAGGTGCAGACTTGTAATTCCAATGGCTCTGGAGGCTAAGACAGGAGGATTGCAAGTTCAAAGCTAGCTTCAGCAACTTAGCAAGGTTCTAAGCAACTTGGAGACACCTTGTCTCAAAATAAAAAAAGGGTTAGGGATGTGGCTAAGTAGTTAATAGCCAAGGATCCTGGTACAAAAAAAAAAAAACCCAAAGTTAAGAAATATCCAGGATCAATTATCATAGGATGATTTTATTTTTAAAATATGATTGTTTATTTTCTTAATGACAATGAAAAAATTGTCAAATAACTTACAAACCTTTTATAAAATTCAGTCTTTGGACATTCTTCATTTTAGCAGCTTTGCTTTATAGATATTTTTAGTGAACTCTGGCAAATAATGAAAATTGAGTTTCATACAAATAACTTAAACTGAGAAAATACCACCACCATAGAGATATTGTTTCTTCTTTTGTGTTTCTTTTCCTTTCTTTTATTTTGGTACACTACAGAGTAGAGGATATACTTTGTACTAGGATGAAACAAACAAAAAAATTCTTCAAAACATCTAAATAAATCAAGTATTTTTATTTATACCAAAACAATTCCAAATATGCCAAGAATTAAACATCTTCTACATTTTTTCTTCATAATATCATACACAATTTTTAATATGGGGTTCTTTCACATTTCCTTAAAAACCCCGGTGCTGGTAACATGCTGACTAGTTCTGGATCATGAAGAAAACATGGTCTGTTAATTTTTTTTAGAACTACTACAACTGTACCTTCCAGACCCATTACACTGCAGTGAAAGTGAGAGCCAGTTCACTGACAAGGTTATAAACAGAAGCACAATAAATCTTCAATTAAAAGGAACAACATTGTAAAATAACAACCCAAATTAGATTTCTACTTATGCATAATAGGAAAAGAAGACAACAACATTTTGCTTCCTCCAGCCCACTGCTCTCCATCCCACAAAAAGCTAACTCCTCTTCAAATATACAGTGAACACCCGAACTCAGACACAACTAGATGTGAGAGGGTCTGTGGGGCAGGACCTTGGAAGCAGCCCTAGGCCTGGTAGGTGCACCCACTCTACCCACAGCTTTCTCCTCCTCATCTCTCAAAGCCTCCTCATACAGATTAGGGAAGGCATTAGGGTTGGTATCATTAATCTTGGCCAAAACCTCCAGGACCTTCATTTTGCTGGTTTCTGCATGGGCTCTGGGACCCCACAGGAATTCAAAGCTGGGAGGGTCACTACCAGGCACCTGGCGGTACTCCAGGTACTTTTCCTGCACTAAATCTTTGGTGATGAGCTTCCGGGGCTCCCCAAAGATCAAGTGCCTCCTCCCAGCATAGATCCCCAACACATTCAGGAATTCCCAGATCTCTGCCTCAGTGGCACGGTTGCCCTTCATGAAGATCACACCCAGGAGGGTCATCAGGAGACCGGTCTTGGGCAAGCCCCTACTGCCACTCAGACTTCCTTCACTGGAGAGCCCCAGCTTGCTGATAAGGACGTAGGAGTGACTGTTGGTATCCACTTCCTTCAACTCTAGGCCAAAGACCAGCTCCACACGCTCGCAGGTTCTCCTGAGGATCTCAGGGAAGTATTCCTTGTACTTCTTGTTGACCACCTTCAGCATATCTGCCTGTGTAATGGGCTCTTTTGTTTTATACTTCTCCAGCAAGTACTGCACCAACAGACTGGCCTTCCTGGTGAGAGGATCTCTGCGTGAGCTCTCAGGAGAGGCTGCTGCCTGGGAGCTGCCTGGCATTCTCTCCTGGGCACCTGCTTCAGAGCTTTTGCAGGAATCACCTGCACCAAGAGAGCTAGAGGGTGGGGCTCTCTGAGACACCTGGCTAATGCCAGCATCAGGGGAGCTTGGAAGTGCACCCTCATCAAGAGGAGAGGAGCAGGGAGACCCCACTTCCTCCTCTGCAGTGGCCTGAGCACCCCTGAGGCCCTGGGTCTCATCGCGGGCCTGCTGGCGCTTGGCTCGGGAACGCAGCTTACTCTTCTGACCCCTAGGCATGACTGTTGTCAGGGACAGCAGGCAAGGAGTGTTGGCACAAGGGATGGAAAGGCTGGGACCTGGATTGGGGAGAATGGCGACAAGTGAGCAAGGTCATCAGGGAGAGAACACCCTGGCCCCCTCTGCCGCTTTCCTGGAGGGGAGTGCTCTAGAGCAGTGGTGGGCTCACTCACTACTTCATTCAGAGACACCCAGGACACCAGGAGACACCTGAGTCCCTTCTGTTAGGATGAGTGTGGTTTCCACAGTGATCAGAGTCCTCCTCTGGACCCTTCCTATGGCTGGGGAATCTCTCGCCCTCTTCTGACAGGCTGCCAGCCCTTTGGAGCAAAGCTCCCAGCTCTCTGAATCTCCGGAGGACAAAGAGACTGAGAACACACACACACACACACACACACACACACACGCACGCACGCACACACACACATACACACACTCCACGCCACCCGCCACTGCGACCCCCGCCCCCACCTTTAGTAGGTCTGCAGACATCAGGGACCGAGTTCTGTAAGCCCACCCCTGGGCGCTCTGGGCTCAGGGGCATGGAGTCCCCTCAATCTTCACCAAGTTTCTCTCCTTAACCCACAGGGCCTGAGATGCCCCACTCTGCTGACCTAAGCCCACCCGCCCCAGACAGCCTTTGTTCCTCAAGTCCTGGGGGGAGACGCCAGATCTTTGGGCCTAACTGCCATGTCTGAGGGCTTCTGGGAGTGGGCGGGCCCTGTGGGGCCTCCTTTTCAGGGGAAGGGAAGGGCGTGTTTGTCGGGGACTCACATTTTTTTGCGGGGGGGGGGGGGGATGGCGGTTGAACTTAGGTACCTACCAAGACACCTGTCAACACCTGGTAGTCTATCTCAGTAGGCCTGAGGCTATGCGTTCAATCCAAGGCCTCACTCACCACAGCCTCGTGAAGAGGAAGTCGGGTTTGGCACTTCCGGTCCTGTGGTGGGGCCCACGTGGTCTCCAGCTATAACTGCCGGGTGGTGCTGGGACAGTTGGCCTTCGTTCTGGAGGAGAGGAGTTCCGCGAGAGCTCACACACTCAGCTCATTGACTCTGCACCGGTGCTGGGGCCACTCCCTCTACTGAGGTGAGGCAAAGGGGCTTGGAATAAGGAGCTCATTTCCCAGAGAGTCCCCAGTAGGGAGTAAGGTGGAGCCTGAGCCTAGCATCTAAGCTTGGGACCTCCAAAGACTGGTAGTGTGGGTTGATCTGTGTGGTCTGTTTCCTGGGGGGGATGGTGCCCTCACTTCTCTGTCTTATCTTGATTACTTAGGTGTTTAGCTACTGTCCATCCAAAGGCTTGAGTCCAGCCCCTCAAAGCAAAGAACTCAAGTTTTTGAGATTCTCTTGATAAGAAGTATATGGACTCCTTCTGGTCACTACTTCTTGGGGTCTGCCAGACCTGTCCCTTTCTGGTATGGTGTGATGCAAGTAGTGGTTTCTTGACAAGAATCTCTGGTGGCCTCTCTGTAGTGTCATGTGAAGCCCCTTGATATTATCAAATGTTGTAACATTAACTGCTCTAGGACCCTAGGATTCCTCCATTTTCTGATAGGAGTCCACCCCCTTTCTCCAGTCACAGCCTGAAACATACCGAAGTAGAAAATGAGGATCCTGATATTATGTTTGTCCCTCTCTTTGTTGACATCAAGGGCATTTCCTAATTGTCTGAGGAATCAATTCATGCCTGTATTCTGTGTGATTTACTCTTATTTTCCAATTGTATTTTAGTTGATTCCTTATAGCTCTTCATCAACCACTCAAGAGGTTTCAGGTGGATATTAGTTCTGTACCTGAACTTAGTCTGCTTTGATCAATCCCAAAGTTCATGCTTTTCTGATATTTACCGTTGGTTCTGGTACCTGCGTTCTAACATGCTAACGAGGATTCCTTCAGTGAGTACATGGAACTTCTCTATTACTGTGAGGCACATTTTAAAGAATTCCACTTATGGGCACACCCTCATGCAAATTCTGTTTAACAGAGTGAGTCTTTCTCCAGGGTTTCTCTTTTTTTTATTATCTGTATGATGTTGTTCTTTGTTTATTCCTTCTTAAGTGGTTCCATGGTTGATTTTGGGGCATGGGAAATAGCAACCCCAACTTGTTCATCATCTTGGAACATATGGATAAGACAATTATCTCTGTAAATAAGGACAGGTAACATGTTTACCATTTTCCTCCTGAATAAATCTACTATACTGCTCTATTTGGGACATTTCTCTCCTAATTCTATCAGTAAATTTTTATATTTGAGCCCATAAATATAGTTTAAAGTTTCCACTAGATTCATTTTACATATTTTGCTGTTATAAATGGCAAATTTTTCATTACATTTTCTAATTAGTTATTGATTTTTGTGGCTAGGCTTCCAGTTATGCTATAATGATTTTATATGCTAGTTTTTAAAATTTTTCTTTGGATAATTGAATGTCAATTACTTTGATACTTTAATCATAGGATCATATTGTTACTGTTATGTTTCTTCTCATTATTCATATTTCTTTATTTAGGTGTTCTTGTGCATTTTTTCTTGTACATTCCAATCTAGATTTCCATATTTCTTTGCGATTTTTCCAGAAATATTTGGGTATGTTCCTAACTTTTCATATTTACATATATTTGTATGTGACAGAGAGGCCATTCTAATCAAAGTCAGGTAAAAGTTATTACAATGAACTTATGGAAAATTTTGTATGAAGAACATAATCACATTTTTTCTTGCCTATCTATTATTGCAGTAAATAGCACTACACTATTTTTTCATTTTCCTTTTCTTTTGGTACTAGAGAATGAACCCAGGGGTGCTTTACCACTTAGCTACATCCCTATTTTTTTCTTTTTTTTTTTTTAAAGATAGCGTCAGGCTAAATTGCTGAGGCTAGCCTGGTATCCTGGAACTAGCATTCCTCCTGCCTCAGCCTTTCAGGTGACTGGGATTACAGGCATGTGCTACCATACCTGGTCACTATTTTTATCTAATGCAGTATCTTTGCATTCTTTGGGCACAGGCTACTTATTAATTTGCCACTCTATACTATGAAGTTATTTATGATATTTGTCTGTGAGTTTGACAGAAATGTTCTTTTTGGGGGACATTCTTAATATAAATACTTAATATGGATGGTATTTGCATCAAAGTGAGCTAGAATGGTAAGAGAGAGGAGTATTTTCCCAATTTTTGTGGGGTTTTGAAGATTTTATTTAGTTGATTATTTTTTCTTTAAGCATTTATTGTAAGGAACCCATAAACCCACAAACCTGGCTAGTTTGGAACATTTGAGGATGCCTTGGGTTTTGATTACAGTTATAATTTGAGTTGTTCCATTATGTTTTCTATTTTTATGAGCCTATTTAGTCTTCTATATTTTGCTTATTGTTTTCTAATTTAGTTGAGTTTTTAAATTTACAGTAATATTTGCAATAAAATGATTTTATTGTTGAAATTCACAAATGTATTCGATAATACAGAGAGTGGGATCATAAAATCGATACAGCTGGCACACAATATCAAGAGCCCTCAACAGTTATAACAAGCTTGATCAGATGAAGGTTTATTTATTTGTTTATTGGCAAGATCACTCTAGAAGTTTAGAGGCGATACTTTGCACTTCCATTAGGAAATATTTTTGGTTTGTAGTCATGGAGGTTCACCATCCCAGTTGAGTGAGCTGCAGAATAATAATTGTATCATTCCTTTGCATTTATTAGCTAAAATAATTATATAGGCCGAATTGTTTTTCTTATTTACCATTTATTATCCTGATGTAATGGTAAACATATTTTATAGTGTTCTCCTTATATCTTTACGTTCCTTCTGTTGGTATAATTGGTAAAATATTATTTAACTAATATTTATTATTCTTTTTATTATAATTGATACCTTTTATAATTATAATTGATATAAAATTCTACCTTTCATTAGTTGACTCTTTCGTCTTCCAATTCATTAGTTCTTCATTTATCTTCATTATTTCCTACTTTTTAATTACTTGGGCATAACATAATGTTATTTCTGTAGCTCTTGAATGATTTGGACATTTTAATGTTTTTTGATAAATCTACATAAGGCTATAGCATCCTTTTAGGTTCCACTTGGGTAATTTTCCATAGGCCATATTCTAGAGCTTTATATGTAGTGTGCAAAATTTTAAAAGTTGAATAAATATCTACATTAGAGTCTTAGAATATTGAATATTCATATTAATGCATACTTACATATGTAATATACACAACCCCCCACACATATGTGACAAAGTACAGTTTTTGCTATAAATGAAAAGAGTTTCACATGATAAAAACTGATCATCAATATTATTGGACAACTATAACCATCAGGGGACTCCAGGAAACAGGACCTACTCTAAATATATAACTCAAAATTTAATGCTGGAAACTGTTTATTTGAGAAGCCAGTCAAGGATACTTGAATACTTAGCAACTTTCAGAAGGCACTACAATCTGTGTGATAAAGAAACAAACCAAAAGGTATTGTTCCTGGGGAGTAAGAGTTTCAGTCAGCAGCATGAGAAACCATGATTGAGCAATATGAAAGAATTTGGAGCCACATGGATGTAGCCATTGAAAGAGAACTGACTTGCTGCAGAGAGAAAAAAAAATAAAAAAAAAATAAACTGGCACTTTAATCTTCTTGGGCTGTTGTCACCTCTTGGCTGAATGTAGCCTGCATCCAGGTGTTAGAGAATACGGATCACAAGAAATTAGTGTCATATATTTTGCAGTGGGAACAGAATAGGTGGAAGCTTGAGGAATTGACCTGAGGATAACTAAGTTCAAGTCTGGCACACCTCATGGGCAAAGTAGATGAGAAAAAAACATATGTAATCTGACAAATAATAGACATTTATAAAATTAGCATTCATTTATAATAAACATTAGCAGACTAGAAAGGAATATCTACAGATATGACAGCAACAACATCCATAGTAAATACTTAATTTGGAAAGGCTTTACTTTACAATTGGGAAATAGAAAACAGTACCTGCCATCAGCATTTCTACTGAGCATTTTAAAAGATGATACTACAAACTGCTGTAATAGGAATTGGAAAAAATAAAGGAACAAAGATCAGAAAATAAGAGTCATCTTTTATTGTTAATAGGCTATTAGAATGTATGTGGATACTACTTAAGATAAACTGTCAAATTAGTATAAATATTTTTAAAAGTTGAGCATGTAAGATTGAAATATAAACATATAATTTGTTACTGTAGCAACAAATAGTATAAAGATAAAATTAAACAATATTTAACTTTCAAATATGTGTAATAAAAATTCTGGTATTCAAGATATACATGCACATTCACACACATTTTATATATATGATATATACATATATTGAGAGAAATTAATGAAAACTCAAGTAAGTAGTGACTTGTTATATTTGTGTGAATTTTCAAAATTATAGACAGGCTCATTATTCTCAGATTTAGTCTATAGTATATGGTAATTCCCATTCCCCTAAAAGAAACTTTGTTTATTATATGTATGAAACTTTTTAGGCTGATTCTAGATTTTAAATTTACTTGCAAATGTCCCTAAAGTGTCAGCATACTCTCAAGAAAGAAAAACAATGAGGACAAACTCTGATAGGTATTAAGAATCATTTTGTAAAATCTAGAAATTATTTTTTACAGTTTCACAGATAAGCAAATAGGCCAATAGAACACAATGTAATATCCTCAAATAGACTCACTTATACATGAATCCCTGATAATAAAAAATGCCATCTTTGGTAGTAGGGTAAGAATAGTTTTTTAGTCAGCTTTTTCAATGCAGTGACCAAAATACCTGAACAGAACAATTAGAGGAGGTAAAGTTTATGTTGGGGCCTCATAGTTTCAGAAGTGTCAGTCCATAGAAGGTTGACTCTATTCCATGAGGCTTGAAGTGAGGCAAAATATCAAAGAAGAGGAGTGTGGCAGAGGGAATTGTCTCACATGATTATCATGAAGCAGTGAGAGACTCAACTAGCCAGATATAAAATATATACTCCAAAAGCAGGCCCACAGTGCCCACCTCCTCTAGTCATATTCTGCATGCTTTAAGTTACCACTGAGTTAATCCCCATCAGAGGATTAATTCATTAATTGGGTTAAGGCTCTCATAACCCAATAATTTCACCTTTGAATGTTCTTGCATTTTTATTACACATGAGATTTTGGGGGACACATCACATCCAAACCATAACAAACACTATTTTTAACTAAGATAGGATAAAGGAAGAACTGGATATCCAAATAAATAAGGCAAAGCAACTGGAACATTCCTTCACAGTATAAATAAATATCCATCCCAAGAGGGATTAAACTTTCCTTTAAATATTTTATTAATAAAAATTTTCAAACTTATATATAGAAGAGCAAAAATAATGATTTTTTAAAAAATATTGCATTAATTAGAAAGATAACAATATGGGTTAAATAGGGCATCTGGAAATAAAATAACTGAAAGACAGAGGTAAAATCAGTTCACTGAGTAACAGAAGGGCTAGGAAAACTGTGAAATAGTTCCATCCATGTTGTCCCAAATGATATTTCATTATTTTTATTATTAAATAGTATTTAATTGTTTATATGCACCATGGTTCTTTATCCATTCATCAGTTGATGGACACTTTAGTCATTTTCATTTCTAGGCTGTTGTGAAGAGTGCTACAATAAATATAGGAGTGCAAATGTCTTTTTTTGTATTGGAAATTTAACCCAGGGAACCTCCACCACTGAGCTACATACTCCTCAGCCCTTTTATTTTTCATTTTGAGACAAAGTCTCATGAAATTGCCAAATTGGCCTCAAACTTGTGATCTCCTGCCTCAGCTTCCCCAGATGCTGAGATTGTACTGCAGATGTCTTCTCTATATACTGATTTTAATTCCTTTGGATATATACCTAGTAGTGGGTTTGCTGGATCATATGTTACTTGTATATTTAATTTCTCAAGGAACCTACATAGTATTTTACATCATGACTTGACTTACTTATATTCCCACCAACAGGGTACAAAGGTTGCCTTTTTTCTACATCATCACTAACACTTATTTTCATTTGTGTTTGTGATTGTAACCATTTATACTAGGGTGAGGTGATATCTTACTGTGGTTTTGATTTGCATTTCCTTGGTGATCAGTGATTTTTTTGAGATTCTTTTTCATAAAACTCTTGGTCATTTGTATGTCTTGTTTTAAGAGATGTCTTTTTAGATCTGTTTCCTGTTTATAATTGAGTTATTTGTTTTTATGTTACTGAACTTTTGGAGTTCCTTATATATTTTGGATATTAGCTGTAAGATGTAGATTTTGAAAATTCTTTTTTTATTGGGTAGGTGGTCTCTTTGCTCTGTTGATTATTTACTGTGCAGAAACTTTTCAGTTTTATGGAATGCATCTTGTCCATTTTTTTTTTTTTGCTTTTCTTTCCTGTGCTTTTGGAGTCATCTTCAAAAATGTATTTCACCATTCCAAAATCATGAAGTCTTTCTCCTATATCTTCTGCTAATAGTTTCAGAGCTTCAGTTCTTACATTTAAATTTTAATCCATCTTGAGTTGATTTTTGTATCTGGTAAAAAGTAGTTATCTAGTTTCAGGTTTTTTTTTGCATTTGGATATTCTATTTTCCTAGCACAATTTATTGGCAAAACTGTACTTTCTTCAATGCATGCTTTTAGGAGTTTTGTTGATAATTGTCTGTAAACATGAGAGTTTACTTCAAGGCTCTCTGTTCTGTTGCAATGGTCTTTGTGTCTGTTTGTATGCCAATACAATGATGTTTTGATTATTATAGCATTGTAGTAAATTACTACATTTTAAAATTACAGTAAATTTTAAAATTTACTAATTGCC
Source organism: Urocitellus parryii (assembly GCF_045843805.1). Taxonomy (NCBI): domain Eukaryota; kingdom Metazoa; phylum Chordata; class Mammalia; order Rodentia; family Sciuridae; genus Urocitellus; species Urocitellus parryii. Next base: position 111,685,745 of record NC_135547.1, read on the forward strand.
TCTTGCTTTATTCTTTTCACTCAAGATGACTTTGGCTATTTGATGTTTTCTGTAGTTCCATATAAATTTCAGTATATATTTTATTTTATTTTTAATTTAATTTTATTTTTTATACAAATGGAGGACAACTTTTCATTTCTTTGGTTGCATATGAGGTAGAGTCACACCATTCATGCAATCATAGCTGTATATAGAGCAATATTGTCCATCTCATTCCACCATCTCCTCCTCCCATACCCCTTCCCCTCCCCCCTGATTAATCCAAAGTTTCTCTATTCTTCTCTTGCCCCCCCCCATTATGGATTAGCATCCACTTATCAGAGAAAATATTTTTCCTTTGGTTTTTTGGCTTACTTCCCTTAGCATGATATTCTCCAACTCCTTCCATTTACCTGTACATGCCATAATTTAATTCTCCATTATGGCTGAGTAATATTCTAGTTTCTTTATCCATTCATCTATTGAAGGGTATCTAGGTTGCTTCCACAGTTAAGTTATTGTGAATTGAGCTGCTGTAAACATTGAGGTGGGCTGAATCACTGTAGTATGCTGTTTTTAATTCCTTTGGGTATATACCAAGGAGTGGGATAGCTGGGTCAAATGATGGTTTCATTTCAAGTTTTATAAGGAATCTCCATACTGCTTTCCAGAGTGGTTGTACTATTTTGAAATCCTACCAGAAATGAATTAGTGTACCTTTCCCCCCACATCCTAGCCAGCACTTATTGTTGCTCAAATTCTTGATAATTGCCATTCTGACTGGAGTGAGATGGAACCTCAATGTAGTTTTAATTTGCATTTCACTAATTGCTAGAGATGTTGAACATTTTTTTCATATATTTGTTGATTGATTGTATTTCTTTTTCTGTGAAGTGTATGTTCAGTTCTTTAGCCCATTTATTGATTGGGTTATTTGGGTTTTTGGTGTTTAGCTTTTTGAGTTCTTTATATATGCTGGAGATTAGTGCTCTATCTGATGTGCATGTGGTAAAAATTTTCTCCCATTCTGATGGCTCTCTCTTTTCACTATAGAGGTCTTTCACTTCTTTTGATAAATTGATTCCCAGATATTTTATTTTATTTGAGGCTATTGTGAATGGGGTAGTTTTCCTAATTTCTCTTTCAGTGGATTCATCACTGATGTATAGGAATGTGTTGATTTATAAGTGTTGATTTTTATATCCTGCTATTTTTATATCCTGCTATTTTGCTGAATTCATTTATTAGTTCTAGAAGTTTTCTGGTGGAATTTTTTGGATCTTCTAGTTATAGAAGCATGTCATCAGCAAATAGTAATAGTTTGAGTTCTTCTTTACCTATTTGTATTACTTTAATTTGTTCCTTCTGTCTAATTGCTCTGGCTAGAGTTTCAAGGATGATGTTGAATAGAAGTGGTGAAAGAGGACATCTTTGCTTTGTTTCAGTTTTTAGAGGGAATGCTTGTCAATTTTTTCTCCATTTAGAATTATGCTGGCCTTGGGTGTAGCATATATAGATTTTATAATGCTGAGGTATGTTCCTACTATCCCTAGTTTTTCTAGTGTTTTGAACATGAAGATTTGCTATATTTTGTCAAATACTTTTTCTGCATCTCCTGAGATTATCACATGATTCTTGCTTTTAAGTCTATTAATATGATGAATTATGTTTATTGATTTCCATATGTTGAAACAACTCTGCATCCTTGAGATTAACCCCACTTGATTGTGGTGCACTATATTTTTAATGTGTTTTTGTGCATGATTTGCCAGAATTTTATTGAGAATTTTTGCATCTATATTCATCAGGGATATTGTTCTGAAGTTTTCTTTCCTTGATGTGTCTTTGTCTGGTTTTGGTATCAGGGTGATATTAGCCTTATAGAATGAATTTGGAAGGGTTTCCTCCTTTTCCATTTGATGGAATACTTTGAGGAGTATTGGTGTTAATTCTTATTTGAATGTCTTGTAGAATTTGGCTGAGAATCTGTCTATACCTTCTTTATTAAGTTTTTGTTTGGACGATCTGTCTAGTAGTGAGAGAGGTGTGTTAAAGTCACCCAGTACTATTATGTTGTGGTTTGTTTGCTTCTTGAAATTGAAAAGGGTTTTATTGATGTATGTAGATGCTCCATTTTGGGGGAATACATATTTATGATTGTTATGTCTTGTTGATGTGTAATTCCTTCAATGAAATGTCCTTCTTTGTCCCTTCTGGTTAACTTTGGCTTGAAGTGCACTTTGTCTAATATTAGGATAGAAACCCCTGCTTGTTACAAGTTCCATGTGAATGATATGTTTTTTTCCCATCCTTTTACCTTCAATATTTGAATGCCTTTGGCTATCAATAAGTCTCTTGGAGACAGTGTATTGTTGGGTCTTGTTTACTAATCCATTCTGTGGGTCTATGTCTTTTGATTGATGAGTTTAGGTCATTTACATTAAATGTTATTGTTGATATATGATTTTTATTTCTTGTCATTTGATTTATTTCTGTTTTTGAATTTGAAGTGGTTTCTCCTTTTATTAATTATTCTGCTAGTTTAGTTTCTCCCTTTGCTTTTTCATTTCTTCTTCATGAAATATTTTGAGTGAATTTTTTTAAAAAAATATTTGTTTTATTTTTAGTTGTAGGTAGACAAATAACCTTTTTATTTTATTATGTGATACCAAGGATCAAACCCAGTGCCTCACACATGCTAGGAAACTGTTCTACCACTGAGCCACAACCCCAGCCCTTGAGTATGTATTTTAGTGCAGTATTTCTTGTGTGTTATTTTAACTTTTGTTTATACTGGATTTTCTTTTTTCATTGTCAATTCTGAAGCTTAATTTTGCTGGGTATAGTATTCTTGGCTGGCATCCTTTTTTTTCAGAGATTAGTTTATATTATTTCCAATACTTCTTAGCATTGAGGGTCTGAGATGAAAAATCAGATGAGATCTAGATTGGTTTTCCTCTAAATTTGACCTATCATTTTTCTTGGGCAATCTTTAAAATACCATTCTTATTCTGTAGATGATGCATTTTCATATCAATGTGGTTTGGTGTGGTTCTCACGTAATTTTGTACATTGGGGGTCCTCTAAGCCTCCTGTGTTTGATTTTGTATTTCATTCTTTAGGTTTGGGAAATTTTCTTCATTGAAAATATTCTGCATTCCTTTGGTTTATATTTCCGAGTCTTCATTTTCCCCAATACACCTTAAATTTGGTGTTTTCCGGGTACCACATATTTTGTCTTTTTGCCTAAAACTCTGCCTTCTAATTGGTGTAGTCTGTTGGTGATACTTTCATTTGAATTTTTAATTTGTTTTATTGATTTCTTCATTTTGATGATTTCTGCTTCATTTTTTTTTTTTCAAAATCTCTGTCTCATTATTGAAACCATGTTTTACTTGTATTTTCTCTCTAATTTCACTCCTTATGTTGGCCTTTATCTGACAGAGTAGTTGAACTATATACATTTTAAACTACTTTTCTGACATTTCTTCCACTGTGGTATTGATGGATTCTGTTATTGAAGTACTTGGTTTGTTTGGGGTGTTTTTTGCTCTTGCTTTTTCATGTTGTTTGTGGATCTACCCATCTAATAGTATGGATCTGAAGTACAGTTTCTATCCTGTATGCTTTCCAGTACCTTGCCATTTAGGGGAAGACAAATAATAGCAATAACCAACGTAAACAATATTCAGTATTAAATCAAATAGTTCCTGCTATGATGTCTACAATGTTGTCACAGTAAACAGAAATGGTATGATCTGTTACTGCTGCAATAAAAATAGTATGTTTGCAGAATGGTTTACAATTTCAAATGGTGGACAGAGAGAAAACAGAAGTGATATAGGATGTGATGATTATGAGGGAGGAGGAGATAATATAGATGTAAAAATATTAAAGGAAGAGTGAAAGAGAAAATGGAGATTGGCCATTAGCAGAAGAAAAGAGGAAGAGAATCAGGGGAAACAGATAAGTGAGAAAAAATATATAAAGTAAAATTTTAAAAATAAAAATATAATAATATAAAACAAAATGGAAATATAATAATGAAACATCCCTAGCCTTCAAAAAACTGATTTATGGAAAATAACTGTCTTTGCTGGGTACATGGTGTACACTTCTAATACTAGTGGCTTAGGAGGCTGAGACAGGTGGATTGTGAATTCAAAGGAAGCCTTAGAAAAAGCAAGGCACTCTGTGAGACCCCGTCTCTGAATAAAATACAAATAAGGCTGGGTTGTGGCTCAATAGTTGAATGACCCTGAGTTCAATCCCCAACACTGCCCCATCCAAACAAACAAACAAACAAACAAACAAAAAACAACAACAAAAAACTGGCTTCAAAAATGCTAGAAATGAGAAAAATGTGAATATGAATATATATACAAGTACATGAACCATTAAGGTCACACTTAATCAGAGGGAAAAAAAGGAAAAAAATCTCAATGAAAAGTTAAAGAATTGTTTCTGTTGTAGTTCAAAAGATTCTCAGCTTCCCTTCTCAGCAATGTTAGGTGAGGTTGCTAGAGTGAGAGAGTTAATCCTGTAGGCAGAACTCTTGGAGTCAGGGTTTAGGCTTAAATAGGCCTGAGTCTTTTCATTGAATGTCAGTTGGCCTGGAGATTTTAAATTAGTGCACCTTCAGGGACCAGCAATAGACAGTCCATGCTGGAAGACTACCCCAGGGATCTCCACTTTGTTCCACTCATGGGGTGGAGGTACAGTTCTTAGTACACTATGTCACCTGTGGACCCCACATTTCCTGGTCTCAGGTTCAGTCTCCAAACTTGATCTCTCCTGTCTTTCCCTTATGAATTCCTGGCCAGGTGCATCTCTCCCAGACTGTCCTGCAAGCATCCAGGTTTGAGAGAGAGGGGGAGAGCTGGGTAGGATTCCATGACCAGTAGTCTCCTGTGTAAACCTCTCATCATTTTTTACTTTCTGTTTGTCATTTAGGCATGCTCTACTCTATATCATGCAGTATGGGTTTACCAGGCCTGTATTTTGGGCCAAACTATTTTTTTTTTTTTGCCAGGAATTGGCTTCCTAGCTTCTGGCACTCATGCCACAACCGCAAAATTGTCCCTTGCTCTATCCTCTATGTGCCACTGGGAAAGATGAAGTCTCTTTCCCACACGAGGATATTGTGCAGTTCCTTTCATTTTAGTTAGGCAGTGTTTTTGATCTTGAAACTCTCTACCCAGACATACCTCAGTCCTCCTAGAAATGCGGGTTCCTTTAATTCCCTTATCCTTCAACTTTGATCATAGAGGGATTTCTTCACCTGGTGCCTCTTGCCATGGCAGAAGCTGTGGCACTAATGATTTCTTCCTTATTTTATTATTTCCATCCTCCTGAGTCCCCGATCTACTTAAGTTTCTAGTATTAAATTACAGTAATGTCCCTCCCTTGTTATTGTTCATTCACCTTGCTGAGAAGCTCCTTGTCTGCTTTCTTGGTTTCACACCATGTAGTCACCAGGAAAATGACCTTCTCTATTCTACCATCTCAAAAAACCTAGAGTTTAAATTTCATGCTAGTGTTTTTGTTTGATTTATTTTTACAATGACACTGGCAATTAGCAAGCCATGGAGGTAGTATATTCTACAAATAATTGACTCAGAAATTGTGGAATCCAGGATGGTTTTACCTTTAGGATCTGAGAAAACTGGATATCCAATAAGGTATATTCAGGAAAGAGCTGAAGAATTCTTTCCTCTTCTGTTTATTTGAAATATCTTAGGGAGAATTGGTACTACTTTTTCTTTAAATATTTGGCAAAATTCAGAAGTGAAGCCATGTGATCTTTGATTTTTCTTTGATACTTTTAATTAATAATTCAGAAGTATTTATTTCACCATTGCTTTTGATTCATCTTTTTAGGTTTTCTATTTTTTCATGATTCATATTTGACAAGGTATATGTGCCTAGAAAATTTTTCATTTCTTCCAGATTGTCAAATTTGTTGGTATATTCTTGTTTAAAAGAATCTCTAATGATTGTGTTTCCATGGTATCAAGTATAATTTTTCCCATTTTCTTTCTGATGTGAGTCTTTTCTTTTTTTTCTTAGTTTATTAAGAGTTTGTCTGTTTTCTTTTCAAAGAACTACCTCATGGTTTTGTTGATCTTTTTTTACTCTCTATTTCTGTTCTGATCTTTATTTAATTTTCTAAATGGAGTGTCTGAGGAATTCCTTGGGGGAAAAGGCATCAAATATTATTATATCAAACCTTCTGAAAGAAAAAGGTTGTGACAGGACATGGCAGTATTATACCATGTTGGAAAAGCACACCCAGCTGAAAAAAACAATCTATATATTACTTTGGTCCAAAGGGGATAATGATACTTGTTTAATTTTGTCATAGACTAATAAAAATAGTTTACCAAAAGGATAAGTCATAACCATTTGCACAATATCTTTTGTTGAGAGCTTCATTAAAAGAAATAAAACAGATTATAAAATAACGAGAAAAGAGGGGATTATAAAAATACATAATAAAGCAGTTGCCTTGTAATGTTCCCAAACTTCCAATAAAGAAGGAAGGTAATATTATTTTATTTTAGACATAGAATAATGAATACCTTTATTACATTAGCTAATTCAGGAGGGAGGAGGACTCATTTTCCTTCTGGGACTTGATTTTCATTAGATAGAAGAACTCCAGCTCCTTGACCTTTAGTGCACACAGCCATTTGCTGGGCCATAGTGACCATTTTGACACAATACAGGCAAGAAGCTTGCCCTGCTAGAACTTCTCCTCCAAAAGAGTACAGAATTTTCCATCTGTTTTCCTTTCATTGTATTTCTTTTTAATTTTATTTACTAGTTTGTTTGTTTAAAATCTCTTCCTCCTCAGGAATCAGCTTGGCTGCCGTTTTGCAGCCCATGGACTGTGAATAGTCAGACCTATGCCACTCTGTTGGTATGGTGTACTGTTGATAGCATAAGGCAGTTCTTCACCAGGATTTAGGGACATGCCAGGTCATTATTGGATGTATTATAGACAACATCAATGATCCTTATTTTGTGAGTCAACACTCAGAGGCCCAGGAGAAGTTCCTCACATCCAACCTCAGGACACAGTGCTTCTTGTTGATTTATCACACATGGACTTTGTTTATGCAGCAGGGACCACTTTTCATGTTGGCAGCAGGACATCCTATCTTATACTTCTTGTGGCAGGACTTTTTCTTGTGGCACTTGTGCCAGGTGTCCTATGAAATGCCCATTGTTCAGCTCTAAATGAAAAGAGCAGAAGTTACATTTTAGAGAAACAGTTGACCATGATCTAGAATTTAAATGAATTAAATGCATTGTTCTGTTAACCCTTTTAGCCACAACTGTACATGTATTCTGACTTGTTACTTGAGTATCATTATCTGCAATGTCTTTTGTCCTTATGTATGATCTAATTTTTCTCTGTTTTATTTTCTTTTAAAAATATTTTTAGTTCTAGATGGGCATAATACTTTTATTTATTTTTATGTGGTGCTGAGGATAGAACCCAAGAGCTCTACCACCGGGCTGCAACCCTAGCCTCTCTCTGTTTTCTTAATCATACATGTCTATATTTTTATTTGTGTTTTCTTACACAGGAGCTACTATTTATGGCAATGAATTCCTGAAGGGTTTTGTGGTTCCTGCCAATTTCTAAAATCATTTATAGAAAAATGTAGAGAAATTAGAGAATTCTATAATTATTTAGAATGTAGAAAAAAAAGAAAAGAGGAGTGAGATTTTTCCCCCAACATTTTTTTTTCCTTAGGGTATTTACTTTAGAAAACTTGTAAATGTAAAACCTTTCTCTTTTAAAAGCTGAATAAACCAATTGCCAGTTTTATAACCCAGGAATGTTTCCCTTTGGATGAAGCAATTAGCCACCCCAATTACTAGGTAAATTTAGGAATAATTATGTGTGACAAATGGTGCCATCAAATCCTTTTACTTAAAGACTAGTTATCTTTTATCTTAAGGATCAGCATGTGATAGGTTGTTTGCTGGATATATAAATAAAAGGAATTTATTTCTGTTTTAGCTATCTCTTTAGCAAATTTCCTGTAATGTACATCATATTCCAGGTTAATGATTATTTGATAATAAAACTTTTTGTTCCTTTATGATAATTCGAACTTTATCTAAGTCCTATAATCTTATAAAACCAGTGAAGATTTAAAAATCCCCCTACCTTCTTTATGTTCCAGAAAAAGGCTTACTGCAGTGAAACATCCTTGCCAACCTTACTTACATAAGACTTATGGATAACTTCCTTGTTTATATTGACAAAGCTAGACACACCCTCAATATTCTGTTTCCTTTGTCTTGTACATGATTAACGGAACCACTTGGCCTTGTTGATCAGTGAAAACAAAATGTTTGTTACCAAACTTGTTAAGCTTTTCTTCTTTCTCCAGGTTCCTGAACTTTGTCTCAATATCATCAGAGCCAGCATCAAACACCTCTTGAGAATAGGTTGGTGTTGAAATAAAATATTGTGTGATCTCCTGTCAAACCACATTATACTTTCACCCCACTTCCTCACACAGCTGGATCTTTCTAGCTTTTGTTTACTCCTCTATTTAAATAATGTTTTATAGCACTGTAAGATTACTATAGTTAGAAACAATTAATTGAATATTTCCATGTAGATTATAGGGTTTTGCATGTTCCCAACATGAAGAAATGATGTATGTCTGAGGTTACCCTGATCTGATCATTGGAATGCTATACTATATCTTCTAAATATTTATAATTACTATGTGTCCAGTAAAATATAATAAAAATTTTAAAGAAGATATTTTTTGGTAACTCTTGAGATACTTGTCAATCCTATAGCCACTATGTTCTATTACAGTGTAGTCCCCTTCCCCTTATTTTAAAAGTCCCTTTCCATACCAGAAGTAATTCATTTTTTAAGGAAAACCTTCTCCTTACTGAGACTGAATTTGTTATTTGTCATATTTTATAAAGAGGAATTTTTGAGTTAGAGAATATTTTGTTTTTAATCATCTCTTTAACATAATAATGTAATCATGTAGGTGATATCTTATCACATCCCCCATAATATATTTGTTAAAAGCAAGTCACAGGACTAACCACACTTAGAGCATACAAAGACATGAACACTAAGGTAGATCTGATGGGAGTCCCATGAGATTATTAGCCAGTCTACTTTCTGTTCCCCAAAGTTTCCTCGCTTTACCTTATGCAAAATGTATTTACCTTCCTCCAATATCCCAAAAATTCTGACTCCATTACAATATCTGCTAAAAATCCAAGTCTTATCTAAATGAGGTCCAGATACAGTTCTAGCTGCAGGCTCCCAGGGTGTAGGATACTTTATTAGGCACACCAGCTGGACACACTCTCTGTATGTGGACCTGTGAAACAGAAGAGGCAAGTTATCTGTCCTATTTTGTGTGCAATATTTCATTTTATTTACATCTATTTTCTCAGTCCTTAATCTTTACTTCTGATTTCTTTTGTATTTACAGAGAAACACCTACTTGATACTGTGTTATCCTATTCTATATGATAAAATATGATGGAAGATTTCCAAATTTGATTTTTAAAAATAGCATAGTTTGTACTCTTAAACCTGATACACAGTGACAGATACATAATTAAAGTGGTGATTCATATAATTATATTCTGAATCTATTTAAATTCCTATTAAAAGGAAAAACATTAGAAATTAACTAGAAAGAAAAAAATTATGAACCAATGAGTAAAAGAATGAATTAAGAAATGCTTGAAAGAGAAAGAAAGAAAAAAAAAAGAAAAATTTTCAAGATACTACATAAAACAGGAAGGCAAAATAATAGATCTTGTGTTCTTTCCAGTCTAATACTTCACTACTTAGAATGTTGACAACTCTCTTCAATAACAAAATAAAGAAATTAGTTCAGATTCATTACAGGTGGGAGAAGTAGTTGATCATAGGTTCAGATTCATTACAGGTGGGAGAAGTAGTTGATCATAGCTCTGGAACATGTATTATCCATTGTGGTAGTGCCAAATTCAGTCCTGCTTTCTTCCTGATCTCTCAAAACCTCCTGATACAGATTTGGGAAGGAGCCAGTGGTAGTACCATTGATCTTGGTCAAAACTTTTAGGACTCTTATTTTGTTTATTTCAGCATGGGTTCTGGGACCCACAAGAATTCGTAGTATGGAGGATCAATTTTGGGCACTTGCTTGTACTCCAGATACATTTCGTGCACCATATCTCTGGGGAGATTTCTTGATTCCCATAGATGAAGTACATCCTTTGAATCTGCATCATATTGATAATCAAAAATTCATATACTTCCTATTCAGGAAGGTGATTGCTCATCATGAAGACCATGCATAGCAGAATCATCAAAAAATATTACTCTTGGGTAGCATATTACCACAACTCATACTTCTCTTGTAGAGTTATAACTTGGTGACACAAGCAGCCAGAAGACATGGGAAGAGTGACTGCTAGGGTCAACATCCTTCAATTCAAGGGCCAAAGACCAGCTCCATGTGTTTAAAATAACAAGACAGTATCTCTCACCCCAAAGTTTAACAAGAATGTAAAGAATGGTAAAATATATATCTATAACAATGCAAGTCATTCATACATATTAATCTAGGAAACTAAGAATTGCTGTAACATTTTTGAAATGGAACTTCAGCAGTATTTGTAAATATTTTCAGTCTTTATACTCTTTGACTTTAACCCAATTTTTGTTTTGCTGTGACTTATTAGAAAACATATATACTTTTCCCCAGGATTTCATGTCCAAAGTTGTTGATTTCAATTTTATTAATAGCAACAAGTGGTAATTAGCTTGAAGTTCCATTAGGAAGAAAATGTTGAATGAATTATTATACAAACATACTTAGAGTGCCAGAGAGTAGGTGGATCTCTATGCTGTCATGGAAATATTCTAACTGACAAAGTCAAGAAGCAGAATGGGATGTGCATGATTACCCATGTGTGTTAAAAAATTAATACATTTTTAGCACTTCTATATATGAAAAAAGCCTCAGATCATCTTTAAAATGACACACAGCAGATTGTTAATTGTGGTCATTTCTGAAGAGGTGTCTGAATTTTGAAAAAAAAGGAGAGACATTGTAATTTAGCTGTGCTAGAATTTTTCATAATAAGGATATATGTATTATCTTCATAATTAAATATTTAACTATATTTAAACACAGAAATAGTAGTTATGCATTAGTCAGATAGTAAATGAAAGCTGATGCAACAAAGAAAACCTGGAAATGAATGACTTAAAATAATAAAAGTTCATTTTTCATACTCATAAATTCTTATGTGGAATATACTTTTAAAGAACGAAAGCATAAAAATATTTTTCTTTGCCACAGTGATCTACTATGTTAATTTTTCAAATAGCTAATAAATATGACTGGAACATTTACATGGGAGATTTCATACTATCTCAGCTGGTTTTTATGTCATCTGTTTTTTCACCTTCTCCCTGCTGCATATAATACTGCTGGGGAGTGTCCAAATTTGTCCCAATTCTCCTTTCCTTTTCTCTACATGTTATTCTTCCAAGGACATTTAGTACCTCTATGAAACCCCATTTACACTCCAATGAATCCTAAATTATTCTTTCTAGAATATACTTTCTCACCTGTGTCATAATCTTAAAAAACATCCTACTTAATACTTTCTTGTATGCTTAATGTGTATTAATAACTTAACATGGCCAAATGAGAACTCTCACCTCTATCACTAACAACTAGTCTTCCTCTGCTCAATAAATGCCATCATTGTACATGTACTATTTCAAGACAAATATGCATAGGTCATTCTTGGTTCTTCTTTTTCCTATACCTCATTTGCAGAGTAGGCACCTGATTATCTACTGAACTACACAGACTACAAAAGAGATTCATGAACAGTTTGTGATCAAGCTAGAGCCAGGCATACACTTATATTAAAATCAAATTCTTGGTCCATTTTCCAGACCATTCTTTTTGTATGAATCTTTTTAGTATTGCCATAGTAACAGAGTAAGTGTTAGTGCAACATTTCTTGCAATCTTCATGTACTAAGAGGATAAGGGGAGTCCATTTGTTCCATTACCATCTTATCCAATACACTGTAGGCTAATTTACCATAATATACATAATTGATGCTTTAATATATTATTGATACTTCAGTTAATGCTTCATGTAGGTATATGTAAGCCAAATGACTCTGCCTGTGCTACATGTTCTATGAAGTAGAATGGGGAGGGGCCTGAGATTATTCCAGAGGGAATAATATGTCACTTCCATTACAAGTCTCCACTCACACATACACACAAACAAACACACATACACACAGTTTTTCTTTGTTGATTTTTTAATGGATGCTTACTTTTTTTCGCATTGTTTAGTGTGTTGGGTGGAAGCTGGGGGACACACTTTGTTTCCTCCACATATTTCAATAAACTAAAAATTATTTAAAAACCTTGTGTGGGTAGGTAGGAATCTTCACTGACTGATCCAGTGATATAGACTGCTTACACATGTGATTCCTCATCTCAAGGGTCCCTATTTCATTGACAAGGGCTGTTACTAATGACAGGTAGATTGAATAAGGTAGTCTCCCCATTAGCCCAGGAAGGAGAACAAGACACTATGTGAATGAGCACTTGAACTTCCATAAACTGTTACATACTAGGTGCTTGATAAAAGGGCAAATAATAGAGTTTGTTATGAAAACATCTTCATTGCTTGGTGGAATTTTCTGAGGAGACATCGTTTGTCTTGCAGTTATCCATATTCTTGCCAGCCTCTTACAGGTGCTTTCAAATAAAGTATTGCATTCTTTTTTTACTGTTTTCATAACTGCATTTTTAATTATACATAATAGTGGGGTTCATTATGACATATTCCTATGTGCACATAGCACTATTTGCTCTAATACATTCCCCAGTACTTTTCCCCCCTCATCTCCTCCCTCCCTCTGTTCCTTTTCTTCTACTTTTCTGATCTTCTATTTATTTATAAAAATATTTTTCATCGATGTATCATAATTATGAAGTGGAAATCATGATATATTCATACATTCATATAGCTATTTGGGTCTATTTTATTTCTGTTCTTTATCACTCTCTTCCTTCCTCCCCATTGATTCTCTACCTCTACTCTATTGATCTCCCTTTTACTCTTGCCTCTAATTTTCATTTTTTTCAGCTTTCATTATTTATTTTTAAAAACCTTTATAAAACTTAAAAATTTTTTAAAAACTTTATTCTGTTGTAAAGTACCTACAAAATTCACAACAAAATACAAAATTATACTAAAAGCTTTTCCTTGATATCCCATTATCAGCACTGGTTTTGAATATTTTATTGGATACCCAAACAATTATAATAAAACAAGAAAGGAAATAAAATGTCACACTTCACTGTCAGAAAATCAAAAATAATCAACCCCAAATGATTAGTTAAGAAAATGAGTAAAGCAATGGTCCTGGATACAAGATTAACTAGCCAGAGTTCTCCAGAGAATCCTGAGATTGAGAGATTAATGAAATGGCTGGTAACAATTGTAGAGATCAGCAAGCCTGAAATCTGCAAGATGAGCCAGCAGGCTGAAAATTCAAGAGTCGACATTGTTGGGCTGGGGCTGTAGCTCAGTGGTAGAGCGCTTGCCTTGCAGGTGTGAGGCCCTGGGTTTGATCCTCAGCACCACATAAATATAAATAAATAAAATAAAGGTACTGTGTCCATCTACAACATATATGGCTGACACTGCAAGCCAGTAGACAAAGAGCTCAGGCAGGATTTCTGTATTACAATCTTGAGACAGAACAGCTTCTTCAGGATAGTTGTCTTTGCTCTTGAGACTCATGATTGGATATGATTGGATATATCCTTCCCATGTTATGGAAGGTAATTTGCTTTATTCAAATTCTAATGATTTTCGAGAATTGTTTTTAATAAAGAGCTTTGCAACATCTTGAATGGTGTTTCAAAACAATTGGGCACTATAGCCTAGCCAAGTTGACAAATAAAATTTAACGTCACAGTCCACCCCTTGGTAATGTAGAATCTATATCTCCTTAAAATGTATTTAAATTATAAAGGCAATAAGGAAGTCATACTTTCTCCTGATAAGAAACAACTTTCTTGCATGCAAGATACACCAGAGGAGGATGCAAAGTTCATGAGTTATTATCACTCTTCTCTTCATTATCCTGTCATTTATATACTGAGATGTAAATTAACAAAACTTATATATGAAGTAAATGCATTTTATATTATATAATAAGGGGATTGAGAGAAAATAAGAATCCTATACACATGTAAAAATAAGGAACAAATATAACAATTACAATATTACAATTAATTTTTAAAAAGACTCAGTGAAATCTCAGCAGGGAGGGTTCAACTTTTGCTCAGTTGGACCTTTTTACACTGACCTCACTGCATTTAGTCTCAAGAGGATGAGACTCCTATGTTCCTATTTGTTAATGTCATAATCTTACAAATTCTAATCTTCAACATGACTGAGGTACTAGATAAAGGAGAAATTATTAGAATTCATAATAGTCTTCTCTATCCCTGGTAGAATTTCTAAGAAGGCCAAATTTGGGTTGAAATTCTCCATTGGTTTTTGAGAGCCTACTAGGTGATTGGTGCTTTGTAATACAGAATCAAATCAAATTTTCAAAAGGAACCTATACAATCTCAGCAGGGAAAAGCTCAACTTCAAGTGAAGACACTAAGTAGCACCTTTCTTGTATTGACCTTTGAATAAATTCTAGGGTCTCAATATATTGAGAATGTGCTCCTTTCTTTTGTGCCTGGTGAAAATCTTAAAATCTTTTGAACCCTACATACTTCAACATGACTGAACATGCAGGATACATTTTTACAAGTGCCATTAGGCACAAGGCAAAACCAGGATTCTCCTCTGGAGCAACTAATAATTCACCATCCTTTTGATGCCTCTTATTTTTCTTTGCTGATAAATAATAGTATGTCTGCTAAGAAATACCTTTTCCCCTCTTGAAAGAATTCTAGGGTGTTTTGAGGAATTCAACCACAGTATATTTGGTTATATAGTCATTTTCATGGCCTTTCCTCATCTTCAACTAATGAGGGAGGCTAGATTTTTGATTATCTACATAAGCTCACCCATGTGTGTATTTGTTCAGTTGTGAGGATCAAACATATCCATTTAAAAACCTACTGATAATATTTAGATTGCTTATTTAACTATATCCCAAGAGCAAGTATTTTCCATGCAAAATCAGAAATCACATGCTAATCACCAACTGATTTGGAATAGATTTTGAACCTATTGTAGAAATGTGGGATGGGACATCTAAAGAAAGTTGGAATGCTCTAAGTCCAGGGGTGGGCAGGTGATTCTGAGCCACCAGTTTTATAGGAAGCAAGGGTGAAAGGGTGAACCATTCGGGGAAGGCAGTGAAGATAAGGTTCTTATCAGCAGATATGGTTCCAGTTTGGACATGAAAGCACACTGAAGAATGCACAAGGGAAAGGTTTACTCATTGTGAGAATGTGCTGGTATAAGACTCATGTGCCAGCACCTGGGAAAAGTCTATGCTTAAGGAAACCTGGGGCTAGGCACAGGAAGATCCTCAGAAAATGAAGTCCAAAATAATCCCTACCTTAGCCTTATTCTTATATTTACCTTCTTTCTTTAGGCCTGCTTTTGGTACTTTGGCTACAGAGTACTGCCATTTTAATAGTCTGTAATATTTTTGGAGTAGTGAAAATAATATTTAATTAAGAGCCAAAAGGTCTGACTGAAGTTAGGAGAAGTGGAAAAACATAGACTCTAGAAAAATTCTAGCCAGGTTAGATCAGAAGTCTATTCCAAGCAATATCTCTTATCAGCCATGTGAACTTAAGAACATGATAAGTTCTGCAAATTATGTTTTATAAACTCTATCTTGTAAGACTGTTAGGATATATGTTATGTATATAAAGCACTTAGCAGAGAGACTGGAAACTATTGTATCTTTACTGAATGGTAGTTAGCATGATACCACCTTCCCCTCTGGGGAAATTTATTTATTATTAATTCAAGAGAACATGTAGCTTTGTAGGACACCAAATTAGTCCATAATGTTCCAGAGCAAGTAAGTCCAAATAAAACTTTCCTTGTTTGAGGGTAATTTAGTTCATTTACAATGTGGGGGAGTCTTCTTCAGTTGTATGCAACTTGAATTTCTAAAATTTGTGTCAAGAACCAACAACTTCCCACCCAGATATCTTTCCATCCAAACCACACTCCAATTTTCATTCATTTCATAATCATCACACATAAAATTTTTCTAAATTGCATGCATGATAACTTATCTAAAATGTCTTTTTAAAGCATAGAGATCTAACTGTCTCAGTTCAGGACAAACAGAACCAAGACAGTAGCTTCTAGGCATCTTACTTCAAGCATGTTTCACTCTTATTTAGAAATTGTCTGTGCATGAAACAAATGGCTTGTATTGTACATGCAACTAAATGTGAATGAGATATCCCAGGACACTATTCATTTTTAACCTAGGAGAAAGTTTCCTTGTGGTTTATTTTTGATACCAAGTTAACTCTTAAGAACAGGTTTACAATCCACGGTTTTGTCCTTCTGTGCTGACACACATCGTGAGTGTTTGATCTTGGCTCATCAGTCTCACAGCTTAATCTAGTCAATGCCCAACTTAAAAGTTCAATTATCCCATGGTACACTTGAGAGGACTCATTCCAGGATACCCAAATACATGGATGCTCATGTCCCTTATATAAAATAGCATAGTATTTCATATACCTAGGTAACCTTCCTGTGTACTTTAAATCATCTCACCATCACTTATACCTAATATAAAGTAAATGGTATAAGACAGTATCATTAGGGAATAAAGAAGAAAAAATCTGTGCATGTTCAGTACACATGTATTTTTTCCCTAAATGTTTTTGGTCTGTGGTTGGTTGATTCATGGATACAGAAGGCTAACTGTATATCACACTGAAGGACTGTAGTTTCCCAAAGCCTCAAAGGGCCTTTCCTCAGGATATACTTACTTTATTATTTGTAACCAGACATTCCCCCTCACTTTTCCCAAATCCCTTCCTACTTACTTCTTTCTTGTTGCTTATCTTTTGGTATTAGAAGGTACTTTGCCATTTTCCTTATAGAATTACTGTTATTTGACTGTAAAGTTTTGTGTCCTACTTTCCCTGTCTCTAACAAAATCACTTCCAAAGAGCAAATACTCAATTAGTAATTGGAAATAAATGAGCCAGTGAACATGAAGTCTAGTTTATAAACATTTATTTTTTTCTATATTTTAATAAGTTAAAAAATCTATGTGTCTTTTATCTTTAGAAAACAAACTGAAATGGAATAAAGACTGAATACCTTTTACTTTTCTCCCCCTTTATTTCTTGATCCCTCAAGTTTTACTGCTAAATTCTTTTAAATTTTCAAAGAAATGCCTATTCCACTGCCAGGTTTTCTTGTTCTGGTTCACTAACTATGACAGATTTACCAATTGTTGTACAAAATAATAAAACTCCTAATCTTAAAACTATTAAATAATAAATATGTTAATAAAGTCATTAATAATTTTATATTATAAAGTTAATGGAACTTATTAAGGAAAAATTTGAAATACAGCACAATACTCTAAATTAGGCATATAGAATGGGAACACAAACATATACACTGTGTTCCCTTCAGACCCACCATGGCCATCCATTAAGAATGCTCATTGTTCTTCATATCCACAAAGATAACAATCTTCCTCAAATTTCAATACTTGAAATACAACCTACAATAAAAGGAAAGAACAGTAAAATTCCAAGTTACCAGTATACAACAAGAAAGTAAAGATGATACTCACTTATTCCCTCCAGCCCCTGACTAGCCCTCTACTATTAGGAGGTTTACACACCTTTTCAAGGAAAAAGTGAAGAACAAGGCTCAGATTTCATTTAGCATGGGAGAAGCTGCTGGCCATTTCCCTGGCCCTGGAATGTGAACTGGCCATAGCAGTATTGCGAGCCCTTGCTGCAACTCTGGCTTGAGCTCTCTCTTCCTCATCTTTCAAAGCTTCTTCATACCAGGATGGGAAGGCATTGGGGGTAGTGTCATGGATTCTGGCCAAAAACTCTAGGATTTTCATCTTGCTGGTTTCAGCATGGGCTCTTGGTCCCCACATGAATTCATAACATGGAGGGTCACTGTTGGGGACCTGCTGGGACTCCAGATACTTTAGCTGCACCAAATCTTCAGTGATGACCTTCCTGGGTTCCCCATAGATGAAGTGCTTCCTATCAGCATATACACCCATCATATTCAGCACCTTCCAGATCTCCTCTTCAGAGGCACAGTTGCCTTTCATGAAGATCACACCCAGTACAATCATTAGGAGACCCATTTTTGGCATGTTCTCGTCATCACCCATTGTTCCATCAAGGGTGTAGTCTAGTTTGCTAACAAGAGCATAGTAGTGCCTGATAGGATCAACTTCCTTCAAGTCAACACCAAAGGCCAGCTCCATGTGCTCAGAGGCTCTCCTGAGGATCTCATTGAAGTGATACTTGTACTTTTTGATAACATTCTTCAACATGTCTGCCTTTGTAATCAGCTCTTTCTTTTGATATTTGTCTATTAGGAACTGCACCAGTAAAACCACTTTCTTGTTTAAAGGGTCTTTGCGCCAGCCCTCACTAACCTGACAGGAATCTGAACTTCCCTCATCTTGGCTTTGGACATCTTCATCTGAATCCATGTTTGAATCATCTGCCTTAGTGATATTGGTGGTGGATGGGGTTCCCTGAGGCAACATAGGAGTTCCAGGTATGCCAGCATTTGAAATATTTTGAGGTCTACTCTCAAAGAAAGTATAGGAAGAGGGTGTGGACTCTTCTCCCTGTGTTTCAGTGGCCTGAGCAGTCCCTAGACCCTGGTTCTCGCTACGGGCCTTGCGGCGTTTTGCTTGGGCTCGGAGCTTACTCTTCTGACCTCGAGGCATAATGACTCTTGATACAGACAGCAGGCCTTAGTGCAAACAGTTGGACTGATGAATAGGTTACCCTAGAAGATGAAAAATGAGAAAATGTGTACAGCCTCATTAGGGAGATTCTATCTTGGTTTCAAGAACAACTGCCACTGTAAGTTCCCTTTTGAGTACTGCTCTAGGAACCCTCAAGGCAGGGGCAGAGTGCAACCCTGTTCTGGGAGAGTTTGTTACTCAGGATATTGACTTTAATTCTGGGCAATGCTTTGACTCCTTCCTCTACTGACTTGAGGCAGCCTGCTTCCAACCAGAGCTTCCCATCCCACGAAATACTAAGAGAATATATGGGGGTGATAATCCTAACATATGTGACTTCTTGGGCCGCCCAGGATTGACAAGGGGCAGGGTGGGTCTCTGTGGGGCTGCCTCTGTTTGGGGGGAAGAGTGCCCATATATTCACCTTGAAACCGCTGGTTCCTAGGATTCCTTTCTTTGAAGGTTTATCCTGGACTCCACAGCACACTGAACCGGAAATGACTGTTATCTACTTCCGGCCCCACCCACTTGACCCTGCTTGCTTAATAGGGGCGGGGCTTTATCAGCCCACTTTTTTTCTGGAGAGGTGGAATTTCCCTAGAAGTCAGGTAAAGTCTTTTCATTGATTTTTACTAGAGTTTGGGCTTCTCCCTATGCTGAGCTGGGTCAATTGGTCTCAGACCAAGGCTGTCATTTCACTGAGCATCCTGAGTAGGAAATAAGGTAAAAGCCTGAGGCTAGCATTCCTGCTGGTATATCTCTGTGGTTCTTTACTTGGATAGATGGTCCTCTTAATCCTTACTCAGTGTCTTGTATTGATTACTTATAGATGCTACTTTATCTCCCTAATGCTAACTTGAGGCTGGCTCCGTCAGATAAAGTCTTAAATATATAAATAATTTCAGTACAATAAAAATCTGTACAGTATTATATTCACCATAATTAAACATAGTATATTCCTCTTATTGCTCTATTGCTACATCTTGTACCTGAGTCTGAGTTCATTTTAATAGTTGATTTGATAAAGTTTTGTATATTTTTATTCTTTCCATTTGGATGTTGTTTCTGTTTTTAAATTAATTTCTTACCTGATACATTAAAATGTAGAAATTGTATACATTTACAAGGCATTGTGATGTCATATATACATTTATACACATGCATACACACACACACACACACACACATATATATATATGTATATATATATATATTAACTTTGTAATCAGAGTAAACATATGCATATGTTTATTTTATAGTTACCTTGCTGTGCAATAGCACATTGGAACTTCCTACTCCTAGCTATAACTTAGTATTCATTTATTAATCATTCCCCATCCATATTCTTTCTGTCCTCTGGTAACTACCATTCTGCTCTCAACTTCTATGAGGCCAGCTTTTAAAAGTATTTCACTTATGAGGGAGGTTGTGCAGTATTTGTCTTCCTATGCTTGGTTTATTTCACTTAGCATAATTATCTCTTGTTCTATCTGTGTTGTTGCAAATGATGGGATTCCATTGTTTTTCGTGGTTGAATAATATTCCATTGTTTAGATGTACCACATTTTCTTTATTCATTCTTCTATTAATGCATACTTAGGTTGTTTCAATTTCTTAGGTATTGTAACAATACGGTTTAAGTTAACATTTGAGTGCAGATACCCCTTCAACATTCTGATTTCATTTCCTTCAGATATCTCATAGCAGGTTTGTTCGATCCCACAGTAATTCTACTTTTAATTTTTTGAGGAACCTACATATTGTCATTCATGATTACTGTACTAATTTACATTCCAATCAACATTATACAAGAGTTCCCTTTTTTCCACCTCCTCACCAACACTTGTTAGCTTTTGTCTTTTGATTCTAGCCATTCTTTTTGGAGTGATATGATATCTCATTGTGGTTCTGGTTTTCATTTCCCTCATGATTTGTGGTATTGAACAATTGTTTTATATAACTATTGACCATTTGTACATCTTTTGTGAAACTTCTGTTTAGATCTATTATCCATTTTAAAATTGGGTGTTTGCTTTGTTGTTGAGTTTTTGTATTGTGTTGTATTATTGAGTTGTTATATGGAGTTCCTTACATTAGCCCCTTTTAAGATGTGTAGTAATTTGCAAGTTTTTTTCCCTTATTATATAGGTTATTTATTTACTTGATTATTTCCTTTCCTGAATAGAAGCTATTTTTTTAAAAATTTGATATAATCCTATTGTCTATGTTTGCTTCTGTTTCTATGCTTTAGGGGGTACTGTAAAACAAAAAAAAACAAGCTTGCTGTTTTAGTATTCTGAAGTGTTTCTACTATGTGTTCTTCTAATAGTTTCATGTTTTAGATTTTAGTCTTATTCCATTTTGAGTTGAGTTTTGTAACTGGTAAGGGATTGGAAATATGCAGTTCATTTTACTGCATATGGATATCTAATTTTCCCAGCACCATGGTTGAAAAGACTGTCTTTTTTTCAGAGTGTTTTCTTAGCACATTTGTCAAAAATCAGTTGACTTTAGATGTGTGGGTTACTTCTCAGCTCTCTATTATGTTCAATTGTTCTGTATATCTGTCCAGATGTCAAAACTAGGCTGTTTTGATTACTACAGCTTTGTGGCATAATTTAAAAGTAGGTAGTGTAATGCCTCTTACTTTGTTCTTTTTGATCAAGATGGTTTTGAACTATTCAGGCTTTTTGTTCAGGACAAATTTTAGGATTTTTTTCTAGTTTATTTTGGTATTCGTGAATATAGCTATATGCTGGATATACAATTCAGTTCAAGTTTGATCAGTGACAGTTGGTACCATTCTTTTGTGCCTTATTTCAGATTTTATTGGGAATGCTTCTAACATTTCACATCTAGGTAGATTTGCCTTGATTTTTTATATGAAAACTCTATTCTAATATAAAAAGTTATTACCATGAACTATTATTGAACCTTTAACCAATTTTTTCTTTACATCTGCACATGGTCAAATGCTTTCTCTTCTCTGTTAACAGTAAATTCCAGTACACATTTTTCTAATGTTATGGGGTCTGCTTTCCTTAGGCACAGCCTGTTTCCTTATTTCTTCATTTAATTCACTGCTATATTAAATTGGCTGTAACTTTATTTAGAATATTTTCTCTATCTCTTTATATGTGTGAGCCTGGCTCAAGTGTACTTTTCTTGGGCCATCATAATGTAGTTTTTTCTATCAAGGAGAACTTAAATCAGTTGAGTAATTTTCCATCTTCTTGTATGGTTCATAGGAATTAGTATACTGTTGAGTTTTTCCTTTACAGCTTGGTTAAAGGGGCTTCCAAACAGCTGGATTTAAAAGATTTTGCAGGTGCCCAGGGACTGACTGTAGTTCAGTTTTTATTTGTATTACTTTGGTTTTTATCACTGTGACCAAATACCTGACAGGAACATTTTAGAAAAGGAAAAGTTTATTTTGGCTCATTGTTTCAGAAGTCTCAGTCCATGTTGGCTTACTCCATTGCTTTCCCCTGAAGTAAGGCCAACACCATTATGAAAGGGCAGTGGTGGAGGAAAGCTGATCAATTATGTTGGCTAGAAAGCAGAGAGGGAAAAGAGAAGTGGCCACAGGGATGATGAACCTTTTTGGAACATGCCCTCAGTGACCCACCTCCTTTAGTCACACCCTATTTGCCTACAATTTTACTACCCAATTAGTCCATTCAAACTAGGATGGACTGATCAGGTTACAGTTCTCATGATCTAAGAATTTCACCTCTGAATATTCCTGTATAAATACAGGAAATTTGGGGGGACACCTCATATCCAAACCATAACATTCCACCCCCAGCCCCCAAAAGCTCATGTCCATCTCACAGTGCAGGATGCATTTTTAGTCCATTTCCAAGAGTACCCATAGTTTTAATAGTTCCAGCATTGCCTACCATTGGCTTTGATGTTTGTAGTGACCATGGTCTCTTTCTTAGCTTGGCTTTGTCTGTGATCAGCAGTATTCCTCAGCACACAATCCATATTATTGGAATCTCTTAATTCCTGGGATATCCATTTCAGCTTTGGTTTTATCTACATAGCCTCACATATTGCCCTCTCAGTGGTAACCTATAGGAATTTCAACCTTGACATACTTTGCCTGGCCTTCCAGGTCCTCCTTTTAAAATATCGATGGAAGCCTTCATGATGCCCTAACTCAACCATCCTGCACTCCTGCGGAACCAACACCAAGTGTGCAATGCCAAGGTCTGCCACTAGTTTGATCAGTAGAGGAGCCCCTTTGGGATATGGCTGTAGTGTACTCTGAGTGCATGTGCAGCTGGGCACGGTGAAATAACTTCCCAAGCAAGCAGGGTGCTCCCATGGTCTCATCTCAAAGGAATTTTCACTTTTACATCCCTGAACCTGCAATGGGTGTGGTGTTGACAATTTCTGAGATTCCCTCAAAGCATCTTTCCTGTTGTCTCTGTTGCATTTTATCATCTCTTTAGTGACTATAATCTCAACAACCATACCTCTCTTGGTCCTTTTTACATGTCCTCTTCTGGTCAAATTGCAAATTATTAAAATCCCTTCCTCTAGTTTTACTCCCTGTTCTTGCGTCTTGTAGTGAACCTGGATAAAAATTGCTAGCAATATCCATTTTACTGCCTGAATGCTGTACTGTTTTGAAATTTCCTCCACCAGATTAATTAGTTCACTTCCTTTAAATTCAGCCTCACAGAAAGTCTCAGGGCATGGGCAAAATGTAGATAAGTTCTTTGTTAGAGTGTAACAATATTTTATTTTATGTAATTTTAAATTAAAAAACCCTAAACCAGTTGATAATTGGCTGAATAACTCATCTATTAATAAATGTTATTCATGAGTATTATTAGAATTATCTATGGTCAGGCCCTAATCTTTGCCAGGAAATATTACTTGTACCTACATATATGTAATTTTGGTAAACAGAAAATTTTAATATTATTTCTTTAAAGCTATCTTTCCCTGAAAACATATAATTTCTGTGTTCTTTCCACACAGCTACTAAGTCAGTATGCAAGTTGGATTTTGTTTCTTTATAAATTATAATATGGATTTGGCAAGTGATGAGTGTTGTTATTATCTAACCTAGTACGCATGTAAACCTAAAATATAAATTGTGGCCTTCTTCTTTCTGAGTTGACACATTTATTCAATATAGGATTCTTGTAGTTTATGTCAAGATTCTATTCATTATGTGGTAAATGTAGAAATAATTCATTTGTTTGAATAAGTATGCTAATGTTTTCATAGTTTTATTAAAAGAAAATTTCCAATTTCTCACTTCACTTGTTAGTAAGTTAAATGTTTACATTTTGCAGTGAATATTTACTTCTTGAGCATATAATTTTGGGGACATATTTATAGGCTAATAAGTCTGGAAATGTAGAATATCATAGAGCAAAGACACTCCACTATGGGTAAAGAGGCTTATGTTTATCATCATTCAACCATTATAACGAAATTTAAGGGCTTTTTTCTATTGTAAGTTCCTTTCTCCCTGTCCTGCACCAGTCCTACTCTTCCCTGAATGATATAATAATATCTTCTCAAGCAGAAGAAGGCATTATACATGATCTGGAAACAATTTAACTCCGATTCTGCTCCAGTCCAACTTGGACTAAATTGTCCACCTTTAAATTTGTTGTTTCCAATATGATTGCAATCGTATTTCAGTGTTCACGCTGCCAATGAACACCTGAAGTTCAGATGGCATTCTCATCCTCAAGCTTCATTATGTTGATAACAGAGATATTTTTAGGTTCTTTCTTGCTTTATATTTTAATTTAAAGGCAAATACTTCATTTGCCTCATCCTAGACTCAGCAATGGTGAATCTTAAATGTTTAATACTAGTCCAGGCCTCACACTTTTAAAAGCTTAATTACTTAATTATACCTTGCCTTGGTTTAACTTTTAGGCATTATTTCATTGTCTGCCTCTGTGATTTTGAGCAATGAAATTACTCTATATAGGTCTCTATTTTTAAAAAAAGAAAATTCAGGGTGAAGAATAAAGGTATTCTTTTTTACTAAGTGGATGGGATGATTAAATGAAAGTACTTAAGGGAAAACACTTTGTAACCAAATTACTAGTTCCAGTAAACATTTATTGGAATCAAACTTTGAGAAAGTACTAAAAAAGTCTTTAGCCATACTTTGAGATATTGAGTGCCTTGGTTTTCTATTTCTGTATAGCAAATTATCATATACTTAGTGGCTTAAATTAGGACCTATTTACCATAACAATTTTGTAGGTCTGTAGTTTGGGTACAGCTTATCCATGTTTTCTGTTCAGGATCTCAGTCTCAAGGTGTCCTGTGTGATGGACAGAATTCTTATCAAGAGGATGTAGGCAAGGATCTCTTTCAAGGATTCAGTATATTGGCAGAATTGTGTTTCTTATGGTTGTAAAACTGAGGTCCTCACTTCTTTTCTGCTAGATGCCAGACATGCACCACTCTTAGCTCCTAGAATTTGTATTTCTTGCCATTTAACCCTCTCCATTATTGAAGCATGCAGTGAAAAAACTCCTTCATGTAGAATCCCCCACAATTTAGATCACTTTCATCAGGAAGAGTGTTGTCCCTTTTAAAAGCTTACCTGCTTAGGTTAGGTCCACCGAGGACAGTCTCCTTTCATAAAACCAAATATGCCATATAACAGTAACCTAGTCATAAAAGTGATATTCCTTCTGGCTTTCAATGGGAGGGGATTAGTAGGACTATTGGTCATCAGTTGGAATCTTAAAATTCTATTACACCTAGAAGAATATATTCTTGCACAATTTCTGATCATAATATTAACTGGAACTATGAAGTTGTATATACTGTACTAAATTTAGAACAAAAGCTTTTAAAGTCTCAAAATACTATATATTTTTTACCCTCTTTGAAATGATAGTACCTGTTGAGTGCTAGCATCCATTGAAGAGCAACTTCAATGGAAATATTTGCCTCAATAGGCAAAATTGAGGTCTGTAATTCCCCAACTGAAAGGCCACATTCAGACATTAAACTTCACAATGTCCGTTGTTTCATCATTACAATTTTTATGTTTTTTAGTCAACTCATGAGCTACCTTCTTCCTGCTTATAATTTATTTAACAAATACATGTACTAAGTGCCATTCTAGAAGTGTAAATGCAGTATGAATGAGCTTGTCTATATGTCTTCAGTGCACTAAATGGAAATCAACATAGTTTACAGCTCAATTCATCCTTCTTTCCATTACAGTAACTTTCAACATAAGAGCAACAAATTGTTCTTACTTCCAAGTATTTTCAAAGGCATAGCAATGATAATATGACACAATGAAGAGTTATTCACAGAATACCAAACTGAAACTAGGACATGTGAAGTTCAGGAACGGCTCAGTTCCAGCATGCCTCTGAACTTGACCAAACATTTAGCTTCCTAGGCCTCTGTTTCTACTGGACTAGCCTGTTTGAGTACTTCTTTTTGACACTTAATGCTTATTAAAATTAAGACAAAATAAATTTACATTCTCTAGGAAACTTTTAAATAATACAAAAGAAACTTCAAGTGGAATGACATTTATTCGCTTAGAAAGGAATAATTTGCCAAACAAATATAATGTCAAGAGCTTTGTAATGTTTTGAACAACCAATTAAAAAAAAAAAGAAAAAAAAAAAACAATGTGCTAATAATGACAAGTTGTGATTGCTTAGGGGTTAAATTTTTCTTGGGCTGAAAAAAGGAAAGGTATATGAATTTAAGGGGAAAAAGAATGCCAAACAAGCAAAGAGATAAGTTTAATTAAGTTAAAACTAGAGGCTTATATATATATTTTTTTTCTATAAAGAAGAGTATTGTTAGAAAACTCTTAGTTTAAAAAAGTTGGGCTAGGGTTGTAGCTCAGCGGTATAGAGCTCGCCTAGCACATGAGAGGACCTGGGTTCAATCCTCAGCACCATGTAAAAATAAATAAATAAAATAAAGATATTGTGTACAACTACAATTAAAAAATATATTTTTTAAAAATGTAAAGTACTCCTATCAAATATGATAAAAATTTAATTAATTTAGAAAGTATTGTTCGAAAATGAAATGGATACTATGGGTATTAACAACATTTAAAATCTGTTCAGCTATGGGGTTTTGATTTGTTCTTTAGTTGTTTTCTTTTTTTATTTTCACTTTTAGTGGACTGTTGGAACTAACCCTCTCAGTGTGTAGGTAAGAGGGAATGGGAAGCCATGTTAGCAACTGCCACAGACAAGGTAAGTCCTAAGGAAGGGAAATTATTAATTAGCTTAGTTCCCCAGACTACTTCATAGATCTAAGGTGTGAGTGAATTATACGAGAGGGCCCACAGGTATTCCTATCCCATTCTCTAAAATATCTTCCTGTTAATGGATAATGATAACATAGAGAAAGATTAATGAGGTAGGGAAAATGTAAAAACAATAATAATAATAATTAATTTGTCAAGAACCCATATTATACAAGAAAGTATTTTGTGTGCATTGTCCTACTTGTCCTGTGGTATGGGTTTTATTAAATGGAGTATAAAGGCAAAGAAACTGAAGCTTATAAATAATAGAAAACTTTCACTCATCCATATAGTTTATATTTATTGGAACTTTACCAAAGCCTTGAAAATAGCCAAGGCTAAACCGATCATAAGGAAGAGGTTATCAGCTGTCTCTGGTCAGGGGGGGGAAAGACTTCTTGACAGTATAGAACTTCATTTTGTTGCATGTACTGTTGTCAACCCTGTTCAGTTCTTTCTGATTTAGACTTTTTTGATTTTTTATAGTATTACTATTATATTAATAAGAAAAATTATGTTTAAAAAATTTTGTCCAAACTATAAAGTTAGTCACTATATGGAAAACATTAATGTAATATTTATTTTAAATATATTGTTTATGATAGAAGCAGGGGATTCAGTTAAAAAAACTCTCAGTAAATACACTCTTAGCTCTTTTTTTTTAAAGAGAGAGGAAGGGAGGGAGGGAGGGAGAGAGAGAGAGAATTTTTTTAATATTTATTTTTTAGTTTTCGGTGGACACAACATCTTTGTATGTGGTGCTGAGGATCGAACCTGGGCCGCACGCATGCCAGGCAAGAGCGCTACCACTTGAACCACATCCCCAGCCCCTTAGCTCTTCTATTTAAGAGAAATTCTATTATTTTTATCTGGTGGGCAGTTAGTTTTCTCTTTCACACAAGGCATGGGAATCTCAAAGTCAGACTAATGTATTCTTATATGAAATGAGCACAATTTTATTCTATACACTTTGAATAAAAATTCAACTTTATATATTTCCTCCAATTTAATTTTTTCTTTTTAATTTTTTATAAATATAAAATAAGTAAATGATCCATATGTCAACAGATATTTGTTGGTAATATAATTTGGCCATGCACTGGTCCATGAGCTGAAGGTAACATTATGAGCAAAATCTGGGTAGACACTGCTTTCAGTAGAGTTTATTAATTAGTTTATAATATTGTGGGAAGGACACATACAAATCCAATATACACACATTAAAATTATTAAAGATTATGAAAAAAAGGAGACATGGAATTATTGGATGATATCTGATTCAACACATTTAGAAAGATTGTCCTGAAAAAATTAGTATTTTGACCTACAAAAAAGGATGAATAAGAGTTTGATTGACAAAGATGGGGTGAGGTTTGAGGACTTTTCCTCATTGTATTTTTAATTAGAGATTTTCCAGGGGGATGAAAAAACAGAATTCAAAGTGTAGATTTGTTGATTGGGCTTAGTAAAGACTTAGAATTTTTGAATAAGCTGAAGATTGGCAATTTTCTTTCTAGTGCTATCATTGCTTAGAAGCAAACATTTGGTAATCCCACTTCTATGATAGGGATTGAGCTATCCTGGTGCTTTCTGTGAGGACACAATGAAATTTGATTTACTACTTTTTATTTTGAAAGCCACTGGGAATTATGAGACTTCCCTTGCTATCACAGCTTCTATTGAAATGCTTAATTTGATCACTTGCTTATATTTATTTTTTTAAGTTTTGAATTATGTAAGTTTCTGGTGATTACCTGATGTTTTATGCCAAAATGATTCTCTATGTATTCTAATTTGCTAACCAAAGGAATTCTGAAACCACACAAAGAAATAAAAGAGAATTCCAAAATTCCTAAATCTCAACATACTGTTATTATGCCCAGCTTTATTTATACAAAGAGAGAAAATTGCTGTTTTTTCTTCATGAGCATTGCTTTTGGCAGTCCAATCACTTTATTTTGCATAATGAAAGTTATTTTTCTGACAGTAAAGATATACTTTAGACTGGATGAGCACACGGAGAACTGAATTGACCACGTAGTGAGAAAAAGAGATGCTTCACGGTTGACAATGGGGATAATGCTTCTAAAGTCACTGACCTTCCTCTGAATAGTTAATAAAGAACTTTCAAGTGAAAAACCTTATTTGAAGCTGGGATGTAGCTCCATGGTAGTGCATTTGCCTAGTATTCGTGAGGTCCTATGTTCAATCCCCAGTATTGCAAGGAAAAAGACATTCTTTAGTACATCTGAAACAGGAATATTAAAATTTCTTGATTTTTCTCTTTTTTCTGATAAAATATACAATGTTTTGGCAATAAATAATAAAGTAATAATGTAATATATCCTTAATATAGATATAAATCTCCCCTCAGTATTTACTGAATGATTGAATGACATTTTTATATGAATATTTTGTGTATGTGCATATGTACTCATATACACATAATGATAACCATATTAAATTTTCTAGTCAAGATTTATTATTTCAGCTGGGTACAGTGATTCACGACTATAATCCCAGCAGCTTGGGAGGCTGAGGCAGGAGAATTGAGAGTTTAAAGCCAGCCTCAGCAAAAGCGAGGCACTAAGCAACTCAGTGAGACCCTGTCTTTAAATAAAATACAACATAGAGCTAAGGATGTGGCTCAGAGGTTAAGTGTCCCTGAGTTTAATCCCTGGTACCCCCCCCCAAATTAGGATTTCATAGTTAAAAGTATGTTTAAATCAGGAACAGTTTTACAATTTGCCAGGTTCAGTGAAAAATGAAAATGTAGGGCTCTTTGTTGAATAATCATTAAGGATTTAAATATTGTGACAGTAGACATTTAAAGGAAGCATGAAATCTTAAAAATGTGGACCCCTGGGTAATAGTACAGCTGGTATGCTTATGAAGATGGCCCTGATCAAAATATATGCTACATGGAAGCTGCTTTTAGAATGTACTTTCTTTCATACCATAAAAATAATAAATCATTTTCTTTCAGGAGGTTAGCAATGAATTATATTTAATATATGTATGTGAATATACATGTAATATATCAAATAAGAATGTATAGACATTTATCGCATATATGATATATAGTGTTTCAACATGTAGATTCAATTTCAAGTAATTGTATTACTTGAAATATAATACTATATGTAAATATATTTTTATGTAACCAAAGCATTTGATAGGAGTTCTGTGGTATACTGTCCTACATCTCTCCTCTCAGGATCTTGTCCCAATTGTATATTGAAGTAAGGTAAAGATTAATAGTTTCTACTTCTTTCAGGGTCAGCTTGAAATTTTGCTTGTGCAGTTTATCTTTAATTCTCTAACATTTTCTCTCATTTAAGTGGCTCCTCATATAAGAAGACCAAAGTGCATCACAGTCATTTGAAATCCCTCAGAAAAGTATCAGTTTTTTTCTAGTCATTCAGTTCCTGTTCTTTATAGAAAGGATTCTAGCAAGAAGGAAATAGGACACCATGCTAGAAAGCTATTCTTCATTACTTACATAATAATGATGACAAATAAGAATAACAGTAACATATATAAGTACTTGATTATACTAATCTCTTTATATATAGCTCCAATTCATATAGCTACCCAAGATAATGTTAACCCAATTTCATGGATGTGGAAACTGATTCCCAGGTGGAGTTTAGAAGAATTAGGACTATAGTTCAACTTCAGATCTCTTCAAGTATAAATTACCACAGAGCCTATATTTATATCACCACAAGGGGAAGGCTTATACACAGGCATGATTTGTTAAAGCTAACCTTGGTATGAGTTTGTCGTGTCAAGGCAAATTCAGACTTTTGTGCCCCAGTATTTATTAAATTTGGGCTTCCTCTTAAAGAAAACAAAGGTAGACTTACAAATATAGGTCAAGCAGTCATTTCTGAAGTTTAAACACCATTAGCTTCATGATAAATCAACTTACACTTGAGATAAAATAGCTTTATAGACCTTATATGCCAAAGAAATTCACAAAAATTAAACAAGCAAAACAACTAAGCAGAATATACACAAAATTATAAATCACATGAGGGCAAAAATGAATGTGATAAGAGTAATGGGGCTAGGAGTATGTAGGAGTATGGTGGCAACAATGACTTAGAAGAAGTTTTCATAAGTTTATATTATTTAAGTTATGACCTGAGGACAAGAAATATTTGGTTATAGAACAATACAGGGAGAGTAAAATATATTTTAAAATATCCTGAACATGGGCAGGGATATTCAAGAAATAGAACCAACTGTGCATTTTCCATTCTGTTATAAAATTAATCCAATTTCTTTACAGAAGCTTTCTACATGAGAGAGAAACATGCTTTTCTTTTTCTTCACTTCTAAGGCCCATGAAAATTGTTCTGGGATACATCTAGGATAGCCTTGGGATTAAATGCATTTACTGATTTTATTATGAATAACATTTTAATATATAAGATTAAGTTCTGAGAACCATATTTGACATGGATGACTACAAAATATTACTAACATTTTACTTTGCCATTCATAATGATTATTTCTTTGGGGGGAGATTATCTGATTATT
The DNA here is from genome assembly GCF_045843805.1 of Urocitellus parryii. Taxonomy (NCBI): domain Eukaryota; kingdom Metazoa; phylum Chordata; class Mammalia; order Rodentia; family Sciuridae; genus Urocitellus; species Urocitellus parryii. The sequence goes on from NC_135547.1 coordinate 111,717,573, forward strand.
CCAAAAACTACATTATTTAAATAATGGCTGTATACATAACTATTTCTGGGCTTTCTCTAACTACAGTCATATCAAAGAGGATTAAAAAATATTCACCTCTTTGTTCACTTTGAAGTATATGTTTTTAATTTTATTTTTGATTCTTTTAGTCTTACTAGTAATTCATAAGCCAAGAGGTAAATCGATAACTCTTCAAGGAAGACTGAGTTTATGGGAAAATCTGGGCTCAGAAAAATAATTTGTTCATTCAGGCGAGAGTGTTCTTTTCTGCCAACACCAAATTTTCAAGAAAGATTCTCTGTTAAAATGATGCCTAACAGAAAACACTTCATAACTCACTTCCTGTGTACAATAAATCTATTGTAATCCTCTTTGTGATGAAACCTGGGAGTTTTAGAAGGTCCCTGACTCCTCAGAAGAGCACTATATTACCAGTAAAGTGTTATATTTCCACTCAGAAATTCACACTAGAAAACAGGGAAAATGAGAATTCAGAAACTAAGTTTTACCTTTAAAAAAAGAAAACTCTGTACAATATTAAATAGGTTATCAATAACTTGGGTGTAAGAGCATTGCTTTGGTACTATTCTGAAATGTTTTTGTTTGAAAGTTCCAGAGCCAGAATGACTAAGAAAATTTGCCATGGGAATAAACTTTGCAGTGTAAAGTTTATTAGCACTACTATGTTCTTTACTAAGTCAAATGTTATATTCTTTTGTCAGTTTCCATTGGTGGAACAGCATGAAGCTTATCAAAATTAAAAATAATGGACATTTTTTAGAACATATTTGAACATATATAGTTGTGACAAGTACATTATAATGAGCTAGAGATTATTTTTCTCACTTAAACGATCACTAAATAGGATACTATGGTGAACAGATATTAACTTCCTTAATGTGATGACACTGGATTTGATCCTACTGTGCCCTTTGTGTGTGGCTGATTAATTACAATTCACTTGTCTTGAATCCTCACTCCCAGAAAGTAACATATTGACTAAGTTGAAGCTCTCTTCTTACAGTCAGAACATTTTAGAATTTCAGAGCCAGAAGGTAGTTTTGGGAGATGGAAGGATTCTAATTTGGAATCAAGAGACCTGGGTTTAAGTCCAGGCTGGTTAACTCACCAGCGGTCTTAATCATTGAAATTCCCTTACAAAGTCTTGATTTTATAATCTATAAAATAAGGATATTAGTATATGCTATTGTAGACAGAAAAATAATTCTTTCTTATGCACATTTTTTTGTATATATATATATATACACACACACACACACACATGTACACGCACACACACACACACACACACACACATACGTACATCCATATGCTAAAGTATGCCCCTTCTTTCCCACCACTCTTTCCTCTTCCTATTTTCTTTCTTCTGTTCTGTACTGGTATACCTTCTATTGATTGATTGATTGATTGATTTTAATTGGTGTTTTGTTGATATACGTAAAAGTGGAATTCACTGTGGTATATTTATACATGCACATAACTGTCAGATTTCTTCCCTTTTTCCATCGCTCCTCCATTCCCTTCAATCTCCTTATTCTAATCTTTCTTCCCTCTATCTTTCTGATAACAGAATCCCCCTTTTTCCTTTCATATGTGGAAGCTAAAGCAATGTAAGGGAATATTTAGCTTTATGTATTGAATAAAATTCATCTGGTACTTTTTCTAAGATGTGAGGATGATTTTGAGTGAATCAAGAAAAACTCATCTTTTGTCTTGTTTTCCACAGCAGGAACACATCTTCCCCTTGGCTGTGATGAGCTTGTAGACCACTAGCAAGGAAGTTAGATTAATTTCTGTACCAAAGTTATCAGATACCTATTGCCAATTCACTATGTGACCTCATACAACAACGTTCACCAGTAACCTGGTTTCCCAGGGCTAGTCTGACTTGTGACAATCCAGGTGAGGTAGGATCATTCTGTCAATGCTTATTATTTGTGGCCAGTTGGCTTTTTTCCCCTTCACTCTGATTTTATCCAAAGATGCATCATCAGTAATTAGTATTACTGTGTACTTGTTATCCAGTGGAAAATTAATCCCAATACCTGAAAAAACCTTCTAGTATACAAGTTATATTATCCCTCTGAATGCACTGTGGGAAAAAGTGTCATTTCACAGATAAACTAGAAAATTGACCTTTGCCAAACACTTTCAGAGCATCTCTGGTTAGGATTGAAACCTTAGGGCTACCTTTGATCTAGCTTCTTTTCCCATAAATAGAGTGGATTCTAGTGGTGGCCATAGCTAATATTGCAAGGCACCATCCAGAGAGAGCCAAATGAACTAATGAGATAACAATAATATTTGCTTGACATTAGTCATACACATTATACTATATGGTACTGTATCCTTGATGATGTAAAATAAAAAGGTTATACATTGTGATTACATTTATATCATTCTTGAAATGATGAAATTATGAAGATGAAAAACATACTAGTACTTGTCAGTTATTAGGGACAGGAGACTATGCTATTTTAAAGTGGTAGTATAAAGTAGTTCCTTTTTGATTGTGAAGCATTTGATATTTTTGTCATGTTTATGTTAACAGAAACCTATACATGTGGTAAAATTAAATAGAACTACACACACACAAAAGCATGTAAAAACTGAATAAGCTCTGCAATTCTGATTTTGTTATCATGCTATAGTTATATAGGATGTTGTTGGAGGAAGCTAGATAAAGATTATATGGGACTTCTTTGTACTAATTTTGCAACTTCCTGTGATTTGTTATTTCAATATTTTGGTTTTTTTTATTGACATGGTATATGTATATCTTTATGGGTCACATTATGATAATTTGATATGTATATGTAATGTAATAATTAAACTAGTGTAATAAGACTTTTCATCACTGCAATCATTTAGATGTATTGAGAATTTTGTACAACTCTTTTATAGTCTTGAAATTTATTATAGATTGTTTTATCCAGTAGTTTACTGTATTATAGATGAATCAGAACTAATTCTTCCTAGTTACATTTTGGTAACTCTACTCAATTTCCTTCTGTCCCCGTCCTTCTGCCCTTCCCAGACTCTAGTGACCACAGTTCTATTCCATTCTTATTATTCTTATATGAAATTGACTTATTAGTTTTTACAAATAAGTGAGAATATATGGTATATGTTTTTTTGTGATTTGTTTATTTCCCTTAATATAATTATCTCTAGTTCTGTCTATGTTGCTACAAATGACAGAATTTCATTCTATTTTGTCTGAATAATAATCCATTGTGTGTACCATATTTTCTTTATCCATTCATCCATTGGTGGACATATAAATTGATTCTTTAGTTTAGCTATTGTAAATGGTACTGCAATAAATGTGGGAGTTCAGAAATCTTTTGGGCATAATAATGTCACCTCCTTTGAATATATCCAGTAGTAGAATTCTAGATCATATGGTGATTCTGTTTTTAGTTAATTAAGGAATAGCTGTACTGTTTCTATAATGGTTGTACTAATTTACATTCGAATCAACAATGTATAAGAGTTCTGCTTTCTCTGCATCCTCACCAGCATTTGTTATGTTTTGTCTTTTTTAATATAACCATCCTAACTGGAGTGAGATAGTATATCATTGTTGTTTTTATTTGCATTTTCCCAATTTTGAGTGATGTTCAGCATTTTTTTCATATACTTGTCTGACATTTCTATGCCTTTTTTAATGTTATTTTTTTTAAAGAGAGAGTGAGAGAGGAGAGAGAGAGAGAGAGAGAGAGAGAGAGAGAGAGAGAGAATTTTTAATATTTATTTTTTAGTTCTCGGCGGACACAACATCTTTGTTGGTATGTGGTGCTGAGGATCGAACCCGGGCCGCACGCATGCGAGGCGAGCGCGCTACCGCTTGAGCCACATCCCCAGCCCTCTATGCCTTTTTTAAATTTGAGAAACAAATATATAGTTCTTTAACTCATTTTCGATTGGATTTTTTTGGTATTCAGCTTATTGAGTTCTTACATATTCTGGATATTAATCCCTTGTCAGATGAATAGTTGTTAAATATTTTCTCTTAGTCTATAAGTTCTCTCTTAATTTTAATCATTATTTTCTTTGCTGTAAAAAAGCTTCTTAATATCATATAATCACATTTGTCTAATTTGCTTTTGTTGCCTGTGCCTTTGGGACCCTATCTAAATAATGTCTGCATACTAATGTCTTGATATTATTATCCTAGGTTTTCTTGTAGAATTTTTTTAACTTTGGGTTTACATTTATGTTGTTGTCCCATCCTAAGTTGATTTTTGTGAATGGTAAAAGGAAGAAATATAGCTTAATTCTTCTGCACATGCACATCTAATTTTTCTAGCACTATTTATTTCAGGAACTCCCTTTTCTTAATTTCTTTGTCAAAAATCAGTTGATTTTATGAACATGGATTAATTTCTGGACATCAAATTATTTTCTATTGGTTTGTGTGTGTTTTTTCTTTTTTTTCTTTTGGCCAGTTGAATGTTGTTTTAGTTACTATACCTTTGTAATATATTTTGAAATGAAGTCAGTTATTGTGATGTTTCAAGCTTCCCCTCCCCCCTACCAAGAATGCAATAGCTATTGTGGGTCTTTAGCAGTATTATTGTTTATATATGTGGTGTCCCAAAAAGCTCATGTGTGAGACAATGCAAGAAAGTTTAGAGGTGAAATTATTGGATTACAAGAGTTTTAACCTAATCAGCAATTAATCCACTTGAAATTACCTAGGTGGCAACTGTAGGCAGGTTGAGTGATGCTAGAGGAGCTAGGTTCATAGGGGTGTGCCCTTGGGGTTTATATTTTGTCTGTGGTGAGGGGGGCTTTCTCTCTCTGTTTCCTGGTGCAATGTCCTGAGCTACTTTCCTTCACCACACTCTCTGTCATGATGGACTGAGACTCTGAAGCCATGAATACCCAAATCAAATTTTTCTCCTCAAATTGTTCTTATCAGGTCCTTTTATCAGAGCAGTAAAAAGGTTGACTAAAATAGAAATTGTTACCAAGAAGTGGGGTCATTTCTGTGACAAACCTGACCTTGTGGTTCAGAAGCTTTTGGAACTATTTGGAATCTGTGGGAGGAATTTTGCAAAGTTTAGAGATGCAAGCTAGGAAAGCCTCAATTGTTGTAAGTGAAATTTAATAGGCAATTCTGGTGGGATTTCAGAAGGCCAGAATGCAGATAGTTAAATATGAAGTCAAGATATTTCAGAGGAGAGGAGGTCTCTATTGGAAACTTAACTAGAGGACATTCATGTTACATTCTGGATTCTGGCTAATTTCCCCAAGTCCTGAGACTTTCTGTTGGGCTAAATTTAAAGGTAATGTACTAATTAATCTTTTGGAAGAAATTTCTAGACAGCATAGCATTCAGGCAGTGACGTGGATATTGCTGGCAGCTTTTAGCCAAGTTTAATATGATAATCAGGACCAGAAAGCAAAGCAGAAATATTTGAAAAACTTGCAGTTTGGCCAGAAGACTGTGAGAAAATCTGGGGCTAAGGAACTGTGTGGTTGTTAAAGCCATTACAGCCACTAAAGAAATACCAATCACTTTCCCAAGAAACAGTTGGTAAGATGGGTTAAGGGCATCTCAGGATTTGAAAAGACCACACCCATCTCAGGCTCAAGGATAGAAAAGTAAACATTTCTTTGAGAAACTACCAGAGGGGCACCCTGCTTGCACAGGGTAGCCTTGGAATTCTTTTACCATGCTCAGTCATCCAGACACTCAGAGGCTGCTGCAGTCATGGTTCCTGGAGACTTGACTACTGCTTGAGATGGTGGCAGTCCTTGGTGTCAACCATGCCTTGCTGGTTCTGCAGGATTGCAGGATGCTGAGTTAGGGATGCTTCCACTGAGATTTCAAAGGAAAGTCTGGGAGGCCAAACAAAAGGCAGCAGGATCACAGTTCCTGCAGGCTTCCCCTAAGAGAGTGATGCATGAAGGTATAAGAAAGAAGCCAAAGCTGTTTTGGAGACCTGCAAGTTTAAGAAATTCCAGTACCATGGAACATCTGCCCAGGAAAGCTGTAGTAATTAATCAGATACAAGCCAAAAGAGAAACCATGTTGATTGTAACCAGCAAGGCTAAAGGGGCAGAGCTATACAAGTCCTTTGGAGAGAACTTCATTATGCCATGTTCCCAGATGTCAAACATAGATCTACTTACCATGTTTTCCTTCTCATACCTTCAATGCCACAATTTCTTCCTCTTGGAAGGGAAATGTTTACTGTGTATCTTTATATGTTTGATACATGTAACTTGCTTTTGTTTTTTACAGGAGCTTACACTGAGAGTTTGCTTGAGTCTCGGGACAGACTTTTGGACTTGGACTTTTGGGCAGTCTGGAAATTATTAAAATTATATGGACTGTTGGAAATGAACTAAATGTATTTTGCATTGTGAGATGAGCGTAAGCTTTTGAGTGCCTGGGGCAGAATGTTGTATTTTAGAGATGATGTATCTTCCAACAGCTCCTTTAAGACAATTCAAGAAAGTTTAGAGGTAAAATGATTGGGTTATGAAAGATTTAACAGAATAATACATTAATCCCCTGATAGGGATTAACTGGGCATAACTATAGACAGGGTGTGGCTGGAGGAGCTAGATCCATGTGTGTGCTCTTGGGTTATATTTTGTCAGTGGTGAGGAGAGCTCTTTCTCTTGTGGGCACATTACTGCGCCCCCTATCTGGTCGACTTCCTGGTGCAAAGACCTAAGTCATTTTCCTCCACCATAATCTTCTGGCATGATATTATGCCTCACCTTGGGCCCAAAGCAATGGAGCTTGCCATTTATGGACTAATCTCATCAGGATTTTTTAAAATTTGTTATATATGACAGAAGAATGTATTACAGTTTATATTATACATATATAGCACAACTTTTCATATCTCTGGTTGTACTCAAAGTAGAGTCACACCATTCATGTCATCATAGATGTACTTAGGGTAATGATATCCATCCCATTCCACTGACTTTACTACCCCCATGCCCCCTCCATTAACCTCACTCTCCTTTGCCCTATCTAGAGTTATCTAATCCTCCCATGCTCCCTGCCCCACAACCCCATTATGAATCAGCATACTTATATCAGAGAAAACATTTGGTATTTGGGTTTTGGGGATTGGCTTACTTCACTTAGCTTTATATTCTCCAACTCTATCCATTTACCTGCAAATGTTTTTATTCTCTTTTAATGCTAAATAATATTCCATTGTGTCTATATACCACATTTTTTATCCATTCATCTACTGAAGGGCATCTAGGTTGGTTCCACAGTTTAGCTATTGTGAGTTGTGCTGATATAAACATTGATATGGCTGTGTCCCTATAGTATCCTGTTTTTCAGTCCTTTGGGAATAGACTGAGGAGTAGGATAGCTGGGTCAAATGGTGGTTCCATTCCTAGTTTTCCAAGTAATCTCCAAATTGCTTTCCATATTGTCGGCACCAATTTGCAGTCCTACCAGCAATGTTGGAGTGTGCCTTTTTCTCTACATCCTCACCAACATTTATTGTTGTTTGTATTCTTAATAGCTGCCATTATGACTGGCATGAGATGAAATATTAGAGTGGTTTTGATTTGCATTTTTCTATTTGGTAGAGATGTTGAACATTTTTTCATATATTTGTTGATTGGTTGTATATTATCTCCTGGAAAGTGCTGGTTCAGTTCTTTGGCCCATCTATTGATTGGGTTATGAAGTTCATCTGGGAAAATTAAGAGACCCAGAATAGCTAAAGCAATCCTTAGCAAGAAGAGTGAAGCAGATGGCATCACTACACAGATCTCGTATTTTGTGACAATTATATGTGATAATATAAATTTGCTTGTCATATTTTTGTGCTTAATAATAGTAGGTGACTGGGCTGGGGATGTGGCTCAAGTGGTGGTGTACTCGCCTGGCATGCGTGGGGCGCTGGGTTCGATACTCAGCACCACATGAAAATAAAAATAAAGATGTTGTGTCCACCGAAAACTAAAAAATAAATATTAAAAAAATTTTTAAAAATAATGGTAGGTGATCACATTCCAATGCCATTTTTTAAAATGTCCACTGCATTTTCTAATTCTCTGAACCATTTCTGTGATAAATAATCTGTGCGGTTTGATAAAACTTGTATTTTTAGTTTGTTATCCAACCTTCAGAATAAGGTTGAAGGTTAAATTTCTCAGCTAACTACAGAAAAAAATAACTAACTCACACAATTACTAGATGCAGAACCAAACAATCAGTATATTTCACATAAAGATAGCCATATCAAGAAATATTTTCCAGTAATTTTCATAGCGTAATATATTTCTAGATTTTTGTTTATCTGTTTGAATATATATTAGAGTGAATACATTCTGGGAAATTTTTAAACTATGCATTAATCATGTAGATGACTTTACATTCTGCATTTTTGTAACCATATGAGATGGATATAAGATAAAGAAAATATGGGCACATTTAGCATGTAACCTAAAGCAGAAGACAAAGACTAGTATATGCAGTAATGCACACATGATTACTGTGCTTTAATTAAAACATGTATTTCTGCATTTAAATAAGAGTTGTGAATTATTTTAATAAAGCTATAATATTCTTCACTTTTTTGGCATATATACAGGGATGAGAAATTGATTATATCTTTCATGCCAAGTTCTGATCAATGGCTTATGGTGGCCTGTGGGTTGCATTCGTAATGACTCTGAGGTAATGTTTGGCATGAGTGGGAAAGAGGTCTGGAATCAGTTGGTGATGTCTGTTACGGGCACTGCAGAGGAACCAGAGGCATTTGTTTGGGTTCCTGTCATCTTGTGTTATCATGCAAGCTGACTCTTCAAAGATTAGTGCAGTGCCTGGGACAAATATGGTAATTGGTATCTTAATAAATGGATATATGAATACCCTTTTTACTGATTTCATTTTCCCCAAATAATTTATCATTATGATTTTAATTTAATGTTAATCTCTTCATTATTTTTCTTAGCTCCTGAGAGAATATATGTCAAATTTGACTTACAAACACATAAGCTGAGTTGTAAGAACACATAGATTTTGTAGAATAAGCAGTACAATCTATTCCTATTAAGTGGTTAAGTCACCAAGTCAGAGCATAAGGTGAAATCTAGGCATAAGGTACACCTCTGACTGTATACCTATTACCCAGGATTGCATACAGGTATAGCAAGACTGTTTTCTCATGATAATTAAGCTTTGAGAAATCCCGAGTCAGACCAGAGAGATCAAAAGAAATTATATATAGGGAAATCTTGATAATCAAGCTTTTCTACACTTAAGGTAATGATAAAATCCCTAATAGTAAATGAAATAAAGGAAGAGAATGCTAAATTATTAAAGCTTACTTACAGGGTTTATTCTATTTTATATTAACATTAGACCTCTATAATTTTAATTTGTATGCAGAGATTTAGCTACTTTCCTGAGGATCAAGAGAGAGAGTGGAATAGCATTTTACGCAAGTGTTACGTTAGAGAGTCAATGTACATTCGGGTTGCTTAGCATAATGGGAAATATCATATACCTCAAATAATGATAAGTCTACAGATTTATGTATGCACACTTCAATTTAGACCTGAACATTACCCCCAAATTCTATGTTTTCTACTCGACTTTCTTTCTCTCATTTCTTTCTTCACCACAAAAGCTATTTCAGATTCTCTTTCCACATGTATTAAAACTTCCCAGCCAGTCATTAGCAGATGTCACCTCTTATCCAACAAAGATGAGTCATCCTGAAGGAATTATCTTATGTATTTTCTTATCTAATGTATGCATCTCATCTCACCTTGTTCCAGCTTGTACATAAGATTGTCTTCCCTTTGTCTTTCACTGTCTTTTGGCATTTGTTAGCCCTTACTTTCTCAGAAGCCTCACTCTATAAGTCATCCATTCTCACCTGAATCATCAGCATTACCCTCTTTATGGCTTCTTTCCCTAGCAAGATTTAAAAATTCTCAGTTCTATCTTAAGATCTTTGTTCCTTTTCCACTTGTCAATGCCCACCCTATCTATTTTCTTATCTCCATGAATCAAACTTTCTTAAAGTTTTTGCTACAGCCCCATGTCCAATTCATCACTTTCCATTTGCAGTTTGGCCTACAGTAACCTGGCTTCCATCACTACTAAGTCACTGAAATCGCTGTATCTAATGTCACCAATATCACCCGAGTTGAAATCTGATGGAAACCTTTTTCAGCTTTTTCCTACTTGATTTCTAGGCATTATTTGATCTTGTCAAAAATTCCTTCTTTCTTAATTTTCTACCTTCCATTGACCTTCGTGGTCTTCAGATATCGTCTTCATTCTGCAACCATTCTTTACAAGTCAACTTTGTAGACATTTTTTCAGATAAATCTATAAATATTGGTGTTTAACTTTTAAATAATTGGTGTTTCTTGGAGATTGTGCCTTATGAACTTCTAGCTCTACACACGTTCCCTGGACCTTCTTCTGTGAATTGAAATATTACCTACTTTTGGGGGGCCAATTTTATTTTTCCCCTGACCCAACTAATATTTTGAATTTTCTTTATTTTTCCCAATTCCCATTTCAAATGAAACAAAAATAAGGGAAGTTTGTTGGGTAGATTTTGGATGAAAGAAGAGAAAAACTTATTGGATTCATGGGACCTTCACTTTCATCCTTTGAACTCTCAAATGAGGCCTGGATCTCTGGCAGAAAAAACAAAAACAAAACATTGAGAATAGGAAAAGATTTTTTAAAAGAAAATAAATAAAAACAAACAAACAAAAAACCTTGGCAGAGGAGACACAAACCTAAAAGAGAGGTGATATGTTGATGGCACTTTAAAACTGCTATGCTTTTGATTAATGTTATGGCTTAAATATGATGTATCCCCAAAAGCTCATGTGTAAGACAATACAAGAAAGTTTAGAGATGAAATGACTGGGTTATGAGAAATTTAACATAATCAGTTCAATGAACCTCTGATAGTGATTAACTGGGTAGTAATTAGGTAGGTAGGTTATGGCTAAAAGAGGTGAGTTATTGAGGGTATGCCTTTGGGATTTATAATTTGTCTGTGGTGAAAGGATTTCCCTCCTCTTCTCCTCCTTCCTGGGGTAATGTCTTTAGCTTCTTTCCTCTCCCACATCCTTCTACCTTAATGTTCTACCTCATCTTGGCCCCCAAAGAATGGATTGGGCCATCTATGAACTAAGACCTCTGAAACTGTTAACACACACACAAATGAAGAAATATAGATACATGTACAATAGACTACATTATTATAAAGCAACCACAGTTCTTCTATTCCGCTCCCAAATGACTTTTCCATGCAGCAGCCATAGTAGTATTTATGAGTTTTAAGATTATGCTGTTACTCATTATAATGTTTAAAAACCTCCAATTGTGCTAAGAATAAAGTTCATACTCTTTTAGCACTCCTTACATTGCACTTCTAGCACCTTGCTTTGTTTAGCTTCTTTTGCCTTCTCTCAGGAAATGATCTTTCTATCTGCCTAGCACTCTAACCTTGGCTTTTTAACAAACAGAACTTAACAAAGTTGGCTTTACTTTATATCCTCCACCAGACTCTGACCTCCAGCAGGTCAGGGATAATATTTCATTCACCACTCTATCCTCTCTAGGGCCTAACATTGCTTTGCCCCAAATAAGTATAACTCTATGCTTATTATATATTCATACAAAATATATGAAAACTACTGAATGAATGGGAAAACCCTACAGTTTCCTTAAAATTTCTACATAATTTGTTTTATGTTTCAAAATAATTTTGTTAAATGCTAAATTAATTTAATAAATAAATGCAAAACATTTAATGCAAAACATTTAAATGCAGAAGTATGGTAAGAAAAAATGAATAATCCTTTCCTCCTCAGTCCTTCTACTATTCAGAGTAACCACTTGTATTATTTTATGTGTAAAAATGAGCTTTTTGTATACTACACATGGGCAGGCATTTTTTTAGTTTTATATGGCCACCATAGTAGATTACCACAAACTTAATGGCTTAAAACAGCACCCATTTAATTAGCTCACATCTTTTTTTTTTTTTTTTTTTTTTTTTTTTTTAGGTCAGCAATTAGGCACATCATGGTTAGATGCCGTATATAAGCCTTAAGAAGTCCAAAGTCAAAGTGTTCTCACTTGAAGCTCAGGATCTTGCATGATTAATTCTGTCATTGACAACATTCAGTTCCTTGTAATTGTAAGTCTGACGTCCCTGCTGATTTGCTGGGTGTAATTCTTAGTTCCTTATAATGACCTGATTCTATCTTTATGTTCCCTCCATCTTCAAATAAGTAGTGGTACCATCTGTTGAGTCCTCTTCAAATCTCTAACTTCTTCCATCAGCTGGAGGAATTACTCAAGTGATTAGCAGTCCCATCTGGATAATCTTATCTTAAGGTTAACTGTGCCATATACCATATCATAGGATAACTACAGGAAGGGTATTTCATCATATTGACAGGTTGTGGGATTAGGCCAGGTTAGCTTTGTGGGAGCTATTAGAAGCTTTATTTGCCAGAGGCTCAACAGCTCCCAGTACATAGTATTCTGAAAATTTCCTTTTTTCAACTCACAAAATATCTTAGACACATTCCCCTTTTAATTGCCACAAATATTTCAATGTGATGTGATATACTTAATAACTTTCATGTTGATGAAAATTCTGGTTTCAAACTTTCATTATTATACAAAGATAATATAGATATTAAGATCTCAGACACTGGCGTTGCTTATTCAGGTATGATGAAGTATCTGTTCTATAGAAGATTCTGTAAGAAAATTATTTCCACTATCTAATAAACAAACTGAATTGTTGACTTTAGGGAAATTATAGAGTGATGATGGGGACAAGTATAGAGATGATGATGGGGATAAAATGTATCTAAACATAGAATACTTTAAAATTAATAATTAATATTGCTATTTTTGATTTTGATTATCTAATTAACACATATGAGTAGAAGTCAGAATATCATATAAGGCTGCACACAGTGGTGCATTCCTGAAATCCCAGTGTCTTGAGAGGCTGAGGCAGGAGGATCACAAGTTCAAAGCCAGCCTCAACTTAGCCAGGTCCTAAGCAACTCAGTGAGATCCTGTCTCTAAATAACATTCAAAAAGGGATGGGGTTATGGTGGCTCAGTGGTTAAGGGCCTCTGAGTTCAATGCCCAGTAACAAAAAAAAAAAAAGAAAAGAAAAAAGGAAAAAAAAAGAATGAATCCTGGTGATACTGGTGATATCCCTGATAGTTTTTTTTTTTAGCACTGGGAATTGAACTTGGGAGCCTTAACCACTGAGCAATATTCCCAGCTCCCACTTTTTGGCCATTATACATGAGCTCTCTTTTTTTACATCAAAATTCTTAATACACCTTTATATCACAATTCATCATATCTCTCTTTGTATATAAGGTATGTTGACACCAAATTCACATCTTCATGCATGTATCTTTTATAATGGTGACCGTCTCCTTCCACTATCCTTGTTATTCCCCTTTTCCCTCCCTTTCCCTCCCACCCCTATTCCCTATCTATAGAGGTAATTTTCCACCTATACGCTCCCTCCCTACCCCACTTCGAGTTACCCCCCTTATATCAGAGAAAACATTCGGCATTTGTTTTTCTGGGATTGGCTACCTTCACTTAGCATAATGTTCTCTAATGCCATCCATTTCCCTGCAAATGCCATGATCATATTCTTTTTTAGTGCTGAGTAATATTCCATTGTGTATAAATGCCACGTTTTTTTATCCATTCGTCCATTGAAGGACATCTAGGCTGGGTCCACAGTTTAGTTATTGTGAATTGTGCTGATATAAACATTGATGTGACTGTGTCTCTATAGTATGCTGTTTTTAGGTCTTTTGGGTATAGTCCGAGAAAAGGAATAGCTGGGTCAAATGGTGGTTCCAATCCTAGCTTTCCAAGGAATCTCCATACTGCTTTCCAAATTGGCTGTACTAATTTGCAGTCCCACCAGCAGTGTATCCTGGCCAACACTTGTTGTTGTTTGTCTTCATAATGGCCGCCATTCTTACTGGGGCGAGATGGTATTTTAAAGTAGTTTTGATTTGCATTTCTCTGATTGTTAGAGATGATGAGCATTTTTTCATATATTTGTTGTTTGATTGTATATCTTCTTCTGAGAAGTGTCTGTTCAAGTCCTTGGCCCATTTGTTGATTGGATTATTTGGTTTTTTTTTTTTTTTGGTGCTTATCTTGTTGAGCTCTTTATATACCCTACTGATTAGAGCTCTGTCTGATGTGTGAGGGGTAAAAATTTGCTCCCAGGATGTAGGCTCCCCATTCACTTCACAGATTATTTCTTTTGCTGAGAAAAATTTTTTTAGTTTGAATACATCCCATTTGTTGATTCTTGGTTTTAATTCTTGTGCTGTAGGCATCTTATTAAGGAAGTTGGGGCCTAATCACACGTGATGAAGATTAGGGCCTCTTTTTCTTCTATTAGATGCAGAGTCTCTGGTTTAATTCCTAGATCCTTGATCCCAATCCCCCATTTTTAAAATTTTATTTAGAGACAGGGTCTCACTGAGTTGCTTAGTATCTTACTTTTGCTGAGGCTGACTTTGAAACTCAAATCTCTGATTTCTAACAAAATTATGCATTCTTTAAAAGTTTATTGGCTGTCTATATTTCCCCTCCTATGAACTGTCAGTTCCCACCTTTAATTCATTTTTTATGTTCGGATCTGTATTTATTTCTTATTGATTTATAGTTCTTTTTATATTCTGGAAATTTATAAATGTCATATGCTTTGAATGTTTTCTTTAGTCTGACAGTTAAATGTTAACTTCATATTGCTTTTTAAAACTTGTGTCCATGGTAATATTGATGTAATCAGATTTGTTAATATTAATATCTGGGTTTGGATCTAATATTTAATTTAGGACAATCTTTTTTACTTCAATATTGTGTCATTTTAATAAATTTATAGGTATTTAAAACATAATTATGATATTAAACTGAAATTTATTTTGTACATAATACAAGGTAAGGTGGCTTCACTATATGTAAAAAGAACCACATCTGTACCAAGAATTATGCTAAATTCCATATATTTATATATTGGCAAGTTCAAGCAAATTCATTGTTATCTCAGATCATCTGAAATATTGTTCCTTTCCATTAATCCTGATTATCAGGGTGGCTACATTTTTAATTTGTGTTGTTGCTATCAATATCCAAGGATAAATATACTGAGAAATGGAGGCAGTGACAAGGAGAAAAAGAGAGGGGATGATTCACATTCTGAAATACAAAATAATGACAAGCAAAAATTTTACCATGGGTTCAATAATTATTTTTCATTGATATGTTGGTAATTAATTATGGGTGTGTGCTCATACTTGCATTTGTTCTCTCTGTCTCCTTCTCCTCCTCCCCATTTCACACACACATAGACACACACACACACACACACTCACAGATACACATACACTTATAATCTCAGAATAATATACATAAAGTAAATATTCCAATATATTATGTGTTAATGGTTAAAATGTGAATACAATTATTCACTACTTCTGTGGAATGTTAGAAAATTCAACACAATTCTGATTAAGACATAAATTTAGGATAGAGTGCCAGGGATCCCAACAGCCAGCAGCAGGACCCCGGAGATCCAGGCCGACTGATTCACGCGGCCTGCCCTGGGGCTACAGAAGGCGTGGCGCTGCAGAGAAGTGATTGATTAATTAGCAAGCAGGGAGATTAGGGACTGCCATTAGGTGGAATCCCGCCAGCCAAGCCCACACTGATCCTTGGGCCGAGTACGGGATTTCAGAAGGGGAAGGAAGCGGTACAGTCCCATCCCCCACAGCGGACACTCCACTGAGGCAGTCAGCGGCCACCATCCAGGAAAGCTGAAGGATACACCACCACTCTCCAACAGATTGCAACATCAAAACAGCCAGCAGCAGGACCCTGGAGATCCAGGCCGACTGATTCACGCGGCCTGCCCTGGGGCTACAGAAGGCGTGGTGCTGCAGAGAAGGGATTGATTAATTAGCAAGCAGGGAGATTAGGGACTACCATTAGGTGGAATCCCGCCAGCCAAGCCCACACTGTCCCTTGGGCTGAGTACGGGATTTCAGAAGGGAAGGAAGCGGTACAGCCCCATCCCCCACAGTGGACACTCCACCGAGGCAGTCAGCGGCCACCATCCGGGAAAGCTGAAGTATACACCACTAATCTCCGACAGATTGCAACATCAAAACAGACTACAACATCAAAACAGCGGACACTCCACTGAGGCAATCAGCGGCCACCATCTGGGAAAGCTGAAGTATCCACCACCACTCTCCGACAGATTGCAACAACAAAACAGGAGAAATCAAGACTAACAGGAGAAACCAGGAGACTAGAGGCAAGACCCTGGCCAGTGGGCGGCTGGAAACCACAGGCCCGCCGGCGACAGTTCACCCACTGCCTGCGTAACTGGGCGGTAGGAGAACGCCGCCCGCAGACGACCGATCACCCGCCAGCGGCCTGTGATACTGGGAGGCTAGAGACTGCCTGCCTGCCGTGGCTGGGAACTGAAACCAAACAGAGATAGTCCAGTCACACCCCCCTTTAGGACACCCCAGCAAGGAGCCTGGGGCCCGCCATAGCAGAGCAGTGTTGTCACTGGAACTCGGACGTCAGAATACCCTTCCCAGCGGAATCCAAGTTAGCAGGCATAGTTTAACAACACAAAGGAGAGACATCAGAGTAATACAGAACCAAAACAAAGCTATAGAAGAGAGCAGAAACATGACAATCAAAAAGAGCTGGGAAGTAACGTGGACAACATGAGAAAACAAGGGAAAAACGGAGTACAAACAATGCAAGACAACTTAATTCTACAGGAGGACATAGAAACATCAGAAGCAGGGATAGGGAAAGAACTCAAGGCATACCTAACTCAAATGGAAAGGAATATTAGAGAAGACGTGAGACAGCAAGTCCAAGAAATAAAAGTATATTTCGAAAATGAATTAAACAAACAAATTCAAATGGCAAAGAACGAGCTCTACCAGGAGATAGAGATCTTAAAAAAAATCAAACGATAATCCTAGAATTGCAGGAAACTATAAACCAAATTAAAAATTCAAATGAGAATATTACAAATAGACTTGATCAAGTAGAAGTCAGAACATCAGATAATGAAGACAAGGTTTATCAACTTGAAAAGAGTATAGTCAACACAGAAAAGATGCTTAAAACCCATGAGCAATCTATTCAAGAGATATGGGACGTCATAAAAAAAAAACAAATTTGAGAGTCATTGGGATAGAAGAAGGAACAGAGATTCAAACCAAAGGAATGGACAGCATATTAAATGAAATAATTGTAGAAAACTTCCCAGAGATGAAAGATAGAATGGATTGCCAAATCCTGGAAGCCTACAGAACCCCAAACATTCAAAACCATAATAGACCAACTCCAAGACACATAATAATGAAGATAGCCAACATACAGAACAAGGAGAGAATATTAAAAGCTACGAGAGAAAAGAGGCAGATCACATTCAGGGGTAAACCAATTAGGTTAACGACTGATTTCTCATCACAGACTTTGAAAGCAAGAAGATCCTGGAACAATGTATTTCAAACACTGAAAAATAATGGATTCCAAACAAGAATACTGTATCCAGCAAAATTGAGCTTCAGATTTGACAACGAAATTAAAATCTTTCATGATAAACAAAAGCTAAAAGAATTCGCAGCAAGAAAACCAGCACTGCAAAGTATTTTGAGCAAAATACTACAAGAAGAGGAATTGAAAAATAGTGCACAAAACCAATAGCAGGAAGTAGCTCAGTAAAGGGGGAGGAAAATAACCAAAAAGTAAAATTAGCCAAACTAAAATAAATAAATAAAGAAGCATGATTGGAAGTACAAATCATATCTCAATTGTAACCTTAAATGTTAATGGCCTAAACTCACCAATCAAGAGACATAGGCTAGTAACCTGGATCAAAAAAATAAATCCAACAATATGCTGCCTTCAGGAGACTCATATGATAGGAAAAGACATACACAGGCTGAAGGTAAAAGGTTGGGATAAATCATACCACTCACATGGCCCTGGGAAACAAGCAGGAGTGGCCATACTCATATTGAATAAAATCAACTTCAAATCTAAGTTAATCAAGAAAGATAAAGAAGGGCACTATATACTGTTAAAAGGGACCATCCACCAATAAGACATAACAATTATCAATGTGTATGCACCAAACAATGGAGCTGCAACGTTCATAAAACAAACCCTCCTCAAGTTCAAGAGTCAAATAGACCACAACACAATAATTATGGGTGACTTCAACACACCGCTCTCGCCATTAGACAGATCCTCTAGACAAAAATTGAATAAAGAAATTATAGAACTCAACAGCACAATCAACAACCTAGACTTAACCGACATATATAGAATATATCAACCATCATCAAGTGGATACACGTTCTTCTCAGCAGCACATGGATCCTACTCAAAGATAGACCATATATTATGCCATAAGGCAACTCTTAGTAAATATAAAGGTGTGGAGATTTTACCATGCACCATATCTGACCATAATGGAATGAAATTGGAAATCAATGATAAAAGAAGGAAGGAAAAACCCTACACCACATGGAAAATGAACAATATGTTATTGAATGATCAATGGGTTACAGAAGACATAAAGGAGGAGATGAAAAAATTCTTAGAGTCAAATGATAATACAGACACAACATACCGGAATCTATGGGACACAATGAAAGCAGTTTTAAGAGGGAAATTCATTTCTTGGAGTTCTTTCCTCAAAAAAAGAAAAAAAAAAACAACAAATAAATGAACTCACACTAGCCTCAAAAATCTAGAAAAGGAAGAGCAAAACAACAGTAAATGTAGTAGAAGACAAGAAATAATTAAAATTAGAGCAGAAATTAACGAAATTGAAACAAAAACAACCATTGAAAAAATAGATAAAACTAAAATTTGGTTCTTTGAAAAAATAAATAAGATAGACAAGCCCTTAGCCATACTAACGAAAAGAAGAAGAGAGAGAACTCAAATTACTAACATACGGGATGAAAAAGACAATATCACAACAGACACTACAGAAATACAGAAGATAATTAGAAAGTATTATGAAACCCTATATTCCAATAAAATAGAAGATAGTGAAGATATCAATAAATTTCTTAAGGCATATGATTTGCCCAGATTGAGACAGGAAGACACACAAAATTTAAACAGACCAATAACAAAGGAAGAAATTGAAGAAGCCATCAAAAGACTACCAACCAAAAAAAGCCCTGGACCGGATGGGTATACAGCGGAGTTCTACAAAACCTTCAAAGAAGAATTAATACCAATACTTTTCAAGCTATTTCAAGAAATAGAAAAAGAAGGAGCTCTTCCAAATTCATTCTATGAGGCCAACATCACTCTGATCCCAAAACCAGAGAAAGATACTTCAAGGAAAGAAAACTACAGACCAATATCTCTAATGAACTTGGATGCAAAAATTCTCAATAAAATTCTGGCGAATCGAATACAAAAACATATCAGAAAACTTGTGCACCATGACCAAGTAGGATTCATCCCTGGGATGCAAGGATGGTTCAATATACGGAAATCAATAAATGCTATTCACCACATCAATAGACTTAAAGACAAGAACCATATGATCATCTCGATAGATGCAGAAAAAGCATTTGACAAAGTACAGCATCTCTTTATGTTCAAAACACTAGAAAAACTAGGGATAACAGGAACTTACCTCAACATTGTAAAAGCTATATATGCTAAACCTCAGGCTAGCATCATCCTAAATGGAGAAAAATTGAAGGCATTCCCTCTAAATTCTGGAACAAGACAGGGGTGCCCTCTATCACCACTTCTATTCAATTTAGTTCTCGAAGTACTAGCCAGAGCAATTAGACAGACAAAAGTAATTAAAGGTATAAAAATAGGAAAAGAAGAAGTTAAATTATCGCTATTTGCGGATGACATGATAATATACTTAACAGACCCAAAAGGGTCTACAAAGAAGCTGCTAGAGTTGATAAATGAATTCAACAAAGTGGCAAGTTATAAAATCAACACGCATAAATCAAAGGCATTCCTGTATATCCGCAACAAAACCTCTGAAATGGAAATAAGGAAAACCACTCCATTCACAATATCCCCAAAGAAAATAAGATACTTGGGAATCAACCTAACAAAAGAGGTGAAAGATTTATACAATGAAAACTACAGAACCCTAAAGAGAGAGATAGAAGAAGATCTCAGAAGATGGAAAAATGTACCCTGTTCATGGATAGGCAGAACCAACATCATCAAAATGGCGATATTACCCAAAGTTCTCTACAGGTTTAATGCGATGCCAATCAAAATCCCAACGGCATTTCTTGAAGAAATAGATAAAGCAATCATGAAATTCATATGGAAAAACAAAAGACGCAGAATAGCAAAAGCAATTCTAAGCAGGAAGTGTGAATCTGGAGGTATAGCGATACCAGAGTTCAAACTGTACTACAAAGCAATAGTAACAAAAACAGCATGGTACTGGTACCAAAACAGGCGGGTGGACCAATGGTACAGAATAGAGGACACAGAGACTAATCCACAAAGTTACAACTATCTTATATTTGATAAAGGGGCTAAAAACATGCAATGGAGGAAGGATAGCATCTTCAACAAATGGTGCTGGGAAAATTGGAAATCCATATGCAACAAAATGAAATTGAATCTCTTTCTCTCACCAGCCACAAAAGTTAACTCAAAATGGATCAAGGAGCTAGATATCAAACCAGAGACACTGCGTCTGATAGAAGAAAAAGTTGGCTACGATCTACATATTGTGGGGTCGGGCTCCAAATTCCTTAATAGGACTCCCATAGCCCAAGAGTTAACAACAAGAATAAACAAATGGGACTTACTTAAACTAAAAAGTTTTTTCTCAGCAAGAGAAACAATAAAAGAGGTAAATAGAGAGCCTACATCCTGGGAACAAATTTTTACCCCCCACACATCAGATAGAGCCCTAATATCCAGAATGTACAAAGAACATAAAAAATTAAATAATAAGATAACAAATAATCCAATCAACAAATGGGCCAAGGACCTGAACAGACATTTCTCAGAGGAGGACATACAATCAATCAACAAGTACATGAAAAAATGCTCACCATCATTAGCAATCAGAGAAATGCAAATCAAAACCACCCTAAGATACCATCTCACTCCAGTAAGATTGGCAGCCATTATGAAGTCAAACAACAATAAGTGTTGGCGAGGATGTGTGGAAAAGGGTACACTTGTACACTGCTGGTGGGACTGCAAAATGGTGAGGCCAATTTGGAAAGCAGTATGGAGATTCCTGGGAAAGCTGGGAATGGATCCACCATTTGACCCAGCTATATCCCTTCTCGGACTATTCCCTGAGGACCTTAATAGAGCGCACTATAGGGATACGGCCACATCAATGATTATAGTGGCACAATTCACAATAGCTAGACTGTGGAACCAACCTAGATGCCCTTCAATAGATGAATGGGTAAAAAAAATGTGGCATCTATATACAATGGAGTATTATGCAGCACTAAGAAATGATAAAATCATAGAATTTGCAGGGAAATGGATGGCATTAGAGCAGATTATGCTAAGTGAAGCTAGCCAAGCCCTAAAAAACAAATGCCAAATGTCTCCTTTGATATAAAGAGAGCAACTAAGAACAAAACAGGAAGGAAGAGCATGAGGAAAAGACTAACTGTAAACAAAGACGAATGGGGTTAGAGAAAGAGAGAGAGAAGGGAAAGGATATACAAATGGTAGGAGACCTTCAATGATACACAAAAGTATAAGAGGTATGATGGGCAAGGGGGAGGGGGAAAAAAAGGGAGAGAATTGAACAACAGCAGAGGAGACAGAGAGGGAAGGTGGGAGGGGAGGGGAGGGGGGATAGTAGGGGTTAGGAAAGGTAGCAGATTAAGACAGTCACTAATATGCCATTATGTAAAAATGTGAGTATGTAACAGATGTGATTCTGCTATCTGTATTTGGGGTAGAAATGGGAGTTCAAAACCCAATAGAGTCAAATGTATGAAAGATGATTTATCAAGAGCTCTGTAATGTTTGGAACAATCAATAAAAAAAAATTTTAAAAAAGACATAAATTTAAAGTGATCTTCGATACATAAGCATCTTGTTTATGCTACATTAAATTTAATATGTAAAAACAAAGCAGATTCAACAAATTGTCACTTTATATGAAAAAAGTAGTATTTCACATGCCAGTATGATTAGGAGGGGAAGCCACTCTCAGAGGCTCCTCTACCCTACAGAGCACCATTTTAGAATTTTTTTTTAATGCTCCCTCTTGGCAGTCCACTTATGATTTGGATATAGGCAATACTTTTGTTAAGGAAAAATGTTCTATCTTCTGTCAGTCTCTATTCTACTTTAGGGTACAGGACTTTACTAGACAGTTGAGCATGGGCTGAATTTATATCTGAACTCATCTTTACAGTCAGATGATCTTGTACAGGGCCATATACAGTAGTTCTGATGCCTCTGACTTCAAACTCTCATTATAAACTTATTAATTTTACCAGTTTGAAGGTCAGTATGCTGATAAGACATGTTCTCTCCCAAAGTCAAACATGGTAACAGTGCCAAACTAGTAATGAAGGGTAAAGGTCTCAAGTATCCTCAGTCGAGATCAGCTGACTTGAATAAACTGTCAAGAACTGATAATTTATTACTGATAATATATGCTTAATGCTGATAGATATAGCTATATATAAATGAAATCAAAGTTAAATTCACCCTCATAGAAATACTTCCAATTAACTGCATGTGATTTCTCATTTGTTTCCAGCTTCATTTAAGTCCACTGGTCCTTTGGGTAGGTTTTATAATGCCTTATCTTATGGTTCCTAAAATCTTGAGGCCTAAGAATCACTTGGCTTAATTATGTGTATAGAATAGATACCATAAATAGAAAAAATTGTCTTGGGTCAACATTAATAATATTGCAACAGGGCACTAACAAATGAGGAAGAATGGCTAATCAGTATTAGGAATTAGATGTGGTCCTCTGAAATTTAAAGGCAATTTCAAGGGCTAATATGTTCTCTTTTTGTTAATTTAGTATCTATATTGAAGCAGGATTACTACTCAGTCTTATACAGAGCTATGTAAAATGGAGCACCACCAGAAAGTAAAGGCAACAACCCAACAAAATCATTAGTCAGCCTCATTATTATGCTTTCAATAGATCCCCCAAGATATACCCCACTAAATGTTTGTTGAGTATGGCTTTTGGTGTGCAGAGGAAATATGTTGTTATTGCTTCTAATATTGACATGAAGATGCACAAAATCTATTAAGAGAATAAATAGATTTCAACTTCTGATGATTACAAACCAGAAGTGTTTCTATATAGCTTACCCTTGATTATATGTAGGTCGTCTTTCTCTGTATTATATTTAAAATTATTATTTTAAAACCAAACAGTGCTCTGATTTCCTTCCTTATTACAGTGACTTGCCACAACAAAAAAATTTAAAGCTGCACTGTTTATTGAAGAATGGATAAGATAATAAATAGAGAATATTAGGCATTGCAATGTAGAGCAATACTGGGCCATTCTCTCCATTACAGTTTGTTAATGCAGTGAATATTCCAGATTCCTCATCTTTTCCATCCAGGACTTCTCTCATGTAATTGGTCATTGGTCTAAAAAATGTTTATTTTTTGTCTCTTTAATTTGGACTCCATCACTATATTTCACATATAAATTAAAGATCTCTTTGCTTATATTTTGTTCACTTTCTTTGTGGACTTTGTGATGTTTGAGGCAAAAAGATAGCTTCAACTATAATGTGTTTATTGAAAACTTTAGTCAAAATAAACAATAAAGCCATAGTAATTTGTTACTATTAATATAGTATTCATAAATTATTTTCTATATGTTTTTTAATGTTGTAGTACAAGCAAATTTTAATATTGCAATTTTAAAATAAGGATCACTAATGCACTTAAGATGTGTTACAATGTGGAAATCAATCACTGAAACAGTGTCAGAGGCATTCGGAAAAAGAGACTATCTAACAGGTTAAGAAATGGTTTAGATACAATGGAAAGAGTTTGAATTTATTTTTATGGCAAGTGAAAGCCTTTTAATTGTTTTAAGAGGAAGTGGAAAAGAAACATACTATTTTAAGAACTATGGGCCTTACATTATGCTTGTGATATATCCTATAATGTAATCTTAACAATTGACTTCACAATGAAGTATTGCCTTGATGTTACAAATAAGAAATGGTCTTACAGAGGTCAATATCTTGCCTAAGGCTGCAGACTTAGTAAGTATGATACCAAAATGTGGTCTCTTCTCCCACATCTAGATCATTTGGGATTGTTGGGGAACATGCAATGGAGGGGAATGGCTAAACACACAAAGAGTCATTAACTGGCTATTGTGATTAATTGACAACATGGGATGCTTAACTCCTGAAAGTAAGCCACAGAGGTAGACATAAAGAGAAGAAATTCAAGAAATAATTAAGAGGAATGAGAATCGTGACTCATGCATAATATTTGTATATTGGAGCACAGAGTGTAAAGAAAAGTGACACTAAATTTCAGCTTTGGCAATGTAATGGCAGGTAGTTGCTTTAAATTTTAAACAATAAAAATGTCCCTCTTTGGGGGAAGGACAAAATTATGATTTGATTTATGATTCAGCTGTTTATGCTGAGTGTGAAATGTCTATTTGACAATTAAGTAGGGACATCAAGCATAGTGTTGGATAAAAATACCTAAAGTTGGTGAAAAGGTCTATTCCCTTACACTGGTGGTAACTGATTATGGATGGAGTGTATGTCCATTGAGATAAGAAGTCTGTGGAAATACCCTGAGAAACTTAGTAAATATTTAAAGGCAGGAGCACTTGGATATACTCTGAAGGAAGTATATTCTTCCTTCAGAGTATATCCAAGTAATTGTGATGTTTTAAACATTGATGTGTGTGGGGCTGTCTTCATCTTGTAAATAGTGTCCCTAGATTAATTAGTTTCTTGAATATGAGTTGGGAAAATAACCCTCTATGTACACTGAGTGTCTCTGCAAGTTCTGGCTGGGATTGCCAAGAATGCAAGGTCTTGACCACTTATAGCCCATGTCATTTGTCAGAGTTGGGTAAGCAGTAGCAATCCTGAGGCATGAGCAATGTTATTTACTGTTTTTTTTTTTTGTGTGTGTGTGTGTGTGTGTGTGCGCGTGTGTGTGGAAAGGATTCCCCAAGCTCAGAGTTGTTCAGTTTCAGTTCAAACCCACTACATCTATAACATCAGTCTGGGCCCCTCCAAGTTACTATCATGGGACTGTGCATAAAGGAAAATTAAAACAAACACACTGATGCTCATGGGTCTTACTGTGCAGTGAATAATAAATCCCATTGTCTTTTACTCATGAGTCTCAGCATCCATAAAATAGTAAAATAGCCTTCCTTAATAATTTATTAGTTTTTGAGGTGCTAAAATCAAATCTAAATTTAATAATGGGTTGTGATATGTTTGGAACAAATTTGAATATCACAGTGGGAAATTAAAGTTGAACTTGTAAACATGAGAAATGTCGTAGCAGAATTATTTTGAAGAAGCAAAAGATATACTTTGTAAAAGAAAAGCAAACAGGAGAGAAGGTAGTCCCAAAAACATAGAGTTAATATAAATAGATTAAAAATAATTTTATGTGACAGCTATATTATTAAGGGGTTTAATGGGAGCCTACTCAGAGGAATGGTATGAAAAGTAAGCTCTGGATTATTTAGGACAGTGGATCTCAAACATTTTAATCTCAGGACCCTTTTATACTTATAATTATTGGGGACTCCAAAAAACATTTATTTTAAAAATGTGAATAATATTTAGTATTATTATGAAAATAGTTTTGACCTTGGGAAGCCCCTAAAGTTTTTTGGGAATCTCCCCAGAGTCCCTGGATCACCCTTTGAAAAACTGTTGGAATATCAGATCTAAATATTAATGTATCTGACATATGTTAGCAGCTAGGCCAAATCACAAAACAAAGCATAAAGATACTGGTATTAGTACAAAGGAGCATAGTATTCAAGGAAAGCTTGAATAATTTGTTTAATTAAATCACTTTTACTTGTTTGTTTGTTTATTTTTGCAGTGCTGGGGATTGAACCCAGGGTCTTATATATGCTAGGCAAATTCTCTACCACTGAGTCACATCATCAGCCCTGAACCCAGGGTCTTATGCATGCTAGGCAAGTGCTCTACATCTGAACTATAGTCCCAGCCTGATTTAAATTTTCTAATGCAGCATAAAATAAAGTGAAACTGTCTTCTGCCAGAAGATAGGGTAGGTAGTAGTAATTCTAGAGTTGGGGGAGTGTCGAGTAGAAACTCTAAGGACATAAAAAAGGTTTCTGTTATATTGATACTAGCATCATTTCATAAGGTTTCTGTTGTATCGATACTACCATCATTTCTTGATATGAATGCGAATTTCATGGTTGTATTCCATTAGTAAAACTTAAACAAGTTATATATACTTATTTTCACCTTTGCTGCATGTATACTATAGTTAAAAGTTAAAAAGATGAAAACTAAGTGTTTGTTTCATGTTATCTGTTTCAAAATAAGATCAATGCATAGTTTGACAGATGATGAATGCAAAAACATGTATGCATTGAATTCAAGTTTATATTTGCAATATACTACAAAAAACTAAATTATGACTAAGTTAAAAATTTATTAGAGTTACTTATATATTTCCACTGGTTTACAAAGTGGATGTTTTTGGTTTATGACAGTCAGTACTATATCTTAAAGAAGTAAACTGATTTTGTTTCCCAGCTCTGTTAAAATGGAATTGTACCTATCCTTTAACTTCCAGTAAATTTCTCAACTCGATATTTCTATTCCACAGAAGTTCCTTAAAAGGTAGATTCTTGGCTGGATTAATGATTCTCTTCACTTTAGTGTTGTGAAAGGATATTAATTAATAGCTCTTATCTATTTGCATTCATTCATTCCAATCTCAGTATGAATGTGCTATTGCTGCACTCTATGAAGGTGCCAAAACTAATTTCTAATGTGACACAGAAATATTCCCAGAGGATTGGCTTCCTTTGTTCCATATGATTCTCACTTAGTTTGGACAATTTGCAGGGAAGTCTTGACACAATTTCAGGGCACATATAAAGCTGTAAGTTTGCAGCACTTACATTAATGTGTTCCCCTGTTAAAGATAGCAAATGTGTCAGAACTAATAGGCTATTCTTGTAGGTTAGTGAGATTGAATATGCTTAATGCTTTTGTAAATGTGCCAAGGAAACAATCATTTATCTTGGACATCAAGACTAACTTAATACCTACACATAAGGTAGAATAAGTGTCTTATGGATTGAACCAAAATAAACATTGTTGAAAGTAAAAGCAGTTCATTTAATGCAATAATAATGAAATGAACTAAGAGGCATACTGTTGGAAAAGTATTTTGGAAAAGATCAATTTTCTTTTAACACTGGAGAAGTGTTTAAATAACAGCAGATAAGTTATTTGAATAGTGTAGAGTATTCTTAGTTGTTCCCTTAATCCATTATTCAGTCTTAGAATAAATCTAGATGCTATCTTAAAATTAAAATAAATATATATGCATGTATATATGTATATAAATGAAACAACACGTATGTATATATGTACATATATGTACATATATATGTGTGCGTATATATGTATGTATGTATGTATATATATTTAACTACTTTCACTGCAGTAAAGTGCATCATTCTACAGTATGATCACTATCATGAGCAATCATTCATACTTTCATATATTTGTTTACTTTAGGGTTTAAACTGCATTAATGATTGTTCCTTCTTGAATTGGAAAGCACATTAAAGCCATTGGAGAATATCTCCTTAAGGAGATATTTACTAGCAATAGGCCATAGTCTGAAGCAGCAGTTAATCCTATGCACATAGGAACAGTTTTTAGCAGAAATTGTGTAGATACCAGTTTATATTTAAAAACAATGTTAATATAAATAAGGGACATATGGACAATGAGTTGATGGGTTTGTGTGTGGGGGGGGTAGATACATAATTCAATTTTGTAGAAGCTTTTAAGTTACTGAAGTAATTCCAGTAAGTGAATGATCTTCTCCATATTATAGGCAGCTAATTAAAAATTCTACACAACCTGATGTCCTGGTAGTGTGAAATTTCACAGGTTGAAATAGCTAAAGTAATGGAGCAGAATTCTTGAATTAAACCAATTGGTGTCAAGGGATTAACTGTCAGAAGACATGAAACAAGTTAATGGCCTAACCTGCAAAGCACACATAGGGCATGTTTGGAAATTTTTTTAATTCAGGATTATGTAAGTTGGAGGAAAGCCAGGAGGCTCTATGGGATTAAAATGCTATTCCTTTATTCTTTTTATGGTGTCCTAAGCAATTCAATTCTGACATTAACAATTATTTCTATGTAGATTCTCTGAAACAGTGGACATTATTTTTTTTTTCATGCATCAGAATCCCCTGGAGGGCTTGTTAAAACATAAATGGCTGGGTACCAACCCCAGAGTATCTGATATGTAGGTGTATTAATCTGTTTTTTTTTTGTTGTTGTTGTTGTTGTTGCCACTAACACAATACTACAGACCAGGTGAGTTATAAAGAAAAGAGTTTTATTTTGGCTCATGGTTCTGGAAGTCCAAGGTTAAGGGCCACACCTGGTGATGGCTTTCTTGCAGGTAGAGTCCTAAGGGAAAGGACAGGGAGCATGGTCATGTATATTTCTCTTTTGCTATCCTTCCTCTTATAAAGTCACCAGGATTCAATCATGGAGTATTCTTCCCTAATGACCTTATCCAATCCTAATCACCTCCAAAAGGCCCCACCTCTAAACATCATAATTGGATTGTTTCCACCCTCTTAATACCTCACATTGGGATTCAAATTTCAACACATGAAGCTTTGAGTGAGACAGTTATACAACATCCAAACTATATATTAGTTGTGGAATGCGACCTAAGAATTACATTTCTATTAAGTTCCCACATGATGCTGGTGCTACTTGCTTAGGGATCTCACTTTAAGAACCATTGTTCTGGAAAGCAGCAGTCTCCATCAACGTTTCTCAAATTGCATTGTGTGTGTTATTTTCCTTGTTATTTTGTTAAAATGCATTCAGAGTCCATATAGAGAGACCCTATGGCAATGCAGATTCTCTCTCAGTAGGTATGCTATGCCATTTCTCTGCCCTGTGGAACATACTTTGAGAATCAAGGAGCTCTAGTATTTTAGTGTGTGCAAGATCTATGTCTCATTATCCTTGTTTTCCTAATGGGAGACACTCTTCAAACATGAAAACTCTGGTGAGGAAAGGAATATGAAGGATAAAGGCAAGCACACTAAGGCTGGGATTGCTTAGAAAGGGTTTCATGCTAAACACAAACTAAACCACTTCATACTTTCTCTTTAGATGGTATGAAAGATAGACCTTTTAATGTTTTGTGTTCCCTAATTTTGAAAATTGAATATTTAGAGCCCAGAGGATTTTGGGGGAAAATATTCTTGAGTTACATATATATCTCTGGGTAGGTTTCTTTATTGATAGAATTGCAAAGGGACATGATGGAAACTACATAATTGTTTATTTTTACAGTGAGCCTAGTTACCTATTTTTGTCCCCTTTTTTAAACTTTATAGCTATCAACTCTCTAGCCATCATACTCAGTCTTGAAAGTATTGAGTAACTATAAACAAAACAGTGTCTACTGCAGAGAGTAATTGGGTATTTGAGGTTGTGATTTCTCATAAAAATCTTACATAAATTATAGTTGACATGGTATAAAGAAAGGAGGAATTCTTAACCCAAACTTCAAACTATTGTTTATTACAGTCTCTGTTGACATATGTTCATGATCTCCAGTGGAGAATTAATGTATGTATTAATTTAGTCACATATTTTATGTATATTAGGGTATCTTCCAAAAATGCAACAAAGCTGTAGGTTTAATTTTTGATTTGCATATAGTTTGGAGGTGGGCAGGATCAATAAGTTGATGAGAGCAATGATATTTTAATATCTAAGAAATTGAATATACTCTCTAACATCCTTTGATTGTTTTTTACCTGTGATAGCCTGGTTATTGTGCTCAGAATTGAAAACAAGGGTTTCCAGTGAGGAATACAATTTAATAGTGAAGTATTGAAAAGGAAACATGCAGCAACCCTAAAATTTTTCCAATAAAAGATTCCTGGAATTCTGTTGATAAATGGTTTATAAGAATGATCACATGACTAGTTGATATTCAGTGTGAATTTCACTATGCTGTAAGTCATCTTAATTCAGTTAATATGCTATATTTAATACTATGGTATTACCTGACAAAAATAATGCCATAAAATCTGAGATAATAATATTACCTTTTATAGAAATTTATGCACCTAAGGTTGTTTTGTTCTTATACAAATAATGATATTTGGATTTTAAATCCCTATGTTGAAAAATATAAAGAAAACTAGTGTTGACATCATTATTTCATGAAAAATAGTGAATGCAATGATGTTCCTTTGCAACACTCCTAGAACATTGTACTATAAGTCTTAGCTAATGTAAGTTGATAAAAAAATAAAAGACATAAAGATTGGGAAGGAAGAAATCAAACTCTTTGTTCATGTATGATATGATTATCTATGTAGAAAATTCCAAAGAATCAATAACTTTTTTTCTGGGTCTATGAAATGATTATAGCCAGACTGTAGGACAACACAGCTAATGTAAAACACAAAAGTCAATTGTTTTACTAAATGCCAGAAGTAATAATTATAATTTGAAATTAAAAATACATATTATTTGCTTTTATACCCCAGAACATTAATGCCAGTTTCCTGCTGGACATTGGTATTCATGCTATAGTCAGTCAGATTTTGTCTGAGAGAGTTTTCTTCACAGTGTGAGGGGATGTAGCAATATAAAAGTCAATAAGCAAGTGCTTAAAAGGCTCACACAATAAGCCAAAAAGCACATGGTCCTCGAAAGTAGTGTATTAAGAAATCCCCATGCATGGAATATTCAAGAACTCCCAAATAAGCCCAGTGAAAGACCAGATATTCTGTTGCTTTCTATAATAGCTGCCATATCAGCTAGCCTTTGTCAAGAAAGTACTACATTTCTTAAGTTATTATAAAACCATTTTAACCTCTTCTTCTGATTTTCCCCATCATGTGCTTGACAGTGTTCCAAAAACAGAAACTGAGAAGATAGGAGTTTATAGTATGTAGTTTATCTCCTAGTGCAGATTCACAATATTATATAAAACTTGATATGGAAATAAAAAATAAAATTAAATTGGATGAAATTAAGTTTCTAATTTTTATTGTATATTCATTCAGTAACAGAAAAATGGTTAGCAAATATCCAATGAGGTTATTCTTATTTGATATATTTTTAGGAAAGCAAGGGAACTGCCTAAAGTTCTCTCTGGGGAAGAAAAGTGATCTTGGTTGATCACAATACACAAAAATATAAATCTGTTAATAACTATTTGTACTTTGGACTTAGGCTAATTTGACAAACTGTTACAAGTAATGTGTTAAAATAAAACAAGGAAAGTTAATGGATGTGTATTTTACAACAGCCTTCAAGTTTTTAGTCTTTGAGAGCATTTTCTTTTTTAATTGTGGGAAAAGTTAGGAAAAGTAAACTTGGAGTATTTCATTTTTTGATTATTATTTAAAAATCTAAGACAAAAGGAAAATTGAGAAGGTAAATACTTGTACTTTTTAAAAAGATTTAAATCATAGTGTCCTGAGGGTATATTTATTTATTTATTATATTTT
Organism: Urocitellus parryii; assembly: GCF_045843805.1. NCBI lineage: Eukaryota > Metazoa > Chordata > Mammalia > Rodentia > Sciuridae > Urocitellus > Urocitellus parryii. The sequence goes on from NC_135547.1 coordinate 111,749,455, forward strand.
TTATTTATTTATTTGGTACCAGGGATTGAACCCATGAATGGTTAATCACTGAGCCACATCCTCAGCCATTTATGTATTTTATTTACAGACAGGGTTGCCTAGAGCCTCCCTAAGTTGCTTAGGCTGGTTTTGAATTCCAATCCTTCTTCATCCGCCTCCCGAGCTGCTGGGATTATAGGAGTGTTTCATCTGGCCCAGCCTGAAGGTACATTGAGGTTTAGACTCTCCTCTTTTTCTGGGGCAAAGAATGATTTTTAACAGTTATAAAATAATGCTCATAAATCGTCTTAAAGATTGCTACTAAAAAGAGACATATTTTTTTAAAGAGAGAAAGAGAGAGAGAGAGAGAGAGAGAGAGAGAGAGAGAGAGAGAGAGAGAATCTTTAATATTTATTTTTTAGTTTTTGGCACACACAACATCTTTGTTTGTATGTGGTGCTGAGGATCGAACCCGGGCCGCACGCATGCCAGGGGAGCGCGCTATCGCTTAAGCCACATCCCCAGCCCTGAGACATATTAACAGTAATATTTAGCCTGACCCTATGCCAGGTCCTTGATCCATATATAACATAAAATATCTGGTAATGTACTTTTGTAACATAATGGGGAAGATTGGCATGTGGATTCATAATTGTAATAAAATTTTCAACTGATGACGGAACAAAATCAAATGGAGTCACCAGAGGATAATTCATTATAATGAGTGGGAAGATAGAGGAAAAGTAGCAGGAAGGGTAAATTTCTCCAACAGAATAGAGCATGGTTTATTTATCTTTGTGTCTCCAATGTGTTACCTAAAGCATATAAATAAATACTGAATGAATTTTAAAAAAAAAAAATTTAGTTTTTGATGGACCTTTATTTTATTCATTTATTTACATGTGGTGCTGAGAATTGAACCTAGTGCCTCACACATGCTAGGCAAGTGCTCCACTGAGCCACAACCCCAGCCCAGAATGAATTTTGTTGAATGAATGCATGACAGAGTTAAGAGTATTGACTTCCTCTCTATTAGATTTTATGTCTACTGGGGAAGAACACCAGCCTACTAGACTAATATTATATACCTAAATGTACCTAGCAAAATATCCCATTTTAAATAAATCTATAATAAAGAGTAAACTCTTATTAAATGACTACTAATTATTATGTAATAAGTATTCTTTACCTATGTATTGCATCCTGGACATAGTTTCTATGTGCTATATTTTGGCATATATTATTTCTTTTGTGTTTCCTGATGTGGCTTAATGTAGGACTTTGACATTCTATGGTGCCAAGACTCTGTGATGCCCATAACAAAAAGATTGAAGCTCTGTCGGACACAGTATTCATAAAGGAATATATAAATCTTTCATAAGAGATGGAAAGAAGGAGTGGTGAAAGCCAAGTGTCCCTTAACCCCTTTCATGCTAGACCATTCCTAGACCAGCCTAAAATTTTATATGCTCACAGGAATAGTTACTGACTCATATCCAAGCACAGCCCTATCTTAGTTCCTGAGAGATTTGGTTTGAGAATAAGAAGATATACTCCAACTTGATTCAATTTACAGCCAATTGTCCCAAAGCAAGTATCCTGAGATTTTTGTCTAGTGTTCTATATTCATGGCCTAGAACAGTTCAATTGTTAGACAGAAAGCAAGGGCCAAATTAGCCATATTAACAGTAGGCAAGGTAAGAGACTTGAATACATTTATAATTTTGGTTGAAATTGGATATAATAATTTATATCTTTTATTAATATAAATTTAAGAAAAAATTATGTTGTGAAAGAATAAAATGAAAAATTATAAAAGTCGATGTATATGAAAACATATTATACATCATAAATACATATACTTTTTGTCAGTGAAACCTAAGTAAAGCTTGGAGCAGGGATAGAAACTGCGAAAAGTTATTAAAAAGAACAAAAGCAGCCAGGCACAGTGGCCCACGCCTGTAATCCCAGCGGTTCTGCCTGGGAGACTGAGGCAGGAGGATTGCGAGATCAAAGCCAGCTTCAGCAAAAGTGAGGTGCTAAGCAACTTAGTGAGACCCTGTCTCTAAATAAAATACAAGATAGAGCTGGGGATGTGGCTCAGTATCTGAGTGCTCCCCGGTACCCCACCCTCTGCAAAAAAAGCAAAACAATTTAAATATTTAAATATCTTTGGTCTTATACAATAGCAAACATGATGACATTCTTTCTACTATCTATCTTAGCACTTGAATATACTCTGAATTTGACCCTTACTACTGACAAATGATCCCTAGGTTAAATTCTGATATGCAGGGTACTTTGCCACTGAACTGCATCCACTGTTCTTTTTTAGTTTGAGTCAGGGTTTCACTAAGTTGCTGGTTTCGTCAGCATTTCAACACTATGACCAAAAGACCTGAAAAGAACAACACAGAAGAGAAAAAGTATATTTTGGCTGAAGGTTTCAGAGGTCTGAGTCCACAGATTTGGATTCAGGGTGAGGTAGAACATTGATGGTATAAGTACATGGCAGAGGAAGGCAGCGAGGACATGGCAAACAGGAAGCAGAGAGAGTGCTTCACTCAATGGGTCAAAATATATACCCCAAAGGCAGCCCAAGATGACCTACTTCCTCCAGCATCACCCTACCTGCCTACCCTTACTATGAGCTAATCCACTCACTAGGTTATAATTCTCGTGATCTAATCATTCCACCTCTGAACCTGAACTTTGGAGGGACACCAAATATCCAAACCAAACAGTAGCTGAAGGTCTTCCTAAATTGCTGAGACTGACCTTGAATTTGTGATCCTCCTGTCTCAGCCTCCCAAGTTGCTGGAATTAGAGGCATGCACCACCCTTCCCAGCCCTTTGGTATATTTCCTTATTCAACTTAATTCAAGAAAAGCATCTATCAAAAGTATGCAGAACCATCTGCATATATAGCTAGACCACAAGCAAAGAAGCTGGGTAAACACTTTTGGCTGTCACTCAGTTATGGCTCTAATGAGAATACATATACATTATATATTCATTAAGGCTGTTATGAATAATCTTATAAAAAATTTTAAAGATGCTTTCTTCCTTTTATTCTGTCATATTTGAAAAACTAAAACTAAATCTCTAAGATATATTTTATCATTAGAACTCAGAATCCATTCATTCAACAGTCACAAAAAGAACAAAAAACACATTTTCTTGTCAGTTTATAGCAACAAGTATCATGTTGTATGACATTTATTTTGTAGTATCCACCTGTATATTATTTCTCTCTCAAACTCTTCATATAAATTGGCTTAATATTCAGCTGGTAAAGGTACTGACAAATAAAAACTACTAAACCTATGGCATTTAACTCAGAAGAAGATGTGCTTGTAATATTTAAACCAGACATGGCTCCGCAAGCTCATGGTTTTCAGTTAGTCCCATGTATTTTTGTCCTTTGCCTTACAGTACATTGTCAAGGTGGAGATTTGATTAATTTGATTAATGTTAATAGCTTCTAGGTCTGCTTTAATACACAGATTTTATAGATTTCAGGAATTAATGTTCATAGTGGGAGATCAACTGCATTAATAGTCCTAATTCTTCCACCCTTCCCTATGCTTTTGCTCTTTTGTCAAAGAACCTTGCAGTGCCTTCTCTGAGCAGGTTGTTCTGTTCCATCCCTTTATTTTGGGTGCCTTCCTATGACTTGCTTTGACCAATATGATGTTAGCAGACTTGACCCAAACAAAGGCTTCAAAAGACATTTGCAGGATTGACAATTTCTCTTGCTCATCTGCCTTTGCCTTGTTACTATGACTACTGGAAAAAAAAAATGAGTCATTAATTTAGAATGGGTGATATGGACATCAGAAAAGACCTGAGGGAGAAAGGTACATAATAATGCATAATGTAACATGATATTGAGCTGCCTCTTAAAGATTAATAAGAATTCATTAGATAGACTGAAGTAAAATTATATTTCAGGTAGGAGAAATGGCATATATTAAAATTGTGAGGTGTAAAAGAGCTTAGAATATTTAAAAACTCAAATAATTAGGTGGAATCATGTAATCACAAAGTCATTATATGGCATTCTAGGAGTTTAGCTTATATCTTGCAATTTTGGCAGTGGGGGTTACTGAGGAGTTTTAAAGCAAGGTATTGGTTGGTATTATTTTAAAATGAATACTAAATCATCTAGTTGTATACTATATATATGTATATATATTATATATGTACACATATACATATATACATACACAATTTAAAAATTTCAACTCTATTTCAGTAATGTTATGGAAAATAAGGCAATGTGCTTCTGATGGAAGAACATAAACTCCATTAGATATAAGGTTTTTTTATGGCAACCCTAAACTTTGGTTTTATAGATAGAAATGAAAGCAGATAAGTGAAATTGGAGGAAATGGGGGCACACTATTTTTCCCCTGCATTTCTAATGAACAGAAACTGAAACTTAGAGGCATAGAATTAAGAATTATAGAATGTATAGAGAAATAAATGGAACAAAAACAAAACTTGAACCAACAAATGAATGGCAAGAAAAAAGCTTAAAGGAACAATAAGAAATCATGTAAAGTAGGGAAAATAGGATGGCAAAAGTACATCTAAACATATCAGTGATTACTTTGAATATGTATATGCTAATTTGTGTATTTAAAGTATAGATTCTCAGATTGGTATTTGAAACAAGCAAACTCGGCTATATTTTATTTACAAAGACACTCATGTGAAAATGATGGTAAAGATTGAAAATGCAGAGACAGCTGTGTATTTGACATATGAAAAAAGAAGGAAATAGCAGAAGTATAAATGAGTGAAAAAACTATAGCAGAGGTCAAATGGGGACAAAATTGGTTAAAGTTGTTAAAAATTTCACAAATGTCTTAACAAAGTAGAAAAAACTGTCATTTCTGCATCTGGGAATTGAACAATTACAAAATATATAAGGCAAATGTGAGAATCCTTTCACAATATAGAGGAAATGACAAAAGCAATAACACTAGGGGGGAAAAAGATTACAGATGGTAAGAAGCAAGAATGGAACCAAACAAATTGACAATTGGGTTCTCTAAAGCAAAGATTATAGTAACTAGTAGAAGGATTAGTGAAAGATTTAGTAGAGCAATGTATGTGGTCACAAGAAAAACAGTAGCAATAAAAACATGCAACCTGAAAAGGTACATATTTTCTACCTGGAAAAATGACTGAATATTGACTAAAACTAATATATATCCTGATGATTTTTAATTTCAAGGATGAGCAAGAAAGATCTTATAAACTTCAGTAGAAATATTAAGTTCCATGCAAAGGAAACTAAATTCAAATCCTTTCAGTACTTTTTCCATGTGGCTAAATCCAAAAAAGGCTAATTAAAAAAATATATTTGTCCTTGTAGATGGAAAGAATGCCTTTATTTGTTTATTTTTATGTGATGCTGAAGATTGAACCCAGTACCTCATGCATGCTAGGCAAGTGCTCTACCACTGAGCCCCAGCCCCAGCTCTAGGATGGCTAATTTTGAGAGAAAAATATCTGACATTTTACTTCTTACAAACAGATATGATTTCTTCATATGTTATCACACAAAATACTCTTTGCATAAAGGGTATTAGTTGTATTAGTTCACTCAGGCTACCATAACAAAATATCTTATACTGTATGGCATAAACAACAGAAATTTATTTTCTTACATTTCTGGACATTGAAAGTCCAAGACCAAGGTACCATAATGATCAGTTTCTTTTCAGGGCTCTCTTCGTGCTTTGAAGATGTCTTCATTTTCTTTCTGTCCTCCCGTGACTTTCCCCAGTGGGGACTTGAAGAGTGAGCAAGGGAGAGCTTAGTTACCTCTTCTTAGAAGGACATTATTCCTATTGGATTAGGACTCTACCCTTATATCTCATTTAACTTTAATTACTTCCCTAAAGACACATCTCCAAAAGCAATTAAATAGGAGGTTATGGCCTTAACATATAATTTTTGATGGACACAAAATTCAGTCCATGACATGTATAAAATGAACATTAAAATTATTCAAACATAAATATTATGAGGATTGCATGTGTACTGTTAAAATTATAACTCTAAAAATATAAGTATACAAAGTAAAGTAATATGAGATTTATGTTCCATGCTATGTCAATAAACACAGGCATGAAATAGGTTTGTATTATAGTGTTATATTATTTTTTTTCTCATTCATAGTGTACTTTACTGGCTTACTACTACTACTATGTGTAATAGTTTTTATCTTAACATTCTAGTTTTCTGTAATTTTAAAGTAATTATATCAGAAGTTGATTTACTATGTAAAAGATGTAGATAATTATGCAACATGATGTATAAGTTAATTTGTTCTACTGCAGTAAGCATTATATATACTTACCATTTGTATATACCTTAAATATATATGTCATGAAAAATATATATTTATCATGTTCTGTACCTTAGGTGCACAGAATACATCCATTTTAAAAGTATTGTAGAAGATGAAGTTACATTGTAATGTACTATATGCATCTGATGATTAAAAATATTTTCAATTTTTACAATTTGTCTCTTGTTATTCTAAATCCAATTACTAATAACATGAGAAAGCTCTTCAATGAGCAATTGAATTAAAATATATAAATTCAACTCTCTAAGCATTTGCTATATCAATTTGATCATTCATCAGGGTTTTTTCCTAAAAATCTTTAATACTTTTGCATACCCTAAGAAAAATAGAAAGTGTAGTGCAAGAGCCCAGCACACTGAAGTAAGACCTTGTCATTTGCCCCCTGACTTCTCAATGCTATTTGCATCTTTTCTTGAAATTTAAATTTTAAAATTAGTTATTAAATATAAATTATATGAGATAAAAATCTGATGATTTTAAAGCACATTAGGCTTAAAAACATGATTTTATTAGTTTAATAATGTGAAGTATGACTATATATCATAAAATGTTATCTGAAATTTAACTTATAACTGACACCTTTTTTCATTTCTTTGTTTATATAGAAGAAAGATATTAAAAGTATATATAAGATTATGTCACAGTTAATTTCATATTTTTATATATAATGCACTAATGAAAAAAAAGTACAAATAAATAGAAGAAAGACCAGTAGAGGAAAGGAAACATGAGGAGGGAGAAGGGAAGGGAAAGGGGAAATACTGGGGACTAAATTGGAGCAAATTTTATAAGTATGTCAAAATGAGGGCTGTGGTTATAGCTCAGTAGTAGAGTGCTTGCCTAGCATGTGTGAGGCACTGGGTTTGATCCTCAGCACCCCATAAAAATGAATAAATAAAATAAATATATTGTGTCCATCTACAAGTAAAAAATAATTTTCAATGAATCCCAATATTATATGTTTATAATGAACTAATACAATTTATTTAAAAAAATACTATAGGATGGAACTGAGATTCAAGAATCAAAAATAATTGACAAAGTTGATATCTCTAATCCCTTAAATCAGATTTCAAAATATGACTCCATTTTATAAACTTAAAATTGGTTAGTCAGTCCATTTTATTCAGATTCATTTGTTTTTCCCAAATTGCTTTAGAATGGAAAAGGTAAACATTACCAATGAAATACAATAAGGGAAATTATTTGTACTTACAATTTCCATTCCAACTATTAAATCCCCAAAAGTATTCCTTTCTTTGTCTTACATTGGCAATTAGGAAGAGTAAAGATTGCTAAAATCCTAAATTTACTGCAGTATATTTTTTAGAAGGAGTGTATGACTAGGATCAAACAGTTAGATTTAAGCATTCTACATGAAAGGATAATTAAGGGAAATTTATATCTGCTTTATGAGCTGTAATTTAAAGATTATTCTAAACAACTTTGAGAAATTTATATAAATGCACATTATACATATATGTGTACATATAAAAATACATACACACATGTACACTATAATTATAGGTATAGCAATTATGTTATATTAAATTAGAATAAAGGCATATGCTTAAAAATTCATTTATCTTTTTCTTGTAAGATATTGAAACCTTGTCTCTTAAATGCAATTTCATCCAGAACTCTATTTATTCACATTATTTTGTGTCTCAATCATTCATGGGCCTTTGTGTGTGGCTAGTGAATAAACTAAGAAACCATGGACATTTCTCCAGATGTTTTATGAACTAGTCTTGGAGGTAATTTATATCATGCTTGTCTATTTTGTTGTCTAGAATGCAACCACATGGCCCAAAATAACTGCCAAGGGGTAAGGAAATATGTATTTTTCAAAGGAAGAGAAGACGATAAACTTTCTACCATAGATTTATAGGGCATTTTTATTATTTTGGACCAATAGTAATTCTATCTTGGTTATACATAGACCCTGAACTGAAAAGATGATGAAGTAACAGAAGACAAAGTATAAATAGTTATTTTTTTTCACTGAATTTGGGTGAATTAAGAGATGCAAATGTAGTCACCAATAATATCATAATCAGTGGCTCTCAGATTAGAAGCCACACATCTAGTGGAGAGCTCAATTTCTGTATGGGAAATATAACCATTTTATTTTGCATACTTGCATTTGAGATTTTAAATTAGGGGTTAGCACTCTGCCTTTTTTAGTTTTTGGAAATAAAGTATCATTGGAACACAGTATTGTCCTTTGTTTTTGTACTGTCTGGCTAATTTTAAACACAATAGCAGAATTGAGTAGTTGTGACAGACTGTGTGCCACAAAACTGAAAATCTTTGCTGCCTGGCTTTTTGGCAGCAAATGTTTGGCTACCCCAGCTTTAAAGCCATGAGGTGTGAACTCCTAAGTTTCCTTTTACCATTACAGAACTTTCAATTGTACCCCCACAGAAAACAATCTAAAAGCTATTAAATTCCAACTGTAACACCTGGTTAACAATGTTGGTTGTTTAGTTTCAAAAGATTCAAACTGAAATTGAATTAAGGAACACTGGGAATCCTTATTGAACAGTGTTTCTTTGTAATGATTTCCTGCCTGTGGAGGCCAGATTTGAATGTATTTCATAGTTGTCTTTCAATTATATATAAATGAACACAAAGATAAATTGTCTATAAAATTACAGTTTTATTCTCAGATATTTCCTATCCTAGTGATATAATTTTCAGTCTTTTAAAATAGTTTTAAAAATAGCTGTAAAGGGGCTTTAAAATGTGGTATAAATCTTACTGCTACCTGGGGCATGTTTTAAATAGTAAGCTGGTAAGGTGTTGCTAAAATAAGTCTTTGTGTTCTCAAACCTATTTGTGCGTTAAATAATGCATCATGCATCCCACTGTAAATGGAGCATACTGAGGGGCCAAATTTCCAATTTAATTATAATTGTTAAAATCCCATATAACATGTTGTTTAAAAATATCTAAAACAAAATATAATGGTGTGAGATATTCTTACCAAATGACTTTATATAAAATAGTTAACTCAATTAAGAGCAAAAATGTTCTAATTGTTTAGGGCCATTAAAATCAGGAAATGATATTTTGGTTTTTAGGGTCTTTATGTTTAACTATTAGAAATTAAAACAAAAAAATTATGATGATTACTCATTTCATGCTCAAATATTATAATGAATTATTTTATTTCACTTAGAAGCACATGTATTTTATAATATACTTGCAGTCTACACTGAGATAATATTTTTTCCCATTAAGGTTGGGCTTCTTCTTTGGTTCCAGTGATACAATGATGATAACAGTAGATTCAGTCTTTGCTCTCCTGGAGCTATAATAATCAAGGAATAAAAGAAGATATTAAATTATTATTAATAAATAAGATGAAATTTCAAGAATAGATGAATGCTACAGTTGGTGTACATAATCCAAATTTATAAAATACATTTTCTTCTATTTTCATGTGGGATCCATGTGAAAACATTTATAGTGATTTCTTTAACCATTTATAGTAACATTAATGATCAAAATGAATGACAAGGCAAACAAAGAAATGAATATGCATGTAAGAATTTAAAGTATATTTTTTGGAAAGTGCCTTGTTAACTTATAGTGATTTTGTTTAATTTACATGTATTTTCAGAGTCTAGACACCTTAAGAGATGCCACAGAGTCTAAAAGGAACTCTTTCAGAATCCAAGTGTGGCCCAAACTACAAAACAGATGATTTGCTGTCAAAGTTCTTATCTCTTATCTTATAATAACTTTGAGTTTGCCATTTTCTCCATCTGTTTATTAGCTTTGTACAATAACCTTTATTTCCTCAGCAGCATTTCTAAAATAACAATTAAAATACTTTAGTAGACCAACTTTAGCAGTCTCAAAAAAGGAGCTTGTTAGGATATTCAGATTCCTTGGCCAGGTTTTAGTCTTACTATATGAGATTCTGAGGTGGACAGCCCTGAGAATTGGTCCAAACCAAATCATAAAGTAGGGTAATGGCAGACAATATCATAATGTGTTATTCATCAAATTAGGTATTTCCATTTTAAAAGTGATCTTTAAGAAAGAAGTACTTAAACTAGAGGGAAATGTTAAGTTGGAAGAATTTAAGATAAACTGAGAATAACATATAGATGCATGAGTTTGGTTTCCATATTTCTCTATGTTATGAAGTAAGTATCTGGTGGTACCATGCATACTCCCAACTACACGTGTGATATTATTTTTATTTGATTAGATTCTACTACTCTACACACCCCCCACATTCATACACAAGAAAAATTAGAAGAGATGGTTACAAAAAAAATTCTCAATCATATTCCTGTTGAGAAAATTCAAGGTTATTTTTTCATGTACAATTCTGCATTTTACTATCCACTAGTGATTTTTAATAGTAAATGCTACAGGGGGAAAAACTTACCTTATGACACTTTAAATATTTCATGTTTATGATATTTAATTGTTATTTTCTGATCATTTTAGGGATAGCAAAGGATCTTTAAATAGAAATTTATACAGCAATAAATATCATGAATTGCTGTACTAAATAAAGATATTAGGACACAGAATAATATATATTATACAACATTATTTTTATATGGACCAAAAAATGCAAAACTGAACAGGAGATTTTAGGGATATTTTTAAAAGGTAAAGGAATGAAGTCATATGATGACTTCTAGAAAGGACAACTAGAGAATTATTACAAACTTTCCTGCTGAGGACAGTTGAATAGTTAGATAAACTTTAAAAAATAAGTTTCTAAGTGCATCAAAAAGCCAATAATAGAATAAGAAATTGCCAAATACAGGTGTATGTGTGTGTGGGGGGATTATAAGAGTAAAGAGAGGTAAGCTCAGCATTGAAGTGATGTTTTGCACCTCAGGACATTTGCTTCTTGTAAATAAACAACTGTGAAACCATGACAACTTTTAGTTGCCTTTAGGGAGTATGATGAAACATATAATAAGACAGAAAAATATGAGAATGAGTAGAACAAACAGAACACAAAATTTTGTGTGATGTTAGAATCATCAAGGTATAAAATAACTATACTTTCTTCATTGAATTAAAAGGAAAGCTTAAAAATATATTCAGGAAACATAACTATAATGTATACATGAAAACAAACAAAGTAGAATTATTAGGGCAGAAAATTAAAACAAATAATTCAATATACTTAATAGCAGATTAAAAGAGCAGAAGAAATAACTAGTGAATTAAAAACAAACATTTACAAGGATAATTAGTGAGCTGGAATATTGGTGAAAAATATTAAAATAAGGCACAATGAAACAAAGATCCAAAAATCTAAAATAGAGGCTCAAAGTTATAGTGAATACAATAAGAACATATATTACACTGTTAATATCATTTAGAAGGAGAAGGGAGAATTAGGGAGGAGACAATATTTGAAGAGATAATAGCTGAAAAACATCTAAAACTGATGAAAGATATTATGCCAAGGATGTAATTAGCCCATAAATTTTCAGTCAAGATAAATATACGTATGTGCACATATTCACACATATACTTATTAAACACTTCGTAGAGAAACAGGAAAAAATAGGCAAAAAGAAATTTAAAAATGATCCAATGAGAATAAGTTGGACAACTTCCAAGGGAGAAATAGACTGTAAGTTACAGTAGAATTCAAGGATGGAGTGGGGCTCAGTGGCAGAGCACTTGCCTAGCATGTGTGAGGCACTGGGTTTGATTCTCAGAACCACATATAAATAAATAAATTAAAGGTCCATTAACAACTAAAAAGTATTAAAATAAGAAGTTACAATGGAATTCAGAATAGGATGATATGTTCCATTTGTGGAATTTCTCTCATATGTGGAAGGTAGAGAGAAAAGGAATCCCATGAAAATACAAGAGAAACCAGTAGAGTAGAAAATGGGAATTGAAGGAAGGAGGAAGGGAGGGAATGGGCAGGTAGAGGGGAATTAAATAGACTAATTTATGCTCTGTGTATGTACAAATATATCAAAGTGAATCCTGTTATTTTGTATAATTATAATGCACCAATAAAACCTTTTAAAATTAAATCTTATATCTATGTTTATGGAAAACACTTCTCTGGAACTAATGTTAAAGAAATGGGACGATTAGAAATCTAGAAATGGCAAAATCTAAAAATAGCTATCATCAAACCCAGTCAAAAAGACATTCTAAAGGTTGTGATTCACCAATAAAGAAATCTCTAAAAGAGATTCATGAAGAAATGGAAAATAGAGAAAACAAATGAAAGCAATAATATCTGATCTTAAATAGAATAAAAATATGCACTAAAATAAGTATTTTAACTTTAATTAAGGTAGTTTCATTAAAGCTTAATTAAAATTTTTAGAGCTTTTTAATTATTTGGAATAATAAAGATATGAATTAATATAGTATTTTAATATATGGAATAATAAAATTAAAATAGGGAATAAGCATAGGGTTTAGAATAATAATAATCTCTGACAAGATGGCAAAATGAAAATATAAAATAAGGCCCACAGATAAAAGAGGGATTTTATGTTCTATTTCTTAGGTTGGATATTGGTCCTTGGATAATTTTTTAAATTTTATTCTTCTTTAATTTATACCTAAAGTGCATTTATTATGTATCAATTATACATAATTACATTAAAAACAAATTAACTATATTATTGGCCAAAAAATGGAAATCATTTTTTATAAATTGATGATATAGCAAACAAAGGAATGAATAAATCAGTTGAATTTTTAAAACTTTTTGAACAAAATACATAAATTATTGGTATAACAGTAATGAATCAAGATAACTCATAATATATTAATGATTTATGAGAGTTATCAATTCAATTTTCTCAATTATTACTTCTCCAATAGATTGTAATTGCCTTTGCTTCATCACCATATGTTTTTCTGTTCTTTTCACAATATAGAATCTTTCTGGGAAGGCATTAAATACTCACATAATTCTGGTTTGGTGTCATGGTTCAGAAGTGGGGCACATGCCTAGTGTGTGCAAGGCCCTGGGTTCGATCCTCAGCACCAGATAAAAATAAATAAATAAATAAAATAGAGGTATTGTGTCAAACTTCAACCAAAAAATAACTATTAAAAATACATAATTCTGGATTTATCTCTCTCTAGTGCAGCAAGTAAGCACTAAGAAAAATCAACAAATACATGTCTTACTTTATATTAATTAATTAATTGATTATTGTAGTGCTGGGAATTGGACCCAGAACCTTATGCATGCTATGCAAGTACTTTGAAACTGACATACATCCCTGACTTATGTCCTCTTTTAGATTGAATAGATGATTTGGTATAGATTTGTCCTAATTTGTGAATAGACATGCTCATACCAAACATGTTTTCACTTCCACAAATAAATGTGTGCAAGTGGATTTTATTTCATATCTATGACAAATATTTAAGTCATTTATATATGAAATAATTATTCTGGTTCACTGTTATTATTTATTGTTATTAGACATTGTAATTTTGTCATTTTCCACACATTTCATTTAATCTGATTTTTAATTTATATAAAATATGGGATTCAAAAGTTTTTACATTGCATACATACAAACAACACTGTTGAAGTCTAAGTGCATTTAGTACATAGTCAATAGCAATAGTTTATTGTAATATGTAGCAATTAATATATGTAAATTTTCATGGAAGGTTTTTATTTCATCTTCAAATTTGAAGCTTAATTTTGTTGGATACAAGATTTTTGGTTGGCACCCATTATTTTTCAGAGCTTGAAATATGTTATTTCAGGATCTTCTAGCTTTCAGGGTCTGGGTTGAAAATTCTGCTGTTATCCTAATTGGTTTATCCCTATATGTAATCTGATTCCTTTCTCTTGTGGCTTTTAAAATTTTCTCCTTATTTTATATGTTCGTCATTTTCATTATAAAGTGTCTTGGTGTGGATCAATTATTATTTTGCATATTCGGCATCCTGTAGGCTTCTTGGATATGGATTTCTGTTTCATTCTTCATGTCTAGAAAGTTTTCTGTTATTATTTCATTGAACAGATTGCTCATTCCTTTGGTTTGGACCTCCAAGCCATCCTCTATTCCCATAACTCTTAAATTCGGTCTTTATGCTATCCCATATTTCTTGGATGTTCTGCTCGTAGTTTCTTATCATTTTCACTATGCTGTCTATGTTCTTTTCAAGATGATATAATTTATCTTCATTATCTGATGTCCTATCTTCTAAGTGGTCTACTCTTGGTGATGCTCTCATTTGAGTTTTTAATTTGGTTTATTATTTCTTTCATTTCAAGGATTTCTTTTTTTTGTGTAACCTCTGTCTCCCTGTTGAGTTGATCTTTTGCTTCTTGGATTTGTTTTTGTAGCTCATTATCAAACTGATTTTTCACTGCCTGTATTTGTTGTCTAATGTCTTCTTTGAGATCCCCAAACAATTTAATCATGTATATCCTGATGTCTTTCTCTGTTATTCCTTCTGCTGTAGCTGTCAGTTGTTTTAATGATGTGTTGTCCTGAATTATTTGTGGTACTTTCTTCCCTTGTCTTTTCATGTTGCTCGCGTTTCCCCCCCTGCCCCGGCCCCCACTCTATGTGACTGGTGTGTTATTGTTTTTACCCTATAGATTTTGTAGTGCTCTTGTGTGGTTCCAAGATCCCTCCTTTGTGGGGAAGGACAATGTTAACAGACCTTATATCAATAGTACATCACCTATGACCAAATTATTGTTATTAAGACATTTATATTTAGTCTCAATGTCAAATTGTTGGATTCAGTTATTATTTAAGATATAATCAGTAGTTTCATAAAAGGTGTACAGTTTTTGGTAGCTGACAGTGAACTGAGTGATGGGCGTAGGACATTATGCTAAGGGGGAAAGATGTGAGTGTATGGGGTTAATTTATCTTAGGAAATTTGAAGGAGAACTCTAATGCAGAGGGTTGGAAGCTGGGGAATAGACAGGAAGTAACTTAGAATAGACAAGTACATAGGAGGACAGTACAGTACATAAAAACAGACACACATGTATTTAGAAAATTACAGCTGTTAAAATAGTAAAGTTTGGGTGGTGCAAGAAGAAAAAAGAAAAAGCAGGAAAGAAATAAAAAAGAGAAGAAAGAAAAGAGGATTAAAAAAAATCAACAACAACAAAGAAAACTCTTAGAATTTCGTTTCCTTTCTGCTTCTCTTCTCTTCCAATAGGTGGAGTTGTCTTAACCAGGGTGAGAGGGCTTGAGCCCCTCTCCCCTCCATTGTCTCCCTCTTCTGCCTGGAGCTTCCCAGTCCTAGTTTCTCTGATTTGCCTCAGCTTTTTTTCTCTTAAGTCACTAGATCCCTCCCCTCCTTTGCTTATCAGGTCTCAACTGCGGTGCTTCTCACTCTGGGGCTCATGCCAGATGGTTGGTGCCCTGGTTGCACTGTGCTCTAGCCCCCATTCAGCTGAGAGCAGTTTTTGAGCTGGGTAGTACTACACTGTGAAGAATAGTCGCCTCTGGGAAGGGAGGGAGGGGAGAAAGTTGGAAACCAGGTGCCTGTTCAAAGAAGGTCCGGGCTGATAGCCAGTGGTCCTGCTCCCGTTCAGCTGAGAGTGGGATTTTGTGCTGGTTATTCACTGTGCCAAGTAATCACAGCTGGGGAGGGAGGGGCGGGGAGGAAGTAGGAAACCAGGTGCCTGTTAAAACCGAGGTCTGTGCTGATAGCCAGCGCTTCTGCTCCCCTTCAGCTGAAAGTGGGTTTTTGCGCTGGGTAGTCATTGTGCCAAGTAATCGCAGCTGGGGAGGGTGGGGGAAGTTGGGAACCAGGTGCCTGTTGAAACAGAGATCCTCCCTGATAGCCACACCCACCAAAAAATGGTGAGAGGGGTTTTCCAAGATGGAGTCAGCCTGTTTCCAGCGCTGGGGTGTCTGGTAAGGTGTGGGGAGCTGGGATGGCTTTGTGCTGTGGCTAAATTGCAGCCCTGTGGCCTGCATGGGAGTAACAGGCAGCTGATTAGGTGTTTCTGTTATGCTGCTTGAGAGCCCTGTGTGCTAGAACTGGGGGCTTTGGGTCCAGATTCTGGAGTCTTACTGGAACACAGAGACTCTGATTTCTGTGCAGGTGGTCGCAGCTCTGATGGTTTCTGTGAAAATTCGCTCTGTAGGGGTCCTGTTGCACGCTCTGAGGTGTTGTATTCGGTCTAGGTGAGGCCTTGTGGAGACGCCGCGTGACTGTTTTCTTGGTTTAATTCCACAGAGCAGCCATCCTCTATTCTGCCATCTTAGATCCAAAAGGAGAGAACCTCCCACCACCCTCTCTGGCTCATAGTGTCAGGTGACCCAAGCTCTAGCCGGAAGTGAAGGAAAAAGCACTTCAGCCCACCCCGCCTGCACAGAAAACACTAGATGCTGAGAGGCATAAGGCACCTGGGATCATCTGCTGGATTGGGACTGCTACAGAGGCCACTATGGAGCCCGATGGAGCCACTGTTCCTGGTGCCGCTGCTGCCACCACAACCCAAGTTGAAATTGTCTGCAAAGGTGAGAAACGGGAGAGGAGGGATGGTGGGTTTTTAAGGACAGCCAATGAAGCAACGTGAGTAGTTGGCCACAACTTGAAGTGGACGCGTTCCAACTTCCTGCTCCCCCAAACCTAGCTCAGCCACCCCCTCTTTAATTGGTACCCAACAGAAAACCCTAATATATGTAAATTTTAAAATAATCTTTTTCTAGGGTTTTCAGGCAATCCTTTGAATCCATTATCCTAGTAAGAATTATAATTTCCTTATAGGTCATTTAAACATCTCATTTTATTGTGGATTTTATCATGGCAATATTTGATGTGTTGAAAAAAAATCACTCATTTCAGTATCTCAGTATTTTGAATACAGCAGAATATATAGAGATATTGGTAAACATTTCTGTGTTAAATAAATTATGTCACAAATTACAGGTTTTTGAACTCATACCATTTGAGGAATAACACCTCATGTTCTCATGTAAAGCCTAGTTGCCCAGAGTTTAACTTTCATTTTAAAAAATTTGAATATTTGATTTCCTAGAGGGAAAAATCGTAAAAATTGAAAATTTCAATTTGGGAAAATAAAGGTGCTTTTTTTTTTATGATACAGTCATAGCACCTCTCTGAAATAGCTGATGGTGTAGTAGAGGAAATACATAAACTTAGAAAATCTTTAAAAAGTAGAATCCACACTGGGTTCAATCCTAGCACCACAAAACAAACAACAAAACAATAATTCACTTTTGAACTAAAAATAGATATTTTACATGTCAAAAAGACCTAAAAGGGAATTAAGGGACCCATGAAATTAAAAATGTAGATAAATAAACTTAACCCTATATGAGACTGATTATAGAACCTCAAAGAAAAATAATTCAGTTTTGGGAGTTTTTTTAGTCTAGAATTGCAGCTTAGTACATACTTTTAAAAAATATTTTTAGTTGTAGATGTACGCAATACTTTTTTTAAAATTTATTTATATGTGGTACTGAGGATCGAATCCAGTACCTTACATGTGCTAGGCAAGTGCTTTACTTCTGAGCTATAACCCCAGTCCCTTAGATAATTTTAAAGGACAAAACATACAAAGCAATATTTAATCTCACATAGTAACTTTGTTGTTGGTAGTGGCATTGGCCTAGTGATTTTAAACAATATTTTGTTTATCATAGGATAATATAATATCCTATTTGTATCAGTGCAAATGATTAATATAGATGTTTTTGTGAACTAAGTTTCTCACAGTAGGAAAAGAGAAACAACAACTACAAAATGGGGAATACTGAGAAATAGCCTGTGAGGTTGCATTTGAATTAGAGATTATCTAAGTTTTTGTGTGCATTTTCTATCTGCCCACTGAGAGTTTGGAAACAATGTACATGTGTAACACATGAATTTACAAGTAAAATACACACAGATTTTAATCTTAAATGCGTTTTCTTAAATTAACGAAAAACTGAAAGTGAATTACATGTCAAAATACTTAGTGTATTAAATATTCTGTTGGCATATCATCACTGGTTGAGGCACTATCATAAATCTCCCTGATAGGGGAAAAATATCTATGTTCTGTTCTGGATACAACATATTATAGGGTAAGTAATATACTGAGAATTGGCTGGCAGAAAGCAAGACTTTATTACAAGTGTTTTAATGGAGAGCTATTTATCATCCTTTCCTATTATTACTTGGTATTTGAACCATAAAGGTAATTAACTAGGAATAAGTGAACCGAATAATATGCCTATACCTGTCCACCCTTTATCAGCATGACTTTATGATACACAGTGGTAGGAGAAGTATTTTAGCTTGGAGGCAAAATATAAAATATTAATGTTTTTAATATTGAATGCCTCTATGCCTTTAGAACAATGATTCAATAAAGTGAGTCAGGCCTTGGGATTTAAAGGTGTTAGGGTCACACTTGAATAGCAGCATAGTTTCTCTGCCAGCCCCAGGAATTCTGACTTGGAACTTCTACTTGAAGCTATATCTAAAATTCCCCACATGTTTAAATGATACCTAGCATATTTTTTTGTGCTCATTGGTTGATAGATAAAAGAAATTGCTAAATAAAAGAAAGTTAATATTATCTGTGGGAACCTTGCATATTTCTAGATTATTTAATTGTATATAAATAATAAATAAAATAACAAACTCTCAAAATAGCAGGCTTTTGTTTGTTTTCCTCATTTTGACATGCTAGAATATCCAGGGGATCATTATGTTTTGAAATGCAACAACAAAATACCCTGAAAAATTAAATAAAATATTTTGAGGGTGAAAAACTGTTAATTGGAAGGATGAGATAAATGCATGATTCACAGAGAAAAAGTAGAAAATGAGACCAAATTAACCAGACAATTTAAGGTCTAAACAAGTAAATCGTTTATCCATCTAAACCCAGGGATATTAGACATAGGCCCTGGTGTCTAAAGTTAAACGTCATATGTAACAGGATAGGGAGAGAAGGAAAGGGAATAAAAAAATGACAATTTATACCAGGGTAAGAAGATTATTTATGAGTATTTATCTGAGCACATAAATAATTAACCTGTTTTTATCATTATTAACTGCATATATATATATATATATATATATATACATACATATATATATAATTATATACTAATATTCTTTAGTTACAAGTATTTGTTGATCATAAATTCTTTGTGTTTATAGGCAAATATAATGATAAAGCATAAATTAAAGGAGCATTTAAAGAAATATTACTTCAAGGCCTAGTGTGGTAGTATCTGCTTTCTAAAAACTCAACTATTAGTTACCAACCTTCTAGTCTAAACTTCATTTCTCTCCATTTATCCACAGGGCTAATTATAAATCTGATTTCCATTTTTTGCTATTTTATCACTCAAAGTCTAGCACACTGTATTACTCTTAAAGAATAGGGGGACAATAAAACACCATGTCTCTGAAATGTCCCTTTTCAATTCTTAAAACACTAGCTAAATTAAGGGAACAATGAGAACCAACCTGGATCAGGAAGTCCTGACACATATTGTTTTGAAGGATACTGGCTTTCTCTTATGCATGCTGGAAACTAGGACAAATTAGTATCATCTATAGAAGGCTACTTTGTTACATGTATGCTTGGACAGTTGCTCCATGGGATGCTGGATATATAAGCAAACTAAAAAGTTAATGCTGAGGGTCACTGTTTCTGCTGCCTAATGTATAAAACCCCTAAGTGAAGACAGGCACAGAATTTTGGGCACTGTGGAGAGAATGTATGTCACTCAGTCAGCTGCCACTGGATAAAATGCTGTGTGGGAAGGGAGGTAGTTTGCAAAGCACTTTGAATGTCAGAAGTGATATCTATTCAGTGTATCATCATTGAACTCTTCTTGGAGAAGTCAGTGACCATATAAATCATATGTTTTACAAAAAATTACAAGTTTCAAGCCATCTTTCATTATGGTCACACAACACACCTGTAGAGATTTTTAACTATGACTCCATCCTTGGATTTCTTCTTTCGGTATGACCGGGAGAAATACAGGCAAATGCATTTCTTATGTTTCCAATGTATAGCGTTTCTGAAGACTTTTTATATCAATTTATAATTTAAAATTTACAGTGTAAGTTACAGAATGTAAAAGTGTATGATTAGATATAGTCAATGGATATTAACAGGATTCAAGATCATAATTGTTTAATTAAAGTACCTATGGTTTTTCAGGCTTTCTAATGTTTCACAAAGGTCATTTTTTGGCAGGGTAAGTATTGTGTGGAATAGATGAACATCCAGTCAATGGTGTCAGAGAAGAAGGCAAAACATTCTGAGGAGTTAGTATATAGAACATTATCAAGGTAAATACATTATTTGATGTCTTGGAGAAAAAATCAGTAAGCTGGATGACTGTTTTCCATTTGAAATCTTGTGTTTGGCCTTGTCCATATCTAATACCTAAGAAAATATTTGGCACATCAAAAATCAACTTAGTAGAACAAATATAGAAGCAACTGTTCTGAAAATTCTATCATTCAAAATAGGGAGAGGGGATGTTTTACATCTGGTTCTTTACTCACGCCTGTATAATAAATTGTAAATATATTAATACTCATTAATACAGTTTGTAATATATAACTATAGTTTGCTACATTCCATGAATTGCCTTATAATGGTTTAATTCAAACTATGTTGGTTCAATGATGGATATGTACAAATTAAAATATATGCTACAAAAAGAAATGTGCAAACACAAAAAACATACTATAAATGCCTTTGTTATTGAGGTGCCCTGTACTTTAAAAAGACCATGTAAAACAATCTACAATCAGTAGTCAAATTATTAGATGTTTATTCATGTTTTAAAGTAATTATATACATTTGAGTGGATATAATAAGTGTTTCTTAAAAAGAAATTTATTTACGGGGCTGGGGTTGTGCTCAGTGGTAGTGCGCTCTCCTAGCACATGTGAGGCCCTGGATTCAATCCTCAGCACCACATTAAAATAAAGGTATTGTGTCCAACTACAACCAAAAAATAAATACTAAAAAAAAAAGAAATTTATTTAAACTATTTAATATTCTCTCTCTCTCTCTCTCTCTCTCTCTCTCTCTCTCTCTCTCTCTCTCTCACACACACACACACACACACACACACACACACACACACACACACCAGTCAATACCCAACCATTACAAAAGCAGTTATGTTGTACACAGTAAAGATAATTTTTTGAAAGTTGTCTGGAATTGCAAAATGTCTTTTTTGAAAACTTTCTTTAGTCTCAATATGCTTTTCCTTTTTACACATAACTGATCAGCTTACATAATGCAGTAAAGCATAATGCAATTAAGAGTGTAAAGTTATTTTCATAGTATTAAGCAAGTATAATTGTTCTTTGATTTTCTACTATCTCTCCCACTTTAAGGTCACCAATGGTTTTTATTTTTATCAAGAACATACATAAGATGGCATAAGAGGGAATAGAGCTTATGTTTTCTAATATACAACAAAGGCATTTCATGTACAGCCATTCAGTTGTGCTTTTATTGGTTAAGTAACATATTCTACATTTTCTTATTCTTTGTATATGTTTACTTTATTATAATCACAATCTTTCTACTCTGACATTATTTTGTGTGCCAAATATTAGGATTTTCCTTTTTCTGTTATCTTGGGGCTTTTGATGTTTTAATCACATTTAATGAAAAAACTTGCACACATTTTTATCTTTGTTTTTTTTTTTTTTGTTATATCTTGCATAGCATTTTCTAATGCTAGGGGAAAACACATTGTTTTGTCAATACAATCTGATTTGATGTTTAAACAAGAGATGATTTTATTTTTATTATTTTTAGTTCCACTGGAACTTCATCACAGTAAATATTCTTAAACTCTGCCCTATCATTTTTATCCAATAATTATGAAAATTTATGATACACCTAGTTAATATGTTCTACTTCTGATGTTTTCTTACCTGAAATGTTAAGTATTTTAGTGCATGGAAAAAGCATGAATCAGATATATTTAAATCTTTGGCTCTTAGAATTAATAGTTGTGTGACTTAAGGCAAGTTTATTAACTTCTCTAAACCCCCATAGCCTCCTTTCTAAACTGAGGGAAATATGTTCATTCTTTGAGATCTTGTGAGGTTCAAATGAGAGAGTGAATATATTGAACTGAGTAACAGCAAAGCTTTGTCATATTGCAAGGAGTAAGGTTCAATAAATTCAATCCATATTGATCTCCCATTATTAGCAATTTTGAATGGAATGGTATGGTCCCAGTACAAACTTGTTCACCTAGCTGCTGGGAATGCCTAGATTTTAGTTGCTGTATCCAAACCCATGTGATCTGCATTCATGTTGATGTTACTTGTTTAGGTTCATATATTTGGGCTTAAATACCCATGAAAACCTTTTTGGGTCCTATGACTAAGGTGACCAGATAAAGCATAGGATCCCTAGTTAAATTTCAATTTCAGATAAATGATAATTTTAAAAAATTTAGCATGCATCCCTCAAGTAGTAAGAGAGAAGAGAGAAAAATGATAAAGTGAAAATATCTGTCTTATTCTGCTACTGAGTTTGAACAATAAGGTGATAGTTCCTTAGGGTTTGGGATTATTTCTAGGTCTTGGCAGGGGGTCACTGAAAATCTTCATAGAAGTCCCATATCTTATATGGTGTCACATAGAAAGGATAGTATAAGCATGGCACAGAATCTGTCAGCTCTTAACTGTTTTTGTATGCCACAGAGGTAGTCTGGTACCTTAAAGGCTCCTCAAAGCAACGTTTAAAATGCATAAAACAAACAAAAAATAAATAAAATGCATAAACCATATAAGATTATAAAGGAAAATAATTGTACTAAGCTAAAATTACCAAAGTAATTCAGAATAAATTATGATATTGCAGTATATTTACTTTTCATTAAGATATTAATTTTCAATTAGAAATTGCTTTTTGAAATTGGGTCTCACTTTGCTGGCCAGGTTGATCTCAAACTTGTCAACTCAAGTGATGCTACCAGCTTAGCCTCCTACGAAACTGGGACTATAGGCACATGCTATCAAATCTGGGTAAAAATTATTTTTAAACTGATGCATAAAATCATGAAATTGTATATGTGTATAAGATAACAAGTGATAGTTTCATACATGTACACATTGTGTGATATTTAATTAAGGCTAAACATTATTGCCTCAAATATTTATCATTTCTTTATAGTAAAAACATTTAAAATTATTTCTTTGTTTTTTTGTTACATCTTGCATAGCATTTTCTTGTAGCTTTTTAAAATGTATTGTACATTACTGTTATCCATATTCTCCCTTCTGTGCAAGAGCACACTAGAACTTCTTACTCCTATCTAACTGTAGCTTAGTACCCTTTGACAAATCTTTCCCTATCCCTCCTCCCCTACTTTTCCCAGCCTCTGGAAACCACAATTCTGTTCTCTACTTTTATGAGATCATTTTTTGTAGCCTATATATGAGTGAGGGAGATCATGTGGTACTTTTCTTTCTGTGCCTGTATTATTTCAATTAATGTAATGATCTCTGGGGATCTAAAAATCTCTTGTCATTTCAAAATCATATTAGATATAAATAATAATTCATTATGTGAAACAGTTATAGTATGATGTAAAAATGATTTCTATTAATGATAAATTCATAGATATTGTTAAACTGTGGTAATATGTTGCCCAAGTTAATAATCACAGATAATACCAAATTTTATTTGGATATGGTCAAACTAAAGACAGGATTTTTTTTTCCTGTTTCAGTGCATTGACACCTTAAGGTATGGCTACACATGTTAAAAATTTCTGAGATAAAACACTAGCTTAAGTAGCACTTAAGTTAGCACTCTTTCCAACATTTTATTATGAACATTTTAAAATTTAGAGCAACCTTGAAAGGGTTTTACAGTAAATACCTGTATGCATCTCCATGGATTGTACCATTAATATTCGAGTACATTCATCATCTACTTATATTTTTATCCAGCATCTGCCCATCTTATTCACTGATATATTCCAAAATAAATTGCAGACTTTATACAATTCTTTGAAGAATATTTAAGTGTAAATAGCTTTACTTGCACTTAATTTTCTTCAGAGGCAAAACTGATATGTGATGAAGTGCACAAATTCTATATGTACGATTACTAAATTTTGACAAATGCATATGCTTGTGTGATCCAAATCCCTATTAAGGTAGAGGACAAATTCTCTCATTTCTTTTTACATATAGTCCCTGTCATTGCATATATTTTAAATATAGTTGATTAAGAGGCTACTATGTGTCATTTTTCCACACATTAAGAAATAACAGAAAGAGATGAGAGGGTAGTTAGGTCATTGGGTAACTGGAGTTTTAAAGGGAACTATAAAAAGATGGAAATACTGAAACAGAATGTGATAGTTCCATAGTCAGCAGCACTAGATGACAGTGTTTACCCAAAGAGGAGGTGATTATACCAAGTTAGGGAAGGGAAGGAACTATCTATCATCTGTCTTTTTGACTTGTGGTTCTGTCCCCAGCAATCTCCCCTCATCCCCTGTCCCTTTCCTCCACTATACCAGTCCTTTTCAATCCATTTACAGTTTAGTTTTTTAAAATTAGTGTCCTGTGGTTACACTCAATTCTGGGACTCACCATGTCTCAACCATGCATGCACATATGCAAGTTTGGTCAGATTCATTCCACTGTTCTTCCCTTTCCCCCATCCCTTCTTTTTCCTCCTCAAAACTTAAGTAGGAGAAACTACCATGTTAAGAAATGCAGGTCAGTTTGACTCCCTTTCTGTCACCAAAACATTACTTTATAAGACTAACATAATGGCAGATCTGGGTAGTTCTAAACATCAGACATGATTATTAATACATACCTTGAGTAAAGAATTGTTAATTAACTAGGATATCTCAAATATAGATGTGACTTTTCTAATTACTCAAGTAAAATTTACCCTTTCCTCTATGGTACTTGGCATCACCTGGTGTGCATGCTCATTTGCTTAGTTGTCTTTGTGTGTGTGTTTTCTCTGTAATGGCACATTATAATAGGTTTTATCCATTTTAGTCACTTATTTTTTCCAATCATGGTTGAATGGATTTACAGCTGACTGAAGAGATAGATAAGGACTTTCCCCCCTAAAATGTATTTATTTTCCTTCCTGTAATATTTATTTATTTTTTAAACATTTTATTTTTTAGTTGTGAGTGGGCACAATATTTTATTTTTATGTGGTGCTGTGGATCGAACCCAGTGCCTCATGCAGGCTAAGCAAGTCTTCTACCTCTGAGAAACGACCCCAGCCCCCCTTCCTGTAATATTTAGTTTAATTAAATTTCTTTTCCAAGTAAGATATAAAATTCACCTCCTAGCTATAGTGGGCCCAATATAGTTTGGGATTATGGTTAGAATGTGTAGCTTTTGAAGCCTGTGTGTCTAGACATAAATCTAAGATTGTCCCCATAGTAGTATTGTAATATTAGTACAATCATTTAACCCCCTTAGTGTGCCCCAGTTTTCTCATCTGCAAGAAAGTGATAATAATCCAATTTGAGATTATTAAGTGAGCTAATGGATGAAAATTATCAGAACGTATATTCAGTGCCTGATGATGCTGGCATTGTTGTTATGAATTATTATTTTTCATTCAGATTAACAACTTTGGTCCTCACAGGGTGAAGGAAGAAACAAGAACCCTGGCTAGTCATGCAGCTTCTGAAATGTATCCTTAAATTGAATAAAATCCAAGAAGTCCAGTCTACTGTAATATGGAAGAGTATTAAAAGACTCAGTCCAGTTGAAAAGAATAGAACTTTATTCCAGGGAAAACAAATAATCTATGTCTAGGTTTTCTTTGCCCTTTGCACCCCTATCAACTTGATGTATCTTTTCAAAGATGTAAATTTTACTTACAGACATAGTCAAAGAGGAAAAAAATAGTAAACTATAAATGAAGAATTTAGATTTGAGCTCCAGAGTTGACAATATTGATGATAATGGCATAAAAACATATTCTTAGCTCTCTGGGTATTTTTCCTCATCTGTCTGTTGAGAAGGTCAAACAAGACAGCATCAAGAAATACCATTAGGGCTGGGGATGTGGCTCAAGTGGTAGCTCACTCGCCTGGCATGCATGTGGCCCGGGTTCAATCCTCAGCACCACATACAAAGATATTCTGTCTGCCGAAAACTAAAAAATAAATATTAAAAAAATATTCATTCTCTCTCTCTATCTCTCTCTCTCAAAAAAAAGAAATACCATTAAATGGTTCTGTAGCATCTAACACATCAGGGAATGAAGGGCACAAACAATATGCCATTAAGTGTACACACACACACACACACACACACACACACACCCCAGTTTTTTTTTTTCTTAAAGGTTGGGTTATTCTTTTTTGCTTTGTGTGGAAGACAAAGACATGAGGATTAAAGTATTCCTAAACTTTTGACATTGCTTCCAGAGGTGGTATTTTACAGAATACTACTTTAGTTTACTCCAACACATGTAATGATATCATTATACATTATTTCTAAGCTAGAACTAAGCAACATGAAATGTTCCATAATATCAAACCCACAAGGAAGAGAGTGATTTAGTTTTTGGATAAGTAAATATTTTAGAAAATTAAAATTACCCAGATTACCTTTAATTATCAAAATCTTCAACTTCTAAAAAGTTTGAGTCATTTTAACACTATCATGATGACTTTAACAAAATATATGTAATTAATTGTACACTGTTTATTAAAATAAAACTCTAGGGATGTTCATCAATTTTTACACTATGATAATAGGTACCTATAACCTTGGAGGAGGGTACATGTGACTCTTTATCTATAGCCTAAATGTACCCAGATTGCTCTTCTGTCTTAAAATATTAGAATTACATTTTGATTCACCATGCGCATGAGTTTAGCAGGTATTATTTCTGACAAACGTTTTTGAGCTACAATTTCATTTTAAACAATCAGAAAACCAAACAATGTAGAAAATACTTAAAAGAAAGAAAGAAAAAAACATAAGGTGGCCTGAGAGGACTTTCTTGTACTAGAGATATTCAATGCATGATACTGATTTCAAATATTCAAATACTTTAAAATAGTTTTACATTTCCAAGCTATAGTCTAGTTTGAGGAACCTCTTGGAAAAGTAAGCCTTGCATTAGCACAGTGTTAGTGCCATTTGTCATAGTGTCACTAGATATTTATTTCCTTTGGATTTAGTGTTCAAATGGAATAAGAACTTTCTGGCTCATATTATACATCAATCAAACGTTGGGTTATCCAAACATGAAGACTGAGAACAAATTTCTTTTAAGCAAAAGGTCACAAAATTCAGTTGAGCACCAGCCATTACAAAAATAATAGGTAATAGTATGAAAAAAATTGTTAAATTTAAGAGCATTGCAACTAAAGGCCAAAACCACTTTCCACTGCTGTGATTTCTACTTCTCTGAATTTCAATGACCACTATGTATGAAATTCATCATATCTGTGTGGACCTGATGTCTGGGTGAATAACTCAGACTGTTTTTGTGTGCATACACATTAGGGGAATATTTATACTTATGTATGAAACTAATATCCTTAAGAGTCTGCCCAAAGGATTTGTTAATCTACTTAAATTCACTATTTTTTTAAAAAAACTAGACATAACTAGACATAAAGTCATACAAATACAAACAGATTTACTAAAAAATTTTAATTAGTTTTTTATTTACATATGACAGCAGAATGCATTACAATTCATATTACACATATAGAACACAGTTGTTCATATCTCTTGTTGTTTGCAAAGTATATTCACACCAATTTATGTCTTCATACATATACTTTGGATAATGATGTCCATCTCATTCCACCATCATTTCTAACCCCATGCCTCCTCCCTTCCCCTCCTACTCCTCTGCCCTACTTAGAGTTCATCTATTCCTCCTTTTTCCCCCTCCCTACCCCATGATGAATCCTCTTTATATCACAGAGAACATTCAGTATTTGTTTTGGGGATTAGCTAACTTCACTTATCATATCTTCTCCAGCTCCATCCATTTATGGGCAAATGCCATGATTTTATTCTCTTTTATTGCTGAGTAATATTCCATTGTGTATGTATGCCATATTTTCTTTATCCATTCATCTATGAATTTCATGACTAATTTTTCTATTTCTATGGGGAATGCCATTGAGATTTTGATTGTCATTGCATTAAATGTACAGTTTAGCTATTGTGAATTGTACTACTGTAAACACTGATGTGGCTGTGTCCCTGTAGTATGCTGTTTTTAAGTTCTTTGGGTATAGACCGAGGAGAGGGATAGCTGAGTCAAATGGTGGTTCCATTTCCAGTTTTCTAAGAAATCTCCAAACTCCTTCCCATATAGGTTGCACCAATTTGCAGTCCCACCAGCAATGTATGAATGTGCCTTTTTCCCCACATCCTCATCAACACTTATTGTTGTTTATATTCATAATAGCTGCCATTTTGACTGGAGTGAGATGGAATCTTAGATTAGTTTTGATTTGCATTTCTCTAATTGCTGGTGATCATGATAATTTTTTCATATGATTGCTGATTGATTTTATATCCTCTTCTGAGAGGTGTCTGTTCAGTTCCTTGGCCCATTTTTTGATTGAGCTATTTGGTTTTTTTGGTGTTTAGGTTTTTGAGTTCTTTATATATTCTAGATATTAGTGCTCTATCTGATGTGTGAGGGATAAATATTTTCTCCCAAGAAGTAGGCTCTATATTCACCTCACAGATTGTTTCTTTTGCTGAGAAGAAACTTTTAAATTTGAGTCCATCCCATTTATTGATTCTTGATTTTAATTCTTGCACTATAGGAGTCTTATTAAGGAAGTTGGAGACTAATCCAACATGATGGAGATTAGGGCCTACTTTTTCTTGTATTAGACACAGAGTCTCTGGTTTAATTCCTAGGTCCTTGATCCACTTTGACTTTTGTTTTGTGCATGGTGAGAGATAGGGTTTTAATTTCATTTTGTTGCCTATGGATTTCCAGTTTTCCCAGCAACATTTGTTGAGGAGGCTATCTTTTATCTGATTTATGTTCTTGGCTCCTCTGTCTAATATAAGATAATTGTAATATTGTGAGTTAGTCTCTGTGTCTTCTATTCTGTACCATTGGCCCACCATTCTGTTTTGGTGCCAATACCATGCTGTTTTTGTTACTATTGCTTTGTAGTATTTAGTTTAAGGTCTGGTATAGCGATGCCACCTGCTTTACTCTTCCTGCTAAGGATTACTTTAGCTATTCTGGGTCTCTTATTTTTCCAGATGAATTTCATATTTGCTTTTTCTATTTCTATGAGGAATGCCATTGAGATTTGATTGGCATTGCATTAAATGTATATAGTGCTTTTGGTAGTATGGTCATTTTGATAATATTAATTCTGCCTATCCAAGAACAAGGTAAATCTTTCCATCTTCTAAAGTCTTCTTTTGTTTCTTTTTAATGGTTCTGTAGTTTTTATTATATAGATCTTTCACCTCTTTTGTTAAGCTAATTCCCAAGTTGTTTTTTTTTCTTTGAGGCTATTTTAAATGGGGTAGTTATCTTCGTTCCCCTTTCTGAGTATTTGCAACTGATATACAGAAATGCATTTGACTTATGAGTGTTCATTTTATATCCTGCTAAATTGCTGAATTCATTCATTATTTCCAGAAGTTTTCTGGAACTTTTTGGGTCTTCTAGATATAGAATCATATCATCAGCAAATAGTGCCAATTTGAGTTGTTCTTTTGCTATGTGTATCCTTTTAATTTCTTTCCTCTGTCTAATTGCTCTGGCCAGTGTTTCAAGAACTACGGTAAAGAGAAGTGGTGAAAGAGGGCACCCTTGTCTTGTTCCAGTTTTCAAAGGGAATGGCTTCAATTTTTCTCCATTTAGAATGATGTTGGCCTAGGGCTTGGCTTCATCACAGCAAAAGATACAATCAAGAAAGTGAAGAGAGAGCCTACAGAATGGGAGAAAATCTTTGTTATTTGCATCTTAGAGCATTAATCTCCAGGGTATACAAAGAACTCAAAAAACTTAACATCAAAAATACAAATAATCAAATCATTAAATGGGCAAAGGAACTGAATAGGTAATTTACAGAAGAAGAAATATGAATGGTCAAAAATATGTGAAAAATAGTTCAACATCTCTAGCAATTAGACAAATGCAAATTAAAATTATACTGAGATTCCATTTCACTCCTGTAAGAATGGCAATTATCAAGAATACAAGTAACAATAAATGTTGGTGAAGATATGGGGGAAAAGGTTCAGTCATACATTGCTGGTGGGATTGCAAATTGGTGCAGCCACTTTGGAAAGCAGTGTAGAGATTTCTTAGAAAATTTGGAAAGGAACCACCATTTGATCCAGTTATCCCACTCCTTGGCATATATGCAAAGGACTTAAAGTCAGCATACTACAGTGATGCAGCCACATCAATGTCTATAGCAGCTCAATTTACAATAGCCAAGCTTTGGAACCAACCTAGGTAGCCTTTAACAGATTAATGGATAAAGGAAATATGGTTTGTATACAGAATGAAATATTATTTAGCCATAAAGAATAATGAAATTATGGCATTTCCTGGAAAATGGATGCAACTAGAGAATACCATGCTGAATGAAATAAGCCAGGCCCCCAAAACCAAAGTTCGAATGCTTTCGCTGATATGTTGGTGCTAACCCATAACAAGGGAAGATAGGTAGGGGAAGTACAGAAGTTCATTGGATTAGACAAAGGGTAATGAAGGGAAGTGAGAAGGGATGGGGATAGGAAAGACAGTAGAATGAATTGGACATAACTTTCCTATGCTCATGTATGAGTACACAACCAGTGTAACTCCACATTATGTACAACACAAGAGTTGGATCAAAATTAGAATGGGTTACACTTTATGCATGTATAATATGTCAAAATACACCCTACTCTCATGTATATCTAAAAACAATAAATAAAAAATCACTGTGTTGTAATGGTGATATTAAATAAGTCATCCCTATGATTCGATAATGTCCCAGAATCAAGGCTTTTAGGATAAATACAGGTTATTTTTTTCAGACTGTTTTGACAAGCATCTAATCAGAAGTGTCATCTTTGTTGTCTTTAACATTGGAACCATAAGGTTATTTATTATTCCCAAATTTAAAAAAAGACAATTGCATTTCATTTACTATTTCTTCTTTTCTTAAGATAATGTCAATGCAAGACTTTCAAAAATCCTTTTTTTGTTTTTTTCCTGTCACAACAGAATTCTCTTGCATCTATTGCATCTAGGCTGGCAAAATGGTGTGGCTCTAAGATTCTGTTATTGTTAAGGAAAGACTTGCTAGTAGTTTCAAAAGTTTAGTGGATTTTTTTATTATCCCACCTTTAGTCCAAACATCTCTCATTAAAACTAATGAAGGAGAACTCTCATATTTATGAAAATTATACCTTGATATATCCAATTCTCAAGGAGTCAACTTAAAAGAAAGCTTTAAAAATATAAGATAGCAGAGGATATTAAATTGTTAATAGTACTATCACAAAGACAATGTTAAATCATGCAGGAAAATATATATATATATATATATATATATATATATATGTGTATATATATACACACACACATATATATATATATATATATATATATATATATATATTTTGAAGAGAGAGAATAACTTGCCTCAAAATAGTTAATCTTGCTCCTGTTACAACCAATTTTATTTCAATATTTAATTGCATCCCTATTTTATTCTTCTTATTGGATTTCTAATCACTGCATTTATTATCATAAGTCAGTTGTTTGATATTATCAAAAGTGTAAAATAGAAGTAAAAGTCTACTTAGATTTGGATTCCTATATTGAAACCCCTTCCCCAGGAATCTAGGGATAACTAACTAATCATTTTTCCGGTGTCTTCTGTAATCCTTTTCTAATTTCCTTTGACATATAGGTCTCATACTAAGGAAAGCTAAAATTATTCTTTAAAAATTCTTAAAGTGAAATAACAATGCTGCATTATTATTCAGAACCATATAACCTCCCCATGGTTCTGAACTTTGCCATTCTGTATTTTTTTTAGTGTGACCAGGCTCAAGGCTGGTCACATTTCAACCATATTTTCCAGAACAAAAACACTTTCTACCCCTCAAAAATGATTTCAAGACTCCTACTTCAACAATACACAAAGCCTTTTCTTGCAGAAACTCCCAGGTCTAAGATCAATTTCTTAAAGATTGAAGGTCAAGGTCCCTGTGCTTCTTTCCCTCCATGTACTGTGTGTATTGTCCAGGGGTGGAGAGCAAATTTATTTTTCCCTTTCCTGGGTAAACATCAGGGACAGAAGTTCTATTTTTTTCCCATCCCAAACATTGTATTACATTAAGAATTCACTCTGGTGGGGAAATACAATAGATAAAAGACCTTTGTATAAATAGGGCTTCAAAAAATAATTGGTTATTATTATACTTTAGACAATTTGCCAAATAGATTTTCTTAGGAGCTAAACCACTTATTAAACATTGGGATATTTAGTATAGCATAAATAGCTTATGCATACAACTTTCTGATTAACATGTGTTTTGTCTCCCACTGGGAGTAAAGAATAAACTCTGTATGTTTGAAAATACACCCATATGTCAAATAATTAACTTTAATACAATTGGAAATGAAACACACATGCTATTGTTTTTCTTAAGCGGTTTTTGTCTTTCTTAAGATCATTAGCATTTACTCATTCCAATTCATGAAGCTTTCTTAAAGGTATGTAAAATTCCCAAAATTTCTATGAGTATTCTATGTAAGTATACATTTAATGTAAACTTTCTCCAATCATATTATTTCCCACTCATTAACAATTGAATTTGTGTAATCTCCAATTTTGCTTGAACACTAAACGCGCTTGTTTCCAAGACCTCTGTTTAGGCTATATTCCTTTGACTGTTATGGTTTAAATATGAGGTGTCCAAAAAAAGCTCATGTGTGACATAATGCAAGAAAGTTTAGAGGTGAAATGATTAGATTATGATGCATATAAACTAATCAGTGAATTAATATTCTGATATGGATTAACTGGGCAGTAACTATAGGCACATGTGATGTGGCAGAAGGAAAAATGTTCCTTGAGGTTTATATTTTGTCCATGGTGAGCTGAGCTCTCTCTCTTTCTGATTTTGGGCTCTCATATCCTGAGCTGCTTTCCTCTGCCACAATATTCCCCCTGCCACACTCTTCCCCTATGATGTTCTGCCTCACTTTGGGCCCAGAGCAATGGACTCAGTCATCTACATATTTAGACCGCTGAAATTGTGAGCCCTAAATAAACTTTCCCTCTTCTATGTTGTTCCTGTTTGGTCTTTTGGTCACAACAATGAACAATCTAACTAAAACAGTGACTTTTTTTATTTTGATATCAACTCTTATCTCTTTTACTCCAGTTTCCAAAAGCTTGTTTGATGTCTTTGTTTCTTTGACATATCAAATGTTAAAACTCAATATTTTTTCTACTGAAGTTGCTTTTCTTCTTAGTTTTCCTAAATACATTAATAAAGAAATTCAAATGTAATCCTTTGTGCTATTACCCAGGTTCCAAACTTTAGAATCAGGGGTGAATTATTTCCTTCTCAGTTGCTCCTCATACTATTTATCTCCCCACATGTGGGTTGAATCTATTTTCCAAGTTTTTTTTTTCTCATATACTTCCTTCTTTCTTCTTCCACTCATCCATGTGCTATGGGGCCTTATTTACTCTTGGATTTTTACAATAAATGTTTCACTACTTTCTAGATTGAATTTATGTTAATTAAGATTGATAAGGTGATTGTCCTTTGCTACAGTTTTACTGCTATTATGAATATGTTCAACAATATAAAGAAAAAATGGAACATAATTACAAGGCAAATTGAAATTATGAAACAAACATTAAATTTACAGTAATGAAAATTATGACATTTAAAATACCCACACCAATCTGGAATTACAGAAGAATAGACCTTATATTCGAAAGGATCAAGAGATACTGAAGATATAACAATGTAGATTATCCAAAATGAGACATAGAGGGAAAAGGCTTGGTGAAGTATATGACATTACCAAATGGTATAGAATATGTGTAATTGAATTCCCCCAAAAACAGGAGGGCAAGATGGTAGAGAGAAAAAAATTATGCAAACATTACCAGACCATTTATAGATTTGAAAAACTTTAAATTGATAGGTACAATAACTTCAGTGTAACAGAAGTAGAGCAGATAGACATTCACACATACACAAGTACATCATAATAGTTTTAGAGCAGCAATAATACAAACAAAATCTTTAAAGTAGCCAGAATTTCAACTCCTGGGCATCTCCCCAACACAAATCCAGAAGTAATTTTATATTATTAGGCCAAAAGTGCATAACACCAGGCTGATAGAAGTTCACAGTTGCTTGGCCATAAAGAAAATAAAAGATTCCCTCAAATATTAAGTAACCAGGACGACTTTTTAAAAAAAAAATGTGAATCTTGTTACTTGAAAAGAGAGAATAAAAATCTGTTTTCAAGTATTCAGTAACAATCCAAACTAAAAGCAAAACTTAGTTAACATTTAGTGACCCACATAATACAATCCCATAAATTCTTCCAGACAAAGGATGCCAGTGGGGAATTCATTATAGTACATTAGGTTTCACTTAAATTTCTCCCATGTCAGAGAATATTTTGGAATCATAGTTGCTAAATTATGGAGAAAGGAAAAGTAGGCTTGAACATTTGGAATGAGGATGGCTAGTGTGGGAAGTGAGAACAGGTTTTCAATTCAGTCAATAGTTTGTAAAATGCTGTCTGATGTAATATATATTTCTATAATGTGAGAAACTTATGAGTACTTATCTGGTTTTAGGAGTGATTAGAAAATCAAAGGATATGAAGCATTAGGCAACAGACCCAATGTTACCTCCCAGAGGACTGTCCTGTTACACTTTTACAAAATTTGGTTGGTTAGATAGGATTATGTCTCAGAGGATTCTTTCCATATTGAGCAGGACTCTAGACTGTGACTGTCGGAATGCTGGGACCAATTTCCTCTCTAGTTACTTAAAAAAAGTTATTTTCAAAAATCACAGGAAAATGAACAGACTGTTGCCTGACACAAAATCATGACAAATGTCCTACTAAATGAACGAATGTTGTAAAGCAAGAGTTTGAGAGCTAGATTTTGGTGAGTATGGTGTGTCTTGGCTTAAAACTTTCAGTCTAGAATCTAATTCAAGAACAATAAAATTAACCCCAAAGTTCATTTAGTTTTGAGAATATGGCTCTTGCACACTCAGGCAGGATTATCTCGGGACTAAGATGAAGCTGAATTTCTACATCTAAATTGTATAAACACTTCATAGGGTGGTAGTGTTCACAGTTTGGAAAGGATGGACCTGGCGAGGACAAGGATTGCCATGATCTAGGAAAGCCATAAGACTGTTTATGTTTCATATCTCACCTAGATTTAATATCATTCTTTAGCTTGACTTCACTAGCATATGTTTTTCTTCATTTGTTCCTCTCATGCAATCATCAATTATATTTTGAATGTCTATTCAAAGCAAAAAGATTCCTTAAATTCTGCCTTTAACCTCTCCCATACCTTTTGAAATTATAGTGCATTTGACTTTTGAATTTCTTAAATAAATAATTTATCTTGATAGTTGTTACAAATGAATCAAGTTATCAAACTTTTCTCCTAAGTCTCAATAAATGAAGCTTATTTTACCACCTAAATGCCCATTATGAAACTAACTAGGGGTCTATTTTAGTCTTTGGAAGTCTCACAAGCTCAGAGGATTTTGTTATATTTTTATTATTATATTTTGTTATATTTATATATGTGTAATCACCAGAACATACTTTGTATTTTTTCTCTTCTGTAAAAAATTCATACCATATTATAATTTTTACTATAAGTTCACACTGTATGAAATATAATGTTTCAGCTTCTTAATACAATTTGTTTTAATGGATTTTGGATTGTAATCATTTATTTTGGTGTTTTAGCCAGCTTTTATACTGCTGTGACCAAAAGATCTGAAAGAACAATTGTAAGGAAGAAAAGTTCATTTGGTGCTTATGGTTTTATTGGCCTCAGTCCATAGATGGCCAGTTCCATTCCTTAGTGCTCGAAGTGAGGCAGACATAAAGGCAGGAATACGTGGTGGAAGAAAGCAGCTGGGAACTTTGCACTAAGAAGCAGAGAGACAGACAGATTCCACTCACCACGGACAAAATATATGTCCCCAAAGGCATGCCCTCAGTGATTTACCTCCTCCAACCACACTCTACCTGCCTTAACATACCACCCAGTTACCCCTATCAGGGAGTTAATTCATTTATTGTGTTAAGGCTATCACAACTCAATCATTTCACCTCTAAACTTTTTACACTGTCTCATACATGAGCTTTTGGTGGATACTTCATATTTAACCATGACAAAGGATTGTAAGTTTTAACCATGTATCATGAATTCCATGTTCTTCCTTTTTAAAAATAATGTTTAATATACTTTTAATATTTACTTATATTAATGTTAGAAATTATATTTCCTCCCTGTTTATTACCATGATGAATGAAGTAGACTGTCTTAATTTGTGTGTATCTGTTCAATGATAAGTAGAAAAGAGAATTACAGTGCAGACCTAGATATAACATTCATTTAAGTTCTAAAGTCTACACTTGTCATAAGGATAAATTTATATTTTAAAAATTTCATATAACTTAATAAGAGCTACTGTTTCTTTACAGGGACATACCTGTGAAAAGATTTAGTCATTTTGAAGTTTTATGAGACATGTAACTGTCTTACCTTTTTGCTGGGATGTTAAAGTGATTCACTACTGTCTCAAGCTATACATTATTCCAGCCCAACTGTGTCTGACATTTCAGACTGATGGTTGAGAATCATGAGTACTATCTAGCTCAGTTCTCAATAGATATTTCAATTTCAAGACTAAAATTCAGTTTGATTATAGAACCAAATCTTTAAGGTTCTGGATACTTGTTTATATAGATTTAGGATTTGATATACTTACTACTGGATCATGAAATTATGCAAACAACCAGATGTCCCTGTATTTGTATACCTTTTAAATATAGTGACAATAATAGTAGTAGATTATCAATAGTACTATTTGTAGTAGGAATGAAATATTGATGATTGAAACTAAAATATGTAGAAAGCTGCTGCGCTGTGTAAAAGCACATTGCATGAATTATTGAATCTAAATAATAATCATATGAAGAGATATTGTGATGGCCCTCGTTTTTTAAAAGAATAATACTTTAAGTACTTTGTTCAGTTCATACATTTAGTGAATGACTAATTCAGTGTTCTATCCAAGGTTTTTCAATTCTGATAGTGAGCTCCCCAAAACATCTTTTTCTATTATTCTAAGAACATTTAACATGAGATCAACTTTCTTCCACAATTTTTGTTATACAATACAGTGTTGTTTACTATAGTCACAGTATTATGCTGAAATCTCTAGAACTTATTCATATAGCATAACTCAAGTTTTATATGTATTGAATAGCAGCCTCCCACTTCCCCCTTGCCTAGCCCTGAATAGCCACCATTATATATTCTACTTCTAGGCATTTGACTATTTTAGATACCTTAAAAAATGTAATCATGCAGTACTTGTCCTTCTGTGACTGCCTTATTTCACTTAGTGTAATGGTCTCTGGGTTCATCCATGCCATCACATATGGCAGGATTTCCTTCGTTTTTAAAGCTGGATAATATTCCATTGTATTTATATGCCACATTTTATTTATCCATTTATACATTTATAGACATATAGGTTGTTTCAATATCTTTGCTATTGTGAATAATACTCCACGAATGTGGGAGTACAGATCTTGATTTTAATTCTTTTGAATAAATGCCCAGAAGTGGTATTGCTGAATCCTATGATAGTTGACTTTATAATTTATTTTAAATTAAAATTTTGATTGACATATAATATCCGTACATGCCTATGAGGCAGAGTGTGATATTTTATTTCATATATGTGTGTGTGTGTGTGTGTGTGTATACACACACACACACACACACACACGCACACACACATATACATATGCCTTTATTTTTATGTGGTGCTGAGGATCGAACCAAGGTCCTGCCTGTGCTAGATGAGCACTTTACCACTGAGCCACAATCCCAGCCCCTATATTAATTTTTCTTAATTAAACAAATCACTAACCATTGTTCAAATAGCATTACTCAAATGCTATTTCAACTAAAATTATAATTGAAAAATACTTGTCAGCAGAATTCCAATTTAGACATAAAATTAAAACCCAGAAAAAATAATGCTCTTTGTGAGATACAAACTAAATGGCAATCACAGTCAGAAGGCTTGCAGGAACCTTTTTAGTGGTAGATAAAATTGTCAAATGTTAACAACAATTAAAATCATAAGAAAGTGATATAAAGAATTATGGAGGGGTTGTGGCTCAGTGGTAGAGTGTCTGCCTAGCATGAATGAGGCACTGGGTTCAATCCTCAGCACCACATAAAAATAAAATAAATATATTATATCTATCAAAAAACTAAAACAAAATAAATATTTTTAAAAAATCGAATTATGTAGGGCTGTGGCTGTGGCTCAGCAGTAGTGCACTTGCCTGGTATATGTGAGCACTGGGTTTGATTCTCAGCCCACATACAAATAAATAAATAAATAAAGGTCTATCAACAACTAAAGTTTTAAGAAAAATAATTATATAAGTTACAACACAAAATTTACTGCTAAACTACAAAACTAATTGATGATATAGATAGGCACGGGTAGGAATCTTGGAGGAATATAACATGAAGTTTTAGAATTGATAAGTACAAAAAAGTGAGAATCTGACCATATTTATATATGGTTGAACTTGAGGAACTCCTCAAAATCTCAGGGAATATATTAAAACTTTTATACCCCAAACAGTAAAAGTCTAAAATAAGTGAAAGTCTAAAAATTTTGGTTTTAGATCTGAAAAAGATCTCTAAAAGATAACATTTTAAAAATAACTACTGTGGGTTCATATTGAAACTGGGTATACACAAAACTTAAAAAACACATTATTTTTCAAAAATGCATTTATGTAGATCAAAGATACTTTGAATATTTTTGCATATTTGATGATTTTATTACTAAAAGATAAAAATATATAGTAGCAGTTCAGAAGGGCAATAACTTACTAATATGTAAAATAAAGTAGATAAATTTTTATAATATTTTGTACAAGAGAAAACAAAGTCATACATTGTATAACTCAATTAATGTATAGATTAACATAAGCACTGGCTGATGGAAATATTATGATATAAATTAAAGCACTGGTTGTCTGGAAAGAGAGTAGAGAGAGACTGGAAATTAAATGGAGAAATTTTAAGATGAAGGAAACACTATTTTGACAGTCTTATATGGGTGTGTACATTTGACAAAATTCAATGAACTGTACATTTAAGAAATATTTTGTGTTTAAATTATACTATGTAATATTTTCTGAGCTCTGATACTTTATATTTTTTATCATTTAATTTCAAGTTCTATATCAACTTAGGGAGAAGTGTACTATTATCATTCCATTTAACAAATGGAAAAACAGAAGTAAAGGGGAATTAGAGGCAGAATTAGATTCCAGGATAAGCTCCCTGCTGAAC
This sequence comes from Urocitellus parryii, assembly GCF_045843805.1. Lineage (NCBI taxonomy): Eukaryota > Metazoa > Chordata > Mammalia > Rodentia > Sciuridae > Urocitellus > Urocitellus parryii. The sequence goes on from NC_135547.1 coordinate 111,789,469, forward strand.
ACACACTGTTAATTACCACTTTATTTTAGTCTTATCTTAATTACAATTGTATTGGAGTGTTACACTAGGTGGAGTTGACTTTAGAAAAAGAAATTGTTATATAATTATGTAATGGAATACTCAAATAAATTTTAATTTAATGTTAAAATAATGAACACTATATGTGTAAATGAATGAGATAGTCATTAAGTATAAGTAAAATCATCCAGTACAAAAGACATTACTTACAAGAAAAATTCTCGGTAATTATGCTTAGGTCATGACTAAATATATGAGTAAATATGTTAAAAATGGATTAATTGGGGAGGGAATCAAAGCAGATAATGTTTCCTTTTTTTCCCTTTAAATTTTAGAAACAGGGTCTCACTGAGTACCTGAGGTGCTTTGGGCCTCACTAAGTTACTGAGGCTGGCTTTGAACTCATGATCCTCCTTCCTCAGCCTCCAGAGCCACTGGGATTAGAGGTGTATGCCACCATGCCTAGCTCATTACCTTTTCTTATATGAACAACAATTAAAATAATAAATATAATAAATTATAAATCATAACAGAAATAATAAAATTAAAATAATAAAATTCTCTATTTTATATAATATTAAAATAATATATTGATGTTTTGTATTAATAGTAGAATATATCATAAAATACTAAAAAACAATAAATAACAAACATAAATATGGGCAGTATAATTAATAAATAAATAATATTCAGAATTTCCTGGAAATATGTTATAAGGACTCAGAGAAAGACAAAACTTGAGTCTTAACTCCCTTTGAAATGTGGCTTCAGGTTCACTGTGTAATTTACCTTTTCTGCAGTGTTACTCAAAGAGTTGTTTTATCTAATTTTAAATATATGATAAAACAAATGTGAGGGGTTTTTATTATCACTTTGAAATTTGGGTTCTACAATAATTTAGAAATGATAGTATTCTTAGGTGAAATATGACTCTCCTATACTAGAATATAGGGTTAAATTTTTCAAAATATATTTGAATATAAACCCATTTTATAGAGTATCTTAATGCAATGGTATTTGTGGAATGTACTTTAGACATTTAGAGGATTTGGTTGTTCTTGTAATAAGCACTTAGAGTAACTAAGAAAATCAAGAATGAAGATTTACTAAATGATCAAGCCTGTTTACATTTCTGTGAAAGAATAAAAGCTAATAAGTATTTCACCTTCAATATTAAAAACCTGAGTAATTCAACTTCAACCTCTTTGAGTTAATGTACTACAAAAAAAATAACTTTTTGTGTTTACTTCATACTGAATCGATCCTTTCTAATAAATAACCTTGCATCCAGCTTTTGAAATTTAAGACATTTCAAAAGAAACATGGAATCTATAAAAGTCAAAAGATGAAGGAATAGTAACTACTTGTTATGAATTAGATCCAAACTAACATTTCCGTAAATTACATCCTAAGGAAATGAAAGTATATTTGAAATAATTACAGAAGCATAATAAAATATTTTGGAGAAATGTGACAATAGAAGTTGTACATGAGAGAGTAAATACATAGACTGATTTTCAGAATAGGAAAACATAAACAAGAAAGCTCAATGTAAGATCTCAAAATAATTGTTGCATAAACTATTATTTAGTTAATAGTGAACAATAGGGCTAGGGTTGTGGCTCAGTGGTCAAGCACTCGCCTAGCACGTGCAAGGCATGGGGTTCGATCCTCTGGACCACATAAAAATAAATAAATAAAATAAAGGTATTATGCTGTACTACAACTAAATATATATATATGTATATGTATATATAAAATAGTGAAAACTAAGGTAAAATTAATTCAGAACAGTTAGTAAATGGGAACCAAATGGATTAAGGAACATATCTTTTTATGATGATTTGGTAGCTATAGGAATATTGCAATTATTATATTTTAATTTCATGAAGACTTCATTTCCATAATGTCTAATGAGATTTAAAACAAAGGATATTGCTTGTCATATGTACATTCACAATATATATTAATGGCTTATTGTTACTGTTCATCATGCTGTAGAACATGCCTCAGGTTTGTTTACCTCAAGACATTCTGCTCGAATTTGTAACAGTTATTTGGGCAAATCAGATAAATTTATTAAAATGTATTCAGAAAGAAAAAAATCCAATAATAATAATAATAATAATAAAATTTGTAGCCAAAGAAACCTCAAAACATTTGGTTTTAAAATAGTGGCTGATGTACAAAATAAATAACATGTACTTGACAACAATCAAAATGGCAAAGAATTTTTCAATTCTGTAGAAGTTTAATGAAACTCAGTATAAAAATCAAGCACTTCTTTTAATTAAAAAAAAAAACCCAAACAAAACAAAAATAACTAACCACTGGGTGCAGTGGTGTACACCTGTAATCCTAGCAACTTGGGAGGGTAAGGCAGGGTTGCAAGTTCAAGGCCAGCCCGGAAAACATTGCAAAACCCTGTCTCAAAGTCAAAAATGAAAAGGTCTGGACATGAACTTGGTGATAGAGCACCCCTGGGCTTAATCTCTACTACTGAAAAATTATATATGTATGGCTGTATTGGACCAACTGTAATATCTAGAACAAATGAGCCTTACTTTATTTATCAGAGTGGATTATGAATTTTGTTTATTTATAGTGACACATTTTAAAAGGGTCTTTGAAAAGTCATACTTTGGGATAGAAGACGAAATGGTGAAAATGCATATGAGGATAATTCATAGCACTCAAAATAATGAATATGTAATGAACATAAGTACTAATTATGAAGTGCCATGAAGGGAGAGAAGAAAGAATGCTAATGGTGCAATAACATTTCTTTTTATAAATGAAGACGTGATCTAGAAAACTTGTCAAAATCACAAGTGACCGATTTCAAATTTATTTCATTATATCCAGAGTACTAATTTTTTATTATAGCATACTATATTTTCAAATAGCTTTAAGAATTGACATGGGGAAGTAAAACTGAAGAATATAATTGTCACATGACAAATTGGAAAAAAATATGGAAGCTTCCCCAGATTCACACATAAATGATTTGATTTAGCAATTCAACTGCTAACATTTTATCTTATATTTGCATAAATGATCAATGGAAGCAGATGATCACTGTAAAATAATAATAAACTGAGGAAAACAGTTGTTAAAGGGTTTTAACAGTTTACACCCAGCTAGAAAGCCTGAGTTCAAAGAATATGGAGTCCTTTGCAAAGAGTAAAAGTGATTCCATCTGACATAATAACTCCACTTTGGATATCTAGACAGGGTGATTGTAGGGCAGAATAGGGACTAAATAAAGTTGTTGGAAGCATGAATAAAATATGTGAAAGTCTTGTGGAAGCAGAATAAGGTTTGTTCCCATTAGTTCCATAGGGCCGAAAGGGAGCCAAGAAATGGAACACACAGATACATAAATTTCAAATTAAAAATATAAATTTTCCCAATCCTTAAAACTGTCTGAATATGGTTTGGTTGCCCTAAAAATGAATTTTCTGTTTCAGAATATTTTTAAATATAGGATGTTTACTTATTATAAAGCAAATATGGAAATGCTATAAAAGTTGTTAACTAGGAAGCATTAATATAATGCATTATTCTAACTTGGAGAAATGGCTCCATCATTAATCACCTTGGACAAGTCACATAATTTTTGGAACTAAAATTCTTCATCTGTATAAGGAAGGTTTATATAATAAAATAAGGATCAAATTAAGATTCTTTTGTCATTTTTTGCAATACACTTTTAAATATTATTGTTCAGTGTTAAATCAGGGCAGCTCAACTGAGTACCTATTATCTCGATATAGATGCATCTCAACTATCTATGTCAGAACAGACAATGCTTTAACTTAATATCTTCATACTAGAAACAATATGTTGGAAAACATGTTAGTTTCCAGCACAGTTGCACAATTTTAGAACCTCAAGGGAAGGGTGGTGTTCTCAGTGAAATTTAGAAGGGGATGATAGTTGCTTTAGGGAATGCATCAGAGCCAGAAGTGAAGATGACACCCTCTTAGTATCATTTGACTTCACTAGTATCTCATTGTGACACTCCTTTCCTGGTTTTCTCATGATGTGTTCCTCTTGTGTCCTTCATTTTTTGAGTGCAGATATGTTGTGTCAGTAAATGAGTTTGTAATGCCAGTGAAAGTAGCTGATAATTGCTGTGACTAGAAGCAAAACCCACTTTAAATCTTGATATTAGAGGTGGGATACTGATCATATAACTTGGATGTGAGCCATCTTAAAGGAAAGAGTGCTGAGAACTTGGGCCCTTAATCATCCAGTGCTATTGGTTGGCTTATGGATCAGAATGTATAATTGACCATGGCTCAGATCTCATGTGTTGTTGTGTGGAGAAAAACAGAGAGTGGAAAAAATCTGTAGGAACCCAGGATGTGCAAAAAGGAGGTGAGTGCCTTCATGATGCTGGGCTTCCCATAAAAATAATTTTCTTGTTGTTTTATGGGGTATAAAAATCTTTGAATACTTCATTTTTTCATAGATTACTCTTTATATTTAAGTGTGAGCTCACAATAATTAAATATTTAATAACACGATATCTCTTAGTGGATCAATTTACTGGTGTGTCTGCAATATTGTGCATACCTAAATCAAGGCTGGTAAGAGGGAAAAGGACAGCTGCTCAAACCCTCCTCTGGTTCTTATTCGAAGTCAGAGGATTAATTTTCAGGCTTCTTTGGGGTTATCATACTGAAGACTGAGTGGATAAGAAAAAAAAAAAAGACTTGCCTTATTTCCTAGGCTGTGGTACCTGATTTCTTTGACATTTGTTGATTTTTATTGTTTTTAAATGTCTTTCATAAAAACATGCCCATAATCACAAAATAACTTTAAAATATTAGCATAGGAAATGCAAGATAGTACACAGGATTTAAAGTTAGAAGAACAGGCTTTGTAAGCTTTGATGTTTAATAACATGTTTGAAAAAGTCAAGGCAGTTAATCACTTGATGCCTTAATCTGTTCATCTATAAATGGGCAGAATTCCTTTATTTGTCTCATGAAATTTAAGACATTTTAACAGTTGTTTATTTGAAAGCACTTTTTAAACTGTAAAAATTTTAAAAAGTTCTTACTTTAATTGAGCTCATCTATAGAAAAATAAATCTAAGAACTAAACAGTTCATTCTTACAGACTATATAAGTATAAACTCTTGAATATATGAACTACTTGAATGACTGGTTTAGTTTTTTCATTTTTATGAATCTGTGATTTTTCTCAATAAATGATTTTATCCAAACAATGTGGATAATTGCTTTCAATCAAATTTTCATTGCATGTTTTTCTTGAATAATAATATAAAAACAATATTAACTTTTGTTTATTTGGGGTATATTTTTAAGAAGCTGATAATCAAATGGCCCTAATTATTTTAAAATATGTTCTGCCAAAATGTAACTAGGATGCATATTATCACCATGGTCAAGCAGAGACTAAGTCTTATTCAGTTCTAGTTCCAAGCCTCCAATATGACATTTCTGTTGTAGTTTCCAAAGAAGCAGGTGATTAATGTAGTTCTTAACAGCTTTTTTTTAAATTTATAAAGCTTTGTAATATTTATTATTTCAATTAATAAACACCATGACCATGATAATCACAAATGGTGAGATTTAAAGGGCTTTATATATATCACCTAACTCCCATTATCCATATATCATTTGAATTACCTTTACAATCTTCTTATCAATTGCTTCTCAAGTTCATTTTAAATCACTTACCATAGTGGAGAACTCCCTACTTCCTGAGATATTAATTTTCCTTTTATAGGTTTTCATTTATTCCCTTATTAACCATAAGATTTTGTTCAAATATTTTTTTTCTCTCTGAATTTTTTGTTTATTCCATTGGGGAACATATGGAGTTAAAGCACAACTCATGCATTTATTGAGGCAATCATATCAAATCAAATTGCATAAAGAAAGATATTTGAAAATGGACAGTTTTTTTGAAAATGAAATTTTCAACATTGTATCATATTTGGACAGCTTTCCTTTCTCTTAATTCCACTAGTCTTTTGAAACACAATGCTGTATTCAATATGAACCCTCCTTCAACATCCCAGGCATAAGGATACTTTTGTTCTTCCCTCATGACCCAATCATCTAGTAAAGGCCACGACTGTAAATAGTATCATATTTGGAATTATTAAGTTTTTACATGATTCTTTCAGGGACACAGATAGCCTTTATGTTACAGTGTAGATATGAAGTATCCCCCAAAAGTTCATGTGAGACAATGCAAGAATGGTCAGAGGTGAAATGATTAGGTCACGAGAGCTGTAATCTAATCAGAGGGTTTATTCACTGATATAGATTAACTGGATTGTACTATAGGCAGGTAGGTTGTGGCTGAAGGATGTTAGGTCACTAGGGATGTGCCTTTGGGGTTTATATTTTGTCCCTGATGAGGAGAGCTCTCTCTCTGCTTCTTGGAAACCATGTCCTGAGCTGCTTTCCTCCTCCATGCCCTTCTGACAGAGCAATGGAGTCAGCCTCTGTAAGGACTGAGACCTTTGAAAACATGAGCTCTGAATAAACTTTTTCTCCTTAAAATTGTTGTCTTTTGATCACAGCAGTGAAAAAAAATCTGACTAAAAGTCTATAATACACAGTATTACCAGAAACTATTTGGGTTTATCAATTCACCAACCAACAAATGTTTACTTATTTATTATTAGTACTTAATGGAAGCTGTAATGAACAAATTAATTCCACTCTTTCAGAATTTATTAGTAAGAAATATAACAGAAATATGGGAGACTACTCAGTATGCACTAGACTAGGGGTCTAGTGCCATTTGCATGTATCCTCTGTGTCCTCTAATGATGATTTACTTCATGCAGACCAATTTGAGAATTTGCAGGTTTTTTTTTCTTTTTTGTGGTACTGAGGATTGGACCCAGGGCCTTGTACATGATAAGTAGGAGCTCCACCATTAAGCTACACCTGTAGCCCAATGCAAACCAATTTGAAAGGAGCAGGAAGGCAATGAAGAAAAAAAACTAAGAGAAAGTTATGATATATATATATATATATATATATATGTGTGTGTATATATATAATATGATATATATATGTATGTGTATATATATAATATGATATATATAGGTATATATATGATATATATAGGTATATATAATATTATATATATATATAATATTATGTATAACAGAATTCTGTCTCCATCTCTTGAGGGCTCATTTCCCTCTAGTCCCTCATAGATATTTTTATCTTATTTGGAACACTCAGATTTTACTATTGATTTTAGGACTCATAAAACTTTTCTCTGAAATATATAAGCCCTGCATATAATGAAGTTGACATTATAGTAGGAAAGTGTCCAAACCCAAATGTGTCACACAGATGAAAAGTGAAACTAAAGCTTGAGGATCACAATTCTAGACCACAGCAATATGTCCTTCTAGAATCTTTAATAACAGTAATGACCATAGCAATTCTATTTAGTGTCTACAAAGGGATTATAGATGACAAAATATGTTTTAGGAGACAACAAAAGCCTATGTTATATGTTTACTTCTATTCTATGATAATATCTTGTAGTTTCCCTACATATCACAGATGGCACTGTATTATAATTTCTTGATTTTCTGAAATTTACCCTATAGACCCAAAGCCATGAGAGAATATACCTGCTCTGTTTTTCCAACTTGCTGAGATTTGGGGACACTGCCACTATAGGTAGTTAGGTATCCTAGGAGCAAGAGTGGCTCTGAGTTCATGGACATTGTGTTCTCTAATAAAACCAGTACCATTATTATCAGGACCCAGGAGCTACTGGGGAGTGAAATCAAGTTCATCCATTTTCCCTCCAAATAAGCATCAGTGACTATGGTTTAACCCAGGGAATACATTCATCTTCTGTATATTGGTATCTGAAGAAGCACACCTGGAATTCCATTTTATAGCATCCAGCTTTTTACCACATGGCCAGCTTGTATGAGTGAGGTTCCAAGTCATTGTTTAGTACCTGCCCAACATAGCTTTCTGGATAGTGCCCAAAACATACTAGGCTATCACTAATAGTTCATTAAAAATAATATAGGAATGAATGCAGTAATACTGAATAATAAATATCTTTTATATTTTATGGATATTTAGTGATGTGGAAGTGAAGAATAGTTCCTCCCTAAGTGAGGGTTCACAAGATTCTCTTTGCATTGAGCATTGGTTAAATATATCCATTATTGTTAATAAATTAATGAGATGACATTCCTGGGACAAACTTTGATTTAACTGGAATCAGGTTTCAGGTTTAAATTTATGCAGAGATAACATACTTAGAATGAACTGTAGTGTAATAGGCCCTAGCCTTTATTTAAGATAGACCCATGGATGGAATATGCTACATTTCGGTGATAATGAATCTTATAAAGGTTTAAAAACATCTTAGATGTCTTGTCTTAATTATCTCCCCCCCCAAAAAAAATCTGGTTAATTCAATGAAAACTAGAAAAATTAAGGGTGCATTAGTATATGAACTCCAAGTATCAGCAGTAATATTTTGCCTCTATGTTCCTTACTTTTGTCAGAAATATTTTATTGACATATAATAATTATACATAGATATAAGGTACAATGTGATAATTTGATACATGTGTGCAATGTGTAGTAATAAGGATAATTAGCATTTCCAATTTCCCTCTTTAATATTTATCATCTGTTTGTGTTGGGAAACTTCAAGCTCCTGTATATTGGTATCTGTATTCTAATTGTTTATAATATGGACCATAAACTGTTGTTAACTATTGTCATCTTATAGAATTTTAGAATTTATTTTTCCTATGTAACTGTATTTTGATACTGATTACACAACCTCCATTTCCTCTCTCCCCTATTTTTCCTAATCTCTAGTGACCGCTATTTTCTATTTCTATGAAATCTTCTTTTGTAGCTTCCACATATAGGTGAGAACATTTGTTATCATTCTATCCCTTGCTTATTTCAGTTACCATAATACTCTTAAATTCTGTGAGACCATGATTAATCTGAAAATTTATTTGATTTTAAAAAACACTCAGGAGATTTCTCCAAATATTTTGCAAACAATCATCCATTTATATGTGGAAATTATTGATATTTATCACAGCATCTGCAATTGTCAACAGGATTATAAACTTTCTGGAGTAAAGAACTTTATCAATTTTTCACAAAACATTAGTAGCTACTGAGAAACATAAAGTGCCAAATCATGTGCACCAAAAAAGAATAAATCAAAATGATTCAGGAGGTTCCATTAAATTAAAATAATATTGTTTGTAAAACTTTTTATAGAATACATAATTCATATGAAAGGGAACAAATACTGTGTGTATTCACACAAACATAAATTTTCTTTTGTTTTTAGTTGTAGATGGATACAATACCTTTGTTTGTTTTTTTGTGATGCTGAGAATTGAACCCAGTGCCTCACAAGTGCCAGGCAAGTGCTCCACCACTGAGCTATAACCCCAGCCCACAAACACATATTTTCTTGAATGTCTCAGAAACCAAGTGATATTAAAGATATACCTTTAAGAACATATAAAACACTTTATGTTTGTATATCCGCTATTGATCTTAAATAATGCAACAATACCAGTAAATTAGAAATGTTCTTTATTTACTAAAGTCAAATCTTCATCTAAACAAGAATGTGAATTTTATTTCTTTGCCTTGATTTATAGCTTTATTATGTGTATTACCAAATATATATATTTGCTCCCGTCCTTCATATTTATCTATCTATATGTGTATATAGATCTTATTCTGTTAATTCATGTAACTATAATTGATCAATTTTACTACCCTATTATACTTTTATAATTACAAACAATCATATAAATGTAATACAAGTTGAGTTCCATTTTATTAGGAATAAATGATTGAATTTGTATTAGTAAAAATTCCTGCAAGTACCAGGTGGCAAACTCAAATTTAGTAACTTGGTTAGAGATTAACAAAGAGGCCATTTTTTTAAAAAGTATAGAAGGGCTTCAGCAAATAAATATGGGATAATGTAGTAACTCAGGGTTGGTAACAGTAAAGAGCCCTACCCTGCCCTAGATGTGAAGGAAAATAATCAATTACTCAAACTTAGAGAATGTAAATAAACAGAAGGTTGAAACAGAGGGCTTCCTGGTAAGTGTGGTCTTTATGCATAGAAAATTCAGGCAATTCTTCTAAATGGGAGGCTACTGAAATGTAAACCCCATCCTTTTTCAGACTTCCAAGGCTTATCAGTACTTCACATTAGCTGAAAAGCCAAGAGCTGGAAGTCAAGGGAGCTGATTGACGTCCAAATTAATAAACTGATTTACCCATTTCCCAGAGCACAGAGTAAATGGAGAACTGCATATGAAAGTGAAACAAGATATTTAGCACCATATATATGTATATGCACATGTATGTGTATACATGTTTATATATAGTTGAGTGTCTCTGATTAGATATAATGTCTCTGATTAGATACCCTGTATTTATATTCTCTTCACAGTGTCTTTTGTTAATCAAATGTTCTTAATTTTCAAATAATTTTTATGGCTATAAATTTTGAGTTTTATTTTTAAAAGCCTTCCCTACTCAGAATTTTAAAAGATGGTTTTTGAGCTGGGGATATAGCTCAGTGATAGAGTACTTGCCTAGTATGTGCTATGCCCTGGGTTTGACCCCTAGTACTGGAAAAACACTAAATAAATATAAAATAAACTTAAAATATAGTTCTCTAGACTGTCTTCTTAAAGTTATGTTTTTATACTTAAGTCTCTAATCCAACTCAAATTTTTATAATCTGAATGTATGGATCTTATTTTCTTTCCATACAGTTTACCAATTGTCTCAGTGGTTTGTTGAGTGCAATTTATACGATTTGATTTATATTCTTTTAATCAGAACATCTATTATAGTACCAAATACATGCCTTAATTTCCATGGCCTTTAATGTGCTGATATCTGTTCTTTTGATGAGTATCTTTTTCTCTTACATACATTGATATTGGTTTGTGCATTACATTGAGAGTTACTGTTGGGACTTGAATGAGAATAATTGGAATTTAAAGACCAATTTAGTTTTGGATTTATGTCTTAACTAAATTAAATGATTTTATTATTCCTATATTCCTATACCATGAATATAGTGTAATTCTTTATATGTCTTTAAAAGCATTTTCTCCTCAAATATCTGGTATCTTCTTTGCTATAAATATTTCTAAGGATTTTATATATTTTGTTGCCATTTTCATTATTTTATTCGGGGTTTTCCCCAAAGATAGAATTCTTGTACATAGGTCCTTTATTTGCAAATTGTTTTTCAAATTGTTACAGGAGAATTTGAGAGTGAAGGATATGGAAAACACCAACCCCAGGGGAAAAGGGAAACCATACCCTTAGGGAGAAAGGGGAGAGAAGGTTGTGGACTTTCACCATTTCCCAGCAACAATGGGCTTTGAACTTTCACAACTACTCCCCTTAATTTGGACTTTGAACTTGAACAACTGTTCCCCCTGACCCATCCTGCTATGATTCAAGTCTCACTTAAACCCTATAAAAATCAGACCCCTCTTGTAACCAGTTGCCATTTTCTTTCTGTAAATGTGCCCTTCCACTGCTTAACTCCACTGCTTAATAAAAGGCATCACTGATCCTTTGAGATCTGTTGGCATTTTGGCTATTTTTGCTTTCAGAGAGGAATAGGGAAGGGAAAAAAAAAACTATTAAAAAGATGTATGTAATCCAGGTAGCCACCCCCATAGGAAACTGGCATTTAATTCCACTCAGAATTTTGAATATCCATATGAAACACTTTTTGGAACTGCCCCTCTGAGGGATGAAATATGACAGCACTTATTCATTGACTCCATCACTTCCTATTCGAGAGTAGCTCCATGACACCAACTTCAGACTTCTGAGTTGTATGTAATTGTATTTTAAGTTCACAGAGTAAGAAATAAGAAGTACGTAGAACCTCTCTGAGAGATGGCAGCTGGTCAAAGCTTGAGTAGATTAGTTCTGCCTATAACAGAGGGAATAGAGTGAAACCAAGAAAACTAAGAAGTTATGTGAAAGAGGTTTCCAATAGTTTTGTAAAATTTGTATTTTTATTCTGAGTTTTTTTTTTTTATTGGTCGTTCATAACATTACATAGTTCTTAATACATCATATTACACGGTTTGATTCAAGTGGATTATGAACTCCCGCTTTTACCCCGTATACAAATTGCTGTATCACATCAGTTACCCTTCCATTGATTGACATATTGCCTTTCTAGTGTCTGATGTATTCTGCTGTCTGTCCTATTGTCTACTATCCCCCCTCCCCTCCCCTCCCCTCCCCTCCCCTTTTCTCTCTCTACCCCTTCTACTGTAAATCATGTCTTCCATTTGTATTCTCTTGACTTACCCCTCCTTACCTCTTATATGACATTTTGTATAACCCTGAGGATCGCCTTCCATTTCCATGCAATTTCCCTTCTCACTCCCTTTCCCTCCCACCTCTCATCCCTGTTTACTGTAAATCTTCTTCTCAAGCTCTTCGTCCCTACCCTGTCCTTGTTTACACCTGAGTTTTGTTGGGGAATAGATATGCAGTTGACTTCATATTTTAATTCTCCATACAGAAATCTTCCCAAAGTCAATTAATAACTATAATACTTGGTGTTTAAAATTTTTTTCACAGTCAAATGTCAGTAAATCTTTTATTCTATTTTGTTTATTTTTTTCAATAGTAGATATCAACAAAACATTTAACAAATACTTTTTTGCTGCATTTTTCAAGGTGGTTAACATAAGGTTTCTTTCATTTTTTGTTATAATAGGGTGATTTACATTATTTAATCTTACCAATATTTTATTCCAGAGATTAACTAAATCTTGTCATGTAAATTGTTTTTAACATTGCTGAGTATGTTTTTTTCTTGTTTGGGTTCACACTTTTGTATTTATGTTCCTGTGTGAGATTTCTGCAATTTTTCTTCCACTGAAAATAGCCTGCTGTTTTGTTTCACAGATGCTTTTGTTTTAATTTGGAGTTATCTTTTTAAGTGTTTGGGGAAATCATCCTCTAAAGAAATGAAAGCCTAGTGTTTGCTATGTGGAAACACTTTTCCTATATCTTGAAGTTCATTAAAAAGTACTATACTGTGTTCATAAATTAGTTTTCTTTAAAATTTACCAAAAAGTAAAAAAAAAAATCTTGTCAACATGTTTTTTTTATAACCTTTTAAATTTCTCTTCTGATTTTATGTATATATTTATTATTTTCATTTTATTTGTTTTCTGTTTTGCTTTGACTATACTTACAATAAATTTATCAATTTTCTTAGCCTAAGAACCTTATTTTAGCTCTATTGGTTATTTCTGTCTTATGTTTTTATTCTATTTATTTAATTTCTTCTCTTTATTATTTTATTTCCTTCTAATATGTGATAACTAATTATACTGTTCAAACCTTAACTTTTTGTGTTAGGTGATTAGTTTATTAATATCTAGCTTGTTTTTCTAAGTTAATCATTTAATATTCTAAATTTATATGAACTATAAGCATCTTATAAATTTGATATGTATATCACAATAAATTTCATTTCTGATTACTTTAATACTGTACATTATTTTTCTTTGATCAATATACTGTTCAAAGTGTATCTTTTAGTTTTCAAGGATATGATATTTAAATTTATATTTATTAATTTAAAATGCAAACGAACTGTGACTATTTTATATTATATCATTCCCTTAAAGTATGTTAAGACTTGCCTTATCACCTAACACATAATCAGTTTCCTTTAATATTTCCATGTTTAATTGAGGACACATGAGAATTTTTCCTGTATATATTCAGTAGATCAAGCTTGTTAATCACCTATATTCTGACTGAATTTTATACTCTTGATCTATCATTTCCTGAGAAAAATATGTTATCTTACATTATAGTAATGCATTTGTCTGCTTCTCCTTTCTTGTGTATAAATTTCTGTTGGTGTCATTTTGAGACTTTGTACTATATACATAGAAGCCTAGAATTTGTATGTCTTCTTGGTTCATTTAAATCTCTATTATTATGACATGACTATCTTTATTTTAAGTAATTCTTTTTGTATTTGAGTCTATTTTGTAATTAGTTTGTTTTATTTTTAGCCAATACCATGCTATTTTTATTACTATAGCTCTGTAGTATAATTTATATCAGGTATTGTGATGCCTCCTGCATTGTGTTTCTTGCTCAGTATTGCTTAGACTAGTCTGGGTCATAAGTCATTATAGTTATATGTAGTAGTTGGGGGTTTTCCCCACCAAAATCATATATACAAGGATTTCCATTTCAGTTCACAACACCCCATTTTCCCTCCCCTTCCTTGTTCTCCTTCCTTTACTCTGATAGACTTCCTTTTACTCATCTATTTATTTTTTATTAATTCTTTTTACTTATACATAAAAGTAAAATGCTCTGTGGTATATTTATATATGCATATAACATGATTTTTTAAGAATTTATTCCACATTGCCTCCCCTTACTCATTCATACAATGTCTCTCAATCTCCTCATTCTATATTGCTCATCTTTTCTATATCTTTATTATATCCTAATCTTCCTTCTTTCTTTATTTTACTCTAGCTTCCACATGAGGAAAAACATTCAATCTTTGAGTTTCATGTTGTTGCTTATTTCACTTAGAATAATGATCAACTAGTAAACATCACTGTCATTTATGGTAGACAACAGTGTTATTCATTTGTTTTGAAGAATGTTACCCTATCTGCATTTATGCAACCTGTCTCTGGAGTGCAGTCAACCAAATATCAATAGCAACCTTTAATAAATACCTTTTTACATGTTTTGAATTCATGTTCTAGATGAAGGAACTAAGTCATGTTGTAACAAAATATAATAAAGAACCCAATTAAGTTTTACAGAAGGATTTCTACCAGCTTTAGATCTGTGCTATCAATATGGTAGACACATGTGGCTATATCCACTGAAATATAAATTAATTGTTAAATTAAAACTTTAATTCCTCATTTGCACTAGCTACATTTCAGGGTTCAATATCTCTATGTGGATAATGGTTACTGTGTTGAAAAGACAGATTTTTTATTGTGATGCTCTTGATCCCCATCTTCCATATCTTCTCTTTTCTCCTTCTCTCCTTTATCCTCCTCTCTTTTCTCTCTCATATACACAGACTACACAGACTTCTCTCCTTCCTTAAAGAAGAGGGCACAGCATCATTAGAGGTCACACAGACAACCAAGAATATTCTAAAGAGAAATCATTAATTCAATTTGTTCTGGTTTATAGAAAAATCTACCTATACAGCTTGGATTGTGGCTCAGCAGTAGAGTGCTCACCTAGCACGTGCTGGGCATTGGGTTTGATCCTCAGCACCACATAAAAAATAAATAAATAAAAAAAAGGTTTTGTGTCCAACTACTATATATATATAATCTACCTATAATTAAATAATTGACTGAAATCAGGATCTCTTAAGTTATAAAAGAATTAATACTGACTCTTGGAATTATACTGTCAGGCCTTAAACATGAGGCCAGTGCTAGTATTTTTACACAGATAATTGGTGTTGAAATTACATGTAGGGGAGTCTTATTATAATGATGAAGTGGGTAGAGCTAATAATACATAGGGCTAAGAGTTTTGCAGCATAGAAATATTGATATTAAGGAAGTGTATGCATTGCAATAATACAGAAAAATTATTAGCAGTTTTAGGGGAAATAAAGGAGGAATACAGAATTGCTTCAGACTGTCAGAAAAACTGGATTATTATAGAAGTATTGAACACAATTTCCCAGAATGATTACAATAGTATCTTGAGAAGGAAATGGTATTTCAGGCTTGGGAGAGGGGAAACAAAGTCATGAGGGGGAGGGAGAGAAATTCTATAAGGGAAAAGATACAGACCTGAAATAACTAACTTGGATATGCTAACAAAGGACACTAAAAGACATAATACAGAAGTAGCCTATGCTTCACAGACCCCCAAGGTCTAAACAAGTGAACTATTTTCTTTGGTGAACCATCTAGATGCCCAAAGGAAGAATATCCCAACTGGTGCAGGCTGCCAGGTAATCTGGATCTGAATCTAGAAGAGGAAAACAAAGCTTGCCATTATAAATATCTGCCAAGAGAGAGGCAAGATAGTATAGTAGAAGCAGGCTGCACATTCTAGCCTATCTGCATTTTGGGGAACAACTACTCAGTGAGGTGGTTGACTAAGGGAATGCAGAGTTCAGTATTGTACAATCAAAAACTTGGAGAGACTCAAAGAATTCTGGTTACTGGAATGGAGAGTAGAAAAGAGTTAATAAGATCCAAACCTGTTCCTGGGGTGCCAGGGCAGGTCAGGGGAGGGGTCAGACAAAGGGAGAGAAAGAATGTTATGTTTGACAAAATTGTTATAGAAACAGAGACAGAAGAGAAAGTCTGTCTGAATTTAGTAGAGCCAGGAATTGCACAGAAGGATGCTGAGTAAGAAGTGCTCCTTTGGTTTTTGTTTCATTTTGTTTTATGCAGTACTGGGGATTAAACCCATGGGCTCTCGAACACTGAGCCACATCCCCAGCTCTTTTTACTTTTTGAAACAGGGTCTCACTAAGTGACCCATGCTGATCTTGAAGTTTTGATCCTCCTGCCTCACCCTCCCAAATTTCTAGGATTATAGGTATGTGCCACTGTGCCAAGTAAGGGCTCCATTTTCTATGCAGCCTCACCAACATTTGTTATCTTCTGACTTTTCTTCACTTCACAAGTGTGAGGTGATGTGTCATTGCAGTTTCAATTGCTCTTTCCTTATGATTAGTGATGTTAAGCACCTTTTATACTTGGATTTTTGTATATTTCCTTTAAGAAACTATATTAAATTCTTTGCCCATTATTAATTTGGTTATTTGGTGTGGTGTTGCCTATTTAATTGTTTCATTTCCTTTTATATTTTGGATAGTAACTCTTTATAAGGTTGTGTGATTTGTAAATATTTTCTCCCATTCCATAAGTTGCTTTTTTTGTTTTGTTGATTATATTTCCTTTGCTGTGATGCTTGATAGAATCCCATTTGTCTATTTTATTTATTTTAACACTTGTGTAATATAATGTAATTGATTCTACATAGATTATTTTTTCTTTAAACCTTATCAAAATTCACTTTGGGAAGCTCTTTCATGAGTATAGATTCAAAAATAATCCCAAATGAAAATATTAACAAACTGTATCATTTAGAGGATAAAATATTTGTTATATGATATGATCAAAATTAGTTTATTTCATGATTGAAAGGATAGTTAACATTAAAATATATGTAATAATAATTCTCCACAATAACATGCTAAAGGAGAAAAGCAATATTTTACTTCATAGTTGCAGAAAACTAATGTGATAAATTCAGCATGACTTTGATTCCAGTAGATTAGTAAGTGAACCTCTTAACCTGATACACAGAATCAACCAAAAACCTTGAACAGACATCTCTCATAAAAAAGCTCATTATAAGCCTTTTTCTAAAGTTATAAATAAACAAAAAGACATTTTAAATTATTTGTATCCTAGAGCTCTTAACCAATATAACAGAAAAAAAAACATTAAGGAGTGTGCACAAGCGAGGGAGCGAGTGACAGAGAGAGAGAGAGAGAAAGAGAATGTGCGCATGTATGTGTGTATATATGTTGGTGGGGGCTGTGTATATATCAGAAAGGGGATAAAACTGTCATTATGCAAAATAACTTATTAACTTAGAAAACCCAGAATTTATACAAACACATATTGTAAATAATAAAATCAACATAAATCAAAAACCCAAGTTTAATTTAAAATATCACATTCTTTATAATATAATAATTGTAAGATTCACAGGAAAAAAAAAAGAAAAAGTGAATTGAGATATAAATATGGAAAGCAAACCTTGAAAATCTTTAAAATACGTAATTTCTGACCTTGGGATGGGAAATAATATATTAGGACAAACAAATAAATTTGATCAGTTCAACTAAATCAAAATTAAGAATTTTATTAATGAGAAGAAAAAAATGAGGAACATGAAAAGACAACACAAGCAATAATGAACACATGGAACTTATGAAGGAGTAAACCTAATGTATAAAGAAACTATATAAATCCATGAGAAAGCAATGCACATCCCCTCTCCTTCAAAAAATAAAGAAAACACATGAAAAGGCATGTAATGATTATGGTTAGTACATATTATGTAATCAGCAAAATTAAAATTATAATCATGCCTTAATCTGGGTCCCCCCCCCCAAAACACTACTTTCTTTTTTAGAGAATGTAATCCTCAGGAGGAGGAGTGGAAAGGAAGAATGAAATATGGCATGAGGGAGAGTCAACATGAGGGTGTATTTATGAGCAAGTTGTAGCTAAGTATAACTGATTACACCATTTTAGGTCAGTCCACCTGGGTGCTGAGTGGTGCCGAGTGGAAATTTGTGCCCATCAGTTCTCATATCCTCTAGTCAAAGTTCATCCCATTGGGGTATATGGATTGCTATAGGAAAAGAGACCAATAGCATCACATAGTTCGGCATTAACTCAAATTCTCAAACTTTAGCAAGGGTATGAGGCAAAGTGCCTGCTTAAAAATGCAAAATGGAAGAATGCAACACTTTCTATACAGCAACTGTGGTTAGACTGAGAGAATCTAAAATGGTTTGTTAGAAGTATCAAATTTACTAGATACTATTTTACACCTGCTATATTAGCAAAAAATAAGTCTGGTTACACCAATTGTTGGACAGGATGTGAACCAATAATATTGTTGGTAAGTATTATATATCATTGGAATACTACTTTATAAAATATAAATTGAGAATTCATCTTTTAAAGTTGTAGAGCAACTTGTAAAGTATCAAACAGAAATTAGTCCTAGTTATATAACAGAGAGAAGGTCTGACTTGTGTTCAGCAGAAGATATATGAAAGAATGTTCATAGAAACACAATGAAAATAGAAACCTGAAAAAATACAGATGTTTAAGAGACATAAAAATACATTTTATGATGTCATCACAGTATGAAATATATAGCAGTGAAAGTCAATGACCTCTATCTCTACAGAGCTGTATGAATGGATCTTAAAACATAATGTTAAAGGATGATAAAGCAAGTTCCAGAACTCTGTATAGTTTAAACATGCATGCACATAAAAATATTATATATGGGCATACATAAAATGTGGAAGATGTAAAAGATCATTAAACACAAAATTCAGTATAATTGTTACTTCTCTGTGTGTGCATGTACTAGTGTCACATGGATAAGTTTATTGGTCACATTTTTAAGGGAAAATAAAAATTGAAAAAGATAAATGTTAACAAAGAGAAAGAACCTCTTCCATAGAAAACTTGCAATTGTGAATTCATCTCTGCTTCTTTGAGATGTATGTAAATCTTTTAAAAACCTAAAGAAGCCTCTTCAGCTTTATAGCCCAAGAATATTTTTCTCAAGGTATTGGGAGTTATGTCTTTAAAATGTAATCATCAATGATAGTGTCCCTTTGTCCCATTTTCTGTGGAGAATAGGGTCCTAAATTTAGCTGGAGCCTAGTTCCAAAGCTACCTCCTGTCTCAACATATGAGGAGTTGATTTTTCATTTGGATAAATCCAATTAGCTAGCATGAAAAGTTATACCAACTAACAAGTAAAATTAAGATGAACTGCATGTGACAAAAGTTTCAGTCAAGTTCTTTTAGTTGAGGACTGGTTATGTTTTTTCCCTTGAGAACTTAGATGTGATAAGTTGTATCTGCTTGACTAATTAAAAGGATAATATTTGTGTCTTTGTAAACTCGAGAAGATTGCCTGTGATGCACAAAACATTTTGGTTTAATGCATGTTCAATATTAGAACTGTTTTCTTTCTGTTCTGCTTTTGTTAGATTTTTTTGGATGGCAGGAAATTTTGTTTTTAAGTATATTTTCCAAATAGGTTCACATTTTGGATTGGGATTCTGACTTAGTAAGAATTCATTATATTATTGTGATCCATAACTTGCAGATTCACACACATGCACACACATAGATATTTATTATTTTTGATATATTTAATATTAATATAATAGTAATTTAATATATAATATTTAATAATTTAAAATGTATTAAATATTTTAATCTGTACAAAATTATCTTAAATTCAGGTGGCTAGCATGTAAATATGCAACTACCACAGAACATTAAGTCTTAATATACTTAATACATAAAGCTCATAATAATAATTTTCAAAATGTGCTAGTAGGTCAGGTCATGACCTTGGGCATAGCAGCTCCATTTGGCCTCTGACAATTCCAAGGTATAGAGGAGCTCAAATATGAATTTCCAGCAAACTAACACTCTCAGCCATGGAGGGAATGAGTGCTTAAGTTATAAAGAGGGATCTGGGGTGTGTATTTACATCTTTTTGCCTCTAGAAAGATAGCAAATTAGTTTGTTTTCTCTGTACCCAAGCTCAATTTTGAATTTGCCACAGAAACAAAGGTGAAGGGCCAGAGAAAACAACATTAGAAAAGGTACATAAATGGTTTTGGAAAATTGTGAAAATAAAGGCAAAAGGCTGTGAGGGGGAGGAAACTGATGCAAATAGAAAGAATTAAATAAAATGGCCAGAACAATCAAATATAACAGTATTTGAAATAAAAGTAATATATTTTCCTAGAATTTCTAAAAACAGAGCACTGATTGAATTTTTTTTTAAAAAGGGTTCCAAATATTCACACAGAAATTCTTCTTTTTTTTTTTTTTAGAGAGAGAGAGAGAGAGAGAGAGAGAGAGAGAATTTTTAAATATTTATTTATTTATTTAAAATTTTTTTTTAGTTTTTGGCGGACACAACATCTTTGTTTGTATGTGGTGCTGAGGATCGAACCTGGCTGCATGCATGCCAGGCGAGCGCGCTACTGCTTGAGCCACATCCCCAGCACTGCACAGAAATTCTTAATAGCAGAAGATAAAGAAACAGTCCTATTATTGAGTATTTCTGGGTACATTTGCTGATTGCATCCTGAAGTGTTGAAAATAAAATAAATGTATAGACAAAGAAATTTAGATGGTTATGAGACCAAAATGTGAAAGGTAAACCTCTGGAACTAATAGAAGAAACACAGAATATTTTTTGGTGGGGGGTACCGGGGATTGAACCCAGGGATGCTTGACCACTGAGCCACATACCCAGCCATATTTTTTTTTTTTATTTAGAGACATGACCTCACTGAGTTGCTAAGCACTTCACTATTGCTGAGGCTGGCTTTGAACTCATGATTCTCCTGCCTCAGACTCCCAAGCCACTGGTATTACAGGCATGGACCAGTGGGCTGGCCAGAAAATATCTTTTTGTCTGTAGAAATGCAGAAGGATTTCTGAAATAAGACAAACTATGAATGATTAGGTTAATTTTATTTAGATAGAAATTATTTTCCAAGCATAGCATCACATAGATATCAGTTATGAAGCTCTTCACTGCTTTTATGAAATGAAAGCAATGAGATCCAGAATATTCAAGGAATTTCTGAGTATCAACAGAAAATTGAGAAAGGATAGGCAAGTCATATTTGAAAATATATTAAGTATTGTTTCTTTAAAGAGAGAGTGAGAGAAAGAGGGAGAGAGAGAGAGAATTTTTTAATATTTATTTTTTAGTTTTTGGCGGACACAACATCTTTATTTGTATGTGGTGCTGAGGATCGAACCCGGGCCGCACGCATACCAGGCAAGCACGCTACTGCTTGAGCCACATCCCCAGCCCCTTAAGTATTGTTTTTTGATTTTGTTTCCTTATCAGTACTGGGGATTGAACTCAAGGGTGTTCTACCATCAAGCTGATATCCTAAATCTTTATTTATTTATTAAAATTTGAGACAGGGTCTTGTTAAATTACTAAATTGCTGAGGCTGGTTTTGAACTTGGAATCCTCCTGACTTTGCCTCCTGAGTTACTGGGATTATAGACATGTTCCACCATGCTACCTCTTCACTGTTATCACTCAAAAAAAAATGACAATTTAAAAGGAGATGCTACTCAGCTCTCAGATTAATAAAACTATATAAATTAGCAATATTAAAAGCTTTATGAAGACAAGGTGAAATAGCTCTCTGTGGGGAATCTAAACTGGTAAATGCTTTCTAGAGAATAATTCTCTATTACTTAATGAAATTATGTATGAATTTTTATTTTCTATGGGAAGGTGGAGAAACTTCCTTTATAAATAGGAAAAATGTTTTTCAGTCTGGCTTATTATCAAATGTTGTTTTGAACCCTCCTTTTAAATTGACAACATCACTTAATAAATGACCTTCTTTTGTCACTTATTCTGTTGTAAACTTATTTGGAAGTATTTATATGGAAATATAAGATAATCATCTTTCTTTGAGGGCACAACTTTGAGAGTAATGCACAGGATCAATGGAGAAGGAGAGAGGGACACCCTTACAGCATTAGGATTAACCAAATTAACCCTGTTAATAAATAGATGTGACAGATCTGGGTTCTTTTCTCCTGTGATTATATAGTAACCTGAGCATTTACTACAATAATAACTATAAATATACTCTTGGGACTAGAAAAGCATATATATGTCATATATAGGTAATAGTAATTTTAAGCAGTAAAGATTCTTTAAAATTTATACCATGGTTTATTATTGGTTCAAAAATCTTAAAATGTTTACCAGATTACTCTGGAAAATTCCAAATAAAATGCATTTAGAGTTTCATAATTTGCTAATGGATTTTAACTCACAAAAGTCATCAGTTATTTTATAAACTTTCATTAATCCTCACCTTTCTAAAAATAAAGAACATATTTCTATTCTTGAAAACAGTTTTATAAATAGAGTAAACATGCTTTCTGGATTCCTCTGACTCAGAAAAATCCTAAGTAATTAGTCCCTACTATCCACTTATTTTTAAAAAGAATATGACAACATTAGTGACATGAATTTACACTCATTGACTCTACAGCTGAATTTTGTCCCCAATTTTTTCACCTGTGAATGCTGTAATTTTACATAGATTTAGTATTATCTAAATAACAGTGACAGTTAAAAATCAAATCAGAGGCCAAGACTCATTGACTAAATATCTATTTTCTATTTTAAGCAGCTCATATGAAAAATGACTCAGTTAAAAACATCATCAGTAATGAATGCCACCATATCACTTTCAAAATACATTTTTCAAGTCATGTTGGAATCTCACACCAAATACATACATTTTATTTTCAATTTGTTATTGAATAAACAATTGTGGCAATAACTGAAATTATATGTTTAATAAATGTTTATTTCATAATTTTCAAAAGTGCTTTGGAATTCATCATATTTTTAACTTTGATAAAATAATTTTATTATTTCACTTATTTTAGATCTATGAAACATTGTCATTTTAAGACAATGATCTTATGAAATTAAACACTGAATTATAAATCACACACACACACTGTTTAAGCTGACTGAAACTTTGTAGAGCAGTGGATCAGTGAGCAACTGAAATAACATTTATGAATAAGCTGTGTTCGATAACCAGATATCTGGGTTTTATCTAGACTAGGAAATGTTTCCCCTTTCAGTAAGACTACTTTTTCTTAGAGAGGCTTATATGGGAACAGGCTTATTTCCAATAAAGTTCATAGTAATAAAATCTCTGTCCTGATAGCTCAGTTCAAAAATGGTTATTGGTATAACAATGAAAAACATTAAAATATAAGAAGCATCACTTTCTCAGAAAAAAAAAACAAGCTTGAATATAGTGTTAGTCTGTTTTACATCACTGTGACCAAAGTACTTGACAAGAACAACTTAGGGGAGAAAAAATGTTTATTTGGACTCACAGTTTCAGAGGTTTAATTGATGGTCAGCCAGCTCAGTTAGTCCATTCAAATTATTAATCCATAAAATGGATTAATTCACTAGTTAAGTTAAAACTCTCATAATTTAATCATTTCAATTCTTGCATTAACACAGGACTATAGGAGGATGCCTCATATCTAAAGCATAACAAATAGATTTGAGGAGGGGTTTAGAGAACAGTTTTTATGATATTTATTATAACTGTATAAAATCTACTCACAAAGACAATCATTAAGCTATTATTACATATTTCAAAAATATACCACAGGCAAATGAGCTAAAGGTGACTGTAGCAATAAATTTGAATCAATTTCAATAGAATATAGATTTAAACAAATTTCATCGATGTTTTATTACAGTGATAAAATCCTTAAGTGTTCACTTGAGTTAACTTGTGGCACTCAAACCCAGCAGATCTCATATTGTAATTGCTGTTTACCTTTTAACTTCTTTGAATGACATATCATTTTTTTTTTTTTAAAATGAAAATTGAGTTATATGAATGAAAGGTGAAATAATTTTAATAAACCAATGAATCAAGTAAATATAAAAACTGACAGCACAGAGAAGGTAGTAGTGTTAAAGATCCACTTCAATTAGGTTTCTGTATTTAAACTGGATTTAGAAAATTTTTCCTCACTCAAAGCAATCCTAAAGTGAACAAATATTGGTTTGTTACCTACGTTTGAGGAAGCTAAATCAGGAGCAAGAGCTATTAGGCCAAGAGGAGGTGAACCCTACCTAAATATTCTTTCATTTGCACTTTATTGATCTCTAACTTTTATTATGGCCCTCATGAAACTCAGACCACTACCTAACTCCCAAATATTTTTTCTGCTTTCTAGCTTCCACAAAAATGTATACATTCTTTTTTTTTTTTTAAAGAGAGAGTGAGAGGGGGAGAGAGAGAGAGAGAGAGAGAGAGAGAGAGAGAGAGAGAGAGAGAGAATTTTAACATTTATTCATTTTTTCTTAGTTCTCGGCGGACACAACATCTTTGTTGGTATGTGGTGCTGAGGATCGAACCCGGGCCGCACGCATGCCAGGCGAGCGCGCTACCGCTTGAGCCACATCCACAGCCCCCAAAATGTATACATTCTTGTTATTGCTTACATAATGTCATGAAAGTAGATGTTCTAGGCTGCTTAGACAACACTGGCCCTGTACTGCTTGACTCTGTCCATTTTTTTACCCCAAATTAGAAAATTCCAGTTGAGATAAGTTATTTCGAAGATAAAATTATTTTGGGTAACTTGTACTACATCACAGTCCAAGTAACAATTCAAAAGTTTGCTCCAGAGAAATCTTTGGTTTATTTATTCATCCATCCATTCATTCAATTAAAATTTACTGAATAACTGCTTTTATCAGAAACTAGATATTGTAACCAGTGCATTATGATTAGTGTTTATTACAAAATAGGTATTGCAAAGCAATTATCAGCAAATACATTGCTAAAAATTTTGGCCCTACATAAATAGTTTGGAGAATTAGTGTAATTTATATATTTTATATTAACATAGACTATTTAACATGCAAATCATTTTATCCTCAATTTTAATTTATTAATTTCTGATTGGTGCTATAATAATCTACCACAAACTTGCTGATTAAAATAGTCAAAGTTTATTATCTTATAATTCTGGAGATCCACAGTTCAAAAGGAGTCTTATTGGGTTAAAATCAAAGTATTTGTAGGTCTGTATTCCCTTCTGGAGGCTCTAGGGGAGAATCTGTTTTCTTGCTTTTCCCACTTTCTAGAAACTGCTCAAATTCCCTGGCTCATACCCTCCTTTCATCTTCAAAGGAGGTACTGGGCAATCAAGCCTTAATCAGTTTGTATCACTGTGATACTGCTTCTGTTATCATATCTCCTTTTCCGATTCTGACTCCTCTCCTACCTCCTCCTTCCTCTTTTATAGACTTTTATGAGTATATCAGGCTCACATGGAAAATCCAGAATAACCACCCTATTTTAAGGTCAGCTGCTTAGTAACTTCAATTTCCTTTTCCAGGTAATCCAACATATTAACAGTTTTTAGGGTGTAGGAACTGGGTATTTTTGGGAATCATTATCTTGTCTACTATATTTAACCCACTGTTACCTTCAGTTTTATCAAATAAATAAACATAATGTTTTAGCTAATTTGGGTAGATAGTTCACATCTAAAGAAGAATTCGTCCAATTACTTTACTTGCATCCTAACTACAAGCAATAATTTAATTCCATAGACCTTCCAAAACCACTGGAATCAAAATTGATTGCTGGTCATCAGGGCGTATCAGCTTCTCCTCTTTCAGGTTGATCTATTGGTTATCTATGAGTTTGATGTGGAATTTAGTAGGAAGGAGAATGAATATCCTTCCTCATCCTCCAGTCTTTAACTCATCAGTCATTCCTTCCAGGGATACAATGAATTTAAAAGAGTAAGCACAAATGGTTAAATTAATATTCCTAAAGCCATTTATGAAACAGAGAACAGATTGTATGTGACCTATTTATTAAATTAATTAAGGGAAAATACTCATTACTGGTGGTATAAAAATAAACTCACTGCTTTTTACTTGTTTATAAGGTATTTCCTGTTTTAGTTTTTGTGGGATTTAATTTTTTTTTTGGTTAAAAAGATATTTCCACCTAAAAACAGTTGCTTAAAGCACCTTAGCATTTTTATTTTGAACTCTGAGAAACACTTTTCTCTCACAATTATGTACAGAAATTTGGAACTGCAAATGATAAATGGGATAGGTCTCTCTTTTACAATCTTAAATCAAGTGGCCATTATGTTATTAATACAAACTTTAATAACAACCTCAGTAATGCCTCAGGATTTATCTTAACCAAGTAATATGGAAAAGAAAATGGATTACTGATGTTTTATGAATGCTAATCAAAATGCCAAGGCCATCTTTCCTTCAAAAATATTTTGTGGGGCTGGGGTTGTAGCTCAATGGTAGAACACTCACCTAGCACATGTGAAGCACTGGGTTTGATCCTCAGCACCTCATAAAAATAAATAAATAAAATAAACATATTGTATCCAACTAAAACTAATTTTTTAAAAGAGAGATTTTGTCATTTTAAAAGGGAAAATAATTTCAAAATTTGTGCACTTTGTGGATTAGGGAACAGAATAGTTAATTGCAAAGGAGAAGACTAGAAAGCTTTAAAATAATTAATTTGGAGGTAATACTTATAGGTAAACCTTACTGTTAAATTAGAAATTTCTCATTCATTTTTCATGCCCCTATTCTAAAACAACGGTGAATTATAGATTAATTATTGACTATTTTAAGAATTGAATTACATTCATGTCAACATACAATGAAATTTAATATTCCAGGCAATATTTTTCATTTTTTATTTATAACAATACGTGTCATACCTTATTCAAAGCATGCATTTTTTACTTGATAATATATAGTCCTACATTTAGAATTTATACACCAAAACATCATTTTTTTGGGGGGGGGTTTAAGAGGGATTGAACTCAGGGACACTTGACTACTAAGCCACATCCCCAGCCCTATTTTGTATTTTATTTAGGGAAAGGGTCTCACTGAGTTGCTTAGTTCCTTGCTTTTGCTGAGGCTGACTTTGAACTTGCTGTCTCAGCCTCCCAAGTTGCTGGGGTTACAGGCATACACCATCGCGCCCAGCTTCATTCTTCTACCTACATGGCATTTTAGAACCACAGCATCAAATGTATTGTGAATAAATTTCATACCTGATTATTGCTGATTAAATAGAGGGAAGTGATTCTAGCTCAAATGATAGCCTACATGTTATGAACCAGATGAAAAGTTAAAACCTTTGTCAATTGTTTTTTACTTCCCAAGTAAATATATAAATGATATATCATGGATAAAATATTGGCACAATTAAATAAGTACTATTTTCATTTGGAGGATTTGGCTAGTGAGTCAATAGTGATCATGAACAGAACTTTTGCCTCTTGAGTCATGGTTCAAGGCTACCAACAATGTCAGTTTTGCACTAAAACTGAAAGTACATTCACGAATAATTTTTTTGAAGAAGGAGGTAAATAACATTCATTTTCTATCAAGAAAAATAAATAAAAAATGTAAAAACACCAGCAAGAAAATTAAATTGAAACCTCAGGATTTGTTTTATATTAAAACAACTCCTTGCCTAAGTAAATATAGAAAAGGGACTCTACCTAAACATTAATAGCAAATATGGGGATTATTCTTGATGGCCACAGAATGCAGCATGTCAAGACTTTATGAGATTTCTTCCTTTTTACTCATGTACCACACTACTGTGTAATATCTGATGCCAGAAAATGATTTGTTTTTGATTACTGAAGCCATAGAGGTAATTTTATTAATGCTATTCTTGATGTAATACCTCATGTTTGAAAAAGCACCCACCATTACAGACAGAAGGATGTACATTTTAGTCTAAGTTATGCTACTAATAGCTGTGGGAACATGAGAAAATTTATTTATTACTCTGAGCCTGTTTAACTGGTTTTCTAAAGAGGAAAGGCAAATAAGGTCTATTTTATAGCACTATTCTGATAATTAAATATAATATTTAATATTGAATTCTTACATAATAATTTAGTAAATCATAGATTTCAGTATTGTTCTCTATCTAATATTATTGTTGTTATATTGATTATTATTCAATCTGTTGGAGCCTCAGGCAAATTACTATCTTGTTGCGTGCAACTCCAAATCTGTAAGATGGGGATAACAACAGTATCTATTTATAGGGTGACATAAGGATGAAATGATTCAATATATGTAAATCACACAGCAGAATCCCCTTCACACTATGATTTAAATGTTAACCATTATTATTGTTAGAGAAATTACATTTTATAAGCACAGAGATCAGATTGGGGGACATCTCTGAGGAATACAATTGAATACACTGCAGTCTCTGACCTGTTCTGCTTTGAGCTAAGATTAATCTTGATGACCAGTTTTGTGGTTTTTAATTCCTAAACCAGTAATTTAAAAGTCCTTTAAAATTTGAATACATAAAGACAGAGAGTAAAACAGTGGTTACTAGGGACTGGGATAGGGTAAGAAGTGGAAGAAATGGGAAGAGGTAAGGTCAAAAGGTGCAAATTTCAGTTGTCAGAAGAAAAAATAAACTAGAGATATAACATACATCATAAGGACTATAGTTACTAATATTGTATCATATACTGGTAATTGGCCAAGAGAATAGATTTTAGGTATTCTCACTGTATACACAAAAGAGGAAGATAACCAGATAACTACATGGGGATGCTGTGTATATTAATTTGATTTATACATAGTTATCACTTAACTTTTATATATTATCAGTGTGTATATGTATATATTATATATATTCATATATGTGATAAATAATTTATTAGTAAGTTATCAAGAAAAGTATATCAAAATATCATTTCATATGCCATAAATATATACAATAAAATTTTAAAAAGAAATTACAACATTTCCTCTCAGAGATCCAGAATAACCATGTGAAACAAAAAAAATATTAAAATAGAGATGTAGACAAAAATCATAATATGGATTCTAAATGTGAAAAATAAATATCTAAATGACAGTGTTAAATAATTACAAATATTGAAGATGATTTAAAGAGTTTGACAATATACCCAACCCAACTATCCACAAGACCATTCCAAAAGGCCCTAGTGAGGTATTTTATGTATATACCCACAGGCATTCTGTTATACCCTCTCCAGGGAAATTGGCAACCCTTTCTCCCTGCCCCTGCCTGGGAAAAATTATTTCTGTTGTGAGTTATAGTTAGTGATGGAAGTAAACTATCTTTCCCTGTTTAGAGTCTTGAGAATCCCTGATTTAATATAATAATTAATTTTTTGTTTTACTTTTTATATTTTGTAGAAATTTTCTTTTACTATTACTTATTAATATCTGTTCTCATATGAATAATCATATATTTTGTATACATAAATCATTAAGTCATTTGAAAATGGGATTACGTGACTTGTTCAAAGCTAAGGTTTATTTTCAGAGCTTAATGAGGTATGTTGTCTTCTGGAGTTATACTACTTTCTTTTGGGTGGGTTTGAAATTCAGTTTTTCACAATGCATATTGACATATCATATTTTTGTAATGATGGAGCAAAATTTTTACTAAATACATAGTAAAAAAATTTGGGAGATAGCCAATTTGAATTTCTCATGTTAACAAAATACTCGATAATATATCATGTAATTCAAATAGGATGTGTGGAGTCTGAATTTGATTATTATAAGTTTTCTTGGAGGGAATTAGTATTACTGTTGGTCTTATAATGAATGGAAATGGCTTCCATCATTTTCCTATTGAAGGGTTGTCCCAAATCTCTTTCTTATTCTTTGCAAGTGAATTTCATTACTCCCAAGTTTTTGAGTTATATATCTAAAAATATGAGGATTATCATTCAAAGAACTACAAATAGATATCATCTGAATCATTGTAAACAATTGGAAAATATAGTTTTAAAAATTAAAAGGTAGAGAGGAAGAAGTTTGGTGGCTTAGACAAAGAGGAATGAAAGGAAGGAACGGGGATAGGAATAGGAGACAGTAGAATAAATCTAACATAAATTTTCTCCATACACATATGAAAATACCTAAGTGAATTACAGTATTGTGCTCATCCACAATAATGGGGTCCTATTTAGTATAAGATATATTCCATATTTCTATAAGTTTATCAAAATGGATTTTACTATCATGTATAACTAAGAAGAACCAATTAAAAATTAAGTGAACTAACAGTTTTAGAATTTAAAATAAGAGATACATGATTAAAGTTATTTCACTTTATCCCCACAACAGCTGTATTACTGATAACTCCACTAGTATTTACATGTTTCAGATAAATAAAATAAGGATTTTCTTGTGTACTCATGTTCATTCAAGATGCTGAACTTAGCAGTTAGGTTTAGAAATCAGGCTGATCTGTATTCAGACATCACACCATTTATAAAGGAGAAATCCATAGGTTATGAAAAAACATTTGCAATATACATACTTGTTTACAAAATATACAAAGACTGGAAAACTCAGCAATCGGCAAATAATGCAATTAAAAATTAACAAAATACATAAACAGGTATTACATTGAAAAGGATAATCAAATGGCAAATAAGAATATGAAAAAATACCCAGCATTATTTGTTGTTAGAAAATTTCATATTAAAACCATAATGGAATACCTGAAACATGGCTAGGTATATATATTTTATATAAATAAAATTTATATATATATGTATATTTTATTTGCAAAATAAAAGGTGTTAATAGACAATAAAATAAATCTGTTATTGTGTACCATATGATAAATGAGAAAAATGAATGATTGCAACAAGAGCATTCCAACAATCTTCTCTCTCAGCCTGACAGTAGGACTATTCAACAAAAATATATCATCATAAAACCTATCATTTTCCCAATTTCCACTAACCTTCATATCAGGTGTTCTTTTTTTTCAAAAATATCAATTAATTTAAATATTAATTATTTAGATATTGTAATTAAAAGTATAAGTGTTCAGTGTGTAAAAAGCAAACAATAACTATATGCTCTTTACATATGTCAGACTTTAAATATGAATACACCAATAGGTTAAAAACAAAAGAAGGTTAAAATAAGCATGAGAAATCTGAAGTACAGATATTAATATAAAGTAAATTTCAGGAAAAAGTATTTTCAGAGATAAAGGGGAACATTTCAAAACCATAAGAGGTCAACTTCTTCAAGAACATATAGCAATCCTAAAAGTGTATGCACCTAATAACAAAATTTCAAAATACATGAGGTAAAAAATAATAAAACTAGAAAGACAAATCCATAATCATATTTGGAGAATTTAAGCCCCCTCACTTTGCTGGGAGGAGTGATGATATACAAGGCTTAAAACATTATCAGCCACCTTGATCTATTTTATTTTTTTAGTGTTGATGGACCTTTACTTTATTTATTTACTTATATGAAGTGCTGAGAATTGAACCCAGTGCACCACACATGAGAGGCAAGCACTCCACCATTGAGCCACAACCCCAGCCCTATTTTTTTATATTTATTTTTTTAGTTGTAGTTGGACACTATACATTTATTTATTTATTTATTTATTTATTTGTGGTGCTGAGGCTCGAACCCAGGGCCTCAAACCTTCTGGGTGAGTACTCTACTGCTGATCCACAATCCAAGCCCTGATCTATTTGTTATTTGTAGAGAACTATGCACAAAAAATGACAAGTAGAAAATTAAGGAATGACTATCTTCTGTCAGAAAATAAGCTTTGAGAAATTTTACAAATTTTAAATCATGCAGACTGTGTTTCCTGCATGATGTATTACATTAGAAGTCAATCACCTCAGGTAGGGGATATAGTTCAGTTCGTAGAGTGCTTGTCTCATATGTACAAGGCACTGGGTTCATTCCCCAGCACCACAAAACAAAACAAAACAAAAAAAGAAATCAATCACCTTAAGGTATATAGAAACCCTCCATGTCTCAACTACTTCAAAATTATGTGACACACTTATAAATATCTCATAGATCAAAGAAGAAAGGATAAGAAAAGTAAATTAAAAGTGCTTTGAATGGAGAGATAATAAACACTTAAAATATCAGAATCTCTGGGACAAAATAGCACTCAGATGCACACTTAAAACTTGAAGTATTTGTATCAGAAAGAAGCTAGATTAACAAGTTATTTTCAAATTACATAGCAGGAAGGAAACAATAAGAGTAGGAGCAGAAATATGTAAAATAGAAAAAAAATAACACAGCTAAAAGTTGATTATAATCTAACAAGCCTTATCAAGAAAAAAGTAAGAAAACATGTCAATGGAAAGGGAACTATCAAAAAACCCTATAAGTGCTAAAAATATATTAAAGTAATATTATAATTGCCTAATTAAAATTATATAGCTTGTATAACTTAGTCTATTTTAGAGAATAGAACCCCTGCTTGTTTACAAGATCCATGTGAGTAATATGTTGTTCCCATACTTTCACCTCTAGTCTGTGGTGTCTTTGCCCATGAGGTCAGTCCTTTGGAGACAGCATATTGTTGGGTCTTGTTTTTTAATCCAAACTGCCAGTCTTTCTTTTGATTTGTGAGTGTAGGTCATTTATGTTCAAGGTTATTATTGAGATATGATTTGTGTTCCCAGTCATTTTGGTTTATTCCTAGTTTTTTACTTGAATAAGTTTCTCCTTCGATTGACTATTCCTTTAGTGTAGTTCCTTCCTTTGTGGGTTTTACTTCTTTTATTTTTTTTTTTTCATTTCATCTTCATGGAGCATTTTGTTGAGAATGCAGGCTTGTGGTTGCAAATTATTTTAATTTTTGTTTATCATGGAAGGCTTTATTTCATCTTCAAATCTGAAGCTTAATTTTGCTGGATATGGGATGCTTGGTTGGCATCCATTTTCTTTCAGAACTTGGTATATATTATTGCAGTACCTTCTGGCTTTGAGGGTCTGGGTTGAGAAATCAGCTGAGATCTGAATTGGTTTTCCCCTATATGTAATCTGATGTTATTCTCTCACAGCCTTTAAACTTGTGTCCTTTTTTTCTGTATGTTAGGCATTTTCATTATAAGTGCCTTGATGTGGGTCTATTGTAATTTTGCACATTTGGGGTCCTGAAGCCTCTTATATTTGATTTTCCATTTCATTCTTTAGCTTTGAGAAATTCTCTGATATTATTTCATTGAAAAGATTGTACATTCCCTGAGTTCAATTTCTAGTACCCACCCCAACAACATCAATAAAAAAAGATGTACATTCCTTTGGTTTGAATCTCTGCACCTTCATCTGTATCAACAAATCTTAAATTTGGTCTTTTCATGTTATCCCATAATTGGAAGTTCTGTTCATGGTTTCTTAATATCTTCTTTCTGTGATCAACTCTATTTTCAAGATTATATATTTTGTCTTCATGCCTGAGGTTCTTCTGTATTCTAAGTGGTCTAGCCTGTTGGTGATGTTTTCTATTGAATTTTTAATTTGGTTTATTGTTTCCTTCATTTCAAGGATTTCTTTTGGTTTTGTTGTTGTTGTTGTTGTTGTTGTTGTTGTTGTTGTTGTTTTCAGAATCTCTGTCTCTTTATTGAAGTGATCTTCTGCTATCTGTATTTGCTCTTACATCATTCTTTATTTCTCAGATCAGTTTAACTATGCATATTCTAAACTCCTTCTCTGACGTTTCTTCCACTGTGGTGTTGATGGATTCTGTTATTGGAGTATCTTAGTTTTCTTGGGGGCTATTTGTTCCCTTGCTTTTTCATGTTTTTTGTGTGTCTACCTATCTGGCACTATGGATCTGTGGCAGTAGATTTATAGTGTCCCTGAAGGTTTGCAGTACTTCACTGTATAGGGAGAGAGAAATAATAACAACAACCAGTGTGAAATATTTACAGCATTAAACCAAATAGTTCCTACCATAGTATCTATAATGTTAAATATCACGATAAACAGAAATGATATGTTCAGTTATGCCTATAATAAAAACAGCAAGTTTGCAAAGGGTTTTACATCTTCAAATGATGGAAAGGGAGAGAAAAGAAGTAATTTAAGATGTGATGATTATGAGGGAGGAGAGAAGACAGAAGTAAAAGATTAAATGAAAAGTGAAAGAACAGTAGAGATTGGCTGTTAGCAGAAGAAAAGAGAATCAAGGAAACCAGGAGAAAAATATATATAAAGCAAAAATTATATTAGAAAAAATAAAATTAAAAGGACACAAAGCAAAACTAAATTATACTAATCAAACCTCCTAGTTCACTAAAAAATAATTCATGTAAAATAATTGGATTAAAAAATGCTACTGATGGAAAAAAAGGAAACTGTATAAAAGTCCATGTACCATTTAGGTCACAATTAAACAGTGAAAAAGAATTAAATAATTCTTAATGAAGAGTTAAAGAATTCTTTATGTTGGAGTTCAAAATATTCTCGGCTTCTCCTTTCAGCAATTTTGGGTGGGGTTGTTTGGAGTGAGATTCTCCACCCTCTGGATCTCTGGAGTGAGAGAGGTGATCCATAGGCAGAATTCCTGGAGGCAGGGTTTAGGCTTAGGTAGGCTCCAGGCTCTTTGCTGAATGACAGTTTTTCTGGAGATTTTAAATCAGTATACCTCCAATGCCCAGTATTTGCTGGTCCAAGCTGAAGGACTTTAACCCAGGGCTTCCCTGGGTTCCAATTATGTGGTGGGGGAGCCCATGCTTAGTACCTTATGTCACCTTCAGACCCCTCCTTTTCTGGTCTCAGATTTAGTCTCTAAACAATTTCTCCCACCCCACCCTTCTGAGTTCAGATGCATCTATCCCATCAGGTCCTTCAAGCAACAGAATTGGAAAGGGAGGGGTAGAGCTGGGTGGGTTTCCATGACCAGTTGTCCCTTTTGTAAACCTTTCTCCATGATATTTGATTTTCTTCTGGTCACTTAAGCACAGTTTATGTCATGAAGCGTGTGTTGTCTGGGCCTGTATTTTGGGCCAAACTCAGATTTGCCAGGAATCATCAGTTGCTGCCTACCCACGACCATTGCAAAATGGTTTCTTCCTTTGTTCTCTGCATGCTGCTTAGAAAGATGGCAGCTTCTTTCTCCGCACTCAGATATCCTGTGGCACATACTTCAGGTTTGTTGGGCAATGTCCTTGGTATCTAAATGTTCCATACCCAGACAGCCCCTGGGCCTCACTAAAATGCAGGTTCCTTTAATTAATCCCCTTATCCCTCTACTATGCTCATGGAGGGACCACTTTGCCTCGAGCTTCTGGCCTGGATGTAGCAGTGGCTGTGCCACTGTGGATATTCTCCTTATTTTATTATATCCAACCTCCTGTATCCCCAATCTGTCTGAATGTCCAGTTTTAGGTTCCAGTAAAGTACCCCTCCTTTTTTCCTGTTTACCCACCTTGTAGAGAAGCTGCCTGTCTGCTTTCTTGGTTTCATGCAGAGCAGCCAGAAATGCCACCTCCTCTATTCTGCCATCTTATCCATGACTATTTATGTCACCAAAAATTGTGTAAGTAAAATGGAAGTGAGACATAGCAGATACAATGTTTTATTCAAGATCAAATTATGTATGTTGAGGGACCTGGTGAAAGACATTGTGGCCCAGCTGTACCATAGA
This sequence comes from Urocitellus parryii, assembly GCF_045843805.1. Taxonomy (NCBI): domain Eukaryota; kingdom Metazoa; phylum Chordata; class Mammalia; order Rodentia; family Sciuridae; genus Urocitellus; species Urocitellus parryii. The sequence goes on from NC_135547.1 coordinate 111,825,466, forward strand.
GATTTTATGGATAAAGCTACTGCTAAAGAGAATTTTTTAGAATTTGGAGGTTCCCTATAGTTGCTTCATGCATAGCTAATTGTCTTAATACCAACAATATCATTCACTGCCTTATGATTTGCTACACCATGATTACAATTCTGGGGAATTCTTGTTTTTTAAGATTGAAAGTGGATCCAATCAATTTGCAAAACTGATAATAATACTTGAAGTAGTAGTACTTAGCACTTTATGTACTCATCTAAGATCTCTGTATTCTTTAGAAATATGAAGACTTCAACTCCCAAAATTCTCTGTGGGCCATACAAAAGGAAATGCATATAGTAGCAACATAAAAGGTTTATTTTGTAGCTGAGTGCTACAAAGTTTCCCTGTAGCCTCTAGGATGTCAAGCAACATGAATCAATTTTCTAAGTATTAACAACAGTCCAGCTTCCCATGCAATTTAATGCTTTCTATTATGGGTTGCCTTTTTCTCTCAGTAATGTGAAATCCTCTTAAGCAGTACTTGTTTAGCAAATTTTGTCAGCATGATGACAAAGTAGTGTGAATGTGCACTGAAAGAACTCTGCAGTTTAAAAATATTCAGTAGTTGGTCCAGGTATAATTTATTCTCCCTTTTCAACAATCCATGGAAGAAGTTACTGACCATACTTATACTTGCTTGCCTTTTTCTTATAGTTTTCTTCTAAAATAACCTTTATTTTCTGTCATCATCCATAGAATCTAACTTTTTATTTTGATTATTACTATCATAAAAAAGTAAAAGTTTTATTGAATATACTCTGAAGAATTCCAGAAAGTTAGAAGCAAACAGGTACAATTTTCTTGAAGTTATACATTTTTTAAAGTAAGGCAAATTTGAGAGTAACTGTAAACTAGGACACCAGAGGGGATTCATGAAAAAAACAAAAAAAAAAAAGCAAATCTGTAGCCATTGTTCAGCTTAGAAGTCAGATTGACAGAGACACCTGCTGGAGCTCAGGCCTGGCCCAGATCTGCCTACACTAACCTGCACAGGGCCCAGGCCCAGGGTAGGCTTGGGTACATCCTGCCACCTTCAGACACCACCACAGCTCAGGCTATGGTATAGGACCTCCTCTACCAACCAATGCAGGACCCAGACCTAGGGTAGGTCCAAATCTACCACCCATCCCCACCTGGGAGCCCATATCTAGCCCACTTTCATCTTGACACACTGCAGGCATTGCCATAGCCTTCGCCATGCAGTAGCCTCTTCCTTTTGACAACAGACAAGGCCTATAAGCAACTATATCTTGGAGTAGGCATCCCAAAGACAGTGTAATGTCCAAACTTCCAGCCCCATCTCTGAAAGACATTGCATCCATCTTGGGGCACCTCTGCTGCTATCACGAGATACCTCCACTACTGCCACTACCACCTTTAGTTGCAGTAGCATACATCGATGGACACCTGCAAGGTCTGGAAGCCCAACATCAAGGTGAGGTACAGATAATCTACATGGGTACTACAAGATTATAGGGTAGAAACTATAATATCTCAGATCCAAACAGCAAGCAAGAAAGACACATATACAACATGAAAAACAAGGGAGGAAAGTGCCCCAAACAAACCAGGATATGACAATAACAGAACCCATGTACAGCAAAGTTGATAAAATGTCAGAGAAGGTGTTAAGAAGGTTCAAAAAATGTAAATGATCTGTGAATTAAAGAATGACCTAGATGACCAAATACAGGCAAAAATTGGTCACTCCAACAAAGAGATAAGAGAGCAAATACAGGTAGCAAAAGATGACTTCAAGAAAGAGAGAGAGACTCTGAAAAAAACACAGTCAAAAATCTTTGAAATGAAGGAAACAATAAAACAAATAAAAAACTCAATAGAAAGCATCACCAACAGAATAGATTACTTGGAAGACAGAACATCAGATAATGAAGACAAAGTATACAATCTGGAAAATAAAGTTGACCACACAGTGAAGATGGTAAGAAACCATGAAAAGAACATCCAAGAATTATGGGATAGAAACAAAAGACCAAATCTAAGTGGGATAAAGGAAGGCACAGAGGTTCAAACCAAAGGAATGCACAATCTCTTCAATGAGTGCCGCAGTCTGGCTGGGCACAAAATCACGAGCCACTCACAGCCTTGTAGATTCAAACAGCCACTCTTTATTCCTGAATTCACACCGGCACTCTACACGCACGTTCTGGGGTAATCCACACCTCCACTGGGCTCTGTATCCCAAAATACTCTCTAAATCCTGCGAGAACTCAACGGGAACTGAAGGAGCAGGCACGCCTGAGGCAGCAGGATATGCCCTATTCCCAGCAGGGTACACCTTAAACCTGGAACCGCCCTAAACCCAAGGAGCAGGATACACCCTAAACCTGGATCTGCCCTGGTCCTTGAGCAAGGTCACCTTTCATGCAATGTCACTGCAAATGACCTGGGTCATGCCATGCATCATTCCTACTTGGCAATGGCTCTCAGCATCTCCCCCCTTCTGATTAATTAAACAACAAGCAATGCAGTCTGGCTGGGCACAAAATCACGAGTTACCACACACCTTGTAGATTCAAACAGCAACTCTTTATTCTCAAACTGTCACTGGCACTCTACACACACATTCTGGGAAAATTCACACCTCCACTGGGCTCTGTATCCCAAAATACTCTCTGAATCCCACGAGAACTCAATGGGAACTCAAGGAGCAGGCGCACCTGAGGCAGCAGGATATGCCCTATTCCCAGCAGGGTACACCTTAAACCTGGAACTGCCCTAAACCCAAGGAGCGGGATACTCCCTATTCCCAGCAGGATACACCCTAAACCTGGATCTGCCCTGGTCCTTGAGCAAGGTCACCTTTCATGCAAAGTCACTGCAAATGACCTGGGTCCACAATGGAGAGTCCTTCCTCTAAGCAACATGGGGTAGGCTGAGAAAGAAATTCCCATACGTCATTCCTACTTGGCAATGGCTCTCAGCAAATGAGATAATATCAGAAAATGTCCCAAGCATGAAGAACGAATTGGAAAACAAAATACAAGAGGCTTACAGGACACCAAATATACAAAATTACAACAGATCCACACCAAGGCACATTATAATGAAAATGCCTAGCATACAGAATAAGGATATAATCTTAAAAGCCACAAGAGAGAGGAATCAGATCATATATAGGGGGAGACCAATTTGTATCTCAGCAGATTTTTCAACCAGGACCCTCAAAGCCAGGAGATCGTGGAACAACACATACCAAGCTCTGAAAGAAAATGGATGCCAAGCAAGAATCTTATATCCATCAAAACTAAGTTTTAGATTTGATGATGAAATAAAAACCTTCCATGATGAACAAAAGTTAAAAAGATTTACAACTAGAAAGCCTGCACTACAGAACATCCTCAGTAAAGTATTCCAAGAAGAGAAAATGAAAAACAATGATGAAATCAGCAGAGGGAGGGATTACACTAAAGGAAAATCTAACCAGAAGAGAAACCAAGTCACGTTAAATACCAAAAATAAACAAAAATGGCTGGGAAAACAAAACGTGTCTCAATAATAACCCTGAATATTAATGGCCTAAACTCACCAATCAAAGGCATAGATAGCAGATTGGATCCCCCCCAAAACATACCCACCAATACGCTGCCTCTAAGAGACTCATAGGAAAAGACTTGCACAGACTGAAGGTGAATGGTTGGGAAAAATCATACCACTCACATGGACTGCAGAAGCAAGCAGGGGTTTCCATCCTCATATCAAATAAAGTAGACTTTAAGCTAAAGTTAATCAAAAAGGATAAAGAAGGACACTACGTACTGCTCAAGGGAATCATACGCCAACAAGACATAATGATTATAAATATATATGCCCCAAACAATGGAGTATCTACGTTCATCAAACAAACTCTGTTCAATTTCAAGAGTCAAATAGACCACAACACAATAATTCTTGGTGACTTTAACACACCTCTTTCATCACTGGATAGAACTTCCAAAAAAAAAAAGCTGAACAAAGAAACTGTACAACAGAATAATACAATAAATAGCTTAGACTTAACTGACATGTATAGAATATTTCATCCTTAAACCAGCAAATACACATTCTTCTCAGCAGCACATGGATCCTTCTCTAAAATTGATAATTCCACCCATATTCCTTTGGTAGCCAACATTTAGTACAAGCTTCCAAATGCCAGTATGTATGACTTTGAAAACACTCTTTGGCCCCTGGAGCCCACTCTGCCTATACAAATGCCATGATAGAGGTGCCAAGGGCATTAATGCCAATTACCATGCCATTCTGAAAGCAGCATTTATCATGACTGCCAGGAAATCTAAGTAAATATTCCATTTTCCTTAGTTTCTGGCATGGGGTAACACTAAGGTATTGTGTTATACTACCCCAGAGTTCTGCAACTAGATCAAGCTTCATTTATTTACTTTAATAACTAATTTTAAAACCTACATGCTTTGTTTTTGTTTTTTTATTACCTGTTAAAGTATGCCTCATTTTCTTGCTTTGCTCTTGGTTATTATCTGTCCAAATATCATCCTCCAAATTAGGTTTTCAAATATTTATCTTAGAGTCTGTTTCTGGGATATCCCAAACTAAGACATAATGTTAAGATGAGTAAAGCAATAATCTTTATTATATAATATGAAAATAACAGAGAATTAGAAAATATTTTGAAACTGATAGAGAATAGGGTTTCAGAATTTCAAATAAGTTAAATCCTGCTTTGAAATTCCTAAATTTACCACTTTGTCATTTCTCAGTGATCCTCTTAAAAGCGTGTGACAGCTATGAACATTGGCTACTCAGATCTCCTTTCAGGTGAGAAACTGCTGAAATGATTGTAGGTGGCTCCCATCACCATCACTTTGGGATCTTTCACAGCATTCATCCAAGGCGATGATCTCCCTGGGATGCTCCCTGGCAATGAATGAGCATGGCAGGTGAATCAGTCAGGGTTCCACTGGACAAACATAATCAATAGGAGTTGACTTACAGAATTGTAGGGGCTTGCAAGGCAATTTCAGAATCAGTAAAAGAGGCTGACAGGAGAGGCAGGATGGAAGCATCTGGTACTAGCTGAAGCTTCAGTCTATAGGTAGATTTTTTTCTTCCTTTGGGAAACCTTAGTTCTTCTCTTATAACCTTTCAATTGATTAGATGAAGGCCACCAAGATTTTTGAGGTTGATCTGCTTTACAGAAAGTTAACTAATTGTAGATGTTAACTGTATCTACATTAACTGCCATAGAAAGTTAAAAATACTTTCACAGTATCACCAGATTAGTGTTTAAATAACACTCATTAACTATAACCCAGTTGACCAGTAAAATGGACCATCACAGCAGGAGTATTAGAGACAATCTATTTTTGCTTAACACAGATATCCCCCAAATGATCATTCTTTGCTTTGGGGCTCCCTAGCATCTGGAGACTTTCTGAGAGCTGCATTGAAGTCTTTGCTACTTCCTATCCAACCTCTCCTCCTCCTATCATTTCACAGATCCTAAACTTACTTTATTAAGACTCTCTATTCTTTCTCTTGCTCCCTTCCCCTTATCTTTAACAGTGATTTCCTCTAATAAGTATCTTGTTCTTGTCTTGCACTTCAACAAGAAACAAATTGACACAGTTGATACCAGGAATGGTTGGAGAAAGCAGCAGATAAGTAAGCTTTCATGACTGAATAATTCATTGCTTAGCTGGTAAGGACACAATACCAATGACTTTATGGAGCATGAATAGTCCTTGGCAAACATTAGCAGCATACATGTTCACCTGTGTTGACCCAGAAGAATGTACCAGTGGAAGTCAATCGCCTTGCAGATATAATGATTTAGACATTTGAGAGGTAAGGAAGGAAAAATGCATTAAAGGACAGTGGAGTTGGCTAATTATTACTAAGATGTATCAACAGATACAGTTGCAGAGGTATAATGAGAAACAAAGGGTGGTTAAAAACAAATGTTAAAATATTGAATTTATAAGAAAAGATTATTCAATATCTTTGTTTTTATATTTATTTATTTTTAAAAAGAGGCTCCTGATAATCAGTCCAACAGCAGCATTTCAATTCACTTGAATGAGAAAACTGTTCAGTATCAAAAGAGCCTGAGAAGACAAGTACAATCTCAGAGGTTGGCCAATTACCATGCATGTTTTCTGGTTACTTTGTACAGTGTAGATTTGAAGTACAGTGTTGAAAATGTGACATTTGAAAAAACAAGTATGACTACCAGAAGAATAATTAGCTTACAAAGACTATTTATCTGGCTGAGACATTCTGATATCCTCAGCCTGAAAAGGATATGTTATTTATCTCAGGCTTCTTAGTGTGAGGGTTTTAGGCATACCTCCATAACTGCCATAGACTATCTCTTTGGCCACACAAAAATTTAAGGAGTAGATCTTCCACAATTCCCATGGCCTCTCTTCTGAGAGAAAAGTTCCAAGAAAGAGGATACCTAATCTGTTCTTTGAATCCCCATTTTACCCATTTATTACAAGAATCTAAGTTCTGAGACATTCCCTATGGTGGGTCTGTGTCCTGATAAAATTCAGTTTATGATTTTTTAATTTTATGGTTTTTGCTTTTTTTAATGTCCCATGTAAGAAATCTTTGACTACCCCAAGTTTATAAATATCTATGTACTTTTTTCCCACAAGTTTTATGTTTACAGACTTTATGTTTAAGTTTCAGATTCATGTTAATTATTTTCATTTTATGTGAGATAAGAGTTGTTGTTTATCTTTGTGTGTGTGAATACCAAACTAATATAGCACAATTTTCTCCCCTTCAGAGAATCTAATTAGAAAAATAAATTACAACTATCACTACTATTACTATTAAAGCAAGAACAACATTCTTCAGTACCTTATGCTTATAGTCAAAGAAAGCATCAAGGCAAGTTCTTTATATGGTTATCTCAATTTTAATTTTTGAAATCAGTATGTGAATGAGTTTGACTTTAAATATCATGCTTCTCTACTAGTAAGGATAGTAAGGATAGAATTCAGGTCTGTTGAATATCTGTTTATTGATTTTCTACAACATCAGAGTAACTTTTTAATAGATTGTTTGAAAAATATTGGATAATAAATTAGAACATAACTCTAATTGGGAAAAGAAATATTCAATTGAGGACCATATCATTGTCTTTAAATAATTTTCTTGGGTTTTTTTGCAATATATTACTAAATTTAAACATGATCAAAAAATGTGATTATTAAGTATATTCTTCTCTTTTATTGATAATCTGCATAATAATTTTAAGTCTTCTATCAATAGGTTTAGAAATAATATTTTAAATACATTACCAGAGGTTAAAATATAGTTAATAAAGTTTTGCTATAAATGCAAATTTCATAAACCTAAGTCAGTAATTTTGATATATTCATTATATAAAATTCAGTGGCTACTTTTCCATATACCTCAGTCAATTTCCAGTATAAATTTATAACATTGTAATAACTGTTCAACTGAAATAGAGTATTAATTTCCAACATTTATAAATGTGACATTGTTAGTAATAAAACTGAATGTTAACTGTAAAATTAACTTCTTTCAGGCATGTACACTGCAGAATCACATGTTAAACCATTATTTATTCTTTTTATTAGCAATTAAGTTCAAATATTACCCCTATAACTATATTCCCCATGATGTAAACTAAACATCACTCATTAATTTTACTTCAAGAGAGTGCCTCACTGAGCAAGCAGGGCACCAATTAAAATGACTTGACATAGCTCATTATTACTAAAATTTGTTTAGTGATTTTCATTCTTTGAAAATGTTGTTTTATATTCTGTAGGCCAAAGTTGGTTCATTAAGTTATTTAGCTTTGACTTTGCAATAAACCACTCATGTATTACATTTTTACAGAGAATTACCTGGGTTAGGGAAATGCATTATGGCTCTAAGGAGATCAAGGTGGCTTCATTAGCTATCCTAATAAGATCAGTGATAGCTTTATGTAGAGAAAGTAGATACCTGCCTAACAAGCCATGAATGAAAATTTTCACGTAGTCTTCTTGGTCTCAGCATTTGTTTCATTAGTTTTCATGATATGGTCATGGATTTACTTACCTAAAAATCTGTATCATTACAAGGTATCCATTGTTTAGATAACAAAAGCAAGGAAATATTCTTTAGAACTGTATTGGTTGGTTGTAATAGCTACTAGCCGCACATTCTAAATTAAATTTAAATTAATTAAATATAACTAAAATTCAGTTCTTCAGCTGTAGTGGCCATATTCAAGTGCTCAACATCCATATGTGGACATTAACTACCATATTGGACAATGCAGGTCATCTCTACCACAACAGAAAAATCCCTTGAATAGCACTTCTTTAAAGTATCTGGTTAATAACGTGGACCTTGATTAAGATTCAAGTAACATTTTATGAGAGCCTCAAATGTATCTAACATTATGCATACTGGGTAAATTCATAGATGGTATTCTTTAGTAAGTGTAACAATAATCCTTATTTATAAATATCATTCTCATTTTAGAGATTATCAAACTAAGGCTGTGTATATTGCAAGAGGAAATGGCCAGCTGATTCATTCTCATTCACCTAAAGAGTGAAATATATTCAAGATTATCCTCAAAAAACAGCATAGGAACAACATAAATGATCTAAAGAGAGAGATTTGGGATAATTTATTCTTTAAATTGAAGCCACAAATATGTTTATGGCAGAAAAGAATGATGTAAGGGATAGAATAAAAATAATCTGTCATAGAGGGGCCTATCCAGACTTGAATGACATCCTTTTTTGTCAACCATAATTAATATATTGAAAAAAATTGTTTACTAAGGTAAAAATTAAAACATTTAAATTTTTACATACTAAGATAGCCTTAATAGGATTATTTATAGAATGTGAAAAATGGCAACTACATAATTTTACTAGATACTTATGTTCAACAAAACATTATTCATCAACTTGAAATAGTTTTACAGATGCTGATATAATACCAAGAAGTGCCTTCATATTCTGTTCAGCTCAATAAGTAGTGCTAATGCCAGAAGTGTGTACAAAATAAATGATAACAATATAAATTAAAGGTACACTAAAACTTGAATATAAATACATGATGTGCAAAACGTTTGAACCACAGAGTAGTTAGAACCTATTTTGTCTCTAATATAAATATAAATTACATTTTTGCGGATAATTAAATATAAATTACATTTTACCTGGGTTATGGCTATTAAAATGAATACATATGGTTTAACATGTGATTCTGCAGTGTACATGCCTGAAAGAAGTCAATTTTACAGTTAACATTCAGTTTTATTACTAACAATGTTGCATTTATAAATGTTGGAAATTATTACCCTATTTCAGTTGAACAGTTATTACAGTGTTATAAATTTATACTTCAATTGTAATTTATACATGTTTAAAATGATATGAATTGCACAATTAAAAATGTTTATAAACTTTATGCAAGAGGACAATATGAAAGTAATCACAAATTAAAGGGAGAGAGGCAAAAGTTTGAAAAATTCAAATAAAGTCCATTGGTTATATATTGGCAGCTTTCCTTTTATGTCACTTCCTAATTTGATCTACAGATCTAGTGAAAAACCAATCAAAATAAAAACTCATTTTCTAGAAGTTGAGAGTACAATACTTGTTACTAGAGGTTATGAGGGGTGGAGGTGAGGGAGGACAAATAGGATTTTGATAACTGGTACCAAAATACAGTTACACAGCAGGAATACGTTCTAATTTTCTACATCACAGTAGGATGTACTTAGTTAATAATAATTTATTATGTATTTTAGATCTGGAAGAGAGGAGTTCAATGCTTCCGAACCCAAAGAAATGAAATGTTTAAGAAGAGATAAAGGCTAATTATCTTGATTTGATCATTATATATTGTATTCATATATCAAATTATCACACTGAACCAAATATATTCACAATAAATGATCCAATAATCATATTCCTTGATATTTACCCAAGGGAACTGAAAACTATGAACCCATGAAAAACCTGCATAGAGATGTTCATAGCAGCTTTATTAATAATACTCAAACTAGGAAGTAGCCATTATTTTCTTCAGTAGGTTAATGGATAAATTGACTGGGGTACATACAGCCAATGGAATATTATTTAGTGCTGAATATAATGAACTATCTAGCCAGGAAAAAACACTGAGAAAACTTAAATGCATGCTTGTAAGTGAAAGAAACTAATCTGAAAAGGCTGTGATTTGTATGATTTCGACCATATAACATTGTGGAAAAGGCAAAAGTATGCAGACCACATAAAGCTAAATGGCAAAGATTGGGAGTAGGAAGAATAAAGCAGAGCACAGAGATTTTAAGGCATAGGAAATAAACTGTATGATATATAATGTTAGATACATGTTATTATACATTTGTCCAAATTCATAAAAACATACAACACCAATAGTGAACACTAATGTGTTAGATATGAACTTTTGGTTGTTATGTCATCTCAATGTGGGTTTAAGAGTTTAAATGAATATACACTGGTAGAAGATGTTGATAAAATGAGAGGCTATGCATGTATTTGGAGTATGGGGCATAGGGACACTTTTGCTACATCTTAATCTTGCTTGAAACTAAAAAATGAAGGCTTAAAAATGTATCTGTCATACCTAACCTACATATGATAATATTGTCATTTTGGATGTTGTATCAAAGGAAAAATTATTATCTAATGGTAATATGCATATGATATCCACATAGTTTCAGAGGTATTATCTATAAGGAAACTGTTATAAGGATTAGAATCAAGGCCAGAAAATGTTATATTAGGCAGATTTTTCAAGAAAATAATATAGGAATTGTGGAAAATTATCATGCTTATGCTCCCCATTAAAAATAATTCCATAATTGTCTTCCATTTATCTTACCTCAAAATTTCACCTTAATAAAGACACATGTGGAGACATTAATGTCATACAGTTACAATTTAATTTCACAAGGTAAAAATAGATATTGGGACATATATTTTATATTTAAAATAGGTTCCTTTTGAAAGAGAAATATTTCTCAGTCCTATCAATCTAAGATGAATTCTGAAAAGGCAGTTGACGTTTTTTAACCAGTAACACATTTCACTGAAAAAAATTAAAATGTTAATTCATCTTCAGTGGAAAATAGTTTTTACTTTAATATAATGGCTTTACTTTAATTTTCTTGCTGTGAAATGAGAAGGGTAAAATGCCAAATGAGAAACTGGTAGAATATCTTCATGAAGGAATCTCTGCCACATGCAGAGTTGGAATTTTAACTCACTCTTTCTATTAAAGGTCAGTAAAATAGGTATTTAGAATCTTAGAAGCTGTAGGGGGTTGTAGTAAAAAAAAAAAAGTAAAGAAACTGGGCTGAATTTTTATTTTCAGTTTTTAATGTAATGTTTAAAAAGCGGAAGTGCAGCCTAAATCCATCCAGTTTTCAGAGTGTACATTTCTTACAGGGAAAGTACTGGAGGTCCATAGAATCTGGAACACAGTTCAAATAACATGAGTATCCCAGTTTTTACTATTATTATTCTTTTTAAGGTCCATGCGGAGAGATGAAACACATTTACACATGAAGAAATATAGAAAAGATGCATTTGCCCAAGAGATAGATTATTCATTAATGTAAAAATGTAAATTCCACACTGATCTTCTTTGCCTAGTAAAGGAAGTCACTATATTTCATCCTTTTATATTTATAATTATTATATTTATTATAATTATAATTATTATATTAGATAATTATATCTGAAATATGGCATATACATCCATTTATTCAATTAGGCCTCCATGAATTTGTGAGCTTTTTGTTATAGTTTAAGTTCTCATTTTGTTAATATTCTATACATGAAAATTAACTCAAGTGACCCTGAAAAGTTGTCTTGTAAAACTTACATTTTTAAGAGTATAAGTAGTCTCAATACTAATTTAAAACTTTCCATCTAAAAATGGAAGTTTTCTTCTTTTAACATAGACTCTGCTGTTAATGGTATGATTTGGTTCAATAATTAATATTTCACTTAGAAATATCAATGTTTTACTAGTAACAAAGAATTTATGACAATCCCCTCTATATGTTCTTAAAATTTCCTAAACACCACTGATCAGAGATTTGTATCTTTTGCAGAATCTAGACGTTATATCATTTTGTTAATCACTACACTAATTTTATTTTGAATTAAATACATAACTGTTTCAAACTGAGTTTGATTTTATTATAATTGCACAGCCCCCACCCTTAAAAATATTTAAAATACATTACTAAAACTATTATATCATCACCAGAAATTGTAAGAGTGATTAAAAGTAAATGAATAAATGGAAGTATACATTTTTTCACAGAAATAAAGAGAAGCGAAGCCATGAATTAGCAGTAAAAATGTCCTCTTATTAAAAGTTGAGGACTGGATCTGTTTTACAGATATGTGTCTTGAAAATTCAGCCTCATATGCAGTGATATAATTTAGAATAGTATTATATTACCTGCTTATTATGGAACATTTTGGCAGAAAACCAAATCCAATGAATAAATTATATTGGATGTTCTAATTCTCAGTGCTAATAAATGTTTGGTGCTTTTATATTATAATCATTTGATCTGTTTCTGCTCATGAAAACCTTTTTTGTAATATTGGTATTTGTTCAATGATATGTTTACATTTTTAGATTTCTAGTATATTTGATACAAAATCTTTCAGTAATTGAGTGATAGAGATATTTTAGTAACATTTATCCTTATATACAGTTTTCTATAATAAATATCATCAGCATCTGGATAAAAACAATACCTGGAGGTAAATGAGTACCTGAAAAAAAAAAGAATACTTGTGCCATGTGACTGAGCTTAACAGTTAAACAAGACACATCATAAAGAGGCAGTATGGGGGTTGGGGTTGTGGCTTGTGGTAGAGTGCTTGCCTCACATGCATGGGGTGCTGGGTTTTATCCTTAGCATCACATAAATTAATAAAGATATTGAGTCCATTTACAACTAAAAAATTAGAAAAAAAGAGGCAATATGTATTCTCCAACCAAGCAAGACTAGTTTTCATCTTATAAATGGCCAAGGAAGAAAGTGGTTAATTCTAGAAAGTTCGAGAAAGCCAAATAAATGCTTGACAGTACCACAAATGAGTGTGACCTCCTTTCTCCTTTCTTTTGCTTTATTATCAAAAGAATAAAAAGTAAGAGTCAGGGGGCTGGGGTTGTGGCTCAGTGGTAGAGCACTCACCTCACACGTGCAAGGCCCTGGGTTCAATCCTCAGCATCACATAAAAATAAATAAAATAAAGTTATGATTTTTTTAAAAAAGTAAGAGTCAGAGACACAGTAATCCATTGTATATATGTACCACATTTTCTTTATCCATTCATCTATTGAAGGACACCTAGATTGGTTCCATAGCTTGGCTATGGTGAGTTGAGCTGCTATAAACATTAATATGGCTGCATCACTATAGTATGCTGATTTTACGTCCTTTGGGTATAAACCAAGGAATGGGTTATTCCAGGTTTTCTGAGGAATCTCCATACTGTTTTCCATAATGGTTACACCAACTTGCAGTCCCACCAGCAATGGATGAGTGTATCTTTTCCCCCACATCCTCACTAACATTTGCTTGTATTCTTGATAACTACCATTTTGACTGGAGTGAGAAATATTAAGAGTAGTTTTGATTTGCCCTTTTCTAATTGCTAGAGATGTTGAACATTTTTTCATATATTTGCTGATTGATTTTATTTCTTCTGTGAAGTGTCTGATTCCTTAACCCATTTATTGATTGAGTTATTTGTATTTTGGTGTTAAGTTTTTTGAGTTCTTTATATACACAATGGAATATTACACAGTCTTAAAGAAGAATGAAATTATGGCATTTGCCAGTAAATGGATGGAGCTGGAGAATATCATGCTAAATGAAATAAGCCAATCCCCAAAAACCAAATGCCAAATGTTTTCTCTGATATGTGGATGCTAATTCACAATAAGCAGGGTGGGGTGGGGCTATGGAAAAATAAAGTTACTTTGGATTAGGTAGAGGGGAGTGAAGGGAGGGGAGGGTATAGAGGAAGGAAGGATAGTAGAATGAATCTGACATTATTATATGTATACATATATGACTATACAACCAGTATGATTCTACATCATGTACAACCAGGAGAATGAGAAGTTATATTCCACTTATGTATGATGTGTCAAAGTGCATTATATGGCCATGTATAACTAATTAGAACAAATTTAAAAATGAGTCAGAGGCAGAGGAGTTTTGCAGAATAAAAGTGAGTTTTAAAGATGAAGTAAGTTTTAAGGATTTATTGCTAAATGAGTTAGATGCCATTGCATGGGGAATATACATACGTATGTATTGTATATATGGATCAGTCAGAGATATATACTAAACTGTTTACAGTGAAATGATATGATGTCTGGGATTTGATTTAAAAGACTCGAGAAATACTCGGCGTGGTGGTGCACACCTGTAATCCCAGTGGCACAGGAGGCTAAGAAAAGAGGATTGTGAGTTCAAAGCCAGCCTCAGCAATTTAGTGAGACCCTATCTCAAACTAAAAATATGAAAAGGGCTGGGGATGTGGATCAGTGATTAAGTGCCCTGGGTTCAATTCCTTGTAACAAAACAAAAACAAAAAATAGAATTACTGAAATAATGAAAAAAATAAAAGTAGGGAATAAAGAAGATGGATAAATAAAGCAAAGAAGAATAATTGGTTTAATATTGATCAGTGTTGAGGTTGGTTAATTGACATATGAAGCCCATTATATTATTCTCTGTAGTATAGTGTATATTTTAAAAATTTGTATAATAAAATATTTTGTTTTTAAGCAAATGTCCATGGGCAATCCAAAAGGCAAGAAATAGTTCTGTCAGAGACTATAGGACTAAACAGAAAAGTTGATTTTGGAGATTACCACTCAGGCATTTAAATGCAGGATAATTTACAGTTATGAGTAGGTTAGCGAATTCTACAATTTTAGGATTCCAGTTGTGAGTAAATTCATGGAGAAGAATCAAATTAATGCTGAGAGTTAGGGCAGACCCTATTTTCTCCATGTTATTTTTTATGCTGCCTGTTCAAGGGGCCAACCTGTGGTCTGCAATGTTCATTTTCTTTTGTTCCCATATTTTTCTCGGTGAATGATATTTGTACATAATGGTGTTTGTTGTTACATATTTGTACATTCACAAAATATAACAACATAATTTGTGTAATGTTCGTTTTCTAAGAGGCCTGATCTGATTACTGTCCCTTCTTAGAAACAAAGACTGGGAGACATAGGATTTCTACTCAGAATCAGGTAATAAAATTCTATTTGTTAATTTAGAGGGAAGGAAAATAAAAATCTTAAAAGACATCTGAATAAAAACAGACAAAACAGGTTATAATGTGTTGATTTGATAAATGTTTGCTGCATTATTGAATTTATAGAAAAGCCAGGATAGAAGAAGGAAAAGCTTCTCCTTGAATTACTTTTACTGACAAAAGCAAATTAGTTTGGAATGCTATGGAAATCAGATTTGTCCTCTTGAGATAAACTTTACTTTGATACCTTTCAAGCCTTCAATTCAACATTATATTGTGTTAACTAATTTCTTCTAAATATCACCTTTTATTTTTTACTTTACTTAATTGTTTTTACTATCATTCTAAATATTCAATTTTTAAAATCTCAGACCTGGGATTATTTCTTTTACATATAATTTTTTTTAAATGCAGCATTTTTTTACTTGGTTTCTTTTGTCTTATATATAGGGCTACTGCTCTAATTCAAGCCATAATTACTTGTCTTATGGATAGTTATTCTTGCCTGCTCATCTGGAAATGTCAATGTAATTTTTACCTCATAAAACCTTACTTCTGTGATTAATAGTTATTTCATATTTTCCTATATGTTTAGTCTATTTTCATTAAATGCTACAGAGTTGAAGTGATGTAAGCTGGTAATCTAAAAAATGATTAAGCCATTTGTCTTGGATTTTCTTCTTTCCCATTGGATGGAAATGGCAATTACTCCAGGTACCTTGGAAAATATGTTTTAAGGATGGCTGTACTACCTCATAACCCTAGGTCCCTGGATATTCTCACAGAACAATGCTCATTTATTTGTGCCAGAATTTTCTGTAAAACATAACGAAATATTTTTATCTTATTTGAGCCACTCGTTTTGAGCACGACTCTGTTGGAGTGATCTGCACAGTAACTAATTCATAGAAAGAATAAAATTATTTTTGGCAGAGCAATACCATAGTAAACATGGCTCAATTCAATATTTAATAAAAAACTTTGTAAGAAACTCTACTATAAAGTCTGAACAGTGATGAGTTTCAGAGAGATTTGTTTGGCAGCAGTGTTTAGTTTGGTACCCTGCAAAAATCTCACTCTGGGTCTCTAGGAATTTAAATACAAATAAAATGTGAATTTTAGTGTATGTAGATTACCATGAACAATATAAATTTTGCATATCCAAAATTAACTTTCATTTTCTATATTTCTACTTACATACCATTGACCTGAACACAACCATATGGCTCCATTCTTGTTTAAACTCAGGATATTCTATTACTAAAAGATGAAATTTATTATGGATATAGAGATATACCAGTCACTTTCAAATATCTTTCAAATAGAGTTCATATTTTCAGCTTATGCATTCAGTTGTTTCCATATACCTATATCAGGT
Organism: Urocitellus parryii; assembly: GCF_045843805.1. NCBI lineage: Eukaryota > Metazoa > Chordata > Mammalia > Rodentia > Sciuridae > Urocitellus > Urocitellus parryii. Next base: position 111,842,176 of record NC_135547.1, read on the forward strand.
TACTTTTCAAAAGCCAAAGTATTTAACTTCATTTGTTAAGTGCACCCCTTACTTTTGCAGTTTTTCAGAGCCTGCTAGAAATATTGAAGAATCATTTGTTTTTCTCCAAGTGGCCCACCAAAATTCTGTCATTTCTTCCAAGACTTAGACCAAATACTGCTATCACAAAGCTCTCCTAGATTCTTTCCACTTCACCCCAATCATATAGCTGCCCATGAAATAAATACTTACTTAGGCATTGTCTCACAACAAAACCTTTATTAAGTCTTAAGGAATTACAGATGAATAATAACATGTTCTTGCCCCAACAATGTCTCTCTCAACATTCTTTGTCTCATTGCTTTGTTTAATGTGTTGCTTGTCACACACTCTATTTAATTAGAATTATTTGTTCACATAATCAATTTTTACTTCATCATCTCTTTGGGACCAGGAACCACAGCTTGATTATTATTTTTTAATCTGTTCACCATTTAACAAAACATTACCTATTAAAATCACTGAGTAAACTAGTTGAAAAAATGAAAAAAAAAAACAGGGCTGATAGTAAGTAAGAGAGAATTCTTCCTGTCTCACCATATTTGATTTGGGATCCAGGAACTTTTATTCCCTTCTTACTTCACATATTGGCTATTCCTGGGTCTTGAATCATCCAGCATTTAGATAGGAAATAGACTATCATGTTTTTAGGCCTTGGAGCTCAAAGTGGAGTTGAACTATTGGCTCTCCTGTCTGTCTAGATTGCTGACCCACTCTGCAGATCTTGGGACTTATCAGCCTCCATAATTACAGGAGCCAATTTCTTATATATATATCATTTATGTGTATGTTTTTTATAGTGATGGTGTTTCTCTGTTCTTACGTTTTTTAAGTCTATTTTCATATCACAAGTATGGCTAATGGCTACTCTGTCTAGTTTTTGGATTCTATTTGCCTGGAATGATAATTTTCATATTTTCACTTTCAGTATGTATATGCCCTTTACAGTCTTATTATAATATGTCATGTTGAGGATCTTTTCCGCACATGTATATTTGGGGTTCTTTAGGTATCTTATCACTGGATGTGTCTTTTCTGAGATTAGGGAAGCTTTCTGCTATTTTATTGAATAGGTTTTCTATGACCTTAACCTTCTTCCCCTTGGTGTACATGGATGAACTGGATGTTTTATCAATGGTCATGTTTGATCATTGTCATTCAGTGTTGAATTTATTTCCAGCTGGCTACCATAGTCTAATAGCTTTTTTGGCTTTGAATAGTGAATTCAGGCACAGTGTATCCCATATTGGAGTTGGAGAGACTATCTCTGAGAGTTATTCAAGTGTGAGGACTCTCCTTCAGTTCAGGTAATGTGGTATAGGAAGCAGAGTGTGGGGTGCTCCATATGTGGTTACTCCTACAGTGAGAGTGGTAGCCCTTTGGGGTGATATGGGCTTATCAGGAACTATTGATACTGGCTGTATTGAATGGGTCTTTTACTGGTTACTGTGGTAGTGATGAGGGATCTGAAGCACTTATCCTCTGATTAGACACTGGTGTGGGTTAAGGGAGAGAACAGAAATTACAAGTACCTACTGCATGGTACTCACACCCAGTCTTGTCCGCAGTATGTGATTAGACAAAGTACAGGTACAGCTGACACAAGGGACCTGTGTATATGCAGATGCAGGAAAGTTGTGTTATTCCTCTCTGCTGCTACTATGAGTATGTCCACCTAGAAGCAGGACCTCAGTTCTAAGAGCTATGCCTATCTTTGGAGGGGGAAATGACCAGAGTCTTAACCCTGATTCTTTCAGTGCTCATGAGGGATTGGGTAGGAGTAGATGGCAGCTGAAGCTTAACAAAATTCCTCTCAACTGAGGTGCTCACAGGAGAGAGTTGGAATATAGTTGGAAAACATTATCTCAAGACTTTCATAGGCTGTATGCTGCTAATGCAGGACTATAGGTAGACCTCAACATCACAGACAGGTGAAGAGTAGAAACTCAAAGTTCATTCTCTGCCTTGTTAGCTGTAGGCATACTTGTACATGGGGCTGGAAGACAGATAGCAGAAACTTCATGGGCAACCGCCCTCAGCCCTGGCACCAAAGCAACTGTGGCACCCACATGCAACTGACCTCACCCCTGATCTCAGAGGGCAAACTTCTTGGTACCCCAGTTATTGGGGATGACTCCCTCTGTTGCCCTAAGTGTTGTAGCACCCATTCCCCACTGTGTAGCACTCTCAGCAGGTTTGTGTCAGTCATTCCACTGAGCCAGTGTAGTGGGATATTTTGGGGGTTTAATAAGTAGAGATATGCAGGGGTTTCTGACCTTTTAAATAATCCATACTCAGACAATAGTTCCTCTTTCAAGATGGTTGCTGGCTACAGTACCCTGGAGACTCAATGGGAGATGAAGTGAATTCCTTTTCAAAGCCAGACTACTAGGGAGATTTCTTTTCTTTTCTTTTTTTTTTAAAGAGAGAGAGAGAGAGAGAGAGAGAGAGAGAGAGAGAGAGAGAGAGAGCGAGCGAGCGCGAGAGAGAGAGAGAGAGAATTTTAATAATTATTTTTTAGTTTTTGGTGGACCCAACATTTGTTTGTATGTGGTGCTGAAGATCGAACCCGGGCCACACGCATGCCAGGCGAGCGTGCTACTGCTTGAGCCATGTCCCCAGACCTACTAGGGAGATTTCAAGCTTCTTATTTGTTTAGGCTGTAAGCTTATAAGGACCAAAAATTTTTACAGTAGCTAGAATTCTCAGTATTTGTGCTAATAAAGTTTGTTGAGACTCTCTCCTTCATCTTTAGTACTCTGCAGTTGGGGCATGCAGTGAAGGCTTTTACTACTGTTGAATTCCAATGTATTTTACCGCTGAATTTCATTGTTGTTCTGTGATCATTCACCTCAATACAGCTATACATGTGTGGCTTAGCTTTTTTTTTGGCGGAGAAGCAGGTGAGTTCTGGGTCACTAATTGGTTTTAATTCACATGCATATTTACTAAAATTCATGAAAAGGTGATTTTTTTAACAATGGGTAAAATACAGAATTTATATTTCAACAAAGCAAACTAAACAGTATCAAGGCTGTAAATTCTTGTTTTATTTATTTGGCTATGTGCACAACTTTTGTTTTCTCTTATTAAAGAGCTGATTGCCAGGGTTGTCTCTTGCTATTTTTTTTTATCAGAGCTTTATAGTTATACATAGTAATTGTATTCATCCCCATAAACTCATATATGCATGGAATTCAATTTCAGTTCATGGTCCCCCTTTTTCCTTCCATTCTCCTTCCCCTCTACCATTCTCCTTCCTCTCCTCTACTGGACATCCTTTGACTTGTTTATTAATTTATATTGGAGTGGTTCTTTCTACCTATGCATAAAGGTGAAGTTACCTGTGGTACATTTATATTTGCACGTACATGATTTTTAAAGAATCCATTCTGTCTTGCCTCCTTTTACCCATTTCTCCACTCTGTCTCTTGATCTCCTTCTACATTACTTATCTTCCCTTTATCTTTATGTGATACTATCCTTCTCTCCCCCTTTCCTTTATTTTACTCTGGCTTCCACATATCAGAGAGAACATTCAGCCTTTGACTTTGGGGGATTTGCTTATTTCACTTAGTACAATAGTCTCCAGTTCCATCTATTTACTGGCAAATGCCATAATTGCATTCATTTTTATGGTTGAGTAGAACTCCATTTTTTTTTTTTGTGTGTGTGTGTGTGTGTGTGTGTGTATCACAGTTTCTTAATCCATTGAGGGGCATCTGGGTTGATAACATAATTTAGCTATTATGAATTGTGCTGCTATAAACATTAAGGTGATTGTATTAATGCAGTATGCTCATTTTAAATGTTTTGTGAAAATACCAAGGAATATGCTAGCTGGGTCATATGGTGATTCTATCCCTATTTTGTTTTTCCTTTGAGGAATCTCCATCCTGCTTTCCAAAGTAGTTGTACTAGTCTGCAGTTCCACCAACAATGCACAATGTACCTTTTCCCCCTATATCCTTGCCAGCATTTATTAATTGTGTTATTGATCACTACCATTCTTAATGGTTTAAGATAAAATCTTAGTATAGTTTTGATTTGTATGTCACTGACTGCTAGAGATGTTGAAGTTTAAAGTATAAAGTTTCTGGTCTAATTCCTAAGTCTGATCCATTTTGATTTGAGTTTTGAGCAGGATGAGAGATAGTGGTGTAGTTTCATTTTAGTACCATTTGTTAAAAAAGTCATCTTTTCTTCAAAATTATTTTTGGAACCTTTGTCAAATATCAGATGGCTGTAAGTATGTAGATTTGTCTCTGTGTCTTCTATTTGATTCTCTTGGTCTTCACCTCTATTTTGATGCCAATACCATGGTGTTTTTGTTACTACATCTTACTAGTATAATTTCTGATCAGGTATTAGGATACCTCCTGCTTCACATTTCTTGCTTAGTATTGCTTTGGCTATTCTGGGTCTCTTATTCTTCCCATTGAATTTGAGAATTAGTTTTTTTTCTAACTCTGTGAAAAATGTCATTTGTATTTTTATGGGGATTGCATGAATTTGTATGTTGCCTTTGGTAGCATAGTGAGTTTTTTCTTTTTTTTAAATACTTTTTAGTTGTCAATGGACCTTTATTTTATTTATTTATATATGGTGCTGAGAATCGAATCTGGTGCCTCACACATGCTAGGTAAATGCTCTGCCACTGAGGCACAACCCCAGCCCACATGGTGATTTTCACAGTATTAATTTGGCCTACCAAAGAAAATGGGTTTTCTTGATTTTTTTTCTTCAAGTGAGTCATGTTGGAGTATAGTAAAGCTATTGATTTAGTGTAGATCTAGTATCCTGCTACTTTGCTGAACTCATTTAAAGCTCTAGAAGTCTTCTGGTAGAATTTTTTGAGTCATCTAGATTGGGATCATAGTGTTAGCAAACAAATATAGTTTGACTTCTTTTCATATTTATATTCCTTTGATTTCCATTTCTTTCCTGATTTATCTGGCTAATGTTTAAATGACTGTATTGAATAGGAATGGTGAGAGTGAACAGCCTTGACTTGTTCCTGATTTTAGTGGAAATGCTTTTAGTTTTTCTCTAGTTAGTATGATGTTGACTTTTTATCTGTCATAAATGGCCTTTATGATGTTGAGGTAAATTACTTTAATCCATGGCTTCTCCAGCATGTTTAACATGAATGGGTGCTGGGTTTTATCAAAGGCTTCTTCTTCATCTATTGAGATAATCATGTGATTATTGTCCTTAATTCCATTTAAGTGGTGATTTCCAATCTTTGATTTGCATATGTTGAAACAACCTTGCATCCCTGGAATGAAACCCACTTGATCATTGTGTATTACCTTATTTGGGTGGATGAAATACTGGAGATTGAACTCAGAGGTGCTTTCCCACTGAGACACATCTCCAGCCATTTTATCTATCTCTCTCTCTCTCTCTCTCTCTCTCTCTCTCTATCTATCTATCTATCTATCTATCTGTTTTTTTGTATTCTGATCTGTTAATGATGTCTTCAAGTGAATTTTTATTTTGATTGATTGTGTCTTTTATTTCTAGGAGTTCTGTTTGGTTTCTTCTCACTAGTTCTATTTCTTTATTGAAGTGGTCTTTAATCTCCAGCAATTGCTCTCTTAACTCCTTCCTTATATATATTAATGATTACTCCAACTTGAATGGGGTAGGAATTACATAGTCTAATTGTTAGTTTAGTTTTTTATCTCTTCTGTTCTTTGTATTAAAGTATAGCTGAATATTCGGTGTCATTAATTTATGAGTGGAACAAGATGCACTGTCATTTGATTGAGTTTAGTTCATCAGCAGAGTCTCTAACCTGTGAACTTTTATTATCCCCTGTAGGTTCCCAGCACCTAACAGAGTATGGCAAATAAACAATAATAACAACTATTGAAAATAATACACAGCATTATAGTAAATACCCAGTTCCTACTATGGCATCTTCAACATTTATTACCACCAAAAAACAGGAATGGTGGGTTCAGCAATTGTCAACACTAAAAACAATAACCACGAACTATGTCTCACTTTAAAGCAATTAGCAAGTGTCAACTATATCATCCCTAACAGTAATGATTGCATCACCAGTAATGGTGGGGGTAGGAATTAATATAAGCCAAGAAGTTCTGAAAGAAGGTATAAATATAGTTAATTGGAGTGAAAATGTATTAGGAAGTTAGGAAAGAGTTTACAATTTCAAAAAATGAACAGAGAGAATTCAGAAATGATGTAGCAGGTGATATTTATATGGAAGGATAGAGAAAATAGAAGAAACAAAGTATTAGGATAGGGGTAAAGAGAACAGTAGAATTTGGCCATTAGCAGGCAAAGAGAAGAGATAAATAGAAACAAGAAATAAACAAATGAAAATAATACAAAAATAAACAAATGAAAATAACCAAACCAAAATATACAATACAAAAACCTCAAACCCTCAAAACACAAGGAAAGGAAAAAAATAACTACATTTTTAAAATGCTAAAATGAGAGAAAAAACAAATAAATGTATGTGTATATGTCCCTGGACAACCAGTACAACAAGAATTCACACACATACATATACATGGGAAAAGAAAACAAGTATCTTAATAAAGAATGAACTAACCATCTTCACTAATGTGGTCAAAATAGTTGACTACATAGGGTGGTCACTGTTTATGTCCAACAGTCTTTCTTTCCAGTTCTTCTTAAATTATATACTGATAGAAAAAGGGATGGGGGTTGTTAATCCCTTCGTGTTTTTGTGTTGCTCTCTGTGCTGCCAGTTGGAGCATCCTAAGGTTGCAGCTATTTGATATAGAATTCAGCTTCCCTTCTTAGCAGTATAAGGTGGGATGAGTTAGGAAGTAATATCTGTTGGAATTGTCCATTCAGCTCAGATTGGTGCACTCCCAGGGTGAAGCTTATGCAGAGTTCTATGAGGGGAGTTCCAGCAGATGGGGCTTAGTTCTATTCAGGCCTCACGGGCTTTGTTGGGTAGTATCTGCTTTGGAAATATTAGATTGACCCAGCACTAGGGCTTGACAGTAGCTGGTCTGGTTCTCAGGAGCCTCCCAAGAATTCCAGTCCTGGGGAAGCTCCTCAAATCACTGCTGCCTCTGAGCAGAGCCTTCCTGGGTTTAGTCTCCAAGTGTTTTCTTCACCCCAACCACCATCAGACTCAAAGGAGAGGTGAGTTAGGTCCCTCTTCACCCTTCTGACTCAAATCCCCCTAATTATAGTCTTCTCCCCGCCGGTTTTACTCACCATCTGCCAGGCATACCCTAAGCCACCCAGTTGGCACTTGCTCGGATATTGTGACAGAGTCTGCTCTGATCTCCCATAGCTGTTGTTGCAGAGAGATTGCCCCAAGGTGGCTTCACCTCAGCTCTCCATGGCTAGTTGAGATACAGAGCACACTTTTCAAGCACCAGTGTCCACTGCAGCCTCTAAATCAGCTAAGTTTAGACAGCTTTTTTGATCTCAGATTTTTTTCATACCAATCTGTTTTCTCCCTCTGTGGTGAATGGGCACCACTCTGGTCACCACTTTCAGTACCTATATGGCAGCTGGGTCAGCTCCAATATATTCCTTATTCTTTGTTTATTGTACTCAAATTTCAGAGTCCCTAAGCCACTTTGAATGTCCAGTATTAAATTTTAATGAAATCACTTTTTCACCCACCTCACTGAGAAGCTGTACATCTGCTGCTTTGGTCCCAAGCCATGGCGAGTGTTAGAATACAACTTTCTTTGAAGCCAACATCTTCAAATTGTCTTTTGCTTTCTAATATTGAAATGAGATATTATATTTCATTCCAATAGGATTATTCATAAAATAGAAAATATTTCTGAGCATTCAGTACCACAGGCATCACACTAAATTTTCCATATAAATCAATGTGTTTAATATTCAAAGAGTTTCTTTTGCCACTCATCCACTTGCTTACACCTAATAGGTGGCAAAGAATCACATACCTTCCTTTGTTAATGTGGAGAAGACACATTGAAAATTGGGGAAAGTGTAGGTGTTGGGAAGAAAGAGTAATAAAAGCAGAGACATAGTATTATGTTTGGCAAAGATATGAGACATTGATAGTTAAGATAGAGGATTCAGGGGCTGGGGATATAGCTCAGTTGGTAGAGTGCTTGCCTTGCATACACAAGGCCCTGGGTCCAACCCCAGCATTACACACACACACACACAAAAAAAAAAAATTTCATGGAAAATACTAAATTAAGCAATCTTTCCTCAAGGAAGGATGGAAATTTGGAGGAAAATTATGATGTTCCCAGTCTGGGTTCCCATAATGCCTTATGCATAAATTTATTCATCATTTATTATGCTGTACAAAAGTGCATATTTTTTGTATATGTCTCCCAAACCAGACTAGAAAACAAAGAAGGATGGAAATATTTCTCTTTATGTTTGTATCTTAATGCCTAGCAACATATCTTGTGCATACCTTGTAGTCAATAAGACCTGTTGAATTATGAAAATAATTATGTTTATGCTCAGATTACTCAAGAGATCCTTCTATAATAAGCAATTATTTGGTGCTCATCATGTGCCAGGTACTGAGGCATAGGCACTATCCTTGGGAAATTCAAAGTTTAAATTTAAATAAATTCATATATATATGTACATATATACACACATATATATGCATATATATATCAATAAGTGTAGCAGTTTTACATGGCAATACAAGTAGGGTGGCTTAATATTAGGGGCGAGAGTTAAGGAAGAAAGAGACTATTTTTAAATATCAGAGATTAAATAGCAAGAAAAGGGATCAGTACTATAACATTATACCACTAAGTACTCTGCAAAACAGATTTTAATATGACATTGGCAGACAGGTCACTTAACGTACAACATTCCCTTAAGTCCAACTTTTGATGAAGTATAGGAACAAATAACTATAGAGATTTCTGTGAATATGTCATTTTTATTCATTGGCACAATGTTCATAGGCAATGAATTTTGCTTTCATTGGTCTTTTCGTTCCTTGTATTTCTCTAGAAACGTGCTTTACCAAAAAATAAATTCTGGTTTGATCAGTTGATAAGGAGTTTTCCATTTTTATTTATTTATTTATTTATTTATTTATTTATTTATGAGAGAGAGAGAGAGAGTTTCAATATTTATTTTTTAGTTTTCGGCAGACACAACATCTTTGTTTGTATGTGGTGCTGAGGATTGAACCTAGGCCGCACGCATGCCAGGCGAGTGTGCTACCGCTTGAGCCACATCCCCAGCCCAAGTTTTCCATTTTTATTTGCACAGCTTTCTTTGGAGGTAATGTTCACAGGATAATAAACTGTGTGCCTACCTAGATTCATGTTTTTGGAACTCTTGTGCAATTTAAGACAGTATGTATGAATGACCATGTCTAGTGTTGGTTTTCGAGTCAGAAAAGGGTGAACAATTTGAATTGTGATACTCAAGAGAGTATAATATTTGATGGTGCCCTGTAAATGGGGAAAAATACCAAAACTCAAAGCAAAACCATTACAAATTAATCATTTTCACAAATATACATTCCATAACTTTACATATAGAATTTAGTTGCACTTCATTATCAAGACAAATACAATACTAATTATGAAAATAAAATATGAGAATTTCACTGAGACTGAGGAAGTCAGTTTTAATTATGAGGAACTCATTTTCTTTTTTATTTATTCTTGTTACTTATACATGGCAGTAGAATGCATTTTGACATATTATACATATATGGAGTATAACTTCTCATTCTTCTGGCTGTATGTGGTATAGAATTGCATTGGTCATGTAATCATATATGCACATAGGATAGTGATGTCTGATTAATTCTACTATCTTTTCTATTCTCATCCCCCCTCCTTTCATTCCTCTTTGTCTAATCCAAAGTATTTCTATTGTTTCCTACCCCCCCCCCCCCGCTTATTGTGAGTTAGCATCCAGATATCAGAAAACATTCAACCTTTGTTTTTTGGGATTGACTTATGTCACTTAGCATGATAGTCTCAAATTCCATCCATTTACAAGCATATGCCATAATTTTATGCTTCTTTATGTCTGAGTAATATTCTATTCTGTATATATACCACATTTTCTTTACCCATTAATCTGTTGAGGGGCACCTAGGTTGGTTCCATAGCTTTTCTATTGTTAATTAATCTGCAATAAACATTGATGTGGCCACAATGCTGATTTTAAGTCCTTTGGATATATACTGAGGAGTGGGATAACTGAGTCAAAGGGTGGCTGCATTCCAAGTTTTCTGAGGAATCACCATGCTGCTTTCCAGAGTGGTTGCACCAATTTGATGTTCCACTAGCAATGTATGAATGTACCTTTTTTTTTCCATATCCTAGCCAACACTTATTGTTGCTTTTATTCTTGATAACTGGCATTCTGACTGAAGTGAAATGAATTCCCACAATTAATTTCCAATTCTCCAATTGCCAGAGATGTTGAGCATTTTTTATATATTTCTTTACTTACCATATTTCTTCTTCTCTGAAGGGTCTGTTAAGTTCCTTTGCCTATTTATTGATTGGGTTATATGTCTTTTTAGTGTTAAGTTTTTTGAGTTCTTTATATATCCTGGAGATTAGTGCTCTATCTGAGGTGTAGGTGGCAATGATTTTTGTCTCATTCTGTAGGCTCTCTCTTCACATTCTTGATTGTTTCCTTTGCTATGAGGAAGCTTTTTCATTTTATACCATCTCATTTGTTGATTCTTGAATTTACTTCTTGTGCTTTAGGAATTTTGTTAAGGAAATCAGTATCTAAGCTGACATGATTAGATTTGGGCCTGTTATTTGTTCTATTAAGTGCAGGGTCTCTGGTCTAATGCCTAAGTCCTTGATCCACTTTGAATTGAATTTTGTGTAGAGTGAGAAGATTTAATTTCATTATGCTATGCATGGATTTCTAATTTTCCAAGCACCATTTGTTGAAGAGGCCATTTTTTCTCCAATGTATGTTTTTGGTGCCTTTGTCTAGTATGAGATAACTGTATTTATGTGGGTTTGCCTGTGTATATTCTATTCTGTACCATTGGTCTCTTGTCTTGTTTTGGTGTCAATATCATGCCGGTTTTGTTATTAGAGCTCTGTAGCATGATTTTAGGTCTAGTATTGTGATGCCTCCTGCTTCACTTTTCTTATAGAATATTGCTTTGTTTATTGGTCTTTTATTTTCCCAAATGAATTTCATGATTGTTTTTCTATTTCTATGAAGAATGTTATTGGGATTTAATAGAAATTGCATTAAATCTGTATAATGCTTTTGGTAGTATGGCCATTTTGACAATGTTAATTTTGCCTTTCCAAGAGCAAGGGAGATCTTTCCATCTTCTAAGGTCTTCTTCAGTATCATTCTTTAGTGTTCTGTAGTTTTCATAGTAGAGGCCTTTTGCCTCTTTTGTTAGATTTATTCCCAAATATTTTAATTTTTGAGGCTATTGTGAATGGGGTAGTTTTCCTAATTTCTCTGTTAGTGGATTCATTACTAATATATATGAGCACAATATATTTATGGGTATAAATTTTATATCCTGATACTTTGCTGAATTCATTTATGAGTTCTAGAAGTTTTCTGGTGGAATTTTTGGGTTCTTCTAAGTATCTAATCAGGTCATTGGCAAATAGGGATAGTTTGAATTCTTATTTTCCTATTCATACCCCTTTAATTTCTTTCTTCTGTCTACTTGCTCTGGCTAGTGTTTCAAGGACAGTGTTGAATAAAAGTAGTTAAAGAGGGCATCCTTGTCTTGTTCTAGTTTTTGTACAGAATGCTTTCCATTTTTCTCCATTTAAAATGATGGTGGCCTTGGGTTTAGCATATATAGCTTTTAAAATGTTAAGATATGTTCCTACTATCCTTAGTTTTTCTAGGGTTTAGAGCATGAAGGGTGCTATATTGTGTCAAATGCTTTTTCTGTATCTATTGACATACTCATGTGATTCTTGTCTTTAAGTCTGCTGATGTGATGAATAACATTCATTGATTTCTATGTGTTGGACCAATCTTACATCCCTGGGATGAACCCCCACTTGATTACATTGTGCTGCATTATCTTTTTAATATGTTAATATGTTTTTGTATTCAATTTGCCAGAGTTTTATTGAGAAATTTTGCTTCTATGTTCATCAGGGATATTGGTCTGAAGTTTTCTTTCTTTGATGTGTCTTTTGTCTGTTTTTTTTTTTTTTAATCAGGGTGATACTAGTTTCATAGAGTGAGTTTGAAAGAGTTCCCTTTTTTCTATTTTATTGAATAATTTAAGGAGTATTGGTGTTGATTCTTCTTTGAAGGTCTTATAGAACTTGGACGAGAATCTCTCTGGTCCTCGGGTTTTGATAATACCTTCTATTCCATTGCTTGAAATTGCTCTGTTTAAATTGTTTATGTCCTCTTGATTTAGTTTGGGTAGGTCATATGTCTCTAGAAATTTGTCAATGTCATCATGATTTCTATTTTATTATATAAATTTTCAAAATAATTTCTAATTATTGTTTCTATTTTAGTAGTGTTGTTGTGATATTTTCTTGTTGATCATTAATTTTAGTAATTTGTGTTTTCTCTCTTTCTCTTCATTAGCGTGGCTAGGGGTTTATCAATTTTATTTGTTTTTTTCAAAGAACTATCTTTTTGTTTTGTCAACTTTTTGAATTGTTTTGTTTCAATTTCATTGGTTTCAGCTCTGATTTTAATTATTTCTACTCTTTGTGTGTTGATTTGTTCTTTTTCTAGGGCTTTGAGATGTAATGTTAGGTTATTTGGTGACTTTCTATTCTTTTAAATACTGCACTCAGTTCAAAGAACTTTTCTTTTAGAACTTCCTTCATAGTATGCCAGAGATTTTCATATGTTGTGTCGCTATTCCGATTTACTTCTAAGTATTGTTTTTAAATTCATCCCTGATTTCTTATGCTATCCATATGTTGTTCAATACCATATTATTTAGTCTCCAGGTGTTACAGTAGCTTCTCTTTTTAAAATTTATTTACTTATTCTAATTAGGTGTATATATGACAACTGAATGCATTTTGATTCATTGTACACAATTGCAGGACATCTTTTCATTTCTCTGGTTGTGCATGATGTAGCATTGCACCATATGTGCATCATACGTATACCTAGGGTCATGATGTCCATCTCATTCTACCATATTTCCTGCCCTCATGCTTCTATTTTTATTCTGTTGTTCATTTCTAATTTTATTCCATTATGACCTGATAGGATGCAAGGTATTATCTCCATTTTTTTGTATTTGCTAAGAGTTGTTTTGTGGTATAAGATATGGTCTATTCTAGAGAAGGATCCCTATGCCACTGAGAAGAATGTGTATTCAGTCATTACTGAATGAAATATCCTATATATGTCTGTTAAGTCTAACTTATTGATTGTATTATTTAGTTCTATAGTTTCTTTATTTAATTTTTGTTTGGAGCATCTATCCAGTGGTGAGAGAGGTATATTAAAGTGACCCAGTATTATTGTGTTGTGGCCTATTTGATTATAGAAGTTGAAAAGAGTTTGTTTGATATATGTAGATGCTCCATTGTTTGGGGCATAAATATTTACAATCATTATGTCTTGTTGATGTATAATTCCTTTAAGCAGTATGAAATGTCCTTATTTGTCCCTTCTGATTAACTTTGGCTTGAAGTCCAACTTTGTCTGCTATGAGTATAGAAACCCCTACTTGTTTGCAAGATCCATGTGAATGATGTGTTCTTTTTCCCATCCTTTCGCCTTCAGTCTGTGTGTGTTTTTGTCTATGAGGTGAGTCTCTTGGAGACAGTGTATTGTGGGTCGTGTTTTTTAATCCAATTGGTCATTATTTGTCTTTTGATTGATGAGTTTAGGCCATTTTTGTTCAAAGTTATTATTGAAATATGATTTGTATTCCCAGTCATTTTGGTTTAATTCTGGTTTTTAATTTGAACTAGTTTCTTCTTTGATAGACTATTTCCTTAGTGTAGTTCTTCCCTTTGCTTAGTTTTCACTTTTCATTTTATCTTCATGGGATATTTTGCTGAGAATGTTCTGTAGTGCAGGCTTTCTAGTTGTGAATTCTTTTAATTTATTTCATAGGTTTCCCAAATAACCTGAATTATTTAGTATATTCATGATATTCTTGGTTAGTAATTGCTTCTAAATCTTGTTACATATATCACAAACATTTTGTGTTCTTCTTTATTTAAAGCTTTCACACAAATTCTCATTATTGACTAGTGTTACCCACTTGTCATGACCTTCTAAATTTTTTTAACTATATACTCTCAATTATCCCAATCTATACTTTCATTACCAGAAATTCCAATTATATATTTTGTATATTTTCACTTTATGATTTGCCTATAGTCTTGAACATAAACATTGTTTCTGCCAGAGAATTACTTTGAGAGCCTGAACCTAAAGTCTTAAAATAATAACTTTAAAAGCAAATTATTGTTAATTGACAAATAAAAGGGTATGTGTGTGTTATGTATGCATATATATATATATATATATATATATACACACACACACACACACACACACACATATATGTATACACACATCATGTAAAGTTTTCTGAAATATGCACACATATGAAATGGCTAATTTAATTAAATAAGCATTACCTCACATACTATTTTATAAGGTAAAAACACTTAAAAATCTACTCTGAGCAATTTTTAGAATACAGTATATTGTTAGTAACTACTATCACTGTGTTGTACAATAGAACTCTTGGATTTATTCTTCCTAACTGAAGTTTTGAATTATTTGACCAATATCTTCCAACACCCCCAGCCCTTAATAACCACGTTTATACTCTCTGTTGCTATGAGTTCAATATTTTCTTTTAGATTCTACATGTAAATTGAATAATAGACTATTTGTCTTTCTGTGCCTGGTTTATATCATTTTATATAATGTCTTCCAAGTTTATCCTTGTTATCACAAATGTCAGAATTTCTTTTTTAAGTGACTAACCATCTTTCCTCTATATGAATGTATAGGTAAGTAGATAGATCAAGTTGTTGCTATCCATTTATCCACTGACAGATACTTAGAATGATTTTATATCTTAAATGTTGTGAATAATGCTATTATGAACATGGTCATTCAAATACCAAGATACTTATTTCATTTAGATATATATTCAATAATGGGACTGCAGGATCAGATTGTAGTTTTATATTTAATAGTTTTAGGAACATCCATGCATTTTCCATAACAGCTATACCGATTTCCATTCTCACCAACAGTGGGCAAGGTTTCCCTATTTTTCACACTCTTTCCAGCATTTGTCTTATTGGTAATAGCCACTCTGATGGGTGTGAGTTGGTATTTCATGTGGTTTCTATTTGATATTTTCTTTTTTTTTTTTATTGGTCGTTCATAACATTACATAGTTCTTAATACATCATATTACACGGTTGATTCACATGGATTATGAACTCCCGCTTTTACCCCGTATACAAATTGCTGTATCACATCAGTTTCCCTTCCATTGATTGATATATTGCGTTTCTAGTGTCTGATGTATTCTGCTGTCTGTCCTATTCTCTACTATCCCCCCTCCCCTCCCCTCCCCTCCCCTTTTCTCTCTCTACCCCTTCTACTGTAAATCATTACTTCCATTTGTATTATCTTGTCTTGCCCCTCCTTTCCTCTTATATGACATTTTGTATAACCCTGAGGATCGCCTTCCATTTCCATGCAATTTCCCTTCTCACTCCCTTTCCCTCCCACCTCTCATCCCTGTTTAATGTAAATATTCTTCTCAAGCTCTTCGTCCCTACCCTGTCCTTGTTTACTCCCCTTATATCAAAGGAGTCATTTGGTATTTGTTTTTTAAAGATTGACTAGCTTCACTTAGCATAATCTACTCTAATGCCATCCATTTTCCTCCAAATTCTATGATTTTGTCATTTTTTAATGCAGAGTAATACTCCATAGTATATAAATGCCACATTTTTTTTTATCCATTCATCTATTGAAGGGCATCTAGGCTGGTTCCACAGTCTTGCTATCGTGAATTGAGCTGCTATGAACATCAATGTAGCAGTGTCCATGTAGCATGCTCTTGTTAGGGCTTTAGGGAATAGACCGAGAAGGGGAATAGCTGGGTCAAATGGTGGTTCCATTCCCAGCTTTCCAAGAAATCTCCATACTGCTTTCCAAATTGGCTGCACCAATTTGCAGTCCCACCAGCAATGAACAAGAGTGCCCTTTTCCCCGCATCCTCTCCAGCACTTATTGTTGTTTGACTTCCTAATGGCTGCCAGTCTTACTGGAGTGAGATGGTATCTTAGGGTAGTTTTGATTTTCATTTCTCTGCTAGCGATGGTGCGCATTTTTTCATGTACTTGTTGATTGATTGTATGTCCTCCTCTGAGAAGTGTCTGTTCAGGTCCTTGGCCCATTTATTGATTGGGTTATTTGTTATCTTATTGTCTAATTTTTTGAGTTCTTTGTATATTCTGGTTATTAGGGCTCTATCTGAAGTGTGTGGAGTAAAGATTTGTTCCCAGGATGTAGGCTCCCTGTTTATCTCTCTTATTGTTTCTTTTGCTGAGAAAAAACTTTTTAGTTTGAGTAAGTCCCATTTGTTGATTCTATTTGTTAACTCTAGCGCTATGGGTGTCCTATTGAGGAATTTGGAGCCTGATCCCACAGCGTGTAGATCATAACCAACTTTTTCTTCTATCAGATGCCATGTCTCTGATTTAATATCAAGCTCCTTGATCCATTTTGAGTTAACTTTTGTGCACGGCGAGAGATAGGGATTCAGATTCATTTTGGTGCAAATGGATTTCCAGTTTTCCCAGCACCATTTGTTGAAGATGCTATCCTTCCTCCATTGCATGCTTTTAGCCCCTTTATCAAATATAAGATAGTTGTAACTTTGTGGATTGGTTTCTGTGTCCTCCATTCTGTACCATTGGTCCACCCGCCTGTTTTGGTACCAGTACCATGCTGTTTTTGTTACTATTGCTCTGTAGTATAGTTTGAGATCTGGTATTGCTATACCGCCTGATTCACACTTCCTGCTTAGAATTGCTTTTGCTATTCTGGGTCTTTTATTTTTCCATATGAATTTCATGATTGCTTTATCTGTTTCTACAAGAAATGCCATTGGGATTTTTATTGGCATTGCATTAAACCTATAGAGAACTTTTGGTAATATCGCCATTTTGATGATGTTAGTTCTGCCTATCCATGAACATGGTATATTTTTCCATCTTCTAAGATCTTCTTCTACTTCTCTCTTTAGGGTTCTGTAGTTTTCATTGTATAAATCTTTCACCTCTTTTGTTAGGTTGATTCCCAAGTATTTTATTTTTTCAGGATATTGTGAATGGGGTGTTTTTCCTCATTTCTGTTTCAGAAGTTTTGTCGCTGATATACAGAAATGCCTTTGATTTATGCGTGTTGATTTTATATCCTGCCACTTCGCTGAATTCATTTATTAGTTGTAGTAGTTTTTTTGTAGACCCTTTTGGGTCTTCTAGGTATAGAATCATGTCATGCGTAAATAGTGATAATTTAAGTTTTTCTTTTCCTATTTTTATGCCTTTAATTTATTTCGTCTGTATAATTGCTCTGGCCAGTGTTTCGAGAACTATATTGAATAGAAGTGGTGATAGAGGGCATCCCTGTCTTCTTCCATATTTTAGAGGGAATGCCTTCAATTTTTCTCCATGCAGAATGATGCTAGCCTGAGGCTTAGCATATATAGCTTTTACAATGTTGAGGTAAGTTCCTGTTATCCCTAGTTTTTCTAATGTTTTGAACATAAAGGGATTCTATACTTTGTCAAATGCTTTTTCTGCATCTATCAAGATGATCATATGGTTCTTATCTTTAAGTCTATTGATGTGGTGAATAACATTTATTGATTTCTGTATATTGAACCATCCTTGCATCCCAGGGATGAATCCTACTTGATCATGCTGCACAATTTTTTTTGATGTGTTTTTGTATCCGATTTGCCAGAATTTTATTGAGGATTTTTGCATCTAGGTTCATTAGAGATATTGGTCTGTAGTTTTCTTTCTTTGAGGTGTCTTTGTCTTGTTTCGCAATCAGGGTGATGTTGGCCTCATAGAATGAATTTAGAAGAGCTCCCTCTTTTTCTATTTCCTGAAATAACTTGAAAAGTATTGGTATTAGTTCCTATTTAAAGGTTTTGTAAAACTCCGCTGTATACCCATCCGGTCCGGGGCTTTACTTGGTTGGTAGTCTTTTGGTTGCTTCCTCAATTTCATCCATTGATATTGGTCTGCTCAAATTGTATGTATCCTCCTGACTCAGTCTGGGCAAATCATATGACTTAAGAAATTTATCGATGTCTTCACTATCTTCTATTTTATTGGAATATAGGTTTTCAAAATAATTTCTAATTGTCTTCTGTATTTCTGTAGCATCTGTTGTGATATTGCCTTTTTCATCACGTATGTTAGTAATTTGAGTTCTCTCTCTTCTTCTCTTCGTTAGCATGGCTAAGGGTCTGTCGATCTTATTTATTTTTTCAAAGAACCAACCTTTAGTTTTGTCAATTTTTTCAATAGTTTCTTTTGTTTCAATTTTGTTGTTTTCCGCTCTCATTTTAATTATTTCTTGCCTTCTGCTACATTTGCTGTTGTTTTGCTCTTCCTTTTCTAGGGCTTTGAGATGAAGTGTGAGCTCATTTACTTGTTGTTTTTTTCTTTTTTTGAGGAATGACCTCCAGGCGATGAATTTCCCTCTTAAAACTGCTTTCATTGTGTCCCATAGATTCCGATATGTTGTGTCTGTATTTTCATTTATCTCTAAGAATTTTTTGATTTCCTCCTTTATGTCTTCTGTAACCCATTGATCATTCAGTAACATATTGTTCATTTTCCATGTGATGTAGGATTTTTCCTTCCTTCTTTTATCATTGATTTCCAGTTTCATTCCGTTATGATCAGATAAAATGCATGGTATTATCTCCACCCCTTTATATTTACTGAGGGTTGCCCTATGGCATAATATATGTTCTATTTTTGAGAAGGAACCATGTGCTGCTGAGAAAAAAGCATATCCACTTGATGATGGTTGATATATTCTATATATGTCAGTTAAGTCTAGGTTATTGATTGTGATATTGAGTTCTATAGTTTCTTTATTTAACTTTTGTCTGGAGGATCTGTCCAATGGAAAGAGTGGTGTGTTGAAGTCACCCATAATTATTGTGTTGTTGTCTATTTGATTCTTGAACTTGAGGAGAATTTGTTTTATGAACGTCGCAGCACCATTATTTGGTGCATAAGTATTGGTAATTGTTATGTCTTGTTGGTGAATGGTTCCTTTTAACAGTATATAATGTCCTTCCTTATCCCTTTTGATTAACTTAGTCTTGAAGTCGATTTTATTTGATATGAGGATGGCCACCCCTGCTTGCTTATGAGGACCGTGTGCGTGGTATATTTTTTCCCAACCTTTCACCTTCAGCCTGTGTATGTCTTTTCCAATCAGATGTGTCTCCTGGAGGCAGCATATTGTTGGATTTGTTTTTTTAATCCATGTTACCAGCCTATGTCGCTTTATTGGAGAGTCTAAGCCATTAACATTTAGAGTTACTATTGATATATGGTTTGTACTGCCAGCCATGTTTGATTATTTACCTTTTTTTAAAATTCAGTTTGTTTCTCCAGGATTAGCTTTCCCCCTGCCCTCTGTCTTTACTGAGGCACTTCCCACTGACGGTTTTTGTTATTGTTTTTCATTTCTCCCTCGTGTAGTGTTTTGCTCAAGATGCTTTGCATTGCTGGTTTTCTGGCTGCAAATTCTTTTAACTTTTGTTTATCATGAAAGATTTTTATTTCGTTGTCATACCTGAAGCTTAATTTTGCTGGATACAGAATTCTTGGTTGGCATCCATTGTCTTTCAGTGTTTGAAATACGTTGTTCCAGGATCTTCTTGCTTTCAGCGTCTGTCATGAAAAATCCGTTGTTAACCTTATTGGTTTACCCCTGAATGTAATCTGCCTCCTTTCTCTTGTAGCTTTTAGTATTTTCTCTTTGTTCTGTATATTGGATATCTTCATAACAATGTGTCTTGGTGTTGGCCTATTGTGATTTTGTATGCTCGGTGTCCTGTATGCATCTACAATTTGTATATCCGTTTCCTTTTTTATACCTGGAAAGTTTTCTGCAGTTATTTCATTCAGCAGATTACTCATTCCCTTGGTTTGAGTCTCTATACCTTCCTCTATCCCGATGACTCTTACGTTTGGTTTTTTAATGTTATCCCATATCTCTTGGATATTTTTCTCATTATTTTTTACCAGCCTTTCTGAGTTGGCTAGAGTCTTTTCAAGATGATATATTTTGTCTTCATTATCTGATGTTCTGGCTTCTACTTGCTCCACTCTTTTAGTGATACTCTCATTTGAGTTTTTAATTTGGTTTATAGTTTCCTTCATTTCTAGAATTATTGTTTGATTTTTTTTAATAATCTCTATCTCCTGATAAAGATGCTTAACTTCTTCTTTTATCTGTTTATGTAATTCATTTTCAATGTGTTGTTTCACTGTTTGAATTTGCTGTCTCATATCCTCTTTAAGGTTCCATTCCATCTGTCTAAGGTATTCCTTGAGTTCTTTATATGACCATTTTTCTGATGACTCTAGGTCCTCCTGAATATTTAGGCTGTCCTGCATTGTTTGTACTCCTTTTCTTCCTTGCTTTTTCATGCTGCTCATGTTACTTCTTGTTCTGTTTGACTGCTGAGTTACTGTTTACTCCTATAAATTTTTTTGGTTTTGTGTATCTCTGGAGTCTCTCTTTTGTGATTGGAGACTATGACTAGAGATGATGAGTTTTGTTGCACTTTAAAGCAGATTCTTCTTTTCTTAAACTGTGTATGGATTCTGATGGCATATAGCAGTCTGCGGTTTGGTCTTGGGACTTATATTTAGGTCGAATGATGTGATGGTATAGAGGTTGGTATCTCTTGGCAACCTTGGAAGGTTGCTCTACTGACGAGGGATATTAACAGGAGAATGGTCTGGGGTATTTGGGGGTAGCTAGGGACTTGGTAGCACTATATAACACCTCAGAACATTTACCTATACATATTTAGTAAATTTCACATAAACAGCGTCATGATGCTTGGGAGGAAAGGTATTAGAAGGGGAGGGAAGAATTCACTAAAGAGAATGAGAGTAAACAGGTAGAATTCAAGGAAAGGGGAATAAGGAAATTGAAAAGAAATGCAAAGACAAAAGAAAAAAAATAGAAAATAAAAAAAGAAAAAATTAAAAAAATAATTGAAAAAAATAAAAATAAAAAATAAAAAAATATATAAAAAAAATTAAGAAATGCAGTCTTAGAGTTCGGTTAACTTCTCTTCCAGCAGGTGGAGCTGTGCCCATCAGGCCAAGCTTCTCCTCTCTATACGCAGGGACCAATTACTGTGAAGCAGCTCTTCCTCCCCGACTGGGCAGGTCTCCAATCCTGAGTGCCTAGAGCCTTTTCTTGTGTCTAGTCACTTCCCCACTTTTCCTCCAGCCAGGCCCCACTCACCGGTGATGCTCACCACAATACTGGCTACATGCCAGGTCTGCTGGTCCCGGGAGCCCTATTTTCTTGAATGACTGGGCACACTCTCCCTGCTTGCCATTCCCTCAAACCCTAAGGTTGTGGAGAATGCGGCTGAGAACCTCCAGTAGCCACGCCCAGGGTAGGTGGTGCAAGAGACCTCAGTTGTCAGTGCTGGTGGGAGTAGTAGCCAGGGGTCCTGCGTCGTGGGTCCCGCGCTGCTCCTGTTTCCCTTGGTCTGACTATTGCGCTCACGGGAGAGCTGGGAGGGGCCCTTGAGGTTTCCCGGCTGTGTGGAGAGGGAGGGCTGGGGGTTACACACCTGCAGCTGCTGGTTTCAATAAAGTTATCTCCTACACTGCATTCTGATGATGTCAGTTCTCTGCCATGGTGATATCCCATGCGAAAGGCAACAATTCGTTCCCTTTGCCGGGTGTCCGATGCAACTGGTGGGTCCTGACCGGCTCTCCTAAGCCCCGTCTCAATCCTGTGGCCACTGCTTATGAAGGCTCGGTTGGTATTAACCTCTGCAGGTTCAGGAGTAACCGAAAAGTTGGTTCAGCGAGAGCGTTTAGCGTTGAGTCACAGCAGTTTGTCTGCGAGACACAGGCGAACAGGAGCCTGAATTCAGCCACTCCAGGCTCGGTGTGTGTTCTGAGAGGCGCAAACTGTTCGCCCAGATCCGCGTCAACTCAGCATTGCCTAGTGATCCTGAGCAAACAGTATTTAGACAGTTTAAGATTCCCTATGCCCATGCAGCTGAAGAGGTCAGAGACTTGATCTGACGCCATGTTGGATCTCCCGCTAATTTATATCCTTACCATCAGGTTATAAAAATTCCATTTTCTCTACATCCTTATCAACACTTTTTATCTTTTGTCTTTTTTGATAGTAGCCAGTCTAGCTGGGGTGAGGTGATATCTCATTTTAATTTTTATTTGCATTGCTCTGATGATTAGGGATATTGAGCATTTTTTCATTAACTTATTAGTCATTTTTACTTCTTCTTTGAGAAATGTCTATTCATATTTTCTATTTTTAGTCAGATTATTTGTGGGACTTATTTTGTGCTATTGTGTTTAATTCTTTATATATTTTGGATATTACTCCCTTGTCAGACTTATAATTTGCAAGTATTTTCTCCCATTCCCTAAGTTGTCTCTTTCCCTTGTAGTTGAAGAGAAACTGAAAGAAAGTTGCAAACCAAGTAGTGAGTCATTGGAATTATATTTTAAATCTCACTGAGATTTTTAATAACCAAAACAAAATAAATAAATAAACACATACTTTGATTGTTAAATTGCATATTCATTCAGCTACATGGTATTTTATTTTCTGGGTTTTTTTTGGCAAAACAATACTAAACAAATTGGGTAACATTGGTTGATGATTAAACATGATGATGAGTGATATTTTTGTGTTTAGTATTTCCCTAGTTCCACTTTAGGACATAGTCAATAATATTAGCTGTTTATACAATTGGTTTGGAGAAAGCTGGAAAATATGTATGCCTGCATGCATCTGTTTCAGGAAAAAATATACATAGTAGTTCTCATTGTTATTTGAGTGAAAAAATATATAAGATTGCACCATTGACACTATAAACCATCAAGCACCAAATAAATTTAAGAGATCTTTACAGTAGCAAGATACAGATAGTAGAGGTTGGAGTTATGGCTCAGTTGTAGCACACTTGCCTAGCAAGCATGAGGCACTTGGTTCAATTCTCAGCACCACATACAAATAAATAAAATAAAGGTCCATCAACAACTAAGAAATATATTTTTTAAAAAAATATACAGACAGTAAATGCATATCACTGAAAAATGGATTGTTAACTTTGGTCCTTGCATCCATAGGTATTGTAGGTTTTGCTTAGCTGATCCTTTACAAATGAAAATAAACGGAAGCCTAGATTATACTATGAGGAAAAAAAAAAACTAGTAATTTTTAAGAAATTTGGTCTTTTCTTGAAATGTTAATTGGAATGCTTTATTTCTTTAAGTATGATCCTGGCTATTTTACCAATTCCCATTTCACATTTTTCTGAATATTATCATAAGTAAATCTATATTTAGTGTTGAATAATTACAAAGCATGGTGGAAAGTTTTAGAACTACTACTACTATTATTATTATTATTATTATTATTATTATTATTATTATTTTGGTACTGGGGATTGAACCCAGGGGCATCACTGAGCCACATCCCCTGCCTTTTAAAAATATGTTATTTAGAGACAGTGTTGGTAACTGCCTTGCTAAGTAGCTGAGGCTGGCTTTGAACTCTCAATCCTCCAGCCTCAGCCTCTTGAGCCACTGGGATTATAGACATGCACCACCAGACCTGGCTAGGACTACTAATTTCTTATAATAACCAGACATGTACCCTACCATCAAGGACTTTATCCTATAATACATTTTGTCTCTTCCAATTAGATGGTAAATATTTTAGGACAGTAGCCATATCATATTCATATCTGTAGGCTTACTTCCAGATCAGTCAGCATCATGTATCATTTATAGAATGAGTTTATTAATGCAAAGACAAGTAATACTACTCAAGAGTCAGATTCGATACATACTGCCATGCCACAGAAACTTAAATATCTCTGCACTGGCAGAAGGAGTGAGAAATTTATACAGAAGTTGAATCCCAGGATTGTTTCATAGGAATAGAACCAGAGAGGACAGTATTGAAATATATATTACAGTAATCCTAAAATTACATATTCTCATAGATGTTTTTCAAGTAAGGAAATTGATGCTCTAAGGGCTTAAAAAAATGCTGATCAATATCACAAGTTATAATTGGCAGAGCTATTGTTGCAGATATTTTATTACTTTAAGTGTAGCCAAAAGGAAGTAAGTATATAAATTAGAATTAATAAACCAGTTTCCTTAAAACATTGTTCTTAAAACATCAGTAGAAGCAGTTCATTTTAGAGTGTAGGTGAGAAATAGTCAAAGGAGATATTGAGCGGTATGCTAAAAAGTTTGAAATTCATTCTATGAGCAATAGAAAGATAGTAAAGGTCTTTGCATATTGTGTGACAAATGAAAAGCAATGATTTAGAAAACTTAATTATCTATGCTATTTGCATTGGCCAAGAAATGGGAATGTCTAATACAGGAAAATAAATTGAGAGACTGTTAGAATTTATCACTTATAAGGTAGTAAGGGCCTGAATTAAAGTATGCAAAATTGTTAATTCCTAGCCTACTTCCCTACAAATCAAATATGCCAGTTTAATGTTCAATTTGCAGAAGAATAAAATTGATCATGTCCTAAAATACACAAAATAAATTATTTTTCTACTATTAACATTTTATATTACCATGGTTAATTTCTTAACATTTAGCAGATACTAATTTTTTTTCAGAGAAAGAGAGAATTTTTTAATATTTATTTTTTAGTTTTCTGTGGACAAATCTTTATTTTATTTTTATGTGGTGCTGAGGATCGAACCCAGCACCTCCTGCATGCCAGGCCAGTGCGTTACCACTTGAGCCACATTCCCAGACCAAGATACTAATTTTTTTTATTAACTAAAGTCCATAATATGCATTAGAGCTCACTTTTTGTATTGTACATTTTGGTGATTTTGACAAATGTAAAATGACATGTATTCACCATTACAGTATCATGCAAAGTAATTTTGTTGTCCTAAATATCACTGTGCTCTATTGATTCATCAGCCCCTTCCTCCCTCCATCCCAAATTGCTGGTAACCACTGATCTTTTCATTCTCTCTATAGTTTCAACTTTTCCAGAATATAATACAGTTATATAATAGCCTTGATTTGTTCATTCCTTAGTTAGCAGTATTTATTCAAAATTGTTTTTTATGCCTTGAAGTTCATTCTTTGTCCCTAAATAATATTCCAGTATGTAGTAGTATCACAGTTTATCCATTCACCACCTGAAAGACATTTTGGTTGCTTTCAAGTTTGGACATTTCTGAATAAAGCTCCTGTAACTGTTTCATGGGTATGTTTTTGTGTGAACACACATTTTCAACTTGAGTAAATACTGAGAACAATTGCAAGGTTGTATGTAAGATTGTGTTTAACTTTGTACTAAACTGATAAATTGCCTCCTAAACTGGCAATGTCATTTTGAATTCTCACCACCTATTCTACAAAGATTTATATATATTTACACACACACACACATACACACACATATACACATGTATATTTATATTCATATATTTATATTTACATATATGTAAATTTTCTTCAGGTTAATTATATAACTTATGAACTATTGATGTATCCCTATATTTAGAATATGTAACAAGTTATCATAAGATATTAAATCATGATATGTTCATGATTTAAAATGCTCTCTGGTTGATGGCTTGAAAGTCACTTCTGTGGGGTCAAGGGCAGGATATGAGGCAGATATTGCAATAGGAGAAATACTATATGATTATAAGATCTAGGGTATTAATTCTGGAAATGATGTAAAATAATCATCTTCTGAATATAAGCTGAAGGCAGAACCAACGGGTTGTTATAATGAAATGAATGTGGAGGATGAAAGAAAGGATTAATTATAATGTCAGAAATGTTCACCTGGGCAATTAGAAAATTTCAAATGACTTAGGAGTGAGAGTCTTGCAAAGTAAATAACTTTCACATATTATATAGGAGACAGTTATTAAATATTGAAATGGAGAGATGAATAAGCATTTGGATTCTGTATTTTTTTAAATTTTTGAGACAGAGTGTCACTAATTTGCTCAGGGCCTCGATAAGTTGCTGAGACTGGCTTTGAACTTGCTCCTCAGACCTCAACCTCCCAAGCCTCTGGGATTCTAGGCATGTGCCACCAAATGAAGTGTGTGTGTGTGTGTGTGTGTGTGTGTGTGTGTGTGTATAATTGTTGATGGACATTTATTTATTTATTAATTTATATGTGGTGCTGAGAATCAAATTCATTGCCTTACATATGCTAGGCATGTGCTCTACCACAGGGCCGTTACAACCTCAGCCCCCAAATTCAGCTTTTTCATGAGTAAATATAGGTGATTTAAGATTTTCTTTAGCAACTATTGTAAGACAAAATCAAGGAGTAAAATATCATTAAACATAAATTAATTAATTTCAAACACAGATACACACATGTTTCAGGCATATTCAAAAGATGTCTTCTTTGGGAGAATGTCTGTTAAGATTTGTTACACATTTCTTAATTAGGCTGTTTTTTTTTTCTACTGAGTTGTGTGACTTCCTTATACATTTTGGATGTTAACTACTCATCAGATATGTGATTTATAGTGTTTTCCCCCATCCCTTTCATTTTGTATATCCTTCCAGTCGTTCTCAAAAATTAGTTTACTATACATGTGTTGGTTTATCTTTGTAATGCAAATGCCATGCAGTCTTGATTAATATAGCTGTTATATAATTTGAAATCAGGAAGTATGATGTGTCTTTGTTCTTTTTGCTTAAGATGGTTTTGGCTATTCAGGGACTTTTGTAATTTCATATGAATTTGAGGATTTTTGGTTGTTGTTTCTGTAAAAAATAGCATTGGAATTTTGATAGAAATTACATTGCATCTATAGGTTGACTTGTGTAGTATGGACATTTTAACAATATATGTTCTTCTATTCCATGAATGTGGGCAGCTTTCCTTTTATTTGTGTTTTCTTTCATCAATATCTTCTAAATTTTAGTGTAGAGATTTTTCACCTACTTGGTTAATTTTTTTTCTATTTTTTCTCTTTAATGCTATTGTAAATGGAACCATTTTTAACTGCTTTTTCAGTTAGTTCATTATTATTTTATACAAATATAATTAATTTTTATGTTGACTATTTTGTTCTGAAACTTTACTGAATTCATTTATTACTTCTTACAATTTTTTAGTAGGGCCCCTTAGGGTGGGTGGGTGGGTGTGTGTTTGTGTGTGTGTGTGTGTGTGTGTGTGTGTGTGCGCGCGCGCGCGCTCATGTGATCATGTTATCTGAAAAGAGGGACAATTTTATTTACTTTGCAATTTAGATATCTCATGTCTTTTTCTTGACTAATTATTCTATCTGTTACTTCCAGTTATATGATGAATGGAATTGGTAAGAATGGGCATCCTTGTTTTATTGATGGTCTTAAAAGTTAAATGTTATGAAACTATTGGATTGTGATATGTGGCCTTTATAATGTCCATAGGGGTGATGTGAGTTTCTTATAAATAGCACATAATTAGGTCTCTTTTACCTAATCAATCTGTGTCTTTTAATTCTGTAATTTAATCCACTTACATTTATGCTAATTATTGATAGGTAAAGTGTTATTATTGCCATGTTGTTATTTTTTCTGATTTTGTCATTATTTCTTTTTCCACCTCTCTTACAGTACACCTTTGTGTAGAGGTGATTTTCTACAGTGATGTGTTTTTATTCTTTTTAATTTATTTTTGGCATGTCTATCCTAAATTTTTGATTTGCAATTATCATGAGGCTTATAAAAGCATATTTGATTATAATAACCTATTTTGAAGTGATAGCAACTTAACATTGACCATAAAGATAGAAGAAACAAAAAAGAAAAAAAGTTAAAAATTACTGATAAAACATATTTACTTGCATTCTATACCTCTCCACATTTTGAATTTTTGATGTCCCATTGTAGATATTTCTTAATCACCTATCTCTTAGCATATTAATGCTGTTGTTTTAATGACTTTTTAGTCTTTATACTAAAATATGAATGGTTTATGCATACAGAACCATTTAAAATATCAGACCATTCTCAATCCATCTGTATACATACTCTTACCAGCAACTTTTGTACCTTCTTATTCTTTCAGTTTGAAAAACTCTTTAATATTTTATCTTGCAATAATAAATTCTCTCAGCTTTTGTTCCTCTATGAATGTTTTTTTCATCTTATTCATATCTAAAGAATACCTTTTTTTTGGAATATAGTATTCTCTCAGTTGGCTTTTATTTTCTTCCTTCAGAGCTGAGAAATCTCATTTTCTCCTAAACTGTGAGATTTCTACTGAGAAGTCAGTTGTCAAGTGAATTTGTACACTCTTACTTGTTTTTGCTTTTCTCTTTCTACACATTCTCTATCTTTGAACTTTGAGAGTTTGATTATGTCTTCTGAGAGATTTAGTTGAGTTGATTCTGGCTAATGACATTTAATCTTCCCATAACCGGATATTGATATATCTTTAAAGGTTTGGGAAGTTTTATGTTATTTTCCTTTAATACACTTTCTACTCCTTTGCCATTATCAAGGCCCTCTTGAACCCAAATAATTTTAATGTTTGCTCTTCTAATGCTGTTACAAAGTTCCTATACAGTTTCTTCATTCCTGTTTATTTTTTCTCATCTTTGTGCTTTAAAATATCCTGCCATCAAGCTCACTAATTCTTTCTTCTCTCCTGATGGTTAGGCCTTCTATTTTGTTTTTAATTTTATTTAGGATACATTTCAACTCAGAGATTTCTGTTTAAATTTTTATTGTGGTTTCAATCTCTCTGTTCAGTTGCTGTGTTAAAAATTTTTGTCTTTGTGTCTTGAAGCTAGGTTTTCATTTTGACAACTATTTTGAGTACTTAATCCAGGAATTCACAGATACCAATTTCTACATTCTCAGTTTCTGGTAACATTTTTTTCTATTAGCTGATATCGTGGTTCACTGAATTTTTTTGATTCTTGGCATGCAATGTTATCTGTGCAATGAAGGTTTAAGTATTTTTCCAGGCTTCATAATCTGGATTTGTTCCCATTCTATCAAAAATTCTAACCAGTGTCCTTATTTTCTGTGTCTGTGGATGCTTCTACTATTTCAGCACTAGATATTAACCTGTATCTAGCTTTTCTGTGAGTCCTCTGTTGTTGTATTGTAAAAAAAAAAAAAAAAGAAAAGAAAAAGAAAAAAAGAAAAACTACCTCAATATTGCATTTGGAGATAACTTTTTTTTCAGCACTAGAAGGCACCCCAAGTCCAGGTTTGTCCCAAATCCATATTTGATATGTTTTTCAAAATGAACATACGGGGTGTCTAAAAGGATAGTCCATCTCCACAACTTAGCCTCTGTCTCCATTTTCTTCTTCTCAGCATATAATTACTCTCTTTATGTTGTACTTCCTGAGATTGGGATGGAATGAGATGACCAGTCCCATGACCACCAATGCCATAATGCTGAGTCTATCTAGAGCACACAGCTCATTAAAACAAATAAATCACAGAATCAAGATTAAGGGTCATGCTGCTATGGGCTTCCTGTTACTGAGGTTTATGGTCTGAGACTGCTGTAATCATCAACAATTGATCCTGGCCAGAAAAAAATCCCATTACATGGGGATGCGGATCCCTATCTGGTACTAGGGAAGGTCCAGAGACTCTGTTGGTGGTCACTAGTAGGGACAGGATCATTAGGATTTGTTCCAGTGTTAGGACTCGGCAGCCTGGCACTGAGTTCTAAAACAGTCTTTTTCTCATTTTCCTGCCTCAGCTTCGTATATGAGGACTCTTGCTCCTTGCTATGGGGCCCGACTTTGGAGGAAAAGTGGTGGAGGTAGTCCCTTGGCCACCCAAACTTTTGATGAGCTAGTTAGTTTGCATGTGAGTCATACAGATGCAGGGACCTGCACAGTCTCAGTTGATGACTGTGCAATGTCAGGCAGAGATGCAGGCTGAAACATGAGTTCATTCCACTGGGATGCAAATTTATGCTCCATCCAAGGCAGGTCTAGAGGCTCCATCTATGAGCACTGACCTGAGAACTGGACTCTGCTTGGGTCTCACTGCATAAGGCCCAGCACCAAACATCAAGGTAAAATCTTGTGCCTACTCCCTAGCAGGGGGAATCTTGCTTCTCACTGTGCTACATAGGTTGAGGGAGGGATGGTAGAGGTAGTCCCTTAACCTCCTAAGTTAGGCTCAGAGACTTAGTCAGCAAGTGATTGTCTGGGGTGGGAGCCTTGGGGATCTGCCTAGCATTGGGTTTTGCCATGGCAGGCAGAGCACTTTTTTTTCAAGTTTAAGTCCTGAACTTAATTACTTTTCCCTCTCCCAAGTGGTAGATGTCCCTCCCCATGCTGTATATCTTGTAGTTATAGGGAGGGATGATGTGGACAACTCTTTTCCTTTTCTGCCTTCTTCAATAAATCTTTTATTTTTATACTAAAATCAGGCTCAGTGATCTCTCTCCTTACATCCTTAGTTCTTGTGAAGATAGAAGGTAGATTGGTGCAGGAATAGCTATTCTTGGGGGAGATGATTGCTGGATCATCTTATTCCCAATCCTTTTGTCAATTTTTAAATATATTTATAATAATGTGTCATTATCATTTTTCTATAAAATGTATTATTCAAAAAACTATAACTTCCTCAATATCACATTTGGTGATAACTTTTAAACTGATAATTTCAAATGCTTGTTTTATGTACCTGCTAATAATATAAGTTGAAAATAGTATCCATGTGCAGGTATTTAGGTTCCTGGTAAACTCAAGCAAATTTTTCCAAATATATGATATTCTCAGGCCCATTTTTTCATTTATAAAGGTGTAAATAAATCAAAATATTTTATTTTTGCATCAATACTTAGTAACTTTTTGACAAATATACTATCAAGCCAAAACTATTAAAATTAGTTGCATCTATTTGTGATGAGATTTGAATATTTGACTGGATAAAAATGCCACAAATATTTTAATTTTTCTCCTTTTTAGGATGGAATATAATTTTTTACTTAAAATTGTTAGATCCATCAAAATATTCTCCCTACACATCTAGATTTCTAAGCACAATGATAAAATTTCAAAATTGGATATCATACTCCATGTAATCTCTTATAGTTTAGTTTATTGTATTTCTACTTTGCTTTTGTAAGAATAAATTTCAATAATTTCCTGTTTTAAGCTTTATGTTTAATAATTACAGTTATTAATCAAGGTTCTTTATTGCTCCCTTTTGTGACTATTTTGATTAAAGCTTTCATAATGATTTTGGATGAAATGCAACTGGAATTTAGGAGAATAACTTAGAAAAATATTGTTTTGACAGTATATATGATCAGGTGATTTTCAGTAATGATACTTGAACAATTGGATGATATCCACTGCTAGAAAAGAGAATAGGAACTTTCACCCACACATATAAAAATTAATTCAAAATAGAGCTTAGATGTAAGCGTACATCCAAGATTATAAACTTACAGAAGAAAACAGGAGAAATGTTTTTGGTCTGAAATTAGCATGGAATTAGCAGAATGTTTTTAGATATAACACCATAAGAACACTCCATAAAAGGGAAAAAATGGGTCTCATGCAATTAAAGTGCTGTTAAGAGAAGTAAATTAAAACCCATAATTTTAATAAAGGATTTTGATTGATGTTTTGTGTATAACAATATATCCACACATGTACACACATTGAAAACACTGTGAGAAAACGACTCAGTAAAAATAAAGTGTACATAAGAATGAGTAGGAACTTAAGCAAAGAAACTACATAGATGACAAAGATACATGGTATTTATCGAGTTGTTAGTGAAATAAAAAATAAAACCACAATAGTAACTTTATGAACACAAACACATTAGAATTTTAAAAATTAAGAATTCTGACCATTGTAATTAGAATGTTATATTCCATGTATGTATACATCAAAATACACTCTATTGTCATATATATCCAAAAAGAACAAATTTTTTTAAAAAGAGAATTCTGACCATGCCAAGCATTGGCAAGTTTATGTAATAACTGGAATTTTTG
This sequence comes from Urocitellus parryii, assembly GCF_045843805.1. NCBI lineage: Eukaryota > Metazoa > Chordata > Mammalia > Rodentia > Sciuridae > Urocitellus > Urocitellus parryii. The sequence continues at coordinate 111,874,480 of NC_135547.1, forward strand.
GTCAGTGTTGATAAGATTGTAAAACAGTACAACTATGGAAAACAATTCTACAGCTTGTATATACTACATAATGTTTATACCACATAATGTATAGGTATATATTACAAAAGGTATATACTACATAATGTTTTGATATGCACATATGCAGTGAAATTATTACCACACATTTAGATATAATTTTTGTTACCATATATTTTTGTGCTAAAAGCATCTAAAATCTCTTTCAACTAATTTTCAGTATACAATATTAACTGTAGTCCTAATGTTGTATGTTAGATCTCTAGACTTATTCATCCTACCTAAATGCAAATGTGTACTCTTGATTAACTTCTCCCCATTTCTTCCTGCTTCCACCTCTGGTAACCAAGGTTCTAATCTGTTTCTATTTTATTCAGTCATTTTATAAAAATATTCCACATATGAGAGCATATGGTATTCTTATTTTTGTATCTAATTTTACTTAGCAAGAAGTTCTCCAGATTCGTATATTATTGAAAATGGCAATATCTCTTTTTTAAAAGGATTAATTATGTTCCATTATGTATATATGTGACACTTTATTTATTAATCTGTCAATGGACACTTGGGTTGTTTCCATATTGTGCCTGTTGTGAATAATGCTATAGTAACATAGGAATGCAAATATCTCTGAGATGCTTTTTCATTACCTTTGGGTATATTATCTAATGGGGACACTTAATTATAATAATTGATATTTTTATTTTATTAAAGAGATAAATTACCTGTTCAATGAATGCAGTAAAAATTTCACAATTACTGAGGTCTGCAAAAAGGTGAAACACCATATTGAAATTATAGGTTTTAATTCAATAAAAATATTTTGGATTAGCCTCAATAAACAATCATACATGTATATTTTCTCTAAATCTCTTCCAGCTTCTGAGATAATTTAGAAATGTTGAGGTTCAACTGCCAAAGAAATAATTTTCTTGTTTGTAATTTAGTGATAATGAGTCATCTTAGCTCCTACCATAGGATAGTGACTATCAGAAAATATAGAATAGTTCCTAATAAAAGAAATTTGATGTGGATATATGCAGCATTTTTATGATGAAAATTATCAAATATTTATTTATTTTGTATTCTTTTAGTAATTGGAAAGTGAACCAAAAATTATTAAGAAAAACAACAACAACAAATAACCCATCTGGGTTAGTTAGGATTAAGGTTAGTTTCTATGACAAAGATTAAAACAATGGCTAAAAGTAGAGAGTATTTTTCTTTCTCAGATAAGTTTAATATCTATGCTGGGGATGAGGCTCATCTCCTTGCCAAGTGTTTGGTGCTATAGGTAACATTCCACACTGGTATCATATCATGTCCCACCACACAGCTGTCTTCTACATGGTCAGAGATGTTCAATGCTTCATTTGGATTCTGGCCTATGTGAAGAGAAAATAGGGAAAGTGCAGAACAAGAAAACCTACTTGTACTCATATTTTATTAACAAGAATTTAGTTGAGTGGCCACATATAAATGGAAAGGAGACTAGGAATATGGCTTCCAATATGGTTGCCCTTTATGATCACAGAGAAAGGTAAAAGAGATTTAGAGGGGACAACTGTCATCAAAATGCATCACCTTACACAGTACATATGGCCACACTACCAGTGAATTCAGTAATAATATTTGAATGAATTTGTTTGTATTCATGATTTCATTTGCTTTGTGCTTAAGACATGCTGTTTATCTTTTCCTGTATGTGAATTTTCTTTATCCTACAAATTATAATTTAGTATAAGATGAAAAGAATACTATTCACAAGTTTTCTGCCTTTTTGATGGGATTCATCTATTCTAATCACAAAGGAACTCTACAGCATCATCAGATTCTTGTTTCTCTATATTTCCCTATGTGACACTTTGTGAGAGCTATAGAAGATATTGTTTGAAGTTGGGTATTTTTGATGACGTCTATAAAGGATTAGAAGAAAGAGTTAAGAAGAGAATATTCAACCTATTTCAGAGAAAAACACATTTTATACAAGAACCCTGCAATGCAGCTTAAAGATTTGGCAAAATGCCCATGAGGTAGTTTAATAGGCCTAAGTAATGGGAGGTTGCATTAATAATTCTCATGAGGAAGCAATTCCTTTGTTAAAGGCCTTTCTAACTGAATGAGTGTGCCCTGTGCTTACCCTAGGAGACCTTCCTTTCCTAGAAACTTATGTTCATTGCTTAATGCATGCCTGGAGACAGACCTAACCTTGATTTTTCCTGGGGGAAAAAACTCAAGCTTTAATTTGAAAAATGAACTTAATGGGTTGATCTATTAAGCCTTTTGTTATTCTTGGGTGTTATAGCTAGGATTAGGAATAACCCCATACTATTCAAAACTCCCTCTGTTATAAGAAGCATGTGGTTTGGGACAGAAGGTCTCCAATCTAATTTCAAAATTTCCAGGGTTGCTGTAAATTACTCTGGGCATAAAGGTGGTAGCAAACAAAGTTCCCATGAAAGATATCATTTTAAATGTCATAGAGAGAATCAATAAATAAGGTTTGTAATACAAAGTTTCTTTTGGCAGATGAAAGAATGCAGAGAGTTTCTATAAATTCTCTAATGTCTCCTGTCTGATACCTACATAAGGAACTAAGAGTAAATGAATCGTTTGGGGGACTTGGATAGATTAAAACAATTCCTCCATGATTTGAAGAATGAAAAATAATGAGAATTGGTAAGAATATGTTAGAGTCATTAAGCAGGTGTTTCAGAAATTTTGAAAGATAGGATGATAGGAAGTCATCACATTGAGAAACCAGACATGCTTATTTTTGTAAATGTTTTACAAAATATTATATACTTGCAGAAAATTACACAAATTTTAATTGACTATCTTATTAAATTTTTACTAAGTAAACATCCAGAAAACCACTGTCAAGATCAAGAAGCAAAATATCACCAGCTCTTTTGAGGCCACCCTCATGCCTACTTTGAGATAGTAAGTGCCACAGTAACAACTATCCTGATTTCTAATACCTTTGACAAATATTGCCTGAACTAAAGTTTATATAAATGGGATTATACACTGTGTAGTGTTGGCCTGGTTTCATTAACTGTTATATTCATGCTCATCCATGTTATAGTGTGCAATAATAGTTTGTTCCTTTATGCTTTAGTGTTTAGGTATGTAAATATTCCATAATTTGTTTTTCTGGAGTTGATGTGCATTTAGATTTATTCCAGTTTAGAGGCTATGAATAATGCTGCTATGAACACTATTGTATATATCTTTCATTTTTAAAACATTTAACTGATACATAAGAACAAATTTGTACATCTGAATGGAGTAGCATATAATGTGTCAATATAGGTATACACTGAAAATGTTTAAATTACATTAATTATGTTCATGTCTTCAAATGTTTTTCATTTTTTTAAAGAGAGAGTGAGAGAGGAGGGAGAGAGAGAGAAAGAGAGAGAGAGAGAGAGAGAATTTTTAATATTTATTTTTTCTTAGTTCTCGGCGGACACAACATCTTTGTTGGTATGTGGTGCTGAGGATCGAACCCGGGCCGCACGCATGCCAGGTGAGCACGCTACTGCTTGAGCCACATCCCCAGCCCTGTTTTTCATTTTTTATGGTGAAAACTTTCAAAATTTTTTTTAGCTTTCTGAAATGTACAGTATATTGTTATTATCTATAGCCATCCTACTCTACAATAACACACCAACATTTCTTGCTTCTAAAAGAATATTAGTACCCATTGATCAACCTTACTCCATCCCCTCTTTTTCCCCCCAGGATTTGAACTCTGAACTCTGAACTCTGGTTACCACCATTATACTGTCAAGTTCTACAACATCAGAATATTAATTTTTTAATAGACAGCATTATTTTATTTGTTTATTTTTACGTAGTGCTAAGGATCATTACATGCTAGATAAGCACTCTGCCACTAAGCTACAGCCCCAAGATCAATATGTTTAGATTCCATATGTGAGTGAGGTCATGTGGTACTTGTCTTTCTGTGTCTGGCTTAACAAATGACAAGATTATGTTGTTTTATGGCTGAATGATATTCCATTATGTATATACCACATTTTTAAAAATCCATTCATCTGTTGTTTCCATTTCTTAGTGCAGCAATGAAGGTGGTAGTGCAGAAGTCTCTTCAGCATGCTGAATTTATTTATTTGGATATAGTCCCAGTAGTAGGATTGCTGGATTGTATGACAGTCATTCTTTTAATTTTTTTTTTGAGGAATCTTCATACTGTTTTAACAATGACTGAAATAATTTACATTCCCACCAACAGTGTTCAAGGATCCTTTTTCTCCACATCTATGTCAGTACTTGTGACCTTCAGTCATTTTGAGTACAGTCATTTTTAAGCAAGATAGGTGATAAATGTATTGTGGGTTTTGATTTGCACTTCTCATAATTAGTAGTGTGGAATATTTGATAGTACCTGTTGGTCTACTGTATATCCTTTTTTTGAGAAATGTCTATATAGATATATTTCTAATTTCTTTTTTGGAGTTCCTTATAGATTCTGGATATCAACCCCTTGTCAGTTATATACTTTACAAATATTTTCTCCCATTTGTTAAGTTGACATTACACTTTGTTGAATGTTTCCTTTGTTGTTATTCTTTGTAGTTGGATAAAATACTATTTTTTTCTATTTTTGCTGTCATTTCATGTGCTTTTAGATCTTGTCCAATAAACGCTCACCCCTTCCAACATCCTGAAGCATTTCCTCCTATGTTTTCTAGTTTCAGATCTTACATTTAAGTCATTAGTCCACTTGTACTTGATTTTTTAATTTTAATTTTAATTTGTTATATATGACAACAGGATGCATTACAATTCATATTACACATATAGAGCACAATTTTTCATATCTCTGGTTGTACACAAAGTAGAGTCACATCCTTTGTGTCTTCATACATGTACTTAGGGTAATGATGATCATCCTATTCCTCCATTTTTCCTACCCCTATGTCCCCTTTCTTCCCCTCCCTCCCCTTTTACCCTTTGCCCTATCTAGGGTTCATTTTATCCTTCCACACACACCTCACAGCATATTATGGATCAGCATCCTTAAATCAGAGAAATCATTTGGCATTTGGTTTTTGGGGGGTTGGCTAATTTCACTTAGCATTAGATTCTCCAGCTCCATCCATTTACCTGCAGATGCCATGATTTTATTCTCTTTTAATGCTGAGTAATATTCCATTGTGTATATATATCACATTTTCTTTATCCATTCATCTACTGAAGGGCATCTAGGTTGCTTCCACAGTTTAACTATTGTAGATTGTTCTGCTATAAACATTGATGTGGCTGTGTCCCTGTAGTAGGCTGTTTTTAAGTCCTTTGGGTATAGACCGAGGAGTGAGATAGCAGGATAAAATGGTAGTTCCATTCCCAGTTTTCCAAGGATTGTATTTGATTTTTTAACTTGTGAGAGATGGAGTCTAGTTTTATTCATTTGCATGAGGATAGCAAATTTTCACAGGACCATTTATTGAAAAAACTGTCCTTTCTTCATCACTATTCTTAATACCTTCATTGAAAGTCAGTTTACTATAGATGTGTGGATTCACTTCTAAAGCCTCAGTTCTCTTCTATTTGAGTGTGTATCTGTTTTTATGTCAGTATAAACATTTATGTAAGTATAAACATGTATTTTTTAAGTGTAACTATGCATTTTTAATTTGTTCTAGTTGGTTATATATGACAATAGAATGCATTTTGATGCATCATACATAAATGAAGTATAATTTCTCATTCTTCTGGTTGTACGTGGTGTAGAATCACACTAGTCATGTAGTCAAATATGTACATAGGGTAATAATGTCATATTCATTCTAGTATACTTCTACCCCCATGCCTCTCCCTTCCCTTCACTCCCCACTATCTAATTATTCCCTAACCCCTGCCCCATTGTAAATCAGCATTCACATATCAAAGAGAACATTCAGCCTTTTGTTTTTGGGGATTGGTTTATTTCACTTAGCATGGTGGTCTCCAGCTCCATCCTTTACCAGCAAATGGCATAATTTCAACCTGTCTTAATGACACATAGTATAATGCCATCCTTCTAGCTCAAGATGGCTTTGGCTAGTTAGCATGTTTTGTGGTTATCTGTTAACTTTAGTGTTGTTTTTTTCCTAGCTCTGTGAGAATGTCATTGGTGTTTTGATAGAGTTTACATTGAATCCATAGATTGCTTTGTACTGGTAATATGGATATTTTAACAATATAGATTCTTCTATTTGATGAAAACAAGATTAACTTTCTACTTTTTTTCACCTTTCATTTCTTTCATTAGTATTTCATAATTTTTATCATAGAGATGTATTACTTCTTTGGCTAAATTTATTCATAGATTTTTTATAGCTATTTTAAATAGGATACTCTCTTGATTTCTATCTCCAGATAATTGGCTATTGGCATATAGTAACATTAATGATTTTTATATGTTGGTTTTGTATCCTGCAACTCTTCTGAATTCATTTATTCTAGTGATGTTTTGGTGATTTGGGGATATTTTCTATATATGAGATCACATCATCTGCAAAGAGTAAAAATTTGATTTCTTTCTCTTGCCTGATATCTTGGGCAAAGACTTCCAGAACTATGTTAAATGAACAGGCCATCCTTATGTTCTTCCAGATCTTAAAGCAAAACCATTTAGCTTTTTCACATTCAGTATAATATTATATTTTGGCTTATTATAAATGTTGAGGTACATTCCTTGTATGTTCAGCATTTGTATGAAGGCATGTTGAAATTTTGTATATCTCTTCTTGAATCTATTGAAATGGCCATATGGGTTTGGGCCTTCATACACACATTGAGCTTTCCTTGCATCTGCCCTGGAAAATAATCTTTTTAATGCGTTCTTGTATAGGATTTGCTTTTATTTTGTTGAGAATTTTGTGTGCATGCCTATATTTTTAATTTTTCCTTTATCCTTATCTTGGTTATTGTATCAAGGTAATGCTGGCCTCATAGAATATATTTGGAGGAAATCTTTCCTTTTTGATTTTTTGTAAGTTAAAGAGAATTTGTATTAATTTTTATTTAAATATTTAGGAAGCTTTTTATTACTTAATTAGTCTTAGTGTGATGGATTTTCCTAGGAATTTGTTCTAGATTACCAGATTTGTTTGGTATATAGTTGTTCATAATAAATCTCAAAGGATCTTTAGTATTTCTGTGTTGTCAGCTAATGTTTCCCTTTATATCCCTGACTTCATTTGAGTATTCTCTTCGTCTCACTAACAATTTCTGTATTTTGTCTTTTTCAAAGAAGTAGCTCTTTCTTTTGTGAATTTTTTGTAATGTATTTTATTCTCTACTTCATTTATTTCTGTTTCTTACTCCTTCTAAATTTGGGTTTGCTTTGTTCCTGTTTTTCTAATTCCTTGAGATGCAGCAGCAGGTTATTTGAGATCTTTTTCCCTTTTTGATGTTGGCTACTGGTTGCTAAAATCTTCCTTGTTTCTACTGCTTTTGATGCATCAGAAAAGTTTTGGCATGTTGTGTCACCATTCTTATTTGATTCAAGAAATTTTTAAATTTTCTTCACTACTTCTTTGATCTATTGGTTGTTCAAAATAAGATATTTAATTCTCATGTGTTTGTATAATTTCCAAGTTTTTTCTTATTGATTTCTCATTTTATTACATTGTGGTTAGAAAGATACTCAATACAAATTCAATTTGTAGAAAAAATTTGTCGGAACTTGTGACCTATATTATGGTCTATCGTATAGAATGTTCCATGTATAGATGAGAAAAAAAATGTGCAGTTTTCATCTGTTGGATGGAATGTTCTGAAGATGTCTGTTTGATCTAGAGTGTAGTCTAACTGTTGTTTCTTTGTTTATTTTCTGCGTGGATAATGTGTCCATTGATGAAGGGGGAGGGTGTTTAAAATCCGTAGCTATTATTGTACTGAAGCCTATCTCTCCCTCTAGGTCTACTAATGTTTGCTTTATATATTCAGTTGTTTTAATATTAGGTGTATGCATATTAAGAACTATTTCCTCTTACTGCATTGACTCTTTTATGATTATAAAATGGGATTTTTGTCTCTTTTTTCTGCTTTTGATTTAAAATCTATTTTATCTGTATGAATATAGCTACTTTGTTTTCTTTGAGATTGCATTTGCACTGCAATATCTTTTCCCTTCGTTTTACTTTCAATCTGTTTGTGTCCTTAGACATGAAGTGAGTATCTTGTAAGTAACATAGATTTAGAGAATACTTTTTCATTTGTCCATTTCCTCTCTGTCTTTTAATTTGATAATTGGATACATTTATATTCAAGGTAATTATTGATACTTAAGGTTTGGCTACAGCTATAGCCATTATGTCACTTGTTTTCCAGTTTTGGTGTAGTTCCTTTCTTTCCCTGTCTCTTAAGCTAGTCCTTTGTGCTTAATTACTCCATTAGTGTGTTTTGAGTCTTTTTTATTTTGGGTTAGTCTATTACAGATTTTTGCATTATAGTTAATAAAAGTTTTACACAAAACATCTTTTGAAATAACAAACACTTGCCATCCATTGCTGTCCACATTTTGAATTTTCAGTGACCTGTTTTACATCATATTAATGTAGTTTTTATTAAATGGTTTTGTTTTGTTGGTCTTCATGTAGAATATCTGAATGGTATATTTACAACATAAGAGTATTCTGAACTTGTGTGTATAATTATCCATACCAGTGAATTTTATACTTTCCCACGTTTTTTCCCCATCAATATATTTTCCCTCCAGTTTGAAGAACTTCTCTTAGGACAGAATTGGTAGAGATATCTACTATCCAATTTAATTGGGAAAGTCGTCTGTCTCTCCTTTTCTAAAAGATAGCTTTACTTGATATAGTATTCATCATTGACATTTTTCCCCTTTAGTACTTTGAAAATCTCATGTGACTCTCTGTTGACCTATGAAACTTCTGCTAAAAAGTTTATTGTCAAGTAAATTGGAATACCCTAATATTTTATAGTTTCCTCTTATATCCTTAAAATCATAATTTTTTCACATTCAAGGGCTTGATTTCGGAAGTTTTGAAGTTTTGAGTAAGTCATATAATCCTTTGACATTCTTAAGACCCTACCAATAACCTTAATATTTGCTATTTTAATACAATCCCAAAGTTCCTGTGAGCTCTCTTCATTCCTCCTCATTGTTGCATCTCTGCCAACTGTGTGTCTTCAAATGGCCTATTTTTAAGCTAGATCATTATTCCCTTTGATATTTTGTGTTGCTTCCATCTCTTTGTTGGATTTTAAATATCTAACAGAGAAACTTTTCTCTGTTTACTTTAAGCTTATTATATTTTCTTAAAATAGCTGTTTTATATCCTCAAAGTTCTCCCATAGTGATTACAACCTTATTTGTTTCAGGAACCTTATTAGGTAAGGTCATGGTTTTCTGAAAGCTCTTAATGATTATTGGCATGTGACATCTTCTGAGCATTGAAGGATTAGGCATTTATTCCAGTCTCTCTAATCTGCCTTTATCCCTGTCTTTCCAGATAATCTAATCATACTTACACTATTTCAGCACATGGATGGCAGCCATGTCCAGACTTGCCATGAATCTTCTGGTGGTTCCTTTGACACTGTTTAAGAACAGGAACACATTCCAAGCCAAGGTTTGTCCCAAATATACTTATGGTGTGTTATTCAAAAGTGCCAGTACAGTATCTAGACAGAGTACCCAACTCCAGTTACTGTGGATCTATTGTGAGTAGATACTGAAGAATTGGGTCTGGGTAGAGTTAATGTGGATTGAACAGGTTGAGGCTCTAATGTCACAACTGTATCCACCAAGCTGAGTCCACAGACTGCCAAGACTAGCACAATACTGGTGTAGGACCTTGGACCATACAGCTAAAGATTTCCTATTACTGAGGTAGACTTCTGACCTGGAAAGGGTACAACCAGTGATGGGTTATACTACCTGTAAGAGAAGATCAAACTGGGGCTTTGTGTTTTCCCCTCATTTTAGAGCTATTCTGGAGGTTCTGACCAGAAGCATGTCTAGGAACCATGAGTGTCTGCCCTGTATTAGTGAAATGTAAATTCCAGGGCAAACTCTTGTGCTTATAACCCTTCAACATTACCACTGTGGGGCCTTCCACCATGCTATGCTAGCCAAGGTTGTTTAAGACCTCAACTTAATTCTCTTTCCTATCCCAAAGCAGGAAGCATACAACCCTTGCCTTCTTCAGTAGGTCTTTTCATTGGTTTTACTAGAAGTGGGTTCTCTGGTCTCTAGCCTGATTTCTTTAGCTCTTGTGAAGGTAGTATGGAGTATAAATAGCTATTCAAATTGATGTGTCTGTGGGGGAAGGATCTTTTACCTTTTCTTTTCTTTTTATTGATTATTTTTAGTTATACTTAGCATTGGGATTCATTTTAACATGATTATAAAGGCATGAAATATAATTTGCTCTAATCCAATCCTCAGTATTTCCCTTTACCTCCCCCCAGTCCTTTCCCTCTACTCTCCTGATCTTTATGCTATTTACTTTTTTAAAAAGTTACTGTTTTGTAGATATATATGATGGTATGATGATAAGATTCACTGTGGCATATTAATATAGGCCCATACAAAAGTTAAATTAGTTTCATTCTACTCTTCTTCCTTTTTCCTGTCCCTTCATCCTCCCACTCAATTTCTTTCATCTAGATAGTCCATAGATCATTCTTCTATTTTGATGAAACCCTCCCCCCCACTGTTTTCCTTTTCTCCCTCCCTCCCCCCTCCCACTGCCTCCTTGCTCTCTCTCTTTTTTGTGAGGGAAAGATCTTAACAATTGTCTTGCTCCACCTTATGTATGTATCTTTGGATGAATGTTTCCATGCACACTATACAGGATTTAAATTTCTCTGTCAGAGTGTACATATATTTAGATTAAGAAGATACTGATAGATTTTCAACTCAATTTTAAAAATATAATTCTCTAACATTAGTAAGTGATGAAGGCTCCAGTTATTCCATATCTTCAACACTCCTTGAAACTGTCAGGTATTTTAGTTTTAGACATTCTATTTTGTTTGTTTGCTTGCTTGTTTGTTTTAGGCATTCTGATTGGCATGGGGGTCTTAATTCCATTTGTTTATAAGTCTTTAAGAATGTATAAATACTACCCTTAAATCATAAATGGATTAAACTAAAATTAAATTCAGTAGGTATAATCCATCTTTGCAGACCTCAAGCACTCTTCTTTCTTGAGAGATTTAGTATATTTTGTGAAAAGTTTGCATAGTTTATCTTAATAATGGTTTACTGATTTTAATAGACATTTTATAACCTCCATTATCCCTAATTTAAGAATCAAATGAAACGTTTTCTACATTTCCATTCCACTGAATAGGTTATATCATAATCAAATCATTGAAAGAAACAGTTTAAATTAATAGCACATGCTGTGTCTCTATCACAAACTTTGGCTAACAAAGTTTATTTTCTTTTCTCTGGAAAGAGTTGAGTCATTATGCTGCAACTAATGGGAAATTAATAGATTTTTAAAGTTCTACAAGCAATGAAGATCTTATTTCACAGCATTATTCTTAATTATAGAATTTTGTGGTTTATTTCCTTCAGTGTTGATCTCTACAACAAGGGTATAATTTTAAATGGATATGAACCTTTTGTTAAAAAAATGGAAAATTTAGCTTGTTCCTAATTTTTTTTCAAAAGTTAATCTGGAGTATTTAATACTTAAACATTTCCTGCTAAAGAAATAGTTTATAAAAAATCTAAAATGTCCTGATATTTTACCGCCTTCCTAGCCTCTTAAGAGAAGCAGTGTTTACATAGGTCTAGAAAAGAATCCCCCAAACAGTAGTAGCAATCATCAAATAGTTCTTGATTTGCTTTTATTTCTTCTTATAACAGATTGATAATAAGGTAGACTATTCTGTGCAGTTTTCAAGTGACCTAAGATTAAAATCACTGGAAAAGAGACCCACAGGTTAGAACTCAATAACATGCAATTACCCTTTAAACAAATGAAATAATCCATTAGCCCAAGATGATTGTCTTACCAATCACACAAGTAAATCAGAGGTATAAATGAACAAAAATTATAGAATAATTAGAAAAAAATATTAACAAAATGACAGAAGAATATTCATACCTATCAGTAATAATCTTGAATGTGGACTAAGATTAGCAAGCAAGATACATAGACATAGATATATCCAAATGGATAACATACAAGACCAAACTATATGCTGCATAAAGATAAATTTACACTGAAATATTGTAGATATATCATGCTAAAGAAATCAAAAGCAAGCAGGAGTAGCAATACTCAGATACAGCAGACTTTAAATCAAAAAGTATAATAAAAAAGACAAGGTCATTTTTTTATTCATAAAAGGATGAATTTAGCAAGAGGATATAACAATTATAGGTGTATATGTACCCAACATGGAACCAAACATATTTATAAAGCACATGCTATTATATCTAAAGGGACAGATAGACTCTAATATAATGATAGATGGGGACTTGAACACCCTACTTGCCTCAATGGACAGATCATCCATATATGAAATTTTAAAAAATCAGACTTGAACCATAATATGTAGCAGAACAATCTCACAGAAATTTCTAGAACATCTGGAAAATGGCAGCAAAGTATTCATTATTCTCATCAGTATGTGGAACATATTAAGAGCACAATGAGACTAGATCCTTTCCTCTCACTGTGTACAAAAAATGCAAAATGTGTCAAATACCCAAATTTAAAATCTGAAACTATGGAATTACTACAAAAATGAAGGAGGAATGGTGTGGGGATTTTTTTAGATAGAATCTTAAAGGCAACACAAATAAAAATAGACAAGTGGAGTTATGCCAAACTAAGAAGCTTCTTCACAGCAAAAGAAAAATCAACAGAAAATTAAGAGATAACCTACAGAATGAGAGAAAACATTGCAAATTATTCATCTGACAAGGGATTAATATCCAGAATATTTAAGGAACTCAAAAAGTGTAACTCTGAAAAGAAATGAAATTAAAAATGGGCTGAAGAACTAAACAGACATTTCTCAAAAACATACCAATGATGAACAAGTATATGAAAAAAATGCTCAGCATCACTTATCATCATGGAAGTGCAAATCAAAGCAATAATACAATGTCATCTCCCCCAGTCAGAATAGACATCATCATAAAGAAAATATAAAGAAAAATGCTTACAAGGATACAGATAAAGGGGAACTCAACAGTATAAACACTGTGGGTAGAAATGCAAATTAGTACAGCCATTATAAAAAAAATATTATGGAGGTTCCTAAAAATAAATAATAGTTTAAAAATTAATTAAACTGAAAGTGGAATTACTATATGATCTAACACTACTGGGTGTATACCCAAAGGAGAATAATCACATACCAAGAAAATACTTATACCTATTTATTTATTTGATTTTGTAGTGCTGGGGCCTCATGCAGACTAGGCATAGCATTCTACCACTCAGCCACATCCCAAGCCAAACTCCTGTACTAATGTGGCACCATTCACAAGAGTTAAAATGTGGAATTAACCTAGAAGCCTGCCATTAGATGGATTAATTCCAAGGTAGATGTACACCATGGAATATTATTCAGCCAAGCAAATAATGATATCCTATCATTTGCAGAAACAGATGAAACTGGTGGTCATTATATTAAGTAAAATAAGCCAGATGCAGAAGTACAAGTAGTATATATTCTCTTTCATTTGTGGAGACTAAGGCAGTCTTGTGGAACAATACAATGGTCACTGGAGCCTGGAAAAATGCAGGATTGGGGAAAGGAGATGGGAAGAATTTCAGTAAGGGGTACCAACACACAGTTAAAGAGGAGGAATTAGTTCTGATTAGCAATCTATATTTCAAAATGACTGGAAGAGTACAAAACTCCCAGCACATAAAAATCATTAATGCTTAAAAAGATATAAATGCTTATAACCCTTATTTGATTAATTACCATTGTGTACATGTATCAAAGTAACATAATGTGTCCCATAAATATGTACAAATATTGTTGAGAGCCACAGCCAAAGGGGCCCCAGCAAACTTCCAGCTGCCGGCTGATGATTGGCTCACAGTGGCCCCAGCAACATCTAGCTGATTGGCTCCTCTGCGGTGATGTTCATTGGGCTGTTTCCCTGCCCTTCAGACTGCCAGCTGATGATTGGCTCACAGTGGCCCCAGCAACATCTAGCTGATTGGCTCCTCCACAGAGCTGCTCATTGGGCTGTTTCCCTGCCCTTTCAGACCACGGAGCTGCTCATTGGGGGACTTCTTTGGCTCCGCCCACGAGACCCAGCCAATCGGCCTCAAGAGCAGGAGGATTGTGGGAGGTGGAGAGGTTTGTGTGGGGGAGAGGCTTGTGGAAGCCTGTGGTGACAGTTGGGCTCTGAGGGTTTTTTCCTGTCTGAAGGGCAGGGAAACAGCCCAATGAACATCACCGCAGAGGAGCCAATCAGCTAGATGTTGCTGGGGCCACTGTGAGCCAATCATCAGCCGGCAGCTGGAAGTTTGCTGGCAGCTGGAAGTTTGCTGGGGCCCCTTTGGCTGTGGCTCTCAACATCATATTATGTCTCAATAAAGAAATTTTAAAATAATAAATAAAATTTGACATGATTTTTTTAAAAAGTAGATAACATTTAATTTGTTCATAGATGATCAACAATAAATTTAGTATGAAATACATGAAAAAAAACTATGTTCAAAAGAGGAATTTATTTTCTCCTCAGTATTTTACCTTTTTTTCTGAGATACTGGGAATCAAATCTAGGGCCTCACACATACTAATCAAACACTTTATCACTGTACTATATCACTAACTGTCAGTATTTTATTAGGAAGTGTTATGGACAGAAAAAATTGAAAGAACTTTTAGGAATACCATATACCCACCACTTAAATTTAAAAACTTATCATTAGCTTTCAGATGGCATTTGTGATAACAATGAATATAGTTGTACTTTCATCCTGTAAATTGTGGCTATATTATGTAACCATTTCTTTCTTACATTCCCCACATAACTCAGAAAAGAATATATAAAGGCTATGGGCTGAAGCATCACTGCAAAATACATTCTTTATTGAGATTTTTAAAGAGAAATTTAAATTATAAAAATAAATTGGGCAACTAAACCTCATATACGTGAGATGAGCAAGTACATAGTTGGGAAAGAATGGTTTCATTCACTGTCTGTCCTTGGTATAGTTAAAAGAAATGTTCAGGGCTGGGGTTGTGGCTCAGCGGTAGAGCACTCACCTCTCACGTGTGAGACCCTCGGTTTGATCCACAGTACCACATAAAAATAAATCAAAAAAATACAGATTTAAAAAGAGGCTTAACAAAAAAAAAGAAATGTCCAAATAAACAAACCTAGAGATAATAATTTTCATGTGGGGGAGAGAAGATCCTCTTTCATGAAGTTTAACTAGGCTAGGCCTGTTAGCTCTGACCTTCTCCCTAAACTTAGCATTTCAGTCTTGGACTGAAATTTAGGGGTACTGTGATGAAGGGAAAGAAGTGACTTACATTTCAGAACTTACCATTCCATTTAATACACATTATCTAATAATAATGACCCATGTATATAAGGCAAAGTGATGAGTTTGTAAAGTTAGGGCTGTACAATTGTGCTGAACCTCGCAGTATTCTATGCATCTCTTCCATGCTATGTAATTGGAGTACAACAAACATGCATTTAACTTTAACTCGTACTCTAATATATGCACTCAGGACAACTTGGAAGAATGGAGCAATAAGAAAGAAAACAATTAAGATAGTGATAATGATTCTGTTATTTACTCCATTCTGCTAACTGAATCACAAAATGAGGGCCAAATAGGAACTATAAATCTGTTCTTCCTTTAATATAACTCATCTCTGAATTCTAATACTTATATAAGCTTTTTGTTGTTATGAAAGCAATTCCAATGTTTAATTATACATTTTTTCACACAGTATGATCTTTAAATATAAGCTAACTATTTAATCTATTGAACTGAAGAAAGCAAACTCTTCTAAAACTTGAAGCAAAGCTGTGAGATGGGATGTCCAGAGAATACCCACCTGCACAATCTAAGAATTATCAAAAGTAATTTTTACTTCAAATGATAACCTGTACACTGACTTTAAGATCTAACTCTCATGTAAAATTGATTTCAGTCCCCTGAGATGAGAATGAAATGTCCATGTCCCAAATGAATTATGAAATCTCTAGCTTGTCATGAAGAAATAAGGTTTTCTAAATTTTTGAATGAATTAATATTTACCAAATGCTATTGCTAATACATGAATCATACCTTTACTGTTTGCCATCTGCAAAATAATTTTCAGTGCTTATTTGCCTAATTTTCTTATCTCCCTTTCTAGATAGTAAGATGCTGGATATTTTGCTCATTTTGCATCCCTCAGAATTAGCAGATCTCATAATACAATCTTGCAAATTAATAAAGTATAATAAATGTAAACAGATACTTGCATATTTGGGGATATGCATATTATGCATTTAAATTATTCCAATTTAAAATCGTCAGACAAAATATCTTACTTTAAAAATAAAAGAAGAAAAGCAGTGTGATCTGATAGCCACGGCACATAGGAAGATGTAATCTAATGACAAACATTTTCTTATTTCACACACTGAGTATTTAGTGAGAAGGCTATTACTGGGGATTGAACCCAGCGCACTTTGCCACTGAGGTATATCCCCAACCCTTTTTACTTTTTGAGACAGGGTCTCGCTAATTTGCTAAAGTTGGCCTAAAACTTGTGATCCTCCTGCCTCAGCCCCACAAAATCAGTGGGGTTACAGACCTGCTCCACTGCCTGTCTGATGCATTTAATTTTAGGGATTGACTTGGAAAAATTTAGAACTAAAGTACTACATTATTCTATATTACTGACATTTATTGACTACACAAAATATCTGATGATGCAGATGATATTCTTCTGTTTTATAGATTAAAAATTTCACTATGTGAATCTCCTAATGTCACACACAGCTAGAATCAGTGCTGGAATTTGAACCCAGGGAGGATGACTCCAGAGTATGTACATATTACAGTACTTGGTGAAGGTATATGACACTAAAAACATGTACCTACACAAACGTTTTCCCTTTTTGCTCTATTGGGAGTGAGAATTCTTGTATGAACAAATTGGATTCTGAATATCACCTATCAAGAAATGTATTCCCAAAGCAATGTAATTGAATGTGAAATAATAATAGAAAAAGAAAAACCTTGGGAAGCATTTTTGAATCTAACACTACCTGAGAAAATAATGCAGTAATCAGCAAAATATGTCCCTTGGATCAATTCTAGGTTGCAGAAGCAGCTTATAAGAAAAGGAATAATTCCCCAGTACTAAAAATTCTTCAATAAAAATTTTATGAGTAAAAAGCAAAAGCATTATTTATAAATGTTTTCATTGAAGTCCAAATAAAGATCTAAGCATGATGATAATCTAAAATTTATCATTAATATTTCAAGTATGGAATTTCTTCTTGAGTTCATATTCTAACTACAGTTTATCTTGACACATCATTATTGTGGTTTAGCATCCTTTGGACTGGCAAAGACAGAATGGATACAGGGTGTATCTTGCCAATTACTTATGAAAGGTCTGATCATTTTGTTTCCCTTACATCTGGAAATAGGTGTGTTTTTTCACTTTTCTATTTGTTTATTTATTTATTTATTTATTTTTTATTGGTCGTTCATAACATTACATAGTTCTTAATACATCATATTACATGGTTTGATTCAAGTGGATTATGAACTCCCGCTTTTACCCCGTATACAAATTGCTGTATCACATCAGTTACCCTTCCATTGATTGACATATTGCCTTTCTAGTGTCTGATGTATTCTGCTGTCTGTCCTATTGTCTACTATCCCCCCTCCCCTCCCCTCCCCTCCCCTCCCCTCCCCTTTTCTCTCTCTACCCCTTCTACTGTAAATCATGTCTTCCATTTGTATTCTCTTGACTTACCCCTCCTTACCTCTTATACACTATGGAGTATTACTCTGCATTAAAAAATGACAAAATTATAGAATTTGGAGGGAAATGGATGGCATTAGAGCAGATTATGCTAAGTGAAGCTAGTCAATCTTTAAAAAACAAATACCAAATGACTCCTTTGATATAAGGGGTGTAAACAAGGACAGGGTAGGGACGAAGAGCTTGAGAAGAATATTTACAGTAAACAGGGATGAGAGGTGGGAGGGAAAGGGAGTGAGAAGGGAAATTGCATGGAAATGGAAGGCGATCCTCAGGGTTATACAAAATGTCTATTTGTTTATTTGAATTCACATTTTCTAGTGCCCATTCTAATTCAAAACAGTCATGTCTATTTCCCATTTGCTCCCTTTTTTGGACCTGTTTTTTTCCCTCTTCTCTGCTGTCATTCCTTTCCTATGATTAAGAACTTACAACTACTCAATAAGTATTTGTGAATAAATACAAGCAAAAATCTCCAAATCCCAAACCACTTAGCATGTGGATTTTATAGCTTTCAAACATGATACATGCGTATTTTCTAATGAATCATATTGACATAGAAAGGACAAATTCAATACAGTGAATCTTCTGGTTTTAGTTGAGGCAACTTTAATATAACCCAGAACTTTCAGTGAGTGACACATGACCTTTATTATTTTTTAGCTTTAAAATTAACAGACTTAGCTGGGATCTGGTTCATATTAACTCTGCCAAAACATTCTAAGTCAATTAATTAGGATATGGTTTATTTTCCATAAACTTAAGTTGAATAAAGCATATATTTTTACTTTACTCCTATACTTTCCATCCATTCAGACACCTGACATTTGGTAACTCTGATTTAAACTTTATAAAATTTAAAATTATAACACCATAATTACAATATAAACTTAAAGTTTATTAAATGCAATCTGAATATTAGGTACCATTAAAGGTATCATTTTAATAGGTTGACTGTTACTTCCACCTCTTGTTGTACAAATTTTGTGTGCCTGAAATAACCAATCACCTATTATCAGCAAAGACACACACTTTAAACAGGAGCATTCACCATTAAAATATTCAAGCTTCAAAACTTTCAGATGGATGGTTTCCAATTATGAAAAAGAACACAAGGCTTTCATAGGTAGTAAGAAAATCGCCTAACAAAGGATTTTAGTTAATCCTATGTGGGTGGAAATCTGTCAAGAGAAAGAAAAAACATGAGAAAGATGTTGAAGAGAAACTAGGAGCCTTTTTAGTGCTACAGGAAGGAGAAATACAGTAGCTTTCAAAAATACAATACAAACAATTTTGTAACACTAGATTATAGAGAAAATAGGCTATATGCTGTCATCAAAAAGCTAATTTAAAAACACCTTTTTAACACTTTCCATGTGATTTGGTTAGTAAAATTTAAGACCCAGGAACTGGAGTATAACTTTTTTTTTCAGATGCAAATGGGAAAAATACTTTGCAATAACATTGAAGCCATTACTCAAAAAGTGATCTGGAACAGATATTACTAATATAGCATATTGGCTGAGATGAGAGTCTTGGGTAGGACTGTCTGGATTTGATCTTGGTTTGTTTACATTTGCCTGCATAATCATGCTACCTTTTAGTTCTCAGTGTTCATCTTTAAGTAATACCAAATTAATAGACTTCTCTATAATGAATAATAAATTCTATGCGAAGTTCAGGGAGAGTGTATATGCTATGGCACAACTGTAATGTGAGTTTGAAATAGCAGCAATACTCTTAAGACAGAAACAGAATCCAATCTGATGCTATATTTACAAAGTCTTATAGAATAATTCAAAGCAGGAGATAAAATACATAGATCATCAGCATTTCATTGGGGAGTCCAGCACCTGTCCGAGTACACAGATTCTCTTCCTCTGTCACTTTTCCAAGGTATGAGCACCAAGGTGCCAATGGGATTCTTTGACAAATAGAAGCCACCATTTTCACACTGTCCTAGTCACACAGGTCAGTCTTGCATGCCAAGACGAAGTCCCATCAACACCAGCACAGATTCACATAACAAAATAGGATGACCTAACAGTTTCTATTTATCTTTGGTGTTTCCAAGGAAACATCAGGTCTGCATCAGCCCAAACCTGATGGTAAACATTTATTCAGTTTGTTACATACAAAATGCTCTAAAAAATTACCTGTTAATTGTTCCAATTAGCAAACGAATTGATATGTGATATGAGTTAGTGTGTACTTTCACTATAATGAAGGTTACTGACAATAAAACATGGAAGTGAAGACTACCAGAATTTAAATTGTCCATCAAATATTGAAATACAGGTCGAATGTAGTCAGTGTTGCTGTTTCCCTTATCAATATCCATTTTCCCTTTACTCTAGTAAGAATACTCCAATTTTTTATTAGAAGGTCCATTCTCTCCTCAATTTCACTTTTTTATTTTTTGGTTGTAGATGGACACAACACCTTATTTTATTTATTTATTTAGTTTTAGCTTGTTATAGTTAAAGCTTCATCCCAGGGTTTCATAAACTGACTTCTAGACCACTCACATATAATCGAACCAAGCCTTTATTGAAGCACACCAGTGGCAACTGACCAGAACATAAAGCTGTTCCCCTGATCAGCCCCGAAAAAATGCAAGGGTGTTCCTTATAAGCCTAAAAACTGCAAAAGGGATGTTCGGGGGGTCTAGCCAATGCAAGCAAGCCAGGTTACAGAAGCAGGAGAGTACAGTCAATCGATGGGAAGCCTAACTATTCACAGTTAGCCCAATCACCCCAGTTAAAGAAACAGAGCCCCGTTACCCTAGTTACAGAAACAATGCCCGTGTTCTTAAAGGTTTCTATAGCAAAAGGAAAAGGACATCTTGCCCCAGTCATGACCCTTCTACTTGGCATGGTTGTTTTACAGAATGGAGTCACAAAACAAAATGGAGTCACATTTGCTTTTACTATCATAGCTAGTGCTGAGTATTGAACCTAGTGCCTCACATGTGCTAGGCAAGTGCTCTACCACTGAGCTACAGCCCTAGCCTTAGTTTCACTTTTGATGGGAATGAATGTAAATAGTGTAGCCAGTATGGAAAACAATATGAAGCTTCCTCCAAAAATTAAAACTAGAAATGAGATATATATCCAGCAACCTCACTTCTGGGTATTAATACAAAAAATTGAAATCAGGATCTCAAAGAGATATTAGAACTTTCATATTATTGCAGTGCTATTAACAGTAGTCAAAATGTGAACAACATAAATGTTCATTGGGGGATAAAAAGATCAAAAAATATGGCACACACATACAATAGAATATTATCCAAAATATAAAGAAGGAAATCCTTCCATATGCAACAACATGTATGATCCTTGAAGGCATTTTATTAGGTAAAATAAAATAGTCACAGAAAAGCAAATACTGCATGATTCTACTTATAGAGGTATCTATGGAAGCAGATAATAAATTCTGTTTGATTGGGAGTTTGAGAAAGGGGGCAATGGGGAATTTTTAATCAATGGATATAAAATTATATTATGCAAGATAAGTTCTAGAGTTCTGCTATACAATACTGTGCCTATAGAAAAAAATACTATATTGTTCACTTTAAAAATCTTTTAGATGCTAGAGTAGATCTCATGTTGTGTCTTATCACAATAAATTTTTATAAAAACAGTAACAGTATAATAAAAACAGTGATTATACTTTAAAAACTAGCAGGAAATGGGACAATTTCTCTTATTGTTAAGGACAGTCTTATTAGTTGGCCTTTCTTTTGTAGCATTAGCTATTCACATGGAAAAGTACCAAAATTCAAAAAAAACCAACATAATACATACCAATAAATTGCATCTTATATCATTGATTAATAGAAAAATATGAGACACAAATACTAGAGAGAAATTCAAATTTGATTTAAATGGATGAGATATAGCTCAGTGGTAGAGTTCTTGCCCAGCATATATGAGTCTCTGAGTTCCATGATCCATGGCTATTACCACACAACCAAATATCAAAATTAAAAAAAAAAACTTGATTTAATACATGTAAACATTATAGAGTTACATGACTTATTCTGGTCAGAGCTTTCCTATAATTTAGGTAATATGAAGACTTTAATATTCAAAGTGTCAATATATAAAATATCCTTAATAATGGAAGAACATTAAAAGTTGAATATATTAATAATTTGCTTTCTTAAGCTATTCTTTAATAGTCTATTTGAATTTATTCACAATTTTCTATATGTTAACAAGCTTATAGTATTTAATGAATGCTTACTATAAATATGTTGAGTAGTTTCACATTTTCTGATTTATTATCAGAGTTCCCTCACACTCCAGCATCAAATAGCCTCATATTAAAGGTTAAAAAATCTAGATTTCTATGTATCTTAATCCAATATACTTATAAAGGACCTCCACTTAACAGCAAAAATCAATTTCATCTAGGAATGTGTGGTGTTAACTTATGTGTTGACATAAGTGCCTATGGTTGCTAGGTACCATCATATCCATAGGCAATGGCTATATGATTGGAAACTATTTCTAGTTAATACTATTACTCCTCCAGATATCCAGAGACATATCAGTCTTTTCTGATCATCCTCTGGGTGCCAGAATTTCCTACTTGTATTAGGGCAGACATCTAGAATTGTCATTGAGCACTGAAAGTGAAACATTGATACATTTATGTTGGCAGAACTGTTCAGGGTGGTGCAGTAAAGTGATGTAGTAAACACTAAAATCTGTGGGTGGGCCTGTTATGGCATGTGCTTATCCACTGTTATTGGCATACTCTATAAAGTTGAAACATCTGATAAAACATTGCCTTTCCTCCTGCATTGATGGGTTCCATTTAACCGGTTGTTTTTATCTTTGTTCATGCAGATTTTCACAAAGGTAACTGAGAGCCATGAATCATCAGTGAATTAGAGAGCCATCAGGTTAATGCTGTTTTGGTGTACTGCCAAAGCAATGGCTCTACTTCCCTATATTTGATCCTACATTTTAACCAGAAAACATTTATGAAATATATCAGAGATGTTCTGTTTGCCTGGAACCAAACTTGGTACTGTTTTCACCATAGAGATAATACAACACAGAAGCAATATGTCATTAGCTCTAACCTGGCCACTTCTAAAAGTCACCATATTAGAGAAGAATCTCAGCTTACCTTTGTAACTAAACGTAAAGTTAAAGATAAAAGAAAAATAAGGGGTCATTTGTCTTGTTAAGAAAATTAAAGCTTTAAATATTTTAAATGCCTGTATTTTTTAGAAAACTGAAGCTAGCAAGAGTAACAAAATGAACATCATGGATCTAGAGTGCTTGTCCAAGGATCTTCATCTTTAATATTTATGCTCATTAAGATTTGATAAAAAAAAGAACTAATTGACACAGTTGTCATTGACCTTTGCATTATATTAGAATCATCTAGGGGAGGAGGATAAACAAGCATTGTTTCCTGGATCACAGCCCCGAAGAGTTTGATGTAGTTGGTTTGGTATATGGTCTTAATGCTCCATAGGTGATTTTAATGTGCAGTTAAGACTGAGAACCACTGTGGCCAGGGTAATATTAAGTTGATTAGTGAAAGACATTTATAAAAGCATTTTAATGGCCATTTCTCATTTTAAGTAAAAACGTGAAGAAAGTGTTTGTTGGTATAGCAAAAGCAACTGGGGAAGCTTTAAGAGAAATAATAGCAAATATGAAAACTTGAATGCAAGCCTAAGATAGAAGCTCTTTAAAATAATCAGGTTTGGAAAAACAGGGCATTGTGATCATGGCAGGACAACAAAATAGGAACTTTTAGGTAAAGGTGAATGAAGAATGGGAAATAGAATTCAGCTTGAGAGTCAATTGAGAGCCACCACAGGACTCACAAATGGTAGTGGCATGATTGAAACCCTTCTTGAAAATAAAAACATCACTAATAGCATAGCAAGGTGGTCAATCAAAGGTGTCTTTAAAAGAACCATCTCCAGGAGCTATATTTCCTTGTTTTCTGCCTAACAGGAATTTTAAGTCACAAATGAAGTAATTGTACTCACCATAAGGAAACTGCATGTGGGATCATCAAACTATCTAATATCTGACAGCACAAGTTTGCTATGTTTGTTGAGCTAGGCTAGATCACAATTTTTAGTCTATGATGAAAAGTTGGTGTAAATAAAGATTTAGATTTAAAGGTGTCTTCATTTCATTTATTATTTGACCTGCAAACAAGCAGCACAAAGGATCAATGTGAATGAACTGGATGCCTCAGTTGTTGCTCAGAGAAGCAATGATGTCTGAAGTTGGGAGATTGCTAGAGTCATCATAAAGAATTCATCATTTGAGAAGAGCTAAGAAGCATGGGCTTACTGCAATTTAAAATATTTTATTTAGGCTTTTTCTTAGGTCAGCATTCAAGGATCCCCCTCAAGATAAAAGAACATTGTTGTACCACCACAGTAACATACTTCCTTGATCTATTTCATATTCTGTTTTGAGATAGCAGAAGGCCTGAAGATCACTGACTATACCTGGCAATCACCAAATTAGGGATATCCTTGTCTCAACCACTGGCTTGTTTTGGTGGCCAAATAGATTCAATAAAAACAGGCTCCACTTAAGAACTGGCAAGTGACAGGATAGTCAGTTGAGGCCATTCAATTTAAGTGCATATGCTTCAACTCTAAATATATTAAACTAAAAGAAATCAACTTGGAATCAATGAAACAAATGATTTGAGGAGAACCCCAAAATTAATTTCAAAATTATGTGAAAGATGTGTTAAATTGCTAAATATAGAACTTACATAATTTCTTATAGCAAATTTCCTATAATTGTTATCAGGCCCTGTCTTGTTTTCAATATTTATTTCCCCCTTTTCCAACATATGGGAGAATTTGCTTCCTGTATGATGCTTCAGATTTTAAGACCTATTATGACCTTTTGGGGTCAGGTTCCTCAATCCATGATCCTTAAAAAGCTATATTTGGAGGTTCTTCTCCAAATATGTGATTTTTTAGTCTTACTGGAGAAATGTTGAATCAGAATAGCTTGGGAGTAGATCCTATGAATCTACCTTTGTATATAGTAAACTAGAATGAAAATTTGAAAACCACTGCTTTTGTAACTTGGAAACTCGTGCTTCCCCAAAATCAGGGAGCTGTATACTTAGCAGGTATAATATCCTGGCAGCCTGAAACCAGATGGGGTACCAGCATTTGGATATTGATTTCTGAGGACTACAGGAATCACTCTTTCACTTGACACAAATAACTTCTGGTCCTAATAGCCACTTTTGTTCCCTTCCAAGTTTTAGGGTCACTTTCTCAGACTATCACATATTTTAGTTGTCAATAACTCTTTTGCCTAATCCTGAAGCCAAATCTCAGTGATTCCTATGACCTCTGTTTGTACATTATAAGATGCTACCAATTCTTCCTCTGTAGTCTGGGTTAAGAAAATGATAAAATAGTTCTAGGCATTGTGATGATGGTCTCATAAACATTAATGAGATAGAGAAAATTAAGAAGGGCCACAACATCAAATAAGACATATTCATTTGGACAGGTTTATTCAAAAGGGTATACTCAATTAGTACCTTGCATGAAATCCAAACTTGGATGGGTATGAGGAACCAAAATTTAGGAATAGTACTCCAAAGAGTAATG
Source organism: Urocitellus parryii (assembly GCF_045843805.1). NCBI lineage: Eukaryota > Metazoa > Chordata > Mammalia > Rodentia > Sciuridae > Urocitellus > Urocitellus parryii. The sequence goes on from NC_135547.1 coordinate 111,900,128, forward strand.
TAAAATGAAACTGTGTTTATAGTAGCATGTTAAATGAAACTATTTATTTCTTAATTGTGAAGTCAATGGAAGAAACAAGTCAACATTTAATAATCAGGTTTGACAGATTTATAGATAATGAAATCCTAGATAGCAGATCTCCAAGTATTGGTCTTTGGTTTAAGGGAAAAATTTCACACAATTAGAGTGAATTTAAAAGAAAATAACTTTTATTTTTTAGAGAAATCACCAAGTCCAAAACTTAAAATTGGGGAACCTTAATTTTGCATGTGATATGGGGACTTCTCTTAGAACTACTAGAAAAAATGATGAATTATGGGCTTTAGTCTCCTAACTTCCTCTTGTTTTGTTAGATTGGATCTGCAGCAGCCTATCAGAATTATACTTGGAATATTTTTGTTTTTATTTTGTTGTTTATAAATATATATCCAAGAGCTATGCAATCAGAATCTCCAGGCTATGTTTTGGCCCAGATATCTGTGTGTTTTAAAAGTGCACACATGATTTATATGAACTACCAGGTTAAGAGCTATTGATGTAGGAATCAGAATTAGCCTGAACCTGGAAGGGAGGTAGAACAACAGGCAGTTGCCATGAATGTAGACAAGTGGAGAAAGCAACTAGGACAATCTTACCAAACCTTTTGGCAAAGTGCTAGTAAGATAAACCCTTAAACAACATAAAAAGCATTTGATATTTACCCAGTTCCTGGAATTAGAAAATATCAATCAAAAGAGTTTCACTTTGTATTACAAAATTGTAGAGGGTTTAGAACCACTGGTATCTCAGGAAGGGAGAGCCTTTACAGCATTTTTGCCTTTTTTCTGTCCCACAAAATATAGGTCACTTTGACAAACAGAAAATTTTATTTATAACCTATGGACCATTAAACATTTAGCTTGAGTATTCTAAAGAATTTCATACTATTAAAAAAAATCTCTGAAACATCTGAAGAAAGTAATTTTGGCACTTTTCTATCATTCAAAAATTGATAACCAATTCGCTTCTCACCTCCCAGGTATATTATTTTAGATGAGGGAATTTTGGTGACAGCAATTCTTTCACATCTTTCCAGAAAACCCATTACAAACAACCACAGGAAGGAGACCATCATCTCTCTAAAAGTGAGAGTAAACACAAGGCTTAATTTGTTCATGTGAAGTAAACAGTTTAGATTTGAAGGCAGAATCTAAAGTAAAGATTTTATTTCTCCCTGGTCATTTTGATCTCCCCAGTTGAAAGATATTACTGAGATAAGGAAGCATCAAAACCTACCACCAAGTAATCAGAGTTGAAGGAATATAACTTTGTTTGAGAATTATTGTCTTAAATCTTCTTTGGCTCAAAATAGTAAAACTTGTATCTCTGTGGGCTTTCTTCTGGCGTGGCTTGAGATAAGAATTATGCCTATAGGGAATTCAGGAGCCAGATGGTGAAAAGCAAAGATTTGGTTGGTAATTAAGGCAAAGTATATTATATTTCTCCTAAGTTTCAAATGTTAGGTCACTTTATGATTATGTTTATTAGAAACCCAAGATCATTATCACCATGGAAAAAGATAACCAACTCTGAAACCACTTTGAACAGCAGGAGTACCCACCATAACTGGGACTAGAGAGGACATTACATCCCTGAAACCAGGGTGGCTTAAACTGGGAGCTCTGACTGGCTAATTGGTTCAGTATTTACTAAGAGATGCGTGCCTCCTGTGGCTGCCTGCAATAGGATTAGTTGAGTTCTTAAATGCAGTGTCTTTAGAAAAATGAAATTTGTAATTCTGTGAAGTATGATTTCAGAACAGTTATTTCCAATGCTTTACTGGTGCCAAGGAATCCTTACTGTTTGGTGTTTACATTGAAAGTCAATTCTCTCGTTAGAGTACTGTATTTGGTTATCTCTTTAAATGACTATGGCAAACATTATTTTTCTTCACTCAGCTTACTTTCAAAGCTGAAAAGACAGCCTCCCTAAACAGAAGAGTGATAATTTTCTAAAAAATATTGGCTTCAAGTTGCAATATTCTGTCTTTGGAAACACTGAAAATATATACAATGAACAAGCACTTTTATGACAAGAGAACCAACTATTCTTTCCAATCTTCAGACTGACACATTTTCTCTTTATACCAGATTATTCTACACATAGGTAAATATACAAAAGAAAAACATGTAAAAGTCCCTTACAAACTTTTTTTCTGGAAGGGGAAGATGATAATTGCTGGGTCAGGCATTGACCCAACTTGGGTCAACCAGGGACTTTTTCATGGGAATTTGGAAGTCAAACTGAGAGGAGGAATGGCTTAACTTGCTAAACACAGTCATGAGCTATGAGTTATTTCCAATAAACCACCCATCACAATTTTCCTTTAGGAAAACAGGGCAACCTATTTGATTGGAAAAACAAACAACAACAAAAAAAATAAGCAGGTAAGCATAGGATGACAAGATTTGTAAAAGGAATGTGGAGTCCCAAAGGCTTATATTTCTATGCTGGAATATAATCTTATTAGTTTTTGTCACAATTGATTTGAGTGCTCTGTAGTGAATGGATTTTACTTGATGAAAGAGGAAAACCATCAGGAGATTCTTCCAGATTATAGGTGAAGGTATATTGGAATGAAAAAGAAGATAGACAAAATTAACCAAATTTGGAGGTAGAATAGAACTTTTTAATTTGAGGGGAAAAAAGCATGAACAATATTTTCTAGATGTAGTTACTAGAGCAACTGGGTAGATAGTGATGCCTCTGGCTGAATGATAAGAAGACTGTGGCAGGTATCAGGTTGGTCTTTGAATATGTTCTACTAATCAAGAATATATTAAGAGTCATTTAGAAAGAAAAACTGTTAAAATCAGTAAATATTAGATAGGCAGTTTTATATATAAATCTTTTACTAAGGGATAAGTAAGGGCAGAATAAATGGTGTTTGATGTCTTGGAACTGATCTCCATGACTAAGAAGAAAGCATAAATAGGGATGAGAAAAGGGGTTGGACCCATGCCAAAGAACAACCAACCCTACATTTAATGGCTAGCCAGAAGAGAGTCAAAGAAGTTGCCTCATAAGTGAAAAGAAAGTGTTTCAGAAATTTAAAAGATACAATGTTTGGGTGAATTGTTGCTAAGTGAGGAAGAACAGCATATAAATTATTGTTTACTGTGATAATAGAAGTTTCAGTAAAGCAGAGAGGCAGAAAATATTTGATAGAATAGATTTAGGGAAGAATAAAAGGTGGGGAAGTTGAAACAGGGACTATGATATCTGTTTTGGTAATTTTTTTCTATAAAGTGAAAAAATGGGATTATAATGGAGGGAGATGAGTGGTTAATAGGGTAAGGAGATTTTTAACATGGGCAACACCAGAGCGTATCTGTATGTCAACAGAATGCTCTTTTAGGAAAGGACTAAGTTATGATTCTCAGAGTAGGTGGGGCTCAAGCTAAGAAGAATGTCTTTTAGAAAACAAAATGTGAATACAATAAAGAAATCATGTGGAGGGTGTAGAGTGAAGGACAATTAAATTAATGATGATTAGGTATTTATTATAATGAAGGACTCTGGAATCTAAGCTGGGTAAAAAGGAATGTGAATATATGAGGGGTGCAATTGTGGGTACAGAAATAATAGAATGAACTGGAAGGATTGGCTGGGGATGGTCATGGTCATAGTACCAAGTTTGCCTCTATGTTAAGAAATGAGTGGAATAAATAGAAGGTGTCTCAGGATACAAACCAGACAGACATATCCAAGTTTACAATGTCAGGAAGCCTTCCTAGAAAGTGGCATTGATGTTTAAGCTGAGCTCTATATGATGTGAAGGAGATGAGTGGAGAAAATTGGACAGTAATATATTTAGAAAGAAGGCCATAACCTGTTAAATGGAGCATTGGAGCACAAAATTAATTTAGTTGTTCATGTAATAGAAGTTTCAATGTCTTTCCAGGCATTATTTTAGAGGTGAAGAAAACATAGAAATTGCTGATGGAGTACTTGCTTACATGGAGCTTGCAATCCAGTGGGAAAGGGTAATGCTTTTGCTAAAAGAATCAAGCATAGATTTAGAAAGAGGTAAAACCAAAGATGGAGAGATTGAAGGACCCACATCTTGGCAGTCTTTGAATAAATATTTGGGCCTTTGGTTTATAGGCAAAGAGAAACAACCAACTGAAAGCATTTGGACAATAAAGGAACATATCTGTAATAGTCAATGATGAAAACTCTACACAATTCTTGTCAAAGACATTAAAGCAAAGATGGTAAAACATAAAGTAGTTATTTCCTCATGTTCTGGCTACTTACAGAAATGTTCCTGTTGACATTTCTGTTCATTACACGAACACATGCATATTAGTTTCTTTTACAGTTGTAAACACACAATGTATTACCTTCTGTAATTTGCTCTCTTGATATATTGGAATAAATTTTTACATCAACACATATAGGTCTGTCCTATTTATTAAAAGAGTATATGTTAGCTCCTTAAAATATTGTTTCTTAACATATTTAATTTTTCATCTATTATTGGACACACAGGTTGCTTCTAGTTACTTGCTATGTTAATTTCCTAGGGCTTCCATAACAAAGTACCACAAACTAGGTACTTAAAACATCAGCAAAGAGAATTCAGGTTGATTACAAGTCTTAACCATTGTGCATAGTGCATCAAAAAATATGGACATTCCAGTGTCTTTTTTGATATGCTGATATAATTTCTTTTGGTTACATGCCCAGAAAGAAACTAGCTGTATTATATGGTAGATATATTTTAGTTTTTTCAGGAACTTTCATATTGTTCTTCATAGTGACTCTACTAATTTATATTCCCGCCAACATTTTCCCATCAAGGAATAAATGGGTAAAGAAAATGTGGTGTGTGCGTGTATATGTATATATACATACAGATATATGTGTATGTGTATATATATTATGTATAATATATATACACACATATTTTATATTTATATACATACACATGCAGATACCATGGAATATTATTCATCCATAAAAAATTATATCCTATAATTTGCAGCAAACAGATGGAACAGGAGAACATTATGTTAAGTGAAATAAGCCAGGCACAGAAAGACAAATAACATTAACATTATCTCATTCAGATGTGCAATCTAAAATGGTAGGTCACAACCAGGTGCAGTGGTGCATGCCTGTAATCCCAATGGATTTGGAGGCTAAGGCAGGAGGATCACAAATTCAAAGCCAGACCCTATCTCAAAATAAAATTAAAAGGGACTGGGAATGTGGTGGATCACCTAGATGTTGAGAGTAGAATGGTACTTACCAGAGGCTGGGGAGATTAGGTGCAGAGGGGGGAGGAAAGGAAAAGTGGAAAGGTTGATCAATGGGTACTAAGTTACAGTCATAGAGAAGAAAGTAATGTGATTAGATAACAATACTGCATGCTATATATTTCAAAATTGTAAAACCATTGGCTTTTAACACAAAGAATTGTTTAATTTTTAGTTTAAATCCCCAAGAAATCAGTGATTCTTTTAATCACTGTAATTAGATTTTTCATGTCTAGAATTTCATGTGAATAGAACCATATAATACATAGGTTTTTGTGCTGGAGCTGTTTTCATTCAGCAAACTATTTCCAGATTGTCTTAATTTGTTCACTGCTGTGACTAAAATACCTGACAAGAACAATTTTAGAGGAGGAAAATCTTATTTGGAGGCTCACAGTTTCAGATCCTAGATAGGAGGCTCCATTCCTCAGGGCTCTAGGTGAGGCTGGACATAATGGTGGAAGAGTGTGGTGGAGGGGAGTAGCTCACATGATGACCAGGAAGTAGAGAGAGACTAAGCTAAGCTCACCAAACATATACTCCAAAGGCACACCCCCAATGCCTACCTCCTCCAGCCACACCCTGCCACCCTGAAGTTAACACTCAGTTAATCCCTGTCAGGAGATTAATACAGTGATTGGGTTAAGGCTCTCACAACCCAATAATTTCACCTCTAAACATTCTTAATTTGTCTCACACAAGAGCTTTTGGGAAATCTCATATCTAAACCATAATAAGATATATCCATGTTATTGCATGTTATCAGCTATTTCTTTCTGTTAAGTATTATTATATGTTATAGATACATGAGAATTTGTATATTCATTCATATCTTAAAGGTCATTTGAGTTGTTTTCAGATTTTGGCTGTTAGGGCTAAAGATTCTATGAAGAACAGTTAGAGTTTGAATTAAACATTTATGATCAGTTCTTCCAGTTAAATTGGAATGGAATTTCATAGTCATACAGAAAAAAATATTGAGATGTTATTTGCAATTCTGTAATTAATGATAACTCCTCTTGTTTTCTCATAATACCTTAATGCTTAGTCCTTCTGTCGTATTAGTCACTTTTCTTCCCACTATAACTTCATGGATATATTTTCGGTTGTTGAGAGATGTTGCACTTAATTCCAGGCCTGAATTTATGACAGTTAGTATTTAAATGCTAACATAGTATCAGCAGTATTATAATTATTTTATTTATATTATGCCTTAAATTTTCATTATAGCCATAAGAATCCATATATTGTTTTCATTTTAGATAAAATGTAAACTGAAGCAAAATGGTGTTAATTATTTTATCCCCAAACACAAAAGTACTAAGTTGCAGAGCTAGAATTTGAACTCAGTTGGTTTCCCAAGTCTACGTTCTTAATTTTAATGAATTAAACATAGACGAAGGAGTAACATATACCCATTGAAACAAGGTATATTGAAATTCCAAACAAGAAAAAAACTCATATGTGTGCTTTCAGCATAATGAGCAGTATTCATCCAAATGAAGACTTACAATGTCTACTGTTATTTAATATTTACAAATTGTGAATTAAAGTCTATAAATTGAAAGACTAGAAAACAAGGTTAAGTATATTTTAAGACTAAAATTAATATTGTGTATCTTCTTAAAAGCGGATAGTCCCCATACTAGGTAAGGTTATTTATTCAATAAGGTAGAACTTGAATAATCCATCTATAATATACAGATAGATAGATAGATAGATAGATATACACACACACACACACCTAATATTGTTCATGCTTCTATGTGTTATTGTGGCATTGATTAGAAGAGCCTTAGCAACAGTACTTAACTGACCAAAAATTTAAAATCACACATGCCTCTTTTGGTCCATTTTTAGGCTTCTATAACAAAATACCTTAGATTGAGTAATTTATAAAAAAATATAAATTAATTTCTCCCAGTTCTAGTGGCAGGAAAGTCTAAGCCAATGTTCTAATGTTAGAAGGTTTGGTGTCTGATGGGGTTGTGTTCCATGTATGGCTTTTCTTGAAGGATCCTCAAATGGCAGAAAAGGGCAAAGAACCTCTATGAAGCCTATTTACTAAGGGTATTAATTCCATCTATATGGGTGAATCCCTCATAATTTCTCCAAAGGTCCCATGTTAATAGCACTACACTGAGGATTAAATTGCAACATGAATTTTGGAGGGACACAAACATTCAGAGTGTAGCAATGCCATATTAATGGGCTTTCTTTTACTTTTTGCAGTTGTTGTGTATTTGAACTTCTGTTCAATGTGTTCCACAGTTTGCAATTATGTTTTTTTTCCAAACAAAATAGCAACAAGCAGTAGGTGAGTTAATATCCTTTCTTGCCTACATGAATCACTTATTTTTACGAAATTATTTTAAAACTTACTAATAAGACACCTTAGAAAGGTTTAAAAATAATAACAGTTTATCTTCTCAAATATAGAAACTAAATTACAATCTTTGTAGATAAAGAAAAAATGTTAGTTGAGTGCAATGCTTTCTATTCTAAATATCACAACTCCTATTGATATAGAAGACTGCCCCTGAGATCACTAAAACAAAATGTAAATAATAATTTCCAGGGAAATTGCATCTTTATTATATAAATCAAAAGAGTTGAAATTATTACTGAGAGACCTATCAAAAAAAGTTTCAGAGAAGATAAGTAACACTTCCCACAGGCCATTCAAAAAGGGCTGCTTATAGAAAATAGAGATGGGTGAGGAAACAATACTTTGTAAGAGAGTAAAACAGGAATATGAACTACTTAATAAACAAACAAAAATCAAATCTCTGCTCACACAGTTATTCACTGAGTACTTGAAGTACAAAAATATTACAGACATTTTTCTTATGTTTGACTAAGGACAGAGCTCCCTCATATGAGCTGTGTCTGCTTTTATAAACTGGAGGAGGTTAAAAAAAAGCATGACAACAATGTCTAATTTGCTAAAAATAACAACATCCTATGTTTTAGTACTGATTTTTAGTTATTACAAACTGCACAAATTCTCAAAAATATTAACAGCCTTAAAAATAAACTCTTTCAGGCCAATTATAAAAAGGTGCATTTACCACTCACAGAAACACTGATTCCAGGCTGCAAGAAATCCAGGCAAAAGCTATATGGGATGCCATTTACAGAATGTCATAAACGTGAAATGTAGCTAATGAACCCTTCACAATGGTTTACATCATGCTCATTTCTGACTCTGTCTTTATGGCAGCTACTGTTCAGAAAAGTCCATCCATTCCATGTAAATCTATCTGCTCCCTGCTCTTGTACCAGTGTTAGAAAACTCAATTTAAATCAAACCTAATCACTTCTGTCAGCCACAGTGCACTCCCCAACAATCCTCACCTACCCATACATTCTAGCCTGACTTTGTTTCTTGCCTTTCTCAGCCTTCCTCCAATTCAGCCACAGTCTAATTGGCTGGCTGGGGATTCCACTGTCACTCAAGCTAAACCCCAGGCTCATTGAGGGAATTGGAAGCTGAGTTTGCAGTTTGATTTTGGTTCCCAGGGCACATATTTCCTGGCCTTTTATTCTAAACTCCTATAAGTAGCCAGAGAGAAGGTAAAGGGAATGCATGCAACTATATCTTAAAATACAGATTATTTTTTCTGACAGATTTAATTGTTTAGTTCCAGGAAGGAAACTGAAGTTGTGTTTTCACATTTTGCCATGAAAAAAATGAGTGATGACATCATCTTTCAACAACCATTGGTTTACTACTTTTAAAAATCTCCTGTGACTTAAAGGTTATTTGGTTTCTGGAGGCAAGTTAACTAACTTTTATGTTGGCATCAATCCAGACAATTCAAAATTTAGTTTTATACTTCCAGATTAGGGTTATTAGCATCAAATTATTTGTGTGACTTTTTTAAAATATAAAGTGAAATATTTCTAGATTGTTACTAATATACCTGAAGCTAGATAATACATTCAAAATTGTTTCTAAATTAGGCTTTGCAAAGAAAGAGGGAAATATTATTTAATATTTATATTATTATTATTATTATTATTTTAATATTATTTAATATTATCTTAATTTTGTGACAGTAATAAAAAAGAACCAACAGGTATGATCTTTAGCTGTATGATGAGTGTTAGAGGATTACAAAAACCTGATACAAAATTCTCACTCTCAAGTACTTTCTATATCTTTTGAAGGAAATATTTAATTAGAAAATACCCCATGTTCTGTAGAAAATATTACACTGTAACAGAGGCAGCCAACAATTGAAAGGTTTCAGAGAAGGTGAGAGCTGAGATAGCTAATGTTTACCACAACTATCTTAAACAATAAAGCACTCTATCATTTGTTTTCTCCTCTGCCTTTCTGATCAAAGGTACGACAGAAGAAGAAGGAAAAATATCCTATAAATGCTTAGTCTCAAACTTCAAATAAAGTGGCTTTGTTCTCATTCAGCATAATGTATAGTATGGCCATGATATGATGCATTTCACAATGAGTGAAATGCAAGCCTGGCTTTTCCCAGATATATCCATTTGCCAAATTGACTTAGGCAATGAAAAAATCATCTTCTCAGCCCAATTTAAGTTCACCTGAACCAGAACCTGACTAGAGTTCACTTCTAGTGAATTAAAGTATGCTTTTCTTTTTCTTTCATTTCTTTCACTTGTAACCTTTACTACCTAAAAGATTAAAAATTCTGTTACATGTATACATGCACCTCTTTGTTTTTTGGTGAAGTATTTTTAACCTAAACACAATCTATGATGGGTTTCTTACATACCTTGTTTTCTTTTCTTATCACATAATCCCCTAAAGTTTACTTTTTATTTCATTTGGTCAGTTAAATATATTAGTGAATATTTTCCAATAGTTGTCTACATTTTGCCTTTCACAATTATCTTAAAATTATCATATGCTTGGCCCATTTTTATCCTAGTCAACAAAATGTAAGCAAATCTCCTTAGTAAAAGAAATATGTATTGAACTCAGAGAAAAACACTATTAAATGTATCAGAGACCTTGCATACAATGTTCTTATTTCTGAGGACCTTTCATTGAATTGGCTTTCATTCATTCTGAGAATTCAAATTGGTTTTCTCTTTAAAGTGAGATATCCAACCAAACAGTGGATACAAAGTACCTACTGTACTTCTAGGTGCACATGAACACATATAATTGGAATAAGCATTCATAAGGACAGAGTGAGTCTCCTTGTCTTATTTACTGTTACAGAAAATTACTTTGTATCCTTTCAGAATTTTTATCTTGAGAATAAAATCCTTAAATATATTTGTATGAAACAAGCCATCCTGTGAAACACATTAAGCAATTGTTGTTGTTGATGATGATGATGATGAAGATTTGAGGGGCCATCTAGTCCAAAATGATATGTTGAAGCTTATTCCAGGCTACAGATTTATGTAAAATTTGCTTGATGTTTTCAGATTTCTCCCTATTATTAGAAAGCTACTTTCTTCTCTTGTACTTAGCTTTTTGAAATTACTAAAGCCTTGTAGCACAGATAAAGAAAAAAAATCAGTTCTTGATAAATATACATTTAACTAACTAATAATTGTTAGCAGGTTTCATCAGTTCCCTAAACCTTGATTTACTTTTTTCTAAAATTAAAAAGTTGAATAATGTATTTTATATATATTCTAAAATGTTATATATTCTTATTTTACATAAATGCATATATATATGTGTGTGTGTATACATATATATATATATATATATATATATATATATATATGTGTGTGTGTGTGTGTGTATATGAATTTTTATGGGAAAAACTGCCATTACTTGAAAGCAAACATTTTTTCTTTCACATTTAAGCTCACGGCTTAATACAGAACCATTATTACTTCATTTCCCTAGATTCTCCCTACTGTCCATAGTATTCCCAATCAGATTGGACCACCCAGTGGTTCTATTTCCTCTGTTTTACTCCAGCATAGTTCTTTGGGTCTTTTTAGATCCCTTCCATCCTTACAAATTTAGCTTCCTTTTCCTGTCAACCTCATAATTCAGTCTGATTGCCCACACTGGAATGACAGGCTCTAGATTATGATGCATGAACTAGAGGTGAACTAAAAAGTAAAATGGAAAAATTAAAAAAAACAGTTTCTTTGGTAAAACTCATGATTCAATAATATAATATTAGCACATGGTTATACAAACAGCATCTTTTTTTTCCATCTTTCTCTCTTACTGTTGCCTTTTCTTTATTTTAATCAGGACTTAAGAAAAGCTACAGCAAAATATGCTAATATCCCATTTGAGGAAAGAGGCTAAGATAAAATATCATGCTCTACAATATATAATCCTAAAACATTCTTCACATTGTTCATCTTTCCAATCACATTCATAAGCAGGCATGTCCCGAAGAAAGTTCTTTTAGTACTCCTGTTCTAAGTGACTAAAAGACACCACTATAGTAGGTATTCAAGCTTTTATTATCCTAAGGATAAAGCACATTTTGAAAATGTGTCTTTATAATTTCTGTTCATAATCAAAGTGATGCTTGTTCTATGCCTTGAATATGCAGGTCCCTCTAGATAAGCTGATAAATAATTTCTAAAAAATTGTCTAATAATTGCTTGTTAATGTGTTGTCCATGTTTGCAAACATTTAGCTTTAAGAATACTTCAATGACTACTTCAATAGACCCATGTAAAAATATTAGGCTTAGCTAAAGAACTTAGCAGAAATGGGAAGAAACACTTGGGCTTTAGTAAAATTTCAGAATCCTTTCATTCACTCTCCCAAGGAGTATGCTTATGAGTAAGATTTTTTCTTCAAAAATGATCAATGAAGTATGCACATTAAGGATCTAGATGTAGAAGACAGAATGATTATGCATGTAGAAGTTCTTAACTGTGAATGTGCGTACATATCTATTCAGACAGAATGTTCATCTGCACCCTATGACTCTAAAGCTTCCAATTTCTCCCCCTGTTTTTTCTGTCCTTTGACAAGCAAAATCAATGCCAGTGTAACAAGATACCATACAGCAAATTTTTCTCTTGGAGGAAGATTACTATCACAAAATCCTTATTCATTTCCCCCATCCCTTTTCCATACCTCTTTCACATTGAGACTTAATTAATGATTGAAACTAAATATAACAGAGACCTTGCTTCAGTTTTCTAGCTTGGAATAAGTTATTGAAACTGACATCCATAGAACTTGAAGACTTTGTAAAGAAAAAATCAGGAAATACTGAAGACAAACCATATGGGATTTATAGGAAAAGTAGCTATAGCTAGGAGAGATTCTTTGAAAATGATGACATTTAATGAATATGTAAATTGTTATGCAAATGAACATACACAACCTTTTTCAGTGAATCAGTAACTCTGGTACTCTGAATTAGATACCATTAGCACTTGGTCTAAACAGAAATACTTTGAGTATTTCAGTAAGGGTTCAGCTCCTTGAATATATTATGCAGGAAGTAGTATAGTTATAATACATCAACATCCAGAACTCACAATATATGTCTCAAAGTATTAAACAGTTATAGTTATATCATTTTTACAGCAATATAGAACAATCAAAATATAAATATCTGAACTGAATTTTTCTCTCCATGATTTCTTTCTGATGCAATTTAAATGATACTTTGTTGTTGTTATATCAGTTCTTTAATATTCTGCCTTCAACTTTGATGTGTATGGACAATGTCAAAGACACAAATATAACTGTTGACTTTTCTTCCTTTCACCCACAACAATAAACCCTGCTTCATACTATATCAAATTTGATTTAAACAACTGTCTCATTTGGCCTAGAACTAAGGGTTCTCCCAGGACATGTGATTTTCAGTGTTAAAACTAGGAAAGTCCCAGACATTCCTCGATGAATAAGTCACCCTAAACCATTATCCATGTAGCTGTTCAAATCAAAACCTAGTAGTCCCCCTTGATTTCTCCTTTTCCCTAATTCATCAGATCTAAAGTATCAGTAAATCTTGAAGCTTCAACTTAAAATCTCTATTGGATTCATGCCACATTTTACCTCCCACCTGTAGCCATAGCCAGTTAAGACAACCTCACCTCTCACCTGGGATACTGCTATGATGCTTACCAAAGTGTTATCCTTCCAGCCTTACCATTTTCTAGAACTTTCTATCCCTGACTATCAGGCTACACATTATCTTGTACTCACTAACTCTCCAATTCCCTGTCCTACTACCGGTGAATGTGCCTCTATGATTCAGTCAGGCTGGTATTCTTGTTCCAAAATCATATCAAGATTGATCCTGTTAGAAGATCTGTGCAGGGATGTTTCCATAACGAAAAGTTATGGAAACATAACAACTACTTACAGTACTTGTCATATATTCAAAGATTATACAGAACCACCATGAAATGACTTTTTTGATCACTCAATCTGAAATTTCTCAGCAACTTTCAAGCACATCATCATTATTTAAATCTTTTGCATAATAATTAAATCTCTGATACATTATTTGCATTTGCATTTATTTTCTATTTTAAAGCTAATATTTAGAAAAGATCCATACTTATGCACAAAATAAGAACAGAACAACTTAAGTGTATGCAAAATAAATGCAAGGAAATATGTAAAATTAATAGTAATATGTGTCTTCAGCTGATAAAATCATAGGCAATTTGTATTTTCTTATTTATGTTTTCTGTATTTTCTATATTTCTATGACATAAAATACTTTTATAAGTATTTTATAAGTACTTCTATCTTTAAGAGCTGAGAAAATTTTAAAGTGACTCCTGAATTTAATGACTTCAAATGTAATCTATTGATAAATTATCTCTGACAAATGACATGATGAAGTAAAGAATATTATGCAGGTGTCAGTCTTCAGAACACCTTTTGATGAGGCTTTAGAATGTGGTTTTGGTTAAGTGAACTATTTAAAATTATGAGGGTCTTAAAGTTATACACAGCTCTACTAAGTGTTAAGGGTTAAAAAAATGAAGATCTTAAGGATCAATTTCAAATAATAAATTATCCAGATACAAAATAGGTAGTGACAAGTTTGTAAGCAGTGATTTTTAGGATGGGTTCCAATTTCTAGAGAAAAAATTAAAAATGGAATAAAAGATGCCAAAAAATTTGACATAGAACAGAAAAAAACATAATCACATAATTTCAAGGAATCTCTATCAATGAAGAGGACAATAATAACAAAAGCTTAACGAAAGGGTCAAAGCTCTGCTCCAAAGATTGTTACAAGTTGATATAAATTCACACCAAGCTTGAAATCACTGAGAGTAGTTTATTTTTTGAAGTACACTAGATTCTTGCTTAATACTTTAAAAAATTAATGAGGTGGAGCAAGAGGTTGACTGAGTAAAATACTACGACAGCCCTCTCCCCACAGACACAGCAAATTGAACACATATTCACACATCAAACTACCAAACAAGAAAAAATGGAGAGAAATCATGGGGCCTACTTTTAGTATAAGAAAATGAAAAGACATGACAAAGACAGCAAGAAGAAGAAACAGTTTCTGGCTTTACCCTTAACCCAACACCAACTAGCCCAGCATGAGAGATGCCAATCAATTGGGGGAGGAAGAGAGAATTATGTCCAGGCCTTAGAATTGGAACTGAGTACTTGGCCTGCCATAGTGAAACCCTGCACTAGACAAGCCCCATGACCCCTACCACCAAGCCAATACCCATGAACTGACCCATTGGAACTGCATAACACCACTGCAGTTGGTGAACTGACTGCAACCACCACCACTCTCTTCCAACATCCTGTGGCAAATCAGGGAGCAAGACTTTCCCATTGGGGAGCAGGACACAAACGCTAGCACAGGATTTTGTCTTAGAATTCAGTAAGAGACCTACAGCACTGAAACCAACATCCAGTAGGACATAAGAGCCCCATACACAGTTCCTAGTTCACAAAGCCTTTAGGCTAGCCCTGTTATCCAGTAGAGACCTATGAGCTGGCGGGACGAACCCAATTCTGTCTACATGGGTTCTAGACTTACAATGAGCCACAAGGAAGTCCCCTGAGTCTGTAAAACACAGGTGTGACCCAACTTAGTCTCAATCTTGATGGTCAATGGACTGTTTTCATCACCCATACCACAACCTCAAGCTTAGCTTTCACCAGGCTGTCACAGGAGAGTGGGGAGTTGAAGCTCCAAACTCTGGTTCTTGTGTCACAATGAAAGAAAATTTAAAGTCGGGCATGAAACGCCAAGCAAGAGAATTTTATTATGAGTGAAATTAAAGTAAGGCTCAAGCAAAGAACATTCTCAAAAGTGGATAGTCTCTGAGAAGAGAATGACAAAAGGAAACAATGCTGCTTCCAAATTTATTGCTATTTTATTTTAACCTTGAAAACTGTCTTCCACTTTCTATAGACTTCACCTATCAGATGTGTAACTCCTCCTTTATGTTAGGCAGGAGAGTTGCCATGGTGACCATCCAATGCAGAGGGCAGGGGATCAGAGAGAGATCACTAGCACCCCTGCATCCTGAATTAGGATGCTTCTCTCCCCTCTCTCTTTCTCCCTCTCCCTCTCCCTCTCCCTCTCAGAAATAATTATGGCCATAAATCCTAACTTAAAAATGACCTCACTAGACCCTGTAGGAGTTAGCCCCATTGATATTTCTTTACTGACATATTTTTTAATTGGCTCCCTTTGTTTCTCAGTGGTTATTCTCAGGATTATTATACCTGTTATTTTTCTATAAATTACTAAATTATACATTAGCCTTAAAACAACTTAAGAAAGCCTGTGACCTTACCATGTTGTTGGTTTGTATTCCATTGCACATTACTAACTATTGCCTAACAGGGCCAGTGATCATATGGGGCTCTGAAACCATTATTGAATTAGTAGAGACCTATACTCAAATGGGGCAAACTCATGTTTTGGCCTGCATCACCATCATCTGCAGTGTAGGGCCCAGAGCAACCCTAGAGTGCAGGTCCTCATGGCCATGAGACTGGGCATGGGCCAATTTGGCATCAATCTAGATGGCCATGGGTCTGCCTTGCCCAATACTACCCCAATCTAGGGCAGCATGGTATATTGCAAGGACTCCATTCACTGGGATTAGGACAGGCTAATCAACATAAGATACTGTTCTGGTACTTACTGCTGTACTGGTAAAACTTAACAGTGAGTAGATATTAAAGGCCTGCATACCCAGGTCTTCCTGAAAATACAGCCTCTGAAATAGTGCCAGCATCAGGAAAAGACATGCAGTCCTGGTATATGGGCTTCAATTCCATCTTGCATCACCTGTAGCTAGTTATAGCAGTATTAGACCATGAATTTGCCTCAGTGATGTATATCCCATAGCAATGTGGGCCTTGTTCCTACCCCAGTGTTGTGATGGTCATGGCAGGCTATGGGCTCAGGATGTGACATATCTTGGCAGTCTTAAGTATGACACAGGATCCTAGGGGTAGCACATCTACAATGACTCTGCCCAGAGACTGGCAGAATCTTTCAGTGTCTGACCATAGACACTGAATATATAGATGACATAATCTGAGATATTATGAGATAATATATATCAGATATCTGAGCCTACACTACCTTAGGGAGAGGCTTTTAAATACAAGTTACTTTTCCTAGGTTTTATGTTTTTCTTTCTAAACCATACATGAAGAGTATAATTGGGATAAACCTGAGATTAGATTGCCTTTTAGTACTGGCCCTAGGCAACATCCAGTGATGAAATAGCGGAAGTGACGAAAGGCTCAGAGAAAATAAGCAGCTTGCTTGAATTTCTGAAATTACACAAACATCCATATAAAAAGGCTGGAATAAATATTTGATCATTCAGTGCCCAGATAATAGTGCATGCCAACAAGCATCAAGAGTTTTGAGGAAACCAAGACTTCACCTGGTACTCAAGATTAGGTGCCTGAAACTGACCAGGCAGTAACCAATATGGGAGAATTCTCAGGTATGGAACTTGTTTCAGGGAATATTATTGTACTTGAAGAAAACAGAAATATTTCATTATTCTAACAGAGAAACTTCAAGAGATAGACGAAATTTTTTAAAAAATCAAAAAAATTCTTGAGGTAAAAGATATATATTCAGCACAATTAAAACATGATAGAAGACATTGATAAATCTAACAGAAGAATGAATTAGTTTAAGTACAGGCTATTGAAAATATACAGTTAGAAGGAAAGAAATTTTTAAAAAGTTACAAGCAATGAGGAAATTTATGGGAATGTTGGAATAGTAATAAAAGAATAAATGTTCAAGCTATTGGGGATTAAAAAAGACTTGGGAATGCCAGAGGGTAGAAAGTTACCCAAAGAAATACTAACAGAAAACTTCTCAAACCTATGGGAGGATATAAATATCCAGATACAGGAAGGCAAATATCACCAGTCAAATTTAACCCAAACAAGTCTGCCCCAAGATATCTTAAAATCAAGTTCTAATAGATGAAAGATAAAGAAAATATTCTCAATGCCAAAAGTAAAAAAATAAAAAAATGGGGATGTTCAAATTTGCCTAACAGACACCTACAGATCAGAAGAGAGTGGCATGAGTTTTTTATAGTCCTGAGGGATGAAACTATCAACCAACCAAGAATACTGTACCCAGAAAAATTATCCTTAGAAATGAAAGGGGTACAAAAGCAATCCCAGATAAATAAAAATTATGAAATATATCTCTACCAGACCTGTTCTATAAGAAATGTTAAAGGAATTTCTTTGAACTGAAAGAAACATGAATGACTAAAAAGAAAACATATGAAGGCATAAAACTTACTGGTAAGAGTAATTTTATACCGAAAAATTCAAAATTCTCTAATCTTGTGTGGGGCATAAATAATATCTTTACTATAAAAACTAAAAAATAATATCTTATTAATTTGTTAATGAGAGTCAATATAGAAATATGTAAAATGGGAAATCAGAAATTCAAAATGAGGGACAAATGGAAAACAAATTGACACGTTTCTTTTTTTTTTATTTTTAGATGTTGATGAACCTTTATTTTATTCATTTATTTATGTGTAGTGCTGAGGATTGAACCCAAATGCCAGGCAAGTGCTCCTCCACCAAGCCACAATCCCAGCCCTGGAGAAGTTTCTTTTTAGTATATTGTTTCTTGTCCTTTTCTTTCTTTAAAATTGTTAAGTTATTATCAATCCAATACAGTTTGTTATAGTCAAAATATTGTTTCTGTAAGGTATATAACCAGAAAGCAAAAATTTGTAATAGACAAATAAAAAAAAGGTCCAAAAATACAAAAATATTTAACTTTACCACAAAAGAATAAAGAAAGGAACTGCAGTAAAACTAGAAACAAAGTTACATAATGGCTATAACAAGACCTTACCTATCAATAATTACCTTACTGTAAGTGGATTACAATCTTCAAGACAAATGGTGAGTTAATGGAATAGAAAAAAATGACTATATGTTGATTACAAGAAACTTACCTCACCTCTAAGGACACACATAGAATGAAATTGAAGGGATACAAAATGTTATTCCATGCAAATGGAATCCAAAAGAAATCAGGAGTAGCCATTCTAATATCAGTTGAAATAGACTTTAAATCAAAAGCTGTAAAAAATGAGGTCATTTTATAAATTTAGCAAGAGGAGATAACAATTCTAACTATATTTACACCCAGCATCTAGATATATAAAGGGAGACATAAATGGAGTGATGATTTTCAAAACATCAGTAGCAATGGAAATTATCACCACACTTTTGGCAATGAATACATCATCCAGACATAAAGTCAATTCAGAAAAAATAGAGGTGAATTTCCCCCTAGATCAAATGGACTTAACAAGCACCTACAGAACATGTCCAACAGCTACCAAATACACATTTTTTTTTCTCATCAGTGCATGCAACAAGACAACATGGTAGATGATAATGATAGGTCACAAAATGAGTCTCAACAAATTTTAACAACTGATCTCATACTAAGTAGCTTTTCTGACCACAATGCTATAAAACTAGAAATTGGTAATAAAAACTTTGGAATCTATACAAGTACATGGAAGTTAACTTTTGTTTGAAAGATTAATGGATCAAAGAAGAACAAAAAATGAAATTTAAAAATGTATTGAAAAATAAAATAAAACTATAATACCAAAACTTGTGGGATACAGCAAAGACAGTACTAAGCAAGAAGTGTATAGTAATCAATGTCCACATCAATAAAAGGAGAAAGGTCTCAACTAACATATAGCTGTGTCTCAGGGGCTTGAAAAACAAGAACAAACCATGCCCAAAATTAGTAGAAGAAAATAAATAAATGTGAAAATAAATGAAATAGCAACTAAAAATAAGACCAAATGAAACATAAGATGTTTATTTGAAAACACAAATAAAATAGAGACACTTATCTAAACTATGAAAATGAGAAAAAAGGAACATAATAAATCAGAGATGAAAAGGGAAACTTTATAACTCACACCACACATGTACAAAAGATAATGTTATGAACAACTATATACCAATATATTTGATGACCTAAAAGAAATGGACAAATCCCTAGACACATACCTCTTAGCAAGACTGAATCATGAAGATATACAGAACTTGAGCAGACCAATAAGTGTAAGATTGACTCAATAATTAAATGCACCCCATCAAAGGGAAGCCCAAAACCAGATGTATTCAGTGCTAAATTCTGCCAAACACTTAATTAAAACTAATTATAATTCTCCTAAAATTATTCAAAAATATAAAAGAGGAAGAAATTATTCCAAACACATTCTGTGGAGGCCAGAATTAACCTGATACCAAAACCAGGTAAGTACAGAAGAAAAAAGGTATAAGCCAATATTATTGATAAACATACATGCAAAAATCCCCTCCAAAATACTAGCAAGCCAAATCCAATAGTATATAAAAATGATTATTCACCAGATGAGATTCATTTCAGGGATGGTTAAATATAGACAATTCAGTAAATGTGATGTGTCATAGCCACAGAATAAAGGACCAAAATCATATTGTTATCTCAATAGATACATAAAGGGCATTTAATTAAGTTCAGCAACCCTTCATAATAAAAATTCTGAAAAAGTAGGTATAGAATAAATATATATCAATATAAGAAAGCCCATTTATAATAATCAAACAGAAAGCTTTCTAGGCTCTGGAAAAAGAGAAAGATGCTCACTTTGACCAGTTTTACTCAACATGGCTCAGGAAGGCTTAGCCAGAACAATCATGCAAGAGAAAGAGCACACTAGAATTAGAAAATAAATCAAGTTGACACTCTTTGCAGATGACATGATCTTATATTTATAAAACCCCCCAAATACCCCAAAACAATACCAGAATAAATGAATTCAGCAAGTTGTAAGATATGAAATCAATTTACAATCAGGAGTGTTGCTATAAGCCAATAGTAAATTATCTGAAACAGAAATCAAATAAACAATCCCACTTATATAACACCTACAAAATACATAGGAATATATTTAAGCAAAGAGATGATAGATCTCTACAATGAAAATTAGACAAAAATTGAAAAGTATACAAAAAGTTGAAGATATCTCATATTCATGGATGCGAAGAATCAATATTGTTAGAATTAACAAACTACCCATAGTACTTACAGATTCAATGTAATCCCTATAAAAATACCAATAATATTCTTCACAGAACTAGAAAAACAATTCTAAAATTTATATGGAACCACAGAAAAACCTGAATAGCAAAGTCATCTTTGGCAAAAAGAACAAAGCATGAGGCATTGCTCTACCTGACTTCAAAATTCACTATAAAGCTGTAGTAATCAGAGTGGTATGGTGTTCATATAAAAAAGACATATAGAACAATTAAATGGAATATAGAACTTAGAAGTAAACCCATGTACCTCAAAATCAAGTGATTATTTTTTTTTGACAAAGGCTGTAAGAATACAATAGAGAAAGCATAGATTTCTTGTTTTCTTTTGGTTCACTAAACTTATTTTTAAAATCATAAAATGTTTCTTACAAAATAGTATTACATTCTGCACACTTCTCTGAACAGATGCCAGGGATATGTGGACTACTGTTACTTTCCTCCCTGTCCCATCCCACGAAATGTTTACAGTGAACACAAAGCCAGGTGTTCACAATAATTACATGGGGGGGGGGATATTTTTAAACCACCAACAATGAGCTAAAAATAAAATTCACTCATTCCGCTGATATTTCAAAATGTCAACATTAGTTTTGGCATGCCCTCCCCCCCCCCAAGCCTGTTTGTAAGGAGCTAAAACATTATATCTGGAGAACAGCGAAGATCTCACTGCACCTCAAATGTAGAACACCTATGAAGCAAGGAATGTTGGCTTTTTCAACAGAAGCAGATTTTAAAAAAAGATTTAGGACTCCTTCAATTCTTTACTATTTTAAAAAAAATTTTATAGTTGTAGATTGACAGAATGCCTTTATTTGTTTGGCTTTTTAGGCAGTGGTAAGGATCTAACCCAGTGTCTCACACATGCTAGGCAAGCACTCTGCCACTGAGCTATAACTCTAGCCCAATTCTTCACTAGTTTTAGAAAAACTTTCCATAATACTGCTTCACATTGTTTTGCAGCAAATACTGTGTATTCTGTATCTGGTCCTGTGTTCATGTGATGGTGATTATCTGATCTTTGGATCCTTCTAAAGGCTCATCAATTTTGATCAAGGTTCCCAACTCACGATGGATTTGCTTTATCAGCTGACACCCTCTGCCAATAATAGATTCAGCCAAATATTTGGTAATAGTTAGTTGTGTTGTAATAATAGGTCCACCAAGATCACCATATGAGCCACAATCCCCTGCATAGGAATAATAATATCCAGAGCCACTCTGTGATTCATAAACCATCTGCCATTCTAATGGAGTCTATGTATCACAGAGTTCCAAGTTTCATAAGCACCGAAACCAACAATGCCATCATAGAGGTCTCCAGGTCTTCCTCTTCTGTCATGGACCATTAGTTCTCCTCCTCTAGATGGTGGAGGAAGAAGATTCCGAGCTCTACTACCACCCCAGCCACCTCAACCAGGAGGATGAAGTGGTGGTTTGTGACAAGGGCTTATATCATCATAATCTCTTCTAAAGGCATGGGAAGCCCTTCCATCATAAAAATTGGGATTATAAAGCTATGCACAGCCTTTGATGGGAGACTCAGATATATGATCAAGCATGATCTTTATACACTCTACCACCCTATCAGGCTTTCCTCCAAAGAACAACTCTGTCAGTGGAATGAGGGCAGCATTCCTAAAAATGCTGGATTATTGTCTGAGTGTTCTCTCAAGTTCTTTGATTTTAGCAGCTTTGACCCCAGTGATTCCTCCTGCCAGACTCTGATGAACAACAGTCTCAACTCACAGTCAAAGTAGCTTCCTTTATAGTATTGGTACTCTTCCAAGGTAGGTATAATTTTCTTCAGGAGTTCTCCAATTGTTTCCATATAAGCACTGATACTCAATATGCACTCAGGGCCACTGCTGTATGGGACTAAAACACCAGCATTGTAGTCAGACCAGAGAGCCTTAATATTCATACCTCCTTTCCCAATCACTGCCCCAGCAGTCTTTCTCTGAAGCAGAATGTGTAATTCAACCATCTCATTAGTGGTTTTACATCTTTTAAATGCTTACTCCTCTTTCATATCTTCTGCAGAGCACTTACCAAATTCACCATTGGTGTTGGTGTTAGGGAAGTTTTCCTCTGGCTGTTCAGTTTCCTTTTTTTTTTTTTTTTTTGTATTATATGGATACACCAATCTAGATCGGACAGGAAATGGCAGCCCATGTAATGAAGACTACATGCTACCCAGGATAGTTTTCAATAAATGTCACTGGGATAATTAGACATCCACATAACAAAAGAACAAAGCTATACTCCTATAGTTCATCAGTTACAAAACTCAAATCAAAATGGATTGAGGACTTTAATATAAGACCTAAAACTTTGAAACTATTGGAAGAAAACACAGTGGAAACACTTCAGGATATTGGAAGGAGCTCTTGGGGGAATAAAACCCCAAAATACAGTGAACAAAAGCAAAATAGAATACACTCAATGCCATGAATTTTCCTCTTAGGACTGCCTTCATAGTGTTGCAGAGATTTTTATAGGTTGTGTTATTACTGTCATTTAACTCTAAGTATTTTTTTAAATTTCATCTCTGATTTTTTTCTGCTATCCATTGGCTATTCAATAGTATATTATTTAATCTCCAGGTTTAGAACACCTTCTATGTTTTATTTTATCATTGATTTGTAATTTCATTATGATCTGATAAAATGCAAGGATTATCTCTATTTCTTTGTATTTGTGAACAGTTATTTGTGGTCTAGGCTATAGTCTATTTTAGAGAAGGATCTGTGTGCCACTGAGAAGAAAGTATATTCACTTATGAATGGATGAAATATTCTTTATATTTCTGTTAAGTCAAAATTTTTAATTGTATTTTTTTGTTCTGTAGTTTCTTTATTTAGTTTTTGTTTGGAAGATCTATTTAGTGGTGAGAGGGGTATGTTAAAGTCACCCAGTATTATTGTGTTGTGGTCTATTTGATTCTTGAAATTGTAAAGGGTTTGTTTGATGTATGCAGGTGCTCCATTATTTGAGGCATAAATAATTAAGATTGTTATGTCTTATTGATGTATTGTTCCCTTAACCAGTATGAAATGGTCTTCTTGATCCCTTCTGATTGATCTTTTGCTTGAAGTCCACTTCAAGAAAACACAAGTGAGGATAGGGACCCATGCTTTTGAAAGTTCTCACCATAAAAATATAATAAATATTTGAGGAGATAAATATCTCTAACTTGATTTAAACATTATGCACTGTATATATCTATGGAAATATACCCCATTAATATGTACACTCTTTGTTTTATGTGCCAGTTAAAAATAGATTATAAAAATTTATTTAAAAATATAAGTGAACATGGGGTTGGGGTTGTGGCTCAGTGTAGAGTGCTTGCCTAGCATGTGTGAGGCACTGGGTTCGATTCTCAATATCACATATAAACAAGTAAATGAAAGAAAGTCCATCAATAACTAACAAAAATTTTTTAAAAATGTAAGTGAATATATTGAAGTGTAAAAGTGATCAAAATATATGCATGCATTAATATGCCACAATGATTCCCAATATTCTGTATAATTTATATATAACAAGAAATAATTATTTAAAAAGTAGAAGTCAATTTCCAAACATTTATTGAGGATGAACCATGTAAAATTCAATGATAATAAGAATAACAAAACATAAATCCTACCTTCCAGGAAGTCATAATTTAGTTGTGGACTTAGCCAAATACATGAGAATTTCTGTAAATCCTCTACTTTATAAAAATGAAAGGTAATAGGATTGTTATAAAGCTATATTTAAACAAGTACCAAGTGTGTGATATATTTTCAAAAGTACAGGTTCAGCTTGATACAGTGGCATATGCCTCAAATCCCAGAGTCTTGAGAAGTTGAGTCAAGATAGCATGTTCAAGGGGCCACTTCGGCAACTTAGTGAGACCATGTGTCAAAATAAAAATAAAGGTCTGAGGGTGTAGTTCAGTTGTAAAGTGCCTTTGGATTCAATCCTCAAAACAAAGTACAACACATCCTAGAGATTCAGAGGAATGGTAAAACACTGGTTCTGGTGTTGCCTGAGGTGGTATCATGAAATAGTGAGGAATGACACAATGGCAAGGGGAAAAATTCTATACAGGGAAGAAAATAAAAATCTAAGGAACTTGGATGAGTTTCTTCTTAGAAAATCTTAGATTTTTTCTTTACATACATGGCATAAATCCTGCATAAACATTGAAATATTAGTGTGATTATTAATTTTGGATGATTATATTCCTTTTCATATGTATTAACCAGCTTATCTGTAGTGACATAGCAATACATTTTTAAATTTTTAATTATACTGTTGACATAAAAAATCAGAAAGCATAGAGAGCAGATGTGTATTCCACGGGATCTAAAGATTAATCTATCCTCCATTGCACCCACTTAGTTTCAGGCAGGAAGAAACACTTGCTAATGAGTCAGATGATTACCAGCTTTGAGTTTATTTAGAGGAATTCCATGTGTGAGGGTGGACTTGGAGTGAGTACACTCAGAGATGGAAATGTGAATGTCACCCTTTCAACATCATTAAAATAAAGACATGCTGACAGCACTTTGCAAGACTGAGGTTCATCAATTGTTACTGTTTTAAAGTGTAGCTTCAATCTAGATGCTCTCCTAACAGGGACTAATCTTATAGGTGTTGTTCAGCTGCCCACACAGCAGAGGTATATACTATAAAAAGCCAAAATTGAAATAATTCCATGTATTGGAAAGTCTATGACAGGAATTCTACTGCCATCAAGAGCATATTTTCTTCATAGCAGGTTAAATGTATCTCTAATTCAATTTATGAAATGCTAAATCTTTGTTGAAGAAATAGCCATACCAGCTCCCCAAAGCACTATGAAATACTCTCTCTGCACCAAATTGCAATTTATTTCACAATAACTATTTGATTTTAGACATAAAATGAGCAATTCACTATAACAATTGATGCTATTAATCATTAATTTGCTATGAGTGTTAGGATACACACAAAGTAATCATCTGCCACAAAAATAAAGAAAATCTTTATTCATTTGATTTCAGATTGTAACATTTGCTTGGTTATTTTGTTTTAGTAAACAAAATACTTCACAATAACTGCAAGTTAATGAGTGTGTTTACAAATATGTTTTAAAGTATTTTTCAACTCTTATGTTAAAATGCTATTTTCTGTATTTTCTCCAAATTGTCATCTTATATCCATTTAGAAAATCTGATGACTTCAATAATGTTAAGAATACTTGATAATCTAAAAGTTATTTAAATCTCCATTTCACTCAGCATGTAATTATAGCCAATCTTAGGTAATACTCTTATGCATCCACAGTGAGAAAAAATAATTAACCTTCCCAAGAATGAATCTAACATGTCCTCGGATAACAGCTTTACTTGGGTCCTATATCCTTAAAGATAACATCACAGTTTATAGTTCAGTTCTCCATGCTTCTTACTTTTAGGTGATTCTAAGCAATATTTACAGATGTTAACATTTGTTTGAGGATATTAAGACTTTTTTTGAGGTTAGTGACTATGCCTCTCTCATAATGGTAAAAATTATCAAATCTCTTAATGAAAAAAGAGCTGCTTAATATTATTGTTATTGTCAAAACCTTTAAGTAAGAATATGCTCCAGGGCTGGGGTTGTGGCTCAGTGGTGGTAGAGTGCTCACCTGGTATGTGTGAAGCCCTGGGTTTGATCCTTAACACCACATAAAAATAAATAAATAAAATGAAGGTATTGTGTCCAACTACAAATATATATATATATATATATATATATATATATATATATATACACACACACACACACACACACACACACATATTAAAGAATATACTATAGTAGAAAGAATGGGCACTGAAATTCAGATACCTGAATTCTAATCCTATTTGTCTTCAGAAAATAACTAACTTTTAACTAACTTCTTTGGGTCTGTTCTTTCATTCCTAAAACAGTGACTTTAACTTCAATTTCATGGTTATTGAAAGAATTAAATATTTGCCTATCACATATTTGGTACATTAAAACTAATTAACTGCTAGTATTTGCCCTGACCCCACCAAAATTATGTCAATCACATGTCCCTAAGAGACAATGAAAGCAATATTCAATGTTAGATAATACTGAGTATGTGGGAAAATAGTTATTTTTACAGGCATGGATTCAGTGTTATATGCCATCCATCCCCCCACTCTTGAAATTTGCACATGAACTTCTACACCACTAGAAGGCATGATGCTCCAATTATAGACAATACTATCATAGTCCAATTATAGGTAAGACTAATAATAATTAAAAGTAAGGGAGGGGAGGGGACGGGGGGAGGGGGAGGAGAGGAGAGGAGAGGACTAATTGGCAGATATTAAAAAAAAAAAAAAAAACACGAGTAGTCTCACAGAAATTTGGGAGAGAAGTTTAAGGGGAAACTAGTACAGAAAAGTGATTTGGATTTAATAATTTGTTGGTTATTTTGTAAGAAAAGTGAGAATAATAGCTACATTTCTCTTGGTGAGGAATGAATTAGTAATTGAGAAATTCTAAAGACAGTATTTTATTACAAAGCTTGATTGAGAAGGAAAAGAATTATTAAATTTTGCTCGTGTTTATCCTTTCTTTAAATAAAAATATTCAAAGTCTCTATGGTTAACATATTCTCACCTACCATTACTAACCTGATTATCAAGATGTTCTCTCCTGGGCTGGGGAATATAGCTCAGTTGGTAGAGTGCTTCTCTCACATACACAAGACCCTGCGTTCAATCCCCAGCACCACACACACACATACATAAATGCTGTCCACTGCCAACCTTCTTAAGACCAAATGCAGTCAGGTGTGGTGGTTCATGCCTTTAATTTCAGTGGTTTGGGAGACTGAGGCAGGAGAAACACATGTTTTCAGTTAGCTGAAGCAACTCAACCAGAATCTGTCTCAAAATTTAAAAGAAATAAATAAAAAGGGCTGGGGATGTAGCTCCATTTATTATATAGCAGCCCTGGGTTTAATCTCCAGAACCAAAATAATAATAATAATAATAATAATAATAACAACAACAACAATAACAATAGCAACAATAATGAATGCAATGTGGTATTTTTATTCATATGTGAATAAACTTATTCCAATATATTGTTTTGGGCAGTTTTAAAGAAAAACACTGGTGCATTCCAGTGACAACATTCCAATGGATGAACTAGTAGATATTTTAACAGCTTAGGCAGTAACTTAAGGAACAATGTTCATTGTAGAGAACTCAATCATATGGAGTTAGAGAAGATGATGCTAAGTGAAGTTAGCCAATCCCCCCCCCCAAAAAAAAACAAATGCCAAATGTTTTATTTGATATAAGGAGGCTGATTCATAGTGGGAGAGGGAGCATGGGAGGAATAGACAAACTCTAGATAGGGCAGAGGGGAGGGAATGGAAGGAATGGGGTATGGGGTTAGAAATGATGGTGGAATTGTGAAGGACATTAGTATCCAAAGTGCATGTATAAAGACACAAATTGGTGTGAATATACTTTGTATACAACCAGAGATATGAAAAATTGTGCTCTTCTTGTATAATAAGAATTATAATGCATTCTGCTGTCATATATAAATAAAAAATAATTTAAAAATTTTAAAAAGAGAACTCAATCATAACTTTATAGAACATACATAAACCAGGTTTAGGGTACCAACAAAGGATGCATGTTAAAAATTGACTTAAGTCAGGCACAGTGGCACACGCCTGTAATCCCAGTGGCTCAGAGGCTGAGGCAGCAGGATTGCAAGTGCAAAGCCAGCCTCAGCAATTTAATGAGTCCCTAAACAACACGGCAAGAACTTGTCTCTGAATTAAAAAATAAAGAAATAAAAGAATAGGCTGGAGATGTGGTTCAGTGGTTAAGTCTCCTTGGGTTCAATCTCTGGTAGAAAGAAAGAAAATGGGTGGGGCAGGGGAGGAAGGGAACTGACTTAAACATGGATAAATGGTATCTGGATTTGCATTAGGGATCCATACCATGAGTCAGATTCTGCCTTCAGGTTAATAATATGTGAAATGGGAAGAACTTGCATGATTGTGATAATACCAGAAATGATTTTGGTAGAATATAAAAATGCATGGTACATAAATGGGCAATAAGTGATGACGAATTTTATATAACATTTATATTTCTGTTTCTTTAAATATTTTTTGTTTTAGTTGTAGATGGACACAATAACTTTATTTTATTTATATATTTTTATGTGGTGCTGAGGATTGAACCCAGTGCCTTGCTAGGCGAGCACTCTATCACTGAGCTACAGCCCTAGCCCAATATTTCTGTTTCTTAATAAGGATATTTCTTGACCCAGATTTTGCACAGACAAATCGTTTCAATGATAACTGAAAATATTTAATATTTTTAGAAAAATGCATAAATTTCAAGTCTACTAATATCATTTTGTTATAAATTACTGATATTTCTCAATTATTTCAAGAATGCTCCTGTTCTGTCTTCAACACAACCCATTTTTTCACAGGTAACTCTGGTTCAACTTGCAGGGAATTTTTCACCTAATCAAGTATTGACATAGAAAATGTATTCCTGTCCTAACCCTAGCAATAAACAGCCGACACAAAGAGGTTCAATATTTGTGCACCAAGTGTTATACAGATGATTTGTGATGACACAAAAGTGTAGTTTTCATCTTTCTGAAAGCATTTCCTTGGCTTTCTGCTGAAAGAAGGGAAAAATCTGCCATCACTCCTTTCTATTTAGACACCTGAATTTCATTGAGAAGGAGATTTGGTGACAGAGTGACATGATTACCTGCTACCTAGTGTATTTGCTGAGCAGGGAGGCTATCAAGGCAGGTTTAGGGACAGGCAAGTATATAAGAAATGAGAAGTGATTTCATGCCTTTGCTATTGGTTTATTCTCTTTATCAAAATTATATTATAAAAAAGACATACTGCTTTTATATACATATTTTACATAGCCATATTTTAACCCCCAATTAGCTGAAGTCTCCCTAGTTTTTCCTAATGCCAAACCAGCTCGCTTTTGAACATAAGGCAGGCTTGATGCCAAATCCTGGAGTATCTGGCACCTACAGGTATAATGACCTGCCTGTGGCCGCAGGTCACCTACATCTACCAGGCAGGAGTAACAATTTGATTTTTATATCTCTTGTCATTACAGTGAAGCACACTCTCAGTACTCATGGCATCCATTTCCTGTCACTGGGAGAGGAAATCAGTGACTTTTTTTCTTTAAACTGTGTCAGTTTACTTGCCAATGAACACAGGTTTTTCTGAAGCAGTTAATAACCTCCAAGTAAATGGATAGGACAAATTCCTTCAAAGCAGGAACGTAATTTTCTGCCAAAGTTGTTGAATTGGTGCTGCCTTAGACAAGAAGAAACTTTGAATGCAGGCCAATTGAGAAAGGAAGACTTAGAGCATAAGTACAGAGAACTCATTATATAAAACAGATTACATGTATTAGATGCACAAAACAGCAAGTTCTACCAGGTTCATACAGATCTCTCTACCAACAAAAATGTACATTCTTCAGTTTTCTATAAGAAATAGATTAAAGTGGATTACCCATCCCAGTGAAATGTTCTCAGCAGCCCAGACTATGGGGGGGGGGGACAGCAAAATGCAACCATTCATCAATGACAGCCACCACTGTGCTACTTTAGCATCTTTGGAAGCCAGCAGCTAAAATGGCAGTCCACACAGAACTCACATACCCATAACCAGCTCCCACCTACACAGTAAAACCAGGACACATTTTCTTCTTGGCTCATCATTTTCTACTGCTAAAATAATTTTGTTGAAAGAGGAACATTTTTCATCAATGTTCCTGATCTCGTACAACTTAAAACAGAGATATTGAATAAATCAAACACCAAAGTAGCATTTTTAACTTGAATTATTTTTACTCTTTGAAAAATGGAAACATTGTTTCATATGAAACAGATCTAAACTGGTAAGCACTAAATAAGTTATCTATCTGTATATTTGCTATTCAGGGGAATATATTTCAATTATTTCTTCATTAACAAGCAAATCTTAGAGCAAAATTCTTAAGACATATGTATTTTGCCTTTGAATGACTACATAATTGCTGTGCTTAGTAATGGAGGATATTAATATAATAACATAATCTACAAAGTCATTCTGCTTCTTCCAAATATAATTGCTCCTTGAACACAGTTAAAAGGGCACCAGTCTCAGCATAAGAAAGACATTCCATGTTTAACACACAGACAGTCTGGTATGAAGGAAGACAAATGTCTGTCTAATCTCTCCATTTTGACTGATGAGGTATATGCAGTTTGTGTATCTTTTTCTGTTTATGTGTTCACTACTTTATATATTGTGTAACTTAGCTCCCTGAAGATAACTTAAACAGATACAACTCAGGCCCTGTAGAGTGACCTAATGCCTTGGGAATAGGCATCAGGCCAGGCTGACAGATGGATATCAGTTTGACATGAAATATGCTAGGTTATGCATCATGTTAGAGCATCAACAGCCAAATTCTATGCTGAAACCCTCACAGGGAAGCCTGTGAATGCTTGCATGTGTTTATACATGGAGAGATTTTCCAAATAGGCTATCACAGCATTATCTTAAATAGTTGATTTATAATTACATGTAGTTGTTCTTGTTTGTTGATTTATTTGTTAGATTTTTAATTGATGCATTCACCCATACCCAGGAGGAAATGAGTTTTACACTCCTGAAACTCAGGGAAGAGAATCAGAAACTTCATCCAAAAGACTTCTGTCCTCCTGTTTAAGCCTCTTGCCAAAGCAGGAAAACAGTTGCTCAAGAAGGTTTCTTGAAGATGCTGAAACTTGCTAAGGAATTACTAAATACATTTTACCCCCATCTTATACTTGATTAAATCTGCTCTACAAACTAAATGAAAATAAAATATCACCTTCTTTGATTATCACTAAATAGTTCACAAATTAACACTAAACTGCAAATGAGGGGATAATGTGTCTTTTTGAGAAAAACAGATGCTTTTTGTTCTAAAGTTTATGTGATAACAGGGTGGAACAGTTAATGTACAACACATGCCATCTGCTGACTAATGCAGAGTATTTGCAAGGGCAAATACCTCCAATAACTGCATTTGGCAAATGATGATCTGACTTAATACAACTACTTTTGAGCTACAAATTGGATCTTGGCATTTTTTTAAACTATTAGCCATGATTTGTCACGTGATCTATTAGAAAAAATAACGAAAATTAAAAGTTCTGAGGTCATATTCCATGGGAAATTTTCATATGCCTCTCAGAGATACAACAAATAAATAAAGAACAAATTTGCTTCTCCTTTCATCCATATCAGTTGAAGGAACAAATATATTTCTTAAAATCCCATAGTAATGATAAGCAGAGTAAGAACCCCATAGTAGCCATCAATTTCCAAACTGTACTTATGAATTTGAATTAAATATAAGTCATGTATTTGAAGAAATGTTATTTATGTCTTTGTTCAGTCACAGCAGGCAACTAAGATGATTTTTTAAAGATTGTGTACAATTTATATTCAGTAGAAACAGTTCAAAGAAATGATAAAAAATATCAATCTCCTTTAATAATTTAATAGTTAAATCAGTACCACTGAATGTAAATCCATTTAACCATGCAAAGCATAATTGCAGGTAGTAATTTTATGGACATAATAATTTCTATCATTAAAAATAAATAGAAGGGCTGGGGTGGTGGCTCAGTGGTAGAGTGCTTGTCTAGCATGTGTGGGGCACTAGGTTCAATTCTCAGCACCACATATAAATAAACAAAAATAAACGTCCATTGACAACTAAAAAAATATTAAAATAAATAAATAAATAGTATAACAGAATATAAATTTTATTTTTTCTAACCTAAAATTTGACCTACAATGATAGCTTCCAAGTTACTTTCACAGACATTTCACACTTTGAATTTTCATATTCAAATATAATTTTTTAATGTTGTGGAAACTATTACCAACTTTATTTGATAAGTACATATGTTAATAGACTAATCTCACCACCTCTGTATAAGTATTTTTTTCATTGAGGTTGTGAATTCCCTTTTTGAGACTCATGAGGAAAGCATAAAGCAGGCAGAAACATAAAATAATATGTCCTGAAATAAAATAATCTCACTTCATGAGCAATTAAACACCCTTTAGCCTCAGGGCACTTCTCAGTTCTCACAGTGCAGAATAGTTAGACCTCAAGAAAGTCTCACTATTACTCACTTGAGGAGTAAGAATGAGAAAAACACTTTTAGCCTTCTTGAGTGGCTGAAAATTGAGGAAAGAATTCCCAGAAAACAGAGTCAAAGAGTGGGGAACTCAAAAATATGCAGATAGAATGCATTAAAATATTTGCCTGACCTCCAGACTGTGCATGTGCATACAAGAAGGACTCCAGGAATACCAAAACAAAGGCTAAAATGATTGAACAGAAATTTCAGCTGCTGCTTCTTTCAGGGAAGATAATTTGAGTCTAGCCAGGTAACTAACTGCCTGCTATAACAAAATCAGTATCATTCAGGTGATGAAAGCAGAATGGAGAATGTCTTCAACATATAACTCAAAATGTCAATTAAATTAACAAAAATTGCTAGACATTAAACAGCCAAATATGATCCATACTTAAGAGTAGAAATCACCCTGAAATGACCAAGACAATGAAATTACCAAACGAAGATTTGAGATCAGCTTTTAGAAATATATTTAAAGACTTAAAAAAAACTGTTACCATAATGAATGTCACAAAGGAGAATGTCAGGAGAAAGATGGAAGTTATTTTTTAAAGAACCAAATAGAAAGCCTACAAATATAAATAAAGTCCAATGTCTGAAAGAAAAAATTCAGTGGTTGGGCTTAATAGGAGACTGGGAAAGGACAGAAAGGCTTCAGTGAACTGGGAGATACATCAATAGCAATTATCTAATCAGATAAGCAGGGAGAAAATATTGAAAAATCAAAATAGAGCCTAGTGACCTATGGAATAATATTAAGTGGTCTAATATACATGTAATTAGAGTCTTGGAGACTTGAAAAATAAAATGAAGCAGGAAAAAATCTGAAAAATTATGGCCATGATTTTACAAATTTGGTGAACAATATTACAAATTCAAGAGGCTCAGAAAACCTAAAGCAAGATAATATAAAGGAAAACATGCATAGATACATCATAGTCAATCTTCTAAAAGTTAAACATAAATAAAGTTAAATCAGATGTCGGGGAAAGCCAACACATTACATACATGAGAACAGTTAATATGAGTGATGACTAATTTCTCATCACAGGAGGCCAGATGTCATACTAAGTTGCTAAAAGAAAAAGTGTCTTTTAACTTAGAATTCTATATGCACTGGAAATGCCTTCAAAAATGCAGCCATAATAGCCATTCTCAAAAAATATACCTACATTAGAAAACAATGCTGAAAAATATTTCATCAACTTGAAAGGAAATTATACCATAAAAACCCACATATGAAGAAAGAGATGGAAACGCCAGAGGAAGTCAATGCCTGGGCAAATGCATATAAAATCTTCTCAATGTCATACGTTTTATCTTTTAAAATTTTCTTTAATAAACCCACAGTGATTTAAATCAAAAGTATGAAAAAGCCATTTTGAGTTTCATTACAATGTTATGGTAAAATATGACAACAAAGACAAAACTAGCACTAGGTATAAATGGAGTTATAAAGGCTTCACTTTCCATGAATGTAAAATATTTAAATTTTGACTAATAATGTAAGATGTACTTTATAATCTCTACTATTAAAATAGCACAAATAGGTATGGATAAATGTCAATATAGAATGCAAAATGAAATTTTACAAAATGGATAACCTACCCTAAAAAGTAGGAGATTGGTAGGTAGGGACATAACTATTAGAAAATGATATGCCATGAACACATTGGTCTTATGAAACCTGATATTATAAGATAATATATACTTCAAGACAAAGCCCATTGCTAGAGATAAAGAAGAATATTTCATAATGATAAAAGGAACAAATCATCAAGAAAACATAGTAATCTTATATGGACATGCATCTAGTAAAAGGGTTTCAAAATACATGAAGCAAAAACTGACAGAACTGAAAGTCAAAAGTAGACAAACCCAGAAACGTAAGATTTTAATATTCATTGTTTTTTTGTTATGTTTTGTTTTTTATTTATTTATTTTTAATTATTTTATTAGTTGCTCAAAACATTACAATGATCTTCACATATCATACATTTGATTCAAAAAGTCTTATTATGGAATTCTTATGGAATCTTATTTTTCCACGTGTACAGATTGTACACATTGGTTATACAGCCATGTTTGCCGCAGTCTGGCTGGGCACAATTCAGGAGCCACTTGTCAAAAGAAACTAACTTTATTTTTAGAACTACAAACGCCAAACAAAACAGCTCCTCAGGAAAAAAACCTCAGAGCCCAACTGCCACCACCGGCTTCCCACAAGCCTCTCACCCACACAAGCCTCACCACCTCCCACAATCCTCCTGCACTTGAGGCCGATTGGCTGGGTCGTGTGGGCGAAGCCAAAGAAGTCTCCCAATGAGCAGCTCCGTGGTCTGAAAGGGCAGGGAAACAGCCCAATGAACATCACCGCAGAGGAGCCAATCAGCTAGATGTTGCTGGGGCCGCTGTGAGCCAATCATCAGCTGGCAGTCTGAAGGGCAGGGAAACAGCCCAATGAACATCACCGCAGAGGAGCCAATCAGCTATATGTTGCTGGGGCCGCTGTGAGCCAATCATCAGCTTTGCAGTCTGAAGGGCGGGGAAACAGCCCAATGAACATCACCGCAGAGGAGCCAATCAGCTATATGTTGCTGGGGCCGCTGTGAGCCAATCATCAGCTTTGCAGTCTGAAGGGTGGGGAAACAGCCCAATGAACATCACCGCAGAGGAGCCAATCAGCTAGATGTTGATGGGGCTGCTGTGAGCCAATCACCAGCCAGCAGCTGGAAGTTTGCTGGCAGCTGGAAGTTTGCTGGGGCCCCTTTGGCTGTGGCTCTCAACACATGTTTATACATAAGGCCATACTAGTGTCTATTGTGTTGTGCTGCCCTTCCTATCTCCCCTCCCGTCCCCTCCCCTCTTTCTACCCAGTCTACTCTCTCTCTCTTTTTTCTTACCCCTCACACCATTTTATATGTAATTTTGCATAACAATGAGGGTCTCCTACCAACTTCCATGCAATTCCCCTTCTCTCTCCCATTCCCATGCACCTCTTATCCCTATTTAATGGTAATCTTCTTTTCATGCTCTTCCTCACTGCTCTGTTTTGAGTTGCCCACCTTATATCAAAGAAGACATTCTGCATTTGTTTTTTAGGAATTGGCTAGCTTCACTTAGCATAATCTGCTCTAATGCCATCCATTTCCCTGTAAATGCCATGATTTTGTTATTTTTTAGTGCTGAGTAATATTCCATTGTGTATAAATGCCACATTTTAATCCAATCATCTATTGAAGGGCATCTGGATTTGTTCCAAAGTCTAGCTATTATGAATTGTGCTGCTATGAACATTGATGTAGCTGTGTCCCTGTTGTATGTTCTTTTTAGGTCTTTTGAGTATAGTCCGAGAAGGGGAGTAGCTGGGTCAAATGGTGGTTCCATTCCCAGCTTTCCCAGGAATCTCCATACTGCTTTCCAAATTGGCTGAACCAATTTGCAGTCCCACCAGCAATGTACAAGTGTACCCTTTTCCTGACATCCTCGCCAGCACTAGTTATTGTTTGACTTCATAATAGCTGCCATTCTTACTGGAGTGAGATGGTATCTTAGAGTGGTTTTAATTTGCATTTCTCTGATTGCTAAAGATGATGAGCATTTTTTCCTGTATTTGTTGATTGATTGTATGTCCTCCTCTGAGAAGTGTCTGTTCAGATCCTTGGCCCATTTGTTGATTGGGTTATTTGTTTTCCTATTGTTTAATTTTTTGAGTTCTTTGTATACTCTGGAGATTAGAGCTCTATCTGAAGTGTGAGGGGTAAATATTTGTTCCCAGTATGTAGACTCCCTATTTACCTCTCTTATTGTTTCTCTTGCTGAGAAAAAAAAAACTTTTTAGTTTGAATATGTCCCATTTATTGATTCTTGATTTTAACTCTTGTGCTATAGATGTCCTATTAAGGAATTTGGAGCCCAAGCCCAAGTGGTGGAGATTAGGGCCAACTTTTTCTTCTATTAGAAGCAAAGTTTCTGGTTTGATTCCTAGCTCCTTGATCCATTTTGAGTTAACTTTTGTGGAAGGTGAGAGAAAGGGATTCAATTTCATTTTGTTGAATATGGATTTCCAGTTCTCCCAGCACCATTTGTTAAAGATGCTATCCTTTCTCCATTGCATGCTTTTGGCACCTTTGTCTAATATAAGGTAGTTGTAATTTTAATATTAATTGTTTAATAACTGAAGGAACAATTATACTAAAATAATTGAAAAATACATGTAATGATTGTAGAACAAAATCAAGTTGGCTTAATTGGAATATACAGAATACCACAACCACAAACTCTAGATTGCATTTTCATTCAAGAGCATATGGAACAGAAGATTGACTGAGATCAGAATTTCAAAGGACTGAAATCTCAGCAAGCATGTGCTCCAACTACAATGGAAAGAAATTATATATTAATGAAATAATGTATCTAGAAAAATCTCACGTATCTGGAAATTATTGAATACTAAATACTTATGGGTCAAAGAATTCAACATAATTTTTCTTCAGGAAAATTCAAACAAAAACTAAATTGTGGTACTATTACACAAACACTAGAAAGTCTAAAAAAAACAACACAAACCTGATAATCAAATATTGAAGATAATGTGGATCAACTAGAATTTTCATATATTTCTAGTGTGAGTATAAAATGTTACAACTACTTTGAAAATGAATTTAGCAGTTTCTTACAAAATTAAGCATGTACCCATTATATGACTCAGAATAACCACCAGTATTTATCCAAAAGAAGATTAAATATATGTTGACCAAAATAATTGTAATAGGAATGTTGATAGCACTTAACCCATAATAGCAAAAACCCAGGATCCAAATGTTCATCCAGAAGATAGTTACATTTGTACAATGAAGCTATACTCTTATACACTTAGAAAAATAATGAACTAACGATGTACACAATAATATTATGAATCTGAAGAACAATATGTTGTGTGAAGAAGCCAAACACAATAAATATATTTTGAATGATTTCATTTTATGCAGTTTAAGAAACAAGTAAATTAATGTATTGTAGTAGGATGTAAAAAGAGTTTTCCAGTGAGGGAGTGTGGTTAACTGTAAATATGCATGAGAAAATTTTATGGGATTATGAAAAAGATCTATTTATTGATTCACATAATCATTACTAAGCTACATATATTCATCAAAATTTATCAAACTGAGCCAGACATGGGAGTATACTTCTGAAATCCCAGGGAATTGGGAAGACTGAGGCAAGAGGATGGCAAGTTAGAGGCCAGCATGAGCAGTTTAGATGGAACATGTCTCAAAGTAAAAAGTAAAAAAAAAAAAAAAAAAAGTGAGGGAGCCTGGGGATTTAGCTCAGTGGTAAAATCAGCCTTGGGTTCAATCCCTAGTTCAAAGAAGAAAAAAGAGAATCTATTAAACTGTACACTTCATAATTGAGCATTTCACTCTATGTACATTTTGTCTCAAAAATGAATTGCCAACAAATATTGAACTCTAATTTGAAGGTTGGCTTTTTATAGTGGTTTGGGTTAGTTAGTAATTCTGAAACTAATTTTATATTCTAGGTATGAACAAAGAAGTAAAGATACTAAAGATGTTGGTGGAAGTTTTCTCACAAGTATAAGTTACAAAGACCGAAAGAGAAAACTGGAATAAACCCTCTAGTGTGGAATTTGCAGTTTTCAGGTAAATACAGTGTGTGTGTGTGTGTGTGTGTGTGTGTGTGTGTGTGTGTGGTTTGTGTGTACACATGCATCCCTGTGGGTATTTAAAAGTTTAGTCCACTGAATGACAATAATTCCCCAACAGCATGACCTACTGAGCACCTGTATCTTGGTTTCTCTGTTAAAAGGAAATATGTTTCCTTAGAAAAGTATCTGACCTGAGTGTTGAAACTATGCCAGAAAATATTGAATAAAAAAATCATGAAAATACATCAAAGCATGCTATAGCTAGCTAAAAGGGACTAAATAGGCCAAATCCTGGAAAAATTGAATACCAAAATAAATAGTAAGAATAAAGGGATTCTAACCCATTGTATAAAATAAGAATCAGTGATTCTGTGTTTGTACATTAATATAAATAAGTGAGTAAAAATATATATGAAAGAGAAGGAAAACTCTTCTTCACAATAAAATGCCAACCTACAGATGTAAAAGGCATGATGAAATTAGAGTATCATCAATTGCCACAGTCTGGCTGGGCACAGAATCACGAGCCACTCAAGCATGAACAAAACTTTATTTTTAAAAATGCCACCAATACCCCATACACGTCCAGGAAGCAAGCCGGTCCACACACGCGGTCCTGTTCTACCGGGGACAAGACCCTCCCCCAGAATTCCCTCCTACTGTACTTCCCCAACCAATGGGAACTCTCCAGGAGTCCCATAGCAGGCCAAGGTGAACAGCAGGAGTCCAATATCCATATGAATGTAAATCTTAACATAATCATATCATCTCAATGGCTAGCTGGCGTCACCTTACAACCAAAAGTGCCATGCATCATATTACTTGGATGTGGCTCTTAGCAATCAATGGTAGATAAATGTAATATTTAAAACTTTGATGATAAAGGATATTTCTGTAGCACCAAGACATCATTGCACAACATATAAATTACAATGAAAATATAGTTACTTTAAATGCATGAATTGTGGCACAGAACATTGTTACCAATTTCAGAAATGTATGCATACATACATGCGTATCTATATACAGAGAGGGGGAAATTATAAATTTAAAGGAGCAAATAAGTATGTAAATGCTTGGTGACCTTAGTAAAGGATTTATGGGAATTCTGTGTATTATTCTTGTATCTTTTAATTTTAGTGTAAATTCAATATAAAAGTAAAAATGGAATGCTAAAGTGAGGTTTCAAAATACCTAGGCAATTTAACTAATCAATATTATACAATTTAACATGGGTAGCTAGTATATTTTTATTTTTATGCAGTATTAGGTGTTAGTGAAGAAGACTATCCAAGAGTTTTCAAAAAGTTTAATTGTTGCTGAACTTTAGATTAAGAAACACCTCGACTTCTCTATTAATCCAAATCAACTTGTATCACTAAGAACAGTAGGACTATTACCTTTTAAAAATTGATTTTTACATAACTCAGAGCCACTTTTGTCCTTTAAATTTTTATAAACTTAGGATAGGCTTTCAAGAAATAATAATCAGTCATGACTTGTTTCAAATTCATTTTTCTTCACTCCTTTCTGAAACATCTCCAAAATCCTCTGAGATCCAATACCTGTAGGTTTGCATTTGAAAACTACAGTAGCCCAAGCCTCAGCCTCTACAACTTTTATTTCTTCACATCTCTCATTTATTCTGCTTTCCCTAGTGTATTTTTCAGAGACTGGTTCTTCATGTCCTTAAAATGCAACTAGATTTTTTTTAAACCTAGCTCAGTCCTCCAGAGCTTTCCTCAACAAAGACTCATAGAGCCACCTGGGGATCAGTAGAGAAGACATTCTTTTAAAACAGAACAGATTCAAGACTTTTCACTGGGGTTGCATCTAAAGAGAGCATGAAATTTCTTATTGGAGACATCATTGTGAAGAAAATGGCGTTAGTGTTCTGTGAAAAAGTGTGAGAGTAGATTTAGCTTCCAAGTCAAGGAAATAAAAAACTATTTTAAAAGATAACACATGTAAATTAGATTTGAACAAAATAAATAGATCTGAACATAAAGAAAAGATGGACAAAGTATTAATACTAAAAAAATAAAAGTACTAATATTGAAATAACAATTGAAAGCTTAACATTTATTAAAATCATTTACTAGGCCTATCTGAAAGAACATACATATGTTGTTTATGTATTTACTGTAAGAAGTATAATACAGGGCTGGGGTTGTGGCTAAGCCATAGAGCGCTCACCTAGCATGTGCAAGGTACTAGGTTTGATCCTCAGCACCATATAAAAATAAATAAATAAAATAAAGGTATTGTGTCCGACTTCAATTAAGAAAAAAAATAAAAGAAGTATAATATATAATGTTTCCTGTAAGAGATCCAATCAATTAATTTATGTCTGTGTAATATACATAATAATATTAATTACTGATACTTCAAATATTCTAATATTTGTTCTTGACACATAAAAAAATAAATTAGTGCTTTTATCCATAATGAATACCAAATTAAAACCATCTCAGAATTATAGAACTTTATATAATCTAATTAAAAGATCAGCCTATGAAGTCAGCTAGATTTCAATTAATCCCTAAATTAGTCCTCAAATTGGAAAGTGACAAATTGTATTACAGTAATTTTTTTAAAAAAAATTATTTGTTCTTTTATATATACGTGACAGTAGAGTGAATTTTAACATATCACACATACATGGTGTATAACTTATTCTAATTAGGATCCCATTCTTATGGTTGTACATGAACATAGGAAAGTTATGTCAGATTCATTGTAATGTCTTTCCTATTTCCATTGGCCTCTTCCTTCCCTTCATTTCCTTTTGTCTAATCTGGTGAACTCCTATTCTCCCCTTGCCTATTGTGTGATAGCATCTGCATATCTATGAGAGAGAACATTTATCCTTTGCTTTTTGGGGACTAGCTTATTTCACATAGCATGATAGTCTCCACTTCCATCCATTTATTAGCAAATGCCATAATTTCATTATTCTTTATGGCTGAATACTATTCTATTGTGTATATATACCACATTTTTCTTATCCATTCATCTGTTGTAAGGCACCTAGATTGGTTCTATAGCTTAGCCATTGTGAATTGGGCTGTTATAAACATTAATGTGGTCACGTCATTATATTTTGCTGATTTTAAGTCCTTTAGGTATAGACTGAGGAGTAGGATAACTAGCTCAAATAGTGGTTGCATTCCAAGTTTTCTGAAGAATCTCCATACTGCTTTCCAGAGTGATTTCACCAATTTGCAATCCCAATAGCAATGTATAAGAGTACCTTATTTCCCACATCCTTGCCAACATTTATTGTTACTTGTATTCTTTTTTTATTGTAGTTGTAGATGGACAGCATGCCTTTATTTTATCTGTTTATTTTTATGTAGTGCTAAGGGTTGAACCCAGAGCCTCATGCATGCTAGGTAAGCAGACTGCCACTGAGCTACAGCCCCAGCCTGTTACTTGTATTCTTGATAATTGCCATTCTGACTGGATTGAGATGAAATTACAGTGTAGTTTCAATTTGCATTCCTCTAATTGCTAGAGATGTTGAACATTTTTTTCATACATTTGTAGACCATTTGTGTTTCTTCTTATGCAAAGGGCATGTTCAGATCTTTTGCCCATTTATGGATTTGGTTATTTGTTTGTTTGTTTTGGTGTGAAATTTGTTGAGTTATTTATATATCCTTGAGATTAATGCACTATCTGAAGTTCAGGTGGCAAAGATTTTCTCCCATTCTGTAGGCTCTCTCTTCGCATTTTTTATTGTTTCCTTTGCTGTGAGGAAGCTTTTTAGTTTGATACCACCCCATTTATTGATTCTTTATTGTGCTTCTTGTGCATTAGGAGTTTTGTTGAGGAAGTTGATTCCTAAGGTGACACAATGGAGAGTTGGGCCTACATTTTCTTCCAGTAGATGCAGGGTCTTTGATCTAATGCCTAGTTCTTGATCCACTTTGGGTTGAGTTTTGTTGTATTGCAGTAATTAATATTTATTTTAACATAAACTTTATTTTTCATAAAATTTTAACAGGTATAAATTTTTATTTCAAAGCTTAATTCAGAAAATGATACTTATTTTAAGAGATCATCTGAAATACATAAAATATCTCTCTCCATCCTAATATAACAACAACCATCTATTTGCTAAATAAATATTTTCCTGAATGACATAAATTATTCAATCACTATAAGAGATATTCTCTTTGTGATAAAAAAATCAAGCTTCCAATATGTTAGGGCAATGAATCACCATAATGATAAACAAATTACTGTCCTTGGTAAATTCAATAAACACCATTTAAAAGGAGGACTAAAGCCAAATAGAAATTACTAATAAAGATAAATCATGCTGTTAGCAATGTCCTTTAAAACTAAATATGTGCACTTTAATAGACATTTTCAGCCTTTTGCATTTTTAAGAAAGATATATAAGGCAACACTCAATAATCGAAAGAAAGAACATTAAGGAGTTTTATAAAGTATTATTTGACTCACCTAGCTTTACTGCAAATATTTGTCCTGGAGTATGTTATTATGCTTTAAAATGATCAGTACAGTAAAACACATTGATCCATCAACACGTTTGTTCAGCAACTATAATGTGTTGGTACTGTCAAACTTAATGTTGTTCTAGATCTCAAGCCTGAAATGTGCTCTTTTGTTCCAAACAAGATATTCTTTGTAATGGTTTAGGACATACAAGCTCCTAGGTAGTTAATAAAGAGACTTTACTCTTCTTAAAATTTATCATTGAGGTGTTATATATAAAAGAACATATTTCAAAAGTTTACATCTTGGTAAATCTTCACCAAATATATAATGGTAGAATCAACAGCCAGATTAAGAAGTAGAGCTTTACAAGCTTCCCCAAAACCTCCCATTTCCTTTTCCTAGTCATTCTGTCTTCATTGATAAATATTATCCTGCTTCTAATTGCATAAAGTTCCATCTGATGTCATGCTTTATGTAATGGAACCACATACTATATATATTCTTTTGTGACGTATTTTTTTCTAATATTATGTTTATGTGATTCATACACATTGCTGTGTGTAGTTGTAGTTCAATTTCATTGCTATTAGTATTCCATTGTGGGAATATATCTCCAATGTGTTAATCTATTTCTCTTTTCTGGAATTGGAATGGTTTAAGTATGGGCCAAGTAGTGATTCTAGGAACATTATAATGCATGCATTTTGGTAAACATATGTATATATAACTAGAAATGGAATTGCTGGGTCACATATACTTATTAATTCGCAAGTAGATTTTCAAAATTGAAAAATCAAACAGTGGTACCATAAGACTGGGAAGCTATTGATATCTTCACCAGCAATTAACCAATAGCTCAAGAAAGGTACTTATTGACATTTTAGGTGCTTTCAGTGATCTTATAATTTGACACTCAGTTGTGATCTTTGATGGTTTTGGCAAATTTTACAGTTTTTCAAATCTTCATTACCCAAGCATTGGAATAAAACCACTTCTGATCCACATTCTAACAGGCACACATTACCAGAAAAAATAAGCTCAATTTCGTCTTGAATTCTCTGTTTGCATACCATTTCTAAAGCTATTTTTAAATATTTAATTCCAAGTCTTTGTAATTTTTCCTTTAAAGAAATATTTCATTTTAACAATGATAGTCTTTTAAAAACACTTTTTCTTCTGAGAGATATTGCAATATTTTAAATACTCTTG
The DNA here is from genome assembly GCF_045843805.1 of Urocitellus parryii. Classification (NCBI taxonomy): domain Eukaryota; kingdom Metazoa; phylum Chordata; class Mammalia; order Rodentia; family Sciuridae; genus Urocitellus; species Urocitellus parryii. The sequence continues at coordinate 111,944,592 of NC_135547.1, forward strand.
CTCCTTTAAATGTGTAAAGACCACATCATTTTCACTCTGGTTTCTTGCTTATAGAAAAAGAAATTATTTCCCACTATTTAAATCTGGAGTAAATAAGAACTGTATTGGAACTTCACTTAGCTGCTCTTTATTGACTCTATTTGAAGATAATATTTTTCTTTTAATTTTAGGTTGAACTGATATATTTTGAACCATCCTGCTTCAAGATAAATTATTTTATTATACAAATAATCAATTCCTCTAAAGTAGTCTTCAAAATATCTTAGTGGCAATAGTAAGATCCCCTGTCTCCTTAAGCTATCTGTATATGCAAATCTTATTTTTAAATAAAATTAACATCTCAGGCTTTTGAAAACAATTCTTACTGAAACTTAATAATATTTTTGAAAGCATACTTTCTCTTTATACCTAACTCAAGTGTTTAATGTGTTTAATCTGGCTTAGCCTTCAACCCAAAAAGAAAGGAAAGCTATAAGATAAATAATTTAACATTGTGGTACTTATTTAATAAAAGGGTAAAAAGGCATAATGAGGGTAAGTAACTTTCATAAGATCATAAGCTATCAAATGATCTCAGGTAGTGTAACAATGAAGTCCACCTACTTAACTCCCATGCCATGTCTCCCAGTCTCATGGCTATGTCTATATATTCAATAGACTTGTAATTTATCCAATGATCCCACATAGAACTCTCAAGAACATTTTGAACATTTTGAGACTATGTACTTGCAGATGGGTTCAAAATGAAAATCAAACAATTTAGGTATCCATAATCCAAGAAAAAAAGATCTGCAATTATGTAATGTATAGTGTTTGAAGGACAGAAAAAAGTGTCCAAGATTCAGGGATTCAGGGAGAGCAGGTATAAGAAAGAGAGGAATTGTATCAAGGGGACCAATTAAGATAAGGTTCAAATCATAAGTAATTACAACTCAGAAAGGATGTTTGCTAACCAAATACAAAACACCTATATTTCCTACCCAGTCCCTAAGAATTAATGCTGAGTAAATCTTTTGTAACATTGGTGGGAAATAATCACACACTGGTGGTATGTGTGGGCAGGAAGCCAATCCTACTTAGGAAAACATTTTCCTAATGCCAGGCTAGCATAGTAGCCCTGCAAAAATAAGTATAAACAAATCAAACACTAAATATCTTGAAATGGAAAAAAAGGTGCAATTTCAGAGGTCAGCTCCATTCCTGGTAAAATTCCCTTACTAAGCAGTTTTACATTTGGCAATATAAAATATTATTGGGAATCAAAATATTACAGTGATTTCATAAAGTTTTTGGATACCTATATTTAAATAACCTAATTATTCTCCCCTACTGCCTTTTCCTACTCTCCTCTTTTTCAGTCATAAATCAGTAGGGAAGGATAAGAAAAATATTACAAAGATCAGAGACTGAACTTCTGGAGATGTCTATATTACTGTTAACCAAAATGCAGAATGGAAGAAGTCTAGGGTATGGAGATTAGATGTATCCACTGAAAAAACAAGAGTCTGTTCAGACAAGCTGAGAACTATGTCCAAGTTGTATAATGTTCTAAAGAAAATTGAATCATAATTCAGTGCTTCACAATTTCTTGTTTGGATAAAAAGGTTTAACAACAACTTCTTCCCAAGATGGTAAGAGATTTAAATAAGACAAATGACAGTACCTGGTGTACTTTAGGCAAAGATGTTGACTAACTCAATCTCCTTTCTTTGAATAATTATACAGATTTGTCTCTCTTAAAGCATAATTTACTTTTTATTCTGCATTATAGTTGCTTCTTTATGCATTTAATCTCCTGTGCTGGAGTTCAAGTCCATTTTGAACAGAACATATGATATATGCCTTATTTACAAGTATCTTAGTTGATATTTAGTAAATATATATTTTAATGGCTAAGTTTAATAATATAATAAGTTTATTGAAATATAATGGAGCACACAATAATCAGGTAGGTGTCAGTAATGGAGATATTCAAGGTAGAAAATATATGGCAGTTCAAACCAGTGGAGAAAGAGCCAGAAAGCCACCATAACTGGTAGAAGGACCCAACAAGTGGATTGTGTTTATAGGAACAAAGCAAGACTCTAAGTTAAGGCTCTAGGCTGGGTTTAGGACTCCAAGTATAGGTGAAGGAGTAAAATCAAATTATTGAGAGAGAATGGGAGGAAATATGTGAACATATACATAGTTTTTTATACTAATAAATTTTCTTTAGAGATAATGACTTTGGCTCTGGAGTCAGCAAATTCTAGGTTTGAATCTTTAGTTTGTAGAGGTTTAACTGTAAGCAAATTATCTATTCCTTACCTATTATATGTGGAGAATAATAATGCCCACTTATGGCTATAATGGAGAATTAAAGAAAGTAATTCATGCTAAAACACTTAGTACAGTGGCAGGAATATAATAAGTTCCCAACAAATATTAGTATTTATAATAATAATACCATAATTATTTTCATTTTATAAATGAAATTATAGAATTTTTAGGATTTCAAATATTTTCCAAAGTGACATTAGCTAATAAATGCTGGAACCAGGTATCAAGCCCAAGCTGAACAGCCAGCAAAGCCTACACTGTTTCTAACATACTGTGTTAGACTTAGGAAAAGCAAAAGATTTGGACAAACAAAACAGAATAGTAATTCTTAGGACAGACCAGGCACATTACTAAACCTAGGAATGTTGTGTGTCCTCTTGAACTTCCTTGGCTTGACATAAGGATCAGTTTCATAGTTAGAGCCCCAACCATGAGGACTGAAAATTGATGTATTCATAGAGAGTCATTCTAGTCATTTCAGCTCTCCTTAAATTTTAGCAATGGTTCCTGGAAATATATTATTCCATTGGTCAGGAAAATATTAATTATTATAATTATTTATTGTTAGGAAGTGTAACAGTATATCAATAAGAGCGTGGCCCTTGTGTTAATATAAACAAGGTTTTAAATTCTGGTTTTTCCACTTACTAACTGAAACTTTGGGGTTCAAATTGTTCATCTGTAAAAAGGCAACATTGAAAATAGATACCTAATAAGATAGCTTTGAAAGCTAAACATAATAATGTATACAAGACACTTTCAGTAAATGTTAGCTATTGGGGGAACATTATTAATGTACACCCGTAACTAGTTCTCTTCTCCTTTGACCCATAGGAGACTGATTTCCTATGAGTTGGGCATGGCCATGTAAGTAGCTCTAACCAAGGTAATGTAGATGTAAGAATTTAGATTTATTATAAGCATTTAGATTTATCATCCTAGTGTTTCTTAGTATTGACTTGGTATCTATAACTGTCCTGAGTATGTTTTGTGTTATGTATTTTGCTCTATTTATCAATTACAACATATTAAATGTAAATTAAACTAAGTGTAGCTTTGGTAAACAATGAGTATTTTTAAAAGTATTTCATCACCTTTATTCACTAAATTATGGGACATTAAAATTCCATACTCTGGACAATTCAAGAGGTGAGAATTAAATAAGGTATGATTGTCTTCTAAAAGTATATAAAATGTACAATATGGCAAATTCATAAATGGAGGAAATTTATTTGAAAATGTTGACTATACATAAGCCCAGAAATCTACTCTCAAGACACAGAATAAAATTAAATTATTTTTAAAGAAGCTATTGAAAGAAGCTATTGAAAACTTACAATGAGTGATGGATTATACAATGAAGAGTACAGAAAAGGCCCAAATGAACAAGCTTTACACTATTCTTTGTAAAACAGTGGTGAAAAGAAACAATGCAAATGTGACTAAATTAGATTTTTAATTCCATTAAATATTATCAAATGTCAGCATTATACTAGATACTGATATAGAGTATTTGCATTGGTTACAGAATATCATCAGCTTCAAGAAATAACTCTGAAAATCTCAGTTGCTTACCCCAAATGTGTTTGTCTCTCATTCAGAGTTCAATATTCAATATAAATGAACAGTATAAATGGTCAGGAGGTTCTCCTCCAAGTGATAACTCACAATCATGTCTCCAACCACGTAGTGGCTGTGAATTAGGCTAGCTAATGAACAAGGAAAATAGCATATGGCAAATGAAAAGGAAAACTTATGCATTCAGGCCTGGAAATACACTCAAACGTATTGCCCAGAACTACTCAAATGGCTTCACCCAAATATAAGGATGTAGAAATGAAAATATGTAGTAATAAACAATTAATATGTGTGTACAAGAAATTTTATGCTATTAAATATTGGACTTAAACTGTGAAACATAAGATTGAAAGTTTTCCAGAAATACAGAACATTGTGATAATATAGAAAGAAGTGTGGGAAAATGTTAAGTGGAGTGAAGAATGAATATATAATGCCAATATCTAAGACTTCAAAAAAGGCAAATAAAAATAGGAATGACAGGCAAGAAGCAATGAGAAACAAAACCAAAATCAGGAACTCATTGTTAAATATATGTATTTAGTATGAAATATTATGCCTATATGAACCTGGAACTAAAACCCCAAATAATAGAATTCGAATTTTAAGTGAGAAGAAGACTGGACAATAATGAAAGCATTCTGAGGTTTTTGTCTCATTTGCTGAAGTTATAATTACAGATTTATTAAGAAATTATATGGGACTGCGGATATAGCTCAGTTTGTGGAGTCTGGAATATACAAGGCCTGGCATGTACAAGGCCCTGGGTTCAATCCCTAGCACCAAAAAAAAATTATATGAAGTTAAATATTTGTTTTGGATATCTAACAATAACTTGCAGAATAATAAAAATAGAATATCAGAAAATTACAATAGAATAGACATTTGGAAATTTGAAAACAGGTGAAGAATATAAAACTTCAGTAATCCAACAAAAAACCAAAAAAGTAGAAAGAAGAAAAATAGCATACCACACAGAAAAAAATAACAGTAGTTGACATGATTAAATTCAATTCCTTGTATATGTCAAAGTTTCAAAATCTCCCCTTGAAAGACCATAATACTGGATTTAAAACAAATGGTGCTTGGGTGTGGTGGCACATGCTTGTAATTCCAGTGGCTTGGGAGCCTGCAGCAGGAGGATTGCAAGTTCAAATTCAGCCTCAGGAACTTAGCAAGGCCCAAAGCAAGTTAATGACACATTCTCAAAATAAATAAAACAAGGTGGGGATGTGGCTGAGTTTTTAAGCACCCCTAGCTTCAATCCCTGGTACTAAAGCAAAAACAATAACAAATAAATGGTGGCCTTTTAAAAAAATAGTATATATATAAGTGAGATCTTGCAATCATTTTCTTTTAGTGCCCTCCAGTTCCATTCATGCTGTGACAAATGGCAGAATCTCCATTTTTAAAAAATGCTGAAGAATATCTTATATATAATATAATATATATGTAATATATGTAATATTCCTATATATAACAATATAAAATCATATATATATACACACACATATATATGTAGATTTATGTGTGTCTGTATATATATATATATATATTAATTATAATTATATATATATAAAATTAATCCATTAACCATCCATGGTTAATGGATTAATTAATTAGTTGTTTCCACAGATTTACTATTGATTTAGATGTGGTATTCTGCAAAAGCTCAAGTTCGTGTGTGAGACAGTACAAGGAGGTTTGGAGGAGAAATTATATGGACATAGAGTTAACCTAATCAGTGAATTAATCCCTGATGGGATTAACCAAGCTGTAACTAGAAGCAGGTGGGGTGTGGGCAGGGGGAAGTGGCTCATTGGAGGTGTGGCTACAGTGTATATATTTTGTATCTGGAGAGTGGAGTCCTCTGTGCTTTCTGATCACCATTTGAATTGCTTCCCTTTGCCTCACTCTTCTGCCATGATATCGTGCCACACCTAGAACTCCAAGGAATGGAAACTGCTGTCTGTGGATTGAGACCTTTGAAACTAGGAGCCCCCCCAAAAAAACCTGACAAAAACAGTGAGATGCTATCTATACTAATTTGCTTCACTATAGTAAACATTGTACTATTTATATTTGTCCTGTAACATGGTTTTTAAGGACCCAACTCTGGGCCTTGTGCATGCTAGGCAAGCACTCTTCCACTGAGCTAAATACATAACCTTCATAGCATGTTGTATACTTTAAACATACATAACAAAGTTAGTTTAAAAATAAAAAATAGGGTGGAAACAACTTTGGAAATCTTAAAATAATGGAATATAAAAAATATATAGCAAACTAAAAAGTTTATTCTCAGCAAAATAAACAATCTGTGAGGTGAACAAAGAGCCTACATCCTGGGAGCAAATTTTTACCCCTCACACATCAGATAGAGCACAAATCTCTAGGGTATATAAAGAACTCAAAAAACTAAGCACCAAAGAAATAACCCAATCAATAAATGGGCCAAGGACCTGAACAGATACTTCTCCAAAGAGGATATACAACCAAACAACAAATATATGAAAAGATGTTCATCATCTCTAGCAATTAGAGAAATGCAAATCAAAACTACTATAATATATCATCTCACTCCAGTCAGAATGGAATCTATTATGAAGACAAACAACAATAAGTGTTGGTGAGGACGTGGGGAAAAAGGTACACTCATACATTGTTGGTGGGACTGCAAATTGGTGCAGCCAATATGGAAAGCATTATGGAGATTCCTTGGGAAACTGGAAATGGTTCATCATTTGACCCAGCTATCCCTTTCCTTGACCTATACCCAGACTTAAAAATAGCAGCTGCTGCAGTCTGGTTGGACACAATTCAGGAGCCACTTGTTATATAGTTCCTTCACATCCTTCAGGATCCTTCCAATCTAATACCATTGCACTTCTATGGGGATTAGTCGCCACTCCTAGGCCTTGAAGCGTTTGAGTGGCTTGTTGTAATGGCCAATGTTTTGGCCTTTCTTGACGAGAGATGATGCTAAGGTCTGCACCTGTATCCATTAGCCCATTAAATTCATGTCCTTGAATATTTATTTTTAGCATGGGGCGAGAATCTAAATTTAAAGAAAGGATAGCTCAATCTACACCTGTGGAGCCTAATCCCTTGGAACCTCTTTCTACAGTACGACTGGAAAATTTATCATGCAGGCTGGGTATTATTAGTAATTGTGCTATTCTATCTCCTGGTGAAATTACTGATATACCCTTTGGAGAACTGGGTATAATTTTTATTTCTCCTTCATAATCGGGATCAATTACCCCAGGACTTATCATAAGTTCTTTTAGAGTAGAAGAACTGCGTCCCAATAATAAGCCTACTGTTCCTTTGGGAAGAGGTCCTTTTACCCCTGTGGGAATGATTTGAACTCCCATCTCTGGAGTTAGTACTGTTCTGGCGGAGGTGCAGATGTCCATCCCTGCGCTCCCTCTGGTTTGTCTGATGAGGGATCTAATGGACAATGTGTCCTGGGCACTACCCTGATGGGATTGCTGGGTTCCTCCAGAGCTCTGTATATTTGTGGTTTTGGGCCCCGGAGCATTGGGCCCTCCTGTCCATATTTTGACAATGGAGCCCGATGCCTTTCTCCACAATATTGTGGATAAACACATGGTCCTTGTTCATTTTTTGATAATGGAGTACCCTCTATGGTGGTTTGAGAACGGCATTCATTAGCCCAATGTCTCCCTCTATGGCATCGTGGGCAAATACCCAGTATTCTACTCCTTTGATACCTAGTTTTGTTAAATCCTCCTCATTTGGGGCAATTCCTTTTAAAATGTCCTGTTTGTTCACAATTGTAGCATGTTCTTGGCCTGGCATCTAAAGCCTGTTTTACTGCAGCTGCCACGATTTGCCCTTGTTCATTAATGTCTCTGGCATCTAAAGCCTGTTTTGCTGCAGCTGCCATCTCTTGCTCTTGTTCATTAATGTCTCTACATAATTTAATATATGTGTTTATATCTTCCTGTTTCCATGGTCTAATGACTTCTCTGCACCAAGGGTTCGCTTGCTCATAAGCCAGTTGTTTTATTAATGGCATTGCTTGTTCTGTATTCCCCAAAACTCTGGTAGCTGTTTGAATAAGCCTATCTACAAATTCAGCAATTCAGCGTAAGGTTCATTAGCTCCTTGTATTACCTTAGATAATTGACCTTGTAAACTTCCATGTCCTTGTAAAGTCTTCCATGCCCTAACCACATCTAAAGCAATTTGTGCATATATGCCAGGATCATATGCAATTTGTTGCTGCTGATCCTCATAAGGTCCCTTTCCTAACAACATATCTAGATTTCTCTGAGGATAACCAGCTGCTGCATTTTGCCTAGCCGACTCCTTGCAAAATTCCTCATTGGCAACCTTCCATAACAGGTATTATCCTCCATTTAGCACAGCTTTACACATATTAGCCCAATCTGCTTGCGTCATGTTCAAGTTGTTAATGGATTCGACCAAGCTTACAGTGAAGGGTGCTTGAGGACCATAGGTTGTTACAGCCTCTTTTAGCTCCTTCACTGTTTTGAAATTTAAACCCTGATAAATTCGCTGCCCTCCTACCTCAAATACAGGGCATGTTAATACTTGAGATCCTGTCTCAGGATCCCAACTATCAACTGCGGGGGTTGGGAGCCTCCCAGCATATGGAGGTGGCGCTGTTGGTTGGACACTTACGCCCTCTGGTGATAGAAAGGTGTTAGTAGCAGTCTCCTGTAGAGGTGGTGCTGTTGGTTGGACACTTACACCCTCTGGTGATAGAAAGGTGTTAGTAGCAGTCTCCTGTTGTAACTTTTGCCCTGATGGCTTTTTCTGCTCTAAAGTTTCTTCCTTTGTCTGACTAGTTCGAGAGACCTTCTCTTTTACTTGAATCTTTTCCTCTGTCTGACTAGCTCGAGAGACCTTCTCTTTTACTTGAATCTTTTCCTCTGTCTGACTAACTTGAGAGACCTTCTCTTTTACTTGAATCTTTTCCTCTTTCTGACTAACTTGAGAGACCTTCTCTTTTACTTGAATCAATATGTCTTCTCCTTCCTCTACCTTTGTCTGAACTGAAGGGTTTGGACTAAGCAAACAAGATAAGAACGCCCACAATGTCAATGTGCCAACTGGCAGAGTCCCTGGGCTTTTCTTTTCTATTCTTTTTAAATCTTCACCATGATGGTTCCATTGTGATATATTTAACAACTCCTCCTTAAAAAGCCATGGGCTACATTTTTGTATTGTATCAACATATGCCCTGACTGCTCTTGATTTTACTGAGATGCCTCCTTCCTCTAACAATTTACTTATCACTCTTTTGGTTTGTTTTTTACTAATTTCTGATCCCATATTTCTACTATAATACAACCCAACAAGATGACGCCAAACAAAACCAAGACAGAATGAAACAAAAATGGAACAACAAAAAATCATTATATCAGCCTTTCTATCCTCCTGAAATGTCCATCTGTCCTTTCTCCCTATCTGTTCCTCAGACGCAAATAGTTTTTCCTCAGATGTGAGCGGTTTTTCTTCCATCTCACTCATCTCCAGGGACAGGCAACTTAAAACAAAAGCGAAACAAAACAAAAGAAGAATCTTAAAATGGCTACCCATCCTCTTGCCCTGCCCTCAGGGGCGAGGAGTTTACCTTATCACTTACCCTCAGTCGTTCCCCGTACGTGCCACCAAATGCCGCAATCTGGCTGGGCACAATTCAGGAGCCACTTGTCAAAAGAAATGAACTTTATTTTTAAACCACACACCAAACCACACAGCTCTTCAGGAAAACCTTCAGAGCCCAACTGCCACCACCATCTTCCCACAAGCCTCTCAACCTCCCCCACTCCTCCTGCTCTTGAGGCCGATTGGCTGGGTCAGGTGGGCGGAGCCAAAAAAAGTCCCCCAATGAGCAGCTCTGTGGTCTGAAAGGGCGGGGAAACAGCCCAATGAGCATCACCACAGAGGAGCCAATCAGTTGCCAGCTAGAAGTTGCTGGGGCCGCTGTGAGCCAATCATCAGCTGGCAGCTGGAAGTTTGCTGGCAGCTGGAAGTTTGCTGGGGCCCCTTCAGCTGTGGCTCTCAACAAGCAGCCACATCAATGTTTATAGCAGGACAATTCACAATAGCTAAACTGAGGAGCCAATCTAGATGGCCTTCAGTGGATGAATGGATTTAAAAAATGTGGCATGTATACACAATGGAATTTTACTCAGCAATAAAAGAGAATAAAATCATGGCATTTTCTGGTAAATGGTTGGTGTTGGAGAAAATTATGCAAAGTGAAGTTAGCCAATCCCCAAAAAACAAATGCTGAATGTTTTCTCTGATATAAGGAGGCTGACTCATAGTGGGGTAGGGAGGGGGAGCATGGGAGGAATAGATGAATTCTAGATAGGGCAGAGGGGTGGGAGAGAAAGGGAAGGGACATGGGATTAGCATGAATGAAGACATGAATTGGGGTTAACATACTTTATATACAACCAGAGATATGAATAATTGTGCTGTATATGTAAGAATTGTAATGCATTCTGCTGTCATTTATTTTTTTAAAATGAATAAATATATATATCAAAATAATAAAATTTAAAAGTGATTTAATATTAAGCAAAAGAGGAAAGAATCAAAATAACAGGATGTATCATTTTATATTAACAAAAGAGCAGTTTACCTAGAAAATAAAACAACCATATATTGTTATTCACTAAGAAAAATCATTTTTAAATGTGTAAAGCATAATCTTATAAAACTGAATGGACAATTTAGTAAATTCATAATATTTATGGAAGATATCAATATTACTATCAAATATTGTTAGGTCAGTGGCACAAAAAAATGAAAGCTTAAGAACTTGAATTGTGACATCAATAAGCTCGACTATTCCCATGATCACAGAATTCTACTGCAAATCAAATCCCATTTACTCTTCCTAGATTTATATGTATATTAATTTAAAAGGGGGTTAAATAGACTATAAAAGAACTCAGCAGTCTAGAGAAATAACTATCACATGGTAAAAATAAATAATCATAATGGTGGCCCAAAGCAATATGTCTAGAAATGTGATAACACAATTCTAAATTATGAAAATTGAGTATGGGAATTAAAAAAGGATTTAGAATTAAGTGACTATCAAAACATGGTATATCCAAAACATTCAGATGTAGCAAGTGATGCTCAGAACTTCACATCCTTAAATATGTATATTAGAAAAAAATTGTAAAGAGAGTGAAGATTATTTGAGCTATTAATTCTAAAACTCAGAAAAATATCCAAAAAATAAATAAATTACGAGAATAAATTAATAAAGAGAAAAAGCAGATGTTAACAGAAAAGTTTTTCAAAAGATTACCCAAAAAACTAAATCTGAATATTCAGAAAGATTAATAAATATATCAGGCACTTAAAACCACTTTTCACAAATTCTAGGCCCCATTTTAACTCTAGATATCACTATAAAACTTAGCTTTATTCAGGTATCAACTATATTGCAAACTTTACTTCTTGCTTTCTACATAGAGTATTTTTAATTCCTTGGCATAGGGAATCTACAGTAATGAATTCTGCTCTTATTATGGCCAGCCTGTATGCACAAGTTTGACAACATGTCAATGGGTTGGAGTTAGACCAATGGGGGATTAGAGATAGTGCGTTTTTTATGTATAGATGATGGGAAAGAGGTTGGAACAGGGTTAGGGTTAGGGAAATATATATATATATATATATATATATATATATATATATATATATATACATACATACATACATACACACACACACACATACATACACACATACATACATATATGTGTGTGTGTATATATATATATATATATATATATACAATATATAATATATATGCATATATATTCAGACATATATATACATATATAGGTACTGGGGATTGAACTCAGTAGCATATATATATATATATATATATATATATATACACACACACACTTATATACATATGTATATGTATATACATATATACACACACACACACTCCATAAATAGGAGTTGAAGCAAGATGTTTCACATTGGTTTCAGAACTGTGTTACAGAATGTCTTTGTTTGTTTTTTTTTGGTACCAGGGATTGAATCCAGGGGCACTTACCACTGAACCAGATTCCCAGCCCTTTTGTTTTTTACTTTAAGACAGGGTCTCACTAAGTTCCTTAAGGTCTTGCTAAATTGCTGAGGCTGGCTTTGAACTACCTCAGCTTCCTAAGCCCCTGAGATTGCAAGCATGCACCACTGGTCTGGCTTGGAGTTTTAAAATGTAAAGAAAATAGGCTGCAATGCCCCTGTGCCTAGGAAAGTGAAAATGAGCTTCAAACTATTTTAAAAATTATTTGGTAACTGGCTTTCCTAAGCCATGAATGAGGATTACCAAAGGGAAATAAAACAACTAACCCTGCCTTATACATAGTTTTAGTGGGTTTCAATTTGAAAAATCAGGTTATACCTCAGAAATGGCCCCATGAGGCCTTCCACATCCTAAGGAAAACAACTCCCAAAGATAACATTACATATCAAACAAGGAAATAAACCACCATAATAGAGTCAGCCAAAATCACAAAAGGAATTAGCTGCAAGAGGCTTTTAAATACATGTTAAAAATATAATTTATTCATTAAAAAAGAAAGATTAATGGATGTAATAATAAGTCAATTTTATTTTGTGCCTCAGTAATCCTTTAAATATATTCCAAGGGGTAACTTTTTGTTTTACCCTTCAGTAAAAACACAGGCAGAGCAGGAAATCGATACCAAAGTTCCTTTCAATCTCGCGCACAAACATATAACATACACACAAATGTCTTGATTCTGAAAACAGAATATTACGCCCTTGAAATAATGAAAACTGAATTATATTTAAAGTTAAATCTTCTCCTCTTCTCAAACTGGATTTTGCCAGTGTGAAGTGAGGAAGAGTAAGTAAAGACAGAAAAACAAATAAGTGATGTAATTGCTTTTACTGTCATAGGATGCCCCGCACTCTCTGGGCCTAGAAAATACTTTATGTCAATTCTTTCTCTTGTAGGTATTTTTAATATATTCTTCCAAAGTTTCCATTAAGAATATTCACTTGTACTTCTCATGACATAGGGAACTCCCTTTGAGGCAGCCCATTCTGTACAGACTCTATTTTTGTCCTATGGCCCTTCAAGTTGTCCTTTGGACAAGATATAAAAGGATATCAGTCAAATCTGTCTCCTCAGCTGACTCACAAATATCTCAATTATATCTTTTGAAAGTACCCACCAAATTCCATGCAGCCACCTCTTTTCCAAACCCCAACACCAAGCCTCTCAGATATAGATTTCTCAGCTATGTGTCAGATGGCTGCCCACTCTGTCTCTACAAAGCGGGGGACTTTTTTGTTTGTTTGTTTGTTTCTGTCAAATGTCTTCTCACCTGTGGTGAAATAAGACAGAACCCCTCATGTTTTCTCCTCAGTGGCATGAGTTCACAACATGCTAGCAATTGGCCCCCAAGTAATCTGAAATACCAACCTTTTCTCAATCACTATTTAAGACAAAGTCAAAATTAAGCCATAAATTATTGGAGGCCAGAAATAAAGCCTTTAATTTTTACTTCATATTGACTGTAAATTATTAAAATAGACTTTTTTGTATTATATACAACATATAGAATTTGGTTGTATCACTACCCTATTTGTTAGAACAAAATTAAGAATGAATCTAGTCCAGTTTTATTTTCAGCTAATGACTTCAACAAAACAATTATTATGTCATAAGAAATCTACTCAGTTTTGACTTTAGCTGACTATCTTTTAAAGGGAATCACACTGTAATAACTATGTGAGGATTTTATCCTTATATTCAACATACCCTGTGAAATCTTTCTTAATTCAAGTCAGTTCATTTCTGAAGAGCTTTTGCAGTTGCTTTAAGTTGTGATTTCAGTTTATCTTTGTAATTTTTGACAACCAGGGAAATACCAACAGGAAAGACCAATGTTAAAGGCAAAGAAGAATTTGATGGGTGGGGAGCAGCCTAATATGTATCTTTTTTGAGTACTTGCAAACATTTTGCTGTTGCACCTTTTCATTAAAAAAAAATGATCAAAGAACACTTCATGATGAACACTCATATGACCAAGGCTCACTATACTCATTGTAAAGACATAGAATATGTTTGTAAAGACATAGAATAGCATCTGGAAAGACACCAACCAATCACACATCTGTAGACACTAATGGGATCAATTCTGGGTCAGTTTTGATTAATCTGTCTCTTACTTATGGGTCTTATTTTCTTCATTCTTTGCACACCTGATAAATTTTGACTGGATTTCTGATGTGAATTTTACATCATTTGGTGTATGACCTGGCTCCTGGCTGACCTGATTCGCCCACTGCCTGCATAAGAAGTAGGCAAAAGGTGGAAGAAGGAAAAAATGAAATTTATATAGTTTGATTAAAATAGGAAGCAGTTAGACTGTTTCTCCCCAAGGGTCCCCTAGAAACAGTTACAATTTGTAGAAACAAAAGCCAGGTAATTTATTTATATATATATATATATATATATATATATATATATATATATATATATATATATATATATTATGTATCATGGATTTAGTTGGCCTGAAGAGGGGGCAAAATGGGGGATAAAAAGACAGGAATTGCACACATGTAGTAGATTTAGTTAACCTGTGCTAGACAGGTGGGTGGAAAGGAGGCAGTCTCCATTTACAGCCTTCTTGGCTTCCATCAGGCCATGGGGTGGCAGCCTCTCAGCTTCCACTCACAGCATGAGGAAGTTGTTTTAATTTTAGAATGGCCCCAAATTCAGTCTGTTTCAGCTGTTAGATATTTTTTTGTATCCCTAAAATATTATTGAGCTTTATTCTGAGATGCCATTAAGTTATTGGAAGTAGTTTGATCTTTTTGAATCATTCTTTTAAAATTCACTTGAAACCAACATAGCAGTGGTCTAGGGTTTAGTATTCCTTGCTACCAAGGCAAGACTTTTCTGTGTACTCTACTTAATCTCTCATCAATCATAAAGCTTTCCAATCTGATTGGTGGAAATAGGCGCTATTCATACTTGTATGTATTCTGGGTAGTTTTACCTTTGCTTTTTTCAAGTTTTTCTTTCCCCTGCCTTGGGTGGTATTCTCACATGCATGTGCTGATCAGAACTCAGCTGAATATTTGCATAGAATTCTTTGCATACTTTTTGGAGTAAACTGAATTTTTTCTCTTTGGTGCTCTGCCCTGCAATCTGTAGTCATTTTAGTCTCTCAGGATTCTCAGCTTTCTCCTCAAATTAGAGAGTCCAATGGACTCTGTCTCTTTATCTGCTCCCATATGCCCACTTTAGCACTATTGAATGGAAACCCTAAGAAGGAAGTAAGCTGGGTCTATCATATGGTCTCTTATCTCTCAGAGATCTCTGTTCTTCATCACCTGATGTCCAGAGTTTGTTAATATTTTTTCTAATTATTGTTCTTCTTTCAAGCAGGAAGGTAAATCCTGTCACTGACATTCCTTCTTACCTAGAAATGAAGTTACTCTATATTTTTAACCCCTTATGTCCCAAGTTTTCAATTCCATATAAGATGATGGTACCTAATGAATTAAGAGAGAAGGAAAACACACACACACACACACACACACACACACACACACACACTTGAATAGGGGGATATAGATGTCTATGTTCTGTGTGTGTGTATGTGATAAATCCGAGTTTCATGTTTTTCTTTATCTCAGAGACTGTCAGACCTTTTCCAATGCAGCTACTAAAGCTGCTTAAATTGACTGCTAATGATTCTACTGTAGCTGCTACCAACTTTTGTGCCCATTTTTCTCTCTGTGAAATTGATAACTGTTTTATGAAGCTCCCAAGAGAATCTGGAACACTCTAAGAGTTTGAAACAAGCTTCTCTGGGATGTACTAGAGGAGAATCCCAAGGCACCACTAAGCATTACACAAAAATGCCCTGACTTTTATCCCTCCAGAGACTATAGGTAACTCTCCTACATGTGTGGAAACTTTTCTCCTACACTATGCTCAAGACTTCCCAGAGTCCTTGAATTCTAGCATTGATATCAAATAATTGGCCTAGAGATTGCATTGTCACTGTAAACATTTTACTATCCCCTTTCCACATTTCTTCAGGTAGGTTTCTTACTGTGTTTAATTAATTTGTATATTTTAAATACCCTTTGTTCATTTTATACTGCAGGTTATTTCCAAAATCTGAGATCTTTTCTTTTTTTTTTTTTAAGAGAGAGAGAGAGTGAGGGAGAGGGAGAGAGAGAGAGAGAGAGAGAGAGAGAGAGAGAGAGAGAGAATTTTTCAATATTTATTTTTTAGTTATCGGTGGACACAACATCTTTGTTTGTATGTGGTGCTGAGGATCGAATCCAGGCTGCATGCATGCCAGGTGAGCGTGCCACTGCTTGAGCCGCATCCCTAGGCCCCTGAGATCTTTTCTTGATGAATGATATAAAATAAGATTTTCCCATTTGAAAGGGAGATTATAACACTAGTGAAAATTTAAAGGCCTGTTATGATCAAAATACTTGCTCTCTAAGAATAAAGGAACAAACTTAAAGCTTCCCATATGACATTTATCAACTTACCTTTTGATATGGTTTTAATGTGAGTTGTCCCCCAAAAGCTCATGTGTGAGACAATGCAAGAAGGTTCCGAGGAGGGGCTGGGGTTGTGGCTCAGTGATAGAGTAGTTGTCTAGCATGTGTGAGACCCTGGGTTCGATCCTTAGCACCATATAAAAATAAATAAAAAATAAATAAATAAAGGAAATATGTCCATCTAGAACTAAAAAAAAAAAAATATTAAAAAAAGAAGGTTCACAGGAGAAATGATTGGGTTGTGAGAATCTCAACACAATGAGTGAATTAATTCCTGATGGAATTAACTGAGTGGTGACTGGTGGCAGGTGAGGTGCAGCTGGAGGTAGTGGTTAATTGGGGGCATGGCTATAGGGGATATATTTTGTATCTGGAGTGTGAAGTCTCTCTCTCTCTCTCTCTCTCTCTCTCTGCTTTTTGATCACCATGATGTGAGCTGCTTCCCTCTGCTACCCTCTCCTGCCATGATGTTCAGCCTCACCTTAAGCCCTGAGGAACGGAGCTGGCCTTCTATGGACTAAGACCTCTGAAACTGTGAGCCCTCAAACTATTCCTCATTACAGTTGTTCTGTTCAGGTTCTTTAGTTCTGGTCAGATCCTTTAGTCACTGCAGCAAGAAAAAACTAAGACACCTTTAATAATGAACATTAATAATTAGAGGCTTTTTATCTGCTCTTGTTTGTTCCTTCTCAGCTTTGATTCCTTTTGATCTTTGAGTCCTTTTAACTTTCTTTTGCACTTCAGAAAGGTTTACTTCACTTGTATCATCATGACCCCTTTAGCCTTGAAGTTTATTTACCAACCTCTGGAGTACCTTTGAATCTACTTAGTATCTTTATAGAAAAGTGATAGTAACAATTGAAGATTTATATTATTTGGCTTTACATTTTTCTAATTCATTAATAATTGCCTAGTGGGCCCATAAAACTGAAAGCTGAGAAACTGAACAGTACATTCTTATTTGTTTTGTCCATAGAGAAACAAGTGTACTTTAAGATTTAATCCCAGAATCCTTTAAGAAACTGGTCCACAAGTCATTGACTTCCAACTGACAAGTCAATCTTTCAATTTAGGAGGATAATGCACCATCTTTCATAAGAAAAATCTTTTTCACTTTTGGGTTAAGAATATTATCATTGAATATTAACTTAAAGTGCACTTAATATCAGATGCTACAGATCAGACAAGAAGTCATTCATCATAGATTTACATTATATAAGCATTTAGATTGTATAAGTCACTGTATGTGTGGTCTTGGGGAACTGGGGGGTGAGAGAGAAAGAGACTAGTTACATGGAGAATATAATGATTATAAGATGAAGCCTTTCTGTTTTAAAGGCTAGATGGATCAATGGATAGATGGCATTGGAAAAGAGCATAAATTATCTAAGTACAGAGGCAGTACAAAGAAAAGTTTGTATAGATTTATATTAAGCCAGAAATGCAGCAGTTTTTACTGCAATCTTTATTATTGATTGAAGTGGTAGTGTCTCACTTTTGTGAGGCTGAAATAAAGAATGTAAGTGGCCAGGAACCAGAACCAAGAACCAGTGAATTTATTAACAGTTATGAATGATTACAAAACATGTAAATATATTAAATATACAACTGGCTGTAAATATATTGAAGACTTCTTTAAAATCTGACAAGGTGTCAAAATATGTTTGAAATTGGGGAAAAGAGGAATCAAAGAAGAGTCTAAAATCATATATTTGAATCCAGTAAAGGAAAGAAGAATGATAAGGAGCCATCTTGTGGGAAACATGGAAAATTCAATACCTCACAGAATTTGGTAAAACTCTGGGGAAAAGAACAACATCCTTTCATGAAGATATTTAAATAACAGATATCCCTTCACCTGAATTAGTTTGAGAGCAACACTACCCGGAGCTAAGAAAAAAATGTACTGGAAAATACTTTACACTATTTTAAATCATAAAAGCCTAATCCATAACTCAGAGATCTGAGGTGGAAAATTCGGGTTTATTTTTTGTTGTTGTTCAATAAAAAACTTCCTAAGGGGCTGAAGGTGTGCCTCAGTGATGGAGCACTTGTCTGGCATGTGTGAGGCTCTAGGTTCAATCAGTACCATAAATAAATAAATAAATAAATAGTCCATTTACAACCAAAAATATTTTTTTAAAAAAAACTTCCTAAGTGTTTAAAAGGTCTTAAGATAGCCAGTGTGTATAGTAGTTAATGGAAAGGGAGAACCAGTGTGTTTAGTAGTGGACTTAAAGGCTCATGCATTAAGAAACTTCCCTTTCTCAGTATAGTGCTATATAAGTAGTTGGCACTGCTGAAACACCATCCCTAGGCATTGTCCTCTCCGTTTTCATAAAGATTATAAAGAAGTGTGGGACCCATCCATTTCTACTCTTGTACACACTCTCCCAAATGACAAGAGCACATTATTTTAAAGAGTATACCCACACTGGGCACAGTGGTGTGAGCCTGTGGTCCCAGATACTTGAGAGACTGAAGCAGAATGATCTTTTGAGTCCAGGAGTTGGAGGCCAGACTTGGCAACATAGTGAAATATATAACCCTAACCCTAAAAATATACAAAGAATGTACCCAAATGTAGTCAGAATCTATGAGAGCATTGGTGTGATTAGTTCACAAGGTCATTAAACATACCTTGGAATCATTAGAAACTAAACATGAAATTTAGTGAGATACAGAAAAAGACACCAAGTCAAAATCTTTAAAATGAAAATAGCTATAGATTGTAATTCATGACCTTGATATGGTCTATTTCTTAAATACCTATTTAACTTTACAAGTTTAATTTTTACCAAAAAAAAAGATGATTACTTAAAAACAGAGTAATAGTATATAAAGATTGTAAAATAGAATATAATCCCTAGATGTGTATGTGTATGTCTGTATATGTTTAGGTTAGAATGTAGACATGAGCTTATAAAGCTTATTTTAAGATACTGATCTTAATCGTGTAAATTTGAGGATGTAAATTGTTTTTCATATACTTTTAAATTACTCTGGATATTCTTACAAAAAGAATCATATAGTCAAAAGGAATTCCTGCTTTTTTACTAAAATATTTTTTGTGCTTCTGTCTTATTTTTCTGATAGTGTTTTTTGTTGAATTTGTTGTTGTATCCTAGTAAAATGTTATGACTATGTGAACAATTATCACCATTATACCAATATTTGTTTCACAACTGGGAAGTAAGTATAATAAGAAAAAATGCTATAATAGATTAAATAAGATCATATAAAAAACCTGATATAAGTTGTCACCATAAATGAAATATGCATTGGATGCATCCAAATCACCATGATTGAAAAGGTAATAAATACTAAAAGTTTTTAAAATTTATGGCATATATTCAGTAATGTATAAGCTACATAACGTAAAATTACCTTTTCAATACAAAATTGAGGAAAATTTATCAGTGTCATCTTTCTTCTTTGCATTGTCATAAATTGGAAAATTTGAAAGAAAGCACTTTTCCCCCTTAGAGGGCACACTTTTAAGTGGCATCAGCTACTTAATTTGTAATTAAATATTCATAGAATTAATATCAAAGAAGTTCAATAATGTTGATAATCACAAAATGTAGAAGGATATAGTAATTACCAAGATACATACACCTACATACCATTATACATTTTACCAGAAACAACTATCAATAATCATGGTAGTTTTCCCAGTAAGATGGTGGGTGATTCAGCACATATTAGCACTTCTGCCATAAAGTATTATAGTTCTGATTGCCTAGTTCTTATTTTATGTATCAGTCTTCATTCCCTGTGTTTCCTTTCTTGCATAGGGAAAGCACATTTCTCCCAGCAAGTTCTAAAAAGTAACTATGTTAAATCACCAAGGGAATTAATTAAATATGCTCTGCATCTTGCTCTCAATTCTTTCATTTCCTGCTTCCATTAGACAGTTCAGAGATCGCTTTAAAAGCAGTCTTACAGCAGATAATTTCTAGAGGGCTAACTATTGTTCAAAACAATATTAATAACTAATTTTAATTTAGTTAAGTTCTATCTGACAAACACTTTGGTAACTGTTTAACACCTTTTATTAACCACATTTTAAGAAGAAACAATGGTTTATTAGAAATACTGAGCACTTTGCTCAATTTTATGTAGATAATAAAGAGTGAATCTGGAATTCTACCCTCCAAGTGGTTTACTCAAGAAAAAAAGTACTTAATTATTCTTATACCACTTGATATCCAAATAAAACTACAGATACACTGGTTGTGAATCAATTTATGATAGCATGAGGCTACACAGGATGTAATAGGGATGACTCAGAAAATTCTAGAACCATAGATAATACACCTAGCATGAGGCTCATTGGGCACATGACAATGACATTTAGTTCCAATCTCAATCTTGAGTTTAATATAAGTCTCTTTCAAATCAGGCAGTGGAATAGTTTTAGCTCACTTCAGACCTTTATATCAGTGATGTCTAAATATGTAGAATATCTATTACTGATATAAGTTCAAAACTTTCATTACTCATATGCTTGTTTTTGGAAAATTTCACCAATGACTTATTCAAATGTTTTGTAGCAATTTTATTGAAGTATAATAAGACAAGAACTGTACATATTTAATGTGTACAATCTGTTGAATTTGTATATATGTAAACACTCATGATACCATCATTGAAAATAAGGTAATAGGCATATCCAAAACCTCCTAGAGTTTCCTTTTGTTCTTTATTTTTATGATAAGAATACTTAATGCAAGATATACCCTCTTAAATTTTAAAATGCACAATACCATGTTGTTAATTAAAGGCACTACATTACAGAGCACATCTCTAAAACTTATTCATCTAGCTCAACTAAACTTTGTACTCATTGAACAGCAACCCATAATTTCCCTTACTCTGCTATCCCCTGGCAATCACTATTGCATTATCCACTTTTATGAGTTTGACTATAAGAAATATTTTATATAAATAGAATCACGCAGTATTTGTCCTTCTGCAAATTGCTTATTTCACATTGTATAATGACCTCCACATTTAACCATGTTGACACAAGTGGTAGGATTTTCTTCTTTTAATACAGTATATTCTACTATATATGTATATAACATTTCATTTATCCACTCATATGTTGATGGAAACTTAGGTAATCAACCACAGTTAGGTAATCACCACAGTTAGGTAATCACCACAGTTGTCATTATTGTAATGCTGCAATGAACATGAGGGTGCGGATATCCTTTCAACTACTGATTTCAATTCTTTGGATATATACCCAGAAGTGGAGTTGCTAGATCATATAGTATTTCTATTTTATGTTGTTTGAGGAGCTTCCATGCAATTCTCCATAATGGCTGGCCTAAGTTACATTCCCAGTAACAGTGTCCAAGATTTCCCCTTTTCCACATCCTTGCCTTGCCAACATGTTTTATGTTTTTTATACTATCATTCTAACAGGTATGAGGGGCTGTCTCATTGTATTTTTTATTTTAATTTCCCTGATAATGATGTTGGTGACATTTTCATATAGCTGGTGGTTATCTGTCTTCTTAGAAGTAATGTCTGGCTCGGGGAGTTAGTGGAAGATGGCGGCGGGGAGTGAGTGAGCCGCTCTGTGCTCCGCGCCACCGCCACCGCAGCGTATGTTGCTGCTTCTTAAAAGAAGAAGTAAAGACCATTAAAGGAGATCTGTCGACAAGGATTCAGCACCGTGTCAAGAAAAGGGCCTAGATGGAGTGAATCCGCCACGACTTCAGCGCGAGCAGTAAGGCTGCAGCCCCCGAGCTGCCGGGCTCCCTGGGCCCCTTCTCATTCCCCTCTCCACCTCGCTTCTCCCCCTCCATCTCTCCTCCCACGCTCACTCCCTAAATCTAGATCTCAATCTCTTTCCCCCACCCCACCTGCTCTCTCGCGTGCCCAGTACCCGGCCCGCGCGGGCCCCGAGGCGCTGCCTCCCCTCCCCCAGCCCGCACCCCCTCCACTGGGGTCCCGAAGGCCACAGCTTGGCCGCTGCCACCGCCGCCGCCGCCGCCGCTGCAGCCACCGCCGCTGCCGACACCGCTTTCCGCGGAGCACCTTAGAACAGACTCTTAACTGCGAGAGTGAGCTGCCGAGTGAAATGGAACAGCTGATAAGATGAGTGACAATTTAAAATCTAAATGATCCAACATGGCGGCAGACGCGGAGAGATCAAGTCTCTAACCCCTTCAGCTGCGCGGGCATAGGGAGAAGTAAACTGTCAAAATACTGTTCGCTCAGGACCACTAGGCACGGTTGAGCTGAAGTGGACCCCGGGCGAACAGTCTAGCCTTCTCAGAACGCACCGAGCCCGAATTGGCTGCATTCTAGCTCCGGTTCGCCTGCTTTATGTGACTCAGCACTAATGATCCCACTGAAATATCTAGTCGGCCCACCTGAACTCAAAGAGGTAAAAGCCAACTGAGCACCACAGCCAGACCCAGGGAATCAGGAGTGACGCAGGACTAACGGCGCAGGACTCCCAGCTATCGCTATCACCAGTGCTGACAACAGGTCCCTTGCACCAGCTATCAGGGGAGTTGCTGCTACCTGAGGGCAAACAAATTCGCTGGGGGCCCTCAGCCCCAAGCCCTACAAACTTAGGGTCTGAGGGAGGCAAACAGAAAGGGTGTGCCCTGGCACCCATGAAAACAGGGCTCCCAGGAGCAACAGACCTGGCGTGTAGTCAGTATTGTGGTGAGTGTCACAGGTGAGCGGGGCCTGGCTTGAGGAACCACAAGAGAAGGCCCTAGGCACTCAGGATTGGAGACCTGCACAGTCTGGGAAGAAGAGCTGAGGCACAGTGATTGGTTCCCACCTATCAAGAAGAGAAACCTGGCCCAGTGGGCATAGCTCCACCAACTGGAAGAGAAGTTAATCGAGCTATATGACTGCATGTATTATTATTATTATTTTTAATGATTATTATTAGTATTTTTTTATTTTTTATTTTTTATTTTATTTTCACTTTTTGTTGTTGATGTAGTTGTTGTTCTTTAACGTTCTTATTAATGGTTTCAATTTTTTTAAATTCTTTTTATCTTATTAGTATTACTATTATTTTTTAAACTTTAATTTCCATTTTTTTACTATCATTATAAAATTTTTTCTTTTTTTTTTGGTTTTAAATTTTTATTTTTTTGTTTCTTCTTTCTTTCTTTTCACTTTTTTTTTCTTTTGTCTTCTCACTTCTTTTCAATTTTCCTATTCCTCTTTCCTTGAACTCTACCTGCCTACACTTATTCTCTTTAGTGACTTCTTCCCTCCCCTTCTAATATCTCTCCTCCCCAGTGCCTGCAAGCTAGGCAAACCTGCAACCCACGGGCGGGTCAGGTCCAGCAACCTGCCGAGTGACAGAACAGCTACACGTGTCTGCAGGGAACTCGGACAGGACCCACAAGTAGGACAGGGCCGGTGGCTTGCTGAGGGGCGGAACCGACCCCTCCCCCAGTGCCTGCAAGCTAGGCGAACCTTCGACCCATCGGGAGGTTAGGCCCAGCAACCTGCGGAGTGACAGAGGTGCCCCTCGTGCCTGCAGGGTAGGCGGACCTTTGACCGACCAGCAGAGCAGACCTAGGGCCTGCCAGCGTGGTAGACGGATCACACCAATTGGAGGAGGATCACAGCCACTACCTGCCCTGCAAGGGTGATTTTTCAACTATACAAGAGCAATATAAATAAATAGAGAGAAAATTTCAAAACACAACAGTTTCACCAAGCAGAAAGAAACGCCAGCAGTATGAAAAGACAAGGAAAGAAAGGATCACAGGCAATGCAGGTCAACTCAACTTTAGAAGAGGTAATAGGTGCAACAGATGGAATGTCAGATAGAGAGGTCAGGATATACATGCTTCAGATGATTTGGAGTCTCAAGGAAGACATGAGACAGCAAAATCAGATAACGAAAGATCACATTGACAAACAAATCCAGGAAGTAAAAGATCAATTTCACAGGGAGATAGAGGTAATAAAAAACAAACAAATAGAAATCCTAGGAATGCAGGAAACAATAAACCAACTCAAAAACTCAATTGAGAATACTACCAGCAGAGTAGATCACTTAGAAGAGAGAACATCAGACAATGAAGACAAAGTATTTCAACTGGAAAAGAACATAGACAGCTCAGCAAGTCTGCTAAGAAATCATGAGCAGAACATCCAAGAGTTATGGGACAATATCAAAAGACCAAATTTAAGAGTCATTGGGATACAGGAAGGCACAGAGCTCCAAACCAAAGGAATAAAAAGTCTATTCAGTGAAATAATGCAAGAAAACTTCCCAGACTTGAAGAATGAGACAGAATCCCAAATCCTAGAAGCCTACAGGACGCCGAATGTGCAAAATCATAAGAGATCCACACCTAGACACATTATAATGAAGATGTCCAACATACAGAATAAGGAGAAAATTTTAAAAGCTGCAAGAGAAAGAAAGCAGATTACATTTAGGGGTAAACCAATCAGGATAACAGCTGATCTCTCAACACAGACTCTGAAAGCTAGAAGATCCTGGAATAACATATTTCAAACACTGAAAGAAAATGGGTTCCAACCAAGAATCGTGTATCCGGCGAAATTAAGCTTCAGGATAGAAGATGAAATTAAAACCTTCCTCGATAAACAAAAATTAAAAGAATTCGCAGCTAGAAAACCATCTCTTCAAAAAATCCTTGGCAAAAATTACAGGAAGAGGAAATGGAAAATAACATTGAAAACCAACTATGGGAGGTAGGACAGTAAAGGGGGGAAAGTAGTCAAAGAGGATAACAAATCAGGTTTAGTAACATCAATAAACAAATATGGATAGAAGAACAAACCATATCTCAATAATAACCCTAAATGTTAATGGCTTAAACTCACCAATTAAGAGACACAGGCTAGTAGAATGGATCACAAAACAAGACCCAACAATATGCTGTCTACAGGAGACGCATCTGATAGGAAAAGATATACATAGACTGAAGGTGAAAGGTTGGGAAAAATCATACCACTCATATGGACTGAGGAAACAAGCAGGAGTGTCCATACTCATATCTAATAAAATAGATTTCAAGCCAAAGTTAATCAAAAGGGATAAAGAGGGACACTACATACTGCTCAAGGGAACCATACACCAACAAGACATAACAATCATAAATATATATGCCCCAAATAATGGTGCAGCTGTGTTCATCAAGCAAACTCTTCTCAAGTTCAAGAGTCTAATAGACCACCATACAATAATCATGGGAGACTTCAACTCACCACTCTCACCACTCGACAGATCTTCCAAACAAAAGTTGAATAAGGAAACTATAGAACTCAACAACACAATTAACAACCTAGACTTAATTGACATATATAGACTATACCACCCAACATCAAGTAGTTACACTTTTTTCTCAGCAGCACATGGAACCTTCTCAAAAATAGATCATATATTATGTCACAGGGCAACTCTTAGACAATATAAAGGGGTAGAGATAATACCATGCATCTTATCTGATCATAATGGAATGAAACTGAAAATCAATGATAAAAGAAGGAAGGAAAAATCAAGCATCACTTGGAGAATGAACAATAGGTTGCTGAATGATCAATGGGTTTTAGAAGACATCAAGGAGGAAATTAAAAAC
This sequence comes from Urocitellus parryii, assembly GCF_045843805.1. Taxonomy (NCBI): domain Eukaryota; kingdom Metazoa; phylum Chordata; class Mammalia; order Rodentia; family Sciuridae; genus Urocitellus; species Urocitellus parryii. The sequence continues at coordinate 111,970,712 of NC_135547.1, forward strand.
TTCCTAGAGTTAAATGAAAACACAGACACAACATATCGGAATCTATGGGACACATTGAAAGCAGTTCTAAGAGGAAAATTCATTGCTTGGAGTTCATTCCTCAAAAAAAGAAAAAACCAACAAATAAATGATCTCATACTTCATCTCAAAAGCCTAGAAAAAGAAGAGCAAAACAACAGCAAAAGAAGTAGAAGGCAAGAAATAATTAAAATCAGAGCTGAAATTAATGAAATTGAAACAAAAGAAACAATTGAAAAAATTGACAAAACTAAAAGTTGGTTCTTTGAAAAAATAAATAAAATCGACAGACCCTTAGCCATGCTAATGAAGAGAAGAAGAGAGAGAACCCAAATTACTAGCATAAGGGATGAAAAAGGCAATATCACAACAGACACTTCAGAAATACAGAAGATAATCAGAAATTATTTTGAATCCTTATACTCCCATAAAATAGAAGATAGTGAAGGCATTGATAAATTCCTTAAGTCTTATGATCTGCCCAGATTGAGTCAGGAGGATATAGACAACCTAAACAGACCAATAACAATAGAAGAAATAGAAGAAACCATCAAAAGATTACCAATTAAGAAAAGCCCAGGACCGGATGGGTATACAGCAGAGTTTTACAAAACCTTTAAAGAGGAACTAACACCAATACTTTTCAAGCTATTTCAGGAAATAGAAAAAGAGGGAGAACTTCCAAATTCATTCTATGAGGCCAACATCACCCTGATTCCGAAACCAGACAAAGATACTTCAAAGAAAGAAAACTACAGACCAATATCTCTAATGAACCTTGACGCAAAAATCCTCAATAAAATTCTGGCGAATCGGATTCAAATACATATCAAAAAAATTATACACCATGATCAAGTAGGATTCATCCCTGGGATGCAAGGCTGGTTCAATATAAGGAAATCAATAAATGTTATCCACCACATCAATAGACTTAAAAATAAGAACCATATGATCATCTCGATAGATGCAGAAAAAGCTTTCGACAAAGTACAGCATCCCTTTATGTTCAAAACTCTAGAAAAATTAGGGATAACTGGATCATACCTCAACATTGTAAAAGCAATCTATGATAAGCCACAGGCCAGCATCATTCTGAATGGAGAAAAATTGAAGGCATTCCCTCTAAGATCTGGTACAAGACAGGGATGCCCTCTCTCACCACTTCTGTTCAACATAGTCCTCGAAACACTGGCCAGAGCAATTAGACGAAAGAAATTAAAGGCATAAAAATACGAAAAGAAGAACTTAAATTATCACTATTTGCAGATGATATGATTCTATACCTAGCAGACCCAAAAGGGTCCACAAAGAAGCTATTAGAGCTAATAAATGAATTCAGCAAAGTGGCAGGATATAAGATCAACACGCATAAATCAAAGGCATTCCTGTATATCAGTGACAAACACTCTGAAACGGAAATGAGGACAAGTACTCCATTCACAATATCCCCCAAAAAAATAAAATACTTGGGAATCAACCTAACAAAAGAGGTGAAAGATTTATACAATGAAAATTACAGATCCCTAAAGAAAGATATAGAAGAAGACCTTAGAAGATGGAAAAATATACCCTGCTCATGGATAGGCAGAACTAACATCATCAAAATGGCGACATTACCCAAAGTTCTCTATAAGTTCAATGCAATGCCAATCAAAATCCCAACAGCACTTCTTGTAGAAATAGATAAAAGAATCATGAAATTCATATGGAATAATAAAAGACCCAGAATAGCAAAAACAATACTAAGCAGGAAGTGTGAATCAGGCAGTATAGCGATTCCAGATTTCAAACTATACTACAGAGCAATAGTAACAAAAACAGCATGGTACTGGTACCAAAACAGGCGGGTGGACCAATGGTACAGAATAGAGGACACAGAAACCAATCCACAAAACTACAACTATCTTATATTTGATAAAGGGGCTAAAAGCATGCAATGGAGGAAGGATAGCATCTTCAACAAATGGTGCTGGGAAAACTGGAAATCCATTTGCACCAAAATGAATCTGAATCCCTATCTCTCGCCATGCACAAAAGTTAACTCAAAATGGATCAAGGAGCTTGATATTAAATCAGAGACACGGCATCTGATAGAAGAAAAAGTTGGTTATGATCTACATACTGTGGGATCAGGCTCCAAATTCCTCAATAGGACACCCATAGCACAAGAGTTAACAACTAGAATCAACAAATGGGACTTACTCAAACTAAAAAGTTTTTTCTCAGCAAAAGAAACAATAAGAGAGATAAACAGGGAGCCTACATCCTGGGAACAAATCTTTACTCCACACACTTCAGATAGAGCCCTAATAACCAAAATATATAAAGAACTCAAAAAATTAGACAATAAGATAACAAATAACCCAATCAATAAATGGGCAAAGGACCCGAACAGACACTTCTCAGAGGAGGACATACAATCAATCAATAAGTACATGAAAAAATGCTCACCATCGCTAGCAGTCAGAGAAATGCAAATCAAAACTACCCTAAGATACCATCTCACTCCAGTAAGATTGGCAGCCATTAGGAAGTCAAACAACAATAAGTGCTGGAGAGGATGCGGGGAAAAGGGCACTCTTGTTCATTGCTGGTGGGACTGCAAAATGGTGAGGCCAATTTGGAAAGCAGTATGGAGATTTCTTGGAAAGCTGGGAATGGAACCACCATTTGACCCAGCTATTCCCCTTCTCGGTCTATTCCCTAAAGCCCTAACAAGAGCATGCTACAGGGACACTGCTACATCGATGTTCATAGCAGCACAATTCACAATAGCAAGATTGTGGAATCAGCCTAGATGCCCTTCAATAGATGAATGGATAAAAAAAATGTGGCATTTATACACAATGGAGTATTACTCTGTATTAAAAAATGACAAAATCATAGAATTTGGAGGGAAATGGATGGCATTAGAGCAGATTATGCTAAGTGAAGCTAGTCAATCTTTAAAAAACAAATACCGAATGACTCCTTTGATATAAGGGGAGGGAAACAAGGACAGGGTAGGGACGAAGAGCTTGAGAAGAAGATTTACATTAACAGGGGTGAGAGGTGGGAGGGAAAGGAAGTGAGAAGGGAAATCACATGGAAATGGAAGGCGATCCTCAGGGTTATACAAAATGTCATATAAGAGGTAAGGAGGGGTAAGACAAGATAATACAAATGGAAGAAATGATTTACAGTAGAAGGGGTAGAGAGAGAAAAGGGGAGGGGAGGGGAGGGGAGGGGGGATAGTAGAGAATAAGACAGACAGCAGAATACATCAGACACTAGAAAGGCAATATGTCAATCAATGGAAGGGTAACTGATGTGATACAGCAATCTTTATACGGGGTAAAATTGGGAGTTCATAACCCACTTGAATCAAACTGTGAAATATGATGTATTAAGAACTATGTAATGTTTTGAACGACCAACAATAAAAAAAAATAAAATAAAAAAAAATAAAATAAAAAAATAATAAAAAAAAAAAAAGAAGTAATGTCTGGTCAGTTCCTTAGCTCATTTTTAATTGGGTTGTTACTACTGATCTGTAGAACTTCCTTATATATATTGAAAATGAACCCATATCAGATGTATGGTTTGAAAATATTTTCTCCCATTCCATAGGTTTCTTTTTCAGTCTGTTAATTATACCTTTTGCTGTAACATACAATTTGATGTAGTAATACAGGCCTATTTTTCTTCTATTGTGTATCTAAGTTTTGTCTAATGCAAGAAATCATTGTGGAGACCAATATCAAAAAAAATTTCTTTTCAGAGTTTTATTGTTTCAGGCATTACATTCAAGTGTTTAGTCCATTTTGAATAAGATTGGTGTGTGGTATAACATAGGGGTCCAGTTACATTCTCAACCATGTGCTTTAGTCAGCTTTTTGTCACTGTGACAAAATATCTGAATAAACAATTTAGAGGAGGAAAGATTTACTTTGGCTCATGATTTCAGTCCAAGTCTGGCTTATTCCATTGCTTTAGGCCTCAGATGAGGCAGAGTATCATGGCAGAAGAACATGGCAGAACAAAGCTCCTCAGCTAATTTATGGTGGCCAGGAAGCAGAGAACTAGAAAACAAGGAATGGGCAGGGAACATAATAAACCCTTCTAAGATACACTCCCAGTGACTTACTTCCTCCAACTAATACATACCTCCTACAGTTTCCACCCTTTCACAATAATGTTATTAAATTATAAATGCCTCAATGAATTGATTTATCAATGAGGTCAGAGCCCTCACAATCCAATAATTTCCCCAAATCCCCACCTCTCAACATTGCTGAACAAGCTTTCAAAACTCAAGTGTAGAAGATGCTTCTTATCCAAACCATAATAATGAGGATCCACAGATTTCCCAGCACCATTTATTAAGGACTGTCCTTTATTATGTTTTCTTAGACTGTTGACATAGATCAGCTGACAGTATAGTTGAGGATTTACTTATGTTCCATTAGTCTATTTCTCCATCTTTATGCCAGTACCATACTGGTTCAACTATTTGGCTTATAATGTTTTTTGGAATCGGGAAATATGATGCCTCTGGCTTTGTCCTTTTTTCTCAAGATCACTTTGTCTATTCTGGGTCATCTGTTGTTCTATATGAATTTTTGGATTTTTTCCACTTCTATAAAAATGCCATTGGGAAACTGATGTGGATAATATTGAATTTGTAGGTTGCTTTGTATAGTATGAATATTTTTAGTATTCAGTCATCCAAACCATGAACACAGGGAGCCTTACCATTTATTTGTTCTTCTTTAATTTCTTTCATCAATTTTTGTAGTTTTTAGTGTATGCTTTCATCCTAAGTGTATTTCTGAATATCTTACTCTTCATGACGTTTCTATAAATAGAATTATTTTCTCAATTTCCCTTTCATATGATTCATTTTCAATATATTGGAATCCAACTGATTTTTGTACACTGTTTTGTATATTGCAATTTAAATGAATTAGTTCAAACAATTTTTGTGGTGTCTACTTTTTGAAATATCTATAATCTTAATCTGTTGGCTAATTTTTGAAAAATGCAAAGATTAATTTTTACATTGTAATAAAATCCTTTTGATTTTTGTCAGATTATGTTCTTTGCAGGATTGTCAATAAAATAGAATCCCATATGTTCCAGTTACTTTTGTGAAGATGTTAGGATATGGAAGAAATCTCTCAGTCAGTTGTTTTCTACTTCTGAACTTGCACCTGAATAAATGGAGCTGTTTTAGTCATCAATATTGCCATCATCTGATACCAGGTAGCAAGCAGCTGTGACTAGTCAAAGTAGATTTAATTGCACACTTAAGGAAAAATTTTATTCATAGCACAAAATGTCAGTTAATATAGATATATTTTCAATTCTATACAGTGGAATTGTATTATGTTAGAAAACTTTCTTACAATTGAGAAACTTTGAAAGCTCTGAAAACCTTCTTACTTCACATCCTTCACAGAATATAAATGGAATATAGATGTCAGTGAGAAGACTCAATTTTATTTTTCTGCAGCTTTATCATTGTAGACTTGTTAAAAGTCCATTGTCAATACTAGAAAGTTTTTTACTATTCAAGTCACTTGTGAGGTGTTCCAAAGAGGAACTTTACTCGTGGTTTCTGTATTGCTAAAACTTAATCACTTTATCTTCTACCGGGACCTGATACGGTACAAAGTAAATAATGCTTTACTCAACAACAGGGGGAAAGTTAATGAAAAGGTTAAGGAAGGGAAAGAAAAAGAACAGGACCCAACAGAGAAAAAACAGAGTTGCATTTCTTACATTTAATCCTGATATATCATGAAAACTAATGATATAACTCCTACGAACTGCATGCAAATCAGAACATTAATCTCTACCAAAATGGTTTATGTTATAAGAACCCACAAACAGATTTCCTTCAACTGCAGTAAATCAAACATGGTGGGTAGTTTCCGTTTGACTGATGAGTACACATGTCAATGGCAGGAGGGCAGTGACATATGGAAGAGCAATAAATATTTTTCTGACACTTCAGCAGCCCTTGTTCAATGACACTAAAGGAAGATAAAAGACTTCAGGAGAAAATGCAAGCCTGTCTCTATTAGCTGCCATTCCATTGCCGAGGCAGCAACTTGAAGGTGATTTGGTGTTCTGTGGCACATAGCTTGCACATTTAGTCTTAAACAAATGAGCAGTCTGAAAGAAAAGAATCAATGGTTCTTTCAGATGAGTGTTTGCATTTTCCTTCCAATTATGGCATTCTCCCAATAACTTAGATTTCTTTTAATGACAATGATATTACACATCCTTAAATTTTATAATATAGTGTCTAGGCAGATGTTAAAGCTTTTGTTCTTTGTCCCCCTCAACAATATTGTTTCTGTGCTTTCTGTCTGCATAATTATCAATTTCTTTTGTATATATTTAGTTGTAGTTCGACACAATACCTTCATTTTATTTATTTATTGTTATGTGGTGCTGAAGATCGAACCCAGCACCTCGCACATGCCAGGTGAGTGCTCTACCACTGAGCCACAACTCCAGCTCCATAAGTCTCCATTTGTAATGGGAAAAAATTAGGGGCAAATGTGTTAAAATCTTTTACACATTACATGTTATATCATTCTCAATGTCCAAGAGATTTTGAGGTATTTAGTTCCCAAAAACTTTAATTGATTTTTCACTTAACATTTCCCTAAACCCCCTCAACTGTTATGATTTTGGCACACACCAAGCATGGTTGTTAATTAATAACTATGATTGCATCTAATAGGAAAAATTCAAAACCATTAAAACATAATTGTGGGTCATTTCCAATTTTATTTGTATGTCTTCCAATTCCTTTTGAACACCTACACCATGTACCAAAGGACACCATAAATCTCAAGTGCTGAGTTGATTCAACTCATAGGTGATGAAGGACAAGGTTCAAAATGGACCTCTGCTAACTCTGGTGCCAAGATCCTGGTAGATTGGGGTATAAATAACTCACATGATTCAGTGAGATTCTGTGAGTCAAATTGAAAAGGCAGAGCCCTGGATCTGTACAGAAGAAATACCCAAACAGATATCTGGCTATATTCAGGACTGCCAGGCAAATCACTTATAAAGATATATGTGACAAGTAAGCAATAAGAGACAGTCAAGTTATCTATCCATTTTGAGGTCAAAATAAAATAATTTGGGCAGGTATAGATGCCATGTCATAGTAAAAGTGGTGAAAGACTCTTTGGTCATATTACTAGGAGCTATTTTTGCTTGCTGAAAGCCTTTATTGCAGTCTCCTGATTACATTTTAAAAGAAATGAACATATATTTCTTGACCATGTACTCATTCAAAGTCTAATAATAAGGATTTTAGAACAGAAACAAAGATTTTTGGAGGGCAACTTTATTTGAGCCCAAGCCATACCAAAGAATAGAAGAGCTTCTATAGAGAGGGTACCATAGAAAAGGCTCTGGTCACACTGGAGTCCACTGATCAGAGTGAGAATGGATCCTGCTGAGGGGGCACTGCAGTTCTGTGCCACAGCCTTTCCCCCATAGAGTATGGTAGACCATGTCACTGCCAAGATTGAGAGAAAATGACATGAAGAGACACTGAGAGTCTGCTGCTACCTCCAAGAGCACCACCCTCATGAGCAGCCAAATGTGGGCTTGCTCTACCAGCAGAGCTAGGAGTAGATACCCCAGTTCATTGATATCAACCCCCAGACTACATATGGGCCTGCACCCCACCCAGACTAAGAACAGGTCACTCATCCCCCTAATCATGCTAACTGATTTGGGGGCTTATGGTGCTAGAGATCCTTGCCAACAGTAGTGCTCAGCCAACCAGTTCCTGGAGAAATGTCCATCACCCTCCTGATATCACCATTCCCACTGTTGAAGTGGGCAGCCCACATAACTGTTCTGTGCACCTCACCTTCCTGGGCCGTTAGAATATTGCCACCTGCATGTGACTCCTCCAAAGTGTAGGTCTCTTTGACCCTATTAAGAAAGCACTGTGCCCAAAGCCATTAAGTATACCCAAAGAAACTATTTAAAGACTACAATATGGGTCCCAACTGAAGCCATAATCACATATCAAACTGACAACCCAACACTCTTATTCAGGAGAAAGCTGTTTAGTATGAAAGACCTCTTACAAAAGTGGTAGCTATAAGTAATCCACCAGATCTACATATCTCATTATAGGATCACAAGAATCCCACTAAATTAACAGCAAATGTCTCAGAAGAAACTTTATAGGCCAGCAGGGAATGGAGTGATATATTCCAAATTTTAAAGAAAATGATTATCATTCAAGAATACTATGTAAAACAAAGCTATCCTTTAGAATAAATGAGGAAAAAAGAATGTTAAGGCAAGTAAAAAACTGAGGAAATTCATCATCACTAGATTAGCTTTCCCAAAGGAACTTAAGAGTCCTACATCCAGAAGCAAAAGGAAGATAACTGCCATCATGAGAACATGTGAAAGTATAATTATAAACCTCCTGGAAAAGTAGATGCACAAAGGAAAAATAGAAAATATTCAAACCTTATAACCAAACCACACAAGATGAACAAATTACATGCAAAACAGAAGAAATTTAACAAAATTACCATAGGAAATTCTTACTTATCTATAATAACCTTGAATATAAATGGACTAAATTTCCCAACTACAAGAAACAGATTGGATGAATGGATACAGAAACAAGACCCAAGGATACGGTACCTACAAGACAATGGGTTTTACCAGTAAAGATACAGACTAAAAATAAAATGATAGATAAAAGATATTGCACACAAACAGAAACCAAAGTGAACAGGTATTCTCATATCAGACAAAACAGAGTTGATGATAAAATCTGTAAAAAGATACAAAGAAGTTCACCATATAATTATCAAGTAATAAATTCAAAATGAAGGTATAAAAATCATAAATTATATGCAACTAGCACCAGAGTACTAAAATTTATTAAATGTTACTAGAGCAAAATCAATAGACCAGGATCCAATGCTATGATAAAAAGAGAACTTGACACCTGCTTTCATGAATGAACAGACTGTCCAGACAAAAAAAAATCAACAAAGAAATGTCAAAATTAAACTATACTATAGAACAAGTGTGCTTAACAGACATTTAAACATCATTTTATCCTACAGTGGCAGAACTCATATCCTTTTCATCAAGACATGGAACATTCTTTAGAATAGACCATATATTAAGCCATGGAACATTTGCTATAAAAGACCATATATTAGCACACGAAACAAGTGTTAAACAAATTGAAAATGGAAAACTAGAAATAAACAAACTCAGAAATTATACAAATTAATGAAGACGTAAAAGCATGCTGTTAAACAATCAACACTTGAATAAATCTGAAGGCAAATTCAAAAATTTCTTGGAACAAATGGAAATGGAAGCACAATATACTACGACTTATGGGGTAGAGCAAAATCAATTCAAAGAAGAAAGATGATATCCCAATAATCTATATGAAAAATAGCCTAAAATATAAAGAACTAGAAAAGCAATAGCAAACAAAACCAAAATTAGTAGAAATAATAAGCTTGAGAGTATAAATAAGCAAAATATGGACAAAAATTTCAGAAGCTCTATAAAGCAAAGAGTTTGTTTTTGTTTGGGGGTAAGATAAGAAAAACTAACCAATATTTAGCTAGACAAACTAAGGAAAAAGAAGATCCAAATAATATTAGAGATGAAAAAGGAAACATTACAACTTATAGCAGAGAAATTCAAAGGATAATTAGTATTATGGACAAAATGTGCCAACGAATTGGAAAACCTATGGAAGCACAATATCATACTGAATAGAAAAAAAAAAACTTAAAACCTTTCCTCTAAGATCTGGAACAAGACAAGAATGTCCATTGCCACTACTCTTATTCAACATAGTATTGGAAATCTTTTCCAGACCAATCAGGCAAGAAAAAGAAATAAAGAGCATAAAATAGGGAGAAAATAAAATCATTCCTGTTTGCAGAATGGTAGAATTCTCTATATAGAAAAAAACTATGGAATGTACAAATATGCTATCAGAATTGATAGATAAATTGTTAAGCTGTGGGATGCAAAAATCAAAATACAAACATGAGTAGCATTTTTGCATATCAATAACAAGATTGTTGAGAAAGAACTCATGAAAGGAATCCCACTCAGGATAGATCACAAAAATTAAAAACCTAAGAAAAAATTTAACCAAGAAAATAAAAGACCTCTATAATTACAAAACTCTGACAAAAGAACCTGAAGCGGGTACACACCAAAAATGAAAAGACCTCCTATGGTCATGAATTAGAGGAATTAATATTGCTAAAATATCCATACTAGCCAAAGCAATTTACAGATAAAATGCAATTCCTATCAAAATATTAATGACAATGCTGACATAACTAGAAAAGGCAATATGAAAATTCATACAGAAGCACAAAAGACCCTAGATAACCAAAGAAATCTTGAGCACAAAGAACAAAGATGAAGGCATCACCCTTCCTGATTTCAAAACATACTAAAAGCTATGCTAATGAAAATATTATGGTATTGGCATAAAAACAGACACACCAACAAATGTAACATTAGCCTGCTCAGAAACAATCTCATGCATTCACAGTCAACTAATTATTGACAAAAGTGCCAAAAAAAATGAATCAAGGGCAGCATTTTTTTTTTCAAAATAAATGGTCTGGTTCTGGGAAAACTGGATATTAATATGCAAAAGATTAAAACTAGACGCCTGTCTCTCACCTGATAGAAAAATAAGCTCAAAGTAGACCAAAGACATAAACAGTAAGACCTAAAACTAAGAAACTTCCAAAACAGAAGTTTTGTACAGGGAAAATACTTGGAGACATATGTAAAGGCAACATGTTTTTTGGATAAAGCCCCAAAAGCACAGGAAGCAAAAGCAAAAATAGACAAATAGGATTGTATCAAATTCAGAAGCTTCTGCATAGTAAATGAACCAATCAGACTCAGGAGATGAATTACATTATGGGGAAAAATTGTGCTATTCATTTGTCTAAGGATTTATATGAAAAATATAAGGAACTTAAAAGACTCAATAATAAGTATGAGTATGCCACAATAAAATCATTCTTCTGAGCTGGGATTGTGGCTCAGTGGTAGAGCACTAGCCTGGCACATGAGAAGCACTGGATTCCATGCTCGGCACCACATAAAAATAAATAAAGTAAAGGCACTGTGTACATCTATGACTAAAAAATTAAAAAAAAATTCTTCTGTATAATTAAAATACACTCGTAATAAAAAGCCTCAATACCAAAAAGGCAAATAATGCAATAAAAATGTCATTTTTTTAGAAACTTCCCAAAATAAGAACTTAAAATGGTCAAGCAATTCACTGCTCTCTTCCCTAATTTATGAATATTCTAATTTGCCTCTCATTTGCTCTATGCCAGTCATACTCAGTGGTCTTTGATTTTTTTTCCTATGTTACAAAATGCATTCTACCTCAGGCTTTTGCACATGCTCCCCATTAGGAACATTCTAGTTTACCTTTATCCCCATTTCCTTTTCTCACTTTCAAGAAACAAATGTTCCTCCTTCATCTTACAGGATAAATTTGCTTCCTTGGAAAAACATCCTTTGATTCCCAGAGAAGATTTATTTCTACTATATTATCCCTGCTCTTTGCAGATCTCCTTTGTAACACCTGTCATGAGTGAAAGTATTGTTTAATATCTTTCGTCCTGTTAACACTAGTTTCCATGAGGACAGGGACTGTGCTGCACACATTTATAAATGATAATATAAATGTTTCATATTTGATTTTAATTTCTCCCCAAATGTGGGGTCCATGCAGACAAAGTCATTGTCCTTATTTATTGTTTTATTCTCAGCCCCTTGTTACAATATCTAGCTTTTGGAATCCATATAATGAATGGTTGTTGAAGTAATTGATGAAACAAACATTAACTCAGTGAAGTTACCTGCTCACTTTTACCTTTTTTTTAGCTTTTACACATTAGTTTTTAGACATTCTTAAAATTTTTAATGTTTGCATATTAGGTATATTCAAGAGAACTGTATTATATATTAGGTATATTGACATTTACAATTCATGTCAACTTTCAAGTTGAAATTATCTTTTGTAAAATTGGCAACACATGACATAATTTATGAGCAGAAGTGTTTCTTTTAGTATGAATGTGATTATAAGAAAACAGCTACACAGAAAAATATGGTTGTAAATATGTGTATATATGTGTGTATATAGTGTGTATATATTCAATAACTAGTCAAATTAGAATTTGAGAGGTATAGAGCTGGGGTTGTGGCTCAGCGGTAGAGTGCTCACCTAGCACATGCGAGGCCCTGGGTTCGATCGTCAGCACCACATAAAAATAAATAAAATAAAGGTATTGTGTCCAACTACAACTGAAAAATAAATATTAAAAAAAAGAATTTGAGAGGTATAATGATAGGTGTCATCAAGTTCAACCAAGACACATCATAAATAAGCACAAATAATAAATGATTTACCCAAGATTATAAATATAATTCATGTTAGGAGAAAGCTTTAATTTCCTGACCTCTTTTTCTTGATATTATATATATATATATATAATTATTATATATCTTATAATGTTATATAATATATAATATAATATATATAATTTGCCTCTATTTTGCTATAGACCCCTGTCTCTCACCTGATACAAAAGTATATATATATATATAATATTATATAAATATATAATAATGTATATAATATTATATATGCATTATATAATATTATACATATTATATATGTGTGTATACATACATATATATATGACTGTTTGATACAGGTATACAGAGTGTAATAATCAAATCAGGGTGGTTAACATTTCCATTTTAAAAGTTATTGATTGATATGTAATCATTGTACATATATAAGTTATAGTGTGATAGTTCGCAATATGTACAATATGCAGTGATCAAATCAGGGTAATTAATGTTTCCATCTCCTATCATTAATTTGTGTTTAGAGATTTCAAGTACTTCTTTTTTAGTTATTCAGAGAATTTTGGACTATAGTACTACTGCTATTCTGTAAAACACTAGAACTTACTAATTCTGTTTGGTGTGTAATATCAAACCTCTTACTATTCCCATCCCCATCTTTCCCTAGCCTCTGTTAATCACTATTATTCATTTTTATTGACTTTGTTTTAAAAAATCTACCTATGAGAGAGAACATGTGAAATTTGTCTTTCTGCATCTGACTTATTTCACGTAACATAATGTCTTTTACTTTGATTAATTTTGCTGCAAATTACAGGATTTGGGGTTTTTTTTTTTTTTTGTGTGTGTGTGTGTGTTTTTTTTTGGTACCAGGGGTGCTTAACCACTGTGCCACATTCCTAGGCTATTTTTCTTTTTATTTTTGAGACATGGTCTTTTTAAGTTACTCAGGGCCTTGCTACATTGTGGTGTATTCATATATGTACATAAGAAAGTTGTGTTAGATTCATTCCACTGTATTTCCTATTCCTGTCCCCTGTCCCTTCTCTTCATTCTCCTCTGTCTAATCCAATGAAATTCTATTCTTCCCCCCACCCCTTGTTGTGTGTTAGCATCTGCATATCAGAGAGGACATTTGGTTTTTGGTTTTTTAGAGATTGGCTTATTTCACTTAGCATGATAGTCTCCAATTCCATCCATTTACTGGAAAATGTCATAATTTCATTATTCTTTAAGGCTGAGTAATATTCCTTTCTGTATATGTACCACATTTTCTTATCCATTAATCTGATGAAGGGCACCTAGGTTGGTTCCACAGCTTAGCTATTGTGAATTGAGCTGCTATAAACATTGAAGTGACTGCATCATCATAGTATGCTGATTTTAACTCCTTTGGATATATGCCTCGGAGTGGGATAATTTGGTCAAATGGTGGTTGCATTCCAAGTTTTCTGAGGAATATCTATACTGCTTTCTAGAGTCATTTCACCAACTTGCAGTCCCGCCAGCAATATATGAATGTATACTTTTCTCCACATCCTCATCAACATTTATTATTACTAGTATTCTTGATCGTTGCTATTCTGACTAAAATAAGATTCAAATCTCATTGTAGTTCTAATTTGAATTCTCTAATAACATATTTCATCACTTTATAGCTAAGTAACATTCATTTGTATATTTACAGTACATTTTATTTATCTATTCATCTTTTTGTGGGCATCTACATTGATTCCATAATTTCATTATTCTGAATAGTGCCAGAATAAATGTGGATATGTAGGTATTTCTATTATACACTGACTTTAATTCCTTTGGGTATATCCCTAGAACTGGGGTACCTCAATAATATGATAGTTCTATTTTTAGCATTTTGAGGAACCTGCATACTTTTCTCTATAGTGGCTACACCAATTTACCTTCCCATCCACAGTGTATGTGTTTCCGTTTCTCCGTATCCTTGCCAGCATTTATTATTTTTTTTGTTGTTTTGATAATAGCCATTCTAATGGGATGAGATACTATCTCATTATGTTTTGACTTGTTATTTCCCTGATGGCTAAGTTTCAATATTGTATAAACCTTTCACACATTGAAATGGTGCACATTGAGTGTAAACCTTTCACCCCAAAACAATTCCTCTCCTATAGTATAACTGCTTAAAATAAAACTATTTGGTTGGAGGAAACATTTTTTAATATTATCTCATTAATTTGTGCTGATTGGGAAATTATATGGATCATAAGAACAACATTAATATTCTAGGGCAATTCCAAACATTATATATATTCAGTTCCCATGCTAAAGAGCAAAGAAAATAAAATCTCTAGCCCAAATTCTGACTCACACATTTTCTTTTTCTTAATTCAGAGGCTTATTTAGGCCACTTGAACACAATAAGGAATTCAATCTTATTTTTATGAGTCATCCTGAGTAATAATAAATTATTCAGAAACACAGGGGAAATGAAGTATCCTACTCAGATATTGTATCATGAAAATATATGCCCTTTATATGATAAACTGTTTGTAGGTTTTGCCCCAAAATTTAGGTATTCCAAGATGTAAGGGAAGCTTTTCAAAAGGACCCTTAACAGCCAAATACTTTGACGAGATCTGGGGGGAAAAAAAGCAATGCTCTATTTGAGTAGCAGGTGCCTCTAGATCATTCTATTTTCCAGCAAGTCCTGAATGCTTAACTGAAACTGCTACAACCTGAATTTACACCCATTCCTTACATTAAGTGCAACCTAGTAACATACAGCCATAAATTGATGAGGGAAACGGTGCACTTTGAGTGTAAACATTTCTTTCTGAGGTTTTTAAATTTCCCATTCCAATGCCATTAAGTCGAGCTACATTTCTACTTTTTTTCTTTTTTCAGTTTTTCATAGCATTTTTTGTGATGCATTCTTCTTTCAAACATTGAGATAAATAAATATTTCTTTTTTATGTAATATAATGTAATGTTGTACAAACTATGGGTCTGAATTCCAATTTTGCCTCTAACATTATTATTTTCTTTTTTAATGTAGATCTGCTTTATTTTTGTGATTAAGTGGTAGAAACAAAATGCAGCAAGACTTTCAGGGAGTCACAAAAGTTGGAGTTTTCCAATAATGCAATATTTTGTGTTTAGTTTTCACTTAACAATATTACTCACAAAACACTTAAATATACCTTTCCCATGTCATCCTCACATTCTTATCAAAATTATTATCTTGTGAAACTGATAAAAACCAATAAATAATTTTCAAATTAAATCAGAAGTTTTCCAATCTCATATTTTTTTCTTAAAGGTAAACTATACCAATGACATCTTGTATATTCTGAATTTGACAAAAGCTGTAACTCTGGCCATATCTATTTCAGTGTAGAATATACAACACTTGTTCAAATGGGTTAATGGTTATAGAAATTAGTTTTTCCATACTTATCCCTATTTTATTTTTTCTTTTAATTAATTATTTTTTATTCCAATTTGTTATATAGGACAGCAGTATGCATTACAATTCATATTATACATATAGAGCACAACTTTTCATATCTCTGGTTGTATATAATGTATATTCACATCATTCATGTCTTCATACATGTACTTAGGGTAATGATGTCGATCTCATTTCACCATCTTTTTACTTCCATGGCTTCTCCCTTCCCTTACAACCCCTTTGCCCTGTCTAGAGTAACTCTAAACCTCCCATGCTCCCCCTCCCAACCCCACTATGAATCAGCCTCCTTATATCAGAGAAAACATTCAGCATTTGTTTTTTGGGGATTGACTAACTTCACTAAGCATTATATGGTCCAACTCCATCCATTTACCTACAAATGCAATGATTTTATTCTTTTTTATCACTGAGTAGTATTCTGTTGTGTATATGTACTACAATTTCTTTATCCAGTCATCTACTGAGGGGCATCTAAGTTGGTTCCACAGTTTAGCTATTGTGACTTGTGCTGCTATAAACATTGATGTGGCTGTGTCCCTGTAGTATGCTGTTTTTAAGTCCTTTAGGTATAGACCAAGGAGTGGGATAGCTGGGTCAAATGGTAGTTCCATTCTAAGCTTTCCAGGGAATCTCCATACTGCTTTCCATATTGGCTGCACAAATTTGCTGTCCCACCAGCAATATATGAGTCTGCCTTTTCCCCCACATCCTCACCAACACTTATTGTTGTTTGTGTTCTTAATTAGTGCCATTCTGACTGGAGTAAGATGAAATCTTAGAGTAAATTTGATTTGCATTTCTCTAATTGCTAGAGATGTTAAACATTTTTTCATAATATTTGTTGATTGATTGTATATTATCTTCTAAGAAGTGTGTGTTCCATCCATTGTCATATTTATTGATTGGATTATTTGGGATTTGGGGGTGTTAAGGTTTTTGAGTGTTTTATATATCCTAGAGATTAGGGCTCTATCTGATGTGCTTGTGGTAAAGATTTTCTCCCATTCTGTAGACTCTCTGTTCAACTCACTGATTGTTGCTTTTGCTGAGGAGAAGCTTTTTAGTTTGAATCCATCCCATTTATTGATTCTTAGTTTTAATTCCTGTACTATAGGAGTTTTATAAAGGAAGTTGTGGCCTTATCCAACATGATGGAAATTTGGGCCTACTTATTCTTCCATTAGGTCTCTGGTTTAATTCCTTGGTCCTTGATCCACTTTGAGTTGAGTTTTGTGCATGGTGAGAGATAGAGATTTAATTTCATTTTGTTACACATGGATTTACAGTTTCCCCAGCACCATTTGCTGAAGAGGCTATCCTTGTTCTTTGGTGCCTTTGTCTAATATGAGATAACTATAATTATGTAGGTTTGTCTCTGTGTCCTCTATTCTGTACCATTGGTCTATCAGCCTGTTTTGGTGCCAGTACCATGCTGTTTTTGTTACTATTGCTCTGTAGTATAGTTTAAGGTCTGGAATAGTGATGCCACCAGCTTCACTCTTCTTGCTAAGGACTGCTTTGGCTATTCTGGGTCTCTTATTTTTCCAGATTAATTTCATGATTGCTTTTCCTATTTCTATGAGAAATGTCATTGGAATTTTGTTTGGGATTGCATTGAACCTGTATAGTGCTTTTGGTAGTAGGGTCATTTTGACAACATTAATTCTGCCTATCCAAGAACAAGGTAGATCTTTCCATCTTCTAATATCTTAATTTCTTTCTTCAGTATTATGTAGTTTTAATTGTAGAGGTCTTTCACCTCTTTTGTTGATTCCCAAGTTTTTTCTTTTTCTTTTTTTGAGGCTATTGGAAATGGGGTAGTTTTCCTAGTTTCTCTGAGGATTTGTCACTGATATACAGAAATGCCTTTGATTTATGGGTGTTGATTTTATATCCTGCCACTTTACTGAATTCATTTATTAGTTCCAGAAGATTTCTGGTGGAATTCTTTGGGTCTTCTAGGTATAGAATCATATTGTCATCAAATAATGGTAATTTGAGTTCTTCTTTTCCTATCAGTATCCCTTTAATTTCTTTTGTCTGTCTGATTGCTCTGGCTAGAATTTCAAGAACTATGTTAAATAGAAGTGGTGAAAGAGGGCATCCCTGTATTTTTCCAAATTTTAGAGGGAATACTTTCAATTTTTTTTCCATTTAGCATGATGTTGGCCTGGAGCTTAGCATAGATAGCTTTTACATACACTATTGAGATACGTTCCTGATATCCCTAGTTTTTCTGCTGTTTTGAACATGAAGGGGTGCTGTATTTTGTCAAATGCTTTCTATGCATCTATTGAGATGATCATATGATTTTTATCTTTGAGTCTATTTTCATTCTTAATTATTTATGTCCGAATCTGAGGCAGAAAGTTGAGACTTAAAACAAACAGCAGTCAAAGCCAAACTAGTACATATTTTAATTTGGTATGTAAACTTTGGGAATACTGTTCTCTGATTTTTGTTCTCTGTCTCAGAGAGATTAGAGAACAAAAAATAAAACCTAATTTAGACCACTTTTATACTAACATGTTTAAATAGAATTTTAAAGTAGTGCACAATAGAAAATTCCAAAGTAATGTGTCAGATTACTCTACAAAGAAATTATAAAGAGAAGTGTTTTTCAAATCTTGTGTGCATAGTGGAATAATCTGAGGAGCTCAAGAAAATACTGATGCTTGAATTCTATCCCCAGGAATTAGTACATTCGGCTGAGGGGTGTCCTGGGAATCAGGACGTTTAACAAACTGAATAAAAGATTCTAACATTGAGAATCACCATTTTAGCTAATAGTAATGATTTAGAGAACATTAGGGGATATACTTTCCAGATAATTAACCACTGTAGTTGCCCAACAAATACTTGTTGAATTAAATTAATTAAATGATACTTAAAATCCTTAAGCCTGGTAAAACATTAATGTCAGAATTCTGTTTAAACTAGTGAAATAGAGATTTAACCATCCCTCAGTTGATACTGCTTATGCACTTGCTATGAATGAAGTCAAATATCTTTGTGGAATTTTTTACCCAAAGGACTACTTATAGCTATGTCTTCTGTTATTTTTCAAATCATATAAAATTTCAGTTCGTAATGTTAAATTAGTTATAATTCAATCATGTGCATGGGAATTTGTATTAAAATCTAAATGCAATATTTTTTGAAGTTAATGCTATCTGGAAATTCCACTTCACAAATAGATCCTACCTATTAAATTTGTAGGTATTGTGTTAAAAAGAAATAAGGGGTATTCCTTTAAGGATTATAAAATAACAATTACTAGTTAGTATCTGAGAATGAATTTAGGATTGTTAGAAATCTCTACCACCTAAGTAGTTCTAGTAAAATGAGTTAAATTAAGTTGGTTTTCCTCTAAACCTTTTGATTTTCTCTCTCTCTCTCTCTCTCTCTCTCTCTCTCTCTCTCTCTCTCTGTGTGTGTGTTAATTACTGTAATTCTTTACTATTTGGCACAACTAAACATTTTTATTTAAAGTCTTTTAGCCTCTTGTGTTCTTTTTTTTTAACTTTTTTTTTTTAAAGAGAGAGTGAGAGAGGAGAGAGAGAGAGATAATTTTTAATATTTATTTCTTAGTTCTCGGCGGACACAACATTTTTGTTGGTATGTGGTGCTGAGGATCGAACCCGGGCCGCACGCATGCCAGACGAGCGCGCTACCGCCTGAGCTACATTCCCAGCCCGCCTCTTGTGTTCTTAATACAAATTTGCTTTGCTTTTTGAATTTAAAACTTTACTCTGAGGGATACTTTATAGTAGTGGTAGTAAATAAAATATGGTGACAGCATATCAACCAAAAAAGCTAGGTATCTGGGGACAGATTTTAGATAGTTGTCCAGTGTTTTTAATCCAATAATGCTGTAATTTTTTTCAGCGGTCCTTCTGGTTTCAATATTGAGATGTCTCATCAATAGGCTTTAAATTTTCAGAGAAGAGAGGACTTTCAAGTCTTACTTTTTTTATTTGAAGGAACAGTTGTTTTATGCCAGCACCAGTTAATTCATGCCTGTCAGAAAGGAAACAAAGTACTTTGTTAGCTGATAGATATTTGAAAAGACATTCTTCAATGACACTGGTTGAAAACCAATAAAAGTGCTCAGTATCTACTTCCATGTTTAAAAATTCCTCAAATTGCATCTCACAAAATGGTTAACTTTCTTCTGAGGCAATAATCCAATACCCTAGAAAAGCAGAAAGCACATTGTGAACTGCTTTGTGTACTTACAGCCATAACATTAAACAATGATTTATTTAAAAATATCTATTGTTTCCATCCACTTTACCACAATTCCCTTGCTCATAAATAACATGAACAGAGTATGGCTAGCTAAAAAACATGTTTGTCTACCCCCAGAGTATTCAAAGGCTCCAGGACAGATACATAGAATCTGACAGAACAAATATGACTGGGAAGGACTGAAAATGTGAGAGGTTAACTGGCCTATTGATTTGATATGCTTCCATACTATTACAGGTTTGTTCAGGCAAAGTTTAGAACCTCACAAAACTCAGCTCAGTAATGTCTTCAAGGATACATACAGTAAAGTGTGGCCAACCAACAGAGAAGCAGTCTCATATGTGGAGGAAGTAATTACTTTGTGATCAGACAATCTTGGCATCAAATGCCAATTCTATCATTTATTAATGGTTTAACTCCTCTAATCATCAGTTTATCATGATCAAAATATAGAGGAGCTGCTGAGAAGGCTAAAAAATATTTAGTAGAACATTTACTACATTTGAAATATGATACATAGGCCAAGAACATTAAAATGAAAAGTGATATCCTGCATTTAAGGTGTCTAAAAGGTGGTAGGAACGAAGACTTGTAAATCATTATAAAAGACTACAGTAATCACTATAATTACAGCGTATAGTGGGAGAAAAAGGAAGGAAGTCCAGGGATGCCTAAAAGAATTAAGGTCTCTCTTTACAAGGAAGGCAACCTTCTGCTGAGGCTTTAAGCATTCAGAAAAGAGGTACTATATTCAGGATGGCATTCTAGAAAGAAAGAATAATTGGCATAAATGACATGAAGATGCATTGAGTAATCTTGGGCAAAAGATTTGTAGTAAAAGGATATTAAAGAGCACTTACAGAAACATATTGGTGAGTAGTAAAGGACCAGAGGATGAAGAGGATGGTATGTCATGCCAACAATTTAATTTGTTCCCTAATGGTGATAAGAAGTCAATGAAATATTTTGAGCAAGGGGCTACTGTCATGTTTGCACTACAAAGTTCATACTGGAAAGATTTTAAAGTATTGATTGGAGAAACTTATGGAGTAGAGTGATTATATGAAAATTTATTGTAGGATATGGGGGAAATCTAGATAGGGTTTAGATTTTGAACTTGAACACTGGAATTAATGGTAGTTGCTACACACCAAGACAAGAAATTTCAGAAGAAACAGGTAGATGCAGTAAGATGGTAAATTCACCGATAAGCCTCTAGAAGATGAGGTATTTAGGGGATAGAATGTATTTGGAAAAGAACCTGGCACATAATTCACCTTTTAGCACCAGTGATAATTGTCATTAAGCTGTCAAATACAGCAGATAAAATGGAGTAAAATAATTCATCTTCTTTCAAATGTAATTTTTTTCCTGGAGATTTTTCATATGTTTTTCCCTTCACATAGATAGTCCTGTGTGCTTACTTCTTTACATAGCTGGCTCCATTTATCCTTCCAACTCAGGACTTCTCTGGCCATGCTAAGTAACAGCCCTTTCCTAACTTAGTACATAACATATTGTTTTATTTGCTTAAAAATTCATCTGCCTTTTCCACTAGATTCTAATCTAAGGTCTACATTGAACTAGTGATGAATTAATGAATTAATTAAATGAGTATATTCTGTATTGTTCTGAAATTAATTATCTGATATATGGATATAGAGACTCCTTCACTTGCTAAAATTACAAATATGTGCAAAACTCACATTTGTTTTCAGCATTTTTCATATTTCATTTAATATCTCAGAATAAGACAGAGAAGGGAGATAAAATTCATACAACTCAAATAAAATTTAGAAGCAATCTCTTTTATAAATAATAATGAATGCCAGACAGTTATGCATCATCACACAGCAAATATGATGATTAGAATTCTAAGAAAAATTATGAGCCAGCAAGGAAATATTTCCCAGGGCAATAGAAAGTCAAGAAAACCTACTTGAATATCCATTATAGGCAAAGCATTGGGCCATTCTTGGCAGGTGATAAAAATTATTTAAAGCACAGTATCTTCCTTAAGTAAATTTATAAGTTAGTGATGAGGATAAGAAAATTACAAATGATAAGCCTATGGAAGAATGTGAAATTGGCTATGAGAGCTGTTCAAACACAACATCAACAGACACCATAAAAGCACTTCCCCAATTCAGCAATGTGCTCTCTTAAAATATAGTGGCATCATTTCCAATTCAAGCATAGACAAAGTAACACATCAGAGAGTACGGGAGTGATTTAGGTCTTGGAAATTTGATGCTATCCTTGGAAACACACAACAGAGAGTGGAATAAAGTCCCAGGATTAGAGACCACAGATTAAATTTATGGCCTTCAGTGCAAGTTTGGAATTTCTGTAAGTTTTTAAAAGCAACTTTATGAAAGTGATTTTAATAAAACATAA
The DNA here is from genome assembly GCF_045843805.1 of Urocitellus parryii. Lineage (NCBI taxonomy): Eukaryota > Metazoa > Chordata > Mammalia > Rodentia > Sciuridae > Urocitellus > Urocitellus parryii. Next base: position 111,993,273 of record NC_135547.1, read on the forward strand.
TAGTGACGTAACATTTTTTAATGAATTTTATATTCTACCTGGGTGATGCTGAGTTATTTAATGTACTACTATGTTCTGGTTGGTTTTCCTCTATGTCACATTTGATTTTCAAATACTCATAAAAGACTCATATTGTCTGTAGCCTGATAAATTTCACTTGAGATTTTTAGACTCATCCCTCTTTAATACAGCTTACCTTATCACTTAAGGAACTAGAACCAAATCAATGGCCAATTATTCCCTTAATGATGTAAGAGCAAATAAAATCTATTTCAATTGTCCTAGTTCTGAAGTGATGGGAAAGAGAAGTTTTTAAAGTAAATAGATATGAAGACAGTGAATTATGATTAAATGAGGTTTAAATGACAATGTCAACTTTATAACTAGATTTTCAATTGTTACATTTCTTCTTCCATGTTTTTTTCTTCATATTGAATCATAATGCATCAGATGAAATAAAACCTAAGTTAGAAAATCTACAGTAAAATTTTAAAATCTTTCTTATCCTATACCCTATCTATTCTCAGGCATAAATTTACAATAATGCTTGTAACACCAGTGACTATGACTTTTAAAATAAGTTCAATATTGGCAATCTTCTATATCTGATAATTTCTGACAACCATTTAATGCAGTAATTTGATAATTTGATATATTGTTTTATTCCTACATTATTTTATCAATATGATTTCTTTATATCTATGTTTTCATTAATATTTTATTAACTGAAAAAATTTACCAGTGTTAATGGCTTATTTCTGTCAATAGATAATAGAAATGCATTGTCTTTAGAACTTCCCTAACCATATTTTCCTACACTTTTATTAATGCACATAGATCTCAAATGTCCTAAATTACTGACAAAGGATATAATATTAATAAATTAAATAAAATGGTATATTTTTAAATATGGAGTATAAGGAACAATTTACATAATAAAACTGAACCCCAGTGGCTTGGCAGGCTAAGGCAGAAGGATCCCGAGTTCAAAGCCAGCCTCAGTAAAAGCAAGGTGCTAAGCATCATGAGACCCTGTCTCTAAATAAAATACAAGGTAGGGCTGGAGATGTGGCTTACTGTCCAGGAGCCCCTGAGTTTAATCCCTGGTAACCCTTACCCCCCCCCCCCAAAAAAAAAAACCTGAATGTACTATATTGTTAAAATAATGAGTGAAATTGAACATAAAGTTACTTTTGTAGCCACTGATTTTAAATAACTTCACTCTTTAATATTGGTTCTTTCCTCTTCAATTTTTTTTAACTTTTTTTTTCCTTTCCCCTCATTTTAAAATTTTAAATTTCGGGGAAAATCAGATTTTTCAGTTTTTAATGTTCTTATTCAAAATGTAGATTCTCCTTAACTTTTTCAATGTATTTTGGTTTGTCTTTTCTCTATTCCAAAGGTAGCATCAAAGATGTTCCTTTTGTGAAACACGAAGGAGAAATAAAATTAAAAATGAAACTAGTTCCTCCTGACTTCGGCAAGTTCTGTCCATAAATGTGGACTTGATTATCCAAATACATGCCTTATCTCTGACAAAATATAATACTCCAAATGTCACAGGAAAATATACCTCCAACAACAACAACAAAAACAATAACAACAAAACCAGTTATGTTCTTGAAATGGGCTGACCCTCATTTAAGACAATAAGTATATTAGTTGTTTGTTAGCTCACTGCTAACAGATACCACATAATATTCAGTGAGTTCAGTTTTTCCCACACATAAACCAATCTACTACTATGCAAGAAAGCAAAACCTATTTCAGAAAGTAGGCAAAAGATGTGATCAGACTATTCACAGTAAAATAAGTTCAAATAGCTATTAAAAGATCTTTAAATTTCTTGAAATAGAAGAAATGCATATTAAAACCATACTGAGATACAAATTCTCATTTTTTTTTCAGTTGGAAAAAAATTAAAAATTATATCATCTATATTTTAAAGTTATAGTGAAACATACATTCTCATATGTTGTGAATGGGAATGTCAATTGGGAGACTACTTAGGGCAATCTAGCAACACCTGCCTAATTTAAAAATGCATATGCTGCTTTACCAATCAACTCTACCTCTGACAATGATTCTACACATACATGTATTCATAATCCCAAATGAGATACTAACTAGGTTTTCCATAATAGCTACTGCTACAATTAAGTATGGGCCACACCATTAAGTGCTTCCCAATGAAATGTGAGATAGAGTCATGGGTACCTATACCAAAGAAACTACTATTTGCTCCATTCCCCCCCGCCCCCGCCTCTTAATTAGAATGGCTATAACCCAAGTGTCCTTGGAAGCAACATTACTTGATTCTGTAAATGTCTTAGCGAGTTTTTATTATTTAGTTGAAATTGTGAAGCACTTTATCAGAATTTATACATTATATAATTTGACAATGTGAATGTGATGTTACAACTGATAGAAAGTGAGAGATACAAGGGTATAGAGGGAAGTAGAAGTAACTAAACTCCTCATTTTGTATGGTAGAGAATCACAACATACTTTATAAAATTGTTAAAGAAATATGTGCTTATGTAAATTATCAAATGTAATGTGGATACTCAAAAATTGATTTTAACTAACTCATATATAAAAGAGGAGGGTGATATGTGGCACAAGTAAACTAATCTTCCTCTTTTATAACTCAGAGTCAATGCATATTTCTTGAAGATGATAAATCATGAAACAGAGAAGCAAATATATCCTTTAGAGTTATATCCTAAAGTACTAGAAATCATAATGAAAAGCCATTAGCTTTAAGGAATGAAGTTTAGCAAATACTTTACCTCTTTTTATTCCCTTTTGAATTCAAATAAAATTTAATTTAATAATTTTCTTTAAAATTAGAGTAGTTTAAGTCTCCAATTTCTGAACATCAGTACTGCAAAATGAGAAGACTTTGAGCAAGCCTGTCACTTGTCAACTCTAAGGCAAAGACTACTTGTTTATGGGACTATATTCTCAAACAATAAAAAAACCCTTCCTGAGTTACATAGAACTATTAACAGATCAACAGTAGAATTGTTTTTCTTTTTTTTAACAATGAGCAGAGTAAAGAGGAATAAATCTTTAAAGAGTAATGCATCTCTTATGATTACAACATTGCCCAGACAATAGTAATAATGGAACTTTCAAATTCGCTAAACTCATGTAGTCACCATTTTGCCAAATGGTAGTCCTCTTTCGATTTTGATGTCCTAGCAGCCTCCTAGGAATAAAAGGCTTTTTAGAAACCTACTAAAGTATTAATGTTGCCATTTCAAAATTGTAAGAGGAAAATAAATGTTACTGGTATCAAACCTAAATTTTGCAAAGGCAAAAACCATTTGACTTTATAAAATGAACTAGTCAACCACTGTCAACATCACTAAGTTCTATCTCATGAACACAAAGAATAACTACAAAAATTGATTTTGAAAGTTGGAAGATCTTAAATAAGTACAAAATATCAAATTTCTTCACATACTCATAAATTATTAAAAGCAAACAATCAGAGACTATGAATTGAGAAATAACTCTTTTAGATAAAATATTTAATTCTCACATTTTCCACTAATCCCTTGCCAAGACATACAATGAAAGAAGAGTCACAGTGTAATGTAGTAATTGTGAGACAATCCCATGCTAATTAGTACTAGGGCAAAGATGAAGCTGGTTGTAAAAAATCTGAACTGAAGAATATTCTAAAGACATTGCTCATTTTAAAATAAATATAAGGAGCCAGGTATGGTGACACACCTGTGTAATCCCAGCAGCTCAGGAGGCTGAGGCAGTAGGATGGTGAGTTCAAAGCCAGCTTCAATAACTTAGTGAGTCCTTGAGCAACTCAAGAAGATCCTGTCTCTAAATAAAATAGAAAAAAGGGCTGGGATGTGATCAATGGTTAAGTCCTCCTTGGTTCAATCCCTAGTACCAAACACTAAAATAAAAGAAATATAGAGAAATAAGCAAACCAAGCTAATGAAATTCATTCATTCTGCTGTCCAGTTCATCTTCAGGTGGGAATTATTTATAATAAGCATATCAATTGTATATGGATTTATTCTTACAATATATGCTTTGGGAAGTTCAAAGAACACTGAACATGGCCCTTTGTATTTGTGAAATCTGACCCAATATAAATTATCTGCTACACAAATCCAATTTGATTTCATGAGGCTTTTTTGTGGAAAACTAAGAAACCTGTTGAGAAAATGGACTCTAAAGTACCTTTCAGGCCAGGGATCTACTTTACTTTTATTATTATTTTTTGAGACCAGTGTTTATAGGAAATAATCTATCTTTGCTAAAGCAAGTAGAGAAATGAGGAAATATGAAAAAATAGAAGGGAGGAAAGAAGAAATGAAGAAGCAAAGGAAAGAGGGAAATGAGGGAATCTGAAGAGGAATGCCACGTTCAATTATTTCTGAGAGTTGCTCAAAAATGGCATGTCATTTAACTATATCTCAATAGAAAATGATAAGATTTTGCTAAAGGAAGGTAAGATGTATGAGTTAAATGGCTGAATAAAGAGGGCAATTAATCTTGTTACCAGAGAAAACATAACTGGGTTGAATTTAGGGTCTTTCTACTTCCTTATGTTGTGGCACCCTAATAGTAAACCACAGTACTAACAATAAAGATCTAGTCTTTATGTTCAACTAGTCTTTATGTTAATGTAGTATCAAAACCAAAATAAAAAAAAATCATCCAAGCTTCCAGATACAATATAGTATAATAAATTGATAAATAACTCTGTAAATTCAGTGTTAATTTCTCACACCAGGTTGTAGCAATGCCCAAAGAATCTGTATGAAGGAGAAATCCTAATGGTGAATTATTTTTATTTTTCAGAAAATACAAATATTTACCAGTATTTTTTTTAAAAAAACTAAATGTTCCTGGGGGCCATAAAGTGAAAAGGACAAGTTATGATGATAGTGTTTTAGTAAGAGAAGCAGGAAATCAAGAACTAAATCCATGGGCATGGAAAGAGAATACCAAATTTCTGCAAAACATTAGGTTCCCAATATCTGTTTGCTTTTAAAAATTCTATTCTCCATTTCAGTTCCTCAGTTTTTCTTTATAAATTCAAGTTCACCTAAAACATCATGACTTGGAAAAAACAGGTTACCATTTTGATAACAGAGAAGTCAACCTAAAAGACAATGCAACCTAAAATATAGCACAATGAAGTGGACAATTTTCACTGAGTCAAAATTAGTTTATAGACTTTCTTTTCTTCCATATAGTTGAAAAGGAATACTCAACATCCTTCTTGTTATTTTCCTTCTCTGCTGAGAATTAGCTTACAGTATTCACAATTTATTCGTTTAATCAAAAGACACAGGAAAGTTTTATAATGACATTGACAGTAGAAAATTTCATTAAAAGTAATAATTTAGGTCAGCCCACAGATTTTGTTTCCATCTCTACTTAGGTCATTTGCACTCTGGATAAAAAAATCAAAACTGTTAATAGGGATCTGAGATGATTTTAATGTGTGTATTAGAAGACAAATCACTGATTTTTTTTTCAATTTACTCAACACTGTAGTAGCTACTCCACACCCAGAGTCCTTTATGACTATTAGGAAACTTGGGAAAAATAAACCATTGTCACTTTCAGTGAAAATAATTAGAACTATACTAATAACAATCTCAATTCTGATCAGGCTAACAAAGTAGCACTGACATTGCACATTTAGAAAGTCTCCAATTTTTCTCAATGAATTGCCCCCTACCAGGGTCTTATAATGTGTCACTCAATGTTAGTGCACATGACCATACAGAGTATAACAATTGTGGGCGGTATTAAATTCTGTGATTTCTCTATAGCATTTGAATCAGTGGAGTCAAAAAATACATATATTTTGATATAAAATACTTACAAAAATGGATTAAAAGTGCTCTCAGATCACTAAGTATTTTCTGAGTAATCTATTCACATTTTAGCATCTTTTGGGCTTAATGTGGATTCTCTCATATTTTGCCTGCTCTGAACTAGCATTAGGATTTGAAGTGTTACCTAATTTCTCCTTGAAACCCACTACTGCCGCAGTCTGACTGGGCACAATTCAGGAGCCACTTATCAAAAGAAACAAACTTTATTTTTAAAACTACAAACGCCAAACAAAACAGCTCCTCAGGAAAACCCTCAGAGCCCAACTGCCACCACCGGCTTCCAGAAGCCTCTTCCCACACAAACCACACCACCTCCCACAATCCTCCTGCTCTTGAGGCCGATTGGCTGGGTCGCGTGGGCGGAGCCAAAGAAGTCCCCCAATGAGCAGTTCCGTAGTCTGAAGGGCAGGGAAACAGCCCAATGAACATGACTGCAGAGGAGCCAATCAGCTAGATGTTGCTGGGGTCACTGTGAGCCAATCATCAGCTGGCAGCTTGAAGGGCAGGGAAACAGCCCAATGAACATGACTGCAGAGGAGCCAATCAGCTAGATGTTGCTGGGGTCACTGTGAGCCAATCATCAGCTGGCAGCTTGAAGGGCAGGGAAACAGCCCAATGAACATCGCCGCAGAGAAGCCAATCAGCTAGATGTTGCTGGGGCCACTGTGAGCCAATCATCAGCCGGCAGCTGGGAGTTTGCTGGCAGCTGGAAGTTTTCTGGGGCCCCTTTGGCTGTGGCTCTCAACATCTCCCCCTCTCTGTTTAAACAACAAGCATGTGGCTTAGGGACCGTGCCTGCCTTAGGTTGTCCAATACTACATATGGTCCTTACCCGTCTTCGGATGAGCTGACCTCAGGGCGTCAGCCTCCTGTCTTAGGTTGGTACCATTGTAATTGGATCTTACCCGTCATTGACTACCGGTCCAGTATACAGCTACACCTGTGGAGAGGTACCAGCGGGGGGGTGAGGTTCTTTGCCTCACCTCTGTTGGCCCCCAAATAGCTGAACGATCATGACAAGCAGAAGAGAGGAAGATATACCAAGCCAATTGACAGCTCTTGTTGGAAAAATTGTACCACCGATGACATCATCAGCAAAAATACTCCAACACTACCACAAGTCGCTGCACCAACAGATAGTTCACAATGCATACAAGTGAGTTAAGCGGTTCAGTGATGGCTATTGCAGAGACTGTAGATTAGTTTTATCTTTGTCTTCACCGGCACAGGGATGAAGATAGGAATTCTGGCAATAATGGCTAAAGAAAAAATTATATAACATTCTAGAAGGTACTAAAAGAAAACAATTTTCTTAACAATTTACATTGTCTTCACTGGCACTGGGATGAAGATAGAAATTCTGGCAATAATAGCTAAAGAAAACATTGTGTAACATTCCAGAAGGCACTAAAAGAAAACAATTTTCTTAACAATTTACATTTTCTCCACCGGCACTGGGATGAAGATAAGAATTTTGACAATAATGGTTAATATTAATAATTGTGTAACATTCTAGAAGGCACTAAAAGAAAACAATTTTCTTAACAATTTACATTATCTTGAAAAGAATTATTAAATATAATGAAAAGGATAGGTGAAAGTAAACAAACAGATCTGTTAGCCTTTTTTTGTTTACATATTAAAACAATTCTTAACAGTCATTTACCCAATTTAAATTAAACCATTTAAATCACGTGAATAAAAAAAAAATTTTTGGATCCATTTTTTTTTTTTTTTTTTTTTTTTATGAGCGCTCATCATATATGATATATGGACATATGTACATTCAAACACAAAACACAAGTGTGCACACATAATATAATACATACAACACATAACATAATGGTAAAAGCCTTATAACTTTTTACAGGTGAAATCTCCATTGCAATGTTTAAAAACTCTATAGTAAAAAAAAATATATAGAACTGATCAGCAAAACATTAACCTAGGTCTATATGAGCTCAAAAAACAAAATAGAATAAAATAGATATTGAAAAAAGCATCCTGGTTCTGTTGCAGATGTAAGGATAGCCAAATTGGAGTTTTGGATATCAGCTGTTATGGATTTGAGCCAAATCATCTTCTTTTTGGTCTGTAGAAATTGCTTTAATTAATCTCTCTGGAATCCAAATCGGCTGCTGTTCTCCCTGTGGAAACACAAAAACAGGCCCCCGACTCCAGACAATCACTGGGTCAGGACTTTAGTTAATCTCTCCGGAATCCAAATCGGCTGCTGTTCTTCCTGTGGAAACACACAAACAGACCCCCGACTCCAGACAATTACTGGGTCAGGACCTTTCCATTGTCCTGTTAGAATATCTTTCCAAAGTACCTTGGGCTTATGTACATTTTTTGGACACATATGCCTTTCTGCAGCACTAAGTCCTGATGAATCCAAATTTAAAAAGTTTAGAGTAAAAAGGGTTATTTTAAGTTTATCTTTGGGGAATATATACCCCTTCCCAATTCCGTCTTTTTGCTTTAATAAGTACATTTTAATAGTTTGATGAGCTCTTTCAACTATGCCTTGTCCCTGTGGATTGTATGGGATTCCTGTTATATGAGTAATGCCAAATGATGAGCAAAATTGTTTAAAAGAAGTAGATGTATAACCAGGGGCATTATCTGTTTTTAACTGTTTTGGAATGCCCACAGTGGCAAAATTTTGTAAGCAATGAGCTATAACATCTTTAGTTTTTTCTCCGGCATGAAGGGAGCCCATCAAAAATCCAGAAGAAGTATCAACTGTAACATGCAAATATTTTAATTTTCCAAATTCTGGCAAGTGTGTGACGTCCATCTGCCAAATATGGTTAGGTATCAATCCTCTAGGATTGACTCCAAGATTAACTTGTGGTAAAAAGGTCACACAATTTTGACATTGTTTTATTATTTGTCTAGCTTGTTCCTTAGTTATTTTAAAACGCTTTTGTAAAGTATTAGCATTGACATGGAACCTTTTATGAAAATTTATAGCTTCTTCTAGTATAGAGAAAATATGTACGTCATGTGTAGTTTTATCTGCTAAATCATTGCCCAAACTAAGGGCTCCAGGCAATCCTGTATGTGCCCTGATATGTCCTATAAAGAATGGATCTTTTCTGTCCCAGATTAAACTTTGTATAGTGGAAAACAAAGAGAAAACAGTAGAAGAAGGGGAAATCCTACCAGCATCTTCAAGGGATACTATAGCATTAACTATATACTGACTATCAGAAAATAAATTAAATATAGAATCTTTAAACATCACAAAAGTTTGTAATATTGCATTAAGCTCTACCTTTTGAGCTGATTGTTTGGGTACTAAAAATGTAAAAGTTTGATCAGGGGTAACTATTGCTGCTGTACCATTATTTGATCCATCAGTGAATATATTTGGAGCATTCATGATAGGTGTTTTTCTTGTCATTTTTGGAAAAATTACAGGATGCAATGACCAAAAAGACAATAAAGGATTAGATGGTAAGTGGTTATCAAATGAAACATTAGATTTGCACATGATTATTGACCAAGTATTTAACTCATTAGCTAATTCATCAATTTGATTCATAGTATATGGAGTAATAATTTTATTAGGAGAAATTCCAAACACTGCCTTTGCTGTTTTTATTCCTTTGAGTATTAATTGTCCTACAGCCTCAGGATACCTAGTAAGAATATTGTTAGGAGAATAAGATAAATGTATCCATAATAATGGACCTTCTTGCCAAAATACTCCTGTAGGAATATTTTTTGTTGATAGTACAATAAATAATAAAGGCAAACTTATATCAATTCTATCCAAATGCATATTTTCCATATATGTTTCAATGATTTTTAATGCCTTTCTTGCTTCAGGCGTTAACATTCGGGGTGAATTTGGATCTGATGGACCTTTTAGGATATCAAATAAAGGTCCCAATTCTCCTGTTGGAATACCTAGATAAGGCCTTATCCAATTTATGTCTCCTAATAACTTTTGAAAGTCATTAAGTGATTTGAGTTGATCTACTCGTATTTGAATTTTTGGTGGACGGACCATGGTTGAGGATAATAGAACTCCCAAATAATTAATTGGAAAATTTAATTGTACTTTATCTATTGCTATCTCTAGATTATAATTTTTTAATAAGTTTGTAAGTGTGGCATAACATTCTAGCAATGTGTTTTTAGCTTTGTGTGCTAATAATATGTCATCCATATAGTGAAATATTTGTAGCTCAGGATTTTGATTTCTAAGTGGCTGGATTACTTTGTTAACATAAATTTGACACATAGTTGGGCTGTTAGCCATCCCTTGAGGGAGTACTTTCCATTCATATCTCTGATCAGGACCTTCATGATTCAGTGCAGGGATAGTAAATGCAAAACGTGGACTATCCTCAGGATGAATTGGAATTGAAAAAAAAACAATCTTTAATATCTATAACTAAAACATACCAAGTTTTTGGCAAAGCAGACAACTGAGGAATCCCCGATTGAGCAGGTCCCATAATGACCATTTCATTATTAATGGCTCTTAAATCTTGCAATAATCTCCATTTACCAGATTTCTTTTTGATGACAAAAATGGGAGTATTATGGGGAGATACAGAAGGTTGTATATGTCCTTCCACTAATTGTTGTTTGACCAGATCATGGGCTACTTGTATCTTTTCTTTAGTCAAGGGCCACTGAGGGACCCATACTGGTCTTTCTGATTTCCAGGTAATTTTTATTGTCTCAGTGGCCCTTTGTGAAAATCCAACCCATGTCTGTCTGTTCCTTGATTTATTTGTATTGGTGCTGCTATACCTTGTTCTTGTTTTTCTAATCTTTTTCCTTTCCTAAAACCTTGTCTAGCCATAATAGTGGGTGCATTTTGATTGATATTATTTGTTAATGTCAAACCTAATTGATCTAAGACATCTCGTCCCCATAAATTTACAGGAAGATGATCCAATACATATGGCTGTATAGTTCCTTCACATCCTTCAGGATCCTTCCAATCTAATACCATTGCACTTTTATCGGGATTATTCGCCACTCCTAGGCCTCGAAGCGTTTGAGTGGCTTGTTGTAATGGCCAATGTTTTGGCCATTCTTGACGAGAGATAATGCTAAGGTCTGCACCTGTATCCAGTAGCCCATTAAATTCATGACCTTGAATATTTAGTTTTAGCATGGGGCGAGAATCTAAATTTAAAGAAAGCATAGCCCAATCTACACCTGTGGAGCCTAATCCCTTGGAACCTCTTTCTACAACATGACTGGAAAATTTATCATGTAGGCTTGGTATTATTAGTAATTGTGCTATTCTATCTCCTGGTGAAATTACTGATATACCCTTTGGAGAACTGGCTATAATTTTTATTTCACCTTCATAATCGGGATCAATTACCCCAGGACTTATCAAAAGTCCTTTTAGAGTAGAAGAGCTGCGTCCCAATAATAAGCCTACTGTTCCTTTGGGAAGAGGTCCTTTCACCCCTGTGGGAATGATTTGAACTCCCATCTCTGGAGTTAGTACTGCTCTGGCAGAGGCGCAGATGTCCAACCCTGCGCTCCCTCTGGTTTGTCTGATGAGGGATCTGATGCCCTGGGCACTACCCTGATGGGGTTGCTGGGGTTGCTGGGTTCCTCCAGAGCTCCGTATATTTGTGGTTTGGGGCCCCGGAGCATTGGGGCCCCCTGTCCGTTTTTTGGCAACGGAGCCCGATGCCTTTGTCCACGATATTGTGGATAAAAACCTTGTCCTTGTTCGTTTTTTGATAATGGAGTACCCTCTATGGTGGTTTGAGAGCGGCATTCATTAGCCCAATGTCTCCCTCTACGGCATCGTGGACAAATACCCGGTATTCTATTCCTTTGATACCTAGTATTGTTAAACCCTCCTCCTATGGGGCAATTCCTTTTAAAATGTCCTGCTTGTTGACAATTGTAGCATGTTCTTAGCCCGGCATCTAAAGCCTGTTTTACTGCAGCTGCCACAATTTGCCCTTGTTCATTAATGTCTCTGGCATCTAAAGCCTGTTTTACTGCAGCTGCAACAATTTGCCCTTGTTCATTAATGTCTCTGGCATCTAAAGCCTGTTTTACTGCAGCTGCCATGACTTGCTCTTGTTCATTAATGTCTCTACACAATTTAATATATTTGTTTAAATCTTCCTGTTTCCATGGTCTAATGATATCTCTGCACCAACGATTTGCTTGGTCATAAGCCAGTTGTTTTATTAATGGCATTGCTTGTTCTGTATTCCCAAAAACTCTGGTAGCTGTTTGAATAAGCCTATCTACAAATTCAGCATAAGGTTCATTAGCTCCTTGTATTATCTTAGATAATTGACCTTGTAAACCTCCATGTCCTTGTAAAGTCTTCCATGCCTTAAGTGCATCTATAGCAATTTGTGCGTATACACCAGGATCATATGCAAGTTGTTGCTGCCGATCCTCATAAGGTCCCTTTCCTAACAACATATCTAGATTTCTCTGAGGATAACCAGCTGCTGCATTTCCCATAGCTGTCTCCTTGCAAAATTCCTCATTAGCAACCTTCCATAACAGGTATTGTCCTCCAGTTAGCACAGCTTTACACATATTAGCCCAATCTGCTGGCGTCATGTTTAAGTTGGTAATGGATTCGATCAAGCTTACAGTGAAGGGTGCTTGAGGACCATAGGTTGTTACAGCCTCTTTTAGCTCCTTCACTGTTTTGTAAAATAAACCCTGGTGAATTCGCTGCCCTCCTACCTCAAATACAGGGCATACTTGAGATCCTGTCTCAGGATCCCAACTATCAACTGCGGGGGTTGGGAGTCTCTTAGCATATGGAGGTGGTGCTGTTGATTGGACCCTTATGCCCTCTGGTGATAGAATGCTGTTAGTAGCAGTCTCCTGTAGAGGTGGTGCTGTTGGTTGGAGACTTTCGCTCTCTGATAGAAAGGTGTTATTAGCAGTCTCCTGTTGTAACTTTTCCCCTGATGGCTTTTTCTGCTCTAAACTTCCTTCCTCTGTCTCACTAGCTTGAAAGACCTTCTCTTGTACTTGAATCTTTTCCTCATTCTGACTAACCTGAGAGACCTCTTTTACTTGAATCAATATGTCTTCTCCTTCCTCTACCTTTGTCTGATCTGAAGGCTTTGGACTAAGCAAACCAGATACGTTCGCCCACAATGTCAATGTGCCAACTGGCAGAGTCCCTGGGTTGTTGTTTTCTATTCTTTTTAAATCTTCACCATGATGGTTCCATTGTGATATATCTAACAACTCCTCCTTAAAAAGCCATGGGCTGTATTTTTGTATTGTATCAACGTATGCCCTGACTGCTCTTGATTTTACTGGGATGCCTCCTTCGTCTAACAATTTACTTAACACTCTTTCGGTTTGTTTTTTACTAATTGCTGATCCCGTATTTCTACTATAATACAACCCAGCAAGATAACACCAAACCAAACCGAGACAGAATCCAATAAAAATGGAACAACAAAATTTCATTATAGCCTTTCTATCCTCCTGACATGTGCATCCGTCCTTTCTCCCTATCTGTTCCTCAGACGCAAATAGTTTTTCCTCAGATGTGAGCGGTTTTTCTTCCGTCTCACTCATCTCCAGGGATAGGCAACTTAAAACAAAAATGAAGCAAAACAAAAGAGTAAACTTAGAATGGCTACCCATCCTCTCGCCCTGCCCTCAGGGGCGAGCAGTTTACTTACCCTCAGTCGCTCCCCGTGCGAGCCACCAAATGCCGCAGTCTGACTGGGCACAATTCAGGAGCCACTTATCAAAAGAAACAAACTTTATTTTTAAAACTACAAACGCCAAACAAAACAGCTCCTCAGGAAAACCCTCAGAGCCCAACTGCCACCACCGGCTTCCAGAAGCCTCTTCCCACACAAACCACACCACCTCCCACAATCCTCCTGCTCTTGAGGCCGATTGGCTGGGTCGCGTGGGCGGAGCCAAAGAAGTCCCCCAATGAGCAGTTCCGTAGTCTGAAGGGCAGGGAAACAGCCCAATGAACATGACTGCAGAGGAGCCAATCAGCTAGATGTTGCTGGGGTCACTGTGAGCCAATCATCAGCTGGCAGCTTGAAGGGCAGGGAAACAGCCCAATGAACATGACTGCAGAGGAGCCAATCAGCTAGATGTTGCTGGGGTCACTGTGAGCCAATCATCAGCTGGCAGCTTGAAGGGCAGGGAAACAGCCCAATGAACATCGCCGCAGAGAAGCCAATCAGCTAGATGTTGCTGGGGCCACTGTGAGCCAATCATCAGCCGGCAGCTGGGAGTTTGCTGGCAGCTGGAAGTTTTCTGGGGCCCCTTTGGCTGTGGCTCTCAACACACTACCTATTGCTTCTTAAACCCTTTGCTTCCCAAACACCACAAGCACTATTCTCTCAGGTTTTTTTCAGCCATTCGAACCATTCTTCAAACTCATTTGTGATTCCTGTCTCTTCCAGGTTCTTAAATTTTTCTAAAACAAAAATGTATCCTCAGTATTCTGATCACTACAACCACTCTTCTTTAGTGATCATATATATATAACCACAGCTTTTAAATATCCTATGTATAATTAAGAACATCAATTGTTATTTCTAGACTGACCTCTCTGCTAAACTTCAGACTTCTATATTCAATATACCTCTCAGACATTTTGTGTGATTGTATTACACACTGACAGATCCTATCCACTATTAATATCCAATTGCCTTCTCTTTGACCAGTTATACAACAAAAGTTACAGAAGACAAACACATCCAAGATAATCCTTTCTGGCAGCTAAGGTTGACCAAGTAATATAGTTCAGGCCAATGGAAGTTTTGTGAAAAGGATTCTGGGAAAGCAAAATCTGTCGTTTGATCCTTGCCCCCTATTTTTCTGATTCCTGGTGATAATTTAATATCTCTTCATATATTTCTTAGCCATTTGGATGTCCTCATGTGTGATATGTTTTTCAACTCCTTTCTCCATTTTTATTTCAGTACAGATTTGTAGGAGCCAGTATATGTGCTGGACATAAGTCTCTTATGGATATAAGTATTAAGAGTATTTTATTACAATCCTTGTGTTGACTTTCTACTTCTAAATGATGTCTTTTAATGAACAAACAGTTCTAATTTTAATATACTCAGCCATTTTTCTTTGTGTTTTGGGAATTTTTGTTTGTTTTATATCCTGTTTAGAAGTTTTCTGACCATTCCAAAATCATTAAGATATTTTCTTATGTTTCCTCCTGAAATTATAGTGATTTTTGTAACAAAATTAGTATTGAAATACAATTGGAATTGTTTTGGTATGTACTGTGAAGTTAGTTATAGACATGATTTTTCCATTATGTATAATGAATGTATTTAACACCACTTAATAAATACTTATTTTTTTCACTGAACCACACTGTCATCTTTATCATTAAATCATATAACCACATATGCATTGGATTGTTTTGGGGCTCTTCTATTTCATTGATGAATTTGTCTACCTGTGCACCAACATTAGATTGATGTAATCATTACAACTTTATAATAGATTTTTACATCTGGGGTGAATATTCTCCAGCTTTGTTTTCCCACAAGATTGTCTTAGATGGTCCAGACATGGTGTCACGTGCATGTAATCTCGGCAACTCAGGAGGCTGAGGTAGAAGGATCCCAAATTCAAAATCATTCTCTAAAGTTGCTTGGATTAGGCAAAGTGGAATGAAGGAAATGGAGGGAGGATGGGAATAGGGAAGACAGTAGAATGAATCAGACATAATTTTCCTATGATCATATATGAATACATGACCAGTGAAACTCCACATCATGTACAAGCCCAAGAATGAGATTCTAATTACAATGAGTTATACTCCATGTATGTAGAATATGTCAAAATATATCTTACTATAAAGTATACCGAAAAAGAAAAAATTCATTTCTCCCCCTTGTTTTTTTCCTTATATCAAAGAAGACATTTTGCATTTGTTTTTTAGGGATTGGCTAGCTTCACTTAGCATAATCTGCTCTAATGCCATCCATTTCCCTGCAAATTCCATGATTTTGTCATTTTTTAATGCAGAGTAATACTCCATTGTGTATAAATGCCACATTTTTTTTAACCATTCATCTATTGAAGGGCATCTAGGTTGGTTCCACAGTCTAGCTATTGTGAATTGTGCTGCTATGAACATCGATGTAGCAGTGTCCCTGTAGCATGCTCTTTTTAGGTCTTTAGGGAATAGACCGAGAAGAGGAATAGCTGGGTCAAATGGTGATTCCATTTACAGCTTTCCCAGGAATCTCCATACTGCTTTCCAAATTGGCTGCACCAATTTGCAGTCCCACCAGCAATGTACAAGTGTACCCTTTTCCCCACATCCTTGCCAGCACTTGTTGTTGTTTGACTTCATAATGGCTGCCAATCTTACTGGAGTGAGATGGTATCTTAGGGTAGTTTGGATTTGCATTTCTCTGACTGCTAGAGATGGTGAGCATTTTTTCATGTACTTGTTGATTGATTGTATATCCTCCTCTGAGAAGTGTCTGTTCAGGTCCTTGGCCCATTTGTTGATTGGGTTATTTGTTTTCTTATTGTGTAATTTTTTGAGTTCTTTGTATACTCTGGATATTAGGGCTCTATCTGAAGTGTGAGGAGTAAAAATTTGTTCCCATGATGTAGGCTCCCTATTTACCTCTCTTATTGTTTCTCTTGCAGAGAAAAACCTTTTTAGTTTGAGTAAGTCCCATTTGTTGATTCTAGTTATTAACTCTTGTGCTATGGGTGTCCTATTGAGGAATTTGGAGCCCGACCCCACAATATGTAGATCGGAGCCAACTTTTTCTTCTATCAGACGCAGTGTCTCTAATTTGATATCAAGCTCCTTGATCCATTTTGAGTTAACTTTTGTGCATGGTGAGAGAAAGGGATTCAGTTTCATTTTGTTGCATATGGATTTCCAGTTTTCCCAGCACCATTTGTTGAACATGCTATCCTTCCTCCATTGCATGCTTTTAGCCCCTTTATCAAATATAAGATAGTTGTAATTTTGTGGATTGGTCTCTGTGTCCTCTATTCTGTACCATTGGTCCATCTGCCTGTTTTGGTACCAGTACCATGCTGTTTTTGTTACTATTGCTCTGTAGTATAGTTTGAAGTCTGGTATGGCTATACCGCCTGATTCACACTTCCTGCTTAGAATTGTTTTTGCTATTCTGGGTCTTTTATTTTCCCATATGAATTTCATGATTGCTTTATCTATTTCTACAAGAAATGCCATTGGGATTTTGATTGGCATTGCATTAAACCTATAGAGAACTTTTGGTAATATTGCCATTTTGATGATGTTAGTTCTGCCTATCCATGAACAGGGTATATTTTTCCATCTTCTAAGATCTTCTTCTATTTCTCTCTTTAGGGTTCTGTAGTTTTCATTGTATAAGTCTTTCACCTCTTTTGTTAGGTTGATTCCCAAGTATTTTATTCTTTTTGAGGATATTGTGAATGGGGTGGTTGTCCTCATTCCATTTCAGAAGATTTGTCGCTAATATACAGGAATGCCTTTTATTTATGCGTGTTGATTTTATATCTTGCCACTTTGCTGAATTCATTTATTAGCTCTAGTACTTTCTTTGTAGACCCTTCTGGGTCTGCTAGGTATAGAATCATGTCATCTGCAAATAGTGATAATTTAAGTTCTTCTTTTCCTATTTTTATGCCTTTAGTTTCTTTTGTCTATCTAATTGCTCTGGCCAGTGTTTCAAAAACTATGTTGAACAGAAGTGGTGAGATTACAGTAGATGGGGTAGAGAGAGAAGATGGGAGGGGAGGGGAGGAGAGGGGGGATAGTAGAGGATAGGAAAGGCAGCAGAATACAACAGACACTAGTATGGCAATATGTAAAACAGTGGATGTGTAACCAATGTGATTCTGCAATATGTATATGGGGTAAAAATGGGAGTTCATAATCTGCTTGAATCAAATGTGTGAAATATGATATGTCAAGAACTATGTAATGTTTTGAACAACCAACAATAAAAATTTTTAAAAAATAATAAAAGAAAAAGAAAAAAAATAAATAAATAAATAAAAAGAAAAATTTTTTTTAAAGTGTGTTACAAACACACAATGGAATGCAATTCAGCCATAAAAACTATGAAATCCTCTCATTTGTAACAACATAGATTGAACTGGAGACAATTGTGTTAATTAAAATAACCCAGGAGCAGAAAGACAAGTACTCCCTGATCTCACTCATATGTGTAATCTTAAAAAGTTGATCAAATAGATCAGAGCAGAATCATTTCCAGAGGTTGAGAATAGGATGAGGAATTATAGCTAAACGCTTGATGGCTAAATGCTTCTACGGTAGGAATAGATAAGACCAAGAAGTTCTGATATGCTGCTGCATACTAGGGTGACTATACACAATAATGTACCATGTGTTCTTTCTAAAGCTGGAAAAAATTTTTTTTCATGTTTTTGCCATAAATGAATGATCAATATTTGATAAGATAGACTTAATCTGATTTAAACATTACACAAGATATAATGTAATGAAACAGCCCATGGAAGTTCATAAATACATACAGTTTTTATGTCCCATTTAAAAAAATTAAGTGGGAATAGTGGTAACTTTTTGGAAGAAAGAAAGGGTAATTACTGAAAAAATATATGTAGTGGATTCTTGCAGTCTTGGTGTTCTGATTTTACCTGGGTGGTGATTATACAGATTTTCTTCACTTTTTTGGTGATTCATCCAATTGTACAATAAATTTTTTGTGTCTGTATATATGAAAGATATATTAAAATAAAATTTTAATGCATTTAAAAAACAAAATCAGCCTCAACAATTTAGCTAAGCCCTCAGCAACTTAGCAAGAACCTGGCTCAAAATTTAAAAAAAATAAAAAGAGCTGGGGTTATAACTCAGTGGTACAGTGCCTTGGGTCTATCCCCAGTAACAAAAAATAAAATTGCCTTTTCTTTGGATATTTTTGGCACTTTGATTTCTAGATGAATTTTAGAATCAGTTTGTCAGATTCTCCCAAAAAAGAAATTAATAAAATAAACTGCTAGGATTTTTGACTGTGATTGTATTAAGTCCATAGAGTAAACTGAGGAGAGTTGACATTTCTGGACATCGCATTTTTCAATCATAAATGTGGCATATCCCTCCATTTATTTAGGTTTTTCTTATGTTATCATGAGAATCTTTTGTAGTTTTTAGTGTGGAGAACTTGCACATATTTTGTTGGGTTTATTCCTAGGGATTTGATGCTATTGTAAATAATACCTTATAATATTTCATCTTATATGTGTTAAATTTTTCTATATATAATTCATGTTTGTATATTTGAATGTTGCTAAGTAATTATATTAGTTTTCGCAGATCTTTTTAGTTTTCCTCACTTTTATTTCAATTTTCTTTCTTTAATTCCAGTCTATATTATTTATTTCTTCCATTATAATCCATGGACATTTTACTTTTTTTCTTGATTTATTACATTGGTTAGAACTTGCTTCATTTAAATAGAAGCGGTGAGAGCAGGAATCTTTGACTCATTCTCAGTCTCTGGGGGGAACCTCTTAATATTTTGCCATTGACTATAAAAATTGCTGTAGAATTTTTGTAGATATTTTTTATCAATTTAGGAAGTTCCCTGATATTCCTCATTTACTAAGATTTTTAAAAAACAATGGTTATTGAACTTTTCCAATATTTTTGTCATCTACTGATATCAGTTTTTAAAATTCAGTATTTTTAGTTATATACAACACCAAGATTATACCCTGACATAGTCACAAAGGTGTGGAATTCAACCTGCTCTAATGATTTCTCTCCCTTTTTGTAAAATACATTGACTTTTAAATACAAAACTAACTTTATATCCTAGGAATAAATATTATTTTTAAAATTTATTATCCTTTCTCAATATTGCTGGATTAGGTATTATATTGTTCTGTCAGAAGTGTCATTAAAAAGTACCACAAACTGGGCAGCTTAAATGACAGAAAGTTATTGTATCACAGTTCTAAAGAGTTGAAAAACAAAATTAGTGTCAGTTCCTGTTGCAGACCTCTCTCCTTGGCTTCCAGATGGTCAGATTTATGTTCACAGGATATTCTTCATGTACACATAACTGTCTCCAAACTTTCTCCTTTCATATGAATAGCAGTCAGGTTAGGGCCCACCCTAACATTCTTATTTTTTTCTTTATTACCTCTGCAAAGATCCTATCTCTGAACAAGATTATATTGTAAGGTACAGGGGTTAGGGCATGAATGTGAATTTGGGAGTGGGGAGCTAACAATTTAATTTAGCCCATACAAATATTTTAATATTTTTAGTTTAGAATTTGTGGATATACTTTCATGTGAGAGGCTGGACTATAATATTCTTTCTTGTTATATACTTGTCATATTTTAATATAGAAGTGACACTGAATATTTTCAAATGTCAACCTCTTTGATTACTAGGAGGACTTGGAATTTTAAAATATTTTATGGATTACCTTTTCATATCTTTAGTAATTTTTGCTATGATGACTCATCTTTTCATATTAATTACTAAGAGTGTTTATCATGGGATAATTCTACTACATTATGTCATATTTTTCCAATACATTGTATATGTTTCTAAGCAGACATTATGAATATATAGGTTTTCAAGTTTATGATTTTCTTCGACTTTTATTATTTATAGTCATCTGTCAAAACTGTTATTTTCAACAGTATTTTCACTATACATTTTATTGCTTAATTTTGGTATCTATACATTTAGCATATCTCTAATATGTCTGACATATATGACTATCTAAATGTATTGTCTTACATTCTTAAGCTGTTACTTCTGTACCTTTAATCAGTCACCTAATCTTTCAATCCTGATTTGAAATGCCAACAGTGCATTGTGATAAATTTGTTTCTACTATTATATCTCTTTTGTATTTTAGTTATTCTCAAATCATCTTTCAATCAATCTGTACACAAATACCCATTTTGGTTACTGTGGTTTTTCCAGGTATTATTGTATCTGTGAGACTAATTACCACCACAATGTTACATGTTTCTCCATGCATTTCTTTCTAAATTTTGTCCATAGAATTCTCAATATTTTTCATAAACTAAAATCCATATTTTCAGGCTAAGAAAAAATAATATACTATTGGAATGATTATGACAACTGTGCAAAATGCATATATTGACCTGATTTAAAATTAGAATCTTTTTTATTTTGTCTTTTTTTTTGAACTGGGGATTAAACTGAGGGCATTACAAATGTGAGGCAAACACTTTGCCACTGAGCTACATCCCAGTCCAAAATTAGCATCTTATCCAAAATTATCATCCAGGAAGGAGTCTTCATTTACCCTATCCTTCTTTTAAGACTCTCCTTGAATATTGGTAATTTTCTTCATATAGGTCTTATATATTTTGGATTAAGTTTGTTCTTAGGCTTAAAATTTATTTGGTGGAAATATAATGTTTTGTCTCATTTATGTCTCATTTATTATACTTGTTTACTTTCAAGTCAAGTCTTATTTTCTCATTTTTTATTAGTGCATTATAGTCATATATAATATTAGGGTTCATTTTGATGTAATTATATAAGCATGAAATATAATTTGCTCCAATTTAGTCCCCAAGTCCCCAGAACTTCCCCTTTCCCTCCCCATGTTCCCTTTCCTCCACGCTACTGGCCTTTCTGTTTCTTTGTTTTTAATTAATGCAATATGAGTCATCATAGCAAAAATAATATATATATATTATTCACTGTGTTACATTCATATATGTACATAGGATAGTTTTGTCAGTTTAAAGGATAAAATTTATGAATACTTTATCTGATATCCCTGAACATAACCACTCAGATTGTGTAATGTACAAATCTAGAGTACATTTTTAAATATAGTATTATATGATGACACCCCCTAGAGCTACCTACAGCCTGAACATTTTATATTTTTAAATGAATTTGGCTCTGTAACTAAAAAAGTATAATTTAATAATTTTTTATTTTTAATTTCAAATTAGTCTTATTAAGAAGAAAGGACTATTCTTTGTAAATGTAAAAGTTTGCCTCCTATGTTATCATCTCAATAGTACACTTAGTACTGCAAGCAATAGTTGCATTATTGGTGACAACAAACCATTACATAAAAGAATAAAAGAACATTCACCATGATGAACATGGACTATTTTTCCTCACATGGATCATTTGTTTCCGTAACTTTTTCTACAGTCACATTAAACTCAGCTTTCATAACACAAACCTGATCCTCCTCCTCATCCCAAAGACCATTTCCTAGTAGCTTATCCATTTTCAATCAACTGGTTCTAGGGGTCCTAAATTTGAAAAGCTCACAGACATTGTCTCTACCTCCAACTAATCCTCAAACTCAATCAGTTCTTTAGTTATGATGCATTTTATATCCACCATTGAATTTTCTCTTTCACTGCCATTATCTTAGACAACATCCATGTTACCATAGTCTGATTGGTTCTTTAATTAAAATACCTTAACACCTTTAATTCCCCACAAAGAGGTTAAGTATTCATTTTGTGGGACTAAGTTTTTTCAGATGTGATGTTAGTTGTCAGCCTAGGAAAACAGAATCAAACTGATATGGGCCCCTTGTTTCCTCAGCATTCTCCATAACCATCACATTCTACCACTGTGCTTATAGCCTCTATTCTAACCTGCCTTTGCTCATGTTTGAGTTTCCTACAGGCTGGTTTTGTATGCCACCAGACCTCCCCACTGAACTCAATCAATATCCTGAGCTTCTGCCATTTTTTTTTGAATTGTTATAAGCCTCTGCTGAGTGCCAGTACCTATTTGTTTGGATCTGGTAATTGGTTTGCATTCTTTGCTAACATGACCTCCTCCAGTTTCAGGTTAGTCTCATATCATACATTATTTCATCTTAGAAAAATATTCAAATACCATTCTCATATTCAGAACATTAACCTTGGCTTTAGCCTACAGAAGTTCCCAGATGATTTAAATAGTATATTGCTAGCAATTAGTGATTGCTAAATTGAACAACGAAAGAAAGTTGACATGTTTAAAATAAATGACTGTACTGGAATACTAACTAGGTAATAAAAAAAATAGCAATGCTCTTCTGAAATATGCATCTCTCATTATTCAACCATTAAAATGAGTCAGCCAAATGTTTTCATTTATAAATGTCATAAATGTGCAAATCTTTACTTCAAAGTTAAGTACTTAAAACAATATTGCTAATTGAAAACTGAAAATGTTGACAATTTCCATTGTATTTTATTATTTGAAACCATTACTGTTTGATGTCAGACACATAAATAAAACCATGAGAAACTCTTCATTGCTAAGGTGATACTTGAAAATCAGGAGGATTTAATCATTCCTGCAAGAATGCCTGTTGGAAATTTGACCTCAAATATCATGAAAGCTCTTTAATATGCTTTGAGGTTGATGTTACTTGCATTTTCTTCTGAGTAGCAGAAATGGGAAGTCTTCTGTAATGTATTAAGGTTGATACCAGATGCTATTAGTCACAAACATTTTATAGCAGAAGGAAAACCATGTGGCTGCATTTTTTGATATGTTTAAGGTGGCATTCAGCAGCACCGCAGAATAAAGAGGCATATAGCCATGCGACCATAATGTGTTAAGTAGAATTCTATATTTTGAATGTCGTTTCTTCTAAAGTTTCAAAGATATATATTTGAAGTAAAAATTCTATTTCCCCCTAAGAATAATTGAAAGCTATTAAAGAAAATAATTCTATGTAAGTTCAAAGCTTCAGATAGAGCCTTGATAAAATCCATCTCTCAATGCTGTCTTAGATTAGCTGAATCCTCTGGACAGTTAAGCTCGACTGTTGTTGGGCCAGTCTATTGGAGCCAGGGAAACTGATTCTGAGGAAATCATAATACTCAAAGCCCTCTAAAGAGCTTTATATTCAATCAGATCCATGCCAAAGTCCTTGAGAGGAAGCCAAGAGCAAGTCCCACAGAGGCCAGAAAGAAGCATCAAGTCCAAAGAGAGAATCAGGGTCACTGGTGACAGAGATGGAGTCGTCAGAAGCTAGATGGATTAAAGTATGGTCAAATGGGGGCAAACAAGGCAGCTTTGGCACAACTGCCTTTCAAAATGAACAAGATCAACATGGATACCAGAGCTATTCCAATTGGCATCATGGATATTTGTAGAAAAGGTATGACAGAAATACCTTCCAACATGAGTCACTCCATTTTGATAGTCAGTTATGGAGAATAGGTTACAGAAAAATAGATTAACATAGGTTAACAGAAAAAAGAAGGCTGTGCCTGCCAAGAATGAAATTGAGAAATTCTTTTTTAAAAGTTGTCATGTATTAAAACATCACACACACTGTGCCCCATAAATAGGTGTAATTATTATACTTTGATTAAAAATAAAATAATTTAAATTTAAAAATAAAAAAATGGATCAATTAGACAACACAATACAGTTGACTTCGTCCAAAGACTTTATTGATGAGCTTTCTCTATTAATTGACTCATCTATACTCCCGTAATGCAATCATAACAGATGGTTATAAGAAAGATCCTAAGGCTCTATGGAATTCTAAAGAAATTCCTTAGTAATTGATGAACAAATTATATTTTGAATGGTTTGGAAGTCAAATATAATCTATTTTCTCTTAAATGGGAAATTAATTCAATTGAGCATTTTAGCATCCTACTTATTATGTGCAATTGAATAATAGATATAGTACTTTTCCTCATCTGAATATTTTATTAATCAAATCAAGATCATGCCAGACAACAGAAGGTTTTTCGAATGGACAAAAATATGAAACCACTAAGCATGAGGAAAAATGTTTAATTTCTGTTCCAGGGTAATGAAAATAATATTTAAATTTGTTAAACATGTACTGATTCCCAGATTCTATTTGAAATACTTAATGTTTTACCATCTTAATTAGCATAATATTAGTACTATTATGAATTTCATAGTTGAGCAAGAAATAGTTTTTAGATGTTATGTAACTTGGTCAATTTTACATAGCCAATAAATAATGGATCTATCATAATATATTGATAGGCAGTAGGAAACAGACAATAAATGGAGGGATATTATGAAAGACAAAAATACCTATACTTTTTATAGGGAAGATTGCATCACACTTGATTAAGAAATAGGGACTTAAGAGAGGGGAATAGTCTTAGCTAGGACAAAGGAAAGAAATATAATTCATCATTGGCCTGTTACTTAAATAATATGAAATTCCTAATTCATGAATATTTTTGACCAACAAAAATAACACTGTGGTATGGCACTTGAAAGCAGAATTATATTGCCTTAATGTTAGAAGTCATATTACACACACTGCTACTTCCTAGGAAATACTTAATTTGGCATTGACATCTAAATATGATTTATTTGGGCCTGCATATAATTTTAAAATGATTTTGAAGTTAGATAATACCAATGATTACAATGGTTAGATTCAAGTAAGAACTTCGTAATTATGGTTAAGTGTTTTTAAAATAGCTTGGACACTTTTATCCTTATTGAACAAAATACTTTAAAACCATTGCTTCCTAAATTGCACATCTCCATGAGATAAGCAAACTCTTAAAATTACTCTTAAACAGCTTGAAAACTAAAACATAAAAAACTTAAGTGGTTTTCTGCTGCCATTCATTGAGTCAGCATTGATAATAACAGTTTGAGTTACAGATCATCATTTATTCTGTGCCACATAGTAAATTTCACAATGTCACATCAGGGGACATGTTTTGTTTTGTGTTCTAATGATAAATGAAATTCCTCCAACATTACTCTACCTAAACAAAAATACTAAAAAATAATTTGATGATCATAAATAATGGATAAACCCAGTGAAAACTATAAAACATTGGCAGTTCAGCTGGCTCATCTTTGTAGTGGCACCACAGCTAGCGTCCTGCAGCATCATTCTCTCTTTCATTGCACAGTTATAGCCACCAATGATATCTCAGGATCATTTTATTCATAATTTTCCATATGGGTGAGTTCCCTTTTTGACTTGTTCTACAACCTATCAAGTGACATCTCTTGGTTCTATTAAAACAACAAGACATTTCACATTGGTGATTTTTGAAGTTTCTGAGTTTTTTTTATATCCTATTTGGCCAATACTGTACTCTAAACTCAGTGCCTCATTAAATATTTGTTGGATAAAGAGATCCCTAATTATTCAAGGAGGATCCCAAAATACTGAGATGCTAGCAAGCTACAAGAGGAAAACTACTAAGTTATTGTCTGGTGAAATGCTTGTCAAGATCCTATGAAATTCAGTGCCTCCTTATAGTGACTTCACCAGTGTAAATTTCACCCATAAGTTTTCACCAAGCATAAAATGCTTACATATATGGTTCTCTTTTTGCATAGTTCTTATTTGCACAAACCAGTTACTACAGCTTAGCTAAATAATACCAGTCTCAGATGACACCATTTGAATTTCAGTTACCACAGCACATTAACTCTTAGAAATTGTTTAAAGCCAAACTTTAATGCCAGCTATTTAGTCCACTGATCACTCCCTAAATAACAGTGTCATGATTGGTGGCAAATTGTGTCCCATCTTTCAGAGTCTGTCAGTGATTGATTACTGGGTATTTGCTATTCAGTTTACAATGGGATAGTATCAAACTGAAGAAACTTATTCACAGAAAAGAAAACCATCAAGAATGTGAACAGAGAGCCTACAGAATGGGAGAAAATCTTTTCCACCTACACCTCAGAATAACCTAATCAATAAATGGGCAAAGGAACTGAACTGGAACTTCACAGATGAAGAAATGTGAATAGTCAACAAATTTATGAAAAAAAAATGTTCAACATCTCTAGCAATTAGAGAAATGTGAATTAAAACCATACTGAGATTCCATCTCACTCAGCCATAATGGCAATGATTAAGAATACAAGTACCAACAAATATTGCCAAAATGTGGGGAAAAGGATACAGTCATACCTTTAACTGAACTAATCAAAAGAAAGAGAAGACCCAAATAGATAAAATTAGAGGTGAAAAAAGACATTATACCAGGTACAAGTGAAATTCAAAGGATAATTAGGGAACATTTTGAGATATGAAAAATTGTTGTATATATGTGTAATAAGAATTGTAATGCAAAAAAACATAGTACATGTATGAAGACATGAATTGGAATGAACACACATTATATACAAAGATATGAAAAATTGTGCTCTATATGTGTGATAAGAATTGTAATGCATTCTACTGTTGTGTATTTTAAAAAATAAAATAAATTAAATTAAAAAATAAAGAAAAGAAAAAAGAAAAACTGCATGCCCATAAATCCAGAGTTCTAAAGAAGGATTAATACCAATGTGCCTCTAACTACTTCATAAAATAGAAAAGTAAGGAATTATTACAAATTCATTATACCTTTCAAGGACACAATTAAAAAATCTATAGACCAATATCCCTGATGAATGTAGATTTAAAAATCCTCAATATACTATTTGCAAATAGAATTCCACAGCACATTAAAAAAATGATACAACATGGTCAAGTTGGTTTCATTCCAAGGATACAAGGATAGTTAAATATGTGCAAGTTAATAAGGACAATACAGTACATAAATAAAATTAAGGATAAAATTCACATGATCATCTTGATAGATGAAAAAATATTTTAATAAAGGCCACATTCATTCATGATTAATATCCTTAATAAATTAGTTATAGGAGTTTTGTATCTCAACACAATGAAGCCTGCATAAGACATACCAATAGCCTTTCCTTGAAGATCATGAGCAAGACAAATGTATCTACTCTTGCCATTATTATTTAATATAGAATTTAAATTTTGCCAGAACAATTAGGTAACAGAAGTAACTGAAATGGATAAAATAGAAAGGGAGGAAGTCAAATTATTCCTGTTTGCTTATACTGAGAAAACCCTAAAGATTCTACCAAAAGACTCATAGAACTGATAAACAAATTCAGCACAGTAATAGGATACAGACTCAACATACTGAAATCAATAGGTTTTATGTGCAATAGTGAACTTGCTGAGAAAGAAATTAGGAAACAATCTCATTCATAATATCCTCAAATCTAGGAATAAACCTAATAAAGAAATAAAAGGCCTCTGCAGTGGAAATTATAAAGCACTGAAGAAAGAAATTTAAGAACACACTAGAAGATGGAAAGACTTCCCATCTACTTGGACTGTGAAAATTAATATTGTTAAAATCACCATACTACCCAAAGCAATCTTCAGATACAATGCAATTCATATCAAAATGCCAATGACTTTCTTCACAGACCTAGAAAAAAACATTTCTAAAATTCATATGGAAGCATGAAAGAAACCAAGTAGCCAGAATAGTCTTGAGGGGGATAAAAAGCAATGTGGGAGACATCACAATACTCTCTCCCCCAAATGAATTATAATTTAATGGTTTTCCATAAAGAAATCTTCTGGCTCAGATAGTTTCCTTTAGTAAACTATATTCAGCATATAAGAACAAATAGCATGTCTCAAAAAAATGGCTTGTTCAAAGCATAGGAAAATCTGTAAACTGATTTTATAACCAACACAATCTTCATACCAAAACATAACAAGGGCTTTATGAGGCAGGAAATTTAAAGCTAATTCTCCCCATGAATATGAACAC
This sequence comes from Urocitellus parryii, assembly GCF_045843805.1. NCBI lineage: Eukaryota > Metazoa > Chordata > Mammalia > Rodentia > Sciuridae > Urocitellus > Urocitellus parryii. The sequence continues at coordinate 112,021,760 of NC_135547.1, forward strand.
AAAAACACTGACTAATGCATTGAAAACCAATACTTGGGAGGCTAAGGCTGGAGGATCTTGAGTTTGAGGCCATCCTTGGCAACATAACAAGACACTGTCTCAAAGAAATACCAAACACAGCAATATAAAAAGGGGGGTGGGTGGGTAAACTATTAAAAGCACAATGGTTAGACAAGAGGAAAAAGTTGAAGGGATTTATTCTATATCTTTTTAAAAAAATTTAGTTATACATGGACACAATACTTTTATTTTATTTGTTTATTTTTTTATGTGGTGCTAGGGATCTAACCCAGTGCCTCACACATGCTAGGCAAGCTCTCTACCACTGACCCACAATCCTGGCCCCTCTATTGTACATCTTAATGGCATATTATATATTTGAAAATAGATTGAAAGCATTCTCATTACAAAAACTCAGTAGGTCAAGTGCTATGTAGGACAAATAGATTGATTTGCCCAATCCACAATGGCCAAACATCATGTTGTGCACCATAAATACAAATTTTCTTGTTAATTTAAAAACTAAAAATAGCATAATGGATTTATTAGAAGATTATGAGGTTGATTTAACTTTGAAAATCTATGTAAATCACTATAAAATAATTTTTCAATAGATGCAAGAAAGATAAAACAAAACCTCTTGCATCTCAGAAATAGAAGAAAACATTCCTAGTTGGATAAAAGTGGTTTTAAAACAAGCATAATATTTAGTATAATGAGGAAATGTTTTTCTCTGATATATGGGTGAAATAAGAATATTTGTTAACACTGCATCTTGTCAATATTATAGTATACCATAGTATAATCAAGAAAGGACAAAAGTCATAAGAATTGGAAGGGAATAAATGAAACAAAATAATTCAAAATAATATTATTTAGAAAATTCAAAAGAATATACAATAAATCCTTAGTATAAATATTTATATAAGTTTGTTTATATTAGTATAAGCAAACATTTAGTAAGTACACAAATATAAAATTATTTAAAATCATTTGGATTTCTATATATCACAATTAGAAAATGAAATTTAAAAACCAATACTTTTTAACTATAGAATAACAAAATAGGAACAAATCAAATAAATATGTATGCACAAATATTATAAAATATTTCTAAGAGAAAATAAAAACCTAAAGCAGTGAGTGAATAAATCACATTCATGGATTAGAACACTAAATATTGAAATATGTCAATTCTTCCTCAAAATGTTGTGTATTAAACAGAACTCCAATTATAACCCTAGCATCTGTGGAAATTGATACATTGATTAATATGGAAATATAAAGGGCCAAGAAATAAGAAAGCTCTTTGGCAATCAAATAGTTTGAAGGAATTATTTCACTTGCTATAAGATTTGATCAGAAGTTTCAATAAAAAGAAAGTGGTAGTCTTCAAAGATAACCTATATAAAAATAGAACTTAATTGAGAGTCCAGGAAAAATCATGCATATATGATATGGATAATTCAGTTATGAGAAATATAAAATTTAAGATCAGGGAAGAAATGAATATTTTATAATAATAAAATGACAATAAATGCTTAATAGATAACCTGTGGATTATATATGTAAATATGAAAGGTAAAATAATCTTAGAATATATCTCTATTATGTTGCAAAGATAGATACATGAATCATTAACCTGAAGGTAAAAGATTAATATATTGGAGTATATGATGTTCCATTCATTAAAATATGTTATAAAAGTAAAAATACAGACTAGGAGAAAATACTTGCAACACACATAAGTGACATAGAACCTATAACCAAATATATGATAATAATTGATATCAAAAAACATAGACCTATGGGCTGGGGTTGTGGCTCAGTGGTAGAGCATAGAGCACTTGCCTGGCATGTGTGGGGCACTAGGTTCAATTCTCAACACCATATATAAATAAATAAATATATATATATATATATCATAGACCTAGAAGCTGATATTAAAATGGGTAACATGAACAGGCACTTCCAAATAAGGATGTCCAAGTCATCAATAAACATACATATAAATGTTTTTCAACTCCATCAGGGAAGTTTATATTCAAACTACAGTGGCATACAAGACTTAACAATTCCAAGAACTGACACAGAAAAGGTCCAACTTGATTTTAATACACAGCAGTCGGGAGTATAAATTAGTACAACAACTTTGAATATCTATTAAAGCTGAACATACTCATATTTGATCCAGCAATTACACACCTATTGGATAAGCCACAGAAATTGGTACAGACGTGCACTAAAACATATGTTCAAGAACATTCATAACAGTTTTATTCATAATAACTAGAGATAAGAGACAATCCAAATGTCTATCAATAATAAAATTGAAATTAATCATAGAGTAATAATTTAATGGAAAACTATACTTCAAAGGAAATAAACTTCTTCCACATGCATCATCGATGAATTTCACAGTTGTACAAAGTCATATATGTACACACACACACACACATACTCTGATCTCCTTATGATCCCATTAATAAATAAAAAAGATTGAAAATAGACAAAACCAATCTATAGTGTTAAAACAGTGCTAATATTTTGCTGGGGAGGGAAGGACTGGTGATTGAGAAGGAGTAAAAGGTAGTTTCCTGAGGTGCTAGTAAGTTATTATTTCTTAACCTGGTAGTTTTTATGTGTATGATGTTCAATTTGTGATAATTTGTTGAGCTGAATCTATGCTTTCTTTTGGAATATTACATTTCAATAAAAGTTTATTAAGACAGACCCAGAAATTTAGGGGTCAAAATAAGACTGGAATAAGGGGAAAAAAGAAAAAGCAGGGATATATGGAGATTCCATGAAAATAGAAGAGAGATCAGAGGAAGAGAGTAAGGAGATTGAAGGGAAGGGAGGAGGGACATGAAAAGGGGAGGCATGGTGGAATGAATCTTACCAAACTTACCTATGTACACATATGAATATAACTTAATGAATTTCACCTTTATGTGTGTTCATAATGCACTAATTTTTAAAAAGCTATATATTAAAAGTATTAAAATTATAATTAAAAAACATTTTAAAAGGTTTGTGAGGTACTTAACTTTGCAATCTTTAGTAAAAACAAATGTTAAGTAAATTAGTAGTAAAAATAGATATTTAACATACCAAAGATAACAGTATTTTTTAAAAATTTGTCATCTGTATAAGGAATAAATAAAATACAAATTGGAAACTATTCATCAGAATAGTTTTGCAAGTAATTTTGCAAGTAATAGGCAAGTAATTTTGGCAAAACAAAAGTTTATTTGATTACTTACTATGTTACTTAAAAGTAATTTTATTTCTTGAAGGTAATAAAGATCCATTAATTTTAATTATATTTCAGAATTCAGATTTCCAACTAAATCAAACTGTCCTCTCTCATTTGCCATAATTAAATATTGATGCATTTGGGTATTTCTACACATCATTAATATGGTGAATGGACTAACCTTGGCAAAATTTAGACAAATTAGTCTGTTTGTGCATTTTTGACATAAAAGTCATATTAATATCCTTTTACCCTGATTTACTTGCTTTGCTAAACCTTTGCTTATCTTTATGTGAGCATTATTTTTGTGGGGCAAATATAAACTCAACATGGAAAATGATATTCTCAAATCACACACTATGTTACTTGCTTTATTCAATACCGCAGCAGTCCATAATAGGGGAAAGAATACTAAACTGAAAACCCATAAGACATGATCTGCCATTAAGCTTCTGGAAGATCTTGGGTGAATGACTTTACCACATTGGGCCTCAATGATCTCATATATAAAATGGAGAGATGAAACTGTCACTAGTTATTGCTTAAGGAACCTATACATCTAGTTTAGCTTAGCATTTTGATTTTTGGTAGAGATATTGTGATTATTCTTTCTTTGTCTTACTCCACCCTATTTGGAGTAATTAAACCCAACTGTCCTATTTGATTATATTACTCAAATCTCAAGATAACTATCTCAGTCTTTCTCCAGGCCAGGTTCTTTAGGGATTCTCTCAAGCAGTAGAGCCTCAAAGTTGAGAGGGTAAGACAGTATAGATAAACAACTACATTATTGGAAAATTCCACTGATTTAAGAAAAGTCAGGGGGAAAAGGGGCAGGTCTGCAGAACCTGGAAACTTCATCAGATGTGCTACTTTATGCTAATCTCTTTATATATATACAAAACTCAAATTGCCCAAATCACTTTACTTCTGTCTCCCACACAAACCTCTGTCAAACTTAGCCTTAGACCTTCCATTCATGTCAAAAACCTAGATTATGTCTGTCCCTACTTCTCAAAAAATACCACTTAAGTGTGACTTTTTTTCCCTAATTATGTTTCCATGGAATTTGAGACCTATGGCCACTATAACAAAATTGTAACACACAATTCACCCTCAATCTGGATAATGATGCTAAATTGAATTTTGCTGTTTTTCACTGCCTTGGGTTTCTTGTTTGTTCATTTGTTTGTTTTTTGTACTAGGGATCAAACTCAGGGGTGCTTTGCCATTGAGCCACATCTCCAGCCCTTTTTATGTTTTATTTTGACACAGGGTCTCACTAAGTTGCTTAGTGCCTTGCTAAATTGCTGAGGGTGTCCTCAAATTTGCAATCCTCCTGCCTCAGCCTCCAGAGCCTCGGGAATTCCAGGCATATGACACCATGCCTGGTTCACTATTTTCTTTATGCGGCCAAAAGAATGTAAGCCATTTCAGTTTTCCTGGATTTATTTTCTCCTTTCTTTCTGCCCACCTCCAAAGATTAGCCTAATTTATAAAATTTATTTTATACCTATAAATACCTTCCATTTGTTTCTATAGCATTCATGTTACTCCCTTCTTTTACATAGTAGTTATCCTTATTAAATCCTCTTTTATTACTTCCCATTAAGCATTCACATTTCCCACTTGGCATTCTTTTTCTATTTCTCTATTCTAAAAAAGAACATATATTTTACAGCCTAATAGTTTATTATCCGTCTGGTGTAAAAATTGTCTTATTTGTGTTAATTGATATATATATATATATATATATATATATATATATATATATATATAACCAATTTTCTAGACAGTAGTAAAAATCCATGTAGTACAGTTTATGCATTGCAATACATTTAACAAGTTCTGAATTCCCTTCCCCTTTATAGTATTGACATAAAACCAGGACTTCTAAATTCTTTGTTATAATTGATTTTAATTATTATATTCCACTTTAATGTGAAATAGTTACTGCTTGGCAGCCCTTTCTATGCTGCCATTTTGTCCTTTAAAATACTAACCCACATTTCTCTGAATGAATCATAGCTTTTTTTGCAGTAGCATTCTCCAAATGTATCTACTTTTTCTGCACCAAACAAGAAATGTTTCCTTTTAGTGGAATGCAATATTAGATCCAAAAATACTGGAATCTACTGTGCACATTAGGTTCTCTATTTAATTACTTGAGGAGAAAAGATAGCACCAGAGATTACTTAGGTTCCTTTACTGACAAAGAGTTCCTTTAAAAAGGGAGGAAGAGTGCTGAGGTTATCTCAAATTAAACAGGACTTGAGATGTAGCTCAATGGTAGAGTATTTGCTTAGCATGCTCAAGGCACTGGGTTCAATCCTCAGAACCAAAATGATACACACATACCCTTTGGGTTTCCTGGGCTGGATAATGTTTCTGTGATAATTAATTCAATCTTGACTATGATAATCCATAAAGTTACTCATGTAACTTCACAGTTTCCTGTGGACAGATTTCTCACATTGTCTTACTTGGAATATTTCTTAGGCAACCCAAAGAATTATCAAATTCTTCATCAAATTTAGACTATGTGGCTCAGTGGTAGAGTACTTGCCTAGCATGCAGGAGACCCTGAGTTTTATCCCCAGCACCACATAAATAAACAATAAACAAACAAATAGTATACGATAAAAGTAGGCTCCCTCTCATCTCCAACCCTCAGTCTCTCAGTTCCCATTCCCTGGAGGTGCCAACCATCATTTTAAAAAAACTTTACAAAATGTACAGAAATATTACTAATTGCATGTTCAAATTAGTAATTGTACACAATAGCCTCCAAAAGAGTGATTTTTGTTGATTTTAATGAATTGCTAAATTTGGAGTTTTTACCATTTCAATCCAGTTTAAAATTGAACCTTATAGTTATGATCTGAATTCCTTTTTATACATTGTTTAAACTTTGGCTGAAAAAGTTTATATTTCTGCCAGCTGAGTATAATTACATAGTCCCCATCCATCTCCATAATTGCCTTTGTTTAGAAGATGAATTCTATACCACTTCTACTGTTCCCCAAGTCACAGCTTTTTTGAAGTAATCAATATTTAATACCTCTGTGTAGTTCATATTTTTCAGTTTCCTAATAGCCATATTGAGATATGATTCATAAACCACAAACTATACAATTGTAAATGTACGATTCAATGGTTTTTAGTATATTCACAGAATTATGCAACCAAAACCATTTCAGAACCAAATTTAACAACTCATTGAAATCAAATGTTCTGAAATTCAGAACATTTTCATCACCATAAAAATGAAGCCCTGTACCCATCAACAATCACCTCTCATTTCCTCTCAAGCTACTTCCACCCATTCCTAAGCAACCACCAAATCTATTTTATGTCTCTATGGATTTACCTATTCTGGAAATTTCAAATAAATGAAATCATATTCTGTATTATCTTTAGTGTTTGTCTTCTTTCACTTAGCATGTTTTCAGGATTGATCTGTTATACCATGTATCAGTACCTCATTTTTTCATGACTAAATAATATTGCATTGTAAGGATATACAACATTTTTTGTTTATCTACTCATTGGTTGAGTAGCATTCTGATAGCTTTATTTTTTGACAATTATGAATAATGTTTCTATGAACATCTATGAAACCATGTTTTTGTGGTATTTTTATTTTCTTGTTTTGTTTTGTTTTTTGCAGGCCTGGGATCAAACCTGGGGCTTTGCAGGTGCTAAGCAAGTACTCTACCACTGAACCACATCCTAATATCTGTGGTCATGTTTTCAATTCTCTTGGGTAATATGTTAACTCTATGTTTAACATTTTAAGAAACTACCAAACTTTTCTCAAAAGAACTATATCATTTTATATTCCCATCAGCAATCTATGAGTCCTCCATTCCTTAATTCATCTTTAATTACTATATTAAAACTGATTATTTGCATTAAAATCAAAATATTAATTTTTACATTGGGTTTGGATTTTATTTCCCCATATTTTTTTTTTCTTTTCGTACTAGGGATTGAACTCAGGGGAGCTTAACCACTGAGCCACACCCCAGCCCTTTTTATGTTTTTGTTCTTGTTTTGTTTTTGAGACAGTTTCTAAGTTGCTGAGGCTAGCTTTGAACTTGTGATCCTCCTGCCTCAGCCTCCGGAGTCTCTGGGATTGCAAGCATTCACCACCATACCCCCATACCCTCTTAAGTCTTTTATAGGCATGAAAAGAAACCCCTAATTTTAATGCATAAAGTTCAATGTGCCTATCCTGACTTCATTGTGCTTCTCACACTCACACTCCATTCCAGTCTCCGTAAGCTTCTTCCATCTCATTAGTATTGCTCTCTTAAAGTAATAAAGAACTATGAGGCTCATGATTCTTAGCAATGTCAGGTTTTTAGAACCTGCATAAATTATGAGACAGAAACATTGAATGTTTCAGTTAGTGATGAATTTCAAATCACTAGGACTATGCACAGGGAGCCATAGTTTAAATTATATTCTGTCACTATGTCTTGTTTATGGAGGCTTATGTTCACATTTAATATGAGGCCTTAGAATCTGGATCTTAGTAACAATTGCTCCTATTGTTTAAAGCAGTTTGTTTCTTACTATTTTAAAAGTAATACTACTCAAAGAAATAACTGCCACTTGTTCAGCTTCCTTTGTTTTTTAATACTCAAGGTGGAAATGCTTAAAGACTGATACTCAATTTACAGTTTTACATTACAGTTCACTTTTAGCCCAACAGCTTACATGAGAAAAGATATCAGTGGCACAGTTTTAACCACATAAATTGGATTACTGCTGCTCTTTGTTTATTCTGCCTAAGCAGCATAATCTGAACTGTTTTTCTGGTGCTTATTATCTGTGGAAATGAGGCTAAACAGCATAGTATTTTTTTACCCGTTGAGCCACAAATATTTTTGATTCTGAACAAATACTTCAGTTTTCCATCCAGATTTTCAGATTGGCCCCCGCACTCCTAGTGTTGCTAATCAACATCTGGGCCAAGAGAGAAATTGTGCTTCATGCATACAAACTAAATCATATTCATCTGTCTGCAAAGAATATGACTATGTTGAAGCCATAGAAATATTCCATGTATTAAGTGGGTCCCTTTGCACCTGTTCAACGATCAGCCCAATTTAATAAAGGCACTTCACTAAATATTAATGAAGTTAGGCAGGAAAATTTTTCAAATCTTTGGCACCTTCAAGAAAGGAATTCTCAAAGAATATTATGAACATTTAGCACATTTCTAGTATCCTGATTGTGTATGTGCTTAGTGTTAACATTGTTGGGAAGGGACAAACATAATTACTTTAACATCAGTTGCAGATAGATTTATGACAGGAACAGAAATATTAAAATGTGAATTCAATGGATAAGGGAATAAAGCTATTAAGAGCATAAAGTTTTTTATTATTTTCCCGTCCCAGTATGGATACTCAGTGCTGGTTACACATTGCAATCACCTAAGAGTATTTTTAAACCGTACAATGGCTTAAAATCTTTTTCTGTGTATACATTGTACTTAAAAAAGAACCGTTAATCAAAGAAACATAACTAAGGCCTAAGTCTCATCTCAAATCAATCAAAACATAAGAAAACACAATAACTGGATCTCTACACATGGGTCTGAGTGGTTTTCCAACTACAAGGGGCACAGGAATCACCTGGGGATCTCTGTGGAGAGTCTGATTCTGAAGTGGGCCCCAAAATTCTGGATTTCAAATAAGCATGCCTGTAATTCTTATGGTGTTCCACCAAACATGCTTTGAGTAGAAAGGCTCAAGTTCAGTGGTTCTCAGACTTGAACATGCATTAGGCTTCCCTGAAGACTTGTTAAAAATACACAGGGCTGAGCCCAACTGTAGAATTCCTGATTTTTTTTTTTCAATTCTGGAGAGGTACCTAAGAATATGTACTCTCAGGAGATGTTGATGAGGCTGGTCAAAGAACTCACTTTGAGAACTATTTTTTTACCATATCTAAAACTACTACATAGAAAAATAAACAATATGTAAGGCACAGAACCAAGCTCTCATAAAGTACTAATAAATAACAAAACTAAGAATCCACTGAAGCATATTAACTCACTCAACATATTTTTTGAACAGGTTGAGTTACATGAGTTACATATAAAACAAAAGCTTCAATTTGAGGCAAAGTTAAAGCTCTGCTGGAAACAAATTGTTATAGTTGTCAGATCAGTGGCAAGGGAGGAGCAAAAATATTAAAAAGTGAACTTGGAACTTATATACCACAACAGGTGTTGATGAATTATTTGCCCCCCAAAAATATATATCAGTACCTTGGCCTCATTTCTATGCAGCCAACTGTTCTCAATTATCAACAGCCATTAGATACCTAAATCATACTTACTCAGAAGTGACTCAGTAGGTTTAGAGGCAGACATGGCAAGCAGGGTCTTCTTTCCTGCAAGTAATTCACATGCATGCCTCTTGATCAATATTATTTATCCTAATTGCCATAATAGATTTGCCAAGTGATGACTGGACCTTGCAACTCATTTCTGAACACACTCGCTGCCCTTTCCAGCTTCCAACCACATATGAATTGTATTTAATTTGTTTATCTATCTGACACAAAACTGAAGAGATGTTTATTTCAAGGTGATCATTTACCCAACCCTTGTTCCTTCTCTTGACCTTTAACTTTTTATGACCCTTAACCTGGTATGATATCCATCTGCAGCTCATCTGTGCATGTAGGAATAAGGTCTACTTATGCTAGTGACCACATGTACTTCCCCAAAATGCTAATAGTAGATGTTGATAGATAAGGATATCAAATGTTTTAGTAAGCTGCTGAATAGTTTTTTAGTTACTTTTTTTCTTTTTTCTTTTTTTTAAAATATTTATTTATTTATTTTTAGTTTTCAGCAGACACAGCATCTTTGTATGTGGTGCTGAGGATTGAACCCGGGCCACACGCATGCCAGGCAAGCGCGCTACCACTTGAGCCACATCTCCAGCCCCAATTTTTTTCTTATTTCAAAGGCTTTTAATGAGGTCTAAATGCCTTTACACCTACAAAGTGCTTAGGAAAGAATTCAATGAATATCAACTACCATTATTATTATTATTGATTGAAGGCTTAGCCTACAGCAGTCTTCAGTTCGGCTATCACCTATGAACTCTAACAATACACTCAAAACTTTTGGCAAAGAAATTAAAATAGATAATGAAGTCTCTATAACAGATATGAACGAGTAGCTTTTTAATGGAACAGAAAGAATATAATCCTACCATTATGCCTAGGAAAAGCTGTCCATCCCTGGAAAGACTCTGATCTTACTTGTTACTTTACTTACAACCTATCTGAGATAGACTCAGATACACTTTTTATTCTCAATAGTACCTAGAAACTACCCTATACTTTTTAAAATATTTTATTATAATTTGTTATATATGACAACACAATGTATTACAGTTCATATTATACAAATAGAGCACAATTTTTCATATCTCTGGATGTATACAAAGTATATTCACACTATTTATTTCTTTATTCATGTACTTAGGTTAATGATGTCCATATCATTCCACCATCTTTTTTGCCCTCATGCTCCCTCCCTAACCTTCCCACCTCTTTGCCCTATCTAGAGTTCCTCTAATTCTCCCATGCTCCCCCTCCCTACCCCACTATGAGTCAGCCTCCTTATATCAGAGAAAACATTCGGCATTTGTTTTATTGGGGATTGGCTAACTTCACCTAGCATTATATTCTCCAACTCCATCCATTTACCTACAAATGCCATGATTTTACTCTCTCTTATTGCTAAATAGTATTCCATTGTGTATTTATACAACATTTTCTTTATCCATTCATCTACTGAACAGCATATAGGTTGGTTCCAGAGCTTAGCTATTGTGAATTGTGCTGCTATAAACATTGATGTGGCTGTGTCCCTGTTTTATGCTGTTTTTAAGTCCTTTAGGTATAGACCAAGGAGTGGGATAGCTTGGTCAAAAGGTGGTTCCATTCCAAGTTTTCGAAGCAATCTCCATACTGCTTTCCAGATTGGCTCACCAACTTGCTGCCCCACCAACAATGTAGGAGTGTGCCTTTTTCTCCACATCCCTACCAACTTATTAGTGTTTGTATTCTTAATAGCTGCCATTCTGACTGGAGTGAGATGAAATGTTAGAGTAATTTTGATTTGCATTTCTCTAATTGCTAGAGATGTTGAACATTTTTTCATATATTTGTTGATTGATTGTATGTCCTCTTCTGAGAAGTGTCTGTTGAGTTCCTTGGCCCATTTATTGATTAGGCTACTTGTTTTTTGTTGTTTAGCCTTTTGAGTTCTTTACATACCTTAGAGATTAGTGCTCTATATGATGTGCAAATGGTGAAAATTTGCTCACAAGCTGTAGGCTCTCTATTCATCTCACTGGTTGTTACTTTTGCTGAGAAGAAGCCTTTTAGTTTGAATCCATCCAATTTATTGATTTTTCATTTTAATACTTGTGCTATATAGAAGTATTATTAAGGAAGTAGGGGCCTAATTTAATATGATGCAGGTTTAGACCTATTTTTTCTTCTATGAAGAAAAACCAGGGTCTCTGGTTTAATTCCTAGGTCCTTGATGCACTTTGAGTTGAGTTTTGTGCATGGTGAGAGATAGAGGTTTAATTTCATTTTGTTGCATATGAATTTCCAGTTTTCCCAGCACCATTTTTAGAATAATGTACGTTTATTGATTTTGTTTCACCAATGTATGTTTTGGGCACCTTTATCTAATATAAAATATCTATAATTATGTGGGTTAGTCTCTGTGTACTCTATTCTGTACCAATGGTCTTCCAGTCTGTTTTGGTGACAATACCAAGTCTTCATTTGTTACTATCACTCTGCAGTACAGTTTAAGTTCTGTTATAGTGATGCCACCTGATTCATTCTTCTTGCTAAGGATTGCTTTAGCTACTCTGGGTCTCTTATTTTTCCAGAAGAATTTCATGACTGCTTTTTCTATTTTTATGAGGAATGTCATTGGGATTTTGATTGGAATTGCATTAAATCTGTACAGTGCTTTTGGTAATACATTCATTTTGACAATATTACTTCTGCCTATCCAAGAACAAGGGGGATCTTTCCATCTTCTAAGGTCTTCTTTAATTAATTTCTTTCTTTAGTGTTCTATAGATTTCATTGTAGAGTTCTTTCACCTCTGGTTGATTCCCAAGTATTTTTTGAGGCTATTATAAATAGGGTAGTTTTTTCATTTCCCTTTTATAGGGTTTGTCACTGATGTACAGAAATGCTTTGATTTATGGGTATTGATTTTGCATCATGCTACTTTTCTGAATTCATTTACTAGTTCTAGAAATTTTCTGGTGGAATTTTTTGGGTCTTCTAGGTATAGAATAATATCGTCAGCACATAGTTCTAATTTGAGTTCTTTTTTTCCTATCTGTATCTCTTTAATTTCTTTCATCTCTCTAATTGCTCTGGCCAGTGTTTCAAGAACTATGTTAAACAGAAGTGGTGAAAGAGGGCATCCTTGTCTTGTTCCAGTTTTTAAAGGGAATGCCTTCAATTTTTCTCCATTTAGAATGATGTTGACCTGAGGCTTACCATACGTAGCCTTTACAATCTTGAGATATGTTTCTGTTATCCCTATTTTTTTAGTGTTTTGAACATGAAGAGTTGCTGTATTTTGTCAAATGGTTTTTATTCATTAATTGAGATAATAATATGGTTCTTATCTTTAAGTCTATTGTTGTGATGAATTACTTTTATTGATTACCTTATGTTGAACCAACCTTTTCCTAAGATGAACCCCACTTGATCATGATGGACTATCTTTATGATATGTTTTTGTATTCAATTTGCCAGAACTTTGATGGGAATTTTTGCATCTATATTCATTAGAGATTTTGGTCTGAAGTTTTTTTTTTTTTTTTTTTTTTTTTTTAATGTGTCTTTGCCTCATTTTGGAATCAGGGTGATATTGGCTTCATAGATTGAGTTTGGAAGTTCTTCCTCTTTTTTTAATTTCCTGAAATAAATGGAACTGTATTGGTATTAGTTCTTCTTTAAAGGTCTTGTAGAATTTGACTGTGTATCCATCTGGTCCTGGACTTTTCTTGATTGGTAGGCTTCTGGTGGTGTCTTCTATTGGATCACTTATAATTGATCCCTTTAAATTGTGTATATCATCCTGATTCAATTTGGGTATATCATATGACCCTAGAACTCTGTCAATACCTTTGATATTTTCTATTTTATTGGAGTACAAGTTTTCAAAATAATTTCTAATTATCTTCTGTATTTTTGTAGTGTCTGATGTGATATTTCCTTTTTCGTCACAAATGTTAGTAATTTGAGTTTTTCTCTCCTTTTCTTCATTAGCATGGCTAAGGGTTAGTCAATTTTTTTAATTTTTTTGAATAACCAACTTTTTGTCATTTTTTTCAATTGTTTCTTTTGTTTCAATTTCATTTATTTCAGCTCTAATTTTAATTATTTCCTGTCTTCTACTGCTTTTGGTCTTCATTTGTTCTTTTTTTTCTAGGGCTTTGAGATGCACTGTGAGGTCATTTATTATTTTTTTTCTTCTCTTAAGGAATGAACTTCATGCAACAAACTTTCCTCTTAGTACTGCCTTCATACTGTCCCAAAGATTTTGGTTCATTATATATGTGTTCTCATTCACCTCTAAGAATTTTTTAATCTCTTCTTTGATGTCTTTTGCAACCCATTGTTCATTTAGTAGCATATTATTTAGTATCCAAGAGTTGGAGTAGCTTTTATTTCTTACTTTATCATTGATTTCTAATTTCATTCCATTATGATCTGATAGAATTCAAGGTAGTATGTCTAATTTTTTATATTTTTATATTTGCTAAGAGTTGCTTTGTGGCATAATATATGGTTTATTTTAGAGAAGGCTCCATGTGTTGCTGAGAAGAAAGTATATTTGCTTGTTGAATAATGAAATATTCTATATATGTCAGTTAAGTCAAAGTTATTGATTGTATTCTTGAGCTCTATAGTTTCTTTGTTCAGCTTTTGTTTGCAAGATCTATCCAGTGGTGAAAGAAGTGTGTTAAAGTCACCCAGAATTACTGTGTTATGCTCAATTTGGCTTCTGAACTAGACAAGAATTTGTTTGATGAACAAAGATGCTCCATTGTTTGGGGCATATAAATTTATTATTGTTATGTCTTTTGACGAATGATTCTATTAAGTGGTCTGAAATATCCTTCTTTATCCATTTTTATTAACTTTGGCTTGATGTCTACTTTATTTGATATGAGGATGGAAACCCCTGCTTACTTCCGCAGTCCATGTGAGTGGTTTGATTTTTCCCAACCCTTCACCTTCAGTCTATGGATGTCTTTTCCTATGAGATGAGTCTCTTGGAGGCAGCATACTGTTGGATTTTTTTATCCAATCAGCTAGGATATGTCTTTTGTTTGGTGAGTTTAGGCCATTAATGTTCAGGGTTATTATTGATACATGATTTGCATTCCCAGCCATTTTTGTTTATTTTTGGTATTTACTTGACTTGGTTTCTCTTTTGATTAGTTTTCCTTTAGTATAATACTTCCCTCTGCTGATTTTTATTGTTGTTTTTCAATTCCTCTGCGTGTAATATTTTGCTAAGGATGTTCTGTAGTGCAGGCTTTCTAATTGTAAATTCTTTTAACTTTTGTTTATCATGGAAGGTTTTATTTCATCATCAAATCTAAGGCTTAATTTCACTGGATATAAGATTCTTGGTTGGCATTCATTTACTTTCAGAGGATGATATATGTTGTTCCAGGATCTTCTAGCTTTCAGGGTCTGGGTTGAAATATCTGCACATAATCTAATTGGTTTCCACCTATATGTAATCTGATTACTTTCTCTTGTGGCTTTTAATATTCTCTCCGTATTCTGTATGTTAAGCATTTTCATTATAATGTCCCTTGGTGTGGATCTGTTGTGATTTTGTACACTCAGCATCCTGTAAGCCTCTTGAATTTGGTTTTATAATTCATTCTTCTTATTTGGAAAATGTCCTGATATTATTTCATTGAATAGATTGCTCATTCCTTTGGTTTGGAACTCTATGCCTTCCTCTATCCTGATAACTCTTAAATTTGGTGTTTTCATGCCATCCCATGTTTCTTGAATGTTCTGCTCATGGTTTCTTTCCATTTCACTGTGTGGTCTCAATTCTTTTCAAGGTTATATATTTTGTCTTCATTGATTGAGGTCCTGTCTTCCAAGTGGTCTAATCTGTTGGTGAACTTTTAATTTGTTTTATTGTTTCTTTCATTTCAAAGATTTCTGTTTTTTTTAAGAACCTCTATCTTTGTAGTGAAGTAATCTTTTGCTTCCTGTATTATTTATGTAGCTCATTGTCAAAATGATGTCTTTTGCTGCCTGTGTTTGCTCTCTTATATCATTCTTTAATTCACAGGTCAATTTAATTATGTACATCCTGTACTCCTTCTCTGTAATTTCATCTGCTGTGCTGGCCATGGATTCTAATAATTTGGTATCTTGATTTGTTTGGGGCACTTTTTCCCTTGTCTTTTCATATTCTTGTGGGTCTTCCCTTCTAGCATTGTGGGTCCAAAGTGTTACCATTTTTACCCTATAGGCTTACAGGTGTCCCCGTGTAGAGTTGCAATACCTCTCCTTTGAGGGTAAGAACAATGTTAACAGATCTCAATATAAACAATATACACCCTAAAAATAAATGTTTGCTATTAAGACATTTACAGTTTGGTCATAATGTACAGAAATGGTGAATTGAATTATTATCTACAATATACTCAGTAGGTTTTTAAAAGGGTTTACAGTTTCTGATGGTGGATAAAGAACTGGGGGTGAGGAGTAGGATGATATGCTGGGGAGTTAGGAGGTGAGGATATAGACTTATTATATCTTAGGAAGTGTGAAAGAAAAATCTAAGGAAGAAGATTAGTAGCAGGAGAAGGGAAAGGAAGCAATTTGGGGTTGACAAGAAAGTGGGAAGACAGTAGAGTACATAAAACAAACACACATATATATTAGGAAAAATGTTAAAATAGTAGAAATTGGTGGGAAAACACAAGAAGGAAAAAAAGAATATGCAACACAACTATAATATACTATTCAGATGTCCCAGTCCTCAAAATCCTAATTCATGCAAAGTACTTGGTTTCACATATGTTGGGGATATGAGGGCAGGAGAATAGGGAGGGAGAGAAAAAATAATCTTGAAGGAAGAATCAGGTATTGTTTTGATTGGAGATCAATATCTTTCCAGCTTCCTTTCTCATCCAATAGGTTGGGCCTTCTGTTGTTAGCTGGTATCTCTGTCCTCAGGATGGTGAAAGTAACCAGGGTGTCACTGTGCTGGGGTAGCTGCTGCTGGAGAGAAGGGGGAGTTATAAACTGGGTACTTGGCCAGCTGGGGTTCCAAACTGGGATTTCCCCTACTGAAGATGGCCCAAGATGGAGGCACCTGTTTTCAAGAATGGGGTGTTGGATTGGGTAGGGGAAGCCAGGTGATGGTGTTGGACAGTGAGTTCAGAGATGAGCTCTGTGTCATGCAGTGTGTGGCTATCGCCTGACTTCAGAGCCTGTGTGAGGTTCCCGGGAGCAGGCAGGCTGCTAAGCGTAGGGGGCTATCTCCACTGCTGCAGAGTCCCAAGATGGTGCAGTACTGGGGAGCCCCTCATTGGTAGCTGGAGGTCCGCACAGGAGTGGCAGCTGGAGTTCCTACTTCTGGGAAGCTGCCTGGTGCCCTGCATGGGAGCAGCATCCGTGATTTCTGCTCTGGTGGGTGGCCGAAAGGTCTTTGTGGGTGCTGCTGCCACCTGTGGTCTCCCTCGGGTACCTGGTAGTCCTGTGTGAGCAAGTAGTTGGGAGACCTACTCTGACAATGAGGCCTGGAGCCCTGGACAGGCACAGTAATTCCTGAGTGGGGGCAAGAATATCACTTGCAGAGAAGCAGTATTCTCACAGAATACTGCCTCCCTCTGGCACGCCATCTTGGATCCTTCCAGCTACTAAATATTTTGTATAAAATATAGAAAAACTCAGAAAAGCATAGAAGCAAAAGCTTCTAATTATGTTTTAATCTCATTACTCAGATATAACCTCTAGCATATGTATCATATTTGATCTAAGTAAATTGACTTAGTACTCTTTATACAACTCTAATATGAATTTTTCACTTATCTTGATTTTACATTAGCTTTCCATCATTGTGATAAGTTTCCTGAGAAAATGAACTTGAAAGAAGGAAAACCTTATTTTGACTCATGGTTTCAGAGATTTCTGAAAGTCTATCACTTTCCAGCCTGTGGCAAAGTAGTATGTCCATGGCCAAGAGTGCTTGATGGAGGGACTATGTTACCTCATGACATCCAGGAAGCAAAAAGAGACAGGATGGGGCTGAGATCCCAATATACTTTCAAAAAGCATGCCCCTAATGATTAGACTTCCTCCCACTAAGCCCTCTTAAAGGTTCCACTACCTGTAGATATTATCATAGGCAGGGGATCAAGCTTTTAACATGGAACTTTGGGGGAACACTTAATCAAACCAAAACTGATATCCTGGCAATTATACATGTCATTAAATACTTCTGCTGGCATTTTCAATGAGAATAATATACCTTATCATTTAGTTGCACCCAATTTTGTTAGATAAAGAAATCCTAGCTCCTTCCCCTTCCCTAACTCCCCCCGACCTCACCAACTATATGACAAAATTTCTTCTTCTCCTCTAGGAAGGGACAGTATCACCTTGGAACTTCGTATCTAGTAAAACACTGATCATTTTGGGGAAGAAGAATTAATTATCAGAATGGAGGTAGCTTGAGCCTGAAGTCAATTGTTCCAAATTGCCAATGTTACCTAAAAATGAAACAGGCTACGTCTTCTCTCTCTTACTCTCTTAAACGAATTGCCCTCTAGCTTCTCGCAGGTCTATCCCAGGTGACTTCAATCTTTGTGCCATCCTGTCTAACATTCTGATTGAATTATTTATAGTCAAGGAGCTTCTAGAATCTAAGTTAGGAAATAGAGGCCAGGGGCCAGAGACATTGGCCTGGTCTCTATTCCTGCATTACTCACAATAAAGTTGAAAGTGTCAACTCATTTGACTCTCTCTGACTATTTTCAGTTAATTAGATCTTTAGAGTAGCAATAAGTTTTCTGTGAGTTTGTATTTACTCATTCTATGACTCTTGCATATATTCATTCTTTCTACTACAAATCACTATAAAATAGCTTTAATAAAAATCATATCACATAAATATTAGATATTGAATTACCTTCTTATAATAATATAAGAAATATATTATATAAGGGTTTGTATATACAAGCATTATAAGGTCTTTGATACATACTGTCAATATTTTCCACATTTTCAATAATTCACCATGTTACCAGCAATATACAAAATTGTTATTTTATCATCATCAGTACTATTAAAAATTTAAATATTTTTCTTTGATTATTTTTTATTAATTTTTTGTTTTAATTATATATGATAGTAGAATGCATGTATGCACTTTGATATATCATACATAAAAGGGATATAATTTCTCATTTCTCTGAGTATACATGTTGCAGAATTATATTGGTCATGTAGTCACATATTTTTAAGGCTAATTTTTTTTTAGTTGTATATGGACATAATACCTTTATTTATTTATTTTTATGTGGTGCAGAGGATCAAACACAGTGCCTCACATGTGTGAGGCAAGCACTCTACCACTGAGCCACAACCCCAGTCACACTTTTATTTGACTATTAACAGGCTTGAACAGTTTATGGTTCATTTGTATTTCTTCAGTGAATTATTCCTGAATAAAATTGTTATGATTTTTTCATTGGATGTTTAATAGTAACTATTTTAAATTTTTTCAAGAGACCATTTTCAAATAAGATATGTTTAGTAAAAGACCATGAAATTGGTTTATTAGATCATTATTTACCTGTGTGCACAAGAAGTTTGTTTTCCAATCTGTGTGCCAATTGGATAGGGGTGACATGATGGCTATGCGGGAATGTAATGGGAATATAAGAAGTCAGGTATCACTTTCAGTGTGTGACAGTTGAAAGCACTGCAGATTCTTCTTGAATCTCTTTCTCATCCATACAGCAATAAGATTCTTGTTCAAAACTTGAAATAGGAAATTGTTTCAAATATATGGTATAAATTTCAGACTTAAGAAAGTTACCTAGGGACAATGGTACTTTTGCCAAAAGAAATAGTGTTGTGTGGTAGGAAATGAGTTGATGACATCCCACAAAACACTATCAATTCCTCCAAATTTTCCAAAATTGATGGAGGAAAGAGGAGACAGTGTTATAGTATTTTTCCATCTGAAGAGAATTACATTCATAAGTTCTGAAGGGAGGATTTCATCAACTCAAAATGTCCAGCAATGCTCTTACTTAGATTTATCTCCTCACCAATCATTTAGCATCATTCTAATACTGAGAAACACTTCTGTGAATTAGGAAGTTCTCCTAACCTAGAAGGGCAAGTAATAGAACTAAGTGCACATTGCAGGATAGAGAGGAACCATTCTCCAGAGAACCACTTTACCTTGGCATTTGGAAATAATACAACAATAGACCAAAAATGTGTAGCAATTGCATACATACAAAGGCATACATGATATATTCTGGGTATCTAATGCTGAATAAAAATCCACCCCTATTGTGTTGGGGGGGTAGAACATTTGTTATGCCCATGAATTTGCAATCTAGAGAGCCTGCTCCACACAGAATCAGTTGGACTGGTTCCAAGGATGAGGACTGAAATCATCTAAAAATTTGCTTATTCCCACATCTGGTAGTTGATGTCATTTGGGGACTGTCATGACAGTATCCCAGTATCTATCAGCTCTATGTGACTTCTGAGAGCTATTTAGCTTATAGCTTTCTGATTTGCTTCCCCCCACACACTTCAAATCACCATAATTTCTCTATACACATGCATAATTTAGTATTAAGAAAGAAACTCAAGGGTACTCCTGTGCAGATTTCTGATGCTTTTTCTTCATGAAGGTCCCTCCTCTTTCATACTTTGCCCTGAAATTTCTAGCCTTGACTTGCCTGTATCTTCAAATCAGAGATATGTCCATGCTTTGCTTGAGATTCCTCTCACTACAGAGCAGGACAGCATATGATTCCATGCAACAACCTAGGATAATCACAGGACTCAACTCATTTTTTTCCCTTTTTACAGATATAACAGGCCAGAATTTCCTGTTGTGCAATATATCCAAAAACTATTGCTTTATGTGTTTTTTTTTTTCATTTTCTTGTTATTTACAGAAGGGTAAGTCCAGTCCCTCTGCCTCCATCATGATTTGAAGCATTGGTTATGTATTAATGATAACTTTTGAAGCTTAGTAATAAATATATCAGGTCCATTATATCATTATCTCTACTGTTGTATATGTTGGATTATTTTCATGTAGGAAAAAGAGTTATTAGATGTGATTTAACAATTTAATTCTAACCAAATTGCCATTCCCATGTTACAACAGCAAGAAGATAGCTTCACTAGTTGATATTCAAATATACAAAGGATGAACATAAATTCTATGTCTGGAAAGATAATCATATGTATAATTGATATTCCAAAGATAAGGAATCCAAAAATTTATACATTAAACTGTATACATACATGAAATTATATTTCTAGTAGTGATAATTATTAGAAATGTTATGTAAAAGACCAAATATTAGAATATTAAAATCAAATGATCCTGCTAGCAAAAATCTGATAAAGTTCTAATGTGAATAAGCTTTAAATATAACTATATAATTCTTTAGGCAACCAGGCAGAAAAATCAAGTCACCTATCAAGGGAGATGTAGGCCTCAGAAACTCCACATGTGTAGTTAATGCCAGAGGGCAGTGGAACACTGTATATGAGTTCTGAAGATCTGGCCTAGGATACCAAGACACATTGTTGTTTAAGAAGATCAGTAACAGGAAGATATTTTTAAACATTAAAGAAATAGCCCCTCAAGATGCTTTTTGAAAAACGACTCTACAAAAAAGTTCAGGAAACCAAGAGATAAAACAAAATAATTCAAGAGTGAAATAACTGTGATAAAAAGGACTGAGGGTCAACATTGAAACTAAATATACATCCAAGTTTAAAATACCAGAACATTTACTACATACACTCACACACACATACATATACACATATGCATACATTTATACATGCATATATACACCCATACATATACACATATTTTAATATATGTGGGTATATACATACATATTAATATTTTATAGGACTGTTAATTCTTAACTTAGAGGTTAATATGTATGTAGAAATCATATTAACATAAAAATCACCATCAAGAACCTTTAAACCTCTAATAGAGTCCAACACACTTGGTTTGTGTTTATAACCTAATATATTAAATATTATAAATATTAATGCTTTCTTGAAAACTACTACTTGACAAATGGAAGGAAAAATAGGAAATCTGTATGCAGATAACTGGGTATTCAAACAATTCTACCTTTAAGCTAGTTATCAAATTCTTGCAGTGAATGGGGGAATGGTAGAGAATTCAAAACTATTTCTGCTCTCCTGAAGGGTTGATTCCATTCTGTCTTAATACTATGCATTTATTCACTATGTAGCTCTCCAGGAATTCAAAAAATAAAATCCATTGGTGAATGGAAAAGGGACTGAGACTTCTAAAGTGTTCCGTTTTGCCTACAAAACTTACTCTAATTTGTTTAAATATCAAGCATCTGTAAACATAGTAAATACTAATAAATTTAGTTGTGATTGTGAAGAACAAAGTTTAGCTTATAAAAACTGTATGATTTAAAGATTCTACTGTAAATGTTTGC
The DNA here is from genome assembly GCF_045843805.1 of Urocitellus parryii. Classification (NCBI taxonomy): domain Eukaryota; kingdom Metazoa; phylum Chordata; class Mammalia; order Rodentia; family Sciuridae; genus Urocitellus; species Urocitellus parryii. The sequence goes on from NC_135547.1 coordinate 112,043,849, forward strand.
AAAGATAAAAATACATGCACAACAAAAACCAAAATGTGCAATACATTTTTAAGAATGAGAAGTACCTCACCTTTTACAGAAAAGAAAAAACAAATATCATCTAAAATTGAAACTTAGCTTTTTAAATGGGCATAACACTGAGCTACACCCTCAACCCGTTTATTTTTTTATTTTAATAAAATGTCTTGCTAAGTTGTTTAGTCTGACATCAGACTTGTATTACTCATGCCTCAGACTCCCAAGTCACTGGAATTATGAGTGTGCATCACCTTACCCAGCAAGATCTTTGATTTACATAAACATTTGTCTTAGTCTTAAATGGATACTTTAAGATGTAGTATATCTTTTATTGAAGAATTTAGTTTCATTTTATTTGTTTTATCTTCAATCAAATGAACCAAATCCAATTTTAATATGATTAAAAAATTCTCATTTCATTTTGCCTCAATCTCCCTTCATTCATTGAGCTATATTCTAGGCACTTAAGATCAGGTAAACAGACTAATATAACTGCTCTTATGACACTTATATTCCAATGGAATCTTGGGTCTGCTTTTTCATAATCTAAGTGGTCAATTAGTGGATGTTGTTAAACATAAGAGGGTTCTACCTGTGAGATAACTCTAGAAGATATTTCACTCAAGAAGACCAGATTTAATGAAATCTCTAAAAAGTTAAACCAAAGCCTATTCTCCCCATCTCACTGCCACACCATAACTCCTACTCTAGCGTATATAAGAAAACCCCTCTTGCCTCCTTTAGGAAAGAAATAGAGCGAGAGAAGGAAGTAAGGAAAAAAGGGAGGGAAGTAGGGAGGGAGGGAGGAAAGAAGGAAGGAAGGGAGATAAGTAGGGAGGGAGGGAAGAAGGAAGGAAGGAAGGAAGGAAGGAAGGAAGGAAGGAAGGAAGGAAGGAAAAAAACAAGCAGAAGAAAAAGTAGAGAAGCAATAAGAAGAAAAAATAAAAGAACTCTCCTCTATCTAAACATCATTTAATCCACACCAATAGAGATTAAATTCACAACTTACAAAAATTTTCATCCCTAGAGGACCCTAGTACAACAATGTCTTCATGGAATGTGTTTGATAGTTTGAATTGTAAAATGCAATAATGTGAAGACTAAAACTAACATGTACCTACATCTACTTACATCAGTTCTATAATATAATTCAGAGAATAGTGATTTGTTCAATTTCAAATTAATACAGTGTATTCATGAATAGGTAGCTAATTATTCCCCAAACTTACACATTTTTATTCAATTGCCTATAACTGATAACTTGAATGCTTTCTAACAATACTGGTTCATAATTTTTAAGTTTCATTTGTCTTCTTTTCCTTGTAATTTTGATGACCATTAGAAGTACACTTGCCTAGTGTTTGCTAAGCTTTACATATCTTTTTTAAGGAGAACCAAACTTTTTAAATAATTACCTCCTTAGCCATCTGTAGGTCTCTCCAGATTCTTTTGATTTGGTCTTCAAAATCTGTCTTTATTTTTGGAACATAGACTAATAAGATAGAAAACATCTAAGATAAGTTCAAGAGTCAGGCTGAATTCTTCATTATTTTGAATTTGAGACTATAATTATAGGTAACATTTTTACCATCCTCACCCCTGAAGTACAACTGAAATTATTTTGTTTTTCCTATTTTATCTTTTACTGGAGTTGAAGGTGTAGATTTCCTTGTCAGAATTTGCATTGGTTGGTATTGCTAAACAACAGTGTAACTGACACTGAGAATCCCTGTGATAACAATTAAGATAAAGTCACCATAGACCTTGTGGATTTAACCCTCATGCTGTCTTTGCATTTTGACACTGCAGTTAAATATAGTCCTAACTTTTCTATGTGGTGTGTGTATGTATATCTCACCACAAGCCCAATGTTTTTCCACTAGGAAGAAATATAGCACACATATATGACATATATTAACATAGAAGGTTGAGGATTTGGTGGTAAGGGTTAGATTAGACCACATCTGGGATGATATGCACAGTTCCACATTCCACAGTTTATCAGCAATGTCAAAACATAGAAAGTATAAAGGAAGAATGAGGGAGATCTAGAACCCATGCCAAGAAAAGAAACACAGGGATATAGACTATCTACCATAAGAAAAGCCTAGGGAAAACTATGATAAACTGATATTGGAATACTTTAAAGGAAGAGCTCAAACCAATTAAAGAATAAGAAAGCAGATTTCAACTCAGTAGAGGAAATAACTATTAATGCTAATATTGTAATAAAATTTCTAATAAAAGCAAAATTACCATCTTTGGATATTTAAAAGGAAGTTGAAATGACCCATCAAGCTCTCAGAAATGTAACAGAGGATTCCTAAATCCTACATAAAGTCAGTCAGTGTCTCTCTCTCTCTCTCTCTCTCTCTCTCTCTCTCTCTCTCTCTCTCTCTCTCTCTCCACCTTGGCACTGGGAATCAAACCCAGGGGGGTGCTTAACCACTTAACCACATCCCCAGCCCTTTTTTCTTTCTTTCTTTCTTTCTTTCTTTCTTTCTTTCTTTCTTTCTTTCTTTCTTCTTTCTTTCTTTCTTTCTTTCTTTCTTTCTTTCTTTCTTTGTCTAATTTGTTTTACATGAGAGCAAAATGCATATGGAGCACATTTTTTTCATGTCTCTGGTTGTACACAAAGTATAGTCACACTATTCATGTCTTTACACATATACCTAGGGTAATGATGTCCATCTAATTCCACCATCTTTCCTACCCCCATGCCTACTCCCTTTCCCTCCCCCTTCCCTCACCTTTGACCTAACCAAAGTTCCTTCATTCCTCCAATGTCCCCCCAACACCAATTATGAAGCAAAATGCATTTATCAGAGAAAATGTTTGCAGTGGTACAATTCCGAGCCCATTTTTTTGTATTTTATTTAGAGACAGGAGTAGGTTGCTTAGGGCCTAGCTAAGATGCTGAGGTTCACTTTGAACTTGAAATCTTCCTGCATCAGCCTCCTCAGCCACTAGAATTACAGGCCTGAACCACTGTGCCTGGCCATAAAGACTTTATTTATGTTCCCCTATTATTTAGTGACTTTTATCCCCTTATTTAAAAATCCAGTTTTCAAAAGTATAATAAAAGAGTCAGTTCATAAGTGTTCAATTATGAACAGCAACTGTTGAAGCTGGAATACAAACCTTTTAAATATAAATATGTTCCACTTAAGTTGTTTTTTAACCAAACATAGTATCCAGAAGTATAATATGCATTCATAATATAATATTAAAATATTTAATATCATAGATATGAGAATACAAAGATGAATTCTTAATCTACCTCCTATATCATAATATTACATCACTCAACTTTTATTTAGCATTTAGAGATTTCATTAAATCTGGTCTTCTTGAGTGAAATGTCTTCTAGAATTATCTCACAGGTAGAAGCACCTTATGTTTAAAACATCCATTAATTGACCACTTAGTTTATGAAAAAAGCAGACCCAAGATTCCACTGGAATATAAGTGTCATAAGAGCAGTTATATTGGTCTGTTTCCCTGATCCCAAGTGCCTAGAGTATAGCTCAATAAGTATTTGTTAAATGAATCAATGAATGAAAGGAGATTGAAGCAAAATGAAACAAGAATTTTTTAAAAATTTGACCTAGCATCTTCAGGAGATGAGATGAACATCTTTGACTTCAGAGAATTGAGGCAATAACAGATAGCTGTCACAGAAAGATGAAGAAGAGAGTATGATCAGCAGAAAGGACAGGATAGAGGATGGTAGCTGCAGGAGGCAAGATGACAAGAGGGGACAAGATCTAACTCAAAGCTCCTACAATTCTTTGCATAAATCCAAGACATAAAGTAATAATTGAACTACAAAGGTATTTAAAAATTGGAATTACAATAGTGAAAGGATCTCTATGTCTGGCAATGTAAGTGTAGAACTAAAAACTTGTACTAGAGAAATTCAGAAAATTATCTGCCCCAAAGAATTCTCTTGGAATTTTTTTTTCTAAAAAGAAAAATGAGATGGTTAGTCAGCAGAGCTGGGAAATTTATAATAATGTCCTTTCTCTTACCATTGATTTGTTTTCATTAGGTAAGTAGTTAGTTTTCTAAAGCTTTTGTCCCCCTTTTTCTCTTGGCCTTAACAAAATTCATGATTCTAGCACTGTCATTAATTCCATGCTAGCTTTAGTTTGTAGAAAACATGAAGGGAAGCATAGTATTATGTATTTTGGATTATTGGAGGTTGAGAAAGATACCATTTATCATTTAAAATATCTCTGGTGAAATATAGATGCTAACTATATGCATGTAAAATATTGAACATCTGGATTAAAATAGAAGTATCAATGAGATATGATATTGTCATAATGCCATATAACTGGATATTTGGAGACACATGAATGAGTGAATTTTTCACATTTTATTGTCATGTTTGCAGACCTACAAAAAGAACCTAAAAGAGCCTATCCAATCCTATAAGCTCCATGTTTTTTTTTCCAATATTATTTATTGGCAAAAAAGAGAAAATCATTTGTGCCGAAACTGAATGAGATTCAATCAGTAACACAAACATGTCCAAGTAGGTAAATCCTAAATAATAGTTCAGCCATATCAATGACCAAATTGGATAAGTCAGCACTTACGCTATTTATCCTAAATGTTCTCTGTAATGTTAAACCCAAGTATTATATTAGTTTATAAATTTAGGGTCGAATGGATTATGGAAATTATCTTACCTGATCCATCAGTTTCATAGAAGACAAAATGAAAATAAGTAACACATATTCTTTGTCCTCAGGTAGCTATCAGTTTAATGAGAAGAAAATCTCTAAACAGGCAACTGCAATATAGTGTAAGGAGAGCAAATAGTTATAAACCTAGAATGATAGTTCCATAGATGATGTCATTTCTTGATTTAAGGACTATGTGAGAATCAAAAATAACTTTCCAGAAGAAGTGACTCTGAAGCTAAGTCAATAAAGAAAGAGTAAAGAGTTATGCAGGTCAATGTATAACTAATAAGAAAAAACAAGTTATGCAGGTCAAGTGGAACAAAGGCAAAAAAAATCAAAGTGGAACTAGAAATCTTCAGAGGAAATAACCATGATATGTTGAAGGAGCTGCAAGTAGTGCACTCAAGTTCATTGGCATTCAGAAATGGCAGTAAGATTAAGGCTTCTGGGTGTCAGGAAAAAAATGCTTTTTCATCTAGACTTAATCTATATATGTATATGTCTATAAGTTTGTATGCATATGTAGTGTGAATATGGATGGATATATGCTACTGTCATGACCTAAACCTTAGCACATTACAGGCAATGCATTCTATTTTCTGTATTTATTGTACTTCATTTAAAATTACTGGTCACACCCACTACCATGAAATATATGAGCCTTTAAAATACCATAATTTGTTGTCTGAAAGACTCATGTGAAGGTTGAGGGGCAATAAACAGAGATCACATCATAACAACCATGGAGATTAGATAGTATGCCTTAGAGAATGAGGAGTAGTGGAAGGATTTTGAGCAGGGAATAAAAGTGCTGCCATTTGCATTTAGAAACATTCTAAATGGCTCCAGAAAGAATTGGAAAGACTTTGGAAAGGAGGCCAATTTTTAAGGATTTTTTTGTTTGTTTGTTGTTTCTTGTAACTTAAACAATTGGAATGGTGCCAGAATGAAAATAATTCTTTGGAGGCTGATGAAGAACAATTAAGAAGCTATAATGATCAGGACTTTGTTACTGTTTGGAAGAGGAAGTAAATGAGAGGAAAGATAGTGGTGGGATTTTGAGGGGTTTATCTTATGAAGCATGATAAACCCCCTGAGGGGTTTATCTTATGAAGAGCTGAGAAAAATGATTCAGTTTGAGGCACTATAAGTTATAGGTTTCTGTTGGTTATCCAAGTAGAGATGTCAAGCCAGAAGTAAATGGCAGTTGAGGTTGGAAAAATTGAGGAACTAATAGTATGCACAAAATAATTGAAGCTACCATTTAAAAACTCATTCATGGACTTTTAATATTTATACTTTCTGACTCTTAAAAATGAATAAAGTATGTAATGTTATGGGGTACATTGATAGCATTCCCATGTATAGATAAGAACACTGAGGTTCTTTTGGGTATGGTGGCACACAGCTGTCATCCCAGCATTTCAGAAAGCAGAGGCAGGAGGAACACATGTTTGAGGCCAGCCTTGGCAACTTTGCAAAGCCCTAAGAAACTTAGCAAGACCATCAGAATAAAAAAATACAAAGGGCTGGGGTGTAGCTCAGTGGTAAAACACTCCTGGGTTCAATCCCCCCAAAAGGGGGGGATAGGAGGATCTCAAATTCAAGGCCAGCCTCACCAACATAGCAAGACCCTATATCCAAAATAAAAATAAAAAGGAATGGGAATATAGTTCAGTGGTAGAGTGCTTACCTAGCATATGAGGCTCTGGATACTTCATAAATATAATGGATTTATATTTATATAAATATAATGGATACAACAAAATGATAAGGCATATTTGGGGAAAAAAGAAAACTGAGGCTCAGATTCTTTAATTTTTAAAGGTGAGATAGTTTTACCAGAATTCAAGAATCTATCCCAATTTTTATGCTGCCTCTTTCAGTTTTCTTCTAGGCTACCAGGATACTCCTAGAAAAAACAAATCTCCCCTTGTCCAAATAATATCTGCTTCAACTACTTCATCTGCCCTCATAAGTCAATAATTAATAAGTATTTTCTTCCATTTTTCTTTGTTTTTCTGTGTGTGTGCTGAGCTTTTATTTCATCATACTCCATAATTCATAGAATATTGATATCATTCATGCCTCCGAGGCCAATGTGTTATTTTATGTATTTATTCTCTTTCATCCCCATTTATTATTTTTATCTCCTACTATTGACTACCTTTCTAAAATGTTGGCTATTCATTGTGCTATTTATATGTACTATGTGATATGCATGCATATGAATTTGTTTTCCTCTTATTGGGTTAAGTCAGCACTATTGTTTTTAAAAGTCATTCATAGCTATGTAGGCATATCTATTCTGTTAATTATAAGTTCTACATAGCAATCCATAGTATGTATCTACCAAATTTTACTTATAACTTACCTCTGAGATTGATATCTACTTGTCTCCAAATTTTTGTGTCTAAAACCAACTCCATGAAAAAATTCCATTTAAATATTTTCTTAATGAATCTGTGTGAGAATTCTCTTAGCTTCATACCAAGATAGATATTCAAGGTCATAGAGTATAGATACACTTAATTTAATAGTGTGTTCTACAAAGCACATTTGTACTTACATTGTTTTATTAAGAAGTTCTTCCAATTTCTAGGACCCCAAAAATACTATTCTACTTTTCTTATATTAATTATATAATTTTACCTCTCTATTTAGATCTTAACCCATATTCCTTTTATATAAATGTAACAGTGAAAATACAGATAGAACTAATTTTAGCAGCTTTATTCAGGTATAATTGATACATGAAAAAACTGCGCACACACACACACACACACTATATATATATATATATATATATATATAGAGAGAGAGAGAGAGAGAGAGAGAGAGAGAGAGAGAGAGAGAGAAAGAGAGAGAATTTGATGAAATTGGACACACATTATATCTTCTCTAAAGCATGGCTCCAAGACTTTGGAAAGTACAGTCTAATAAGTTTTATGTAGTTTAATCAGTTTATCTCAGCGTATATGATTTTATATTTTCATCATTATAATTTCTTTATGGAAATAGTGAATCCCTAAATTTGAAGCAATACTAAATGATTCATCCCAGTTGTTTCAGGTTTCTTTGAACCTCTGAGTTTGGCAAAAGCCTCTAAAACTGGGCAGGTATAACAAACCCCTGATAAATAGCATTGGAAAATAATATGAGAACTGACACAGAGCTCTGAGCCACAATACCCCAATTATTCCACTGACTTAAGGAATGATTTTCAGGCAAAGTTTTTTTTTTTCTTGGTAAAGACAATATATCCACCAACTACATACTTTGCAGAAAGTTTCAGATTCATTGATTAATGTTTATGGTGTAGTCACATGAGACATTTACCAATATAAAACCTTAGTATTTCCATTTTTGTAGGTTGACATATTTTAGACAACTATTAAATATGTTTGATGACTCTCCTTTCCTCCTAAAAAAAATCCCAGTCAAAACTAAGCACATAGGGGCTAGGGCTGGGGCTCAATGGTAGAGCCTTGCACATGTGAGGCACTGCATTCGATCCTCAGCACCACATAAAAATAAATAAAGATATAAAAAGAAAAAAAAAACTAAGCACATAAATTATTTTTGAGTTTTGTTACTTAGTATTATCTTTATTCTATACATCTCCCTATTTTCCAAAATAAGCTTTGAAAACCCTAATTTAATAAATTGTCCCTGAGATATAGATCAACTCTAAAAACAAAGTTTTAAATATTGCTACTAACAGATTGACAGTACTAAAACTGTTCTGGACCAACAGGACCTTCCTCTTCTCCTCTCAAACTAGCAACCCCAGCAGTTGCTACTTCTGCTTAGCATCTGTCAAAACTAGTATAAGGGCTGTTAATCCACAAATACTTGCATGTCTGTGCAAATTTATTCCAGATAAGGGCAGCCAGCAGCTACTTCTAATACTTCTTTTCTCTGTTATTATGCTACCCACCTCAGATATAACTAACTATTTGACTTTACATTTGCCAAATGATGCTAGAAACATCTGTTGACTGAATTTCCCTAAAAATAGCTCTGGATGTCTAACCTTGGTCAACCCTATTCCAAAAAGTCAGTGACTTCAGGCTCTACTAATTGCCATAATGTGTTCCCTTCCCTTCCTCTCCCCCAACATTTCAAGACAAATTACCCTTCCTTTGCTTTTTAATGTGGTTCTTTGGATCATTTTCAACTAACTTTTTAAATCCTTTTAATCATTGATGATATTCATTTGAATGATAATCTTATCTCCTCTTTTGGGTCTTCTTTTTTTCTCTTCTTTTTGTAGTACTGGGGATTGAACCCAGAGGTTTGTGCATGCTAAGCAAGTGTTCTGCCACTGAGCTATATCCCCAACATTTATTTATTTATTTTTCTTGAGACAGGACATAGCTAAAATGGGATACAGGCATATGCCACCACACTCACAGGATATTTCTTAATACTTTCATTAAATGAATGCAAATATGAAAGAAGACACAAGCTGAACAGTTTCCCACTTCTGATAACTCCTTACAAATAGTTATGCCTTATTTTTCTTTGAGAAATTCTATCACATGGTAATTAATTCAAAACCATCCTCATTTTCTCTGGTTCATATTTTTACTAAAATAGTCTTCAGTTAACATCTCTCCCATCCAACCTTAAAATCTATCAAAATATTTGCAAGTTATTAATATAATAAGAGTTATATTCCTCTGAATTTTTCTTATAACCATCCCTTTGGAAGAATTATTAGAAGAGATTTTTCATTTCCATCCTTTTCATGGTCCATATGTTTTGGTTTTCTTTAAACACAGTTGTGTCTAAAAGCTACAGCACATTAAGATGCTGAAACAGAGTGAGCCAAAAAATAGCAAAGGAAGGGCAAAAAACAAATCACATCTGCTTTTCAGCTCTGCAAACACATTCACTGAACTTCACAAAGCATGGCTTTAAGCAGATAAGGATTAAAGGTTTTTGTTTGCATTTGTTACAAGAAGGGTACTGACTACTATAATTAATGTCAGCTCAAAAAAAAAACATAGAAAGTTATTTGAAAGATTGATTCAGCATTTTGTTTTTATGTATCCAGTGAGAAAAACAACCTGTGAGATTAGTTCATGCAGAAAGAAACAAATGACCTAGATTATTATAAAGGGAATATTTAAGAGGTAAGATCACAAGAATGCTGATGAAAAAAACCTGGAAAAAGAAAAAGATGAAATAATCTAGAGATGGAGAAAAATGGAGACACAGAAAGTAACAGAGGTGATGAAAAGGAGAAGAAAAAGGGGGTAAAGAGGTGAAAAAAAGAAACAATCATGGAGGATTTAAAAGAGTATTCTTGGAACCACTATGGAAATCAGTCCTACTCACCAGAGAAATTTGCTGTACAATTTCTTTGAAAAGTTATTATTAACATGATAGGAATTATATTCCTGATTTTTTTCTTGTCACCATTCCTTTGGAATAGAGACCAAATTAAACAGTCTCCACCACATTTGGAATGTACATGATTGGGTGAGGGGAAACTGAGAGACACCACGTGGAAGCAGACAAAGTTGGGGAAAGAGAAAAAAAATTAAGACAGATACAGATCACAAAGTCTGTTACATAATTCTACTTCTCATAAATTTAATCAGCTTAGGATGTGTGGATGTTTAAAGGGTTTATTTCATTAAAATAATCATTAGCACTGTAACCTTGAGTAAGTTGCTTAAATTTTTGAGCTTCAATGTCCTCAACTATAAAATGGGGATTATAATGACATCTGTCTTGGAGTTTCTGTGAGGATTAAATTAGCTAACATGTAAAGAACCCATAACATGGCCTAACATCCTGAGTACTTTATAAATATTTGCTAAAATTAGTAGTAAAATTAGAAATAGTAATATTAGCATTAATGAAGAGAAGGGTAAACCAGTGCACAAAACTTATTAATATTCTTCCCACAAAATGGAGGGAGTGTAAAGGGAAAATAATCCAAGACTTGTCTTCATAGGATAAAAATTTGAGTTTGAAATTCTTAGGCTATGAATGTGTGACCTGTTAATTTAATTTTCATAAGCTTGGCTTTCCTCTGACAGAGATGATCAGGATGCATTGGTTTATTGGGATACTGGTTTTGAGTTTAGTGTATTTTATTTATATAAAAATGTTTACACACAGTAATCTTCAGTGATGGCTTTTATCTGTGATTTAAGTTGTCCTGGAATCCAGTGTGTAGAACATGTATCACTAAAGAAAGCACTGGATGCTAATACTCAACCCTTATCCATGTGGTTTCATAGGTGTTCAACCAAATTATAGGATGTGATAGTTTAACGCATTCCTCTATGGTCATTCCATGTTGAAGAAGATCATGCCTAAAAAAGGTATGAAGAAAATTGAGACAATCCCACCCAAGGTCAAGGCTTTTCAAAAACTATCACCTCATGCTCCACATTCTCTTATATTTGTCTACTTCTCACGCCACCTTGTAGTGAACTCATTATAAGAGGCTGAACAACTTTTTAGAAGAGTTACTAATCGAATATATTTGCTAAGTATATTACATAAATCAGATGTGATTTGAAACACAATTGTTTTGGGGTTTTCAGAGTTTCCCATTTTAAGTTGCCTGGTTGTACATGCCAACCTCTTTTGTCCATTCATTATTCTCTCTGAGGCTATGGAATGTGTTCCGTATCTTAGGAGTTTCCATTGTAGTGTTATAAGTTGCTTGTTAAGGAGGGGAGAAAACTAAATGAATCCTTTGGATTGGCTTGCATAGAACACTGATATTAAAAAGTTCATTTTTTGAGATAAAAAAGGAAATGACTAGACTGAAATTACACCATCAATGTGAAACTGCAACTGGACAATAATTTTTAGTAAGAGCAGCATATTTTATTGATGAAAGTCAGCAGTACCAAAGCCATGGAAAGAAATTTAAAATGAAATGTTGAAAAAATAAGAGAACAATCTATCAATCTATAACCTAGAGAGAGATTTGACAAATATGACAACCATTGGCTGGTAGGCCAGCCGTTATCTAACTATATATAATTTCCAGATTTAATTGTAAAGGTCATTGTTTAATCTGATTCACACTCATATACATCTACAAAGATATAAAGTGGTTTTTATAATACATATTTTCCATTGCACTTAAGTTGAGAAACTAAATTTTAATGAGAATATACAAAGCTATGACTAGAAATGAATATTATGGTCCATATTTTCCTGAATTGTTTCCAAATAAGTAATACTACTAAGTTTTTATTAAATTATAAAACTTTTAATATTATCACCCTAAATTATATTCCCTGTAACTTCATATATTTTTCCTTGATAAATATTGTACATTGCAATTTACCATGAATTGTTCCTTAATGTTTCACTTTGTATTCATTCATTTTTTTATTCACTACTTCAAAGTATGAGGATTCATTCTTTCATTCAATAAGTATATATTGATATATAATTTAGATCAGTTTCCATGAACCTTTATACATTAGACATCTTAGCTTTCTTCATGTTCCTTGCTTGACAAAGTCTGAAATTGGCTTCAGAATTTCTTAAAATTCTAAAGCATAATAAAATAGAAAAGCATTTTATGAACTCACTGTATACCTTCAAGATAATAAATATTAAGAAGTATATTCAACTATCAGTAAATTCTGGATAATAATTATAGAGTACAATGTCAGCTTCTCATTCATTAATGTAAAAAATATGTCTTGGAGAATAAAAATCATGTCTGGGGCAAAGAAAATAGCACACAAAATTCTGTTCCTGAAACATACTTTTTCTTTGACACCATAGCTGGGATTAATTGTGGATAATTTGCTTTCTTATTTAACAAAATGTTGATTCCAGTAAAAAAGTGGTTCATTCTATCATCTGTTTCTCAGCATAATTATTTCACAGGTGACAAAGAGTTGCTCAGATTATTAATACAGTGGTTTATTATCATTTTTCAATGGGGGAGATTCTGCCACATTAAAAGAGAAATGAAACTATTTTCCCAATTAGTAGTACCAGATTGTATATGTGTGTGTGTATTTGTGTGTTTATACATACATATAATATATATAATCTGCCAATATAGACTTGCTAAATATTTTCTCAAACTCTGATGCTACTCATTTGTAAAATACCTTTATTTTTCTTTAGATGCATATATATAAAAATTTTAAAAATAACAGAATAAATGAGAAATATGTTATATCACCAAGAGACCTGAACAAATGCACATGTCAAATGCTGAGCAACTCTAAGTGTATGTAGCATTGAATATGGCCTAGAAGCATCAATTTTTGGTCTGAAGGATCACAACTTGCTATGTAATAGATCTATCAGCAAGAATATTAGCTTTATACCTGAGAAAATAATTGCTTTAAATACAGGAAATTTTGTAGGTTAAGTGGTAGGAACTGCAAAGAACAATGAAGGATTAAAGGACAGGTATTTCCTAAAAGGAGAAGAAGAGATGATATAGCAAAAAGATTAAATGAGATATGGAAATATCAAGAGTTGTGACCAAGAATAAAATATCGGAATTTAACACATTGGAATGGAAAAGGAGAACAAAAAAAATACTGAGAGATGTCTCTTAAATAGGTTTTGTTTAGTGTTTCAAGGCACAATGAATTAAACAAAAGATCTAGAGAAACTACCACATGCAAACTTTCTATAAAATAGTACATAGAGATGACTCCCTGAGGTTGTCAGAAGTATCACTGTGGACAGAGGACCAGCAGGATCAGTGAGGTAGTAAGTCAAGAGAGAGCTCCACTAATCTTAAGATTGGAGACTAAATTGATTATTCAACAGGTTTTTTAAAAATATTTTTAGTTGTCAGTGGACCTTTATTTTATTTATTGATATGTGGTGCTGAGAATGGAACCCAGTGCCTCACACATGCTACACAAGTGCTCTGCCACTGAGCCACAACCTTAGCCCCTATTCAACAGTTGTGTAACACACCAGACCTATAAACACTTTACCATTATTTTCACCATCCTTCATTCATTTCATATCATGTACATTCTTGCTCATATGATACTATAGTGCGCATCATTATATTTTCTCTCTTTTCACTATCCTTGATCTCTTCATGTTTTTTTTTTATTTTTATTTCATTTAAATATCTTAACTGTGACAAAACCCCATATTCTGCTTACTCTATGCCATATCTTTGAAATTTAATTTATCTGAGAAGAGTTAACTTTATTAAATAGGTAAATTTTAAATTTATGACTATAAACCTCAGATGAGTTATCAGATATGCTTCATAATTGGAATATATTTCCATAGACAATTTACTCTTCAGGTCTCTGAAATGCTATTTCATAATTTTTCTCTTTTCTTGTATAATTGTGAAATAAAAGCCATAAGATGAGGGAAAAAATAATATTAGTCTTCTTTCCAATGCAACTCATAAAATGTCAATTATGTTTTATATTCTTTTTACAGGATTTGAATTATGAAAAATTATATTGTTCTTTATCAAAAATTGTATAAGAAAATTATAGAAAAGAGAATAAAAATCACAGAGTGAACTTTCTGAAAAATGACTAAAGGGCCTCTCTTAGCTCATTGTCATAGAACCACTTTTTAGCAAGATTTAACTGAAACTGGAATTAAATTTTACTTAAATTCAAAAGAAAAGTTATTTAAAGAAACAATTATTGGATGTTTTCTAATGCCACATATTACTCTTAGTACCACACAGACACAGACATGCATACACATCATATTGCAACTTTTGGAAAAATATTATGCCCTAGGAAATTAACTTCCAGCCATTCTAATATCCTTTTATTTTAAAATTTTATAATAGACACAAAAAAATTGAAGCTCAGACTCATCAAATAATTTCTCCAAGGACACACAGTTTAGAAGTGACAAAAACTGAGTTGAAATGCAGATCTAACTCCAATTCTTTAGTTCTTTCCAGAACATGCTGTTCTTACAAACTTCTCTAATAGTTATAGACTAAAAAGTTCCCCCTCAAATTGCTTGATTAGTTTATATTCCCTTTTTAATTTAGCAATATCATTAATTGTCCTCCCTTTCCTTTCCTAAATCTCTGCCTGACAAAAATCCTTTATCATGATGGAGAACAGAAAATAATTTTTTTAAATATTTATAAAGCAACTACTCTTTGCTCAGCACTGTGTTGGGAGTTCATGAGAGAGTAAATCCTGACCCCATGATTCATGGATCCCAGTAGGGAAAATGGTGAAAGCAGAAACAAATGCACAGTAAATATATATCCATTAACCTCTAATTAATATGCTAATTAACTTCTATGTTAAAAACCGTGATAAGTACTTTGCATGTAAAATCATTTTTAACAACATCCTTATAGGACAGAAACATGAGGTAACCACTGTTGAGAAAGTTATCTCGAAGAAAACAGTTTGCAAAGGATAGAACTCATATTTAAAGTCATGCTTTTAAAGGAAGCCTAAATTAAATGATTGTCTTCTTTTCCATATTAGAAAATACCCACCCACTGCCATACACACAGACACATAATATAAGTAAATTTGAAAATATCTTTAGGATGGAGTTGATATATTCAAATGTCCATTTTAATATTTGATTTATTATTATTATAGTAATGCACAGACAATGAAAATCACCAATTTTATAAACTATTAATTAAGAAAGACAGCATTATTTTTCTGTTGTCATGTTTTGGGAAGAATTTTTATTGCTACATTTTGATATTAACACCTTACCTTCACTGGAGCTAGAGTTCAGGCATCTAATGAAGCTTACTGAACACCTTGTTTTAATTGAAAAAAATTGCTTAATCCATGGCACCTTTACATTCCAACAATAATGCTGTCACTGGAAATTGTATGACAACCCACAGCACCAATTCTTATAACAATAAGAATGTTATTTTCTTTGTATTTTTCCTATAAATGGGTATTTGTGGATATATAGAAAAGGGTTGATAATTTATAGTGTTCCTTAAAAGGCTTATCTATAATTTAAATATCTGCATTTATAAAGAAGACACTTGAAAAGAACACATTAGTAGAAAATAGTCTTAGGACACAGTGCACAGAAAAACCCATAGCCTTCTATGCTGCAAAAAGTAGAACTAAAAGAAATAATATAAATTAACTCATCATCTAATCAGAAAAGTAATAAAAAGAAGAAAAGGTACACCAAATGAGAGTAGGAAGAACAATAATCAATATAAAATCAAAATTTAATGAGTTTGAAAACAGAAAGGACCTGAAATAAGCAAACTTTTGTTTAAAGTCTGCAAAACATGTCAACCATTAGCTAACCTAATCAATACACAAAATATGCAAAATAAGAAATGGGATGGGACTGTCACATATGACTGAAAAGAACCAATAAAAAAAAGAAATGGCATGGGTAAAATAACCACTGAAAGATTGAATTTTAAAAATTGTGATGAATGTCTTCCATTTGCTCCTATCTACCCCTTTTCCCTGCTGTGTGCCCTGGGAAGGCTGACTGAAAGAATTTGCAAAGGTCATTATCCTCTGAATTCTATTTTGGTTTGTCTAAATTGAATGGCTGAGAATGATAAGAAAGTACAATTGGAGTATAAATCTCTCTTTTCCCAGAGAACCCTCCCACCGGGCTACTTTGATCTGGCAGCACTCCTCTCCAAAAGCCACAGCTCCTGCCAAGTGGCCCTCACTACAGAACCACCCTTTCTTGGATCTAGTAATCACTTCTTCCCTTTGACCCTTCCTTAGGTTAGTAATGGCTCCCCAATACTACAAGTGCAGGATTTCTCTTTGGTTTCATTAATCATTCTCCATACTTTGTACATTGTCCTTTTATTTAACTTTCCTCAAAATGCCCAGGTTAAATATGGTATCTGTTTCTTTCAAGGATTTTGACTGATAGAAAAATCAAAAGATATTTATCACAAATATATCTTTAAAACATGAGTAAAAATGGTTAATCTTCTAAGAAATATAATTTACCAAAATTGATCCTAATAGAAAACAAAAGTTTAAATAAACCATGTGTATAGAAGAAATAGAAAAATTTATCAATTAACTTCCGCCACCAAAAAAAAAAAAAAAAAATGCCAGGGCAGGCACAAGGGAATGAAGAGCCAACCCATCACAGGCTAAGTTGTTCCAAAAACACATAACTGTTTCAGAGCTCAGGAAACAAAGAGAAATTTATAAAACATTTTTATGAAGTCAATATAACATTGATATGAAAACTTGATTAAGAAACAAACACATAGGCCTGGAGTTGTGGCTCAGTGAGGCTTATTGATAAAGTGTAAGTATACTTCACTGTTAAGTACCTCATTAAAAGAGAATATTTCACTAATAGGGCTAAAAACAAAGATCATATGATAAACTTCTTAGATGCTGAAAAGAAACTCAACAATATGATTTTCTACATTCATTTCTGATTATAATGAAAACCCAATAAAATAAGAATTAATTTATTTTTCTAAACATGAGTACAAACACAGAGGCACCCCAAAAAGCCAGAATTTTTCTTAATAAAGAAATACACTGAGCATCAGTACTATTAAGAAGCAAAGATGCCCACATTCCTTTCCTTTTTACTCTTTAATGCTTTATTTGAGACTTTGTAAAAAAAAAAAAACAGAGAAATCAAAAATCAATTAGAATAATGTAGGTACAAAAGAAAAATTCAAATGTTCTCTGTAGATAATAAAATACTATAATTGGCAGTTCAACAGGAAATCCAACACAAACAATAATTAAATGAGTTATCAAGATGTTAAATTAATATATAAAAATAAATAGACTTCATCTATACACACAATAACCTATTGGAAGATATAATGCAAGATCATATCTAATAATAATAGTAACAACAAAGATAAAATTGCTGGAAATTAACAAAAAAATGTTCGCAATCTCTTTGAGTAAAACATTAAACTGTTGAAAAATATGCCACAGATTTAAACAATAGAAAGATACCAGATCATAAAAATGTCAGTTACCCTTAATTTATAAGTTTATTTTATGTCCATAGTAATAGAAAAATTATTTGAATGCTGAATAAGTTGAAAATAAAATTCACATGCTCCAAGCCCTGCCTCCCCCACAAAAAACTAAGAAAGAACAACTAGGTAAACAATTAAGAATAATAATCATGGGGAGAAGAGGGAAGATTGCTACCACTACCAAATATTAAAATGTATTTTACAGATTTATAATTAAAATAATGTGGAATGAAGGAATCAAAATTAAAGCATGTAATGTTCCAAAACAATCCAGTGTTATAGCAAAATTAGTGGGATTTCAAATTACAGGGTAAAAGATGGATTTTTTCAATAAATAATGCCAGCATAACTAGATAGACTTTTGTGGAAAAGATAAAATTCAATCAAAATTTGCACCATGAACCTGAATAAATACCAAAGGATCAGAGGTATAAATGTAAATAACAAAGTAATACAAAACTAGAAGAAAGTATAGATATGTTTCATAATTAATTAGGAATGAGGAAAGATAATCTAATTATGATACAAAATCCAGAAACAATAAATGGGATTGAAAATTCAAGTATATAAAAATAAAAATATGATTTCTTGAAAAAATATTAAAATTTCAAAATAAATTACAAAGTAATAAAAATAGTTTCACATATCAGAAAGAGGTAATCCTCAATATAACCAAGATGAAAAGTATGGGGGCAGGGAGCAAGATGGTGGAGTGAAACTAGGTAGCTAATCTCCATTTCTTCACAGTATAGAATCAAAGCAGTGAGAGTATAGCTGATCAGAGAGGCAGGTGATGAGGGGATGACACAATATTGAATAGTCAGAGACTCAGAGGGATTCAGAAATTCTGGTTATGGGAAAAGAAATCAGGAAAGATTTCTGACCAGAAGGAAGAAAGGAGAGACAAAGGTGACAAGCTTACTTTGGGAACAATGGTAGAAAACAATTTCAGACCAAGGTGGTAAGCCAGGGTAGGAACAACAAAACCACTTAGTGAGAAGTATATAGTTGACTTCAAATTGCTGGCAGAAAGCTGCGCTGGAATCCATTTTGTAGAGACCATTCCTAAGTTCACATCCTTAGAAGGAATTAAATCTATACACCTTCATCCCACCTACAGACAGCAGCAAATACTATCATAGGGAATGCTCTTGCCATGGGCTGCCCAAGTAATTTGTGCAGTGGAATCACTGCTAGCTAAAGACTGCTAAAATCTCCTATCCCACTACCACCAAGGAGAGTTAAGTGGCACTAAACAGAGTAAGCCACTTTCAGAGAATCTTGCACCTGTAGCAAGTGCCTCAGCTACTGGGCACACTTGTGCCAGTCTCATCAAACTGCAGAAGCCAGAAGCCCACCCCACATACCCTAGCAATGCCCAGTATACAACAGAGGTGACCAGAAGCACAACCCAAAGTTACCCAATGTACTGAGCAAACTCAGACACAGATGGGCCTGCCATCATACATGCCCCTGCAGCCAGAAGAGGCCACACAAGCCCAAGCTGCTAGCAGAAGCCACCCATGTCTAGTAGCACTGTACATTCCACACAGGCAACCAACAGATAAGTGCCCCGCAGATACCAGCCACAAGTGAGTTGCCCATATGCAGACACCTAGATGGAGGCAGCCATAGTTTACCCCAGAATCAGAACCTCTAAATCACCATATCTGTGCCACAGCCACCATGCCTCATACACCCCAAAATCTACATAGGCACATAGGCGACCTCACAGCTGTTTTTGACAATTTCATGCACAGGAAGCATTCTACTGGTGGGCACAGAAGACTGAATCCCCAACCAGGGAGAGACCTGGCTGCTAGACCACAGACAATTAGGGGTTGTTTTCTCTGGTATTCCAAAAAGTTATTAGAAGTCTAAACACACCAAAGATACAAAAGAATGGAGAGAGCCTCCTAGACTTGCAACAGAGGTGGGATGATGAGGATCCTATATCCACACCTAGAAAAATGTAAAGGTAAAGCCAAATGTGGGCATTTATCAAACCTCCCCAAATCAGGAAGGCCCAATAAAAAATCTTTTCATCTCAAATAACTCAACATGGAAAAACATAAAACTCTCTAATGTCAGTTTTGATTTTCATAAATACTATCTTGCATATAGATTTGATAGATTCCCAGCTATTATTTGATATTGTATTCCTTAATGCAATGCTATGTATCTCTTTTAATGTTTCAAAGTTTTAATTGGAGTTATTCTCACTATCTTTTTTCTTCTTGATCATTTTTATCCTCTACTCTTTTATCATCTTTTCTTTCTTCTTGCATTATCTATTCCTGTCTCTATTTCCCATGTTTCTTCTATTTTAGTCTTTTTCCTCTTTGCTTTGCATATCTATTAAATTAGTTACCTATACTTTCTTTAATACCTAATTTGTCAGCCTATTATAGAGCATTACTCTCTTTTCCACTGTAATTAGTGGAATTTTGGAGAATATTTTCAGTGTTTTTATTAAGGTTTGTTAGTATGTAAATTTGTTCTGACATTGGCATAGTTACTGGTGATTATTATCTCCTCCGAAAGTGGTATTAGAGACTGAACATAGCAGTGCATTCACTTTGAGTGAGAATTTTGACACATAGATATATGCCCAGCCTGGGGCACATAGTAAAGAGAAAGCTGCTGACAAAATGGTCCTTGTATAACAGTAGACCTTTATATAAAGAATCTAAAAAGATCCTTGTATAACATCTGCCTCCAGCAGGTGCACAGAAATCAACATAGAAATATAAATAATATGAGAAAACAAAGTAATAAGATACCCTCAAATGTCCATAATGCTATAAAAACTGATTGCATAGACATTAAAGTGGAGGAAATGATGGAAAAATAATTCAAAAAGTAGATTGTTAAAATGATCAGTTAACTAAAAGAGAATCTAAGGAACGAACTAAAGGAGAAAATACAGACTTTGAAAGAGAAATTTCAATAAATAGAGACTCTGAAAAAGAACCAAACAGAAATATAGGAAATAAAAAAATTAATCAGATAAAAAAAACTCAGTTGAAAGTTTCACTAATCTATTAGATTGTGTAGAAAACAGATTTTCAAGCCTTGAAGATAAGTTATATGAACTTTAGCACTCAACAACAATAAATAAAAAATAAGAAAATATGATGAGGATATACAAGAACTCTGGGGTGACATTAAGAGAATAAACAAGAATCACTGGCATCAGGGAAGGAGTAGACATACAAGCTAATGGCATGGATAAACTACTCAATGAAATAATAGTAGAAAAACTTCCAAGCCTTGGAATTGAGATGGATATCCATAACCCCAAATAGACAAGACCAAAAAAAAAAAAAAAGAACATCTCCACAACAGAATATAATTAAAATGCCAATTATACAGAATAAGGATACAATTCTAAAAACCTTAAGAGAGAAACATCAATTGTTTCTGACTTCTCAACAGAAACCCTCAAAATCCCGACAAGTTTGGAAGGACATGATTCAAGCCCTGGAGGAAAATGATTTCCAACCAAGATTGTTATATCCCAGCAAAGATATCCTCCAAAATCAACACAGAAATCAAAAACCTTCAAGATAAGCATCAACTAAAGGAATTCATGACTACAAAGCCAGCATTGCAAAAGATACTTAAAGAAGCCCTTATTCACAAAAGAAGATGAAAACAAACAACAGAATTTAAGAAAAGATAAATTTCATTAGAACAGTAGTTAAGCAAATGAGAATTGGGATCTAATTAAACACTAGAAATAAATAAATTGGCAGGAAATAATAAGCATCTCTCTATGATAACACTGGATATAAATGGTCTTAACTCTCCTATTAAAAGTCATAGATTAGAACAATGAATTAAAAAGCAAGATCCAACTATGTTTCTTGAAAGAGACATACCTCACAGGCTACAAATGAAATGATAGAAAATGATAATCCATGCAATTAGAGCTCAAAACCACACAGGGACTAAAATGAACAATTTAAAAAAAAAAAACACATACATACAGGAGTAGATACTATCATATCTGAATTCAAGCCAAAATTAATCAGAAGAGACAAAGAAGGCCAGTACATAATGGTGAAGGGAACAATTCAACAAGAAGATATAATGATAATAAATATTTATGCCCCAAATGTTAGTGTACCTAATTACTAAAACAAACAATACTTAATAGAAAGGCTCAAATAGATCCCAATTCAATAATACTTGGTGATTTCAGTCCTTCTCTCCCATCAATAGATAGGTAATCCAGCCATAAAATCAATAAAGACACTTCAAATGTAAAAAAATACTATAAATCAAATTGACATGACAAACATCTACAGAATATTACATCAAACAACTGGTGAATACCCTTTTTTCTTAGATATTCATGGAACATTCTCCAGCAGACCATATTTTATACCACAAATAAAGTCTTAGCAAATGCAAAGGAGTCTATATACTTTCTTGCACCTTATCAGATAATAATGTAATGAGATTAGAAATGAACACCAATAAAATATACAGAAACTATATAAACACAGAGATTGAACAATACAATTTGAAAGATGAATGGGTCTTAAAAAAAACAATCAGGAGAGAAATTTTAAAAATCTTAGAATCAAACAATAATAGAGATGACATACCAGAATGTCCAGAACAACTATGAAGACACTTCCAAGAGGAACATTTATGACTGTGAGTGCCTACCGTTAAAAAAAAAAAAATCAGAAAAACTCCAAATAAACAACCTAAAATTACATCACAAGGTACTAAGAAATTCTAAAACCAATACAAGGAAGGAAATAATTAAGATAACAGCCAAAATTAATGAAATAGAGTATAAAAATGTAAAGGATCAATGTAACATATAGTTGGTTCTTTGAAAAGATAAACAAGATTGTTAAATACTTAGTCTAAACAATCAAGAGAAAAGACTCAAATTAATAAAATTAGAGAAGAAAAAAGAGATATCAGCATCATAGAAATTCAGAGGGTAATTAGGGACTATTTTGAAAACTTACAATTCAATCAATTGGAAAATCTCAATGAAGTAAACAAATTTCTAGACACATGCAACCTGCCGAAATTTAACCAAGAGAATATAGAAAATTTAACAATCTAATAACAAGCGATGAAATTGAAGCAGTAATAAAAAACCTTCTAACAGGGGCTGTGGATGTGGCTCAAGCGGTAGCGCGCTCGCCTAGCATGCGTGCGGCCTGGGTTCGATCCTCAGCAGCACCACATACCAACAAAGATGTTGTGTCCGCCGAGAACTAAGAAAAAATGAATAAATGTTAAAAAATTCTCTCTCTCTCTCTCTCTCTCTCTCTCTCTCTCTCTCTCTCCCTCCCTCCCTCCCTCTCACTCTCTCTTTAAAAAAAAAAAAAAACCTTCTAACAAAGAAAAGCCCAGGGCCAGATGGATTCTCAGCTGAATTCTACCAGATCTTTAAAAAATAACTAATGTCAATAGCATCAAATTATTCCATGAAATAGAATGAGGGAACATTTCTAAATTTTCTAAATCATTCTGTGAAGCTGGGATCTCTCTGATACCAAATCCAGATAAGGGGGAAAAAAACTACAGACCAATATGTTCAATGAAAATAGATGCAAAAATCTTAATAAATATTGGCAAACCATAATTAACAACACAATAAGAAAATTATACATCATGATCAGGTTGGTTTCATTCCAGAGATGCAAGGAAGGCTTGGTATATGCAAATAAATAAATGTAATTCAATTCATAAATAGAATGAAGGTCAAAATCATATGATCATCTCAATAGATGCAGAAAAAACTCCTTTGACAAAATTAGCACACATTTATGATTAAAAACACTGAAGAAATGAGTAATAGAAGGAACTTACCTGAACATCATAAAGGCTATATACAACAAACCCAAAGCCAGCATCATACTGAACAGAAGAAATGGGAAAGCATTTCCTCTAAAATCAGGAACAAGGCAAGTGTGTCCCCTCTTACTGCTTTTATTCAATATAGTGCTTGATATTTATCCAGGTCAATTAGTCAATAAAAGTAAATAAAAGGGACACAAGTAGAAAAGGAAGAATTCAAATTGTCACTGCAGATGATATGATCCCATAATCAGAAGATCCAAAAAAACTCCACCTTAAGATTTCTAGAGTTGCCAAAGAAACTCAGTAAAATAGCAGGATACAAAATCAACATACAGGGCTGGAGGTAGAGTTCAAGGTATAGAGCACTTGCCTAGCATGTGCCAGGCCTTAGATTCAATCGCCAGTTATCCCCCCCCAAAAAAAAAAAACATATAAAAGTCAATAACTTTTCTATACACTAATAATGAATGTGCTGAAAAAGAAATCAGGAAAACAATTTCATTTATAATAGGAAGGGAGGAAAAAAGGAAGGAAGGAGAGAAAGAAGAACCAACGAACCTAGGAATAAATTTAGCCATGCAGGTGAAAGATCTCTGCTATAAAAATTAGAAAATACTGAAGAAACAAATAGAAGAAGATGCTAGAAGATGAAAAGACTTTCTGTATTTGTGGATAGACAGAATTAACATTGTTATAAACGTCATATTACCAAATTGAACTACAGTTTCAATCCAATCCACATCAAAATATTAGTAACATTCTTCTCAGAATATTAAAAAGTTCTTAGAATTCATGTGGAAGAAAAAAAAGACTGAGTGTAAACAAAACAATTCTGAGAAAAGAGAGCAATGCTAGAGGCATTACAATATCTCATTTGAAATTATACTACAGAGTTATAAGTAACAAAAACAGCATGGCACTGGCATAAAAACAGACACATTGATGAATGGCATATAACAGAATATGGAGACAGACCCACATAGATATAGTCATATGATCCTTGACAAGGTGCCAAAAACATACACTGGAGGAAAGACAGCCATTTAAACAAATGTTGCTGGGGAAAACTGGATCTCTATATGTAGAAGACTGAGAGTAGGCCCTTAATTCTCAATCTGAACAAGTTAACTCAAAGTAGAACAAAGTCCTAGGAATTACACCAGAAACATTGCAACTTCTAGGAGAAACAGGGGCAACACTCCAACACATAGGGCAGGCAATAACTT
The DNA here is from genome assembly GCF_045843805.1 of Urocitellus parryii. Taxonomy (NCBI): domain Eukaryota; kingdom Metazoa; phylum Chordata; class Mammalia; order Rodentia; family Sciuridae; genus Urocitellus; species Urocitellus parryii. The sequence continues at coordinate 112,068,580 of NC_135547.1, forward strand.
TTTCAATAGAATTCATAATGCTCAGGAAATAATATCAGTAATTAATAAATAGGATAGCATCAAATTAAAAAGTTTCTGCACAGCAAAGGAAACAAGAGTATGAAGAGACAGCCTTCAGAGTGGGAGAAAAATCTTTGTTAGCTATTCTTCTGAAAGAGGATTAATACCTAGAATACACAAAGAACTCAAGTTTAAAAATGTAACACCAAGGAAACAAATAACCCAATCAGTAAATGGGCCACTAAACTAAACAGATATATTTCAGAAGAAGAAATTCAAATGTCCAAGAAATATATGAAAAAAATCAATATATATCACAATCAGGGAAATGCAAATCAAAATGAAATTTGGATACATGCTACAACATGGCTGACTCTTAAGGATATTATGTTAAGTGAAATAAATCACCCCAAAAAGAAATAATATATGATTCCATGTATGTGAGGTAACCAATGTAGCTAAACTCATAGAAAGAGAAAATGAAATATGTTCACCAGGGGCCAGAAAAGGTGGGAAAAGGACTGGTAATGCTCAATGAATATAGTTAGTTTTGCAAGATAAAAAAGTTTGGGAGAGCTATTGTACAATGATATGAATATGTTTAACATTACTGAATTATATATACACTTACAAATAGCTACTAAGATGAAATATTTTGTGATTTTTTTCCTATAATATCTTTTAAAAGAATAAAAATGCTCAGCCATGGATGTGGTTCACCAGTTTCTGGAGTGATCAAAACTATATTTGAATCCTGTCTTGTACTGCGTTCTGCTATTGTAACCTTGAAAACATTACATGAATATTCTGTGCTTATGATACTATTTATGAAGTGAAGGCATATAAGTTAGATATGGGAGACAGATAACCAAAATTTGAGTTTCAACTCTGCCACTTACTCATCAGAGAAGAAATTAACACAGAACCCATTTCTCACACTAATCAGTAACTGCATAGGGGCAACAAAACTTTCTTCCATCAATACATTGTGAAATTTACTTAACTTCTCTAAGTCTCAGTTTCATAACCTATAAAACTTGGATAATAGCCTGGTGCATGCCTGGAATTCCAAGGACTCAGACAGCTAAAGCAGGAGGATTGCAAGTTTAAGGCTAGACTCACAATTCACTAAGACCTTTAGCAAACTATCAAGACCCTGTCTCAAAACAAAATTTTAAAAAATAAAAGTAAAAGATCTGGGGCTATAGCTTAATGGTAGTGAGTAATCCTTGTTTAATTCCCAATACTGCAAAAACAAAATAAAACAAAAAATCTGAAAAAATAACATGATTTTTGTGAGAAAAAAAATGATATAACATAATAATAACACTTCACAGTACATCAGGAACATAATTTTCAATAATTAGATAAATATTTGCAAAAACACACAATATATGCCAGGCACTGTTCTAGGTGCTAGGGATAAAGTAGTGAGATATTACTGCATACAACTTATCACAAAATTAATATATTTTTAAAGAAAATACATTACTTTCTCCAATATCATTTATTTGTTTTTAAGCCTCTTCCTTTAGGCAGACAATAGTATTTTCCTCTTGATTTCATGTTGCCACTAAACTTTTAGTCCCTATTTCCCTGTATTGTGCCTACAATAAGCCTCAAATGAAAGAAAACAATGGAATAATATTATAATACTTGTTAATAGGATTTGATGCATTGGTAAGATATCTATCCCCTAAATAGCTGAATACCAAATTCTAAATTTTGATGTAAGTTTCCCAGGTATAAAAGAGTGTTTGATCTCTAACAGTTACTGAATACTTCAGAAGTGCTAGTGAAGATTTTTTTTTTAATTTTTATTCTTTAAATGGTAAATAATTCAACAGTAAGAGCTCAAATTTCTATTAATGGCAATATGCACAGTTCATGTTTCAGGTGAACACTACTGGTCATTATTCAAAGTAGAATCAGCTAAGAAGGTATCTGTCTACTAATATAAGACACCACAGTCATCTTCTTAAAGTAATAACTATTCAGATCAGTTACCAACTGAGTCTTGATTCTTGCAACAGAGCAGCACAGAGGGTCTCTACTCCTTTTGCCTTAACATATTTCTTTTAATGAGTGTGAGTTGTAATTATTTCTTCTATAAAAATGAAACTCAGCATATGGAGGGAAAATAATATAGTAGGTATTTTAAAATGTCATTTTAAAAATATATGTTTGCCAATATGGATGCTCGGTGTATTATTATAAAATGCTAAAACATCCTACTGAGGTTTTCTTTTTCCTAAAAAGTTCTTTTGCTGCAGAAGCAGCAGCAGCGCCATCTTCTGGAATAAATGGAATGAGAAATAATTATGAAGTTTTTGAAAGTCAGAGCCCTGAGGAAAAATAGATAATTTACATGCATGCAGCAAAATGAAAAGCCTGCAAATAAATCTTAAATGTTAATCATCATAAAAGAAATTAACATGGAACCAATTTCTGACACTAACCAGCAACTGCATAGGGACAACAAATGTCTCTTCCAGCAATAAGATTGTGTGGGTAGCTCATGCCATTATGGAATTTTTTAACATATAAAATAAACATCCTCAAATTGACCAAACTTTATTGTTATACTGTGTGCATGTACGAATATATAATAACAACTTCCACTGTTGTGTATAATTATAATGCACCAATTTTTTTTAATTTAAAAATGAGAAAAATAATCATGCAAATGACATAAAACTAGAGAAAAAATGTATTTCACAATTTAAGTGAAAAAATTGAATCACAAGATCCTTTGCTATGGGAAAATGGAAGAGATAGAGACAAAATAAATATTCTTTTTCCTACTATTGAAGATATATTCAATATGAAATAGAACAAAGAAGCTCACAACAGAAAATTACTGCAGTGGGCCCCACAGACACTCAATAATTGACAACAAAAACTTGAATCAGGCATTAATTCAGGGTACCAGTTATATGGGGCACTGAAACCATTCCTGGGAAATTAAGGTTATAAATAAATAAATTATCATTTCTGAGAAGAGTTCTTGCTATACATGTTTAAATGGAATTATTTGATATGAGGGATGGGAAAGAAGCCTCCTGAAGTGGGGCATAGGCTGTGAAGACCCCCAAAGGCATGGCCAGTGTGATATGCAGAATTTTTAGAAGCTCAATCAAGATTCCTAATCCTCTGGTATATACTCACCTTCTCCCAGTTATTCAAGCAAACACTAATCTAGGCACAGCAGTACTGTGAATGAATTTTACAGTATATTTCCATTCAGATACAGAAAACATCCAGGTGAGCCTGACTTAAACACATGAGCCCTTGAAAAAAGAAAGCTTTCCCTGGTTGGATGCAGAAGAGGAAGTCAAAGATCCGAAGAAATACAATCACTGGCTTGAAGATAAAAGGGATCACATGGGAAGATCTATGGGTGGCCTGAGAGCTGAGAAGTGGCCCCTGCTGACAGCTGTTAAAGTATACAGACCTTAGTCCTACAATTGCAAGGAACTGAATTCTGCCAGCAACCTAAAATGTACTTAGACACAGATTTCTCCTAGAGTCTCCAAATAGGAATTCTACCTAGGTGACATACTCTTTGATTCCCACCCATGATGCCCCGAGTTGAGAAGCCCTAATCATGCCAAGGTGGACTTCTAACCTATGGAATTGTGAGATAATAAATGGTGTTGTTTAAAATCACTAAGTTGGTATGTAGCAATAAAAATTTAACAGCTAGATAAGAATGGAATAGGCTTAAAAATTTCTTTCTAAGCAAAGTATTTCCTGAAACTACACAGCTTTTGTATTTGCTAAGAGGATTACACAAACTGTCCTTTCTTCTTGAAATGTATTAATCTCACTTTTATACTTTTTCATACTTTTATACTTTGGGACATATGAACAGATTAATGCTTTGTCAGACACCAAATTATCAGGTTTTTAGTGGGCCTACATCACCATCTAACACTCAGGTGCCTTCATATTTGCCAGTAACCAGGGGCAATTATTGAAATATTGAACTGATATTCATGAACATAGATCAATTCAGATGCCCATTTTATCACAAAGACTGCTAGCTGGATACCATACTGGCACTTGCCAAATATTTGTTTTGCCAAAAAAAAAGAGTGTTCCTGAAGGAAAACAGATAAGAACAAAGGTTTGAAAGTGGTAGAATATCTTCTTGGGAGCCAAGAAATAAAACAGCATTGCAAAGCTTGTATTATCTGTCATCCTTCCTTGGCTTTTGGACATGCAATTACCATTCTCAATAGCTTCATCCTTAGGGTTGCCAGATTTAGGTAGAAAAACATAATAAACACTGAATTAAATCTGAATTCAGAGAAATAATGAATAATTATTTAGAATTCCCCAAATGCAGCATGGACCCAATATAGACCAGTTACCAACAGACAGTCATTAAATATTTCATGTAATATTGTTTATCTGAAATTCACATTTAACTAAGCATCATGTATTTTAACTGACAAGCTTATTCATCTTTGTTTTCCCTTTCTGTTTAAGTCATTTCTATTTAAAATAGATATAGGTTTCAGGTCCTTTTCTCTTCCATCATATATTCCATTAACAACCTAAATCTATAATATTGCTGTTTCCAGGACTGGAACTCTACAGTTCATTCTCATAAAGAGTTGGAGTGTATTTCCCCACCCCTTGACTTTGAGATCAGCCATGTTACTTGACCAACAGAACAGGACAGAATAACAGTGTGCACTCCTAGCCAATCACTAGACTCATGAGTGAAATCAATGCATACTGACTGTTGTATACCCGGGAGATTTTGTGGTTGCTTTTTAGATAGCACTATTATCACAGGTAGCTCATACTTCCCTTCTCACTTAGAGTTAAGGTGTTAAAAGAGAAGTTCAATAACAACAATGCTGTCTGGGTTAAGAGGCCACAAAATGAAGAAAAGAAAATGAGTCTCTGTACATGCAAGAATAAATTATATTATCTCTTTGGCTCCCTCGGGTGCTTTGGGAGAATCCCAGTGAAAGCACTAGGAGAAGAAAGAAAACTTATTGTACTTTACTCTAATGCTCCAAGAGTTATTGTCTTGTCATGCCCCTGTTTTATTTTGAACTGTCATGCTGAGCTTTATTGAGAATTATAGTGTTGGAAGGGAGGATTTGATAAAGATTGTGTAGCATTATCTTTTCCTTGAGTCCCATGCCTTTTTTTTTTTCCTTTTCATTTTACCTGGTGTCTATCTGAATCAAGCACTTCTGATTTTCTTATATCCATCTAAGGATTAGAGCTAAATAACTTTATTAAAGGCCAATGAACTGTAGTTCAATTCTCTAATACTCAGACATATTTTGCTGAGTATGTGAAGGCTTTAACATACATAAACGCCTCCACAGTTTGATTTCTTTTCCAGTATACTTTCTGAAAGTGTGTGTAGTTGAGCATTTATTTTTAATATGATTGATACTGCAGCAGATACCCAGTAAATCTCTATGCCACACAGCCTTTCAATTACAAATTGAGGTAATAGCTTGTACTTGTTCATTTGGCTTCTTTGACAGAGAATAGATAAACTGAATCTAGCTGGATGGTTCAAAGACTGATAATGGAATATTGGCCCATGTATTTCTGTTGTGTCATCTCTCCAAGTTCATCTGGATATCATCACAAAAATACCCTGAAAGCTGGATTATGCAGCATTCTATCAATTGGACATCTCTATTAGCCAGCTCTGCTTCTCTTTGCCAGGGTAATGATTGCAGCATATCTACAAGACCCTAAAATGCCTTGCAGCCTATAATATTAAATTATATCCAGTGTAGTTTGTGCTATATGAATATTTCTGAACTTCAGTGCCCCTAGCCTTGGAATATCATGCACAGTACATATGGCTATTTGAATTGCTTAATTAAAACAAGGTGGTCATTCTTTCACCATGTGGATAACACTTTACTAAAGATTACATTGTCTCAAAGGATAATTTCTATTTGCTACCAGGAAGCAAAAATATACTGTCCTTTAGGGAGTCCTCATAAGCATAACCACAGCTGGTATGTTTGATATACTTCAAACATATTATGATAATCTTAAAGAAATACTTTGCTTCTCAAAGAATGGTCTGAGGGACAGCAGTATTAGCATCACCTGGATGTTATTAGACATGCAGAATCTCAAGCCCATCTCAGATCTACTGAATCAGAGTCTGTATCTGCTTAAGATCCCCAGGTGATTCCTGTGATCATTGAAGTTCAAGAATTGCAGCTCAGTACTTATTACTATTATGCTATACACTCCAGGCAGCAAGATACATTCTAAAATTTCTAGCTGGGCACTTTTGATAAGCTGCCCAACTCTTCTGAAGCAGAATTTATTGAATAAATGGGTTTCTCAAGGCTTAGATCTTGAACCTATAAATAGTAAACAAAATCATACATTTTTAAACCATTTTTAAATATAACTTATAGAAATATTAGCTGTTGCTACTTTTCAATGAGCAATGACCTGACCTGTTAATTCACATTGGAGGATTCAAAAAGACTCATAATGATGCATAACATTTGTTAAGTGCTTATTACTTGTGAGGTACTTATCTAGTGCTTTATACAACAATCCCAAGAAGTAGAATTTACTAGCCCTATTCTATAAGGGACAAAACTAAGGCACAGAATCAAACCCAACTGACTTTCAGAGCCATTTTTCATGGGCCTTACCCCAAAATGTTTCTTCTTCACATACATTGAGTAATATTTTGTAAGTTAAATTATGCTTAACCTAAATTTTGTTTTTTTCTTAAGAGTCATCTGACATGTTCATGAAAAAATACAAATATGGAGCTCTTCCCCTGGACATACTGATGCAGGTCTGGAGGTAGGCCTAGGAATGGATAGTTTCAAGAAACATCCAGGAGATTTTTGTCATCTGTCAGACTGGAGAAATACTATTCTTAATTAAGGTACTCTCTTCAGTACCAGCCTGTGGCTGAAAGTTTGTAGCACATTGGTAGTCTCATTAACATCAGTGCAATTGGCATACAAACATTCTAAAGAACCAAACCCACAAAGTGCAGATCCCAGCTCTTATTTGGCTTGTGGCAGAGCTTCATTACCTTTCACGTTTTTCTGGTGACACAGGACAAGATGCACCTAGCTTCATCTGCCTTTTAAGTGAAGTGAAATCACCGAGACAGATCTGTCTTCTATTGCACACATTCTTGGAGTGAATGTACTCATCCAAATGACAGTTCTCTCCCATTTGTTTTGTCATTACCTCTGCCCTTGCTCTGGAGTAAAATCGAAAACAGGTTGCATGTCCAGCTTTATTCCTGACATACTCTTTGGAGCTCAGGTCCCCAAACTAAGTTTGTGCTTTTGGGGATTCAAAACCATTTTATTCCTTGCCTCCCCAGAAGATGTTTTTCCACTTTCAAATTTTTATTCTTACCTGTTTTCCTCCAGAAACACACTGTTTTGGCTGGGCAAATATTTGCCCAGTGCCAGTATGGTATTCAGCTAGCAGTTTTCATGATAGATTGGGCATCTGAATGATTGTTCTATGTCCAATCTCATTCCACGAACTTAAGACTTTCTATATCTGAACCAACACTATATATTGATTGCTCAGCCTGCAACTAGATAGAAATTGAAATGTCAGGAAATTCTCCAAAGGTGGATGACCTGTACACTGACAAGTTATTGGGTTGGGTGGAATATTCTATCATGATGGTTCTATTGTAACATCCACATTGCCTCTGTGTGTGTGTGTGTGTGTGTCTGTGTGTGTGTGTGTGTGTGTGTGGTTTGTCCTTGCACTATTTGAAACCTCTGTCCCAATCACAAGCCTTCTTCAGATGCATTAGTTCTTTGCACCAGGTTTGTGCCACAGTCAGGGCTGTGCAAAATATTCTCCTGCCCTTCACTGAGCACCAGAAAATTCTGTGACTGGGTCTCAAATCCACCATCCTACCATACAGGCACATCTCCTGCTTCCCTGTGTTCTCACCAAAAAGGGGAAAAGATAGGCACTGACTATAAATGACCTCTACCATTGTATTTCTGCCTGGGATAATAGTGGAAAGAAGGTATCAGTAGGTCCCAGGGCCCCTTCTTTTGGAACCCAAAGGGTTCCCATGGTTGCCTTATGACTGTCTTTTTCTCATTTGAGTATCTGTCTATTCTTGAGAGAAGAAAAATTTATTACTTACTAATTTCTCCCAAATGGTAGTTTATGCCCCATGATTTCCTGTCCCCTCCAAAACTTAAGTTTTCGGAATCCAAACATCAAGAACTTACTTCTTCTTTCTGCCATTAAATACAGTTAGTCAACGAGCATAGCTATCCAAGCACAGGAAAGTGTAAGGACAGAAGGAAATACCAGGTACAGATGCATAGTTGACATTCTAAAAATATTCTGGTATACAATTATTTTTGAAGTCTTATGGCAATATCCATCCTCACATCACACTAACAGCCACAGTAAAAAAAGCGGCAATGACATGACAAGGACATAGAATTTGCATCATTAGATAGAATGAGGAAGCACCAACCACAACTCCAAACTATTACTCAGTATTTTAATTTTGTCTTCTGAGGAAACAAAACATTCCTCTTTTTGGTACCTTTAATTAGGGTTCTAATATAAAAGAACTTTTAATTTGACCAAATTTTGAGAAGCATATGCATATGGAATAGTGAAGGGAACCTGAAGGGAAGGGTTAATTACCTTCTGGCTTATCAAATTAAACTTTGCAATAACAATAATTAAAATCTCTTTAAGAATCTATTGTGTCAGGTACTCTACTGATCCCTTTATATTCATTATCTCCTTTTACTCCCCCACAATGATGCTATATACTATTGTTATCTTTACTTTTTCAGATGAGAAACATAACTAGTTATTAGAAGTGGTGGACCTTGAACACAGATTTTTTTGAAACCCCAAATTCAATTCACAATCACCACATTTTATTGAAAAAGAGAGAGAAATGAATATCACAACCAGACTGTACTCCTATTAGTTTGGCAATGGATCACATTTGGTGCCCTTAAAAGAACAAGGCCTGTATGAATCAATCAGATAAGCACACTTTATATACCTAAGGAAGTAGTATCATCTGTCCTGCCATTTCTATAATCTGGAGATACCTATACAATATTGGAATGACATATGTGAGAGGTCCCTTTTCCTTTTGAGAACAAATATTACATAGGCTTTAGTAGGCACAAAACATAGATTTCAGACAAAAACAATATAATAAACCATCTTTAATTTAAACCCAAAGTTGAAATCTAAAGACATCTAACTTATTTGAGACACCTCTTCCGAGTGAGTCTCAGGCCCTGAAGGAAAATTCACATAAACTGAACATATAAAAGGCTAATAAGAAAACCAAGTTAAATATTAAATGCTTATGTTATGTGTCTGCTCATTCACTCATGCTTAGCTATAAGGTTTTATAAAAGTTTTGACATATTATACTTTAATTCCTCACCATCATTTCATTCATAATATCTTGCCAGCTTCCCCTTTCATTGACAACTATTTTCATTCCAAAAGCTATCACTATTACATCACAATTAGTTATGTATGGAATTGAGTCCTGTTAGAATGGGGGAGACCTATAATCCAGTTACAGTCTCCTTTGTCTCTGGCTATAATCGTTGCTTTTGATAAAATGCTCCTTATGGGGACTAAATGACTATTTTGTAGCACATAAAGAAACACAACTTATGCTTAATTGGAAAAATATGAACTAATGCTTAAGAGTCATCTACCCCAGCCCATGGGGCCTATGGTGCTCGGTAATGGCAGTGCTTTAGCCCTGCACACAGCATGAGCTTCTTTCATTGCTCTGTTTTCCTACATTTCAACTCTACTTGCTGAGCAGAAAAGATCTCTGTAAGAACACTTCATTTCCCTGGCCAAAACGAATTTATAATTATAAAGTAACTAGTTGCCCTGTGTTGTACTTAAAGTGCTTTAAGAACTTGTGTTGCCCTAAAAAAAGTCCTTTTAGTTTTGATGTGAATTTATTTGGTTTTGCTCATTCTGTTTCTATTTCTCCAACCTTCTTCTCATGGTATCTCCCCTTCTGATGACTTTACTGGAAAAATTTAATAGTTACATATTTAATTGCCCAATACTCATTTCAAAAGAAATTTTAGGGTAATTTAACCATCACTGAAACTCAAACAGAACAATATCTGATAGCTTAACAGAATTCAATGAATTAATACCCTTGATTATTTTATAGGCTTTGAAACTTCCTCCTGTTCACTGATTAATCTCTTAAATTTCTTAAGTAGATTGATAATTATCTCTAAAAATCCATTTTCCATATTTCTTCTTCTCATTGTAAGGATCAACTGCACACACTGTCAGTAAAAAAAATATAGGGATATCAAAGACTGAACAACATAACTCTTTCATTTTACAGTGTCTTGAAATCCGAGGAAATCAGATGACTTTATCAAGGTAACTCAGTAAGCCACACTCCTTACTTTTCCTCCTTCCTCTATTCAAATAATTAATTTTATTGTCTTAGTTCTGAAATCTCACATTAAACTCCCCAATGGCATATTTTGCATATTTCATGAACATGTATAATTATTACTTTAGTAGGACCTAAACTCTTCAGTTAAATATGTACAAAATACCTGCTCACCTGAATTAACCATGCATTCTCACTGGGATGCACAACTTGCAATGATATCCATTAATATAAACATTATTTTTAAATCCTTGAAGGCAAAATGACTTTGCAGCCTGCAACATTGACCAGCTTAGCTACAACTCCATATCGTCTGACAAACTACTCCTTGGTTCTTAAAAGGAAGTATCAGAATTAGTCCCTTGCTTCAGTCAATACCTATTTTCTCAGTTCTATAGCAATCTCATAAAAATATTGGGTATACATATAGTTTATAGGTTACATTGAGGAAAATGAAAAATAATATTTTTTCTAAAAGTATAGCCCTTCAGAGGCTAACAATTGAAGGGCACTGTGTGTGGAGATAGCTGCTGAAGGGAGCTTGAACTATGGTTGGGTAGAAATGCATTGCTTTGGCCAAAAGTTGAAAAACTGCTGGCTGTTTTAACTTCTATGTCATGTGGAAGTAGTCTGGCTCCAACTGCACATCATTTTAAGCTATAAAAACTTCTTCTTCAATAATACCAGCAAGGCTCATTAGGCCCTCAAAAAGTCTCAACTATTCCATTTTCTACACACAATATTCCACTGGAGAGTTGAACAGATATTATTTTAAGAAATTAAATTACTTCTTTTCCTTAGAAGATTATTAAATATGGCAGCATACTCAAAATTCAATAGCTATTTTAATGCATTAAAGAAAAATGATTTGTTTATTTATTTACTATTTATTAAGTGTCTATTATATGCCAGACTCACTTCTAAGTGTTGGGCAACCATTTATAGTGGTGAACTAGATAAATTTCTTGCCCTCGTTTGCATCTACTTGTTTTACAATTTGACAATAGACTCCCCTCCATTTTTAGGCAGTAATCCTTGTTATAAAAGTAGCATCAATCAATAAGTATTGTGTGAGAACACATAATATTTTCATGCTAATATGCAATAGAGTTCCCAATCTCAACATTAATATAGTCACTGATCCTTCTCCTTTGACTGTAAATTTGGCTGACAATTAGCTTCTCCTTATTTGGAATTCTAAAGCGCAATTGCCCCTGCAGAGCTCATTAGGACTCTTGCTCAAGTTACATGCATTCTGGTTCATAGTTGGCATATTTTCTAACATTACAAGTATGCCTTATTAAGCAGAATCTTGCTGAATGAGGCAGACACCCATTCTCGCCCTCATTTTTAAAAGAGAGAAAAAAAGATACTATTAAATTCTAGAAATACAGGCTGTAGGCAGTTTATGAAAGTGTAAGACTAGCCTACAAAAGTGACCATAATTTCTGATTTTTATAATAAACATGCTATGAAACACTTGGAAAGTTTTCTTCATCAGTACTAGACATTAAATCAACTATGTTCACTGAAAGTCTGATGATGTATGTCCTTTATAAGCACAAATATGGTTTATTTTTTAGTAAAAACAAGTCATTTATATGAAATTAGAGAAAGGCAAAATGAATCTACAGTGATAAAAATCAACAATAGATGTTATGGTTTGTGGAGGTGAACTGGAATTGGACACAAGGTAACTTCATGTAAATGTTTCCTATGATTGGGGTGTTGGATAATTGGGTGCACACACTTGTCAAAACTCACTTAATAAGACCCATGTATTTCCCTGTATGTAAATCTTATATCATTTAAAAAATATACTAAGTAGAGATAACTTAATATTTGAGGGGGAAATTGTAACCCAAATTACTCTGTAGGAAAGAATAAATTCAGGTATCCAAGAAAGATTCTGGAATAGTTTCTGGGAGAATTTGTATCCAATAATTGCTTTGAAAAATGATGATGATGAACTAGAGAATGAAAGAACAGAAGAGAAACTCCCCAGGGTGCTGAGGGAGGACTGACATAAGGTATGGTTTAGCTGAAGAATGATGATAAAAGAAGCTGAAAGTTACACAAGAACCAAGCACATAGGATTTTCACATCCTATTAAGGAATTTATATTTTAATCTGAAAGAAACTTGGAAGGAGCTTGGAGCATTTAAAGCTGAAGTTTGAAACAAACACACACGCACAAAGACATACCCAATATACAACAATGTGAAGAATGGATTAAAGGAGGTAAGGGGAAAAATGCCTATAAAATCTCTGAATAGGTTATTTTGGAAATCCAGATGAGAAATTGAGAGTCTCAAATGAAGCAAGAGAAATAGAGATATTGTAAAGATTTAGAGGTTATTACCAAGGCAAATGTGTTTGACAGAATTTGGTGACATATGAAGGAAAACATAAGAGATTCGAAGTAGATATAATTACCATATTTCTGTCTTAGGCAGCTGGGGAAGATTATTCTATTGAAGTTAAGAATGAAGGAGGAAAAAGTTGAGTTCTCTCAGCCCACTACACATTAGGTGCCTAAAAGACACCCAACTGGAGCTTTCCAATAGGTTTTTGGAACAGGATACTTCTTATTTAAGACTGCTGTCCCATGTGTTAGTTAGCTTTCTGTAACTTAAACAAATGCCTGAAATAATCAACTTATAAGGAGAGAAGTTTTATTTTGGCTCACAGTTTTAGAGGCTTAGTTCATGTTCAGTTAACTCTATCGCTTTCAGCCTGTGTTGAAGCAGCCTGTCATAGCATGAGCATGTGGTAGAGCAAACCTGCTCACCTTATGGTATGGAAGTAAACAAAATAAAAAGGGACCAAGGTCTTGCAATCACCATCAAAGGCACCCCCTACCATTATGCCCAGCCTCCTGAAGGTTCCACCCCTTCCCAATAGTTCCACAATGGGAGTGAGACTTGACTTTACCACATAGACATTTGGAGAACACTTAAAATCCAAACTATAACATCACCTCAAAAAAACTATTTAGAGTAACCACCTTTCATCTTCCACCAAATGCTCCTTTTTGTAAATAAATTATATGGTCATTCCAGTTATGTGGGCTGGATTTTAGGGAACATGTGCTCAATTTAGAGATATAATTTTTGGTATTATCAATATGTAGGGAGTATGTAACATCAAGTTAAAGGATGAGATCACTCCAATAGAGATCTTACTGGAACCTGGGAAATACCAACACTAATTGAAAGGTAAAAGATACTCCCCACACACCAGCAAAAGGAGAATAACAAAAAGTATCTAGAGAGAATAGAGGGAAAACTAAGATAGAATATTGTTCTGAAAACTAATGGAGGATTTTTTTCAAATGACTTTCTCCAGAATACAGTTCTGAATGCTGGGAAGTTCAATATCAAGATGCCAGTCAATTCTGTTCCTGGTTAAGCCCTCTTCCTGATTTTCTAATGGACACCTTCTTTCTGTATTCTCGTGTGTGTGTGTGTGTGTGTGTGTGTGTGTGTGTGTGTACACACACGCGCGCACCTGCATGTCCTGAGGATCTAATCCAGGGCCTCACGCATGCTAAACACATACTTTACACCAGCCTTTTTATGCCTCTTTTTATAAGGGCACTGATTTCATCACTAATTTTTATCCCTGTGAACTAATTACCTACTAAAGACCCCATGTACAGATGTCATCACTTTGGGGATTAGAGTTCAGTATGTGAACTCTGGGTAGACACAAACATTCAGTCCATAGCAGAGGCCCAGTTTCAAAGATGTGAAATTCTTACAAAATAAAACTTTTGTTTCAGAAGCTATGATACAAATCAATTCTCTCTCTTTTTTTTAAACAGAGTATACATTATAGCACTAACAACATTATATACTCTGTGATTCTTCCTCCTTATTCAAATGACATACAAGGCAATATGTCTTTCTCCATGATTCCCTCAAATACTGTCTTCTTTTAGCTTTTACTGCTCTATATCATTGTTGAGTGTAGAGATTTCAATTTGAAAAGTATTGCTCTTCCCACTGTTTATGTGTGCCTAACAACTAGAATTATTTCCCCCTATCATTCTTACATTTTCTGCCATTTGTGCTGCGTCTTGCCAAAAATAATAACAACAACCAAAATCTTCTGCAAAGAAGATAATACTCTTTAGGCAAATCTACAAGTTTACTGTTTTTTTTCATCCATCAATAAATACAGAGCATGCGGCCAAAATATCGTAATTAGTAGTAAAGCTAACTAATTTTTTTCATCATACTCAAAAAAAGGTCAAAAGTTTTGCATGCCCAGGTTTGTTTATACAATTCTAAACACTCCCATGAACTATAATCTGTATGAATCTTCTAAGAGTTGGGAGTGTATTCAGAACATACATTGATATTGCACAATCTAAAGTTCTAGTAAAATTTATCTCTTTTTTTTAGTTGTAGATGGACACAATATCTTTATTTTTATTTGTTTATTTTTATGTGGTGCTGGGGATTGAACCCAGGGTCTCACACATTCAAGGCAAGCACTTTGCCACTGAGCTACAAACCCAGCCCACATTTATCTTAAAATCAACAGTTTATCTGTGTTAATGGTATTCAAACAAAATTAAATGAGAAAAAGGGTTCCCTTCTACCAACATGAGGTAAAATGGGTACAATTTCTGACAAATCCATAAGGTTGAAACTGTCATAAATATTTTCTCAAAAAATGTCAGCTTCCTTCCTTGTTAGAATAAATAAGAATGTTTCTGAAAAAGTGAGAAGAATCTGGTTCCTTTATCAGGTTTATGTGGATGATTCAGAGTGAATAAGAGGCCCAGTGCCATACTTAAAACTGGTGAGCAATGGTGAGTGTAAGACAGTTTAGGGAGAACCTATCTATAAGTATTTGGCTGGATGATAATGTGACCACTACAGTACACATACCTTCCCTATTATATCAAACTTAATTGACTTTATCATAGAGTCTGATTCAATTCTTCCCTATACTGATATGACATTTTTTGCTAGGTTCTCTGGCCCACTTAACATCATTGTAGAATAAGCTTCAGCTTCTTATTTCATGAAGACAGATTTCAATAGCCTTATTACACAAGCCTGATAAAAACAGAATATAATGTAGGAATAGGTATTGGGATTTGTAGCAAATTTGGACCTGTAGCTAATCTTGAACACCAACAGTAGAAAGTTGGAGTTTATTAAATGGTTAATAGTGAGTTACTTCTAGTTTTGAATCAGTGGCTTATTGCTATGCAAGGTTGAGGAAACGTAATATGACATCGTTCAAAATAAATCAGAAAAGAAAAGTGGGAAGAGCAACTTAGATGATGACTTAATGATTCTGAGACTAGATTTTGGGGTAAATGGTAAGTAATTTTATCTATTCTTCCGTCATACCTGGACTTATTTTAATATAATTATTGACATTTTCCCAGTAATTCAACTTGTGTTTCCTTTCATTAGTGTTAATGAAGATTTACAAAGGCAATGCTAAAAATAGCACAACACAAGTTGTGGTTTTGGCACCCAACTTAGTGCAATCTTATCCATTACAAATTAGTTTGTACATGATATTTCTGCATTAAATTCTGAAAATATTAAGTTAATTCAATGAAATAGCAGAGTTCAGCTAAACTTTCAGTCTTCTGAGTAATCACTAATTGGAATTGGCTGGAAATGGCTTATGAAGCAGGATAATATTTGGACATTTTAATTGAGGGTTTTGTTCCCTTATATGTTTTCTTGAGCCCATTACTCTTTTCACTATTCAGTATCTTCAAGGGGAGGATGAATACAGTAAAAAAATTAATTAATCTATTGAAAAATATAAAAATAAAAACAAATAGCCGTGACAACGTTTTTTTAAACATTCATTTTCAATCTCAAAAGCCACAAATGTGGGAGAAAGACAAATTGTTTTGTTTGCTTTTTTATTGTGAAGACTTGTCATGCATATTAAGACCCAAATGTTTGAAAGGCTGAGACTTGCATACTAAAGAATCAAAAACTTAGGGAGGTATGTAGGTAGATGGGCATGCATCTCACTGAATCCTCACATTTAATCATCTATTCAGCCCACTAACTTCTCTGGGAGCTTATCATGCTTCAGCCACTGCGCTAGGTGCAGGGGATATAGCAATAATTTAAACAGGCAAAAATATCTCTCCCAAAAAAAGATTATAATTGGTAGAGAAAAAGAAAACATGAGATAACAGTAAAATGTAATTTGTTATATGATAATAAGTGTGAAGTTCATAAATATAGTAGAGGCGTACCTCAAAATTGGCTAGGCAATAGAATGGATACTGTAAGGAATCCGGTATCAGAATAAGGAGACCAAAGAATATGTAGCCAAAATAATCAAAGGCCATCAGAGGAATTTTAGATACCTTGTGTGGATCCAAGCAAAGTGATTTATATCTAACAATCAAATAGACTAAAGTAAATTAGAGAGAGATGAGTAAGGGTGAGGGTTTCAGATAAATCTGATGCTTCTACCTCAATGCCAGTAGAGTAGATTGATTGCTAAAATGGTTACAATAATTAACTTCTCCTGAAAGCCATATTCTTGGCAATGTGCTTTTGTAGTAACCCCCATCAAGACATGGAATCTGTTTTCCTAACTCTTGAAACTTATCTGATCTTGTTATTGACTTTGGTCGATAGAATGAAGCACAGTGGTGGTAGGCCAGTTCTGAGCCTGAGTCTCAAGAGAATTTTTGCTTTCCTACATACTCTTTCGGGACCTGGCCACTACCACATGAATAAGCATGGGTTCTCCCGCTGGAGGATAAAAGATAATTTGCAGGAAAATCCAGTTATCCCATCAAAAGCCATACCAGACCAGACTGTTGACCAATGACTATGGGACATACGCATAAACAAAATCAGACAAATCAGCAGGGCTGCAAATGCCCAAATGAACCCTGCTGATACTGTAAGAAATACCCATATGATGATTTGTGAACAATAATACATGTTTATTGTTTTAAGCCACCTAGTTCTGGGGTGGCTTGTTATATAGCAATAATTGACTGCTACAGCGAGGAAAATGTATGAATTCTATATAAATTCTCCAGAACATTAGAATGCTCCTCATTAGAGTGAAGAATAGGAAAATAAAAAATATTGAATTAATTAAGTTTAAATTCTGAGCTGGCCATATATAAGTCTGAAAGTAATTAAATTACTTCAGATGGGTAGACATGGAGATTTATAAACTAACTGAAGTTCAGTATGAAAGAAAAAAGTCACATACACACCTGAGGTGCAATTATAAATTATAAACTATTTACATTTCTACTAAAATAATTTCAGTTATTCTAGGGAGACACCTGCTTCAGAGAAATCAGTGTTGTCATTAGGCAGCCATGACCTTCAGAGACCACATCACCTGGTATAATTCACATTTCTGAATGAAAAAAAATACTTATTATGTTAAATCTGTAACTTTTGTTTCCACAGTACACTATTTAAAGAATGTGAATATCCTTTCTGTATATGTTTGGTAACTTCTGAAAAGAAATAAAATTAACTATTATGAAGATAATGCAGCCTGCAGTGCCATCAATAAAGCTGCAGATTTTCTCATTCTCTGTCATGTATGTGACCTAGGGTAGAGGATGAAATAAAACCTATACAGGGATAAGTGGTAGAGCACATGCTTAGCATACATGAGTCTCTGGATTCAATTTCTAGCATCACAAAAAATTAAAAAGTCTGTCTATATGTTTGCTACTGCTTATACAAATAATATCTGCGCACCTATTATCCTCTTATCCTCAACCATGAACTTTTCTAAAAGTACTGAACTGGGATCCAGGGTTTAAATTGGATTTCAAATGGTACCACCTGATGCTAGAAGTTAGAAGTCAATGAGGTAACAAGACTAGAATTAAAAAAAAAAGTGGGGAACAATAATAGATTAAATTAAGAATTTACTAGAGAATATTGTTATACATAATATTTATAAATATTCACAATAATTGTTACTTTTCTTCTAAGCCACTAAGTTTGGGATGCTTGTTATACAGCAATAGATAAGCAGAATAGATTTGGTCCATGAACTTTAAGTAAAGACATTTACCTAAAAGCACCCTCTCAATATTGTCAAGGGGAGTGCAACATCCTCTTCCAGCAAGTTACAAACCTGGAAAACAAAGAACTTGACAAAAGTAATAGCCACTTGTGGCTATTTATATTTACATTTAATTCAAATCTTTAATTCATTTTATTGAATTCAACTTATTGAATTGAATTGAATCAGTATACTGAATTTATCAAATTATAAAGTCAATTCAAATCAGCAGGCACAATTCACATGCTCAGTAGTTACATATGGCTGGAGGCTACCATGTTACATTACATAGATCATCTACACTTCCATCTTCACCTAAAATTGAACATCACTGCTTTAATTATCTGCCATTAACCAGAAAAATTCTATTACTTTTACTTAACTAGTATACTTGTCACCTACCTTTTGGTGATAGAGGATTCTGGCTTGTTTGACAATTACTAATTTAAAAATAGACTAAAATATCATAATTAAACTAAATTGAAGATTGTAGTGGGTCCAGTACAATTGGAATTTTCTTTTGAAACAACAACAAAATTCTATCCTCCAAACCTGGAAAAATACTGTTCTCCAAAACCCCTTTAAATAATATATACATTGAGTACAAAAAATAGATATGATCATTTGGACTTTGGTTAATCAAAGTTTTCCTGGATGTACCTGGTAGAAATTCACGGATATTTAGGAAGAGGTATTTCAACATATGAGCTAATGCCTTTGAAGTAAACTGAAGTCATGGGACAATTTCATTTACAGAAAATCAGGCCAAAAAATAATTCTTCTGGAAACAAAGGAAAGCACCTTCCACAGAAAACATTTTATCAAAGATAAAAATCGACCAGGAAAAACATCTGTGCCTTGCCCCACCAAAAAAACACATTATAATTCTTATTCATTTCCATATAAGATAACATAAAGGTCAAAATGGGCCAGGCATCGTGGCATATGCCCATAATCCCAGCATCTCAGGAAGCTGAGGCAGGGAAATTGCGAGTTCAAAGCCAACTTCAGCAATTTAAGGAGGCCCTAAGCAACTCAGCGAGGTCTTATCTCTAAATAAAATATAAAAAAGGGCTGTGGATGTGACTCAGTGGTCAAGTGCCCTGAGTTCAATCCCAAGTACCAAAAAAAAAAAAAAAAAAAAAAAAAAAAGGGCAAAATGGAGAATTCATCCCAGTTACATTCTTGCCACGAAACATATTTGCAAGTCTTAATAACCAAGAAAAATGCATGAAGTGCATCTTAGCCCTGCATTTTAAGGAAAATCCAAGAATTGTATTTACTGGTTAAATATCTATAAAATAAATTATGCTATACTTGGCTTTTATAATACTGATCTCTTTAATTATTAAAAAGTAGATTAGAGTCTGAAGTGGTAGCTCAGTGGTGGAGCATTTGCCTAGCATGTGTGAGGCACTGGATTCAATTCTCAGCACTGCATATAAATAAATACAAAATAAAGGTCCATTGACAACTAATTTTTTTAATTAGGTCAGAAAATAAGAATGAACAGATCGTTAACACGTTGTCTTTTTTTTTTTTTTTTTGAGGGGTACCTGTATTTAAAAAGAAATCCTAAGAACTCTTTTTTCACATCAAATTTTCTTAGTCTAATAGAAAGGGAGTGGTTTGGTAATATATGTGGAAACAATGAAAAATATGAGAATTACAGCTTGTTTGGGGTTTTTATGTTTATTTTCTTTTTTGTTTGTTTATATGGTTTTGTGGTGGAACCAAAACATTCTTTAAAACTCCCTGAAATACTGAAATAGTTATTTCACTCATAAGTTAAAACCTGAGTGCTCTAAGTCTAAAAACTACATTGGCACACAGATCATAAGGCCCTGGAAAATAGGAATTTTATTTTAAATAATTTTAGAGTACTTTATGTACATAAAGGAAAAAATTTTTAAATTCATCTAAAGTTTCCTGAATAGTATTATAAAAGCAAAACTAAAAATGTCACTAAGATATAAAGCAGCATTATAATAGTGTTTACACTCGGAATATATCTGTATTCTGGTTAAGCATTTGATTCAGAAGAGTCTGTGTAATTAATCATATCTGTGCTTACATATTCAACACTAAAATAGAAAAATTCCCTATTGGAGAATGCCAGTAGAGGCTTTTTAACTTTTAATATGTGAAAATTTGAAGAAGACTTACAGCAAAGTAATAAAAATGATTAAAGTTTCAGACATAGGATTTAAGAAGAAAGGTTAAATGATTTGACATTATTGACACCTAAAGAAAAGAAGGGCAGGAGATGTTTTAATAATGATCTCCAAAACATGAAGGCTTACTACAAAGCAATGGGTCTCCATCCCTGGCATTCAGAATAAAAGGAAATATTGAAAGATAAGTAGACCTTCAATTTTCTGGTGGAATGCTGTGATACATTCTGTCACAAACGTAGAAAACACTGCTTGCAGGTTGTAGATGAAAAAAATTTTAAGTTACATAAAAATCACTATCAAAGAAGAAAGGCAAACTCCTTTATCTAGTCCCTTCTAGCCCCACCTTATCTTGTAGATTTTTTTTTTTTACCACAAGGAGAGGAGGTAAGAGTCACATCCTTTGCTTTACCAGCCTAATCATATAATCAAAACACCTTAGCAAATCAATATCTGCCACTACCACAGCTATGAATCTAACTTTCATCCAGGAAGATTTTCTTTCTTGGGGGGGTGGGGGTGAGGGTGGGGATTGAACCCAAAAGTGCTTTAACACTAAAATACATCTTCGCCTTTTTTATGTTTTAAGACAGGGTCTTCCTGTTGTCTGGGCTGGCCTCAAATTTGCAATCCTCCTGTCTCAGTCTCCCAAGGTAAAATTTCTTAAAACACAAAGAAAGAAGGAGGCAGACAAGGCATTAGGGGGAAAACCCAAAAGTTTTGAGTCTTTAGAACCTAAAATTGAACATTGGGTAGGTAATGAAAAAAATAGAATGTCACTGATGTTAGATCAAATGTGGTTTAAATTCCATCTCAATCATTACTTTAGTTTGGTGTCCCTTCTAAAATTCTTGTTGGAAATATAATTTTCAGTGCAACATATTGGGAGTTGAGACCTAATAGGAGAAGTTTAGGTCATCATAGCTCAACCCTCATGAATGGATCAATGCCACTATGACAAGGGCTTGTGCAATTGGGCTCTCTTCTGCTGTTGTGATATCTGGAGATGTAGTGTTCCTCCCCTCCAAGATTGTATCATTCAAGGAGTCATCTTGGAAGCAGAGAGACTGGGCCCTAACCTGCCTGTGTCCTGGTCTTAGACTACCCAGACTCTAGAACTTTGAAATAATCTCAGTACTTTATAAATTACCCCTCCTTGGATATTCTGGTGTAGCAACAAAATGTACACTATTGAATGACCTTTTACCCAACATTGATTTCCTTCATTCAATCAACAACTATTTAATGAGCACCCACAGTGGTATTTGGCACTGTTCAGGCTCACATGGAAATATCAGTGAGCAAAATATATTAATCCCTATTTTCATGAAGCCTATTGTTTAGGACCTTATATGTGATTGCAAGACTTTGACTTTTATTCTGAAAATGTTGTTAACAGAAGAGTGACATGCTCTAACAAATATAATAAACAGTTTTACAAGATTACTCTAGATTATATATGGAGAATCAACTACAGAAGCAAATGAATGGAAGTAGACAGATTAAATAAAAGACTAATACAATAATTTAGGCAAGAGATGGTGGTTTGTCCCAGGATGGTAGCAGTTCCATGTGGTGGTAAGTGGTCTGAATCTGTAAGTTGAATTTCAAGACAATAGGATTTACTCAAAAATTATATTTAAGGTATGAAATGGAAGCCACATGCAGCCCTAAGGTTTTATACCAGAACAACTGGAAAGACACAATTCCCACTAACAGAGATGAAGAAGACTGTGAGTTAAACAGATTGCAGGGGGAAGATAAGACACTCAGTTTTAAACAAATGATTGAGATGCCTATTAGAACATAAGGTGGAGAAACCAAGAAAGTAATTTAGATGAACAGAACATCTCTTAACTCTTCTCTACTTATCTATAAAATTGAGTAATAATAGCCATCTTTAAGAGATACTAGAATCAAAGAGTTGTAAAACAACTGGCACATAGTGAATGGTTCCCACCATTATTATCCACAAAAACTACACAATTGTCAGTAGGGGAGACTAAAGTCAAAAAGACAAAGGACAGTTAATTATGGTCATAATCATCCTGTGGAACAAAAAGGCTATAAAATCTCAATGGCACACAACATTAAACAAGTATTTAGCTGGTTGTTAGCTGATTTGGGCTAATCTAGGTTGGACTCATTCATGGATCTGATGACAGCCAGAAACAATTGATTTGCGCCAATGTCAGCTAGGAGTGACTCTGCTCCATGTGGCTCTAACCCTCCTGCTGAGACCAATATATTTGTCCCACAGTGATAAGAGATACTCAAGAGAAATACTGAACAATTAAGTAATTTTGTTGTAATATACCACTTAGTTTCATATTGGCTAAAACTAATTCCAGGGTGAGGTAGCCTTAGGAGTTCATGTTTAAGCCCTGGTGTTAGCTCAGAACTCCCAATACACTATTGCCCCTAGTGACAGATTCATCCTGTAGGCATTTGCTCAAGAGTCATCTTATTCAAAAATGTGTTTAAATTGCACATGACATAATAGTTCATCATGGATCTTCATGCCATCAGCCATCTGAGTACATTATTGCAAAAGATAATGTATCAGCAGTGAAAAATATTTTTCACATTTTAAATATAGAGAAAAATTCACATCTCTTGCTGCTCTAACAAAACAAATAGCTAATTTTTCTGAGTTACCAAAATATTTGTAGCCTGTTGCTAATAATAATTAGGATTTAGCTTTAATCTCAAAATTGATGAGTTAGTTTTCACTTACTCATTTTTATTCTTACCCTTAGCCTAATTTCTTAAAAATATGGGCTGATGATATATTATCAGGGGGAAGAGAGAGACTTTAAGAATTGGACTATGTCTCATCAATTAAATCATTTTTATGAGCTAACATCTTCACTTATGGAATAAATGCACTAACTAGTAGAAGTTAATACTAGGGTATGAAATGTAAATGCACTTATCTGAGATACAAAAATCTGTGTTATCTATGTTTAGTTCTGCTTGTGTTATGTGTGTGTGTGTATGTCTATATATATACATATAGTATATAGATTTAAATATAGTTTATGAGGATGAAATTATGGTTTAATTATTAATTAAGGAATATGTGGCAAGCACCAGTTCTGACATTTATGAGAAAATTAAATATCCAACATAGAAAGCATAAGACACAGTTGGGTGCATCCAATCCCCCAAGGATGTGATTATATAATGATAAACCATGTTTTCTGCAGCTGCATGATTGCTGTTACAAAAAAAATGTTTATTATAAGTAAGATTGTGTTCTTTTTGTATGAAGAATAGATGAAGTTGGTTGCAGAGAATATCAAACAGATGTTTTAACCAAATTGTCTCTTCAATGGATTAAACTGGACTACATCTGAAAGCAGATATAGTCTATATGAGGAAAATATAAATACTTCTCAAGCAAATTTCACATCGCTTTAAAATAACAAAGAGCTAGAAAAGGTACAGATGCTGGCAGTTTTGAGCTTCCCATCCTCATTTTGTATGTACATATACACAAAAGCTCATGAGAATACTGACTCAGGATGATTTGGGATTTTTTTTCCATTAATGGTACTAGTTCTGCTATGGTTCCACCATCTGTGACAGGACTGGCATAGATTAGGCATGAAATTTTATGTTATAGCTTATTTCAGATGGTGTATCTGTATTATACCTTTTTAAAAATAATTCTGAAAACTTGATCTTGATCTTGTTAGCTCTACGATATGCTAACAATCTATAAGACATGTATGTATACTATCTCATTTCATCCTAATCATTATCCTGACAAAGTTTTTATGCTATTTCTACATACTAAGATCCAGACACATAAAGCATCTTGCCCATGGTCACACAACTGGAGATTAAGAACATTTGGATTTGAAACCAAACTATGTCAGATTTCAAAACATATATTTCTTTCCATTATGTCATCATGATGAATATTTTTCATTTGTCCCTTCCAAATCTACTTTTCACTATGGAGCCTGATATATATGCACTTCATTGATTTACTCCTTTGCCCTCCCATTTGTGGTTGGGTATAGACAAGTAAGACCCACCCTAAGATCTGACAGCTCCTATCTGGAAGTTTTTCTCTTCCTCTCTCCCTCCTTCCCTAGATTTCAGTAATAGATCCTTCTCCTTGTTCATTAGGCCACAGTGGCAATCTCTCCCTTGTATGACTAGCCCTATTTCACTGAACTTTCTCTCCTGGTTCTTATCACAATGTAAAAGATTCCCTTCTTATATTATTTACAAATGATTTAATCTGAGTGTTCCATTTATTTGCTACTAATGCCCAGCTTTCTGTCTTAGTCCAACTTCTGTTGCTGGGTAGTTTACAAAGAAAAGAGGTTTATTTTGGCTCAGGGTTCTGGAGAGTTGGGAAGTCCAAGATTAGGTGGCCCCATTTGTTGTGGGCCTCAGGCTGCTTCAACTCATGCCAGAAAGGAGGAAACCAAGCAGACAAATGTGAAAGAGGCAAACCATGAGGGGCAGCGTTGCTTCACAACAACCCACTCCTCCCAAGAAAGAAACGAATCTGGCCCTAGGAGGGTAAAAACTCATTTCAAGAAGGTATTATATATGAGGGCTCTGCCTCCATGACCCAAACACCTCACACTAGGCCTGATAACCCAGCCAGTGCTGCATTGAAGAATTAAGGTTCCAACACACGAACTTCTAGGGGATATACTCAAACCACATAACATTTCCCAAGCAGGTGATGCCTCCGCAGGACCTTAAAAGAATGAAGAGTAGTCTTTGGTCATGGCATGGGACTTACTGGGAGGGTATTTTAATCAAGATCTCAGGGTGCCAAAAAGAAAAGAGGCTCAAAAAAGTAAAGAATAAGGGTAGAAGGTGACAGCTTAAACATGGCAAGTCTTTCAACATGCCTAGAATTTAGTATGTAAATAGAGTTTTGGCCAGATGTACTCTGGAGAGGTGGACTAATGTTAGTGGGCTTTCTATTCTGACCTTAGTAGTTTTTGTTTAATCCTTGAAATATTATAAATAGAATATATTTTGCATTTAAGGAAATGCATTTTAGGAAAGTAATTTTGGGGGAAAAAAAGAGTGCAAACTCCATATCATGTACAACCACAAGAACTTCATGTATGTATAATATGTCAAAATACACTCTACTATCATGCATATATAAAAAGAACAAATTAAATAAAGAATAAAAGAGAGTGTATTAAAAGGAGAAAGTTATGAAGACCAGTTAAGAGGAAATTATGGAACTTTGAGGCCAATGTTATTTTGGCTTTTAATAGTAGTAGGAAGGAGAGAAAAGGTAGATAGAAAATTTTCTCTTGATGGGCTGATCTATCTTTAATCTACATATAATGGGGTGAGAGGATTCAATAATACCTCTGAGATTTCTGGTTTATGCCACCAGGTGAAAACTACCTAAATATCAGAGTTTCTCAACTTCAAGTACTATTTTGGAGCCAAATAAGTCTTAGTCATGGGGAGTAGAATGTTGTTCTATGCACTATAGGATGATTAGCAGCAACTCTGGCCTTTACTCAGTAGATATCAACAGCACTCCCCCTACCTATAGTGACAACCCAAAATACCTCCAGACATTATCAAATGTTCCCAGGGAGTGAGTACACAATCATCCCCAGTTGGGACTCACTGCATAATGTGATAATAAACAATTAAGAACTGTCTTTGCAGTAAAACAGGGAGCACTAGGACATGGGGAGTATGAAGATTTTATGTGATCATTCATATAAACAAGATGGGGAACCACAGAAACCTTGGAAGATCTTGAGATCACCTTGGGATTTCATTGGTAGTGCTATGATTTGAGGTGCTCCTCCCCAAAGCTCAGGAGATAATATAGCAAGGATCAGAGGTGAAATGATTGTAGATTGTGAGAGCTGACACAATCAGTGGATTCATCCATTTGATGCATTAATAATCTGAAAGGACTACTGTACTGTGTGGTAACTATTGGCAGGTGAGGTGTGGTTGGAAGAAGTAGGTCACTGGGGACATGACTTTGGCTTTTATATATTGTCCCTGGTGCCATTATCTTTATCTCTACTTCCTTGCTGCCATGACCTGAGCAGCTTTTCTTCATCACTCTTCCACCACAGTGTTCTGCCTCATTTTGGGCCCAGAGCAATGCCATCAGCTGACCCTGTACTGAGCCTCTGAAACTGTGACCCCAAAATTCAACTTTTCCTCCCCTAAATTGTTTGTAACAGGTATATTGGTCACAGCAATGGAAAGCTGACTAATACAGGTAGCCATTTGACCTACTTAAATCATGAAATATATGATTACCATCTGAACTTTTGAGAGAATAAAACAATCATATCTTCTAGAAATACAGTCTTTTGGTTCTTACTTCTCAGAGTCTGTAACCTGTTATAAGCAAGTTTAAATACATGATTAGTCAGTCAGCTTTTGCTTCCTCTGTGAGAAATAACTTATCAAAAATATCTTTGTATGTGTGTTAATATGTGTAGAAGTATTTCTACCTACACAGCTTTCCCAAAACTACTTTACAACATGAAGGGGAATAACATTTATCATGAAAATGTGTCTGTATTGAACACATAAAGAGTTAATGTTTTCTGTGGCTGGGGTTGTGGCTCAGCAGTAGAGTGCTTGCCTAGCATATGCAAGGCCCTTTTACCACATAAAAATAAATAAATAAAATAAAGGTATTGTGTCCAACTACAATTAAAAAAATATATTTAAAAAAGCTTTTTAAGCACAGGCTCATTCAAATCTCTGATTTGAATTATTAAAAGTTCTCTGTGGCTACTTTGTGGGTCATGAGTTGCTGAAAGGTAAAGATAGAGACAGCAAAGAATTTATGAAGTTAATGCAGTAGTCCAGGCAATAGATAGTAAATGCTTTGATTAGGCCAATGGCAGTAGAGTTAAAAATGAATGGATGGGACTACTACATACAAAGAAGAAACAGAATATATGGCAATAAAAAAGGATTCCTCAGTTTCTGGCCTGAGCAATTGAGTAGATGGGTATGACAGTCATTGTGATGGGTTAGACCAGTAGGAGGACAAATGTTAAAAAGTTAGACATGCTAAATTTGAGCCAACAATGATACAGATCAATGGATAAATTATAGGCTTTTGGATATTTAAAAAATTGAAGACAGGTCTGTGCTAGAGATAGGCACTTGAAAATAGCACAGAAATGGGTATTGTGGGAATGCTAGTCCCTTTTTCTCTTATTTCCATATTTTAATTTCTATTCCTCAGGAGAGAACAATATTGAAACAAATAATTTGATTTAGGCATGGTGGTACATACCTGTAATCCTAGCAACTCAGGAAGCTGAGGCAGGATGATCACAAGTTCAAGGTCAGCCTCAGCAACTAAGTGAGGATCTAAACAACTTAGTAAGAATCTGAAGCAAAATAAAAAATAAAAAAGTTCTGGGATGTGGCTCAGTGGTAGAGCACATCTGAGTTCAATTACCCAATACCAAAGAGAAAGACAGACAGACAGAACAAAAACAAACAAAAACTTGGACCCTTACCTAGTTTTCCTATTTCCTTCTAATGAAAGAAAGATAGCTTTCCTGATTGATGAAATTAGCATGCATAGCTCAAACCCTTGCAAGGCTCTTTCTTCTTGGATATGACTGAGAGTTTGAATGTTCTGTGACCCATGAGTCAAGCCTGAGACTTCAAAAATAATATCCAATGGTTCATATTTCACTACATTTGTCATCAGCCCTTGAAACTGGCTGAGTAGGTATTTTTCTCACAATTAATTCTACCTTCCACCTCAATGTTCAAGCAGTAGGAAGCCTGATTTTTGACACAGGACAGATTTTTCTACTCCTGATAACTTGTTAAATAAATCAGTGTTCAGAAAGAGAAGGAAAGAATCCCAGAGTATAGGGAGAAATTGGGAAAAGAGGATGAACAAATGAAAGAGAATGAGAATCCAGGAAGTATGAAGGAAAATTATGAGAGAGTAGTCTCCTGTTTAAAACTCCTGAGACATGAAGGAAGATGAGAATCTAAATATGTCCATTAGGCAAACAGAGAAGAAGAGGAAAATTCCTTTGTATTAAAAAGCTTATCTTCTTTATTTAATTAGAGACATAATGTTTAATGATAAAATGTTAGAAATAATCCCTTTACTATTAAGAAGAAATCAGGAGCTAAATATAAAAACTAATACTATAAAACTTATACAACAAAACATTGGAGAAAAATGAACCAACAAATTTACTTTTGCTTCAAAATCTTTTAGTGAACAAGAATAAAACTTTTTTTTCCTCAGTGAGGGACAATGCTTAAACATCTAGTTTACTTGGAAAAAAATAAGGTTGATGGCCATCACACTGACATAATTAATAATGTATCATTTGCACGCACAGTAAGTTATAAAAATGTTTTTGGGAAGAAAGAAGGCAGGTAGGAAGGTGGACTGACTAACTCAATGAGAAAAGCCTGGAGTTTGTGTTAGGACTATATTTTCTGTAAATAAGAAATATACAAGCACCAATATTTATGATTCTCTAAGGCACTAAAGCATTGAGTTTCACTTACTGTATTCTTCCTAGAGGATCACCACTGGCAGTGATGAGCCTTCCCTAGATAGCATTGATTATGATATAGTTGAACTGAAAGAATTTATAGTACAAAACTCAATTTGCTAGATGCCTACTAGGAATCAAACATTTTTAGCTATGAAGAGACAATGAAATAAAATTATTCTAATGAAAAGAAACAATTTGTGCTGTTAACTGTCTCTGAAGTATCAAATAGACACATGTAGAGTCTTAACCAATAATGTGACCACCAGATTTTTGCCTGAAAGAGCACTTAACACTGTCAATAAAGAACATGTTAACTGATTCCTAGTCTTTTTTATGGACAGAAATGGTTTTGTAAGCATTTTGAATACCCTAACAACTGTGGTTCCCATGGGAGTGGGGGATTTCTACATGATTATTGGAAATTCCTTGTTGAGAAATCTAATAATTAGTGAAGGGGATTGAAGAGTTGGTCTTTTTTTAATCCTATTATGCTATTATCTTTGCATTCTTTTTAAAAATGTATCATCTCTCTTTTTTAAATACCTTTGTTTATTTATTTATTTTTATGTGGTACTGAAGATCAAACCCAGTGCCTCACATGTGCAAGGCAAGTGCTCTACCACTGAGCCACAATCCCAGCCCCTCTGTGCATTTTTTTGGGTGTGTGTGTGTGTGTGTGTGTGTTGCTGAGGATTAAACCGAGGGCCTTATGTATGCAAAGCAAGCACTCTACTAACTAAGCTATTCCCCAGCCCCTCTTTTTAAAAAACTTTTTTATTTGTCAATGGACCTTTATTTATTTATTTATTTGCAGTGCTGAGAATTGAACCCAGTGCTTCACACATGCTAGGTAAGCACTGAAGAGTCAGTCTTAACACAGATAATCGAAGCTCCAATCAATGTAGATGCTAATATCATGCTTCAACAAAGTATTAGTGCTATCTAATAGAACTTTATACAATTCTGAAAATATTCTCTATCTGTGCCACGCAATATGATAGCCAATACACATGTATGGTTACTAAGAATGTGAAATGTGGCTAGTACAACTGAGAAATAGAATTTTGAAATTTACTTAACCTTAATTTATTCAAATTCAAATTGCAGGGTGGCTACTGTCCTTGATGCTGTAGGATGTTCTGGAATTAAAGAATAATGAGACAGAAAATAGGCTGATTCAGTAATTCCAAACTAGTATCCGAGTTGAAGCAATTAGCAGAAAATATGTATTAGGAGAGTTTCAGATAATTAGTAAGGAAAAATTAGTCTGGTTACTAAAATCTTTTGGCTTTCATTATTTAAATTATACTGAGTTGGCAGAGATTATTTAAAATGTTAAAAGGCATTTACCAAATCGTTGAAAGAAGACTGCTTCTGTAATTGGAATCTAAGCAGGAAATGTCTTTAGAGATAAGCCCTGGAAAATGTTAAAAAAGAAGAAGAAAAAACAGATTTAAAAGAAAAGGAATGGTACAGCCAACTGAACCTAGTGGTGCACCCTGTAAATCATGGAAGAAACCCCCTGATATACCAAATAAAAATATGGCTGTGAGCTATAACCAGACTGTTAATGAGAACCAAAACACCATTCAAACAACTCTTTCTGGCCTCATTGACAGTTTTTCAACTGTAGATCCCTCTGGTCTCATATCGTTTAGTACAAATAACCTCTTGATTTAAAAAAAAAAAAAATCTGCTTCTTGTAAGAATTTAAACAAACATACACACTTTCCTCCTTTTGGGTCTTCATTCTTTCCCCTTATCCACAAAACAAATACTTGGACCTGGCTGTTTATAAGAAAACTGGAGGTTTTGTGCATTTTTGCATGTTTTTAATATTCACCTCATTTTATTATCATGTCAGCTACTCAGCACCTTCACCCTATTCCTGAACTAGAGCCCCACCACAGATTATCACTATGTCCCCAATCCTCCTTGTCCTTCCTTAATCATCAACCAAGACCCAAGAGCCCAATTGAAACATCAGGTATCCCTAAAGCTCAATTCCCACTTAGAACTTCTTCAATTTTCCATTCCTTAAAGATCTTGATTTTAGCCTAGTGTCAACAAATTGATTGACTGAAAGTATGTAATATCTCCTATGGTTTTATTTTACTTAATTTATTAGAGGATGTAAAAGTATTCAAATATCCAAAACCCACTCTTAGAAACTAGGTGTGGTGGCATATGCCTGTAATCCTAGCAACTTGTAAGGCTGAGTCAGGAAGATTACAAGTTTAAGGCCAGCCTTGACAACTTAGAGTGGCCTTTCTCAAAATAATAATAATAATAATAATAATAATAGGTACTGGAGATGTAGCTCAATGGTCGACCACCCATCAGTTCAGTCCTCAGTACTGAAAAAGAAAAGAAAACAGAAAGTGTGAAGGGTTGCAATTGGCACCAGAAAACCCTGTATGGTAATTCCTCAAATAAAAATTATATCCAAAGAAATCAAAGTTGGTCATTCTTAGATTTTGGCTTTGTTTTTTAGCCTACTTCTGAACAAAGATAGAGGCATAAGTAACTTGGTCCACATATTCAAATACCTTCACTATTAACGATTGAAGCCACTTTGTCAAATTATTTTTATGGCAGCTGAATTTCACAGGAGATTAAGCGTCTGGCAGAAGATTAATTAGATGCAACATCTAGTGCATGATTTTTTAAATATTGCACACAATTCTGCCAGTGTAAATACAAGCTAAAAATGCTGCATTATTCTTCTCAAGGTCTCAAGGTTAAACGTATGTCAAAATGTACTAAGAAGTGTGGAAGTTGGTGAATTTGATGAAAAGTGAGATGTATCACTGAAACACTAATATTTAATATAGAATCTGTCTTTAAATTTCTCCATTTGTCCTCAATGGTGACCACAACCTATTACATAATAGATCTTAATTTCTAGTTTATCTTTCCTAGGTAAATTTTTAGAAAAATAAGCAGATAATTTCATTTCTTTTTCTTATGTAAATGCAGCACACTGTACATGCTTTTTTTGTACTTGTTTTTCAGTTTACCACTGATGCTGGAGACCATCTCATATCAGTTCACAAAAATATGAAAAGTTTTATTCTTTTCATATCATTCCAACTTTCAAATAAATGTTGCTAAGGAGAGCACAAAACAAGTTGATTTACATAAGGTCAATAATTTTCTAGGCTAGTGCTGCTTTAATGGCTTCATGGATGAGTGGATTGTATGTGTGTCCACCAACTATACATTCACTAACTATGCCAGACCTGAAAGTGATAGGTAGAGAAGTTGAAAGCAAGTGTGCTTGAAAAACTTTTCTTAGCTATCTGAAAAAGCAATTTTAGGTCTGTTGAATCTAACAATGAAACAAACTTGGACTGCATTTTTATATCTTTGTTATCTCATTTTCCTAGGGATTATATTTTACGAAGGAGATGTCTACAATAACTATGAAATTTAAAATAATAAAAATATGTTCTTTTGCTATAGTTCATGAGGGACTTCTGTGGGTGTTTTTATTAAAAAGTTTGAAATTACAAAGTTTTAAAGAAGTAGAAAGTAGTAAAAGTGTTGAATTAACTCAGCCAAGATGATAGATGTTAAAAATGAAAACATTTAATTCAATTTAACAAACAACTGCTGAACATCTTCTGCATAGAAATGATAAGATGGCTATGCTGATTTTAAGAGAAACTAGGAATAAGCAAAAAGAACATAGGTTTTAGAGTCAAAGATATAGTCCAAATCCCAGCCTCACCACTCCGTCAACTAAGAATTGTGCTTGCCTTCTTTGAAGTTTAGAGCCTTCTTCAATAAATCAGGAGACAGGAGATCAAATTCACTTAGTTGTGAGGATAAAAAGAAAGAGTGAAACTTGGATATTAATATCTGCAGATATGATTTGTGAGACACACATAATTTTGTTTTATTTTTAGATGCCTTTAGAAAATGTATATCAGCTGGGCATGGTGGCACATGCCTATAATCTCAGCAGCTTGAGAGGCTGAGGCAGGAGGATTGTGAGTTCAAAGCTGGCCTCAGCAAAAGTGAGGTGCAAAGCAAATCAGTGATACCCTGTCTCTAAATAACATACAAAAAAGGGCTACGGATGTGGCTCAGTGGCCAATTGCCCCTGAGTTTAATCTCTGTTAAAAAAAAAAAAAAAAAAAAAGAAAGAAGAAAAGAAAATCTATATCTATTATCTTGGGCTACCAGTTTCCACTGGATTATATCCTACCTTCACAAACATATATTATTTTTTTTTAAGAGAGAGAGAGAGAGAGAGAGAATTTTTAATATTTATTTTTTTAGTTTTCGGCGGACACAACATCTTTGTTTGTATGTGGTGCTGAGGATAGAACCCGGGTCGCACGCATGCCAGGCGAGCGCGCTACCGCTTGAGCCACATCCCCAGCCCTATATATTATTTTTTAACCTCTTATTTTAATTAATGTATTAGTGCCTGAGTACATACAAGCCTAAATATGAGTGCCAAATGAAGGGCTGAATCTAAATAAATACTGAACACATGCTAAAACAATGATCAAGTAGATAAATGAACTTCAGACAAATGAACTGATCATATGTTTGTTTTTCTAAATAACCTATTTAAGAGTAACCTATAAAACTTTTAAATCAAAGCTTGTTAGTTATCTAATGATAAAGAATAGACTGTGATAGGGGGAAAAAGGCACTAGAGAATAAGAGTCACTCTTGAAATTCTTATTACAGTTCCTCATCTGCCCATTTTTTATATAAATATAATGTCTTCGTTTCCTTGCCTCTTCAAAAAGTGCTTTTCTGGCATCCAAACTGATTTTAAGATTGAGTTTCCATTTAAAAAGCCTAAATTGGAAGTTAACACTGAAGCAAAGCACAAATAGAAACTAAGACTTGAAAGCTGCCTGGGAACCCTGTTGAACAGCTATTGAAGCAAGGTTGGCAAGGCAATTTGGTATGCTGCTCTTTTCCGGCAGTGTCTCACTGCTCTAGCTGCTGCGTTCAGCAGTTCTTTGTTGACGTCTAGTCCACAGTGAGTTTTTGTTCCCTTTCAAAAGCTAATTTAAGGATTTTATTTTTGATAGCAATCTAGTTGTATAATCCCCAATATCTACCTACCTACCAGTGTTTTTGAGAACTAGGATGGGAAAAGAAATGAAAAATAGCACCTCCATTCTGAAGTATACCACTGGCCTAGCTGTTTCCCATCAATCATATTTGATTTCTGTTAGGAGAAAGAAAATGTGTGTGTGTGTGTGTGTGTGTGTGTGTGTGTGTGTGTGTATACATGCATGCATGCATGCATGCAAGTAACAGGAAGACAGATGTGAGATGATATAATTGAGATGTTCATTCAAGGGCTTGGGAAATATTTCTTCATAAAAGGAAATATTCTCAGAACAAAAGTACAATTTTAGGAGTAGATTATTTCAGTAATAGCCCACAATCTGTTCATATCACTTTATTTCCATACATTTGGTTGTCTACTCCCACACTGTCTGGGCCACATGGGCTGGACCATATGACTTCTTTTAGTTCTTGGAGATTTTAAAAATGCTTCTGGACTGAGACTCTTTTCCTTCTCTTGGTAATTGCTTCCATATCAAAAAGTCCACGATAGTCTGCTAGATGATGGGAGACAGAATGCCCAGGTGCCTCCTACCACCATGGCTGACAGTCAACTAATCCCAGAAGCACAGTCAATTTGCTAACCTGTGCATGAATGCATATGCACAAGTAAGCCCATCTAAGATGTTTTTAAAAATTCTCCAGCCAAGCCTTGTCCAAATTGCCATTCTACAAAATCATGAGCCTAATTAACAATTGTTATCTTAAGTCATTAAATTATGGGATGGTTTGTTACACAGCAAAAGATAACTGATATAAGTCCATTTGAGTTTTGTTTCTTAAAAGTGTTATATAAATGCAAAGTAATATTCTTATCATGTTTCCAATTTCAGAATTATTGTCAGTAATAAATGTGCTTAAAGAAAAATCAGTTATATTCATAAAAGCACATAAAAGTTATTGCCATCTATTTTCTCTGAAGACTTTATTTCAATATCTTATTATCCTAAAGGTTGTAAGTGTTGAATCTATAATTTTATACTGAGATGACTTATTGACTGAGAATCTTTTCCTTCTACTTTTCCAGAAGTATTTAGCATAGTACCTGGAACATATCAGGCTCTCCAAAAATATGTTTGAAGAAGTAAAACACTTAACAAGGGCAGTAAAATAACTGGGCAACTCAAAAATTAACTAACAATATCATCTTTAGAGAATAGCTTTTAAACGTAAAATTTCATATTAAACAAAATATTACAGTCTTTCTAGCTTTCAATCATCTGCAGCTAGTAAGGGAGTCACTGAAGAAACTGTTTAAAGGAACCAAGAGAAAAGAATGGGAAGGAATGGTTTAACAGCAGGCCTTCAATGTATTGTCTACCTACCCAGTGATTAAATGACGTTGACCAGATCTCCATGTAAACATGCTAAAGCTAGCAGATTTTTTAAATGCAAATAAACCTGAAATTTGTATATTTATGAGATATGACTATCTGGAGATGAGGGATAGACAAATAAGCTATACAAGTGATAGAATAAAAAATGAATATGTCCCAAATCCAACTGGATTATTTTGTAGGCCATGTTGCCCTACACATACCTACTGACCATAAATCAAAAAGTGGCTAATGAAGGAGGAAAGGACATCTTTGGAGGCTGGAACTGACTGTTTTGTCATATGCCAGGGACAGAATGCTTCATTTGTGCACAAATGCTTACCTGCATCCTGTGAACAATTTGGTGCTGAGTAAGATTGATTGTTTTATGATTTTATTTTTTTTGTATCACAAGTACATTTTTACCTCTGTTAGAGACTTCATCATATATCATTAATAAGTGTTACTATGACAATACTAAATAAAAATGTATTGCCTTCTTGAAAATCAGAGTAGA
Source organism: Urocitellus parryii (assembly GCF_045843805.1). NCBI lineage: Eukaryota > Metazoa > Chordata > Mammalia > Rodentia > Sciuridae > Urocitellus > Urocitellus parryii. Next base: position 112,104,714 of record NC_135547.1, read on the forward strand.
CTAAGCATCCTCACTCAAAAAAATGAGAAATAGGTGAGATTATTCATATATTATATAGTTTAAATTAGACATTTCACAATGTATACATATTCAAAACATATTGTTATAGGTAATAAATAAAACTTTTGCCAACTAAAATAATTAACAATAAATGTTATTGACTAAACAACCGTTTCAGACATCCAGCAAAATTGTCTCCAAATTCTGGGCTCCTATAACAGTTCTAGCACAGAGTTATTATGTGCTATATAATGATGGTTTGCATGCTAGGATCTTTTACTACATAATGAATTTCTCAAGATTAGGAACTTTATTCACTTCTATATTCTCATCAAAGGGTATCCAGCACTCATTAAATAAATTTTTGCTGAATTTAATTAAATATCAGGAAAATATTCTTTATATTGATATATTAGGATAAATTCTTCTAAAATGATCACATACCCTTAGAAAAGCAATTTTAAATGCATAACATTATGTAATCTTGAGTTTTCAAGAGTTGACTAAGAATGAACCACAAAGTAAAAGTCTTAAGGAAAAAACACTCAGATTTGACTATCTAAAAATGTACCATGTTTTATGAATATATTAATACATCATTAAACATAAATGCAATTATAATCTGGAAAAATGTTTTCAATATATATGTGATTCCAAGGGGAAAACATTCTTATATAAATAATTCCTATAAGTTAATTTTTAAAATAAAAACCTCAATACAAGAATGGACAAATAAAATAGCAATTCATTAAAGAAAATAAATAATCATAAACTATACAAAAAAGAGTTCAAACAAACTTTCAAGCAAATAGGGAAATATTTATGTCCTACCTGATTAGCAAAGATAAAACAGAATGATAAATTTCAACAGACATCTGGAAACATAGCAGATGTGAAAAAATGACAAGGAGAACTGAGAAAACTTAAAAAGAAAGTCTACACCAGAAAAATATAACTTTGCCTTACTACTTATCTAAGGTGGTTAAATACATTTCCCAGAAATTCCTTCCATTAGGGAGGTTATATTTAGAAAAGACGATGTTTGTAAGGTGGCCATGAGACTGCAAGACAGTACTTAGAGAAGATTAGAGTAGATCTACTGCATAACAGATGAAAGGACTTCCAGCTCACATTTCCCAGCTTCTGACCCAAGTGATCAACAATGGCTCCAGTTCAACCACACAGTGGTATCGAGATCCATATACCTCTCCAGTAGCCTCCTAATTGCGTTATCACTTCAGCAGTCAAACATTGGATTTAACCACAAATTTCAATCTTTCCACAATTGCCTAATTTTGAAAATCCTCCAATTTCTCTTTTTCAGAGCTTTATTTTGCCCAGCTCCTTCCACTTTCATGTAAATTATATTTTTTATAAAACCTTCCATCTCAAACACAAAGAGAGAGAGAGAGAGAGAGAGAGAGAGAGAGAGAGAGAGAGAGAGAGAGAGCTCAATACTCTGGATCATATGTTTAACTGCACAATAAGGTAGAATTCATGAACTGTAAGAGGTCAGAAAAGGGCTATTCATTCTTACATATGAACATATAAAATGGCACAACCACTTTTGAAAACTATTTGGCAGTTCCTTGTAAACTTAAACATATTCTAACCTTATGACTCTACAATTATGTACCTATGTATTCACCTAAAAAAATGAACATATATGTCCACAAAAAGATGTGTACAGACATGCTAATAAAGCTTTACTTGTTATCTCAAACCAGAAACAATGCAAATGTCATCAAAATGTGAAAGGATAAACACATACTCATAAAATGTAATCTTAAATAGAAATAAAAAAGAATAAAGCATGGATACAGGCAATGACATATATCTCTAAAACATGTTTTGAGAAAAAGAAGCCATAAACCAAAGTTCATGTTATATAATTACATTTAGAGGAGGTCTAAAAACAGGAAAAACCAGCCCAAGAGGATATTAGAATAATGGTTACTTTAGGGGAGGGGGACAAGAATACATACTGGAGTAATAGAAACATGCTTTGTCTTGATTGGGTGGTGGTTGCATAGATGTAACACTTATCAAAGTTTATTAAATTATGCACTTAAAATCTTTGCATTCTATTGTATATAAATTATACTTTAATAAAAAGAATAAAAATATAAGATTCGTTTGTCAGAAAAGCCAAGATGAAAACAGAAATGTAAGAAAAGAAATATTTGGAGAGATAAAGACTGCTAATTCTCTAAAACAGAAAGATGATTTGCTGAGTTCACCTGACAGAAATATTAACTAATATTTCCTCAAGAAAATACAGATTCTGACTTTCACATGAAGTTTTTTAGTTTTCATGAAAAACATTCAACAGGCACATAAACTAGTAGTTTCATTTCTTGATGAGAAACTATTAAAATTATTTTACATGTTTGTCTCCTAAATCCCTACAGATTATGAACTATATTTTTATCTCTTTTGTAAATCAATTGTTTTGCTATAATATACACAGGAACTGTCAATCACACTTGAACCTGTATTATTCAACATGGTAGTCATAACTTGGCATAGTGATGCATGCCTGTAATTTCATCCACTCAGGAGGCTGAGGCAGGAGTACCACCAGTTTGAGGCTAGCCTGGAAAACTTTGCAAGACCCTGTCTCAAAATTAAAAAGGGCTTGAGAAGTAGCTCAGCAGTAAAACATTTGGGTAACATGTGTCAGATCCTGAGTTCCATCCAGAGCAACACACACACACACACACACACACACACACACACTAATCATTAGCCACATGTGACTTCTGACCACTTGAAATATGGGTAAAACTGAAATGTGCTATAAGTACAGAGTATACATGGTATTTTGAAATGATTAAATGATTGTAAAATATGCCAGTATTTTATGCTGATTGAATAGAAAAATAATTCTATTTTAATTTTATTGGGTTATAGTAAATATATTATTAAAATTAATTTCACCTGTTTCTTTTTATCCTTTTAAATGGCTACAGAAAATTTAAAATTATATTTGTGGCTCATACTTGTGGCTCCTATTGTTCTTTTATTGAACAGAAATGGAATAGGATAATACCAACACCATTTTTAAAACTTTTTTTAGTTGTAGATGAACCTTTATTTTATTAATTTATATGTGGTGCTTAGAATCGAACCCAGTGCATCACACATACTTAGGCAAGTGCTCTACCACTGAGCTACAACCCCAGACCCCCCCCCCAAAAAAAACCCCTATTTTGTAAAAAAACTTTTCTTATTGTGAAAATAAAATGTACAGAAAACTGCAACGTATAATATGTAATTGTAAGAATAATTATAAATGGAACATATATAATACCAAAATAAACAAATAAAATATTTTTAGGATTCCAGAATTCTACCATGTGCCCTTTCTCATTGAAAAATCTTGTTTCCTTTCCCTCTATCCTTTAACTTATAGTCTTGTTTTTACTTACAGTTTTTCCACCTATAAATATAACCTCATAAAATCTGGTTTAGTTTGATCTATTTTATACCTTTATGTAAATGAAATCAAACTATATGCAATTCCTTTGGCTTTACTTCTTTTTAACATGTTTTTAGTATTCCTTCATGTTAGTGCATATATTCAATTAATTTTCCTATTTATGTATGAGAGTTGTTCCAGGGATGTTATTATCAGCATGTTTTGGCATTACAAGTAACATCATGAATATTTTTGTACATGTACCTGGATAATATGTCCACTTGACTCTCTAAATACAGAAGAATAATTGAACAGCTGTTTTAATTTCCCCTTAAGTCAAGCCCTTTGCTCATTTTTATCAACTAATATTTTGATATTCCACAAGACCACCAAAACTACAATCATACATCACAGCTAATTCTTACACATTGTACAATGGTCTCAATACAAAAGCACATTTAAGCACAAGTTTTCACTTTCCTTCATTTTAATCTGATAATTTCTCCATATATCATTATCTCTTCACTGTTTTTCAGTTTTCTTTTACATTTAGTATGATTATCTTTAGTTGTTCTCTATTAGAAAGTTGGTCTGCTTTATTGTCCCATTATATCCAAAATAATAAATTCAAGAAATTTTTATGGTAAGTTACACTGATTTATTATCATATGGAATACTGTTATTAGAGATTTCAATGCGTACATTGATCTTCCATTTAAAATCTTACTACATTAACTTTTTCTTCAATCTATAAACAATTAGAAAAGCAGGAAAAATATAAGAAATAACTGCTTTGTGACAATAGACAATAGGCAGCACAAGACTGTGAGCCCTGAGAGACAAAAATAAACAAGAGGAGCTCTATATTTGACTTAACTTTATTCCAAGAGGAAGTTTCTGAACTACGGGAAATGAAGAGAGAATCAAACAATGCTTGATAGTCTCACTAGGTTAGGGAAAAATAAAATTAAATTCGGTGAGGCTGAGGTGGCTGGAATTTTACAGGGAGATGATCACAGCAAAGAGAGCTACACAGAGAACATCCTCTACAAATCATTTTGCTTGTGCTCTTGAATAATTTTAAATGTTCTTATTAGTGCATTATAGTTATACTTAATAGTGGGGTTCATTTTGACATATCATAATTCATATAACCTAATTTGCTTCATTTCAATCCCCATTTCTTCCCCTTTTCTTCTGCTCCTCCTTCTCCTGATCCACTTCCTCTACACTATTGGTCTTCTGATTTTTTGTTTCTTTTTATTTGGTACATTATAGATATGCATAAAAGTGGAATCTGTTGTGATTTATTTACATATGTGTACACAGCATAATTTGGTCAACTTCATTCCACAGTTCCTCCCCTTTTCCATCCTCCTTAATCCCCTTCTTCTACTCCTCTGTTCTCCTATTTTCTGAGATTTCCCCTTTTTTAATTCCTTACTTCTCTCTAGCTTCTGTGTATTAGAAAAAAAATTTGTCCTTAAATTTCTAGTGTGTTTTATTTCATTTAGCATGATTTTTCAGTTCCATCATTTTTTTCCAGCAAATGCCATAACTTCATTCTTATTTGTGGTTTAGTAAACTCCATTGTGTACATATACCACATAATCCATTCCTCTGTTGACAGGCACCTGTGCTGGTTCCACAACTTGACTCTTGTGAATTGTGCTGCTATAAACATCGGCATGCATGTATTACTAAGAACAGATTTTAGTTCTTTTGAATAAATAGAAGAGAGTGGGATAACTATGTCATGTGTTGATTCCATTGCTAATCTTTTGAGGAATCTCCATACTGCTTTCAGAGAGATTGTACTAATTTTAGTCTTTATCTGAATGGAAATCTTCAACTACACAGGGTAAAAACTCTCTGAGACCAAGCAAAGAGTAAGTGCTAGGCAAATAACAATTACTGAACAGCTCACACATGAATGAGAATTGTTCAATTACCCACCAGTCAGTCTGGGAGGATAAACCTTATTAAATACTTGAAGTAGAACCCCAAAGGAGTGTGCCTTAATGGTAAGGCTAAACTAATCCCAGAATAAAGACTACTATAGACCTGCCCAAAGAAAAGCTTAAAAACAAACCTTTGAAAGGATCAAGCTGGTCTTCAAAGACCTCAACTGAGTGCTAGTACAAATCCAACAGAACAAAATTTCAGAATGTCAAGAATTCAATAAAAAATGAGTAGATGTGAAGAAGCATAAAAATATAAGCCATAAACAGGAGAAAAATAAGTCAACATGAAGACCCTTAGAAATAACAGATCTGATGGAATTAATAGACAAGGATTTTAAAACAGGTATCACATGATGAAGAATATGAAAGAAAGGATAATTAAAAGAGAAAAAGAAGATACAACAATGAGTAAAATGGAACTTCAGAAGATGAAAAATGCAATATCTGAACTAAAAATATTGCTACACAGAAAATTAGATGCTTCAAAATAAATGATCAGTAAATATGAAGACCTGGAAAAGGAAAGTATTCAAAATGAAGCACAAAATGAAAATGTATTGAAAAAAATAAACCTAGACTCTGGGAAGATATCAAGCAGTGTCTAACACATGTAATTATAATGTCAGAAAGAATATGAGAGGTAGAGTCAGAAATAGTATCTGAAGTAATGATGTTCAAAATTTTTTGATGAAAACTATAAACCCACAGGTCCAAGAAACTTAACAAATCCAATGAAAACATAAAGAAAATTACACTGACACATTTCTTGAATGAATACAAAATGAATAAAATCATAAAAAAATGGCTAGAGAAAATAGATACATGATATTCAGAAAAACAAAGACAAAATATCACTGATTTCTCATCTGAAATTATGCAGGGCAGAAGAAAAATGAATATATTTTTAAAAATTTAAATTAGATTTATTTTAGCCATATTTTTTTGTGGGGGAGGTACCAGGGATTGAAATCAGGGGCACTCGACCACTGAGCCACATCCCCAGCCCTTTTTATTTAGAGACAGGGTCTTACTGAATCGCTTACCACCTAGATTTTGCTGAGGCTGGCTTTGAACTCATGATCCTCCTGTCTCAGCCTCCAGACTGCTGGGATTACAGGCATGCACCATCACTCCCAGCTAGCCATATGATTTATGTACATAAAAATTGTACATATTAATGGGGTATCATGTAATGTTTTACTACATGTATATATTATATAATGTTTAAATCAGGTTAAACACATCTATCTACTCAAACTTTTATCATTTAATTATGGTGAAAAGCATTGAAAATCCTTTCTTCTAGTTTTTTAAAATATCTAATATATTGTTGTTATTTGTAGTCATCTCACTGCAATAGCACACCTGAAATTCTTACTCAATCTATTTGTTTTAGTCACCTTTTTTTTTTTGCCACTACAACCAAAAGACCTGAGAAGAATAGGAGTAGGAAAGGTTTGTTTTGAGGTTCACAGTTCCAGAGGTCTCAGTCCATTCAAGGCTGACTCCATTCTTTGGGGCTCAAAGTAAGGCAGAACATCATGACAGAAGAATGTGGCTCAGGAAAGCAGCTCAGGCCATGGCTTCAGGAAGCAGAGAGAAAATAAACTCAACTCACAAAATATAAACCCCAAAGGCATGCCCACAATGACCCCTCTCCTCCAGCTACACCTTACCTGCCTATAGTTACCACTCAGTTAATGCCTATTAGGGATTAATGCAATGACTAGGCTAAAGCTCTCATAACCCAATCATTTCACCTCAAAACTTTCTTGCATTGTATTGCCCATGATCTTTTTTGGGACACCTCATATCTAAACCATAATGCTATCTAACTATAACTTAAAACTCACTGATCAATAGTTCCCCATCTTTCCCTTCCCTGTTCTCCCCAGTATCTTATAACTATAATTATACTCTCAATTTCTGAGATCAACTTTTTTTTGTATGAGTAAAATCATGTGGTACTTATCTTTCTGTGCCTGGTTTATTTTATTAAATATAATTATATCCAATTCCATCAGGTTGCTACAAATGACAGGATTTCATTATTTACTATTGCCAAATAGTATTCCATTGTGTGTATTTACCACATATTCATTATCCATTCATCAGTCATTTCTTGAATATTATGAATAGTGCCACAATAAACATGGGAGTACTGATGTGTCTTTGACATACAGATATTATTTCCTTTGAATATATTCCCAGTATTTGGATTTCTAGATCATATGGTAGATCAATTTTTAATTTCTTAAGAAATCTCCATACTGTTTTCCACAATGACTGTATGAACATTATTTTAAATGGTGGGGGAAAATATCCATCTTGAACATTATGCACATGAAGCCACCTTTTGAAAATGAAGGTGAAATAAAAAGTTGACCGACTTTGCAATGCCAACGAATCCACAGTACAGGAAATATTGTCATATATTCTCTAGGTAGAAGGAAAATGATAACAGATTAACTTGGACATAAACAAAAGAATGAAGACTACTAAACAATGGAAATATATAAGTAAATATAAAAGATTTTTCCATTTTCTAATGTTTCTTTTAGTGCATTATAGATACACATAATATTGTGGTTCATTTTAATGTAATCACATATTCATAGAATATAATTTGTTCCAATTCAGACTACAGACTACAGTATGTCATCTTTCCCACTTCTCCTCCTTCCCCCCATACCCCCTTCCTTTACTCCATTGATGTCCTTTCTATTTTCACTGAATCCCCCCCCCCTTTTTTTTCTTATTTTGCTCTACCTTCTACATATGAAAGAAAACATTTGACTTTTGACTTTCTGAATGTGGCTTATTTCACTTAGTGCAATGTTCTCCAATTCCAGCCTTTACCAGAAAATGCGATAATTTCATTTTTTTAAGGCCAAGTAAAACTTCATTGGGTATATATCACATTTTCTTTATCCATTCATTGTTAATGGGCTCCTGGACTGGTTCCATAACTTGTGTGCTACAGTAAATTGTGCTGCTATAATACTAAAATGAGGAAATGACTATCTAGAGAAACAATGAAAATAATGTATTTGTTGTAGGAGTTTAAACATATGTACAATAAAACATATGACAATAGCAGAAAGGATAGCAGGATAAATCAAAGAACTATCTATTGGAAGGGTCCCACATCATTTGCAAAATGATAAAATTTGAAGGTAGGCTATGCTAAAGTAATAAATTTAAATGATATGTTTTCTATGAGAAACCTCTGATAAAATAAACCAAAAATTATACTTAATAATAATAAAGTCAATAAAATGGATAACAAAAACATGCTCAAATTATCTAAATGAAAATAGGAAAAGTGAGTAAAAATGGGGATAAAGAACAGATAGGACAAATAAATACAAAGCAGATTTAAACTAAGCCAAATATATAATCAAAATTTCTTAAATGATCTGAATATTCTAATTAAAAGGCACAGGTTGTCAGACTTGATTATAAAACGGAAGATCAAACTATGTGCTTCCCATAAGAGCCTACTTTAAAGACACAGATTGTTTTAAAGTAAAAGAGTTAGAAAACAAATCATCTGGCTCAGTGATAGAGTGCTTGCCTAGCATGCATGAAGTACTGGGTTCAATCCCCGGCACCACATAAAAATAAACAAATAAAATAAAGGTATTGTGTCCACTACAACTTGAAAAAATGACTAGGGATTAGGGATTTACCCAAAGGAAATGTAAATCTTTACTTAAAATTTCCATAGAAGCTTTGTTTGTAATGGTAAAAACACTAGAAAAAGCCCAGATTCCTATCAACAACTGAATTCATGGTTCGTAATACACCCATAGGCTGGAACTCAGTAATAAAAATAATGAACTACTGGTACAACATGATTAACATTCATTATACTGAGCAAAATAAATCAGACAAGGTAGAGTACCTACTATATGATTACATTTATATGAAATTCTAGAAAAGGTAACTTTGATATATACAGATAGCAGTGGTAGATTAATGGTTGAGTGGGGCTGGGAATGGGAAGAGGTATTGACAGCAAAGATGTTCAAGGGAACTTTTTAAGATAATGGAAAATGTATATCTTGATTGATGCAATAGTGCATACAGTTGTCAAAACTCATGCAACTCTACCATTAAATTCATGAATTTTATCATATATTGTATTTCATTAAATTTTTATTAAAATATTTTCTAAGTTGTGGGCTGAAGCATAAGGCTTCATCTCCCTATTCCCCTTTATTCATCTTGGACTCACTCCAGCCTTCCCAAACCCTGTTAATTGCCACAAAGAATAATGCTCTTTTATTTCCACAAGGATTGACCTGGAATGTCCTTTATTCTTGGGTGCACTAGGCATACTCTTCTTTATCCTTCATGACATTGCTCAAATGAAACATCATCATTTCACATTTCACAGACAGATCTGGATGGAATTATTCTTCTACATTTCGCTCTGAAATATTGAAAAAGTTAGTTAATTATCTTCAAGCTAATACTCTCATCTGTAGCCTCAAGATATAAATTCCCCCTTTGTATAAATTTTTGTAAGGGTTAAACAAAATATAAAAAGTACTTAGAACATATCAAACACATTAAAAAGGCTAATTTTCATTTCTCTGTCCTAGCTCTCACCACAATGTAATGTAATTTTCTCCAACATCTACCAGAAGGCATGACAAATAAAAAAGACTAACTAAATATGTGTTAATTATATTAACATGAATGAACATGGATGAGAAAGGAGCCATGCGAGCTAGGTTTTAAGTATAATTTTTTCTTATTATTTTTACTTTTCCCCCTTATTTTAATGGAATCTTAAACTCCTTTTGTTCTTTTTTGCCCTTAGCACAAACGTTTTCTATGTAAAAGTTTTGGTAAAGTTTATACAATGTAGATGACTCAATGTAGATTACATAAATGCTATCTGTATTGGATAATGAGAGTCTCATAAAATTTTGTATGATGACTCTACAATGAGTACATTACTATTATAATAAAAATTAATAATAAATGTTATTTTAATTGGTTGGTTCCAAAAAAGATTGTTGATATTTATTGCCTTCCCTTTAGGACTAAAACAGGTAATATTTTGTTATGTGTATAAGCCATCTTCTTTTAAAATATTAGTAATATCTCTTTAATTAACTTTTATACAATATAAAATACTCATGTTTTTCTACCTTCTAAAGAATGATTGAAACCAGTAGACAGATTTTTCTAGCACCTTCACACTAATGTCAACAACCTTGTCTTTTTTCCTTCATCTTCCTTAAAAACAGCTCATTTTGGTTTTGATAAAACCCAAGATTTCTTAATTCAAGACTGACACTATAAAATAGGGGCAAAACATCTGGTGGGTGTGGAATGGAGTCCTCATTCTGTGCAGGGCGATGGCAGTTGTAAGAAAGAAGCAAAACGACAGCTGTGAGGAGGTTCTGAGTAGTTCCTATTTTCAGGATGTGCTGAACTCATAATTCAGGCCTAATGAATGTGTCTTTGAAATGTAACAGCCTGTTTAGATTCCTGCTTCCGCCACTGCAGAACTGAATACGAAAATGGTAATGATTTCATGTAAAATTCATAAATAAAATGCAAAGACAAGGGGAATGGTGTGCCCCAGTGCTACACAATGGACTGTCATGCAGTATGAAGCCTAAGTCAATGGAACTGTTATTATAGCCTTAACTGCAGTTCATTTTATTCCTGTTGGAATATATGTAGAGCCAAAATATTTATAAAGGCCCCTGACACCACGCTGCACAATAAACAGATATGCTCTGTTCTTCCTACAAAACTACTGGAGTGATGTCATCATCAGTATAAAAACCACAAACCAGTCATCAAGCTTCATGATGGAGTATTGGATAGAAGGAGTACTATTCAAGTCTTTACTTTGGTAAATATTCTTTATATTATGAGTTTGGTTCAACATCAAGCACGTGTGTGACAGAAGTCAGATGCCTGTAAATAATTATTTTCTATGATGTCTATAGATGGCTTCAAAGAAATTATTAGTACTCTGGGATGTTGGTTGATAAGTGCTAGCAAACAATTAAAAAGAAACATACTGAAAAACAGCAAATTCTTACTAGATTAGTTATTTAACTAGATAGATATAGATACAGATATATAGATAAAGATGCAGATATAATATAGATATAAAGTGAGTGTAATACTGAGGAACCTTTTCATGTTTTTGTATATTCTAATATTCTACACAAATAATAAAAATCTAAGAAAAAATCAAAAAGGCAAAATACATAACTGATCACAGATAATGATGGGGTTCTTAGAACAAGAGAAAGTGTCTCATTTGAATTTTAAATCACAGAATGCAGCAATCTTTAACCTTTCTCATTTCTTGAAAATGAGAAAGTAGACAGACTGAGGCAATATACAGCACCTGCCTGAATATTGTCACAGGATTGCTAAGTTATGTAGAGCTTTCTGCATTGCAGCTGGCATCAGTACTGAGTGAAAGGTCATTTTCAAATGCAAGTAACAGAATAAACACATTTATGCAAAGTGGAGCATAACTTTATTCAAGGTAATGAAATCGAGATGTCTAGCCAGTTCCATACCAAAATTGTCACTTTAAAGTCTTCACATTCACACTGTTGTCTAGCTTAATAAAAATTTATATACTCACAGCAGATTTAATCCTGGAGCATGTCTTTTTCTCCCAATTTCCTGTGAGCAAATATGACAGGAAAGTAAGTGTGACACTCTTGAAAGGGAAATTGGTGACCTGACATAAACCAAACCTTGATATATGATTAAAAGTGGTCCTTCTCATAACATAACAGTAACTCAGCCCTATTGGCAAGGTCACTTGTATTTACATTGTAGTGAATTGTTGCCTACAGGAATGCTTCATTGAATTTGTTCCCCTAGAATACTCCAAAGTGCATCCAACTACAAGTGGACTAATGCATGGTTATAGGAATTCAGGGCAGCCATTTTATGACTTGGAGTTAATAAATTTGCATCTCTGGATCAGTCTTTTTCAGTGAGTCTTAACCAAAGATTATTAAGATATTATGATCATAAATTTTTCATGAGGGATTTATGTTGCTTTATGCCTTAAAACCACCAAACAACTAGTAGTTTAAAAAAATCTATGCACTTTGCCCCAGTTCCCAAAATGTGACCTCTAAATTCGATCTTCCTTTTATTTTCCTTTGCAGTGAAATGAGGGTCTTGTGCATGCTAAGCAAGCACTCTGTCACTGAGACACATCCCCAGCCCTCTATCTTCCATTCTAAAAGGTTCCAAATATTTCTTAGAAAAAAAGGCTGAATTCAGAAATGGAACAGGACATGTATAAGCTGAGCTAAGGACATTGCTGATGCACAAAACTAGGAAGATATTAAAGACTAATTGGGGGTACATGCCTGTCATCCCAGAAACTCAGGAGACTGCAGCAGGAGGAAAACAAGTTTGAAGCCAGCCTAGGAAATTTAGAAAAATCCTGTCTCAAAATAAATAAATAAATAATTAAAATGGCTTGAGATATAGGTCAGTTAGGTCAGTGGTAGAGCATCCCTGGTACTTGAGAGTGAGAGAGGGAGAGAGACAAAAAAAAAAAAAAAATACATGGGTTAATGCCAAAAGTAAAAGACTAATTGTTTAATGTCAAGGTCAAGAAACTTCCAACAGAATGAGACAATTTGAGTATTAAAAAAGTAATGACTTCAATGGATTTAAATATATACAAATTCATAAGTTCATAATGATATTAAAAATAATCATTGGTCATAATTAGAAGTGGCCAGGCCACCATGTCATTTCTCAGAAAATTAATAAATAAAGAAGTATCTGTCCTTTTGTCCTGCCCTTCCTATGCTGAATATATTTAAGTATAAACAAAGAGTTGATGAAGGAAAGTCTTTCTGCGTTTAAAGCTTCTGGCTAGTTAGTGTAAAATAACTTCCAAAACCAACCAGAATGTTAACATTGTACAACCCTTAATTAGATAATGAATATAGAGAAAAAACATCAATGGCTGCTAATGCCCTTAGTTATAGGTTGATGGGAAACTCTATAATGACTGGATAAAGTTGAAAACTCCTGAAACCACTAATCAAACATAACAGCACTTCAACAAGGATCATCAAGTAGTCAGTCTTTGATATAATGCTTAGAAAAAAGTATTATGCCCCAGGACATGGTGCTGCACACCTATAATCCTAGTGGTTCCAAAGGCTGAGGCAGGAGGATCACAGGTTCAAAGCACTTTAGTGAGGCCCTGAGGAATTTAGCAAGACCCTGTCTCTAAAATAAAAAGGGCTAAGAGATAAGCACCCTGGATTCAATCCTAGTATTAAAAAAATCTTACAAAGTTGCCTATTCAAAATTTAGATTCATATCCAATCAAAATTTAATCATCTATTCACAAGATGTATGAGGGATATGAGAACAATTTAAATGACATCTTGAGGGGAAAAAATCAGCTAAAACCAGAATGTGGGACACTGCTGGTAAATGACATAGTTTTTTCTTATGGCATGAAAAGTTGGAGGAGGGGCACTGATATACAAGTGACCTAAGAGACAAACAACCAAATCCAACATATGAAATTTATTTAGATCCTCTTTCAAACTAGACAAAGATAATTTTGAGACATTTGAGAAAAAGTGAATATAGAGTGGATATTAAATTAGAGTAAGACATTATTATAGTTAGAATGATGAAGTTGGAGTATGCAAACTTCCTGATTTTAAAACTTATTAGAAAGTTACTATTATCAAAAGAGTATAATAATGCTGAAAAGACAGGTACATAGATCAATCAAACAAATCAAAGAGCAGAGTACTATGAATCTGCATACTGCTTTCCAGAGTGGTTGTACTAAATATACACCAACAATGTATGAGTGTACATTTTCCCCCACATCCTCAACAGCATTTATTATTATTTATGTTCCTAATAATTGTCACTGGACTAGAGTGAGATGAAATGTCAGTGTAGTATTGATATGCATTTCCTTGATTTCTAGAGATGTCAAGCATTTTTTTCATATATCTGTTTTTCATTTATGTTTCGTCTTTTGAGAAATATCTGCTTAGTACTTTTGCCCATTTATTAACTGGGTTAATTGTTCTCTCCTTTTCTTTTTTCTTAGCCTTAAACTTGTTAGTTCTTTATATATTCTTGATATGAATCCCCTGTCAAAGGAATAGCTGGCAAAGATTTTTCACCCATTATGTAGCCTCTCTCTTCATGCTCTTTATGATTCCCTTTGTTGTGCAAAGGCTTTTTAATTTGATGTCATCCCACTTCCCGATCCTTGGTTTTATTTCCTGTGTTTCTGGGGTCTTGTTAAGGAAGTGAAAGACAATATTAAGAGAATAATAAGACAAGCTACAGACTGTGAGAACATATATGCATATATTGTTGAAGTGCTTACATATAAAGTATATAAAGAGGGGCTGGGGTTATACCTCAGAGGTAGAGCACCTGCCTAGCATGTGTGAGGCACTGGGTTTGATCCTCAGCACTGCATAAAAATAAGTGAAATGAAGATATTGTGTCAATCTACAACTAAAAAATAAAATGTATAAAAAATTTCAAAACTCAACAATAAGCATACAAACATCCCAATTTTAAAAAAAATTGGCAAAAAAATTGAGTACATACATCAACAAAGAAGATATGTGAAATGTAAAAAGCATACAAAAAGATGCTTCATATCATTAGTCATTAGGAAAATGCAAATTAAAATCATGATATAACACCACATACCTGTTAGAATGGTTAACATAAAAAGTCTCACAATACAAAGTGCACCTGATAAGGAGGAGCAATTGGATTTCTCATTAATGGTGGAAATGTTAAATGCTTAGAGAAATTGAAACTTATGTCACAAAAACTTGTATATAGGGCTGGGATATAGCTCAGTTGGTAGAGTGCTTGCCTTGCATGCACAAGGCCCTGGGTTCAATCCCTGGTACCAATAAATAAATAAATAAATAAATAAATAAACAAACAAACAAAAAAAAACTATATGATATATATACATATATATAATATATATACACACACATATACACACATGTATATATGTATATATGTATATGTATACAACACACAAATGTCTTTATAATCTCTCCAAACCAGAAAAAAAATCCAAATATAATCATGTGATGAGTGAAAAACATATATAGAAAAACAAATTCTTACAATAGAAACGTGCTCAGCAAAAAAAGAAAAACACACTATTGATTCATACTCCAATAAGAATGAATCTCAAACATCTTATATTAAATGAATAAAATTACTGAAAAGATTACATTCTGTATAAATACATTTATTTGACATTCTGGAGATGGGAAAAACCATAAAGAGTGAAAACCCCAGATTCTAAGAGTTAGAAGTAGAAGGAAGATTTGATTATAGGTGGGCAGCATAAAAAAAATGTTGGTGATGAGTTAACCATTCTACATCCTAACTATAGGGATTGTTAGAGAACTTTCACAGTTTGTCAAAATATGTAGAAGTGGTGTGGTGTGGTAGTACCCCAGCAACTCAGGAGGCTGAAGCAGGAGGATCACAAGTTCAAGACCAGCCTCAGAAATTTACTGAGGTACTAAGAAATTTAGTGATACTGTGTTTCAAAATACAAAATAAAAAGGGCTTGAAATATAGCAAAGTAGTAAAGTACCCCTAGGTTCAATCCCTAGTACCCAAAACATTTTTCATGAAAGTGTACATTCAAGTGAACCCAGGGTCCAGGCCTTCCCCAATGTCAGGTTGGTTCTCATGGACCAAGACTCCAGAACTTTACCTTCATATAAGACATACAAATGGCCTACCAGCATACTAAAAGGTACTCAACATCACTAGGCATCAGGGAAAAGCAAAAGAAAACCCAAATCAGTTACTTTCCTCATACTTGTCAAGATGAATTTTATCAACAAACAAAAGTTTCCAGGCATGGTGGCACATGCCTGTAATCCCAATGACTTGAAAGGCTGAGGCAGGAGGATCAAAGTTTGAGGCCAGCATCAGAAACTTAGAGATCCTATCTCAAAATAAGATATAGAAGAAACTAGCTCAGTGCTAGAGTATCCCTGGGTTCAATCCCCAGTACCACAAATAAATAAATAACAAGTGCTGGCCAGGATGTGGGGCAAAAAGGAACCCTTGTACACTGTTTTGTACACTGTTGGTGGGAGTCTAAATTGATGTAGCCATTATGCAATACAGTATGCAGATTCCTCACATAATTAAAAATGGATCCAACATTCCCTATTCTGTTAATATATAGCCAAAGGAAATGAAACTAATATTTCAAAGAGATATCTGTGCTTCCACACTAATTTCAGCAATATTCATAATATCCAAGATTTGGGAGTAACCTAAGTATTCACCAATGGATGCATGGGTAAAGAAAATGTGTATGTATGCATATATGTGGATATATATGTATATACATACATGTATGTATATATGTATATGTATACATATACATATGTATGTGTGTATATACATATATATATACACACACATACACAATGGAATATTATTCAGCCTTAAAAAGTAGGATATATTTTTATTATAACATTTATGGACTAGGAGGACATTATGCTAAGTTAAAAAAGTAAAACACAGAAAGACAAATACTGCATGATTTCACTTATATGTGGACTCTAAAAAGTCTAACTTATAGAAGCAGAGTAGAATGGTGGTTGCCAGGATCTGAGGTAGAAGGAAATATAGAAGTAATAATTAAAAGCTATAATATTTCAATTAAGCAATATAATAAGTACTGAAGATCTAGTATATACCATAATTAATAGCTACCAATACTACATTGAAGAACTAAAATCTGCTAAGAGGGTAGATCTTATATTAAGTATTCTTGCCACATACAAAGTATTAGTGGTGGTAATAGTAGTAGTACTAGTAATAGTAGTAATAATAATGAAGCAAGAAGAGACTGTGTGAAGTGATCAATGTGTGTATATTCTTGGTGGTGGTAATGGTTTTCACAGATTTGTACTCATTCCTGAACTCATTATATTCATTAAATTTATATTATTGTATTGGATTGTAGCTTTTTACATGGCAATCATACACCAATAAAGTGGTTTTAAAAATAAAATGCAAAAAAAAAATTTTTGTACTGGGGATTGAACTCAGGTGCATTCAAGCACTGAGCCATGTCCTCAGCCCCATTTTGTATTTTATTTAGAGACAGAGTCTCACTGAGTTGCTTAATGCCTTGATGTTGCTGAGGCTGGCTTTGAACTCATGATCCTCCTGCCTCAGCCTCCCGAGCTGCTGGTATTATAGGAGTTTATAAAATGCAAAGTTTTAAAGCATAATATAAAATGAAGTGAACACACATACAAAGACATCTTCATGAGAAATTTTTAAAAATTAATTTTTAATCATTATCATTTTATTCATCTCCACTCTTGAGAGTTTTATCCCCAAACTTATCTCCTCCCTCATACTGAATATTTCTATGTGTTCAGGGTTTTTAAGCTTTACCTCTTTTTCAACTTTTCACCATCCTTTTCCTTTGGATAATTATTATGACATTTACTAATACCACATTTGCATCAGAATTCAAAAAAATTATTTCATGATTTGGGGGTGTAGCTCAGAGGTAAATCGCTTGTTTAGCATGTGAAAGGTCCTGAATTCTAACACTATCACCACAGTAAAATTTAATTTTAAAAATAAGATATTGTTAAATTTTGAACTCTGCTGGTGAGTTACTGATTACATAAGAACCAAAAGATCAGTTAAATGTGCTTGGAAAATAGCAACAACAACACTTCCCATCTTCTTCATGCCTCTGTGCAATGTGACTTTGCCCCTCCTCCTATACAAAGGTAGAGAATATTTATCTCCTCCTGAATCTGGGCTGCAGATGACATGGTCCTGTGATATGCAGTGACCAATAGACCATAACATAAAGAGGTTGTGCTATAGTTTATAAGATCTCTATAAGGCTATAGTATATAAGATCTCTCTTTTGGCTGTTGGAATTCTGAGACTATCTTACTGTCTAGCTTATTGGAGGATGGGCCACGTGGGAAAAAATCTAGGTCCTTTAGCCTACAGCAAAACCAAATGCCAGGCATTTAATGAATTCACTTTTGATCCCCTGTTCTGAGATTAGCTGGCTTGAACCAGCTGAAAATGCAGGAGTTAGCCCAGATAACATCACAGGAGAAGAGATATCCACTCAGCTGAGCTCAGACCAAATCACAGAATCATGCACTCTATATTAGGGTGGTTTATTATACTCCAATCAACAAGTTCAACAGGAATATACTGAATTATTCAAGGATGAAGTAACATAATATCTAAAATTTAAAATAGCTCTGGAAAAGGTTGCAATAATTGAAAAAAAGAATTGGCAAAATATTAGAAATTGGTGAAGAGTTAGATTGGAATTTAACATATTATTCTTTCCACTTTGGTGTACATTTGAAATTCTACAATGAAATGGCTTTTAAAATAATTTGTGCTTTTAAAATGATTATATTGCTGGGCATGGTGATGCACGCCTATAATCCCAGTGGCTTGGGGGGTTGAGGCAGGAGAATCTCAAGTTCAAAGCCAGCCTCAGCAAAAGTGAGGTGCTAAGCAAGTCAGTGAGACCCTGTCTCTAAATAAAATACAAAATAGGGCTGGGAATGTGGCTCAGTGGTTGAGTGCTCCTGAGTTCAATCCCCAGTACCCTCTCCCCCAAAAATCACTAAAGTGATTATAAAAATAGGTTACTTACTTGTATACCTACCACATAAAAGTCACAAACCTAATAAGAAGAAAAAATATTAAGCCACTGGGCATGGTGGTACATACCTCTAATCTCAGAGGTTCAGGAGACTGAGACAGGAAAATCCCAAGTTCAAAGCCAGCCTCAAGCAACTTAATGAAGCCCTAAGCAATTCAGCAAGACCCTGTCTCAAAATACAAAATGAAGCGTAGGAGACATGGTTTAGTGGTCAGGTGCTCCTGGGTTAAATCTCTAGT
The DNA here is from genome assembly GCF_045843805.1 of Urocitellus parryii. Taxonomy (NCBI): domain Eukaryota; kingdom Metazoa; phylum Chordata; class Mammalia; order Rodentia; family Sciuridae; genus Urocitellus; species Urocitellus parryii. The sequence continues at coordinate 112,124,079 of NC_135547.1, forward strand.
ACCCAACATAAATAAATAATAACATTAAACCAACTATAATCTCCTCAAGTAGGACAAAGGAAAATAACGATAACAAAAAAATCTTTTCTCTTTCCCTTAATTTCGTTTTCAACTGACTTCATGAAATAGGAGTTGTTCCACATACAGAGCAAGTTAATACTTTTCTAGATCTTGTATTACAGAGATTTGGTATTTTTCTTAATTGGATGTCCCTTTTTTATGATAATGTAGCTACCTTAACAAGTAAAGGATGAAGAATATTTTGAATACAGCTATCTGATCCTCAAGTATCATAATGTTAATTATAGTCATTTAAGAGTAAGAAAGTCCTTCCATTGAATTGATGCTTAGTTTATCAGATAAATAATTTGAAAGCAAACAGATATGGCATTTCTTTCAAGTTTAATAAATATGTAGGTTTCTGCAGAAAGTCAATCCCATCTGAATATGAATGCTTTTCTTAGCTCAGCATCATCATTAAATTCAGAACAAAAGGCCAGGCACAGTGGCACATACCTGTAATCCCAGTGACTCTGGGAGCTGATGACAGAAAACTGAAAGTTCAAGGCCATCCTTGACAATTTAGCAATATACCCTCTTGAAATAAATTAAAAACAGGGCATTATTATATGTTGTTATTGTTTGGAAAAGAGGTGTCCCCCAGAAGCTCACCTGCAAGACAATGCAAGAAGGTTCAAAGAAATGAATGGGTTGTAAGAGTCTTAACCAATCAGTGAATTAACCCCCTGATAGGGATTAACTGAGTTGTAATTGAAGTGGTAGGTCATGGCTGTAATAGGTGGGAATTAGGGTGTGGCTTTGGTGTATATATTTGTATCTTAGAGAGTGGAGCCTCTCTGTTTCCTGATCACCGTGATGTGAGCTACTTCCCTCTGCCACCCTCTCCCACCATGATGTTCAGCCTCATCCAGCCCTGAGGAATAGAAGCAGCCTAAGACCTCTGAAACCAACCCTCAAATAAACTCTTCTTTCTCTATAATTATGCTGGTGGGGTCCTTTAGTCACAGCAGAGAAAAAGCTGACTAAAACAGGAAAAGGTACTAGGGATTAAAATGAAGAAAACTATGTTATATGCATTTATGAATATGTCAAAATGAATCCCACTATTATGTGTAACTATAATACATTGATAAAAATGAAATGATATTAAGATTAATAAATAAAATTTATAAGTCCTGGGAGTATAGCTCAGTAGAAGAGCACCCCTGGGTTAAATGCCTAGTAGTACAAAATAAATGAAAGGAAAGTGTCCATGACACTCACAGTGACCAAGAGATCTTTACTGCCGCAGTGTCTAATCAACCAGAGAAAGAGAGAGAGAGAGAGAGAGGGCCCGGCAGGAGAAGGTTTTTATAGCCCTTTGGTGTGCTGCTTAAGTCTAATAGGGTCTCTGGGTCTGCAAGTTGACTTGATGGTATACAGTGATTGGGTCACATAGTAGTTGCTAAGGTTATCATCTTCTGCCTTCAAGTGGATTAAGATGGGCTAGGCATGGGTTTCAAATCGAAAAACAAGAGGAAGTAAAGGGAAAAGGGGCCAAATATCCATCAGGAGAAAGAAGGGCTACCAAAGGGTGGGGATTGGGTACTCAGTTTTACTCTGCAGCTTACATTTATTCAGCCTGTCCTGTAGCTGACAATAAATATGTACATATGTACATAAATAAATGCAAAAAAGGATGATAAATGGAATTCTTTATCACCACTGTAGTCTGAATTAGAAAGAGCACTAACAAATAAGAGATGGGAATGCATATTACACACTAATAGTAAACAGATGTAATAAGGAAGCTACCTTTGAAATCTTAGCCTCACTTTTATTTCTACCTGGCTGTTGGAGAGACCAGAAAATCAAAGAGAGAGAGACATTGAAAGAGAAAGGGTAAAAACAAAATACTCAAGAATCCTAGAATAATTTATAAGACAATGATTGGAAACATCTAGGAAACTTCTTAAAGTACAGATAAAGAAAGATCATGGATATCTACATTTTTAAGAGAAAAAAATGTAACTTTGATATAAGTAAGAGTTGAGAAACAAATAAAATAAACAAGCTTAAAAGGGAATACTGCAAGGTGTGGTAACATGCCTGTAATCCCAGTAGCTAGGGAGGCTGAGATAGGAGGATCACAAGTTAAAAGTCAGTCTCAGCGACTTAGCAAGGCCCAAAGCAACTCTGTGAGACCCTGTCTGTAAGATAAAATATAAAAAGGGCTGGGATGTTGCTCACTCCTTAAGCATCCCTGGTACAATAAATAAATAAATAAACACTAATGATTCAATTTATAGAAAATGAAGTCTCCCAATCAAAATTAGAACTTTATTTTTTTTTAAGTCCTGAAGATGGATCCCAGGGGTGGTCCACCACTGAGCTACACCTCCAGTAAGAACTCCTTTCAATTTTTTTTTTAAATAGGATCCTTTAAGTATCCCAGGCTGGCCTTGAACTTGCCATCTTCCAAATAGCTGGTAATACTGTCAAGTAGCACCATGCCCTGGTAAGGCTGATTTATATTCAAAAAGGAAAAAGAGCCTAAAAATCCAGGAAGTGCCATAATGATAAAGGAAAGATTTGTCTTTGACTTCTTTCTATAGATACTCAAACTATTTTGTGCCTGTCTTTAATTCAAAAGCCTCCACTCTCCTCTGCTGAGTATTTTCCTTGTGCTTACCATGTTATATGTCCTGAGGTATACCACATGGTCTGAACACCATCTGATCCTCTCATCATCATTAAAATCTGCCTCTAGTCTCTTTCCTAGCCCCCTGTTTATTAATTGGTTCAAAAATTCTAGTTAATTCCTAACTCAAAGAAGAAAGTTGAAATTCTTTTTAGCTATGGGGATGAAAAAATTATAGCATGGTCAATGGGAAAATATATATTGGCTTCAAATGGGATACAAGAATGGATTTTCTCAGCATACACCAAACCCACCTATGAGGAAAGTAGAGTATTTAAGATAAAAGAGTAGCTGTTTGTGAATTCTGTGTATCTCTATATGAGACAAAATAACAGATAAAAAGAGAGTGATTCAATTTCATCAGCAGAAAATATGATTTGATGTGAAAATTCACTTTTCGTAGCAGGTTTATAGATGATCACTCTATAGAAGATAAGGAAACTGAGGTTTAAAGAGGCTAAATTAATGGCCCCAGGACACATAGCTTGTAAATGTTGGATCTAACATTTCCACTATATGATCTGCTATAAAGTTTACAGAATAAGAAACATTTTCCAACAAATAACACACCAATGCTAAAAAATGAGAAGAGGAGAAACACAAAAAGAAATTTAGAAGGAAGGGAAAAGATATAAAGTATCCAACTCAGACCCCAGCCATACTGATAACTGAAGGATCCTTTCATTCTACTATTCAACTAACACTTTATGGAACATAACTATTTACTACATAGTGGAAAATCAGAGAAAAGGGGGGAAAAGATAAGGAAGGAAAAAACCACCATTCCTTCCCCATAATGTCTCATAGTCCAGGGCTATATTTCTTTTACTAAAATGTGTTAATAGACACCAAGCAGTCCTTGAACCCATGGTAATTTTTGGAAAATTTTATAAGGTATGATTTTTTTCTGGGAAGAGAACCTGAGCATTTATCAGACTGACAAAGGTAAGATAATGTAAGATTCAAAATAAATTAAGAACAAATGATTCTAACACATTTGTGTAGTCATAAACAGGTAGTGTCAGTAATCCTAAATATAATTTTCATACAAAAGCTCTTTAAAATATCAAACTTTGAAATTCAATTAAGCAATAATCTGTTGGTTACTATTTGATAGCATAGAAAAACTGTATAAATTCTTGAAAAGACAGAATAAATAATGATCAGTTAAAGAGTAAATTACAACCACATATTTAATAGTACCCATTCAAAATTAAAGTAATTTAAACATAACAGGATTGCACAAAATGACCTTAGATATCATGTAACAAATTAAATATGGGTTGTCTTTGTGAGATAAAGATAAAATAAATGCTATGGTGAACTCAATTTCCTTAAGAAATTGGTGGGGAATCAATTTGTTAACTCAAACATACACTTCACCTATGTTCTTCAGGCATTCATATAGGTTTTCATCTAAACAGAAACAAATTAAATGTTATTATGAATGATTAAAATATACAACATGATGTTATGAGATACATATAGACAGTAAAATAGCTAGCTTGGGCAGGGTGGTGCACACCTGTAATCCCAGCAGCTTGGGAGACTGAAGCAGGTGGGTCACAAGTTCAAAGCCAGCCTCAGCAAAAGTGAGATGCTATAAAACTCAAAGACCCTGTCTCAAAATAAAATATAAAAAGAGGCTTGGGATGTGGCCCAGGGGTTGAGTGTAACTGGGTTCAATCCCTAATATCAAAAAAAAGATAAAAGTAAAATAGTTACTATAGAGACGCATATTTACATATCCATCTTCTCACATAGCTGCCCATTTTTTGTGTGTGTGGCAAAAGGAGCTAAAATTTACCCATTTAGGAAAAATCCCAAATTAAGTACAATTTTATTAACTATAATACTCATATGGTATCCTCTGACATATATCTCCTGTTTCCTCCCCCAACTTCCCTATTCTTGGTAACCACTGCTCCCCCCTCCATACATATTTTAATTTTTTAGATTGATAATAAATGTTGGTATAGAGAAAAGGAATCTTTACATACTATTGGTGAGAATGTAGATTGGTATAGCCATTATGGAAAATAGCACTAAGGTTCTTACAGAAATTTAAAACAGAACTACCATATGATCCAGCAATCACTCTTCTTGTATACCCAAAGGAAACAAAATTACTACCTTGTAGTGTTTATTGAAACACTATTTACAATAGTCAAGAGATGGAAATAACCTAATTGTCTGTCAATAGGTAAACAGATAAATACACACATTCAAAATGGAATGTTATTCAGCCATGATATAGATGAACCTGGAAGACATTATGCAAACAGGAATATTTCTGATGGTAAAAAGGAACATGAGCCAGGATATGTAGTCAACGCAATGTTGATTAATAGATCAAAAATATTAAACTTGACTTTTTGTTATTATTGTTGTTGATTTGATTTTCTTTTTTTAATTTGCTTTTTTGAATTTTTTTTGAAGGTACCAGACCTATAAACCCTATAATCATATATAAACCAACCTTATATCTCAACTGATTTATGCAACTTTGAAAATGTAATTTTCATGAAACTGATTTTCTTCTAAAGCCCTTACCAAACCAATTTTACTTTCTCATCAAGAAAAGAGTTCAACCAGATGGATGTCATGGCCCACATCTGTAATCTCAGCTACTTAGGTGGATGAAGGTGGAAGATTGCAAGTTCAAGACCAGCCTGGGCAATTTGGTGAGACCCTGTCTCAAAATTTAAATAAATAAATAATAAATAAATAAATAAATAGAACTGGGGATATACCTCAGTATTAGAACACTCCTGGATTCAATCCCAATACTCCACCCCAAAATGAGGAAGATTTCAACCTATAAAATCTAGTCACATGCAGGACCAGTATTCATACAGGATTCAAAAAGTGAGGCGTGTTAACCTTTCTCATAAACTTCTGAAACCTCTCAACAGAACAAACCACAGAGAATCCCACTGTGTCTTAACAAACCCCACATCTAAACTAGGAAATATCAAGGTCCTAATATAATGCCTTAACAAAACAAAGAAATCAATTAAAGTAATATTATTGTGTTTCACTATTCTTTATTTTTTTTATTCCTTGTTGCTGATAGTTTCGCCACACCTAGGGACTTATGACTTGATTCCAAGTATACTTCATCTTTTGTCCTTTATTTCTGTTAAGGTGCTAGTTTATATAAAGTCTAAACTACTGACGTAGTTTCTCACTATGAATGAAGTACTCTGAGAAGGATATTCTCACTGACATCTATCAGTCTGTCCCTCAAAAATTCATTCATTTTTTAAAAATTTACAATCAATAATTTTTCAGTGCCAATAAAAGCAAAGATGTACTAGAGATACAATGTTCCAGGTTGACCTATACATTCTAATTAATACTGATCTCTGAACTCTACACATACTTTCAATAGTACTATTGAAAGGGTAAAGTTTCTAAGCTGGAAAGCTTGAATGTAAAAGATTAGGTATTATTAAGTTCCTCTGTTACACCCAGATTCCTGAGATAGTTAAAACAACGCCCTACTGGCCATTTAGCCTAGGGCCCTGTGCAGTTGTCACAGGGCCCGAACCAATCAGTTTGAATGTGTAACCCCCTTAGGAATGACCAATCACCCCCGCCCACCCTGTTCCCGCCAATGAATGTACTAATCCTGTCTCAGAGTTGTTGTTCAATTTTCCCCGTACCTCATGATGATTTGTTCTGATGTATGCAAAGCCCACCGCCCTCTCCAGAAAGTGTACTTAAGCTCCTCTTGACCTCTGCTCTGGGCTCTGGGCTGCTCTCCCTTCTTGAGTGAGCACGGAGCCCCAGCGCGCTGGAATGGATCCCCAATAAATCCCCTTTTGCCAATTGCATGGAGTCAGTCTCTTGGGTGGTCTCTCCCTCCGACTCGGACCCTTACACTATTTTTTTGTTTGCTTTTTTTTTTTTAGAAAATATTCACTTATAAATACCTATCAAGTTTGAGGGGAAAATGTTACCATTTTGGGGTGTGAGGAAAGACAAAGCACAAGAAAAATGTGTCCCAAAATCAAAGGCAGAGGTTAGAAATACATCAGTGAAAACTCAGCCACAAATGTTCTGTATACGCAAAAAAAAAAAAAAAGTTGGCAAAAATAAGTATTAAATATCCTATAATGATTCCTTTGGAGATCAACTGAATGGACACACACACACACACACACATGCACACTCATAGACACACAGAGTCAGCCCTCTGTATCTGTGGGTTCCACATCTGTCAATTAAACCAGTCATAAATATTTGAAAAAAATATTGCATTTATAATGAATTTACACAGACTTTTTTCCCTGTCACTATTCCTTAAACAATATAGTATGATGACTATTTATATAGCATTTACATTGTATTAGATATTATAAGTAATCTAGAGATCACTTAAAATAAATGGTAGAATGTGCATAGGTTCGCTAAGTTGCCGAGGCTGGCTTTGAACTTGTGGTCCTCCTGCCTCAGCCTCTTAAGTCACTGGGATTATAGGTGTTTACCATGGCAGATTATATACAAATACTTCACCATTTTATATAAGGGAAATGAGCATCTGGACATTTTGGTAGCCAAAGAAGTCTTGGGAAAAAATACCTCATTGGTACTAAGAGATGACTGAAAACACACACACACACACACACACACACACACACACACAATAAATCCATGTGTAAATCAATACTCCATACCAACCTTAAGACCTTATGCTTCATTTTAGATCCAACATGAAGTTTTTCTCATAGTATTTTTCTAAGCTGACTCAGGAAGGACCTACCTGAAATTATGTTAAAATGGGAATTCTAAGAAAAATATACTATTTATTGAGTCTATGACATAGTTAATGATAAATTTCCAAATAAGTTTAAAGTAATAAAAAGTGAATGGGATTGGTACCATAAAACCTGTCACATAAATGCAAAAAGGACATAACCTTCCCCCCAATAGTTTTCACATAAAATCTTGCCACCCGATAAAATATAGCTTTGGGGTTAAAAAAGAGAAAGCAAGTGAGTCCTATCTCCGGTAATATCCATAAATAATTTACTGCTAGCTTGTAAACAATAGAGAAGCACAGTATGAATGCCAAAGAGGGTCTTTATATGTCATAAAGCCACTCAAAAGTGCACTTGCTGCAGCAAGTCTGACTGTGAGCTTTGATGTGCTAGAAAAGAAACTGCTAAGCTGAGGTCATCAGTTAGTAGAAAACAATTTCCCTCATACAGAGAAGCAGACTTACTGCTGTGCATCTGACACAGATAGATTGGAATTTAAAAACAGGGTTGCATAATATGAGTTAGTTGAGAAAATGAATGTTGGATTCCCCTTCTGAATGACTAGAGCAAAATGTGTGGTACCTCCTTGAAAGCAGGGTTTCTCAATTGGGCATTATTGATATTTTGAGCCCAGATAACTATTTGTGGTAGTGGACTGTTCTGTGCACTGTAGAATTTAGTGACCTCTACTCACCAGATGCCAGCAGGACCCCTCCCCAACACCAGTTGTCAACCAAAAATGTCTCCAGACATTGTCAAATGTCCCTTAAGGAAGTAAAATCATCCCTGATTTAGAACTACTGGTCTAAGGGAAGGCAGAACTTTATGGAAACATTTCAAATTCACATGGTGGCTTTATTTACATTTCTAATTTGAGTCTGGTATGATTTGCTTTCTTTCATAAATCTAAAAATGCATCCAAAGAAATGCCATTTGTTAACTGTCATATCCTTCTCCTGTCAAATCTCTACCCCCCAATCAGAGCTAGTGAAATAAGCCTGTATTCTATTTCAGATCATATAAAGAATCAAAAATAAGGCATAAATGTAACATGATAAAAAAGAATTACAGAGAAGTATCTAAACTCTTGAGATTTTTTTTCTTTTAGTATCTGACAAATACTTGTATGCAAAGTAGTGTTCTGGGATGCAAAGGTAGAGAAACCTAATAAAGCCCAGCTCTTTATTAATATTAAATGCATGAAACTATTCAAATCACAAAGCCCTGCTGAGAAGAATGTACATTCACAATCATAAACAATGCATAAAGGAGATAGATTCAGGAGAAACAAAATCTAAAATTCTGATTAAAAAGTATTAGGAGCAAGCAAAAGGCACAAAAAATATAATCACACACAAATGCCTTTGCTCTGTCAGGCCTTCTAAAATGTGTGTGCATGTTGAAAATCCTGCTATTTTCAAATGTTGAACTGTGGGATCCTTATTCATTCTGTGGCTTTAAATGATTTATGTCAAAAACTCTGTCAAAATGTATGTGAATTCAATTTGATTTCTAAAACTTTGCTTAAAGTCTCTTACAACCTTCTACTCACCCAAGGCCAGAACCTCCAAGTCAAATGAATGACAGAACTAATGTAGCTAACAAGATATTGCCTTGTATTGCTTCATAAAGCTTTCAACCTAATAAGTCATTAATGTCTGGATATAAATTTATTGACTTCTATTGAGATTAACAGCAGGTTGATCATATTGACTGAATCCAAATGAGACAACTGGATAATGTTAGTCAATAAATGTTGATCCAAATTACAAAGAGCAGACTCGGCAATAAAGGTGCCCACGTGGCGGGTGCAGAAGTTAAATCCTGCAGACGCCAGCCGCCTTTGCAACCCGCGGGAACCCTGAGCGGCTTGGCCCGCCCTGCCCAAGCGGCGGCGGGTGCAGAAGTTAAGTCCTGCAGACGCCAACCGCCTTTGCAACCCGCGGGATCCCTGAGCGGCTTGGCCAGCCCCGCCCGAACCGGCAGTCCTCCACCATACGGGCTCCCCCGGGAGGCCTAGCTGTCGCCCAGGGAAAAGCGGCCCCACCCGCCCGGTTCCTAACCAGGCAGCCACAGCTACTTGGAGATAAAGGTGCCCTCGTGGTGGGTGCAGAAGTTAAGTCCTGCAGACGCCAGCCACCTTTGCAACCCGCGGGATCCCGGAGCGGCTTGGCCCGCCCCGCCTGAACCGGCAGTCCTCCGCCATACGGGCTCCCCCGGGAGGCCCAGCTCTCGCCCTGGGAGAAGCGGCCCCACCCGCCCGGGTCCCAACCACGCGACCGCAGCTACTCGGCGATAAAGGTACCCCCGCAGCGGGTGCAGGAGTTAAGTCCTGCTGATACCAGCCGCGTTTGCAAGCCGCCGGCACCCAGTGCGGCTTGGCCCACCCCGCCTGAACCGGCAGTCGGCCTCCACCATCCGGGCTCCCCCGGGAGGCCTAGCTCTCGCTCCGGGAGCAGCCCCCTGCAAGCTAGGGGAACCTTTGACCCATCGGGAGGTTAGGCCCAGCAACCTGCGGAGTGATAGAGGTGCCCCTCGTACCTGCTGGGTAGGCGGACCTTTGACCGACCAGCAGAGCAGACCTAGGGCCTCCCAGCGTGGTAGACGGATCACACCAATTGGAGGAGGATCACAGCCACTACATGCCCTGCAAGGGTGATTATTCAACTATACAAGAGCAATATAAATAAATAGAGGGAAAATTTCAAAACACAACAGTTTCACCAAGCAGAAAGAAACGCCAGCAGTATGAAAAGACAAGGAAAGAAAGGACCACAGGCAATGCAGGTCAACTCAACTTTAGAAGAGGTAATAGGTGCAACAGATGGAATGTCAGATAGAGAGATCAGGATATACATGCTTCAGATGATCTGGAGTCTCAAGGAAGACATGAGACAGCAAAATCAGATAATGAAAGATCACATTGACAAACAAATCCAGGAAGTAAAAGATCAATTTCACAGGGAGATAGAGGAAATAAAAAACAAACAAATAGAAATACTAGAATTGCAGGAAAAAATAAACCAACTTAAAAACTCAATTGAGAATACTACCAGCAGAGTAGATCACTTAGAAGAGAGAACATCAGACAATGAAGACAAAGTATTTCAACTGGAAAAGAACATAGACAGCTCAGCAAGTCTGCTAAGAAACCATGAACAGAACATCCAAGAAATATGGGACAATATCAAAAGACCAAATTTAAGAGTCATTGGGATACAGGAAGGCACAGAGCTCCAAACCAGAGGAATACACAGCCTATTCAATGAAATAATACGAGAAAACTTCCCAGACTTGAAGAATGAGACAGAATCCCAAATCCTAGAAGCCTACAGGACGCCGAATGTACAAAACCATAAGAGATCCACACCTAGACACATTATAGTGAAGATGTCCAACATACAGAATAAGGAAAGAATTTTAAAAGCTACAAGGGAAAGGAAGCAGATTACATTTAGGGGTAAACCAATCAGGATAACAGCTGATCTCTCAACACAGACTCTGAAAGCTAGAAGATCCTGGAATAACATATTTCAAACACTGAAAGAAAATGGGTTCCAACCAAGAATCGTGTATCCGGCAAAATTAAGCTTCAGGTTAGAAGATGAAATTAAAACCTTCCATGATAAACAAAAGTTAAAAGAATTCGCAGCTAGAAAACCATCTCTTCAAAAAATCCTTGGCAAAACATTGCAGGAAGAGGAAATGGAAAATAACATTGAAAACCAACAATGGGAGGTAGGACAGTAAAGGGGGGAAAGTAGTCAAAGAGGATAACAAATCAGGTTTAGTAACATTAACAAACAAATATGGATAGAAGTACAAACCATATCTCAATAATAACCCTAAATGTCAATGGCTTAAACTCACCAATTAAGAGACACAGGCTAGTAGAATGGATCACAAAACAAGACCCAACAATATGCTGTCTACAGGAGACGCATCTGATAGAAAAAGATATCCATAGACTGAAGGTGAAAGGTTGGGAAAAATCATACCACTCATATGGACAGCGGAAACAAGCAGGCGTGTCCATACTCATATCTAATAAAATAGATTTCAAGCCAAAGCTAATCAAAAGGGATAAAGAAGGACACTTCATACTGCTCAAGGGAACCATAAACCAACAAGACATAACAATCATAAATATATATGCCCCAAATAATGGTGCAGCAGTGTTCATCCAGCAAACTCTTCTCAAGTTCAAGAGTCTGATAGACCACCATACAATCATCATGGGAGACTTCAACACACCTCTCTCACCACTGGACAGATCTTCCAAACAAAAGTTAAACAAGGAAACTATAGAACTCAACAACACAATTAATAACCTAGACTTAATTGACATATATAGACTTTACCACCCAACATCAAGTAGTTACACTTTTTTTTCAGCAGCACATGGAACCTTCTCAAAAATAGACCATATATTATGTCACAGGGCAACTCTTAGACAATATAAAGGGGTAGAGATAATACCATGCATCTTATCTGATCATAATGGAATGAAACTGAAAATCAATGATAAAAGAAGAAAGGAAAAATCAAGCATCACTTGGAGAATGAACAACAGGTTGCTGAGTGACATATGGGTTATTGAAGACATCAAGGAGGAAATTAAAAAATTCCTAGAGTTAAATGAAAACACGGACACAACATATCGGAATCTATGGGACACATTGAAAGCAGTCCTAAGAGGAAAATTCATTGCTTGGAGTTCATTCCTCAAAAAAAGAAAAAACCAACAAATAAATGATCTCATACTTCATCTCAAAATCCTAGAAAAAGAGGAGCAAAACAACAGCAAAAGAAGTAGAAGGCAAGAAATAATCAAAATCAGAGCTGAAATTAATGAAATTGAAACAAAAGAAACAATTGAAAAAATTGACAAAACTAAAAGCTGGTTCTTTGAAAAAATAAATAAAATTGACAGACCCTTAGCCATGCTAACGAAGAGAAGAAGAGAGAGAACCCAGATTACTAGCATACGGGATGAAAAAGGCAATATCACAACAGACACTTCAGAAATACAGAAGATAATCAGAGACTATTTTGAAGCCTTATACTCCAATAAAATAGAAGATAGTGAAGGCATAGATAAATTCCTTAAGTCTTACGATCTGCCCAGATTGAACCAGGAGGATATAGACAACCTAAACAGACCAATAACAATAGAAGAAATAGAAGAAACCATCAAAAGACTACCAACTAAGAAAAGCCCAGGACCGGATGGGTATACAGCAGAGTTTTACAAAACCTTTAAAGAGGAACTAACACCAATACTTTTCAAGCTATTTCAGGAAATAGAAAAAGAGGGAGAACTTCCAAATTCATTCTACGAGGCCAACATCACCCTGATTCCGAAACCAGACAAAGACACTTCAAAGAAAGAAAACTACAGACCAATATCTCTAATGAACCTTGACGCAAAAATTCTCAATAAAATTCTGGCGAACCGGATTCAAATACATATCAAAAAAATTATACACCATGATCAAGTAGGATTCATCCATGGGATGCAAGGCTGGTTCAATATACGGAAATCAATAAATGTTATCCACCACATCAATAGACTAAAAAATAAGAACCATATGATAGTCTCGATAGACGCAGAAAAAGCATTTGACAAAGTACAGCATCCCTTTATGTTCAAAACTCTAGAAAAATTAGGGATAACAGGATCATACCTCAACTTTGTAAAAGCAATATATGATAAGCCACAGGCCAGCATCATTCTGAATGGAGAAAAATTGAAGGCATTCCCTCTAAGATCTGGTACAAGACAGGGATGCCCTCTCTCACCACTTCTGTTCAACATAGTCCTCGAAACACTGGCAAGAGCAATTAGACAGACGAAAGAAATTAAAGGGATAAAAATTGGAAAAGAAGAACTTAAATTATCACTATTTGCAGATGATATGATTCTATACCTAGCAGACCCAAAAGGGTCTACAGAGAAGCTATTAGAGCTAATAAATGAATTCAGCAAAGTGGCAGGATATAAAATCAACACGCATAAATCAAAGGCATTCCTGTATATCAGCGACAAATCCTCTGAAACGGAAATGAGGACAACTACTCCATTCACAATATCCCCCCAAAAAATAAAATACTTGGGAATCAACCTAACAAAAGAGGTGAAAGATTTATACAATGAAAATTACAAAACCCTAAAGAAAGACATAGAAGAAGACCTTAGAAGATGGAAAAATATACCCTGCTCATGGATAGGCAGATCCAACATCATCAAAATGGCGATATTACCAAAAGTCCTCTATAAGTTCAATGCAATGCCAATCAAAATCCCAGCTGCATTTCTTGTAGAAATAGATAAAAGAATCATGAAATTCATATGGAATAATAAAAGACCCAGAATAGCAAAAACAATACTAAGCAGGAAGTGTGAATCAGGCGGTATAGCGATACCAGACTTCAAACTATACTACAGAGCAATAGTAACGAAAACAGCATGGTACTGGTACCAAAACAGGCGGGTGGACCAATGGTATAGAATAGAGGACACAGTAACCAATCCACAAAACTACAACTATCTTATATTTGATAAAGGGGCTAAAAGCATGCAATGGAGGAAGGATAGCATCTTCAACAAATGGTGCTGGGAAAACTGGAAATCCATTTGCATCAAAATGAATCTGAATCCCTATCTCTCGCCTTGCACAAAAGTTAACTCAAAATGGATCAAGGAGCTTGATATTAAATCAGAGACACGGCATCTGATAGAAGAAAAAGTTGGTTATGATCTACATACTGTGGGAGCAGGCTCCAAATTCCTCAATAGGACACCCATAGCGCAAGAGTTAACAACTAGAATCAACAAATGGGACTTACTCAAACTAAAAAGTTTTTTCTCAGCAAAAGAAACAATAAGAGAGATAAACAGGGAGCCTACATCCTGGGAACAAATCTTTACTCCACACACTTCAGATAGAGCCCTAATAACCAGAATATACAAAGAACTCAAAAAATTAGACAATAAGACAACAAGTAACCCAATCAATAAATGGGCAAAGGACCTGAACAGACACTTCTCAGAAGAGGACATACAATCAATCAATAAGTACATGAAAAAATGCTCACCATCGCTAGCAGTCAGAGAAATGCAAATCAAAACTACCCTAAGATACCATCTCACTCCAGTAAGATTGGCAGCCATTAGGAAGTCAAACAACAATAAGTGCTGGAGAGGATGTGGGGAAAAGGGCACTCTTGTTCATTGCTGGTGGGACTGCAAATTGGTGCAGCCAATTTGGAAAGCAGTATGGAGATTTCTTGGAAAGCTGGGAATGGAACCACCATTTGATCCAGCTATTCCCCTTCTCGGTCTATTCCCTAAAGACCTAATAAGAGCATGCTACAGGGACACTGCTACATCGATGTTCATAGCAGCACAATTCACGATAGCAAGATTGTGGAATCAGCCTAGATGCCCTTCAATAGATGAATGGATTAAAAAAATGTGGCATTTATACACAATGGAGTATTACTCTGCATTTAAAAATGATAAAATCATAGAATTTGGAGGGAAATGGATGGCATTAGAGCAGATTATGCTAAGTGAAGCTAGTCAATCTTTAAAAAACAAATACCAAATGACTCCTCTGATATAAGGGGAGGAAACAAGGACAGGGTAGGGACGAAGAGCTTGAGACGAAGATTTTCATTAACAGGGTTGAGAGGTGGGAGGGAAAGGAAACGAGAAGGGGAATCGCATGGAAATGGAAGGCGATCCTCAGGGTTATACAAAATGACATATAAGAGGAAAGGAGGGGTAAGACAAGATAATTCAAATGGAAGAAGTGATTTACAGTAGAAGGGGTAGAGAGAGAAAAGGGGAGGGGAGGGGAGGGGAGGGGGGATAGTAGAGAATAATACAGACAGCAGAATACATCAGACACTAGAAAGGCAATATGTCAATCAATGGAAGGGTAACTGATGTGATACAGCAATCTGTATACGGGATAAAATTGGGAGTTCATAACTCATTTGAATCAAACTGTGAAATATGATGTATGAGGAACTATGTAATGTTTTGAATGACCAACAATAAAAAAAAAAGAGGTAAAAAAAAAAAAAAAAAAAAAAAAAAAAAACAAATTACAAAGAGCAGCCAGGGTTGAGTGTAATGAAGCTTACAATAACCTATACAATATGTCTTTTGTTAAGGAACATTGCCACCAAGAATAAAAATAAAACGGAAGGTAACAGCATATTAATGTTAACATCCAAACACAAGGAAAACAGTTGAGTGAATATTTTAAATGCAATCAAGGATATGCTGATGCAGTATTTAGTGATAATATGATTAATTTGTTTTAGAATATTTTTCATTCTCAAAAAAATGAAATTGTGTAGGTACTATGGATACTAACACCTCATCAATTTGGTGGGAACTGCCAATAGTGAGGTTGGTTAACTTCCAAATTGGAAAAAAATAATTGTTCATAGAATGTAATATTTTAAATATTTAAACTACATACTGCATGGGACAGATAATGAGCAAATAACTAAGATAAGAATGACAATAATGATGAATTATTATTATGTGTCACATATTATGGGTTGACTCATTCTCATAATTCTAGGAGGTAGGATTATTATCCCCATTTTACTGATGGCAAAACTGAGGAATAGAAAGGCTAACTCATCCTTCTAGATAATGATAGAGGTGAGCTTTGAACCCATAGTCTGGCTTCAGAGTTTACATTCTCAATCACTAAACTATATTGTAATTTCCAAGAAAGAATTATTCGTCTGAAGGTTTGGGAGAATGTTTCAGGTAGAGAGATTGGGCAGTCTAAAGGTAATGCAGAAAACAAACCTGGAAATTTTGCACAATGAAAATTAGGCATGGTAGCAAGAGAGAAGAAAGTAAGAGAAAAATGAGAATAGAAGTAACAGTTTAACTTTCTTTCTATCATTGTTGATAATGAATTAGTATTTTTAGTTTTTATTCCTCCTTTATGCCTTTCATTCTCTTTATTCTTTCTTTCAATTTGTTTCAAAAGCACCTAGAATTTTATTTCCAGATTTTCAACATTTTCCCTTTATTTATTTGGAATTGTTTCATAATAATTAGGAGGAAAAATATTATAGCTTGTCTTTCTCCCTTTCCTGGGAAGAAAACTAAAGAATTTGGCCAAATCACTTTGAACTTTGGTGGTATTTGCTAAGAGAATTTGGAATGCTTTTCATAGGACACACCTAATTTGTTTTGGTTGCTTATGATAAACAAATCTGGAATTCCTGAATTCATCAGATATGGCCTCTGGGAAAATCTCACAGGCAAGGTGAACTATTATTAGTAAAATGGAGATTCTTTGTGATTCTTTGCATAAGTGAAGAACACTACTTACTATTTTTGAATAGGTGAATGCTTTAATAGATATGTAAAATGTTGAATCTTTAAAACAGAAGCTCAAGCTATGAAATTAACATGGAATATTTACAAAATTTTACTGTATCTCAAAAAACTCATCAAAGTCTTACAAAAGTAGAAACTACATGCAGGCTCCGCTCTCTTACAGTAAGCAGTAAAACAAGAAATTTACAAAATAGATGATGAAGACATGTATCCACTTGGAAATTTAAAATACTCTTTTATATATCTTTTGGGTTAAAATACCAAAACAACTGAGCACAATAGCTCATGCCTATAATCCCAGCAACTTGGGAGGCTGAGATAGGCGAATTACAAATTCAAGGCCAGACTCAGCAAAAAGGGCTGGGGATGGGAGATGTAGCATAGTGATAAGGTGCACCTGGGTTCAATCTCCAGCACTAAAAATAAATAAATATAATATTTATATATATATATATATAAATATATATATATATATATATATATATATATATATAATTATTTATGTGCACTAAATTATGTTTCTGTTAGTGAGGAAGGCTAATGAGAGTAGAGCAAATATAACACAGAGCAACCAGAGTCAAATTCAAGTGGTACTACATACATACATACACACATGTACACATGCACACACAATTAAACAAAGGAATATGAAAACCATTCAAGAAAAAAGAACTAGAACAATAAAATACCCAATGAAAGAAGAAAGAGCTTAATAATGGTAACCAAGAAAATAGAATATCAGTAACAAAAAGCTTGTTCTTTACAAAGAGCAATAGTTGAAGAATGTAATCTCTGGTGTATTAAAACATTAACCCTTTGAAAAAATAAAAGTAAAAGAGCAATAAAGAAGATACGTCATATGAACCAAAAATTAAATCAATTGAAATATTAAAGAATTACTTTAAAAAATGGCCCAGTATCAGATGATTTTACAGTTATGTACATACAAAAATATAAGGGACAGATAATTCCTATATTTTATCAACTATGTCCAGTCAGAGAAAAGTAGGCAAAATTTTCAATTCATCTTGTGAATTTGACACAGTTCTGATTTCAAAATTTTGCAAAAGTAGTATATGGGCACACATACAAATATTCCCTGACAAATGAATAAAAATTTCCACAAGTAATTAGCAAATAAAATCTAAAATATACCCTTATTTTAATCAGACATTTCATGAGGAAGATCCTCTAAAACATTTTTTCTTCTAGGAATTCTTTTTTAATATTATTTTTTAGTTTTAGATGGACATAATATCTTTATTTTATTTTTATGTGGTGCTGAGGATTGAACCCAGTGCCTCATGCATGCCAGGCAAGCATGCTACCATTTGAAACCACATCCCCAGCCCCTTTTTTAAAAAAATATTTTTTAATTGTTGATAGATCTTTATTTATTCATTTATATGTGGTGCTGAGAATCGAACCTAGTGCCTCACACATACCAGGCAATGGCACTACCACTGAGCCCCAGCCCCAGCCCCACTAGGAATTCTTTTAATGTAAAGAATTTCTTCCACAAGAAACTACCCATATATCCACATAAATATCAAATCAATACTATGTATAAACACTTACTTTTGATAAAATAAAACCAAAATAATTTTAGGTAAGCCAGGAAATGAAGAAAGGAAAGTTTTAATTATCTACAGAATTGCCTGCCCCAAAAAACTACTAAAAACAAAAAGTGATGAGTAAGTAATTGTTATTTTTCTATATATATATAAAAATTAGTAGTTTCCCTGATGATCAGCAGTACCTAGCTATATAACAAAATGAGCAAATATTTCATATACAACAGCAATGTTTGTATACATACATAAATGTACATAGATAACGTGTGTGTGTGTGTGTGTGTGAGAGAGAGATAGAGAGAGAGAGAGAGAGAGAGAGAGAGAGAGAGAGAGAGAGAGAGACCTAAAAGTAATACAAATCCTCCATCTCGATTTGGAGTCTTCTTTATCTGTTTTTCATCCCTTGGG
Source organism: Urocitellus parryii (assembly GCF_045843805.1). NCBI lineage: Eukaryota > Metazoa > Chordata > Mammalia > Rodentia > Sciuridae > Urocitellus > Urocitellus parryii. Next base: position 112,142,910 of record NC_135547.1, read on the forward strand.
CAAAGTGTTCAATCCCTCCTGGCTGCCCAGAAATACTTGACCCTTCCCTTCAACCCTATCAAAAGAACCAAGGCAAAACCTACCTCCATTTGGTATCTCCTGTATCTTCACAATTATTTCCTTTTTACTTACTTTTATTTCTGGTAACAGAATCCTTCCCCTCAGTAGCTAAGACTTTCTCAAGGTGGAGGACTCAAGTTCACTTAGGAAACCTCCTATGTAGGAAGAACATTTTAAGTACTGATATGCTCAGGAACTTCTCCATACTCACGAACCCATGTCATCCTGATGTAAGCCTGAAAGATATGAGGCTTTCATTATTCTGCAAGAATTATTGTCATGATAAAACCTGATCCTGAGAGGTGTGAAGAGAATAATAAAACCCAGAGACAGCCTGGAGCCGAGGCACACGCCTGTAATCCCAGCAGATCAGGAGGCTGAGGCAGGAGGATCGTGAGTTCAAAACCAGCCTCAACAACAATGAGGCACTAAGCAACTCAGTGAGATCCTGTCTCTAAATAAAATACAAAATAGGGCTGGGGATGCGGCTCAGTGGTTGAGTGCCCCTGACTTCAATCCCCAGTACTCCCCCCCAAAAAAATCCAATACACAAAAGCCCAGAGACAAAGTTTGGAAAGCTGAGAAGGGAGCTCCCAGAGCTCTCTTAGCCATTACTGCATATAGTGCAATAGGCCAGAATCAGCCTTACAGCTGCTCTCTCTCACTATTGCACATTTGGGGAAAAGCCAAATATCTTCCCATGTGGCACTAAAGAGTCACATTGACAGTGGGAACACAAACACCTTGCTTAATGCCAATGAGGACAGACAGCACAGTCCACCTCAGTAGGTACCAGCATAGGTACCATGACCATTGCTGAGGCCTGAGCCCACTTTCCCACTCTCTGCTTCTGCCAAGTCACCTTCAGTCACCATGCATAGCCATAATGCAATATACACCCATGACCTTAGTTGCTATCTTGAGAAGAAAGAAGGGAGTATTCTTTTAAAAAAATATTTGTTTTTTAGTTATATGTAGATGCAATATCTTTATTTTATTTTTATATGGTTCTGAGGATTAAACTCAGTGCCTCACACATGATAGGTGAGTACTCTACCTCTGAGCCACAACCCCAGCCCATGGGAATACTCTTAATTAAACCTTAAATATATGTTTTTACAGAACTCACTATATTTAAATTTTCTGCCACTAGAAAGATTGAGGGCTTAAAAGAGAAATAAGGTTAACTATAGAAAAACAGTCACAATTTTGTACACACAAAAACAGCACTTCAAACTATATCTGCTGCATCATAAAATACAAAGATAAAACTCAATCAATGCAGAGAACAACAATGTGATAGTTCAAAGTTTCCTCAAAGGAGTGTATTTTGGCCCAGCTTTACAAAAATTCACAGACATTTCTCCCACAAGGAACAGCAGGAGACAGCATTTTATTGTCTATCTTTTAGGACTGAGGGAAAGGGTGGGAGGGAGTGATCACCTTTGTGATCTACCATTGTGTGCTGTATGGCTGAATGCAATTCTGAACCATGACATTTCCAATTTGCTGATCCCAGGTTACTTACACTTATAGCTGAAGAAGATGTGAGAAGTTAGCAATAGCATTATCAAATCAATAGCCAGAAAAAAAAAGCAAGAAATAACAGGAAAATATGTATGATGACAATCGGGACATTCTGTTTTAGGTGATGTCAAATCTCTGAGAGATGATGAGACAGTTCTAAAATTTTCCATCCAGTCTGCTTAATCGTCTTCAATTTCTGTTTGAATATTAAACCCCTATTACATTATATAAAACCCTGGTTTCTTTGAAACCAGTTATTAATCTGGGCACTCAATCACATAGTCCTTCAAATTATTTCTTACATCAAATAGGTTCTCAGTAGACTTCTAGTATCTTTCTTTCCAAAAATCCTCAAATATATTTATTGTAGCTTTTTTCTCTTCAGAATAAGTACATTTAACTGGAGATCCAACACTAACACTTTAACAACTGAATAAGAAAATGTCCACTTCACCTGTACATGGAGTTCTGAGGGGAGGCTAGTGTAAACAATTAAATTATGTTAAATGTAAGTAGCAATGTTGGCCAATGTTCTACTTCTGTGGGTTATGCCTACAGAAGGCAGGTGGTTTATTACAACTTGGAGAGGATTCCTGGAAAGCTAACAATTTCTCTGGGAATTTTAACTCAGAGATAAAAATTTTGGACAATTTTTTCCTATTTATTCAACACACACTGCCAGGTAAATTGGAAGCTTCACAGTAGCTGAAAGCAGGAAGTCAAACAGCTGTTAGACTTGCTTCATTCTCTGAACTGGTTCGTTTCCAGTTGAACTTGTTAGGGTCCCAAAAGAACCAGGCTTTTTCAACCAGTCCCAAACCTGATGGATCCAAACTAATGCCTGAAATGCCTACATTCCTGTAGCCATCCCCAAAGAATAAACATGATTAAAAGTTTCCAGCAAAATACAAAACCACTCCTCAACAGAGCCATGATGATGCCAAAAGACTCAGTAATTAACATTGATCAACCAGGAGTCCTAAGATGACTTATCAGGCCCACCTATTATAGGCAGAACTACAGGTATGCATCAGTCTCCCTTCTTAGGAGAGTACTCTGGCATTGGGAAGTATTCCAGTGCCAAACGTGGCAGAAATATGACACTAATATGTAAGGGAAGGCTCAACTCTAATAAAATCACAGGCTATTTTTACAGAAAAATATTGGGTAAATAACAACTCAGCATACACAGTAACAACAAAAGCCAGCCTTTCACTCCTTACATTTTTGTATCAATTAACAAGGTCAAACAATCCTGGCTCTTTTGAATAGTGTGCATATAAACTCAATTCCCTATGGGGCTACATCTTGCAAGTTTCACATTTAAAACAAAGCATAACCCACACAACACCTAAAAAAGAATTTTCCTCTCTTTACTGGTCTAACTTTTGCAAATACATAATGCTCCTCAAAGAGAAATCTCTGATACCCATAATAATTGATGAGTCCACAATAAAAATTATAGCTTCTTCTAATTTGTTACTGAGTTTTATGCATATGACAGAGTATTTTCTTGGAATACTTAAGTCCAGAGCTATGTACACTTGCCAACACATAAGCCACAATATAAAATATTTGATAATAGGAAAATACAATGTATGGCTCTACAGAAATGAAAACTTTTTAAAAAATGGACATATCATAATATCATAAAACTGCAAATTTAGAAAGAGGCTTATGAGTTTTCAATAGTCATCCCTAAGAATTTATACAAATACCTTGTCTGTCTGATTCTAACTAGTTGTTTTAAGAATCTATACTCCAATTCAGTTTCTACTTTACTTATACAAAATATTTTATAATGTTTCATTGGTATCACCTTGAACTTGTAATAGATCCTTTGAAATATGTTTAAGCATAATGAGACATTTATGATTATTCTGGGCTCAGTGATAGCATAAATAACATGTAAAAGCTATAGTATAAAAAAATGACTCATGAGGAAGGATGGGCAAGGACCTACACTGCTACAACCAAGGCAAATGTATAATCAGAGGCAAGGTGCAGCTAGAAGTTGAACTCAACTTCCTTCCTGGTGGTTTCTACCCAACCTGCAACTATCCCACCTGACCCACACTTGACATATCACCTTAAGGCATTCTGTCTTGCCATACACAGATTTGATGTTCTCAAGTGTGATTCTTTCTTCTGCTTTTATGCTTGTGTTGCTAGTCTATAATAGTGTCCACTCACACATTATCTCAGTTGCTTACTTCTGATTGGCCAGTCACTTCTCCAGATGCCTTTTAACTGCCATAATAAGAGGAGTATAACATCTGAAAAAATACCTAAGCTTCAGCTGATTTTTCAAACACAAAAATTTTATTAGTTTCCCAGAGCTACCATAGTAAAGTACCACAAATAGAATGGTTTAAACAAAATGATTTGATAGTTTCACTGTTCTGAAGGCTAGAAGTCTGAGATCAAGGTATCAGCAGGGCTGTGTTCTCTCTTTAGGTTCTAGGGAAGTGTTTTTGTCAGATTTTTTACTGCTGTGACCAAAAGACCTGTCAAGAACAATCAGAGGAGGAAAAGTTGATTTGGAGACTCATGGTTTCAGAGGTCTTAGTCCACAGAAGGTTGGCTCCATTATTCTGGGCTCCAGGTGTGGCAAGAATATATGGCAGAAATGTGTGACAGAGGAAAGCAGCTGGAATAAAGCACTAGGAAGCAGAGAGAGATTCCACTCTCAGGAGACTGTACCCCAAAAGCATGGCCTCAATGACTTCAGTAACAATGTCTACAGTCACCACCCAGTTAAACCCTATGGGATTAACTCACTGATTGGGTTAAGGTTTTCATAACCCAATAATTTCACCTCTAAACTTTCTTGCATTGTCTCACACATGGGATTTTGGAGCAACATCTAATGTCTAAACCATAACAGAAAGGACCTTTTCCTGACCTGTCTTCTAGATCCTAGTATTTCCATGGCTGTTGACAGCATCACCACAATCTTCACCTGCTGCTCATCCTGTGTGCACATCTATCTCTAAGTTCAAATTTCCCCTTTTAATAAGGACACAATCATATTGGATTAGGACCCACCCTAATGACTTCATCTTAACTTGATCATCTGCAAAGATCTTATGTCCAAGTTCTAATCACTGGGGATTATGATTTTAATGTTCTTTTATCAGGGTGCAATTCAACACATAGAGCAAAAATTTTTTGTTTGATTGTTTCACAGTACTCGGCATGGACCCCAGGACACTCAACTACTGGGCTACATCCGCATTCTTAGTTGCCAAGGCTAGCCTCCAATATGTGATCCTTCCAAGTAGCTGGGATTACAGGAATGTGCCACCAGACCCAGCTATACATTTTCCATCCATGTACATAATCTTCTTTCTCTGCTCTTCCCATTCTTTATTGCTTAATAATAATTGTTAAGAGTAATCGCTGGGGATAAGTTCAATTTTTTTTTTTGAAAAATGAAGTTATTAGTGGGACTACTGAAAAAAATAAGGTCTATAGATTAGTTATTAGCATTTTAGTAATATTAACCTTCTGGTTTTGATAACAACTATGATGATAATGTATAGGCATTATGGAAAACTGGTTAAGGGCAAATGATAACTCTCTACTATATTTGCCACTTTGTATAAGTCAAAAAGTATTTCAAGCTGGGCACAGTGGTACACACCTATAATCCCAGCAACTGGCAAGACTGAAGTAGAAGGACAGAAAGTTCAAGACCAGTCTCAGGAATTTAATGAAGACCCTTTCTCAAAAAAAATAGAAAGATCTTGAGATGTAGCTCAATGATAAATACCTAGTACCATAGAAACTATATCAAAAAAAATTAAAGAAAAAAATATATGAATCCAAATTCATTTGAATTTGAGAGTTTTTCAAGATGATCTGCCCAATGATTTTGAGAAATAAGCTAATTTAGATGTCTATTTTAGTAGATCATAATCCATTTTACTCAGTATATTCCTTTGTGAGGGTAGATGAATAGACAGAAAAAGCTTTCTTAGAAAAAAGTACCCATGTTGCAATTTGCCCACTGAAAATATTGTATTAAATGCCAACTATTTGGGAATCAATTTAGAGAGAAATAATTAATGAACTTCAAGCTCCAGGTATATATTGAAATTGACATGTATCAGTTGGGCATAACAGCATATGCCTATAATCCCAGTAGTTTGGGAGAATGAGCAAGGAGGATTGCAAATTCTAAGCCAATCTCAGCAACTTAGTGAGGCACTGTCTCAAAACAAAGATTAAAAAGAAGGGATAGACCCCATGCCTTGTCCACACAGCTGATCACTGACAGTCCAGGTCCCTTATTTTTAACCATAGTTTCAATGAGTACCAGAAGGACAGCTCTCTCTTAGGGGAATAAAAACTGAGCTTTGCTTCTTGATATTTTTAACCTATGATTCATTCATAAAATCATAAATCCTTGAGTAGAGAAACCAAAAGAAAATGATCATGGCTGCCTGATTTCAGATGTAACTACACTAGAGTCTGGAAACATCTTCTGTTGGAATTTGAGTACCTATGATCTAAAATTTCCTGGAAGCAGATGACATCTGAAATATGTGTTGCCCAACTAAACCAGCTGGCTCTTAGCTCCTGATTTATTGTACATGTGTATTTTAAAGTGTTCCTTCCCCTCCCAAGCCTTTCCCTTCTTGAACACTGCAGGAAAAGACCAATGAGGAATTTAGACTTCTGAGTCCCAAGGAAATTAACAGCTTCCCAAATCAATGACCATTCAAGCTCAGCCAATTCTTCTGAGGGATGTTTGGTGGACTCCAGCTGTGGGGACAGGCCTGGCAACAAATGTGAGTATCCCTGAGAGCTTTTAGTTGTTTTCTAGATTCTTAAGTACTGACTGCTTTGACTTTTGTAATTATGTTATGGCCATGTGTAGTCAACGTATCAATATGTTCACAACCAAAGCTCATGGTAATAGACTTTATTTTTTTAACTGCTCAGAGAAAAATAATTTAAATTACAAATATAAGGTTAAAGTGAACTTTCTAAAAATAAGAAGGAGAAGGAAGCAGCAGATATTACTCAGTGGTGAAATGCCCCTGCATTCAATTCCCAGTAGCACAAAAATTATAAATAAATAAAATATATTGTCATGCATTTATAACCATCCAACTTACCTTTAATGACCAATTGTTTCTCTGGAATATTAGTAAATGTTAAATTTGCAAATAATCAATAATCAAATAATCAAATTGAATATAGTTATTCAAATATGTAATTATTTTCTAGATAATACAGTCAAATCTTGTTTTCTAGCACTGGGGGTGAAAAGTAAGGACTTAGATGGCAATCAAAATGTCTTTGGTTCCTGAAGTCACCCAAATAGTTACTTGGATTCCAAATTCTCAAGATATTCTTTCATTATGGGTCTCAAATTACTCCTAAATACACCTTTCTTTGTGGATATTGGAGATTTTTACTGCTATTATCCCAATTTCTCTCTTCTTTAGAGTCAGACAGTCTAAGTTTGAATTCCTATTGTAACATAGAGAACCAAACTCTAGGTAAGTCATTTTTCTTCTTTGGACCTCAGTTGCTGTATCTATCCAGTAACACCTCTCTTTCCATGTTGGATTTAACTGAATGCCCTGAAACATAGCAAGCACTTGGAGAATAGTTATAAGCACTAAGCACAATCCTGGTTTGAATACTAAGTAGTTCCATGTGATCTGGTTACACTACTTAACATCTTCTAAATTTACTTCCTCATCTACAAACTGAAGATAATGATGGTACCTCTCACAGTGTAGGCATGAAGATGAAGATGAAATATAAGTGGAAAGCACTTAGCACATTCCTGTCTAACCAGTTTCATAGAAAGTTTAGCTGCTATTGTTGTTACTATTAACAAGCCTGTGAGGAAGCCTCATCCTACCAGTGGCATTGTTGGCATTTTTGTTATCACTTCTGTACTCTTTTAGCAGTCATAAGGATTTGTGAGATGGGAGCATGGTTTCTCCTTAGCCAAGAAATACAACTATGGCTTACAAATGCAAACAATGGCTGACTCTTTCAAAGTTCATAGACCTCTTCCCCTGAGTAATTGGAAAATGCTCCCTGGAACTTTGCAGCACAGAAGTTGTTCTGAGGACCAGCAACAGCAGCATCATCTGAGAGCTGATTAGAAATGCATCTGCTCAAGCTCCAGCCCAGACCTTGTAATTCAAAATCTACATTTTAACCAAATCCCCAGGTCACTCACATACACAATGAATTTGTAGGGGCTGCTAGTTAGAAGTTTGTTCAGGGTCCTTTGAGAGATACAAAACAGTGTTGGGTTTCCAGCGACCTTCTCAAATTTTACACATAAATCTATCCACCCCAGCTTTCTTAGAGTTCATGCCTTGGCAACTAACTGCCATCTACTTCTACTTTTCAGATTATTTCACATTCCATTCATCTTGATTTCAGGATCTTGACAGTTGTACCCCATTAATACAACTGAATAAGATTTCCAATACATAAATCAAGTTTATACTCCCTACTACTCTGGGAGCAGTTTTTTCAGTAAACTTTGAGAACAATTACATTGCTTCATCTAAATAACAGATGCAAAGTCCTGAAACTAATAAACTGGTAAAGAAAAGATTGCATATTTTTTTTTACCCTGACGAATGTCTTTAATGTACTTTCAGATATTACAGTCTTTCCAGTCACACTTTATTAATACCTGCATTGTTAATATAAGAATAAACACTTTGTGTTACAGTTCCCCAAAACAATCTCCCACAATCCAAATCACTTAAATATCTATTAAGTCCAAATAAACTTCCACTTTTGAAATGTGTTTTTGACTATACATCTCTTAATGATTTTCAGTGCATATGCACATAATAATGTGGTTGAATTGGAAGGGTAGATATAATAGTTTAATATCTAAGCCAATCTATTCAAAGGAGCTTCCTAATAAAGATTTATTTTTGTATATATTCATCAGAGTGCAAATAATGGTATTTTTTCCTACCCTTTCCACCCCTGTCAACAATATTCATGGGAGAACAGGGCAGGACATTAGAAGAGATTTCTTATATTCATTTTAATAAAATAGAATAAATAAAGACATAAAACCTATTATGTTTTGATGGCAGCAGAATATCTTCCTGAAAGGTTACCCAAACTCAAGGACAACTTCAAGGACATTCATTCAGCTACAAAGACATGGAAATCTCATGTCTGTTGAATTGCTAAGATTATCACGCACATTTTTCTACTTGGGATTTTATCTATATTATAAACATAATCACCTCCTATGTAGAGGTGGAAGAGAAAAAATAATGAAAAATAATTCTATGTTCCTTCTACACTCCAGTGAAAAGTGGGCTATACTGAAATGCCAATCAATGCAAGCCAACAACTTAAGACATAAAATGAATAAATAAATTTATAGAGCAAAAAATGTACGTCCTCCTCTGATTCACGATTGCATACAGAGATGAATAACCAGCATGGAAATGAATAGAGAGAAGGAAGGACAAAACCTGGCCTCATGGGATCAGTAAAGTCAGAAAATGAGGAGTTAGGGAAATGGGAGAAACAGAAGTGGATAAGGGATGCTTCCATTGACTGAATTACAAATCCCTTCAAGGAATAAATATACACACCTGTATGCTTGTTGTGACCTCCCATTTATTTTTTAACCTAGAATCCACAGACAATGAGTGGAAAATGTACCTTACAAACTGACATGTTCAGAATCAGTGTGGTAAAAATAAAAGACAAATGTCAGCATTTTGAAGGTCAGGTAGTGTATATTTAAGGAAACCTTACTCATAAGCCCATTGAGATATATTAATCTGTCTTCAGTGGTCATGAGAGAAAGGATATTTGCTTCCAGGTCTGGCACTTAAAACTAGCTACTGACTCTTTTCTTCACAGAGCAGTACTGAGGATGAAGTAGTTTTTTATTTTATCGAACATCTTTTTCTCCACCTAAATATATATTTTTTTCCAACTACATTATAAAATTTTCACATATTTTACCATAATCTATATTCGCTATATATTTAGTACTTTGGCTATCCTCTCCTAGGATCCTAAATTACTCAAAATTTTTCAATAAATAAAAATTTCTCTTATGTTCTTACTGCTAGATTTATTAAACAAAATGAATAGTTTTTAATTAATTAATTTTTATTCTAATTTGTTATATATGACAGCAGAATGCATTACAATTCATATTACACATATAGAGCACAATTTTTCATGTCTCTGGTTGTACACAAAGTAGAGTCACACCATTCCTGTCTTCATTCATGTACTTAGGGTAATGATGTCCATCTCATTCTACCATCTTTCCTACCCCCATACCCCTTATTTCCCTTCCCTCCCCTTTGCATATCTAAAGTTTCTCCATTCCTCCCATGCTCTAACCCACCCCCATTATGAATCAGCTTCCTTATATGAGAGAAAACATTTAGTACTTGGGTTTGGGGGATTGGCTAACATCACTTAGCATTATATTCTCCAACTCCATCCATTTGCCTGCAAATGACATGATTTTATTCTCTTTTATTGCTGACTAATATTCCATTGTGTATATATACTACATTTTCTTTATCCATTCATCTACTGAGGGGCAACTAAGTTGGTTCCCCAGTTTAGCTATTGTGAATTGTGCTGCTATAAACATTGATGTGGCTGTGTCCCTGTAGTATGCTGTTCTTAAGTCCTTTGGTTATAGACCAAGGCATGGGATAGCTGGGTCAAATGGTGGTTCCATTCTAAGCTTTCAAAGGAATCTCTATACTACTTTCCATATTGGCTGCACAAATTTGCTGTCCCACCAGCAATGTATGAGTGTGCCTTTTTCCCCACATCCTCACCAACACTTATTGTTGTTTGTCTTCATAATAGCTGCCATTTTGGCCGGAGTGAGATGAAATCTTAGGTTAGTTTTGATTTGCATTTTTCTAATTGCTAGAGATGTTGAACATTTTTTTCATATATTTGTTGATTGATTGTATATTATCTTCTGAGAAGTGTCTGATCTGTTCCATTTATTGATTGAGCTATTTTTTTTTTGGTGTTTAGACTGAGTTATTTTTATACCTTAGAGATTAGTGCTCTATTTGATGTTCAAGTGGCAAAAATTTGCTCCCAAAATGTAGGTTCTCTATTCACCTCACCAATTGTTTCTTTTGCTGAGAAGAAGATTTTAAGTTTGAATCCATCCCATTTATTGATTCTTGATTTTAATTCTTGTGCTATAGGAGTCTTATTAAGGAAGTAGGGGCCTAATCCGATATGATGGCAGTTTGGGCCTACTTTTTCTTCTAATAGGTGCAGTGTCTCTAGGTTAATTCCTAGGTCTTTGATCCACTTTCAGATAAGTTTTCTGCATGTTGAGAGATGGGGGGTTAATTTCATTTTGTTGCATAAGGATTTCGAGTTTTCCCAGCACCATTTGTTGAAGAGGCCTATCTTTTCACCAATGTATGTTTTTGGCACTTTTGTCTAAGACAACTATAATTGTGTGGGTTAGTCTCTGTGTCCTCTATTCTGTACCATTGGTCTACCAGTCTGTTTTGGTGACAATACCATACTTTTTTTGTTACTCTTGCTCTGTAGTACAGTTTAAGTTCTGGTATAGTGATGCCACCTGATTCATTCTTCTTGCTAAGGATTGCTTTTAGCTATTCTGGGTCTCTTATTTTTCCAGATGAATTTTGTGACTGTTTTTTTTTTCTATTTTTATGAAGAATGTCATTGGGAATTTGATTGGAATTGCATTAAATCTGTATAGTGCTTTTGGTAGTATGTTTATTTTGACAGTATTAATTCTACCTATCCAATAACAAGGGAAATTTTTCTATCTTCTAAGGTCTTCTTTAATTTCTTTCTTTAGCCTTCTGTAGTTTTCACTGTAGAGGTCTTTCACCTCTTTCCTTAGGTTGATTCCCAATTATTTTTTTGAGACTATTGTAAATGGGGTAGTATTCCTCATTTCCCTTTCAGAGGATTTGTCACTGATACACAAAAAAATGCCTTTGATTTATGGGTATTGATTTTGTATTCTGCTACTTTGCTGAATTCATTTACTAGTTCTAGAAGTTTTCTGGTGAATTTCTTTGATTCTTCTAGGTGTGGAATTATATTATTGGCTAATAATGATAATTTGAGTTCTTCTTTTCCTATCCATATCCCTTTAATTTCTTTCATCTGTCTAATTGTTTTGGCCAGTGTTTCAAGAACTATGTTAAATCGAAGTGGTGAAAGAGGGCATCCCTGCCTTTTTCCAGTTTTTAGAGGGAATGCTTCCAATTTTTCTCCATTTAGAATGATGGTGGCCTGGAGTTTAGCACAGATAGCCTTTAAGATGTTGAGATGTGTTCCTGTTATCCCTAGATTTTCTAGTGTTTTCAACATGTATGGGAACTGTATTTTATAAAATTGGTTTTCTGCATCAATTGATATTGTCATATTGATGTGATGAATTACATTTATTGACTTCTGAATGTTGAACCAAACTTGCAGCCCTGGGATGAATCCCACTTGATTATGGTGCATGATCTTTTTGATATGTTTTTGTATTCGATTTGCAAGGATTTTATTGAGAATTTTTGCATCTATGTTCATTAGAGATATTGGTCTGAAGTTTTCTTTCTTTGAAGTGTCTTTGCCTGGTTTTGGAATCAGGTTGATATTGGCCTCATAGAATGAATTTGGAAGTGCTCCCTCTTTTTCTATTTTACGAAAAAAAAAATTTGCAGAGTCTAGGTATTAGTTCTTCTTTATATGTCTTATAGAACTCAGCTATGTATCCATCTGGTCCTGGGCTTTTCTTGATTTGTAGGCTTCTGATGGTGTCTTCTATTCCCATGCTTGAAGATCTGTTTAAATTTTGTATATCATCCTGATTCAATTTGGGCAACTCATATGCCTCTAGAAATTTGTCAATGCCTTTGATATTCTCCATTTTATTAGAGTACAAGTTTTCAAAATAATTTCTAATTATCTTCTGTATTTCAGTATTGTCTGTTGTCATATTTCCTTTTTCATCACGTATGTTAGTGATTTGAGTTTTTTCTCTCCTTCTCTTTTTTAGCATGGCTAAGGGTCTGTCAGTTTTATTTATTTATTTTTTTGAGGAACCCAATTTTTGTTTTGTCAGTTATTTCAATTGTTTCTTTTGTTTCAATTTCATTGATTTCAGCTCTGATTTTAATTATTTTCTGTCTTCTGCTGCTTTTGGTATTGATTTGTTCCTCTTTTTCTAGGGCTTTGAGATGTAGTGTTAGGTCATTGATTTGTTGACTTTTAATATTCTCTCCTTATTCTGTATGTTAGGCATTTTCATTATAATGTGCCTTGGTGTAGATCTGTTGTGATTTTGTACATTTGTCATTCTGTAAGCTTCTTGAATTTGGATTTTCAATTCATTCTTCATGTTTGGAAATTTTTCTGATATTATTTCATTGAATAGATTTTTCATTCCTTTTGTTTGGAACTCTATGCCTTCCTCTATTCCAATAACTCTTAAATTTTGTCTTTTTATGCTACCCTATATTTCTTGAATGTTCTTGAATGTTCTGCTCATGGTTTCTTACCATTTTCACTATGTGGTTGACATCTTTTCAAGATTATATATTTTGTCTTCATTGTCTGAGGTCCTGTCTTCCAAGTGGTCTAGTCTGTTGATGATGCTTTCAATTGAACTTTTAATTTGGTTTATTGTTTCTTTCATTTCAACAATTTCTGTTTGGTTTTTCTTTACAACCTCTATCTCCCTATTGAAGTAATCTTTTGCTTCCTGTATTTGCTTATGTAGCTCTTTGTAGAAATAATCTTTTGCTGCATGTATTTACTCTCCTTTAATTCACAGAACATGTATGTATGTAAATCCTGAACTCCTTATCTGTAATTTCATCTGCTGTGCTAGCCATGCATTCTAATAATGTGGTATGTTGATTTGTTTGGGGCACTTTTTTCCATTGTCTTTTCATGTTGTTGTGTGTCTTCCTATCTAGCTCTATGGATCTGAGGCATTACCATTTTTTTGCTATGGGCTTATAGTGCCCCTGTAGGGATCCAATAACTCACCTTTGAGTGGTAGGACAATGTTAACTGATCCCAATATAAGCAAATACCACCTAAAAGCAAATAGTTGTTATTAAGACATTTACAATTTGGTCACAATGTACAGAAATGGTGAATTCAATTATTATCTACAATATAATCAGTAGGTTTGTAAAAGGGCTTAGAGTTTATGATGGTAGACAAAGAACAGGGGGTAAGGTGTAGGAAATATACTGAGGAAGTAGGAGATGAGGATATAGAGTTATTATATCTTAGGAAGAGTGAAATAAATATCTAAAGAAGAAGGTTAGTATCAGGAGAATAGAGAGGTAATAATTTTGGGAAATACAAGTAAGAAGGAAGACAGTAGAATACATAAAACAAACACACATTTATATTAAGAAAAATTTAAAAATGCTAAAATAGTAAAATAAAGAGAAAAAAGAATAAAAAAAATATACAACACAACTGTAATATACTATTCAGTTGTCTCAGTCCTAAATATCTTAATTCATGCAAAGTACTTGGTTTCAATATGTTAGGGAGGTAAGGCACAAGAATAAAGAGGGGGAAGAAAGAAAAAAGAATCTCGAAGGAAGAGAGAAGGATTGTTTTGGTTTAGATCAGTATCTTCCCTGCTTCCCTTCTCATCTAACAGGTGGAGTTGTCTGGTCTTAGTTGGTATCTCCACCCTCAAGATAGTGAGGGTTACCAGGGTGTGAGGGGTGGTCTTGGGTTCAGGGGACCTGCAGGTGGGATATGGCACCCACTGGTTCCATTGGGAGACTGCAACTCAAGGATATCCTTTGGTGTCTGCTCCTGTGACATGGGAAATAGGTCTTATTTTCTCATCTCGCCTGTAGACCTCACAGTTCATGCCCTCTAAATTAGTCTCTAAAGTGTATCTCCCTCACCCTCTCCCTTTCTATTTCCTAATCAGGAACCTTTCTGGGGGAGGGTGGTCTTGTGTGCTGCACTCTGGTGGCTGCGCACCTGTCGTGGAGGGCTGTTTTGTATCCGGCAGTCACTCTGCAGAGTTAGGGGCTGCTGGGGATTGGGGGAGGGATTAGAAAACTATGGATACCTGGCTATCTAGTGTTCCAAACTGATAGTTGCTCCAACTAAAGATGGTGATATAGGTGACCCAAGATGGAGACAGCTGCTTTCAGTGATGGGGTGTCGGGTCGGGTCAGGGGAGCCAGGCAATGGCATTGTAAGATGTGTTCAGAGATGAGCTCTGTGGCCTGCAGTGTTGCGGCTGTCAGCTTTCTTCAGAGCCTATGATGTCCCCAGGTGCAGGCAGGCTACTGCGGGTAGGGGACTATGGCAATAGCTGCTGAGTCCCAAGATGGAGGCGACCAGGGAAGCCCCACAGTAGTAGATGGGGGTCCACACGGGAGTGAAAGCCAGAGTTCCTGCACATGGGTATCAACTGAGTGTCCTTTGTGGGAGCAGCATCTGGGAATTCTGCACAACTGTTGATGCTGGTAGTTCCACTAAGGCAGCCATGAGACCTGCATGAGGAAGTAGGTGCAGGAGTCAGGAGTCCTTTTCTAATGCTGAGGCCTGGGGCCCTGTGCAGCCCAGTGACCATGATTTCTGCATGAGATCAGCTGTGGAGGGGTCCTCTATCACTCTCAGCAAAGCAATATTCCCACTAGCTGAGACCCAGGTCACGGGGCAATGCAGGATGCTGACTGCCTCTGGCCCACCATCTTGGATTCCCCCAAAATGAGAATTTTTAAAGTTCACTTTCTCACTTAATACCCAATGAATTCATTACAAAATGGTTCTGAATTCAAAATCCTATGCAAAACAAGTCTATTGTTTTCATTGACACTTCTGCCAATTTCTTTTAACATGTGAAATATATCTTGAAATACATTGTATGTCACATACTTGGTGACTAAATCTGTGTAAGAAATGTCCCCAACTTGAAGATGGCCACAATCTGCATCTTTTTCTAGTGATAGAAAAAGAAAATTTATCATGATAGAAAAATGAGTGGGATTCTTAACATGTATAAGCCAAAAAAAAAATTACAAGCCTAAAGGCAAGCAAGCAATACATGTGAAAGTAATAGCTGAAAATCTCCCTTTGTTTCATGTCTAGTTAGATTTTAAACTCTGAGAAAGTAGCAATCAAGCATTGTATTATCTATTTCCCACAGAATTTAGTACAGTGCTATTCACAGAGTATTTGGCAAATAATTCTAAATTGAGAATTGTTGGGGAACTATGTAGTTTCAAGCAGAGTGAGAGGAGAATTGGAAAGCGCTTTCTACCAGCAAATAAAAGCATTCTCTTAACCTTACAGAAGGAAATGACAAATATGGGAGGCAAGAAAAATGTGTGGCCAAATAGGCAGGTATGTGGCCAGGGGAAATTTTTCAGGAGGTTGAAAATGTCTGAGTAGATAAAAATGATTGGTTTCCATTTTGTTGAGGGTAATTGAAGCTTGTTGTAAAATCTGTTTATAAGACTATATGTCTCCTTTTCACTGTTTACATTATTGGTTACTCTACCTTAACTTGGTATTTGCTCAAATAAATGTTAAACTAGTAAATGGATAAGAGGAAAAGCTATTAGGAGTCAACTAGAAAAAAAATATATGGCCTATCCTCTGAAGGATAAGGGAAATAAAATAGATCTTGCTTTCAAGAGAAAGCATCTTCTCCTCTATCCAACCCTGATTTAGACTTGACTGGATTCTTCTTGAGGTGAATATTTCAGACCCAAATTCACCATTAGCAAGATTTGCAGTTTGTAATAGATGTGAATGAATCAACAAGAGGGTAATAACAACTTACTCCTACTGACATAGAATTCTAATGCATATGACCCGAGGAGTAGAGCAAAAATCTCCTTTTTACTATAGTACAAAATAACAGCAGAGTGACAAAAATGCAAAACTTTCTCCCATCCTACTGGACTCTTCTACGACAGACCCAGAAAGAATTTCTGGTGATGGTGTTAATTCTAATGGCTTCTCATAAATGCCAAATTTCTAAATATCTGGGTTTTTTTAAATTTCCAGGGTCCCTTTCTTAGTGCTCACCATTACTAATTATCACTTCTTTGGCAGAGCTAAATTCTGAGTGGCATTTCCCCCCAAGGCCATCTCTAACCTTACAAGGTGAAGCAGAGGCACTACTTCCCACAAAATAGACTTAAAAGTCAGCTAAATCTGCCCTTCCACAAGTTTTCTGTAAATAAAACTTTACTGGAATACTGGACTGAGTTGTTTAAGGCTGTTTTTATAATACAATGGTAGAGTTGAGTAACTGAGACAGAGACTGTATGGACCACAAAACTTTAAATATTTACTATTTGGCTCTTTACAGAAAAAGTTTGTTGACCCTTCTTTAGATAATAAAAGAGTCATATCCATGCTATGCTTAATCTATACAGGCCACATGACAGAAACACTCATAAAACTTCATGGAAGAAAACATAAAAATGGCCAATGAGCACATGGAAAGATACACATACACTACTTCACATACATTAGAATTAAGATGACTGACCAAATTAACTATGGAAGTGCTAGAACTCTCATATATACTATTAATAGAAAAGTAACATGGTAAAACCATTTTGGAAAATAGTTTGGTGTTTTCTGATAAACAAATTCTTTTCAGAAATTTCATTTCTAGTTATGTATCCAAGATAAATGAAAACATATGTCCACAAAAAGACTTGGGCATGAATGTCAATATGCCTTTATTTATAATAGCCTCAAATTGCCAACAACCTAAATATCCTTCAGGTTATGAATGGATAAAGAAATTATAATGTATACACATAATGGAATACTACTCAGCAATAAAAGGGATAAACTATTGAAACACACAATAATGCATACGAATATCAAGAACATAATACTGGCTAAAAGAAGTCAAATGGGACTTAATGTGGGATTTGAATGGGAAAGTGCACAAAGAAACTTTTTCAGGCAGATATGGAAATCTACATTTTGATTATTGTGATAGTGCATAAATCTCTCAATTTCACCAAAATGTACACTGAAATTAATTTTATTGTGTGTAAATTGTATCACAATGAATTTATTTTTTAAAATTATTGTTGTGTAACTTTTTGAGACTTATCATCCATTCTAAATTCCCCAAATTACTATTATTCTTCTCTCCTTGTAGCCTCCTCTAATAGTTCTATATTACATTCCCTTGTTCATATCCTTCCTAATCCAACAACTACTCAGTATTATAGATCTTCTGAATATATTTCTTTCAGATTCCTGTTAAATACCAGAATGTTAAGGAATCAACAGCTCCTTAAATTTATCAACTTCAAATATCTAATCCTAAATCAGAATAGGTCATGCACTAAGGTAGTCATTCTGTTTTCATCATTTGGCTAATCCAGAATTTGCCCACATCTAATTCTAGCCACTGGTTTTAATTATGCCTTCTGCTGCAATATTTGAAAAGATTAATCACTCTTCCACATGATAGCCATTCAATATTGCCTCCCTCAATCCTTACTGTCTTCAACCTGAACATCTTCAATCATTTCTTCTGAAAAAACTATAGCTATTCAATGCTGAATTCTTGATTTCCTCACTATGTTAAAATTTGTATTCATTGACAGGATCCCACTCTGGGCCCTGCAATTCTGAATCATCCAATCTGCCAATCAGGGAGATTGAGATTGAGAGAGAGGACACTAGAGAACAGGAAGCCAACCATTTCACATTCTGCAAAGAGGAGGGTCATTGGAGAAGGAAATGTCCCTGATTCTTCCAAGAGAAGCCATGTATGGTCAGGCAGTCTCTAACCCATTCCAGGCACATGACACCACTGGTAGAGGAAAGCTAAAGGAGGTAAGAAGCTTTGCAGACATCCCCAAGAGGGATCTCTGAGCAATCTTGGCTGACCCTTAAAAGTAGTCAGAAACAAAATTAGTTTTGACCAACTTGTCTTAAACACCTAGCAGGAGAGACCTACATAGATATTTAAAAGGAAAAACAATCTTTTTTTTTTTTAATGTAACTTAAGATGTACACTTGTGTCAGCCCTAACAAAAGTAAGTAAAGCTGGAGGCTCTAAAGGAAGGGTTCTTGTAGGAGAGTGCCTAATAATAATGATCACAAAGGACTCTGGAGTCACAAGTTTGTCCTGAGTAAATTTGAGTAAATTCGAGCCTGCTCTCATAGACCTATACGTTTTTCTAAATTCCTACATTGATAAACTTGGTTTATTTTTCACTGATATGATTATGAGTTACTGTCTTCATGATTTTCAGAATCTGGCTGAAATTCTAATTGCTTTTTTGCTAATTGTTTACAAAAAGTAATGTTTTGCTGTCTTGTTTATTGTTGTCTCAGTATGATCCCTGCCCTATGTATGCCTTGTCCAGTCACCTGCCATCTGCTACTGTGAACCTCTGGAATGCTCTGATGCTGAATACCTTAACTGTCCACGCCCCACCTGAAAGAGAAAAAGGAGAAGGATTTTGAGTTACTTCCCCCAACTTCACCCTCTTTCAGCAGGAAGCAGCTTGGAGATATCATCACCCATTTTTCCATAGAAATGGAATGTGGAAATTGACAATAGGGAAATGTAACAATGGTCCACTTTATTATTTGAATATATCCCTTGCTGCTCTGCCACTGCAACTTATTTGTAAAATATACATGTTTCTTTCTCTTCCTCTCTTCCTGCTCCTCCCTAATCTCAGGGGAAATAGGAATTCCTTTCTTCCCCATCCTATGCAAGGTTATCTGTCCTTGAGTACACACCCACCAAAGGAATGAAGTAATACAGACTTTGGGGATGGTAACCAGAAGACCTCAGAAATGATTATCTCCCAAATTAGCAAGTGAATTACAACCCCAACAGAAAACATGTGGAATGTAACCTTTGAATTACTTCTTTAAAAGACCCATGTTCCTGCTGATGAGCAGAATCACAGCCTCTAGGACAGGAGTCTTCGGTGTTGGTATTGCGTTTTTCCTTTGCTAGCAAAGCAATAAGCCTTCTTTTTCCTTTTTTTCTCAAAAAACTAAATAAAATAAAATTTGTGTTCATACCCTTAAGTATGCAGCCACGTGAGATTACTCTGATGGTCCAGAGAGCAAAACTATAACAAGTGGATAAAATGTATATTTAAAACTACTTCTCTTGCTGGGCACAGTGACATAGTCCTATAATCCCAGCAATTTAGGAGGCTGAGGCAGGAGGATCACAAGTTTAAGGCCAGCCTCAGAAACTTAGTGAGGCCATAGCTGTAAAGGACGATGGAAAAGCTCCGCAAACTCAACAAGCCAAAACAACCTGTCCGAGGTTTTATTAGCAGGACCCTAGTGGTCAGTCACAGAAGAGAAGGGGGGAGGGGGGAGGGGGAGGGGGAAGAGAGAGAGAGAGAAGAGGAGGAAGAGAGGAGGGGAGAGAGAGAGAGAGAGGGGGGAGAGGGGAGGGGGGAGAGAGTAAGAGTAAGAGAACTAACACGACCAGGGTATTGATATTTATGGGCTTAACACAGGATGAGGAGGAGCAAGGTGAGTGAGCTGTTACTTCTTCATTGGCTGAAAGTTCAAGACACTTCAGGGATTGGAGGTACATCATTCAAAGTTCGCGCCATCCACAGGGACTGGAGATGATTGTTCGTGCACCATTCAGTGCGTCATGGACCTGAGCTCCCAGAAGAGAAGCACCCCGGGCGCCATCTTTAGCAACAATAGCAATTTAGCAAGACCCTGTCTTAAAATAATAAAACTAAAAATACCTGCTTCTGATTAATAGAGGAGAGATTTGTCTAACAATTAAAATTGTCCTCAAATGTAATATTGAAACAGAGACTAGGCCCTTAATCAGATAAAAGAGAGAACACATATTTCAAAGAAGTTGGATCAGAGAACCTTTACAATATGCTCTGTAGGGCATGATGTAACATGTGGGGCATGTTGCATCAGAAAAGAGGAAACCTAACTTGCTGGCTGCTACTTGCTTCCCGTTCCTGGGGCCACATGTGGCTAAGATAGAGCGTGGTGATCAGCCAGAAGGCCTTGCTGTGGGCATGACGAAAAATCAGACCCCGTCTAAGATAGGCTCAGAACCCTTTTGCCCTCGTGGACACCTCGTGTCACCCATTGCTACCTGTAGGATGGGTGTACATGTGAACTCTCCCCACCCTGCTGACCTTTATCCTGATTGGCTCCTGTAAATTATATTAGCTGGTCTCCTTGACACATCTGATTGTCCTCTGGGAGGGAGGGCTGGGTGCAGGCTGTCAGTTGGCCCTCTCCTTTCTTGGCTTGTCCTGGTCCGGGGCTCTCCTTTCTTGGCTCATCCTTGCTCTCCCCATCTCTCCTGCAGGTCGGGAGGGAACAAGGGCTTAAAAACCCCGACAATGCTCCAACCCTCTTATTGTATGAGAGGCCTGTGACAAGCCTCTATGCTTAAAAAAAAAAAAGGAATGGGTTACTTGGTAAAGAAAATTTAAAAATAGAAGAAATTAGAATATGGTTGAATGGAAACCTGAATATAGAATAGTAATTAACAGGGGAGTGTAGATAAAGGGTGGTTGGATTTGGTTAGAGCATGTTATGTGCATGTATGGAATTATCACACTGAATCCCATTAATAAGTACAAATACCATGTATTAATCAAAATTGAAAAACAAAATATAAAAATAAAGAACATAGTTGATTGGGATTCTTTGGCCTGGCATTGAGTCCTTCAATGAGAATTCAAGGCACCAGTGACCAAAAAGAGGCAAATTAAAAGCTGCTGAACAAGAACTTTATTGAGATTCACTCCCGGACGAGACCCTCCAGTCCAACAGAGCAGTCTGGGGAATCACGTGGGGGCTCAGCTGGACTAGAATTTTATTGGGCTTAGGGCAGGAAGGGAGGGCTTGGGACAGGAAACGGAGGATTTTAGAGTCCCTTATCCTACTGGGGTTGGTCGGGGGAGCTTGCTGAGATCTAGGATTGGTCAGGAGACCATGCTGATTGGCAGGTGGTTCTGTTGGCACTTGATTAGTGGTTCTTTCATGCACATGCAGGTTGCTTGGTGCTTTGTTCCTTAACCACCTCAAACAAACCTAACAAGAATAAATGTTTACTGAGCTGAATGGGATGTGAAAGGACAGTCACAGAGTCCATGCAAAGTCCAAAGACCTCGCCACACACCAGAATCTCATGCAAGAGATTTATTTTCAGTAGCATGAGGCAAACTGATAAGACTGTCCCTCCAAGGAGAGCAGCAGCATGTGGGCACTCACAGAGCAATTTTAGAGCCCACAGGAGAAATTTCACAAGCTGCTTAGGAGTTGTGTCAGAAGCTGGGATGGGGTTGATCTTTAGCAGGCACATGTTCTTACGGGAAGTTAAGCAGCATTGCCTCAGAATTGAAAATTTGGAGCCTGTAGATAAAATGGCTGCCTCTAAATAAAATGGCTCCCAACCTAAAATGGCAAATCTGATGCCAATATCGATCTGATGCCAATAGGATGTATAACAGATGTTTTTTGTAGTTAGTAGGGATGGAATCCAGAGGTGCTTTCCCACTGAGTAACATCCTGGCTCTTTTAATTTTTGTTGTTGTTGTTGTTGTTGTTGTTTTAGATAAGATCTCTCTAGGTTGCCCAGGCTGTCCTAGAACATGTAATCCTCCTTCTTCAGCCTCCTGAATTGCTGGGATCACAGGCATAAATCAACATGCCCAGTTGTGATGTAGAATAGATATTACACTGAAGAGGAAAAATATTTTTTTCACATTTTTCTCACATACTCAGATTTTTATAATTCCTCCAATTCTCACAATTTTTTAACATTTTTTTTCTTAAGGCCATCAAATACCAGACTGTATGCTTTGTTCTACTCTTGTGGTTAAATGATATCCAAAGTACCATGTAAATTAAAAAGAAGAATGAAGTCCAAAGTGGCTTTGGCCACTAGATCACTAACAACAAAAAGACCCATAATAAGTAGTGTATTCTGGAAAACAAACAAAAGGGAAGATATTTAAAATAGCTCTCTGTCCTATGCTAAGCCATTCCAAAAAAAGTACTAAAAGAATGCAATCAGTGCATTTTTGGAGTTTAAAATGGTTATTCACAGATTACGGATTCAGAATTCCATTTGGCTTTGTGTTTTCCTCCCTCCCTCCATCTCTAACATAAATGAGCCTACCAAAGGATCTCACCGGGTTGTGCGTTTTTTAGAATTCTGCCTTTGCTTGCAATTGATAGGATTTTTCCCTTTTTTTCTCAAAGGAAAAAAATGCATTAAAGATTTCATTCTTTATAGTTTTCCAAACAACATGAGCTCAGCAAACAGATTTAGTTTTAAAAGTAACTTATCAACATTGACAGCATTCTCTTAAGAACAGCTGTTGCCTCATAGACTATAGTGTGAACATACCCCTGAATTTAGAAACAATTCTGCTTAGAAGGAATATTGCACATTTAGCACCCTCTCTTTAATTACCAAAGACATTTGCATGAAAACCCAATTTCTGTTTGGCAACTTCACCTTATTATTTTTTCTAGGTTTTTAAATTTAAGTTCCGAAAGGTGTCATTCTGTAAAGATGAGTTTAGTTTGCAAAGGAAGAACCATCTTCTCCTTGCATGCCTCAGTTTAACAGCCCATTTTTGACTTTTAGAATTGCTCTTTCCTTTCTTTTATGGGGAGCTGCCTGTCAAAACTAATTCTTTTGCATTCCTAATTGTGAGCTGCAAGGTCATATGATTCTTGGCACTGACAGTAGAAAATGAATTTATAAAGAAAGGTACTATTCTTCATTCTTTCAATGTTTGAGATGCTAAGGAAAATTTGCATAATATGTGTTTTGCAATTTTTGTAAAATGCCATGCCACACTTTTACAACTGACATTAGTCTTAAGGGTGCTGGATGCATAAACTTATGTATCATAAAGTGTGAGTGGAGATAGGTTAGTGAAGGAGTTAGAGAAGAGCAAAATAAAAGAAAATATTGATGCAATAAAGACTAAAATTCTCACACTCTTCTTTCAGTGTAATTGTTTATGATACAGAATGGTTTCTGTAAACTATTTGCCTCATACATATGTCTGAAAATAAATTCCTACTGAACTTCTGGAGTTCACTGTTCAACTGAGCTTAGTTAATATTCACAACTGATTATTTTAGAGTCTTACAAAGTTTATTATGTCATACATTAATGCACTGTATGTGCACACAAGAAGAGAACTGTGCAAGCAATGTTTTTAACCTTTTGTTTTAATACAAAATATTTTAGGAACTATATATCATTCTAAGAAAAATAGAAATATTTATGTAAATTAAGGTAGGTGTGAAGGGTTATATGTTGGCAGAGCATCAAATGTACTATCCCCCCCCCACACTAAAAAGGGGAGGATTAGGGTTTTTAGGGCTAGTCATTTGGGGAGGTGGGTACTGGGGATGGAACTCAGGGGCTCCTTACCATTAAGCTCCATCCCCAGCCCTTTTTATTTTTTATTTTGAGACAAGGTCTTACTAGGTCCTCAATAAATTACTGAGGCTGGCCTTGAACCTTCAAGTCCACCTGCCTCAGCTTCCTGAGTCACTGGGATTACAACCATGTGCCTGGCTAAAGTTAGTCTTAAGTATATAAGTATAATGGAAATAAAGAGAGGGGCAGGGGCAGATGAAGATAACAGAAACAGGAGGCTTCAGTGCAACAAACCACTCACTCTCTGTTTTTGTTTTTCTTGTAGTACTGGGGATTGAACTCAGGGCCTCACACATAGTAGGCCAGCCCTATGTCACAAAGTGACATCCCCAGGCCCCCACCCACTCTTTGATTTAGGACAAAGTCAACCCTAAGCAGCAGTGTTCTTGAAGATGCATTGATATTGGGAAGGAACGAGTATAGCAGAATAAAAAGAATAATATTCACCAAATAAAATTTAGTTTATTTTTTATTATCATTTATGAAAATCAGAATTATTTCCAGTATTAAAGAATCAAGTAAATTCATATAGTTTATGCAAAAAGATAACTGCATGAAAAATACATTGCATTTTGATACTACAGTGTAGTATCAAAGTGGTTTTCATTTTCTCTGTGTTGCTCTTCTATATCTTCCAAAGCTTTTTAAATGAATACTTGATTATTCAAGAGGGGCTTGATTATGGTTCCCTAACAAATAACCCCCAAATCTCCGTAGTTTAGCATAATGAAAATATTTTTTGTCACTCATATTACATGTTCATCCTGAGTCAGCATAGTGTTTCTCCTCATTGGTCACTCAGAAATTTGGCTAATGGAAGTATCATTTGAGCAAATTCTTCCACAACTATGGCAGTCCTGAAAAGGGAACACAATGTTGTATTGTTTCTTAAAGGACCATTTGGCAGTGACAAGTGATACATATATTCCACTCACATTTCATAGGCAAAAGCAAGTCACATGGCCACACTTCCTGTCGAAGGAAATGAGGAAATATAATTGTACCATATAACAGGAAAACAGAAAGCCAGAAATATTTTCTAAAAAGGTTTAATGTCTGCTAAAAACACTTTTTACCCACGAGTTATATTTCAATAACTATACTTTTTATATTTTTATGAAAACATAAGTATTTATAACAGTTATATAAAATTGAGACAGTTATGTACACACCATTCTCTAACCATTAAATATTTTCATTTTAATACACATTATTAAATTCTATATATGTCACATATTTTATTCAAACAATCCTCTACTATTAGACTTTTAGTTCTTACTAATTTTGTTGGAAATTATAATAAATCAATGATTACTTGGGCATGGTAGCACACATCTCTAATCCCAATAGCTCGGGAAGCTGAGGCAGGAGGATCACAAGTTCAAAGCCAACCTCGACAACTTAGGGAGGCCCTAAGCAACATAGGAAGACCATGTCTCAAAAATAAAAAAGGCTGGGGATGTGGCTCAGTGGTTGAGAGTCCATGGGTTCAATCCCTAGTACCAAAAATTTTTTAATATAAAATAAATACATAAATAAATAATTGGAAGATATATCAACTTAAATATGGTGCTAAAGTCTCCAATAGGGAATGAGGAGGAAGTAAAGCAGGCTTAAGAAGAGGAGGCAATTACATTAAAATTCTTTTAATGGAGACTTATGTGGTAGACCTCAGACACATAGATGCAGAATATGAGGTTAACAGAAAGGAAATCTGAGAGGATTTCACACTGAGCTTAATCACACTACTAGCTGAACTCAACCAACACTGATGTAGGTTGATTAGAATATGGGTGATCATACTTCCCACTGGTAATATATCATAACCAAAATTGGAGGTGACCTATGTTTTTTAGGGCTAGTCATTTGGGGAGGGGGGTACTGGGGATTGAACTCAGTGGCTCCTTACCATTGAGCTAGATCCCCAGCCCTTCATATTTTTTATTTTGAGACAGGGTCTTACTAGGGCCTCCCTAAGTTGTTGAGGATGGCTTTGAACTTGTGATCCTCCTGCCTCAGCCTCCAGATTATAGATACAAGCCATAATTTATTATCTATTCAGATATAATCATAAATATATCATATCAATAAAACAAATTGTGAATTAACCAAATAATATAATGTTTTACCTTTCAGGCAAAATGGGGACCCTTAATTGGTATAGCATCTCCTGTGACTTATTTTTCTGATAGCAGTGCAGTATTAGATCTTGCACCTTTACATAATATTCTCAATCAAGTTGAACTCAAAACTTTCCTAGGTGCTGGAGGAGATAAAAAGTGATAGAAATGTCCATGATATACCAGTAAAAGCAAAATTAGCATGTGCCAGATATCTGAAGAATGATAAAGTTTATTGTGGATCTGGATGGAGGTCTTTTAAGAGCAGGAAGGAGCTTTTGGGAATTTTTGTAATAAGATTTTCAAGCAAAAAGAATGATATAATAATAATTAAATTATTCAGATGGCAAAAAAGAAAAGATTATTGATTGAAATTACATTTTCCCCCTCAACCTTCTCTCTCTCTCTCTCTCTCTCTCTCTCTCTCTCTCTCTCTCTCTCTCACACACACACACACACACACACATTAACCACATATAGGCAAAAATGTGTGTCCTCTATTCTTCAGGCTACCTTAGGATTTTACATATAAATAATAGCAAATATAATAAATAAAAAATAAACATAATCATGATATCTATACATCTTTATATAACAAATCCCACCACATATACAGCAAACTGAATACATAATTGAAGAGACTAGAGTATTGAAGAGACTAGATTATGGAAGATTACATAATTAAGTTCTCATCATAAGCACAATAAGGAATCAAAACAGAATCTGACTTAGAAAAGGAACTAAAATATTCATTCTCTGCCTCCACATGCCAGATATATTCTATTTGACCCTCCATGTCTATGTCCCACTTTTCTCTACCATACTGCATGCCTCAAAGAGCTAATTGATATGTATCACATCAACAGAATTCCCTTCCAATTGACTTCAGCCAATTGGGAACCCTGAGAAAACTGGAAAGAAGGAAAAAAGTAAGATCAAGGTTTTAAATTCTATAACTCCAAGATCAGTGTGTTCTGGTAATAGCCCTTTGGTCAAAGATCATAGCATATTCCAAGGTTGTCAGCTCTACAGGCCAGTCTATTCTTGTGAATAGACCAAATCCTCCCATTATTCTTTTATATTTAGGGATGGTAAAAGCTCAGCTTTTGGGGCTGGGGTCATAGCTCAGTGGTAGAGTGCACATGTAAGGCACTGGGTTTGATCCCTAACATAAAAAAAATAAATAAATTAAGGTATTGTGTCCATCTATAACTAAAAAAATATTTAAAAAAAAAAAGCTCAGCTCTTCCCAGCCTTAGGTCACTATAATTGTCCTATTGTTCCACTACACCCAGACAAGCTTTTGTAAATCACACCTTTCTAAATAAATGCTCTTTAAATTATCTTCCTTTGAATTGCCATGTGTTTGTTTCTGGGCCCATGACTATTTCACTTTATTTTTTTAGAAAATTCAAGAGAAACAAGTCAGTGAGGAAAAACATGAATACTCTTCTTAGAGGTTGGTCCAATATCTCTGATATGTAGAAGCTAATCCAACATAAGGGGAATGGATAAAAAGTAATAGAAGAAAGATCAGTGGAGTAAACAAAGCTAAATGAAGGGAAAGGTAGAGAAATGGGATAGGGAAAGACATTGGAATGAATCTGACCTAACATTCCTTTGTACATAAATGAACATACCACAGTGAATCTCACCATCATGTACATCCACAAGACACTAATTTACAAAAACAAAAACAAAAACAAACAGCTATAAGTAAATAGCAGAAAGATCAGAAGAGTAGAAGGAAGGAATGGGGGAGGGAGGAAGAGAGAGGAAGTACTAAGGACTGAACTAGAACAAATTACATTCCATGCTTTTATAATTATATTAAAATAAATCCTATTATTATGTACAATAAAAAAAGATAAACAGTGAGAAACATTTCCAAACATTGATGGGAGGTGAAATAATTTTATTTGGGTTGGGGTTGTGGTGTAAAGGTAAAATTTCTAAGCTGATTCTTAGCTGCAAAAGCTTGAGTTAAAGTGTAAAAGACTGGGCATTGTAAAGCTTCTAAATGGCAAGGCCTGGGCTAAAAAGTAAAGACTAGGTATTGTTACAATTCTTCTGCTACCCCCGGAACCTGTAATCTCTGTAGCTGTTAGGACAATGCTGGAACTGCCCAATAAATATCTCCATTGATTCCCTGGTTGTTTAATAGCTAAGGGCTCCAGGTAGCCTGGCAAGTAAGCATCTAGGCTCCAAAACCAATCAGTTTGAATGTGTACCCCGCTTAGGAATGACCAATCACCCCTGCCCGCCCTGTTCCCGCCAATGAATGTACTAATCCTATCTCATAGTTGTTGTTCAATTTTCCCCGTGCCTCATGATGATTTGTTCTGATGTATGCAAAGCCCCCCACCCTCTCCAAAAAGTGTACTTAAGCTCTGCTTGACCTCTGCTCTGGGCTCTGGGCTGCTCTCCCTTCTTGAGTGAGCACGGAGCCCCAGCACGCTGGAATGGATCCCCAATAAATCCCCTTTTGCCAATTGCATGGAGCCAGTCTCTTGTGTGGTCTCTTTCTCCGACACTCCGCCGGACCCTTACAGTGGCTCAGTTGTACAGCACTTGCCTTGCGTGTGTGAGGCCCTGGGTTTGATCCTTAGCACCACATAAAAATAAATAAATAAAATAAAGGTATTGTGTCCAACTACAACTAAAAAATGAATATTTTTTTAAAAATAATAATGTTATTTATCATACTTTGGCCTCACTAAAACACTAGCCATTGGTCTTTCTACTTTTCCCCAATCCATTAGCCTGTATACTTTCCTCATGTTGCTCATAAACCACAATGGAATCCATGATTAGCATTTCAAAAACCTTAGGCAAATACTCTGTTACCCATCTATCTTTTTTTTTTTTTTTTTTTTTTGCGGCCCAGGTTCGATCCTCAGCACCACATACAAACAAAGATGTTGTATCCACTGAAAACTAAAAATAAATAAATACCCATCTATCTTTTTATTACACCCATCTAGGTAATCCCCTAGTCTGGATGAAACCAGTTATTTGCTTTCTCTAATTCTGGATCAGTTTAGCTAGGTGCTTCTGGAAAAGGTCACACAATGGGGCAAGCTGTTCTCCAATAAATTCACAGTGACAACCTCAGTGGGAACCTCCACACTTAGCAGAAACTCTCCAGCTTGTATCTGCTAAACTGCTATGCTCCGAAAAGCTTTCATAGATCATCTCCGTCTTCTTCAAACCTCTGATTACCACCTTTCCTTCCAGTTTGAAAGATGACTATACCTGATAATTCACATAAAATGATGATGTTATCAACAAAATATGAACATTCTAAGCAATTACCACAACTGTGCACTGGTCTATGAATATAGAATAGATTACAAAGAGAAAGCAAGAGAGCATTGAGTTTTAAGAGGAAGTGGCATAGGTTTGATCATTAAAGAACTCTGCCAGGCATGGTGGTGCATGCATGTAATCTAGCAGGTCAGGAGACTGAGGCAGGGGGATTGCAAATTCAAAGCCAGCTTCAGCAGTTTAGAGAGGCCCTAAGCAACTTGGAGAGACCCTGTCTCAAAAAAATAAAAAATAAAAAAAAGAGCTGAGGATATTACAAAAAGAAGGATCATTGACCTAGATGATATGAAGAACAAACATCAAGCAAAGAGAGGATTTCAGGAAGTGTTTAATGCTAAAAGGCCAACTTAAATGAGAACATGAGTATTGCCAAAAACTTGGTCCTTGTCGCTGATGCAAATCCAATAATGAGGATATGATTGGGGGGGGGGGTTGTTTTGCTTTGCTAGCAAAGGAGAAAAACAGCAGACTCCTGTCCCAGAGGCTGTGATTCTCCTATCCAGGGAAACAGAGTTTTTTTAAAGAGGTAATTCAAGGGCTACATTCCATATGTTCTCTGTCTGGAGGTGTAATTTTCTTCTTAATTGGGGACACAGGGATTTCTAAGATCTTCTGGTGCCATGCCCTAGGTCTGCAATACTTTCTTTCAATGCTGGGTGTGTGCTCAAGGAAGAAAATTGTACTGAGGATGGGGAAGACAGATAATTCTGCTGCCCAGAAGATTAGGGAAGATAAATTAGGGAGTGGAGGGAAAGAGGATGAGAAAGAAGCATGTCCTTTTTAAAAATAAGTGTCAGTGGCAGAGCAGCAAGGGTTATATTCAAAGCATAAACTGGACTACTGTTACAGGAATATATTAGTTGTATTTAGCAAATGTTTTTTTTTTATTGGTTGTTCATAACATTACATAGTTCTTAATACATCATATTACACGGTTAGCAAATGTTTTTAAGAACTGTTCTAAATGTGTAAAGACAAAAATCACTGTCGTTAGTTTAAAGGTTTTTTCGGGGGGCGTTGGTTACTGGGAATTGAAGCCATGGATGCTTTATCACTGAGCTACATCCCCAGCCATTTTTTTTAAATTTTCAGGTAGGGTCTCACTATGTTGTTTAGGGCCTCATTAAGTTGCTGAGGCTGGCTCTGAACTTGTGATCTTCCTGCTTCAGCCTCCCATGACCACCAAGTTTAAAGATCTTAATTGGCTTTATGGACAATTCTAGAATGGGGCAACACTTCATAAGATAGATAAGTGTTTCAATGAGCTGAAAAAAGGAAGTAGATATTAGAGAAAGACTTTAAAGAACAGAAAAAAAGAACAAAAAGCAGATTGATCACTTCAAATTTACTTTCTTTATAAAGCAGGGACTGGCAACAGAAAAATTGAAAAATAACTGATTGGTTAACATCAGTTAATTTCAAATTACCTTTTATTGTGTAAGGATTAAGGCCAAGGGAACTTAATAATCATGCCAATTGAAGCTAGTTTATTTGGGAAATTTGGCTGTTATTTCTCTCTCCTGATTTCCTGGAAGGTCAGAAAACAACTTAATTTCAGTTTGGTGACATAGAACTTTATTTTTAGTCTGGTCTGTTGGAACCCAGCACAGGATCATAGTCCAAAACAATGGACTCCTATAATTTTTATTTAACACCAGAAAACTAAAAATATTATAAAAGCACTAATTACAGTTGGACAGTTTTCTCACAGTGCACAGTTTCTTTAGTTGTATTCTTTTTCTTCATAAATACTAAGTTTTTGAGACCAAAGCATCTTTCAATGGTATTAGCATTTTTGTTTTAAATTTTTTCTTCCCAATTTAAGAAAACCAGGAGCAAAATTGCAATGAAGAATAATACTGAAATAATTGTTTTCAATAATAAACAAAGATGATGCATAGCAAGATACAGTCTGGTAAACTGAGTTTTCATGCAGAATTGAAGTGTTTATCAATCCATGTGTGAAAGTCTTAATTTCATTTCTAATACGTGGTGTGGTAGTCAGCATCTTTATTTTTTT
This sequence comes from Urocitellus parryii, assembly GCF_045843805.1. Taxonomy (NCBI): domain Eukaryota; kingdom Metazoa; phylum Chordata; class Mammalia; order Rodentia; family Sciuridae; genus Urocitellus; species Urocitellus parryii. The sequence goes on from NC_135547.1 coordinate 112,174,429, forward strand.
ACTTCATTTATTTATGTATTTTTGCTACATAGCCCATGGCCTCATGCATGATTGGTAAACCCCTACCATAAAAAGCTCTGCTACATTCCCAGACCTTGTTATTTTTTATTGAGACAGGATGACACTAATGTAGCAGTGGTCCACTTCACGCTTTGAATATAGCCCCTACTGCTCTGCAGCTGGGGACTTAGTTTTAAAAGGGACATGTTTCTTTCTCTTCCTCTTTCCCTCTCCTTTCTAGTCTCTCCCCTACCTAATTTTCTTCTTAAACTGCAAGGAAACAGGATTGACTTTCTTCCACATCCTAGTGAGACCAGGGCAAAGGGCTGGTAGCTGATTATTAAAGAAAAGGAAATGGGAGGATAGCACTTCCCATCACAGTTGCTTACAGCCTCCAGAGGAGGGGAGGGGAGGAGAGAAAGAATCACACTTTCCAAAACAAGCAATCACCCCCTGCAGCTCTATTCTTGCCTTTTGGTAACACCTGGTAGACAGGATAAGAGGAGGAGAAGGAGACATGAAAAGAAAGGAAACCTAAAATCTGTAAAAGGGTCAAACACCCCTACTCACTGGGCACCAGCTCTGGACCCCCTCCTCTCCAGCAGAGTCTCCCCTGCTCCATCTTTCTCTCCACCTGTCCCTGTTCTAGCCTTTAAATAAAACTTATTTTCTTGCCCCAGCATTTCTCATTTGTTTAATCTTCAACACGAGCAGGAACCCCATCTTCATTTTCAAGACAAGTATCACTAGGCACAGTTTTCTGACCTTGAGCACATACCTACCTCAGGAATGAAGTAATTCAGATTTGGGGATAATATCAGAAGATCTAAGAAATGGCTATCTCCCCAATTAATAAGTGAATTACAGCTCAGACAGGGAATACCTGGAATGTAGCCTTTGAATCACATCTTTTAAAAACTCCTTGTTTCCCCTGATGGACAGAATCGCAACTCCTGGGACCTGTGAACAGAGTTCCTTGTGTTTATACTTTGCTAGAAAAGCAATAAACTTCTTTTTGCTTTTTCTCAAAACTGCATTTTCATTATTGGATTGGCATCCAGGACAAGGACCAAGCTTTGGGTAACATCAAATTGCCTAGGCTAACTTTGAACTTGTGATCTTCCTGCCTCAGCCCCCTGAGTTGCTGGAATTACAAGCATGCACTAAGGTGTCCTGCTTGTCAGTATCTAATGTATTAAATATAGGTGGCTTAAAAGCAAACTGTTTTCAAGTAGAGGTTTGCCTATATCCTATGTCTAAGTATTAAATTCACTGAGATGTCTTCAAAGTGGAATTTAAAGAAAAAAAAACTTAAACACTTCAATTATAAGTTTAATGTAAAATTAATTAGTGTACACTTTTGAAAGTTTCTTTTTTATACAATATGATAATGGTCAGGAATCACTTTATGACACAAAGGAAAATAATAGTCAATGTGTGGATATGGCTTGAGATACAACTTTAGTTATGTGCATACAATGTAAAGTAGGTTTTTTTAAAGTCCTGTAGGACATGGAGAAAGTAGCAGTGCAGGTACAAACACACTTTTGAAATTCAAAATACAAATTTATTAATGAATTTGTGACAAAGATTCTCTTGGGGACCAAACTTTAGTCAGGCTTGAACTTGAACTTCCACCACTGTCCTTTTAAAGTCAGGTTTTAGTAACAATAGTGATTAAGTCAGTTTAGAGAGAATGTCCAACTTCAAATATCTGATCCCTGTAGTTTTCAGCAAGAACACTATTAGGTCAGTTTAGCAAAGAACTACCCTACCTTCTTGATTTTCCATCCACTGATTCCCCCAACATATTCTGCCTTTTGGCTATTAATCCCCACTTTTTCTTGTATTCAGAACTGAATAAGGTTCTGAAGTAAAGTTGCTTTTTCCCTATTTCAATATTTTCTAATTAAAATATGCTTTTATGGTTTTAACTACTGTTAGGCACAATTTTTTCCATTAACACATGTAAAAATATAATTAGTACTGAGGGAGATATGTTAGGGGAAAGAATATTTACAATGCACATTAATTACGAAGTGATAATGGTATACTTAAAATTATTGGTAAGCAAAAATAAAAAAGATTTTCAATTAACTATGTTGGGATAATTGGCCAATAGTCTAGGGAAAAATTAAATTGAATTCTACCTCCTACCTTATGTAAAATAAATTCCTAATCAATTAAAATTTAATTATAGAAATATAATCATAGTAAATTTTTGAATGGCAAAAAATGAAATGTAGATGTAAATTTAAGTATAAAAATAAAATAATAATAGATTTTAAAATAAATAATGAAGTATCTTTATGATGTTGCCATGGAAAAGACTTACTAGGCATCATACCAAAGGTATTATCTATTTTTAAATCATAAATTCAACTAATTTATTATTTAAATTTTCTTGACAGCCAAACAACCATTATTATAAAAGCTGAAGGTCAATTACAATATTAAAAAATTTGCATGTGACAGAATAAAGGTAAATAAATGAAAATAAAAGGCTTTTCTGTGTGTATATGTATATATGTAAAGAGAATTTACAAATCAGTAAAATAAATCTCATTATAATATTATAAAATTAAAAAGATAAACACTTGACAAAATAGAGGGTCAATGAAAGTATAAAAAATGGCCAGGTGTGGTAGCACACCCCAGTAATCCTAGCAGCTCCAGAGGTTGAGGAAAGAGGATTGTGAATTCAAAGGTAGCCTCAACCACTTAGCAAGGCCCTTAGCAACTCTGCAAGATGCTTGGTAGTTAAGCATCCCTGGGGAAAGAAAGAAAGAAAGAAAGAAAGAAAGAAAGAAAGAAAGAAAGAAAGAAAGAAAGGAAGGAAGGAAGGAAGGAAGGAAGGAAGGAAGGAAGGAAGGAAGGAAGGAAGGAAGGAAGGAAGGAGAAAGAGGGAGGGAAGGAGGGAAGGGAAGGGAAGGGAAAGAAAGGAAGGAAGAAAGAAAGAAAAAAAACTATAAAAAGTATTCAGGGATTAGTGGTGTACTTCAGAGGTAGGATGTATGTGTCAGTCTCTGAGTTCAATCCCAACACCAAAAAAAAAAAAAAAAAAGAAAAAGAAAAGAAAGAAAGAAAGAAAGAAAGAAAAGAAAACATCCAGTCTCACTTTGTGTATATTTGTTCCTCACAGTGCCATATATTAACAAGTTTAATAATGGTTAGTGTTAGTATAATAAGGGTCTAATTTATGCTTTGAATATTGCTCTTGCTGCTCCTCCAGGGCAATTTATTTTAAAAACAGCCATGTTTCTTTCTCTTTCTCTCTACCTACCCCTGCCTAACCTCAGAGGAGATAGGATTATCTTTCTTCCCCATTTTAAGAGAGTTATCTATCTTTGAGCACACACTCATCACAGGAAAAATGTAATTCAGATTTGGGGATGACACCAAAAGATCTCCCAAATTAACAAGTGAATTATAACTTCAAAAAAAGACACATGGATTGTGGCCTTTGAAACACCTCTTTAAAAGCCCCCTGTTCCCCCTGATGGGAAGAATCACAGCCTCTGGGACAGGAGTCCCCTGTGCTTCTCCTTTGCTAGCAAAGCAATAAAACTTCTTTTTTCCTTTTTCTCAAAACTGTGTACTCAACATTTGATAGGCATCACAGACAAGGACAGAGCTTTTGGTAACAAATTTGGTGACCCAAATGGGACCCAAGAGCAGCCCCCACTCAGGCTTTCTAGGGCAGGTATGGCTCTCCAAGGAACCCCATTTCCATGCTAAGGATGCAAGGTGGCTGACAAATGTGTTGAGAGCCTACTGCTGGAGAGTTAGGAGATGGGTGAGTTTGCCTTGGGTTGAACCAGAAGAGCTATTCCTGTGAGTAAACGGAGAGACTGAGGGATCATCCTTTTGCTTCAGGAAACTCCCACCTTCTTTTCCTGAACAGTACAGGTTGCTCCATCTTGGTTCACTTTGAGAAAAAGGAAACTGAAAAAGTTGCAATATCCTTCCTTGGCCATCTGTTAAGTCACCAGTTGTGCATGCCAAGACCTTTAATTCCACACATCTGGTTCCTCTTCATGAGAACAACTGGTCCCACTTCGTGGGGACATATGTGGCACCACTAGTATAAGAATCATGGTTAAGAAGCACTCAAGAGAGCTGGGCATGGTGATTTATGCCTGTAATCCTAGTGGCTTCGGAGGCTGAGGCAGGAGGATCATGAGATCAGTCAGCCTCAGCAATTTAGTGAGGCCCTAAATAACTTAGCAAGACCCTGTCTCTAAATAAAATATAAAATGGGCTGGGGATGTGGCTCAGTGGTTAAGTGCCCCTGGGTTCAATTCCCAATACCAAAAAGAAGAAGGAGGAGGAAGAGGAGGAGGAGCACTCAAGAACCTCGGAATATTTATGCCCTTCTGGTCTGTTGTACAATCTTGCAATTGGAGCTGGTCTGTCAGAAGTAAAGTAAGTTAAAGAAAGGGCCACATATAGGTATAAGCCTGTCTAAGAAACCTGTGCTCCAATCTCTTGAATACCATCTGGGAGAAAAAATAATAAGGAACAGTGTTTGTATATGTCAGATTATGATCCCTGTCCTAGAAATTTGTTGTGTAAATTAAATACGTAGATACCATTCATAAGAATTGTTTCAGAATATGAATTTAAGAAAGGATATGAAACTAGAAAAGATGAAAGAAAGTTATAGATATGGAAATATATATTAGTACCAAAATTTAGATGGTAAAAGAAATGTTTTGAGATGAGAAAATATTTTGTCTGGTAAAGTAATATTCTTTTTTAAAAAATATTTAGTTTTTAGTTTTACTTGGATATAATAACTTTATTCTATTTATTTTTTATGTGGTGCTGAGGATTGAACCCAGGGCCTCACATGTGGTAGGCAAGTACTCTATCACTGAGCCACAACCCCAGCCCATGGTAAAATAATATTATTGTGCTAAAAACCAAGATGACAGAGAGGACAAAACTAAGGATATAAAAAAATGTAGAATGTCTAAGTTGCAGAATGTTTGTGAAAGGTAAATTTCAAATAGTTTGTATATGATTAAATATACTATAATTAGCACAGTCAAATTTATTCAAAATATTAATATGAAGCAAAGTCTGAAACATTGATCTACTCTTATATATCAAGATAATTTTCCGGGCTGGGGATGTGGCTCAAGTGGTAGCGAGCTCGCCTGGCATGCGTGCGGCCCAGGTTCGATCCTCGGCACCACATACAAACAAAGATGTTGTGTCCCCCAAATACTAAAAAATAAATATTAAAAATTCTCTCTCTCTCCCTCTCTCTCACTGTCTCTCACTCTCTCTTAAAAAAAAGATAATTTTCCTGAACCTGTTAGGTTTTATTACTTAGGGAAAATAAGTCTTAAAGGAATTAGGGGTTTTACCTGTTTTAGTCTTTTAAATGACTACTTTATAACTGGTTAAATAAACAACTATTATTTTATGTTATAACATTATAGTTGATACCTTAAATATATGTGACTAGGTATATGTATACATCTGAGAACTATATCTGTCTAAACCTTGTCTAAGTTATGTAAAAGTTTGTTAAATAAAAGCTGATGTAAGTTTACCAGCAATTGAACAAATCAGTGCTCTCTTTTATACATGGTATCTGACATAGAAGGGCCACATTGCCATTTGAAGACCTGTCTTATGTCTGTTTGCTTTGACTAAGTCTATTTCTGGTCATTAACATTGTTTTTTAAATGTATAAGAGATTTAAGGCTATCCTTTGATTTCTGCTAGTACTGCAAACCCATGCAGTCCTGTGATTATTGTTACCATACAATATGGATTCTAAATTTTACTTCAAAAGTTTAACTTATTTAGATGTAAAGTTTAGGACAGCATGTTACCAAGTTGTTATTCTCCAAACTAAAATTTTCTGTAGCAATAATCTCTCCCAGATTTATATAGAAATAACAAATTTGGTCGGTATTTATTTATGTCATTCAATGTTTTACAGGTACATAAAGGTAACATATTGTCAATAAGTTATATATAACTTTGTGTTACTCTTTACACTGGAATAGGGATTTGAATGCATTTTTGTAAGATAATAAGGAGAGCCTGATTTGTGCAAAGTTTGACAATGTGGAACATGAAACATTCTGCCACCTTTTCCACAAAAGGGAAGTTAAGAATTCTCTTAGCCTCTCTGATTATGTTTCAGATGTGATGTTGTTTTATGTTAACTGATATTCAGATAGACTCAGGAAGTAATACATGAAAACTTTGTACAATAATGTTTTAAAGGGGGGCAAAGATCAGATTCAGAAATAAAACTCTCTTTAAGATTCGTCACAAAAAAAAAAAAAAAAAAAGATTCGTCACGAAGCCAGGCTCACCTGTGGTAAGGCTCTGCCTCCCATCGTTCTCCATGATAGGATGGCTTGGAAGTAGACTATAATTAAGCTTATTTAAAGTTGTATTCAAAGGATAGATTTTTTTTTGCTCTAAAGATTATTGTGATCTCAAAGCAAACAGTAAAAGTTTGGGTAAACTTTAAAAAATATTTAGGTTTCTAAAAGAGTTTCTAAAAAAGTAAACTTGTATGTAATTGAGTTGATAAATATATTGGTCTTTGTAGAGGCTAAATAGACATCAAAGATTCATTAGTTTTCATTTTGTATTCTCCTTATAAAAACTCATAACTGTTACCTGTTAGATTTTTGCAGAAATGCTACTTCTAAGAACAACCTGAATTAATTTGAGACAATAAGCCATCACCTATAGAACACAAAAGATAAATGCTGACTTGCATTATTAATACTGACTCCAATTAAAAGAAAGGAGTAGCTGTAAAATTATAGATATTGAAGTTATAACCCATTGTTTCCACTTTAAGATTGGTGAAACTGGCCTACTGGTGTTTAAAACCCAAAACAAGAAAACCAAAGTCAAGGAAGTAAAAGAGCCAAGGAACAGAAGCCAACATATTGGCCCTTACCCTCTAGGGTCAGCCAGGACCCAGAGAGTGACAGGACCTCTCTCTGGGCTCTGCAACTCCAGTGAGTCACCCAATCTGCCTGTCACGGAGATTGAGAGGACTCTAGAGAACATGAAGCCACCTGCCGCAGTCTGGCTGGGCAAAATTCACTTGTCAAGCAGAAACGAACTTTATTTTTAGAACACACGCAGCACCATAGGAGCTCTTCAGGAATTCCCTCAGAGCCCAACTGCCACCACTGGCTTCCCATAAGCCTCTCAAACTGCCCCCCACTCCTCCTGCTCTTGAGGCCGATTGGCTGGGTCGTGTGGGTGGAGCCAAAAAAAATCCCCCAATGAACAGCTCCGTGGCCCGAAAGGGCAGGGAAACAGCCCAATGAGCATCACCACAGAGGAGCCAATCAGCTGGCAGCTGGGAAGTTTGCTGGGGCCATGGTGAGCCAATCAGCTAGAAGTTTGCTGGGGCCACTGTGAGCCAATCAGCTGGAAGTTTGCTGGGGACCCTTCGGCTTTGGCTCTCAACAGCCACCAATGCACGATCTGAAAAGAGGAGGGTCCTTGGAGAGGGAAGTGTCCCTGATGCTTCCAAGAGAAGGTCAGCAAGACTCTAACCCATCCTGGCAGATGGCACTGCTAGTAGAGGAAGCTAAAGGAGCTAAGAGCCTTTGCACATGTCCCCAAGAGTGATCTCTGAGGAATTTCAGCTAACCATTAAAAGTAGATAGAAACAACAAGGTCAGTTTTGACCAACTTGTCTTAACACTAGCAGGAGAGTATTACCCAAGCACAGCCCTACATGGACATTTCAAAGGAAAAACAATGTTCTTTTTAAAATGTCACTTAAGATGTATACTTATGTCAGCCCTACAAAAAGTAAGTAAAGCTGGAAAAGTTCTTGTGGGGAGTGCCTAATAATGATCACAAAGAACTCTAGAGTCACAAGTTTGTCCTGAGTAAATTTGAGTCTGCTCTTATAGATCTACAAATCTTCCTAAGCTTCTACATTGATAAACCCAATCTGTGTTTCACTGGCATGATGATGAGTTATTGTCTTCATGGTTTTCAGAGATTGGCTGAAATTCTAATTGCTTTTGTGCTAATTATTTCCAAAAAAAAAGTAATGCTTTGCTATCTTGTTTATTGTTGTCTCAGCATGATCTTTGCCCTATGTATGCCTTGTCCAGTCACCTACCATCTGCCACTGTGGACCTCTGAACTGCTCTGATGCTGAATACCCTTAACTGTCCATGCCCCCTGTGAACAAGGAGTTTGGGTTACTACCCTTAACTTTACCCTCTTTCAGCAGGAAGCAGCTTGGAGATGTTGTTGCCCATTTTTGCATAGAAATGGAATGTACAAATTGACAGTAGGGAAATGTAACAGTAGTCCACTTTATTTTTTTATTTTATTTTTTTTTTCAGGGCTGAGGACCAAATTCAGGGCCTTGCACATGCTACACAAGCACTCTGCCACAGAGCTAAATCCCCAACTCTCCACTTTACGTTTTGAATATAGCCTTTGTTGCTCTTCCAGGGCAACTTATTTGTAAAATGGACATGTTTCTTTCTCTTCCTTTCTCCCTGATTCTCCCTAATCTCTCTCCATCCCTAATATCAGGAGAAACAGGATTACCTTTCTTCCCCATCCTAAGCAGAGTTATCTGTTCTTGAGCATACATCCACCACAGAATGAAGTAACTCAGACTTTGAGATGGCACCAGAAGATCTCAAAGATGACTATCTCCCAAATTAACAAGTAAATTCCAACTCCAACTGAGAACACATGGAATTAAGCCTTTGAATCACCTCTTTAAAAGCCCCCTGCTTCCCCTGATGGGAAGAATTATAGCCTATGGGAGAGGATTCCCCTGTGCTTCTCCTCTGATAGCAAAGCAATAAAACTTCCTTTTCCTTTTTCTCAAAACTGTGTCCTCATTATTGGATTGGCATCAGGTACATGGACCAAGCTTTGGGTAACAGGGGCACAAAAGATTTTTTTAATGGAGACCAAAAGAGGTAATGAGGCCTAAGGCTAAGGCTGGGCAAAGGTCTTCCTCTGCTGGGGCAGGTGTGGGTAATTTTTTAGAATAGCACAATGGATTGGCCTCCTGGGGCTAGACACTAAGGAAGGGTGTTATAAAGGCCATCTGGATTCTGTGAATCTAAACAAATGTTTGGCAGTTTACCAAAGGACTGGGGAGATAGAAGGGCAAAAGAGAAGAGGGGATGGAGGACAATTTCAAAGGAAACCCTGTTACAGTCTTTCTGAATGGCGATTTTATCATATTTATCCAATGTGCATACCCTTATAGAAATATATGTTTGTCAAAGTATTCCAATAATATATTAAGTAAATGGAAAAGATGAATGAACAAGCATGATTATTATCAGCTCTTTATAGCTGTTAAAAAAAGCAGAAAGGGGGGACTATAACTAATTCAAAGAGAGTCAATAGGATAAACTAGGATATATGATTACTATCTGAAACCACTTATATGATCATGTAGGTCTGCCTTTATTGGCATTGAAATAATATCAGAATATACTGTCAGGGAAAAGGAAATTTTAAAGAGCATGTCTTATGTGACTCGTAAAATGTGTGCATGCTCATGTGTACATGTGTTTTTATAGGAAAAAGCTAGGGAAATCAACAGCATAATTTCAATAGTGATTTTGTTGAAGTGGGTGATTTTGTAGATAATTTTTGCTTATTTCTTCCTTCATTATTAACTGAACATTAACTATATGAGTTTTCGTTTTTCACAAAAAAAGAATAAAACTATATTTTGAGAAAAATAATGTCTGTAGTCATTTTCCAAAAATACATGAACAAACTTTAATAAGGACTTAAGACTCTTCACTTGGACCTGCAAATGTCCAATGGGTAACTAACTAAAAGAAGGATTTTTAAAAATGGCATCTCTGCCTCCATTTTGTATCTGTCTCCTTTGCTATTATTTCCTTGAATTCCAGGAACAACAGCTCTGAATAAACGTCTTATTATTAGTCAAAACTACCCTCATGGCCAGAGCAACTTTCTTCTTGTGGAAGAGTCACCACCAGATCAATCATGAGATAATGATCAACAAAGGAACTGCTTCACTATGCATATTCTTGGTCCCTTTTGTATACAGAATCTGCAAGTCATGTTGATACCTCTAAAGGTACGCACAAGATGCTTGATCTCACTTGCTTTCTCACTTGGTCATATTGATTAAAGCTCCTTTTATGCTTTTCACAATTTTTTTTCATTTGATTTTTGAGGGAAGTGAGCAGACCAGATTTGTTAGGATCCCCAGAGTTGTGCCTCTGGGCTAGGAACTGTGCCCAGCTAAAACCACACAAATTTATTGCTGTTAAAGATGACCCAAACTTCTATTACCAGCTATAGATCTGAGAAACACAAAGCTCTTATTGAACTTACTGAGGAATCAATAAAGAGAAAATCTAAAAAACAAACTGTGGTCACTGAAGTGGACTATACTACCTACCAACTGGTATGTTAGAAATCACCCTAAAACTTACTAACTAGAAACAACAAACATTAATTATCTTACCTGTTCTTGGTGTCAGAATCCAAAAGCAGTTTAGCTGAGTATTTGGGTTCAGAATCTCTCATGATGCTGCAATTAAGGAGTCAGCCAGATATTCAGTCATCTTGAAACACAGCTGGGAAAGAAACTACTTTTGAGCTCACTTATGTGGTTATGACCAGGCCTCAGTAGCTTACATTCTGCTCTTATCTATGCAGACCTCCCCCTGGGGTTGCTTCAAGATGTGAAAGCTGGCTTTTCCCAGAGTTAGAAGGGGAAGAGAGAGTGAGAGACAGCACCCAATCTCCAAAATGGCATCCCATCACTTCTATATTTCCTTCATCAGAATTGAGGCACTCAACCAGGAAGGGCATGAATATCAGGAGTTAAGGGTCTCTAGGGATCACTTTAGAGACTCTACTAACATGGATCAAAACCAAAAATAATAACAAATATAAACAAACTAAAAAAAAAGCTAGTATAGGAATGCTAAGAATATCTTTATATGTAATAGTCAAAATTCAAATTAATAGAAGAATGGATTAACAAATTATGATATATCCATATAGTAGAATACTACTTAGCAATAAAAGGAACAAATTACTGATTTGGGCAACACTAGTGATAACTCATACAGATATTACATTGAACAAAAGAAGCTGGGCTCTAGTCAGACATGGTAGAACACACCTATAATCCCAGCTACTCAGGAGTCTGAAGCAGGAAGATCACAAGTTAGAGGCCAGCCTAGGCCATTTAGTGAGAAGCAGTCTCAAATTAAAAAAAAAAAAAAAAGGTTTAAAAGGTTCTGGGAGGTGCAGCTCAATGGTAGAGTGCTTGCCCAGCATGTACAAGGCCCTTTGGGTTCAATGCCCAGCACTTCAGAAGAGAAAGAAAAGCTGGACTAAAGATCAAAGATCATATTTTCTTATCCCCTTTATATGCAATTTCAAACATGAAGAACCCATCTATGGCGGAAGATATTAGAAATATAGCTATTTCTTGGGGTGAATATTAACTAAAAAGACTCTTGAGCAACATTTCTGGGGTGATGAAAACATTCTATATGTTGATTAGGAATATGAATTACACAGTTGCATGCATGTGTCAAAATTCATCAACTGAATAAACTTAGTATCTGCAAATCTTTTTGCACATAAATGTTAAAGTGGAAATAAATATGAATCTTAAAAGCAAAAAGGAAAAAATCCTAAGGTTTATTCAATATTGAATGAGTTTAAAAGGAAGAATAAATGATCAATTCCTTTGAAATCTTCCAAAAACAAATGAAACTCCAAATCTTTCTAAAGATAGAGTGTCAGGAATATCTAATTGGGAAACAGCTGGATGAATAGCAATTTTTCTGTACTGGGAATTAAATTTGGTTCAAGTTAAGGGCAATGTAAAGGATCAAGGGATTTCTCAATATCCGGTGTTATGGTAAAAACAAGTCATTTAATGAAAAGAAGTTGTGGAACAGAAGATGGATGAAAAAGGAGCTAAAAAGAGAAGATCACCAATTTAGTTAAGAGATTGAAGTAAAAAATAAATGATATTTGCCCTAAATAATTAAACCACAGATTGAGTCCAAACTACTACTCTGATGTTCTAACTTAGGTCCCATTGTTCTTGGTATTTGCTTATCTTACCTACAAATATGACTATAATTATTGTTTTTGCTTGAAACCTACAAAGGAAAACTGTATTTTTATACTTTCTTTGTACACATTGAATCTAAACTCTTAATGATATGACTCCTTCTGGTTTCAAAAGTTTCATCTACAAATCAACTTTAATAAAGAAGAAAAAGATTTGTCTCTAAAGCTAGGGGGAAAGTTTTAATTGAAACTACTCTCCAGAGTCAGCCCAGAGTTGAAGCAATCAAGACCAGCTTTTCTCTCCTATGAAGAAATCTGCGGCAACACTGCAGCCTACCTGTTTCCAGTTTGTGCTGCTTAAGCATGGAATATCCATTTGAATAAAACTACTCATTTTTCTGAAGTGTACTGTTTTTATTGCAATAATTTTATTGTGATTTCCTCAATAAAGAAGTGATATCTTTGTAATTCAGTTTTACTAGAAATGTTTCAAATGGAGTCACTAAAAACTTCAAAACCATACCAAATATAACTCTATATTAAGAGCTTTGGGTAAGAAAGTTACAGTGCAATGACCAGTTTCTCACCAAGTTTTAGAACATTATTTCCCATGTCAGAATGCCAAGCAGGAACACAAAGACTATAGATATGTTTTGAACACATACACATACACAAGTACACACATAAAAATATACACGTGCACGCATGAGCGCCTCTATTAATTTTATCTGGGAGAACTGAAAAGCTTGGATTAAATGAATATGCTGAGAGCCATAGCCAAGTAGGAATGACGCATGGCAATTTCTTTGTCAGCTACCCAATGTTGCTTAGAGGAAGGACTTTCCATTGTGGAAATGGGCTTGCCTTGGACCCAGGTCATTTGCAGTGACACTGCATGAATGTTTGAGAAAGGTGACCCTGCTCAAGGACCAGGGCGGATCTGGGTTTAGGGCGGTTCCAGGTATAGGGTGTGGATCCTGCTGGGAATAGGGCGGTTCCAGGTTTAAGGTGGACCCTGCGGGGAATAGGGCATATCCTGCTGCCTCAGGCGCCTGCTCCTTGAGTTCCCCTTGAGTTCTCACGGGATTCGGAGAGTATTTTGGGATGCAGAGCCCGGTGGAGGTGTGGTTTTTCCCAGAACATGCGTGTAGAGTGCCGGTGAGAGTTCGGGAATAAAGAATTGCTGTTTGAATCTACAAGGCTGTGAGTGGCTCGTGATTTTGTGCCCAGCCAGACTGCGGCAGGAATAGTGCTAAATTAAATGAGATAGTTTGTCTTATTGAAGTTTTCTTTCATTTCAGCAGATTAAACAACACTTCCTAGAAAGGATGATTTTGAATACAATCTATAAAATTGAGGAAAGACCCTACATCATCTCTACTGTCCCTTGACACATGTGCTTGGTGAATTTGGTCCATAAACTGCAGACTGTCTTAAAATGTTTCCTCATCCAAAACAATCTCATCAACAGACACCCTATTCCACACAACTTTTCCTTTATTATTTCACACCTTTTCTATTTCTTCTGAATATCCTAATTAAGCAAGTCCAGGTGTGGCTTTACAAAAAAAAAATGCATGTTTTACAGAGAGAATAGGACCACTGGATTTTTTTTATACATAAACCAAAATTGGAATGCAATTAACTGGTGATGAAAGGAGGATCTATTTGCCTGTTTTCCTTCTTCTCTCCCCTTTGTCATACTTTGTCTACTAACTTTGCTAATGGACACATTTTTAGAGTCCAAAGGAAAAGTTCAATCAGAATAACATCAAAAATATCAAGACAAACAGACACACATACATTTCATTGTCTTATAAAAAAGAAAAATATTCTGTCTCCTGTTAATTGGCCTTAGTATTATTATATGAGAAAAATGAGCATAGAAGACTTTGAATTCTCATACACAATCAAGGGTGCAGTAATGAATATTTCAACAGGCATACATTTTGAAGTTTTAATTAAAATCAGTAGTGCTATTGATATTGTAATGTCTTACAGTAACACCCAGGCAAGTAATCACCTGCTTCCCAAGTGAATGGCAATACACATGCAATTAATTATAAAAGACTTTGCAGCTGGAACCACCTTGGAATCGCCAAGATTTAGAGCAAGTGTTCATATGTTTAACTACAGAAGTTAAACTCTACTGCTCTACTGCTTCAGCAACATGAGTAGTTATTTCACTTAACCCAGATGTAGCATGTCACCTTATTAGACCTAGTGCCTGAACTCTTGCTGTAAACTTTGCTTGTCTTCTCTGGCACCACAATCTTCCTGCTTCTTGCAGTCACGGCTACTTATCTATTGCAGAGATTTACCAACAGAGGTCAGTAAGGCCATTTGGAGAGACAATCCTGTTTGAACTTATTTGCCACCTACAATCTTCATGGCACATGTATGAACAGAGGATTTCACTGGAGATAAAGTAGTTTTATGGATGTATTGCTCTTAAGTTCTCACTCTGAAGATCTTTGGAAGCTCCCCATTCTCTCTTCACTAAAATGAATCCTTAGAATGAGAGAATTTAGGAATCAGCCTGACTAAAGCAGAGTGCTTAAAAAATGTACTCAATTGCCAAAAATTTCATTCTAGGTCTTATTGATACCAAAAAAACACCAAACCATTTAAAAATTAAACTTGTGAGAGGGTCACAACTTATTTACTGGCTTTAAAATGATTTTAATGAAAAGTAATTGTACTTCATAAAATTAAAGCCAGCATATGAAGAATCTTAATTTTTCCAGAAAACTTGTATTTCAAGTTGGAGGGAGGGAGGAAAAAAGAAAGAAAGGGAAAGAGGTAGAGAGGAAGGTAAGAAGGAGAAAGTAAGGACAAATAGAGAAAAAAAGAAATTGCCAAAATTTTCTGGCTGGCTGAAAAATAGAATTTTTCTTAAAAATTGTAGATTTGGTGACAAATTTGCTTCAACATTCAAACATGCAAGCACAAGGGGTTCCAGTCTCTCATCATAAGGATTCATCTTTGTGATCCTATAGTGTTCACCACTCTTAGAGGATGACCATAGCCCCAGGGACTTGGAATCTTGCTGATATCTCTAGATTTCTTAAGATGTACAAAAATATCTCATATAGCAAAGAAATAACAAGCATTGAGATATCAATGCTGAATTAATTTTTCTGAGAAGGTTTAAGAAGACGTAACATGGTTATATTCAAACCAATTCTAATGATACAATAGTTATGAGCAGGCTTATAAATATTACCCTTCTTCTCTCACATACCATTGGCTAGTCTAGTCTGGAATGAAATTGGGTAACTGTGATATTGTCACAAGGAAATTTTAACACTACACAATGATACTTAGAAATATTAAAAACAGGAGCTGATGTTGTGGCTCTGTAATAGAGCACTTGACTAGCATGTGTGAAGCACTGGGTTCGATTCTCAACACCACATATAGATAAATGAACAAAATAAAGGTCCATTGATGTCTAAAATTTTTTTAAAAAGAAATATTAAGAATAGGCAATATAAAGTTCACAAACCTAAGCAGAGTATTTCTAAGCAATCAGCTATAAATTATTGTATACTGAATTTTAGGTCCTGAGTCAAAAACTAAAAAGATAAAGTTGACCAAAGTATGTTGCATTTCATTCAAAACCCACATCCTTAGAAAATGCAGGGAATATGTATTTAGTTTATTCACCCTTCTAATTTTAATAATTTAAATATTGCATTGCCTCCATGCTGAGATTAGATGAGTTTGACATGTTTGTGATAGTCAACTTTTTAATCACTATGATCAAAATACGTGAGAAGAACAACTAAGAGGAGGAAACGTTTATTTTGGCTCATGGTTTCTCAGTCCATGATCAGTTGACTCCATTGCTGCTGGCCTGAGGTGAGGCAGAGCATCATAGTGGGTGAGGTAGAAGAAAGCTGTTCAGCTTTTGGCAGCCAGGAAAATAGAGGAGAAAGAGAGAGAGAAAGGGAGAGGGACAGAGAGAAGGAGAAGGAGACAGAAAGAGAGAGAGAGAGAAACACACACAAGAAGCCACAGGGATATGATAAAATCCCTAAGGGCATGCCTTCAGTGACCTACTTCCTCCCATTATACCCCACCTGCCTACACTTACCACCCAGTATTACACTCAAATTATTAATCCATTAAATGGAATAATCCTCTGATAAGGTAAAAATTCTCATACTCAAATTGTTTTACCTCTGAACATTGCTCCCTTGTTTAACAAGATTTTTTGTGGGTATATCTCATAGCAAAACCAGAACAATGTTCTTCCTGTGTAACACAATACCATTTAACTATTGAAAATTATCTCATAGGAAACTAATTGTCTTAAACAAGTACTTAAAATCTAAAAAAAGAAAATAACAGATTATGGTTCATATTAAAAACAATGAAAAATGTATAAGGAATTTTAACTTCTTATTAAGAAAATGAATAGAGTAAGACATCACAGCAAACTAGCATAATCTCAAAAAAAATCAAAATTGGACAAAATGAACTTTTCCCCAATTATCTTCAAGGACTGGATATCTGGAATGGCTGTCATTGGCCAAATATATATATATATATATATATATATATATATATATATATGGTTACTAGATAATCCAGCAGCATAAAATGGCCTAAGAAGATTATCTGCTTTAAATCTTTGCTCATAAGACCTTGTTATCAAAACTAAAGCAATTCAAAAGTCTATTCAGCTCAATAAGCTCATGAGAAAAGTAAATAATTATTGTATCCCCTTACAACTCCTTTACAGTTAACTAATTATGTCTATTATCAGCCATAACAAGCAAAAGTGTAGAAAACTCTAGTGTGAAGCTACATGACTATAGCAAATAATAACTAGTAGAGTATAGAGAAATATAAGATATTTCTTACATTGTCAAAGGGTGGTCCAACTAACCTATAAAACCAATTAAGTACCATTTCAGTACACAAAGCAAAGATATAAGTAGAAATGATACCCCAGCAAAAGGTAACCAATAGCATTAATTTATGTTTTTAAAGTACACATAACTACAGAAAGTGACCATCACTGACCATCTTTCTCAAAAAGAAATACTGCCTTGTTGCACCAAGAAGCATTACTATTTAGTATTCAGAAGCCAAGTTCTAGAAATCAGAATAGTTTATTGCTGAAAGAGAAGTCAGTGATCTAGAATTTTCTATTTATTAGATGATCAAAGACCAATTACAGAGTAATTATCATGATAATTCAGAACAATTAATTGATTTTGACTAGCTTTGGGTCACGTCCTCCTAATTTTATTCTCCTTCTTTAGTGAATTGGCAGTATAAAATGATGGTTGGTTCAAATTAATGTGCCAGAACACTCTGGATTGTAAAACCCACAATGCAAATTGCCAAAGTAAAACAGAAGCTTTTCATAGATACTGATACACTGTGGGATCTTTCACTGAATTTGTTGTTATTGTGATTGCTTTTAAAAGTGATCAGAGTATGGACTTCCATAACTTAAAAAAGTGGTCATAAATAACAGTTCAAGAGCAGTAGGTCTTTTACCTGAAAAGCTCTTTATTTGTTGGTTGGCCATGTGCATATTTGGAAATAAAAGCTTGTTCTCCATTGTAAAGGGAGATGGTTTAATTAAAATACAAGTGGAAAGAATAGGGGCAAAGGGTACATCTCATTAGAAATGTAAAGGAGCCAGATAGACTTGGCATATACAGAGGAAGGGCAGAAAGAAAAAAAAAAACTTCAGCTGTTAGTAGGGGCTAGAAAATTCTGAAAGAAGAAACAAAGGCAGCAATGATTGTTTTTCAAATAAGTGCTTGTGATATGCATTGTGACCCTATCTTGTGACCCACAAATCTCCATGATATGCTTGGTGTGATTGGTTTGACTGTAGAAACCAGTGAAAGAACTGAGTTCATAAAACCCAATGATGTCAGCCCCCTTGAACAAAGGGAAGACATACAATTAGGTTATATTTGAAGCCTCAGCCAACAATTTCTGAACTAAGGCCAGTACCCAGTTGCATCTTTGATTAAACTATCAACCCAGAGTATGAAGACTGAAGCCAAAAGTATATCCTAACCATGATTACTGCAGTGTTGAACAAGAATAAGGTGCCAAAGAATAGAGGCTTTTTCCAAGGTGAGCAGTGATGACAATAGTACAGGATTATGATTCCAAAGTCAGACTCACAAAAAGAGTTGAGAGAGCTAGAAGGCTCTGTGAAATAGATTAAAAAAATGTAAAACTAAAGACTGATAGAAGGTGAAGTAGAGAGTTAGGTGATATATCATTAACAACTTAATCAAATATATGAATTCTGCTTTGAATTTATAGTGACCTAGAAGTTCATAATGTCACAATAATATGGCTCTCATCATATAGATGAAAAAAATAATTAATAGATCATGGGGCTATTATTTACTTGTAAATAGTAGGTTTTGCCCCTAAATTCTCAATTGATTATCTTCACAATCACTTCAACCATGTAGAAAAAATCAACAATACTCTAAATACGGTGTCTGCATTGTCTTCATAAAAATATTTGATCTTGAAGTAAAAAGAAAAAAAAACTCAATAAGATGATAGAGAATTCTCATTTAAAAACATTTAATACACAACACAAAAAGAAAGAAAAAAAAGGAAAGGATTCTAAGGTAAAAGAAATTTGTGTCTCATTAAGCAGGCTTTGCTTTTTTCTCAATTAGCAGTACTTTCTTTATTTAAAAAAGGCATATGTTAACATTTTGTTCAATAACTCTTCCTGATAACTAGATTAAATGAGAAATTGATTCCTATATGCATAATTTTCAGAATCAATACCTACTCAGGAAAAGTATTTCATTTGGCCTTAGACCACATGGACTTTTTGGTGCAGTCTTTCAGATCCTCTTACAGATGATTTTTCATCAAAAATTAACAAAAATAAGCCAGGTGCAGTGGTGCACATCTGAAATCCCAGCAGCTCAGGAGGCTGACAGAAGGATCATGAGTTTAAAGCCAGCCTCAGCAACTTAGCGAGGCCCTAAGCAACTTAGTGAGACCCTGTCTCTAAATAAAATTCAAAATAGGGCTGGGGATGTGGCTTAGTGGTTGAGTGCCCTTGAGTTCAATCCCCAGTACCAATATAAATAAATAAAAATAACAACAACAAACACCTGAATGTGCTAAATCTTTTGACTTACAATATTAGATTTCTAGGGCTCTCTTAACAAATCATCCAAAACTAGGTGGGGTAAAATAATAGAAAAAAAAAGGAAGAAACATCAGAAACTTATTCTCTTGCAGTTCTAGAGCCTACATGCCCCAAATCAAGCGTTTGTTTCTTTTGGAGACTCTGAGGGAAAATCTGCATCTCTTTTTGGTGTTCAGTGGCTTGTAAATCTAATCTCTGCTGTTGTCTTCTCCCATCTATGTCTCTGAATCTGTATGTCTTCTTCTCATAAGAACCCATCCTATTCCAATATGACTTAATCTTAACCTATCTAATTTTATCTGTAAAGATTATATTTTCAAATAAGGTCATGTTCTGAGATTCTGAGTGAATATGGGTATTCTGGAGTGATATTATTTGGCCTAGTACAGAGTTCAAATCTTGGACTGTAACCTTTTGAGGGGCAGCTTCCATGTGACTCAAGGTTTTACTCTCCAAAATCTTAGTCTATATTGAATGAACACTGAATAAAAAATACAAATTACAAAGGTAAATATACTAATAATATGTAAACTATAGTAGATTTCCTTGCAAAATTGA
Organism: Urocitellus parryii; assembly: GCF_045843805.1. Taxonomy (NCBI): domain Eukaryota; kingdom Metazoa; phylum Chordata; class Mammalia; order Rodentia; family Sciuridae; genus Urocitellus; species Urocitellus parryii. The sequence continues at coordinate 112,194,224 of NC_135547.1, forward strand.
ATAGTTTTTAGATGTCTTTGCCTATTTTAAAGATATAAATCATATATTGGTCCTGGGAGCCCATTCCCAAAACAGCCTATATCACAATAAACTAACAAAGAATTTTAAGTGTTCCTTATAACTAACTTTATTTTCCTATCAGCTCTCACAAGTTGTAAAATGCTTTAACAACACAAATGTAATTCTTTTTTTTTAAAGAGAGAGAGAGAGAGAGAGAGAGAGAATTTTAATATTTATTTTTTAGTTTTCGGCAGACACAACATCTTTGTTTGTATGTGGTGCTGAGGATCGAACCCGGGCCACACGCATGCCAGGCGAGCGCACTACCGCTTAAGCCACATCCCCAGCCCACAAATGTAATGCTTTGAGAGCTCACAGGATCATTCTTGAAATTCCCTCTAATTTGATATTTATCCTAATTATTCCCTTAAACCCCATATCTGCCACAATCTCATAATAATTATTTGTCTTTGTTTACTATACTCTGAGCAAAATAATATAACCAACATGTTATGCCTACACATCAATCCAAAATCAATCCAAAATTTCACTTTCTTCCATGATATTTGTAGTCTCTAATATAAAATGAAGGAAGTGGTCCATCAAGTTCTTCCTCCAAACATGGTCTTGGCCTACCTCCTTCTCAATTCTCAAGGCCAAACTGGGCATGGTAGTGCACACCTATAATCCTAGAAACTCAGGAGGCTGAGGCAGGTGTATCACTGGTTTGAGGAAAGACTCAGTGATTTATCAAGATCCTGTCTTAAAAAAGAACTGGGGATATACCCCTGGGGATGTACCCCTGGATTCAATCCCCAGTACCAAAAAGAAAAAGAATTAGGTCAATTCTCAAGGCCATATACCAATTATGGTCAGGAATCTTTAAGGGCCACTAGATCTAATCATTAGATTCTCCCCTGAAAATGCACTCTATGCTCCAGTGTTCTGTTTTCATTTATCATTTCCTTTCTTAGCTCTCAAAATCTCCTCCTGTCCATAAAACCTTACTAGACCTCTTTTATACTCTTTTATTTTGTTTCTTACTTGCTTGAATCTAGTTTATATGTCTGAACACTCCAAGCAATAAATGCCATATATAAATGTGGAAGGTGTTATGTAGTATGAGAAAAAAAGTAGTAAGTGCATTTGACCATCAGGTAACTGAAGGGTCTAATACAGCCTAAACCACTAAATGTAATACCCCTTCAAAATTGAAGTTTATTTTCTTAAAAAAAGTGCATGCTGCAGTGTTTACGAATAAAGTTTTATTGCAAGTTATTTGCAGATGGTTCAGTCAAAAAGATGAACATAGAGATAAAATTGATATGAGAAAATGAAAGACAATGACTCTAGACATATGGGGCATATAGGTGTTTACTAATTGTTCAATTTCTCTGTACATTTGAAAATGCTGGTGAGGAAAATTTGAAAGGAAATGAAAATAGGACAAATAAAAATCTTCTATTCCCAAATTTCATAACTACATGTATCAAAGCTATACCTTTTGGGGCATGGTGGCACACACATGTAATCCCAGTGACTCAGGAGGCTGAGGCAGGAGGATTGTGAGTTCAAAGTCAGTCTCAGCAACTTAATGAGACCCTGTCTCAAAGTACAAATAAACTATACCTCATCATTGATCCTCTCATAGCATATCCCATCTGGAATTCTCAAGTTGTACAAATTTTATTTCATTATCTCACAACTGAGGTTTGATTTGCTGAAGTGATTCCTTTCTCCCTTTCTGGCTTCATATTCACTATTCCCAAGCTCATTAAGTCTTCCTTTCAAATGTCTCTTATGTTTCTCTTTGCGTTCCCACTGACATTACATTTAGTCTAGACCTTGTCTGTTTCAATACCCTACTTCCTAATTTGATTTGTGTCTATTGTGGTAGCATCAACTTTATTATATCACTTCTCTGTTCAAATATTTCCAGCAGCAACTAATTTACCTCTCAAATGTTGTCCCCTACTATTCTTGCACACGAGCCTGAGATTTCAAACAATCCTTTTCCAATTGCATTCCTGCATTAGTGCTTTTGCTTGCATAATTCTCATGCCTGAAGTAATTTTTTCTCTCCCATTTGTAATTGCTCCAGCTCTATCAATTGGCATTTAATGTACACTAAACTATTATTTTTGTTCTTTCATCTCTACTTATATGATGCTGCTCTCAGTATACTGAGAGATTACCTAAAACTGTAACCTTCATAAGGGCAGAAATCTTGCCTGTCTTATTCAATGATTTGCCAAGAGCATACAATACATATAGGATATTATTTGAGGAACAAATTCATAATGTATTCCTGAAAGTTTATACTTAGTTATGTTTTTACATTTTATACTGTGATAATTCCCACATGTATATACACAATTCTTTCCCTCAAAACAAGGCAAAATAAAACAGACTGAAATATTTTCACAATACTGCCACAATTGTCAGGAAAGCATAGCAAATGGAAAGAATAAGTGTTTGAGAAATGAGAGACATTATAGATATCTTCCCTAAAAAAAAGCAAACTTTCAGGGAATGCAGTCAAAGTGCAGAGGAAGATATGCGAACTATTGAATTAAAGTATATTGAAAAATCCAGCTGTGCATGGTAGTGCATGACTGTAATCCTAGCAGCTTGGGAGGCTGAGGCAGGAGGATTGAAAGTTCAAAGCCAGCCTCAGCAACTTAGTGAGGCCCTAAGCAATTCAGCAAGATCCTGTCTCAAAATAAATAATAAAAAGGGCTGGAGATGTGGCTAAGTGGTAGAACACCACTAAGTTCAATATCTGGTATAAAAAAAGAAAAGAATAAAATAGAAAAAAAATCCAATTATTGATACTTTAAAAAAAACAGTTCAATGGGTAATATCACTTGATGACTAAGATAATGAGCTCTATATTTCTTCACCTTAACCTCTACATCTAGCCTTCATCACTGAGCCCCTCAAGAATCATCTGTGTTAGTTCACCCATGCCTTGACTCTGGAACCAGCTCTACCACAGGGAACCAGGCACATAAGAGTTCATACTTTAGGACCCCACTGATCCCAAATAAAGATGTTTTCATTAGGACTACAACTCTTAATTTGTTTTCCCTTCCCAGAAAACTTATTCCTGACATCTTTCCTTCTTCCTTTTTATATGTCTTGATTTCAGACATTAAAATGATTCAAATAAGGCTCAATAGGGTTAGGGTTGCAGCTCAGTGGTAGAGTGCTTGCCTAGCTCATGTGAACCTCTGGGTTCAATCCTCAGCATCACATAAAAACAAATAAAATACAGGTATTGTGTCCATATGTAACTAAAAAATTTTAATAAAAGGATCAGTAAAAATAAAGAAAACCAGGACTAAGGTATAGGATGCAAGTTTAATCACTCATCTCTGTACCTGAAAGTCCTAACCCCAAACATCAAAATCCCAGTGGCTTTATTTGGCTGGTTAAACAATGGTGCTCACGTGTTTCTGTTTTTCCCGTTTTTATGGCTTAGACATGAGGTTTTTCCAAAAGCTCATATGTAAGATAATGCAAGAATTTTCAAGGTGAAGTGACTGGGTTATAAGAGCATTAATCTAATCAGTTCATTAATCCACTGATATGAATTCACTGGATGGTAATTGTAGGTGGGTATGCTATAGCTGGAAGAAGTATGTCACTGGAGGTGTGTCTTTGGGTTTATATTTTGTCCCTGGTTTTAGAGTTCTTTCTCTTTATTTCCTGATTGCCATGTCCTGAGATGTTTCCTTCCACCATACACTTCAGCCATTATATTCTGCTTCACCTCAGTTTGAATGCTATGGAATCAGTTGACCATAGTCTGAACCTTTGAAACCATGAGCTCCCAAATTAACTTTTCTTCCCCTAAATTGTTATTTTCAGGTCTTTTGGTCACAGTGATGGAATGCTAACTAAAACATCTGCCTTCTCTACCCTTTGTTACTAGATATGTGTGCACATGTGTGTTATTGTGAAGGGACAAGCACATGTGTGGCACATGAGCATTAAGGAAAGCATACAACTTACAGATCTCCTATTCTTACCTAGCCTAGATTTATATCATTCCATAGTTTGGTTGAGAAAAACAATACCCAGACCTGCTTCACGTAGTGCTGCCTTTTATTAATTGAAACCTTATAATTTATTTCTTAGTGTTCACACCTGTATCATATTTAATAAATTTCCTTCTTACAACCCTTCCAAAAATCCTCTCATTGGAGGAGCCATAAAATCACCTTTTTAAACAGAATTTCTGACTTAGTCCTATAAAATCATAATTCAAAATATTGGCACTAAATTGACTTAATGCCATCTATACATAATGAATTTCTGCATGCCACTTTATGTCCTGACTGTCCTTTATGTCCTGACTGCAAGAGAAGCCATTTTTGCTTAGGGAAATATTTCATCTCTGTAGATTTGTATGTGGGCATTGGGCTGCCAGAAAAAAAGAAATTACCAAATACATTGTTTCCTTTGGAGCCCTTAGTTTGAGAAACTAGAAACATACTTTTTCTGGTAATAGAATCTGCTTATTCCTGATACCTACCATTATTTACCTCTTCTGCTTTCTTCAGTTAGATTCAGTTTTAACCTTCCATGTCCTACCTCTTACAGTGTTCTAATTTGTAAACTACATCAAGTAGATGGAGTGTAAATATTAAATTCAGGATGCCATGTTAGCCTCTCAAATTAACAAACTGAAAGGTTATTATAATTACAGATTTATCATTGCAGCTAGATTAAAAGATCGAGGTGAAGCTAAACATGTGCATGCAACATTAAAACTGCCTATTATGAAAGAATGTGTAGGCCACAAAGAACGTGTCAGTTTTATGTCAAATCAAAATTGGCTTGGTGAAAATTAATGGTGAATAATTCAGAATAAATGCAATCAGAAATATCTCTAAAATACTTCCATAAAATTTAAGTTATTTCTCAATGATAGTACCTTCCATAAACTCTTAGGTAATAAACTTCAATAGTGTATTTTATTTTCCTTTTTTTTTCTTTCTATATTTATTTATGGTATTGGGAATCAAACCCAGGGGCACTTAACCACTGAGCCACATCCCCACCCCTTTTTATTTTTTTATTTTGAGACTGGGTCTAACTAAGTTATTGAAGCTGGCTTTGAGCTCCATATCCACCTGCCTCAGCCTTCAGAGCTGCTGGGATTATAGGCGTGCACCACCATGCCTGGCTCAATAGCATATTTTAAAACAAGGTGTTCGTGGTAGATTTATTTCACTGTTTTTGCAGTGTTAAGGATTGAACCTTTTGCACTCTACCACTGAGTTACATCCCCAGTCCTAGTAGCTTCATTTTAAACCAAGCTAGACAAAGATATGGAAGTAAACTCACACACACACACACACACACACACACACACACACGTGTGTGTGTGTGTGTGTGTGTGTGTGTATGTTAGAAAGTTTTAAAGAAAATTCAAGCCACAATTTAGTGCTAATAATGAAACTTTTATGCAGTCAATTGCACTAGTGATATCTGTATTATGCTTTCAATCCAAAGCCTAAGAAATGTTATGATCATTAGAACTTAGCTATTTCTACAAGGAGTATACTTGTAACTACTTGAAAACAATACTCATACATTGCTTCATGTAAAATACAATTCACTGGGAAAAGAGTTTCTGCAAACATAGCCACTTTACTTTCTGCATTCCATTTCAACATTTTTCAAAATATTTACCACCCACTAGGCCTCCTGATTTCTTTTTTGTGTTTATTTTAAGACATTTCAGTGTTTTCAGGTAAGTGTCTCAGCAAAGGCGGAAAAGAAGATTAGAGACTAATATGGAGGGTCTAAGATTGCCTTTGAGTAATGTGAACATAAAACCAGAGCCAAGATCCAAGAGTTTGGATCTTGCTGCCTTTTAACTGATTTATTCCTAGAGAACAATTCAGAGAGAATAGAAAGCAGGTTATCTGCGAAGCCTTTTAAAGCACACATTTCTAAGCTGGTAGTGACATGGGCACAAATATGCTATTGTAGTATGTTGAACTACTAAGAAAAATACCTTATTTTCAAATTAATAACACACATAACAGTAGTTCTATTTTTCTTTGTATTTGTTTTATTCATTTTAAATTTTATTGTCCTTATATTTATTGAGGTGGCTCATCATACAATGTAAAGGATCAAATAGGTATATAAGTCATATTACAAATGAAAGCAGTCTTCATACTGTATTTCACCTGCCTTCCAACAATTATAGCTAGAGTTCTTTTAAAAACTTAAGTTCATAAGCCTAAATAATGTTTATTTTGGTACTTCTAGATATTTTTATTGTAGATACTATGAAAGTGAAGGATTTGAATCAATTACTCCATACTTTAAAGATGCAACCATACTAATGCTTCTCCCCAACCTCCCAGTACTGGAGATCGAACTGAGGGGTCCTCTACCACTGAGCTAGACCCCAAGCCTCCAGTAACAATTTTAGATCTATTAATATCGTGAAAAATAGGAGATGAAGTCAGAGAGAAAATTCAGGAATGGAGGTAGTGGGATGAGTAGACCATGTAGGCATGATTTTGTAAATCATTCTAAAATCTTGGCTCTTACTCCTGGGTTAAATAGAAAGTTATTTTGGTCAGCACCATTCTGGTTATTCTGTTGATAATAGACTATAAGTTTCTCTTCTAGGGAATTATGGATTGGAATATTCAGCAAAATCCTCCTGATAAGAAAAAACACAATGGATAGATATCCTTACCTCTTCTAAGAATAAAACTCCATGTTCATATATGAATACAGGACAATGTAATCCCATATCATGTTCAACCACAAGAATGTGATCCTAATTAGAATCATTTATTTGTAAATAATTTATTTATGTAAAATATGTCAAAATATGTTTCACTGTCATGTACATCTAAAAAGAACAAATTAAAAATAAACAATACCCCCTCTTAAATCCTTCCTCAAGTAGTTTTCCATGAACCCTAGAGTCCCAGTTCCTTAGAATTAGGTACAAGAAAAATATTTGGAAAAAAAGGAATAAAACCCCAGAATTGTACCAGGCTAAAAGTGGGGCACTGAGGATAAAAGTGTTTTTCAAACACAATTATGTCTGATCCTATTTTTTTTCAGATATCACCAATACCTAAGAAATTTAGGGGTTTAGAGGTACAAATGTGTTTGTTTCTCACCTTCCTCTCCTGTCAAGTAAAAATTTTGCATGCTCTCTTTCCCTCTCTTCCTCTTTCTCTGTCTTAACTTTTATAATTTTTAATTTTTAACTGAAAATAAGTATTGTGTGTATTTTAGATGTACAACATGGCATTTTTATACATGTATACATGTGAAATGATTATATCAAGTTAATTAACACAGACTCAGTTACCAATCATCCCACTATTGATATTTTCTTTTTTAAATTTTTTTTCTTTTTTCCTTGATTTAAAAAAAAATAAATGACAGCAGAATGTATTACAATTCTTATTCCACATATACAGCAAAATTTTTCATATCTCTGGTTGTATATAAAGTATGTTGACCCCAATTCATGTCTTCATACATGTACTTTGGATAATGATGTCCATCACATTCCACCATCCTTGCTAATCCCCTTTCCCTTCCCTTTCCCTCCCACCCCTCTGCTCTATCTAGAATTCATCTATTCCTCCCATGTTTCCCCCTCCCTACCTCAGTATGAGTCAGCCTCCTTATATCAGAGAAAACATTCGGCATTTGTTGTTTTGGGGATTGGCTAACTTCACTTAGCATTATCTTCTCCAATGCCATCCTCTCACCTGCAAATGCTATGATTTTATTCTCTTTTATTCCTGAGTTATATTCCATTGTGTATACATGCCACATTTTTTTATCCATTTACCCAGTGAAGGGCATCTAGGTTGGCTCCACAGTTCAGCTATTGTGAATTGTGCTGCTATAAACGTTGACGTGGCTGTGTCCCTGTAGTTTGCTGGTTTTAAGTCTTTTGGATATAGACTGAGGAGAGAGAGATGAAAAAAAAAATTCATCATCTCCAGCAATTAGAGAAATGTGAATCAAAACTACTCTAAGATATCATCTCACTCCAATCAGAATAGCAGCTATTATGAAGACAAACAACAACAAGTGCTGGCAAGGATGTGGAGAAAAAGGTACACTCCTACACTGCTGGTGGGACTGCAAATTGGTGCAGCCAATATGGAAAGCAGTATGGAGATTCCTTGGAAATCTGGGAATGGAAACAGCATTTGACCCAGCTATCCCTCTCCTCGGTCTATACCCCAAAGACTTTAAAACAGCATTCTTTTTTTAAAAAAAATATGGAACACTTCATGAATTTGTCAGTCTTATACAAGAACCATGCTAATCTTCTCTGTATCATTCCAATTTTAGTGTATGTGTTGCCAAAGTGAGCATGGCCAATATTTTCTTGTATTCATTTTCTATGTTATTCTCTTTGTAGTTTTTTAGAATTCTTTTTATTTTTATTTTCAGAGATTTAAAGAAGACAAATATATATGCAAATGTATGTTAACTCTGCTATTTTGAACAAAAGTCAAATGTAGTAAGTCTGCAAGTCTGCAATAATAAAAAAAAACTAGTAAAGAAACAAAGTAGAATATAGGTTAGAATGAAATATGAAATCTGTGGTGCCAGGACTCCTGCTTTCAAAAACAGTCTCAAAGAAATTATTTTACCTTTCTTCCTCAGCTTCTTTAAGAAAAAGAAAATAACAACCCTCCCCTTGACATCCCGATCATCAAATACAAATTAATACAAATTAATACATACAAATTAGTTCATCTGCTGCATGGCAAATGCTTAATACAACTTAGTTGTTATCAACTATCTCCCTAAATATACCCAAGTATTCTTGTAACACTGAGTAAAAGTTAGAAAAAATAGAACATTTTTGCAGTAAACTTTTGGAAAAAAAATCATATCAAAAGCAATCACTGAGGGCTGGGATCATGGCTCAGTGGCTACTTGCCTGGCATATATGAGGCACTGGGTTCAATCCTCAGCACCACATAAAAGTAAATGAATAAAATAAAGGTATTGTGTCCATCTACAACTAAACATATAAAATATTTATTTTAAAAAAGCAATCATTGAAATATGTCTAGTATATTTATAGTTTCTTTTCTCAATCCTCCTACTTATTTGTCCTTCATTTTTTCTTCTTTCATCTGTTCCCACTTGCTAACCCCATAACCATTCTCAATTTCCTTCTATAATAAATACAATAATTTATTAATCTATTACTTTGATACCTACTGGCCTCTTAGCTTCTTATTCTCCTTTGCCATAAATTTCCCATTGGTTAGTACACCACTTCATTATTTGAACTTTCTTTTCTAACTTCCCCTGGGTCTACATTAGAAAATCATTAGCAATTTTTCAGCCACTGTCCTTTTCTTTCCTTACTATTAATTTTGCACTAGGGTTCCTTATTTTTATCTATGTATTTGCATACCCACAAACAAAGACATGTTTTCTTCTATTGTTAGCAGAAGCCAGTAATTAGAAACAATTTAAAATATGATTTTGAAAGAAATAAGACATTTTACACCATAATTTTTTGAACAATTAATAAATTTAGGGGATTTTAAATCTCTACCAATTTACCAGGTGTTATCCAACTGTGAGATTTCTGCTCTAGGATTCCATTCCCTGACTCATGGACCTGGTTTCTCAAGTTCTGTGATTGCAACATCACTCTTTAATCTAGCCATTAATGCAGAGGAGAAACTGGCATCAAAATCAGTCATAACTTTCTTAGTTTGTGCAGAATTTTTATTACATGAACATTTACACCTTTCTTTGCAGAAGAAAACCATTGTATATTGGATTTTTAATAACAATCATGTTTATAATCATTTGTGTATATATGCGTGCACATGTATATATGTGTGTGTGTATAAAACTTATATATGTGTGTTTTTAAATGACTGTAAGGAAAAGTAAAACATACAAAGTTCATTCTTAAAAGTTTTAGTTTTTTATATCTATTATATATCTGAAATGAACTTTTGGTCTTGCTCTTCCATGACTAACCAGTTTAGAAATCCTTCCATCACTATATTTTGTTTTACCATTTTATTGGTGGGTGTCCTTACGTTTTTTTTTTTTTTCCAATTGTCTGTTTGGGCTTGTTTCAGCACCTTCTAAATTGGATGTGGCTGAAAATAACTTTCATCAAAAACTTCGAGACCCTTTTTTCACAGGTCAGAAGTTGAATCCTACTTAGATCAGAGTGACTTGCTAGAGTGACAGGTCAGAGACTCATTGGTTTTTCCCTAAGCAGACCTTATTCTTTTGCTTTTGAACTAGAAGGCACTGGAGTTGTTATAAATTCTCTGGAGCAGAGGAAAACAAAATTCTGTGAGCATATTTTTAATTATTTTCCTCTATTTGTATTATTTTACCCAAATATATAGCCCCTTGAGGTAAGGGAAAGGGATATAAAAACTCAGTGTCTTAGTGTCTTTCATTTTTAGTTTCCTTTGCTTCATATTTTGAGCATTAAATAAATGACTCTAAATTTGAAAAATTCTATGTAAATATAAGAAATTGTTATCTTCTCAGATGATAATTGAGAAGTTTCTAACTAGTGTTTTTCTCAACCAACTTATAGTTTGACCTATAATATTCTTTAGTAAAGGTATAAATCCAAGCTTACTGGATTTGGAGAAAAGTAAAAGATTCTTTATGATGCAAGTCAAATGCCTCAAGAGTAAGCCATTGAGAAGTTGTTTTTTTAGCTGAATGATGAATCTTAAAACTTGAATTGACCTTCTTGCTCATTAATTATTCAGTATAATTATATCTGTATCAAATATAAGTAATTGTCCCTCCAGTGATTCCCTCAAAAACACTTTGTAAACTTTCAGCATCATGTTCATGACATAAACAAAGTATCCTTAAATATGGCATGTAATATATATGAAACATCTTTTGCAGTTAGTGAATCAAATAAAAATAAATTATTTTTTTTAAATTATACTCCAGAGGTTGTCAAACTATATCTCATGGGTCAAACCCAACCTGCTACCTATTTTTGTAAATAAAGTTTAATTGAAACACAGCTATGCACATGTGCTCATATATTGTCTAAGGCTACTATTGCAATTCAACAGCAGAATTATTTGTAACAGAAAGAATATGATGCATGCCCCAGGATCCAGACATATCACTGTGTTTTAGTCTTGCTCTGCAGGCCTATCTCAGCTCCAGATTGGCTGCTGCTATAGACCCAGACCCTGGCTCACACCCATGGAATAAGGCTTTAGGCTTGCCTCAGTGCCAGGCCAAACATCATGGCCCCAGGATCCAGTAAACAAGGCTGTAGGCCTGCCTGGGGCTCACATGATCAAGGCTGATACCAGTAGACCCAGCATCAGGCTGCCCTTTGTGAACCCAGGTTCCAGGCCTGCCCTAATATCAAAGCACAAGAATAAACCATGTAGAACAGGCAGCAGGCCTACCAATCCAGTGACCCAATCATCTGGCCAGCTAGTCTGAAGACTCCAGGAGCAAGGCTGCCTGTAGACTCTGCCAGATGGCCCATCCAGAATCTAGATGGTATGACTGGTGAAGGTCTTTAAACTTTCCAAAGTTGGTTACCCAGAGGAACAAAAAGAGAAATTAATGAGAAAGAATAAATATATTCTACAGGACTTACGGGACACCATCAAACAAACAATATATGCTTCAGGACAGTTACAGAAGAAGTAAGAAGAGGAAAAAGGGGGAAGAAAGCTTATTTAAAGAAATAATGACAGAAAATTTCCCAAATCTAGAATGAGAAATCAACACCTTTATATGTGAAAAGAAGCAAAACTGAAATAAAACAATTGCCGATTGAGAATTCTCTCTGGCAAACTGTCTTTCAAAACTGAAGGAGAAGACTGGGAATATAGCTCAGTGATAGAGTGCTTGCCTAGCATGTACAAGGCCCTGGCTTTAATTCCTAGTATTGAAAAAAAAATTAGGGGAAAAATGAAGACATTTCCAGATAAACATCAGCTGAGGGAGCCAGTTACTACTAGGTGTCCTGCAAGAAATGCTAAAGAGTATCCTTCAAGTTGAAAAGAAATAACTGTACCACAAAGCCGTACTTAAATCTAAAGTTCCCCCATGAAAGTAAATTCATGGGAAAACAATTTTTAAAGTATTATTGTAACTCTTCTTTTCTATTTTTGTACAGAATTCAGAAGACAAATACATAAAATAATCATGAAATCTATGTTAACAGGTACACAAATATAAAGATGCAATTTGGTTTGGGTTGTTTTGTTCATTGATATATAAAAACATAAAAATCAACATGATTTTGGGGAATCACATAAAGTTTCAATGCATGTATATATTACTTAATGCATAAATCAGGTTAAACATACTTAACTCCTCAAACATCACTTCTTTATGGTGAAAAATTTAAAAATCTACTTTTTGAAATGCACAGTACATGATTATTCTCTATAGTCAACATACTGAGCAATAGCACAACAGAACTTCTTGCTCTTACATGTCTGTAATGTAGTGCCCATTTGTCAACCTGTCCCCCTCCTCCCACTAAACACACTCTCTCCCCAGTCTCTGGTATCCACCATTCTACTCTCAATTTCTATGAGATCAACTTCTTCAGATTCCACATATACATGAGATCACACAGTACTTATTTTCTGTGCCTGGTTTCTTTCACTGAACATAATGACCTCCAGTTAATGCCTAATTTAAGGAAAAAGAAAGACCTCAAATAAACAATTTAGCTCTTCAACCCAAGAAATTAAACCAAAATAAATAACTAAGTAAAAAAAACTAAACCCAAAATTAACAGCAGGAAGTAAATCATACATACTGCAATGGAAACAAGTGAAACAGAGACAAGAAAGACAGTTCAGAGACAACTATATTCAAGAGTTGACTTTTTTATTGGAAAGATATAATATTTTGACAAACCTTTAACTAGATTAGGAAAAATGGAGAATAATTATATAAATAAAGTTATAAATATAAGAGGTTATGGTACAACTTACACCACAGAAATACAATGAAACAATGAATGATCATTCACAAATTGTATAACTAGAAGAAAATAATTCCCAGAAAAATACAAGTTATAAAACTGGATGAAAAAGAAAAATGTAATAAAAAATTTCATAAAAGAGAAAAGTCTAGGGACTAATGGCTACACTGGTGAATTCTAACAAATATTCAAAGCAGAATAAATGCCAGTTTTTTCATACTCTTCCAAAAACCAGAGAAGAAGAAACACTTCCAAACTCATTTTTTAAAGCCAGTATTACCCTGATACAAAAATCAGACAAGGACACATGGACAAAAAAATTATATATCAACATCTTTGATAAACAAAGATGCAAAAACTCCACAACAAAATACTAAAAAAGCACAAACTCAATAGCACATTAAAATAATCATATGTCATGAGCAAATGGGGTTTATCACTGGGATGCAAAAGTGATTCAGTCCATATGCAAATCAATAAATGTGATATACCAAATTAACAGAAAGAAAGATAAAATTCATACCATGTCAATAGATGAAGAGGAAGCATTTGACAAAATTCTACATCTTTTCATGATAAAATCTCTCAACAAATTAGCTATATCAATAGCTAAATTATAAAACTAGCCTAGGTGTCCATCAACAGACAAATGGATATAAATGTAGTATATATACACAATGGAGTTTTACTCAGTCGTAAAGAAGAATGAAATTATGTCATTTGTGAATGAGTTTATGGAACTGGAGAACATCATGCTAAATGAAATAAGCCAGACTCAGAAAGTCAAGGATTAAAAATTTTCTCTGTAATATATGGAAGTTAGAGAGACACAGGAAAGGAATAAAAACAGGGAGTAATCTCATGAATACAGAAGACCAATGGAATAGGGAAAGTGGATTGAGAGGAAGGGAGGAGGTAAGAGCATAGGGAAGAACTGGGGAACAAAATCTACCAAATTATGCTAAGTTTATATACAAATTACTTCAATACTTCAAAGCATCATTTATATATATATATATATATATATATATATATATATATATATATATACACACACACACACAGAGATATGTATATATACACAGATATGTACATATAACTATAATGTACTACATTTATAATAATAATAAGAAGAAGAATAGAAGGGAGATCAGTAGAGTAGAGCAAGCAGATTAGGGGAAGGGAGAAGGGAAGAAGGGAAAGGGAAGGTACTAGTGAATGAGAGTGATTAAATCATGTTATGTGCATGTATGAATATGGCACAATGAATCCCACTACTACAGATAATTAAAATGCACCAATAAAAACAAATAAATCTTAAAAATTAAATATACCTCAACAAAATAAAGGCTATATTAAAGCAGCTCACAGCTATCATACTTAATTGCTAAAATCTAAAATCTTTTTCTCAAAGATCAAGAATAACATAAGGATGCCTAAATTCACAACTACTACTCAATATAGTGCTGGAAATCTTAGCCAGAAACACTTAGACCAGAAAAATAAATAAAAGCCATCCAAGTAAAAAATGAGGACGTTAAATTGCCTGTATTTGAAGATGATAAAATCACATACGTCAAAAACATAAACGATTACACACATATGTGTAACTGATCTTCAACAAAGGTGTCACAAACATACAATGTGAAAATGATAGTTTCTTCAATAATAATGTTTGGAAAATTGAATATTCACAAGCAGAAGAATAAACTGGACCCTTATCTTGTCCTACACACACAAAAGCTGTTAGAACTAATGAGCAAATATGGTAAAGTAAGTTGCAGGACACTAAATCAACATACAAAAATAAGTTGAGTATTACACAAATGAACTATCCAAAAAGTTAAGAAATAATACCATTTAAAATACAATAAAAATAAAATACTTATGAATAAATCTAATCCAAAAGGGGAAAGTTCTGCATACTGAAAGCTATAAAATGCCCATGAAAATCGAAGAAAGCACACATAGATGTAAAGATATTCCATATTCATGGAATGAAAGAATTAATACTGTTAAATTTTCCATCATACCCCAAATGATCTCTATATTTAATTCAACCCCATCAAAATTTTGTTGTAATTTTTTACAGAAATAGAAACAACTATCCTAAAATTCATATGAAACTATAGACGATCCCTAAGAGTCAATGTAATCCTAAACAAAACTGAATAAAAGTGGATGTATCACACTACCTGATTTCTCAACCTATTACAAATCTACAGCAATCAAAACTTCAAGGTACTGACATAAAAACAGGCATTCTGACCAATGGAACACTATGATAGACAGGCCTGAAATAAACCATACATTTATTGTTAACTGATGTTCAACAAAGGTGCCACAAACACACAATGTGAAAATGATAGTTTCTTCAATAATAATGTTTGGAAAATTGAATATTCACATGCAGAAGAATAAACTGGACCCTTATCGTGTCCTACACACACACACACACACACATCAACTCAAAATGGATTAAAGCCTTAAATATAAAATATAGTATAATAAAATTATTAGAAGAAAACATAGAAACATCAGTCTATATCATGATTTTTGGATATGATACCAAAAAGCACAGGCAATAAAAACAAAAATAAACAAATGAGGCTGCATCAAACTAAAAGGATTCTGCACAGAAAAGGAAATAATCAACAAAGTCAAGGGACAACCTAGGCAATGGGAGAAAATATTTGCAAACCATGTATCTAATAAGGGATTAATATCTAAAATAATACTAAATAATAATAAACTCAACTCAATAACAAGAAAATAGATAACTCAATTAAAAAGAAAAAAAACTCAAACAGATGTTTCTCAAAAGAATGCATACAGATGGCCAAAATGATGTACCTCAATAACACTGAGGTGGAAAAGAAAATATGTGGCACACAAGGCCAGAAATATTCATAGCATGGGCATTTGTGGAAAAGTTTTCTAGCACTTCATATTCCAGAATCTTAACATACCTGATAATATCCTAACCCTGCTGAGCTATAGTAAAGAAACTTCTTTCATGGCATAAACATTTTAATCATGAATGGAGAAGTAAACAGAAAGTGAGTTTAGTAACAGTGATTTATAGCTATTGAAGAGTTATTATGAGGTCTTTTTCTTCTACATATCAATTTATGTCTTTGATCTTTTTCTTTACTGCACATATTGGTTTTCTGTTGTTGCATAACAAATTACCTTAAAGTTTTGCCACTGAAAATAAAAAGAAATATGTATCATTGCATGGCTTCTGTGGGTGTGTAATTCAGAATTGTCTTGGCTGGGTGGTTCTGACTCACAGACTCTCTAGAGGTTGCAATCAGGATGCCAGCTGGTGTTGAAGTTGTCTAAAGACTTTTCTGGGCCTGGAGTATTTATTTCTGAAGTAGTCTACTCACATGCCTGGTTTTCACTAACACTTTCAAAATCTTATCAGCTTCTACCTGTTGCCTAGTTATAGCAGCATTCTACTTCCAGGTACCCTTATCTGTATTTGTTATCTATTGTTGTGTAAAAAAAACTCAATTCAAAACTTAGCAATTTAAAACAATTAATTTTAATAGCTCACAGAGTTTCTATGAGTCAAGAATTTGGGTGCAATTTAACTAGATGATTCTGGCTCAAGGTCTTTTATTAAAATGTTGGCTAGGGCTCTGGTCATCAGAAGGCTTGATTAGAGCTAGAGGATTGGATTGCAGTGTTGCTTATTCACTTGCAGGTCCATTCACCATGCCCAGCATCCAGCTTTTCCCACAGCTAGTGATCAAGGAGAAAGGGCAAGACAGAAATCACAGATCTTTTATGACTTAGCCTCAAAATTTACCTTTGATCATTTCTGCAATGTTCTCTTGATTATACAGGTCAGCCTTACTTTCTGTGGAAGGAAGAATTATTGGAGTCTATCTTAAAGGTTAGCTACCATACTGTAGTTCTTAGTTCATCAATTCCTTATACTAGCCTTAAAAAGTAGTTTTAGATAGGTCTATATTTCCTTTTCTGCTTATGTAAAATCCATAAGGCCCTAAAAACAAATGTTTTTTCTTATAACTCTTTTGCCAGGTGAACTTTACCTAGCTTGAACTCATTTGTCAGCAAAAAACTAGTCTGATAAGAAGCTAATTATAGTCTCTAAACTACACAGTGAGACCATTTCTATATTTTACTACACAAATGTATTTTATTAGGTAGTATAATCCCAGACTCTCCTGGGGTGTTGGGAAATATTAAAAATAAAAACCATATTATTTTCTATAATCTGAAAAATTAAAAAGTCCAAAAGATATATGGCCACTACAGTTTGGGATGAAGTTTAATTGAATAGAAATACTGATCTATTTTGCTTTAGTATTGAGTTTATGAGAACTCTTCTGATACTGAACACCATATATAACTTGTTATAATTTTCCTGATGAAAATAACACATAAATGAAGGGAAAATGCCTGTTTTAGTCTGTTTTCTGTTGCTATAACAGAATACCAAAGACTGGGTAATTTGTAAAGAACAGAATTTTATATGTCTTATGGTTCTGGAGGCTGAAAATCCAAGAGTATGTTGCTGGCATCTGCTCAGCATCTGGTAATATCTTTCTTGCTGCATCATAACATGGAAAAGAGCATCACAGAAACAGGCAGAGCAAGTATGCTATCACAGGTCTCTTCCTCTTCTTACAAAGCCACTGATGCCAGCATGGGGGCCCCACCCTCATGATTTCATCTACCCTAATTATTCCCAAAGGCCCCAACTCTAAATACCATTAACATATGACTTTGAGAATTAAATTTCTAACACAGAACTTTGGGAGGACAGCAGTGCCCAGAAAGAAATAAACTATTGCTTAATTAGTGATTGAAAAATCTATATCCTAGACGTAAAAAAAGGCATCCTCCCACATTCCCCTCTCTCCCTACCCCATTACCATCATTTATAGTCCTTATTTTCCTTATTTCTACTATTTTATCTCTCCTATTCACCTACAGAATCTGTTCCTCCATATTTACCTGCTATTCTCTGCTTCACATTTTCAAAATACAATAATCAACTTGCACAATAATCAACTTGACAAAAAATGTTAAAGAAACAAAAACATGTAAATGTAGCTGCCAACAGTTAACTAGCACGTATTCATATTTTACTCTCTGATCCCACATCAGAGGCTGGTGACACACTACTTCATTGTACTTTGGTTTACACCCAGAGCTATCATAAGCAATTCATGTGTACACTAACAGCTTTTCACTTGAACCACCCAAGTTCCTCTGTTTCTATGCCTGAGGACTTATCCAGTGAAAGACCAGTGGTTGCCTGGGAGTGCCAGGAATATAACATCTTCCATTATGAGAAATGGAAGTTAGTGGAAAAACTTTCCAAGTTCCCCAAAACTAGCAGAACAATCTCAGTGACTTAACATAACTAAAGCTTACTGCTTTTTCACTCTCTCTCTCTCTCTCTCATTCATTCATTATCATTCACTTGCATTCTCTCTCTCTCTCTCTCTCTCTCTCTCTCTCTCTCTCTCTCTCTCTCTCTCTCTCTCTCTCTCTTCTCCTTGCCTTGTGCTACTGAAGATGGAACCCAGGGTCTCACAGGAGATGGAACCCAGGGTCTCACATATGCTACACAAGTGGTCTACCACTGAGCTACATCTAAACCCATTTTATGTTTTTATTTTAAGAGAGGGTCTCAGTAAGTTGCTGAAGTTGGCCTCAAACTGGCAGTCATATTACCCCAGCCTCATGAATAGCTGGGATTACAGGCATGTGCCACTATGTCTAGATAAAAAAAAAAAAAAAAAAAAAAAAAAACCTAAGGTTTTCTTCTTAATTATTCTAAGTCTGCTACAGATCCAGACAACTCCCTAGGGTTGCTCCCAACAACATCATGCCTCCACATAACGCACACTTCAACATGCCTTCCATAATCACCAGCAAAGGGAAATAAAAGAGTCCTGCACCAACAATCAGCATATAAATGCTCCCATGATGTGGTAGATATCACTGCCATTCACATTTTATTAGCCAAAACATATCTTGTGGCTCCTCCTAACTTAAAGGGATCAGGGATACAAAATCCTTTCATGTTTCCAATAGGAGAGAACTAGATTCAGGAGAAGGGAGCAATGTCAGCCACACATAATGTGGACTCCCTTTACAGCTTTGTTTTTTTTCCTCAATGGGCTCTTGAGATTTGTCCATATTAATGCACTAAAGCTTGGTTGACTTTTTCTCATGGTTGTCCAGTAATCCATTGTACGGCGACATGACTACATGTTTATTTTCTTATTGAAACATTTTTCAGTCACTTCCCATTTTTATTGTAACAAACAATGTTGCTATGATCATTTTGGATATGTATTTAAATTTTCTCCAAGCTATTGTTCTAGGTTCATTTAAATATTATTTTATGAGGAGGTCTCTTTTAAAACATCGAAAGAGGTCAAGATAATGTCCAGACCACTTGGTCTACAATCTATCATATAAAGCTCAGAACTGTATAGAAATCAAAGCTAACACCAGAAATGCTATCTATTCATGTTTGTTCTAAAGAAATAAATCGATTATTTTCAGAGTGCATTTTTTTCTCCACTGGACATAATAGAACAAAAAGTCAAGGTTGTTGACAATGCATGCATGATTCAGTTAACAAATGCCCAAATCAGATATTCTGGTAATTTTCTGTATCCTATTCACACTCTATTGAAAATTATGAGAGCAATTGCAATTTAATATTAGTAATAGAAGACATACCTTTAAAGCCTTCTGCAAATGTCAAGATGAGTGAAGTGTTTGACAAGACAAAGAAGATGAATCAACTACAATGCTCTCTACTTTAGAGTGAAAAAAATAGTGATAATGCCATAAAACATTCCTCTAGAACAAAATGTGCTAGGGGAAAAATTGATGTGATGGGAGGAGAGTAAAAAAATTCCTCTCTCTAAAAGTCGAGGACAGGGACAAAATAATAATAAAAATTCAATTGAGTGAGACTAACTTTGTAACAACTACTGAACAGGAAGGTCAGCAAAATAATTGCTTATGTATAGCTAGACCTAATGTTAGAACTCTAAGATCTTTCATAGTACTTGCCACTCAAGGTGAGCAGAATGCTTTGCTTCTAAGTCATTCTTACTAAATAGCACCTACTGCTTTGTCTTTCATTTTCTCCTTATGTTTATCTAAGATATCATTCCTTATGTCTTTTTAAATATCATTGGTAAGTCTCTTTTTACATATTGCTAAAAACTCACTATTTTACACATCCAAGAAATTCTAGTTAAGTCAAACAATGTATTATGGATTAAATGTTTGTGTCACCCCAAAATTCACATATTGAAAGCTTAATTCTCAGTATTATGGCATTTGGAGGTGAGGCCCTTGGAAGAGTTAGTTTAGGTCATGTGGGTGTACTCTCATGATGAGATTAATGCTTTGTATAAAGAGAAGGAAACATAAAATACCTTTCAATGTGAGATTGTTACACATGGAGGCCCACATATCATATGTCTAGAGGGCAACCATCTGCAAACAAGGAAGAGGGCCCTCACCACATGCTGAATCCATGGGCACCTTAATCTTGAATTTCCCTCTCTCTAGAACTGTGAGAAATAAATGTTTGTTGTTTAAGCCATCAAATCTATGTTGTTGTTGCTGTTTTTGTTATTGGGGATTGAACCCAGGAGCACTTAATCACTGAGCCACATACCCATCCCTTTTTATTATTTTATTTTGAAACAGGCTTTCCCTAAATTTCTCAGGGCCTCACTAAGTTGCTGAGACTGGTTTTGAACTTGTGATTCTCCTACCTCTGTCTCTTGAGCCACTGGGATTACAGGTGTGCACCACTGCATCCAGGTAAGTCTATGTCATTTTGTTACAGCAGCCTGAATTAATGAAGACAGCATCTCCAGTTCTAAAATAGTTTAACCATTTGTTTTTTCAATCACTATTCATAAATAATCAGATTACCACCAGAAACCAGCCAAGTTCATTATTTTCATAAGCTATCCTGAAATGAAATAAAATATCTTCTCTCCCCCCAAATAAAGATTTGCCTAAACACAGATTTCATGTTCGCCTGAAACACCCATATATCTCATTGAAGAAAAGTCTGCTTGACAATATATTCCCACCACTTTCAAGGAGCAGTGTATTTGTAGCCACCATTTAACAAGAGTAAAAATATAGGCAGATAGAAGGTGGAAAAAAAAAAAACAAAGATTTTTTTGATTACTGCTCTTGGATCCTTTCCTAACCTTTGTGAGATTGTTACACATGGAGGCCCACATATCATATGTCTTTGTAACAAACTGAAAGCTAGGTTTGAATTTAGAATTATGATAGTCCTTGATGTTCTGAGTGAGAACATAATCACATGAATACTGAAAAGTGTGTGGCTTGTGGCTTGTCCCCTTGTGTTTTTCCCAACTTCATATCCATGTTGCAAATTTTCACAAATATCTGTACTTTAGCCTGAACATTATAGTCTGCCCCAAACTCCCATATTTATCCTTTATTAATGCCTTGGACGTATAGGATGTATGATGGTGTCCTCATCTGCCCCTAAGAGGATGTATTTGCAGAGGAAGACCACACTAGCCCTCAATTTATGTTTACATTCGTTCAACAAGCACTCTAGAATTCTGGGTAGCTAGAGCATGCTATGGAAGAGGGAGTGCAGCTTATGAAAATGCACATTTCTTCAGGACCAAAGATTTCACTTTCCATAAGATATGCACAACTAGACGAGGACCAGAGCAGAGCCTCCTAAATTGTGAGTTCAGTGCAGTGGTCCCTCTTATCAAACCTAAAGTACTGATTAATTAAACCTAAGTACTGATTAATGAAAATTTTTGTCTCTTAAGGAAATTGGCTATTGTGAAAGGGCACTAAATTATCTACATCAGAGCTTCACTCTGGATAATAATCCTAGGCTGCATAGGATTAAAAAATTAGGACAGGTGATAAATGATTTGTGAGAAGGGTACCTAAAGAGACAAAGCTATATTTTATGAACTTTCCAAGAGGATATTGTGAGAAAAGAATAGTCACCTTTCTAAAGAAAACACCAGAATAAGGGTAGTAGCACATTTTTTTAACATTATGAACTTCTTTTTATTATATCTTCTCTCCCTCCCATTCATTCTATTCATAATAAAGTCTTAAAAGACCTGCTATGCTATATCACTTAGATAATATAAAGAACAAAAGAGAGTGTCACTATAGGAGTTCCTATCTTCAGTGATTTTTGGAACCTGCTTGAAAAATCCAGACACTTAAACACAGCAGAAATAGAATAGAATGAGGTGGTTTGTGCTCAAGCACTAAAACACATAGTTCATGAGTTCAGTAAAGGTAGATAGATCCAGGTGAAGTGGCCAGAAAAAATGTTCTTCAATTCTAGCACAATCTTGTCAGAATTAATGAGATTTTATGGTTTCTGGAAAAAGTATCTTTGTTTCTCAACAGCAATTTCTCAACATATGCATCCTAATTTGATGCTAACTCATTTTTATTATGATAAAAATAAATTACACAATCTAGCCATGCAAAGATAGAAGTGTCAGAAACTCAGAGTATACTTCAACTCTGCTCATCTTTCTCAAACGACATTCATGGATATAAACAGAATAATATAATAGCCACACAGTCCATTTCCTCTATAGATTTACATTTTTAAAATGAAGAATATTCAGCCACAAAAGGATGAAATCCTGACATTTGCAAAAGCATGGATGAAATGGAGGTCATTATGTTAAGTGAAATAAGCCAGGCACAGAAAGACAAATATAACATGTTCTCGATCATATATGGAAGATAAAAAAAGTTGACTTCATAGAAGCAGAATCCTTTCTGCTGGATAGAGGTCACTAGAGGCTAGGATGTGTAGAAGGTAGTGTTTAGAGGGGGGGATTGGATAATGGGTACCAAAATACAGTTACATAGGAGGAATGAGTTATAATGTTCTACAGCACATTATGATGACTCTAGTCCCAACAATTTATTACATATTTCATAAAGAACTAGAAGAAAGGGGTTTGAAGATTCCCAACACAAAGAAATTATAAATGTTTGAGACAGATATGCTAATTATTCTGATTTACTCATTATACTTTGCTCATGTATATTGAATATCACACTACTCCCCCATAAATTTTTACACTTATTATGTCAATAATAAATGATGAATATTAATATTGACATGTACTTGAAAAGATGTCCTTGAATATTTAACAGTCAGAATGGAGGGTATACAATGTCAGAACTGTTGACATTAGATACTAGTTAAGTATTGCTTACTGCAGAATGTAAAAATGTCATTTATTTGCTAGTATAATTCCCTAGTAAGTCACTAAAACAAAGTTCTGGATTAAGAATTAAATTTTAAGAGGTCTTTGAGAATTATAGGAGTTCAAAAAATACTTATAGATGCCAATTTTCATAGAAGGAAGATGGCACTCGAGATGATAAAATTGAAAACTTTAGGGTTGAATTAAGGACCAAAGGATTTATTAAGCATAGGGTACACAAAGAAAAATGACACAACAGGTCTCTTAACACATTAAAATAGAAACTAGCAATGATGTGTAAACAAGGAAAAACGGCAAAGAAGCACCTATACAAGATACATTGGGACAGTGTTTGGGGGAACATTCAGAAAGAAATCAATAACAGATATAGAGACCTCCCATTATTCATTTATCCTGGGCAGCCTGCAGAGATCTATCAGGGTGGGATATGAGACTCTGGGCCTGATTAAAGACATGTCTGCCTCTTCTTCAGTGTAATTAGAAACCAGAGCTTAATACCAAAACTTTGGCTTCAACTCTATCCTGTCAACTCAGCATTGATGATTGGGAGAAGCACCAGTATCTTCACGGTTTTGGATGTAAGCCTTGTGGTTCCATCTAAATGACATAGCAATCTAGCAGCAGAATTCACTACATGATGGTTGCAACATGTTTGTGGAAGCAACTATCAATCTCCTTACATAGGTGGAAGTGAGGGTAACAGAGATCTAAGCAATCCTTGCATTTGACCTGAATTAACTACCCCATAGAGCTTTGTAGACCATCTCTTTTCCTGGGAGACCAATTTGTAGAGCATGAGTCTGAAGTAAATTAACCTTTACCTTAAGGAATGTTATTTAAGTAAAAATGACTCTGGGAAGAAGATCTGGAATTTGAGGAAACAAATAAGTAATATATTCCAGTAGAGTCAAAACAGAAGGCAACTCTAGTAGATTTATTCAATGGTGCTAATTTTTCACTCCCTCATGCCCACACTCTTTGCCTTGCAACTTTATAGTTTTTCCCATTAAGCAGTGAAGACTATTTCCATGTCATTTGATTCTTGGTTCAGGTATGTGATTTATTTTTACTTTATGATGTTAGCTAATGTGACAGATGCAAATGCTTAGAAAAGTGCTTGTGAAGCAGGTTTGCTTTCATGAACTTCTATACTTCCAAGAAGAAGACATGGCCAACTACTCCAGTCCAAGGAAGAAGAATAGAGACATAACAGATCATAGACCTGTATCTGAGCTCACTTTGGATTGGACAAGTTCCAGAGTTAACCAATGACATGTGACAGAGCCCAGTAGAAAGGAGCAAAACTACTCACTTAAATGATTTTTCATTTAAACACTGAGTTCTTGGGTCACTTGTTACACAATAGTTAAATTATACAATGTTCAAAACTAACTAGACAAAGTATTTTCACATTGAGCTAATAAAGAAAGTTAAGAGGGGCTGGGGTTGTGGCTCAGTGGTAGAGCAATTTCCTTGCACACATGAGGTTCAATCCTCTGTACCACATAAAATAAGTAAGTAAAACAAAGGTATTGTGCCTATGTTCAACTAAAAAAAAAATAACAAAAAATAAAGTTAAGAGATGACATTGAAGCACTAAAGGGAAATTCTTTAACAATGACATCAGTGCATATAAAAAAGGCTATCACAAAGTCAACTAGAGTATCCAAAATGCCAAAAATACATTAGTATTGCTAATTAGAGAAAATAAAACAGGTATCTTTAGACAAGGATTAAGAGACTATGGTCATATGGATTTTTATGTTATTATTTTGCCCAAAAGAACAGTCTTCATTTTGTCCTTACTAAATCTTTTTTTAAACTAACAAAATTCTCCCCTTTATATTGTAAAACAATATTTCTTTATCTTCCATAAAGATGTATAATCATGATAATAGTATTAAGATGATTTATAAGCTAAAGTGGCTGGAAAAAGACCAAATATACTCATATTTCCATATCTCCACAATCTCCATAAAACTCTTAGCACAATTCCATCATGTTAATGGCACTTAACATACATTAGTTAGTGAACATTTTCCTAAGATAGTATAAGAAACAAAATCTAACGAAATAACTCCACTTTGAAGCAAAATTGGTTTATTATTCAGTGCAACATCAGCCTCAGGAATTAATTTAACAATTTTTAGGTCTAGTGCAGACATTACAGACATTTAAAGGTTCTTCCTTTGTTTACTAATAAAATCCTCTTTCTGAAAAAAAAGCCTCTATATTACTACTTCTGCTAATACCACAGGATCAGAAGAATCCAGATAGATACCTAGAATCAGATCAAATCAGGTCATATACTTCTGCATGAATTTGTGTTAGAAATGAAAACTACAAAAGAAAGGGGGAAAGTTGATGTTTCACCAAAAAACATATAATCCAATTGTATCATTCAGGCAGACAAGCATCCAAGGGGTAAAACAGATTAGGGGATGGGTAGCTCCGAGTTATGTACCAATTTAGAAAAAGAAAAGCTCATTTTATGCTACTGTCATTATAAAATGTTCCATGGAGAAAATGGGACACATATTCAGTTTCAAATAAGGAGAATATTTTGATTACTATAATGAAGATAAGTTGCCTCTGACAAAGGATATTATTAAAAAAACAAAAATTAACAGAAATAAATGTTATTAAATGTCAAGTAATCAAAATTTTTACACTGTCAGAATGAAAGTTGTTTAGACCATGGACAGATATTAATTTCACTTTAATTACACACATGAAAATAAATGTCCTTTGCATGTCTTACAGTTTATGATAGGAGCCCAAGGACTTCTTTAAATTATGAAATACTTATTGTCCCTATGAAACAGAAGTAAGAATTAAGAATATTTTAAGAAATATAAATGAGTGACAAACCAAAATTTACATAATTGTCAACAAGGTCATCTATCTTCACCGTTCCATTTTCCCTTTCTCCTAACACCCATCTCTGTCATACCTTTGATTTCAGAAAAGTAAGTTTGCAGATATTACCTGCCTCTAAGAAACAGAATCACAGAAAGGCACAGAGTAAACCACTAGCAAGAACCATTGCTGGAATTTTCAATGAACTTGACTTTCATACTAATATTAAACTTCATTAGGTACCAAATAACCTGACCATCCCTTTCAATATTTGAAAAAAATAAAGCAAAATCTAGAAATTTATAGTTATCACTTTGAGCCAGTAGTTTTTCCATTTTTACTTTCTTATCATACATAAAACATCTAAAGCTTCAATATTTAGACTCCCAAACATTTCTGGTTTCTGAGTATATTATTATTCACAGAAAAGTTATGCTTGTAACAAAAATAAGGAGTAGATCATAAAGCAAAATTTCTAGCCCTTTTGTGGCTGCCAAGTGAGGAGAGGCAGGCAATGTGGAAATCTGAGCAAGAGTACAGGGGTATAGTTGGAAATCTAGGAGCTCATTAACCAAATCATCTGTTCCTTCTGTTACTATTCTATCCCTGACAGGAGACAGAATTTTGCTTCACAAATTTATTAAAACCAAAGCTTTTGAGCTAATATTGCTGCAAGGTCCATCTTTCTGCCAGAGGTGGCAGTACCTTAATTTGTTACTGGGAAGCAGTCAAATTTCTTTAAGATCTAATTATTATTGTTTTGTTCCAATGTCTCTGGACATAGAAGCTTACTAATAAAACTAGCATGCTGGAGATCAACTTGAGGGACATCAAACAGAGCTTATTACTGTGAACTGCCTGCTGTGTTAACTATCCTACCAAGAGTGATGTGACTCAGGTAAGGGTATTTGATAAGGCACAGACTGTCCAAATATTTCTGTGGTCTGTGCTGTGATGCCTCCAGGAGAGGATACTGATGAGCAGATATTTGTCTCTCCAACACTGAACATTGAATTTGAAAGACTAATTTTAAACATGTGAAATGTTTTATCCTTCTTCCTAGTAGAGTACACGAATCAATCTCTCAGTACACAGAGAGCTGCACCATGAGCACAGAGAATTTTTCTCCAGAAGTATCCATAGAGATTTCCCCTCATAGTTGGGTCAAAGAACCTCTGTAGAAAATTTCACTCCAGGTTTTCAGGGTCTTTCACCTATATCTATTTCAAGGGACTCTGGATTAGTTAAGAGACAAGCACAACAAAAAGCATTAGACTCAAAGCTCTCACTGTCATGAATACTCTTCCCCCATTCAATTCTCCAGCTACTGTTTCTGTTTAATTTTTCCACCATAGAACAGAACCAAAACTAAATTTTTGTGAGATTTCTCAAAAGGCTATGGGAGAAATAATATTTAACTCTGACACATGATGTAAGAGTGTGCAGTTAAAAGTTGACAGAAGCCAATATTTACAATGTTATTTAGAAATGATAGGACAGTTAGTTATAAAATCTTCCAAAACATTTATAGTAACTCTTTTCCAAGAGTCCTTGCTATTGGATCAACTTACAGTTGGCAGCTACCTCACAACAAAGACATTTACTGCTTGGATACTGGCATCAAAATATGCAAAACGTTTAGAACTTCCCTTGTAACCATCCAAAGATGGGGCTCTCTGCTGAGGTTTTCCCTAGAGGAATATGTGCTAGAATAAAGATTTGACTAAACAATATTAGGATATTTTAATTGCATAGGAATATTTCACCACTTATATGAGGATAAAAATAAGTCAGTCTGCATGTGGTGATGCAGGCCTGTAATTCCAGCTACTAGGGAGACTAAGGAAGGAGGATCACAAGTTCAAGGCCAACCTGGGCAACTTAGTAAGATCCTATCTCAAAATAAAAAAAAATTTAAAAAAGTCTGGGGGTGGGGTATGGTGGTACATGCCTGTAATACCAGCAGCTGGAGAGGCTGAGGCAGGAGGATCAGAAGTTCAAACCCAGCCTCAGCAACTTAGTGAGACCCTATCTTTAAATAAAATATAGAAAGGGATGTGAATATGGCTCCGTGGTTGAGTGCTCCTGGGTTCAATCCCCAGTACCAAATATAATAATAAATAAATAAAAAGGTCTGGGGATGCATCTCAAGCTCAATTCCTAGTATGGAAAAAAATATATATTATCAGATTTGGATTTTATAGGCACATGCTATTTAAGGTTATTCAAGTTTATGATGCACCTGCTGTTTTTCTTTTTCTTACTACATATTTACTCATTTACACTGTAATCTGTTTCTGTCTCCACATTTCTATTTAAATTGCTTCATGTGAATGGACATTTTGCTTCATTTTGCCCTGATTGACTCTTAGAGTACTTCTTTCTCTGTTAACCTCACCTCTCTCTTGGTTTCCTTGTTATGGCCCTTTTCTCCTATTCATCAAGCAACTCCCTTCCCATATCCCTTGCCCCTCTGCTTTATTCTCCCATCCAGAGGGTCTTTTTTTTTTTAAAGAGAGAGTGAGAGAGAAGAGAGAGAGATAGAGAGAGAGATAGAGAATTTTTAATATTTATTTTTTTTAGTTCTCGGCGGACACAACATCTCTGTTGGTATGTGGTGCTGGGGATCGAACCCGGGCCGCACGCATGCCAGGCGAGCGCGCTACCGCTTGAGCCACATCCCCAGCCCCATCCAGAGGGTCTTGCATCACCCCTCTCCATATGCTACACATGCCAGTTGGTCAACCTGACTGCTCATTAGAATCATCTGCTGAGGTTTTATTTTGGTTTTGGTACTGAAGACTGAAACCAAGGGTGCTTTACCACTGGGCTACATCCATACCTCTTTTCATTTTATTTTTTATTTTGAGACAGAATCTTGTTAAGTGACTTAGGGTCTTGCTAAATTGAAGAGATTGGCCTCAAACTTGTGATCCTCCTACCTCAGCCTCCTGAGTCATTGGGATTACAGGTGTGAGCCTCCGTGCATGGCTACCTGGTGAGATTTTAAATCCTAAAGCCCTCACTGCAATCCTAGGCCATTTAAACCAG
The DNA here is from genome assembly GCF_045843805.1 of Urocitellus parryii. Classification (NCBI taxonomy): domain Eukaryota; kingdom Metazoa; phylum Chordata; class Mammalia; order Rodentia; family Sciuridae; genus Urocitellus; species Urocitellus parryii. The sequence goes on from NC_135547.1 coordinate 112,223,435, forward strand.
GGTCTCTGAAGTGGTACTAAGTATTGGAATAGTTTTCCTCTCTTATTAGGTTTATAATTTGTCTACCATCATATGCAAAATCTTAGAGGACATTTGGTAAATGCATACACTTATAAAACCCACTCCCCTATCGCAGTGTGGCAAATTTCTATCACCCTAGAAAGTTCCCTCAAATCCCTTTACAATCACTTCTCACCTTGTTGCCTCCCAAAGGTAAACACTATTCTAATTTTTATCACCAAAGATTATTTTGCCTTTTCTAGAACTTCATGGAATCACGTAGTATGGACCTTCTGTGTCTGGCTTCCCATATTTACCATAATGTTTTGAGGCCCATCTACGTTTTGGCATGTATCAGCAGTTTGTTCCATTTTAATGCTGAGTGGTAATCCTTTATATGCATATACCTTGATGGTTTAAGCCCATTCTTCCACTGGTGCATACCTGAGTTGTTTCCAGTTTGGGGTTACGAATAAGTCTGATATGAACATTCTTGGACAGTTTTTGTGTATATATACTTCTATTTTCCTTGGATATATACTTCCATTTTCCTTGGATAATGCCTATGTGTTCAGTTGCTAGAAGAATGTAAATCTTTTTAATATTAGCTATTCTACTGGTATATAATATAATCATCAGTACTTTTAAAGTTCCTCAGGGATTTTCAATGTGTAGTCAAGTTTAAGAACCATTTTTCTACATAACAATCCCCACAGAGCATGTGTAGGTCTAAACTGTTAAAATTAGAAATGACCAAAGAAATAGGTTACCTTAAGCTAATCTCTCCTCCACTAGAACTATGAAAACAGAGGGTGAAATCAGTAATGGTATATAGAGTGCTTCTTAACCTTTAATGTTCACCGAGATCCCATGGAAATTTTCTAAAATGCAGCTGCTAATTCAATAGGTCTAGGGTGGGGCCTAAGATTCTTCATTTCTAACAGGCTCCCACATGATATCAATGCTGATTGCCTAGAAACCACACTTTAAGTGATAAATGCATAGTTATTTCCTGTATTAAGCAGGAGACTGAAGTAAAATTAAGAGCCCTTCCTTCAAAAGCTATGATTACATATTTCAATGATATCCACATTCTCCATCCTAATATTTTGCAGGGGCTGCAGTCTCTGAACATTTCCATTTGGATGCCTGGACATTGTATCAAAGCCACATCCATAAGTAAAATCAATATAACCCCAACAGGCTGCCTGTCAAAATCTTCCTGTTAATACTTAACAATATCACTAACCTTGAAATCCTGTTTATAAGAGCTATCACTCTCCTTGTCACTTGTCCTTTTTCCCTTATGACCAGTCACTGCTAAGACTTTTCAAATATCCTTTAATTTAATTCACCTCAAATTTACTACACATCCATCTGTCTGTGAAAGGTACAATAGGAGATAATATGGAATTCAAAAGAACACACTCCATACTCTACTGTGAGAAAAGATGCCAACAACTAGAATATAAGAGAGATGATGACCCCTTCCTATAAAGTTGGTGTAGTCGACACTCCCAACTGCTCTCAGTGCACTGCTCTCTCTTGGGGTATCCACTGCTGATGTAGCCTCTTACAACAGAAAGAATTATCAGATTTTTTATCCTAGCTCCATGCATACTCCATTTGGGTTTGTCTTCCCCCAAAATAACTTTTTGTCATATTATTCCTCTGTTCAAAGCCTTATATGCTGTCCCTTCCTAGTGCTAATCATGTCCAGTCTAAATCCCTCCATGTGGCCTTTAGGATTCTTTATAATCTGTTACTAGCCTGTAGGTAATACAGAACTTTTTGCTCCAGAACTAATTAAATCTCACTGATTCAGTAAGGTCTTCCCTGACTGCTAAGGAGGTGATCTCTACCTTTTCTGAAACCCCCAAGTGCCAATAAGTAAATATAAAAAGTAATTTAGCATTTGACTATTTAATGATCTCCTTATTTTTAATTGCCACATATGCATTCTTTTTTTCTTAATTAAAGATCCATGAAGATAGGAGTCTTGTCCTATTCATCCATCATATCCCATGGAGCACCTTGTTAATGTTTATTGAAGGAAGTGGAGAGAGAGAGAGGATAAAGGAAACTAATGTTAATTAAAATTTTCCTATTTTGTCAGACACCTTGGGATTTGCTTCATAGAGAACAACTTATTTAATACAACCAGTGAAGGAGGTATTTCTCCCCTACCTTGAAACTGATTTAGGGTAGTGACTCACAAAGAATGGTCGTGGGACCAGCAGAATCTATTGGAGGCATTAAAAATGCTTTAGGTTCTACTCTATACCTACTGAATCAGAAATAATGGGAGGGAAACCCAGCTATCTGTGCTGTAACAAGTCCTCCCCAGTTGATTTTAATACACACAAAATTTTGATAATCACTGAATTATAGTTTGGATAATTAGCCAAACTCAAATAGCTTACAAGTAACAGATCTCATTCTGAGATTTAAAAAAAAAAACATTTTATTAATATTACATGATAGTGTTTACTTGACTAGTTAATAGGCCCTTCTGGATAATGTCTAACTAAAGTGATGAGCCTGAATGAATGCTATTTATTTTTGATATTAAGAGTTTAGAGTAAAATTTTTATTTTAAAAAGTGATTCAAAAATTAAAGTCTTCCCTAGCTGGGCGTAGTGGCACATTCCTGTAATCCCAGCAGTCTGGGAGGCTGAGGCAGGAGGATTGAAAATTCAAGACCAGCCTCAGCAACTTAGTGAGACCCTGTCTCAAAATATACATAAATAAACAAATAAATAAATATGGCTGGAGATGTGACTCAGTGGTTGAGTGACCTGGGTTCAATCCCTGCTGTGTGTGTGTGTGTGTGTGTGTGTGTGTGTGTGTGTAGTTTGTTTTACAGCAATAATATCAGGTTGACATTTTATTAGAATCTAAAAAGATACTACAAAAGGTCCATTTTTTCATTTTTCAAGAACTGTTCTCTAAGCTCGTTTACATATAAAAACATGATTATATGCCATTTAAGTTGCTGCCACCAAAAATCAACAAATCATGGCATTTGTGCCACTCATACTACATGGACCATCTGTGCTATCTAGGTAAAGTTTTATTATGCTGGCACTGTAGACAGGACTTTTGAACATGTTGCCTCTTAACAGAACTGACTGACTGCCATAATCTATTGAACAATTGTCAGAGATGCAAGGGACCTTAAAGATTATTTAAATTCTTATTTTGCAGGTGATGAATCTGAAGTCACCCAAATGAAGTTGACTTCAGAAGAACCTAGAATCCAAATGTCCTGGCTTTTACCTAGTGGAGCTCACTTTACAACATACTCAAGAATGTTAATGCAATCTATAACTTCCTTGTTTGATTCAAAAGTTTTAAAGGGAACTCATTCATAGGAGCATAGCAGAGCTAAATAAAATTTCTCAGTTTGATTTTTCTCTTTTTAAGGAGAAATGTCAGCAGGGAGTGGAAAATTTTTCCCTAGTCCCCAAATTTCTCCAAAGGAAAGAAACTTTCTGTTCTACTCCACAACAAAAAAGAGAATGGAAGGAATTCACTTAGCTTCTTCCTCCATACTCCCTCCAGCATGATTTCCCAAGGGAGGGAAGTGACAGGATTGGTAAGAGCATGCAAGCTTGGATTCTTCTAGGCTTGCTTTTTTTAAAAAGAGGCTGGGGCTGGGGCTGGGGCTTATCAATAGAGCACTTGACTTGCATGTGTGAGACACTGGATTTCCCCTGTCCTTGGGACACTTAAATGTTTCATTTTAGCAATTTAAGCAAAAGTATTTGCTAAAAATATTTTAAGCAAATATTTATCTAACTCCATGACTTATCATTAAGTTAGAATGGCAAATTGAAAATAATCCCTCAAACCTCACTAAGAACAAATACTGCATGATTTCACACATGTATGAAACCTGAAGCCATTGATCTCTTAGAAATGATAGATCTCATAGAAGTAGAAAGTAGAATAATGGGGCTGGGACAGGGGTTGAGGGAGGCACAGGGGAGATGTTGCTCAAAGGTTGCAAAATTTTAGTTAGATAGGAGGAATAAGTCAAGATATATATTGTATAAGATGGTAACTAGAATTAATAATACATTGTACTCTTGAAAAAAATCAGTGTGAGAGTAGATTTTAAGCATCCCCACTATAAAACAACAACTATGTGAGGAAGTAATTAACATATTAATTATCTTGATTCTATAATATGTATATATTTCAAAACATTGTGTTGTACACAAAAAATACAATTTTATGTTAATTAAATAAAAATCTTAGAACAAAAATTTTCACCCTTTAAAAGGACAGTTAAAACAACAACTGAAGCTATGACTACTATTACTTATACAAAAATAGTAAAAAAAATCTGAGCATGAAAAAAATACTTAAAAGCAGTTAGATAGTAATATAGGAGGTTATGTTAATAGAATTTGGATAAGGCAGGATTTTCATAAATAAAGCTTTAAAATCACTAACAGCATTAAAAATTGGAAATATTGATTAAATTGAACTACATTAAAGTTAAGAACTGTTCATAAGGACTGGGGGTGTAATTCTGCAAAACCCTGGGGAATGGGTATGACTACAAAGACTTGATCCATAATATCTTTTATATGTTCTTCTGTTTGTATGATGTATTTTTTCAAAAATTTTTAAGAATGAAAGTAGTCATCTTTATATTTAATAAAATAGGTGAGCAATTTAATTTTCAGAGGCAATCAGTAGAAACAAATGCCTGAATATCACCAATGCCTTGGGATGGCCTGTAAATTAGCTTTAGCAAAGATAGATGAGGTTGATTTACCAGGAAGGGAAAAGGTGCTGATTTTTTGTAGAATCTGTCATCTCGCTTGAGATCAGCCTAGTAATTTGGCAAAAACTAGCATCCCCCAGGTTTTTAATCTCTTGCACAATTCTTTATAGCATTAATACACTTTGTGGTAAGGATAAAGGTCATTTTCGACCACAAACCAAATGCTCAAAAGCAAAGGCAGAAGATTTGATTGTGGTCTCTCCCTACCCACGAGATCAGAAAGCAAAAATGAGATGCCATGTTCTTTTGCCACCCCCAAGATTCTAACAGAAGAAGTACTCCAATAATTAATCTATGAAATAAACACATAATGGATTATGGTACATATCTTCAGAGTTACTGTGGTAGATTAGATTGTAGTTCTCAACTCTTCACTCTTTCCTCTCTTTCCTTAGAGAGTTTGCCTCTATTCTAAGTTGAATTTTTCCAGCTCTGGCACCAAAAGACAGGAGGAACAGACTTGAACCCAATCAGAGGCCTCATGTCCAATGTGGCTCAGTCAAATTCAGCCTAGATCCACTGAATCATTGCTGACCTACAGACCCAGATCTTGAAAATAAATATTCGATGTGGTAATCACTGAGATTTTTAAGTTGTTTGAAATGAACCTAGCTATCTTAAAGAAACAATCTCTCCCAGGCCAATGTCTATCATAATGAGGTTGTCAGCCATAGAACACAGAAAAGAGAAGGTCTAAAATGTAAATGTTGTACCTGTCCAAGATCCACTCAAGGAGTGGCGTAGATCAGATCCAAGGACACAACCTCTCTAATCTATGTGTACAGGCCTATATGAAACAGGAAAATGGTCACAAACACCTAACATTCATATTATATAGTCAATTCTTTTTGTTCTGATTCCATTCTCACCAAAGAATCCTATGGTTATAATTTGACTTGGTGTGTAGCTTTTCTACAGGCACAGAGTATGCTAGATTTTGGGGACAAAAAACAGCATGACATATACAAATAACGATGTTCAGAGCCTTGAACACAGCAGAGCTCCATAAACTATAGTCTCCTTATGTCCTTCCCACAGCCTTCTGGAGCCCTCTCCCAAATGCATTTCCTACTGTCTACAGCAGGAACTTATTCTTGCTGAGAGAAATCACTTCAGAGTCTATCCTTCGCCACTTGGGTCCTGTTTGACAAAAGACAGGTCAGATTGCTTTCCTAGAATCACATCTTTAATGTGTGTTTTGCCCCTTAGGAAGACTTTCACAAAGAAACATGGACATTTTTCCAGTATTTGTAACCACATGTTCTAATGAGAATTACCAGAAATACAAATAGCTCTGAAATCAAACCCATAGTTCCCGAATGCCTGATGAGATGTTCCCTCCTTATTTTATAAAATAATATCATTAGGCATGAGTCTCCAGTCTAAAAGAATGTTAACTTCAACAACCTGCATATGGCTGAAAACTTTCTTTATTATTCACATTTAATTCTTATCATAATTGATGAATTGTAAAAGGTCATAAAGGCAAAGTGAAAGTCGTATACAAATTCCAAAATATGGAGCAGTGTAGATAACAATTTTGTAATCTTTTGGTGCCCAAGTGAAGATGTATAAACTGATTAGTAATGCCTCAAGTTGGAGTTTAAATCCTAGTTTTATTTTACATAATTAATGATTTACACTTGCAGAATTTAGGTCATTCCTCACTATTATTCAAAGCTAAAAGCAGGCAAATACTTCTATTTTATATGTGCAGAAGCTATAATCCAGGAGATCTGAATAAATCCACCTCAGAATTACCATTATGTCAAAAATAAAATCCAGAACTCAGACACTTAGTCACATTTGACTAAGTAACTATTTTGCACTCTTATGAAATTTAGTTACTTAGTAAAAGCATGGTGCAGGGATATTGGCGAGTAGCAATTATTAAAGCAAAAGTTTCTATTATATGTGGACTTTATTTGTATCACTGAAGCTTACTGTAATTCAAAGTGGCATATCAATAAGCTCCTGGGAGTGCACAGCAGGAGACACATTGGACTTATTAACCAGAAGATGGCTCTGTTAAAGCAAATATAGACCATGAGTAAGAAGCCAAAGAAGAAACACAAAATGCTGAGAAGTGTTGGCTTGCTCTGCAATAGGCATTCTTTAAGAAATAGATGCTTCTGCGTAGATGTGGCACAATGGGTCCTGGCATCGGGTAAACTCACAGGATGCTAATTAAAAAAACATAGTAAACTGTGAATGGATTGAAGAAGCATAAGTGGAGTAGAGGGAGGTGGGAAATGCTGGTGAATGAATTGGAGCAGGTCGTGTTACATGCTTTTGTGTTTATGTCAGGGTCAATCTTGTTGTTGTATATAACTAAAAGAATTAAAATAATAAAATACAAATTTTTAAAAAGCTTAAATAAATAAAATGTTAAGATAAAAAAATAGATGCTTCATTCTCTTGCACTAAGTCACCCTAGTCCCAATAATCCCTAAAAAGCCAACTGGCCTGTCCTTTTTTTCCCTCATTAAGAACTCGAACCCCAATAGCCATAAAATAACTAGAACATTTTTTAAGTTGTATGCATTTAGGGCTACCTATGCACAACAAACAAACAAATAAGTCTGATAATTCTTCCAACATATAATTGGCAGATGCTTAGGGAAAATAAAGGACTAAAATTCTACTTTTGTTAAGTACCCACTAAATGTCATGGCAGATATTGTCTTCATTTTGCCAAGAAGAAAAGAGATTTAAAGAGACTAAATTTCCCAGAGGCACATTACTAATAACTGACTCAAAGACCTTCAATCTCAACCTTGTCTCACTCCAAAAGTCTTGTTCTTTTCATTATATTGTGGCTCAAAATCAAGAATTGTTTATTAATAGATGATATTCTATTTAGAATTTTTAATGTGCCATTTTCATATACTGCTGGTATTAAATCAGTCTCGGTGATAAACAAATTAATTTGAATCATTTTGTGGTATTTGTTAGTGCATATGCTATCTTCGATTATTCTTCTACTCTTTTCCAAATGAAAGCACCAAAATTTTATACATAATTTTAACATCCCTGGTGATTATTTCCTGTCTAGAAAAGTTTGTTGTTCTTAGGCTGTCACCTTTGATCAAATGGAAAATTCTGGGCCATTCTCTAAGGGTCCTGGTAACAATCAATACATTTTTTAAACTATTGACTTTCTGAAAGCTCATGGTACGCCTGAATGGCTTCAGTTGTAATCACAAAAGCCAGACACTATTTGTCATTATTTTGCTATGCAGAATTTTGCTGGCTCTTTCTTTTTCTCATTGACATGTCACATAACACCTTCAAGGACAGAAAGTAAGGTGGAAATCTTGGAATCTTTTCCCTTAGTCTTCCAGGAAACCTTTTAACCTTTGGCAGTGAAAGTGCTGAGGTTCATAAAACTTTCTTAAGAGCAGCCAGCACAAAAGGGGAACTGCTGCTGCAATGTTTAAAGGCCTATAGACAGCAGTGAACCACAGAGCCCATCTCCCTTAGAGTTATACACACATTACATCTGTCTGTACTGTCCACACAATGAATTACTTGCCTGTGTCCTCAGTGGAAAGACAGAGTCATCAACCCCCAGCACAGTACATCCATTGTCTTCATTAACAGCTAGTGTGGGATTCCTCTTTATTTTTCATATTCTCACTGCTAAGTCCTGCTGCCTCTTGACAAATTAAAAAACAGCTAATGCATTTCTCTCTAGACTTATGTGGCATTAGCTATGAACCATATGTTGAAAGTCATTGTATTCTCTGAGTCAGTATTACAATAAGCAATTTTAAAGAGAATGGGTTGGGAGAGGGGAACATAGTCTCAAGGATGGTGTTTTAGTCAGCTTTTTCACTGCTGTGACTAAAATACTTGACCAAAACAATTTTACAGAAGGAAAAGTTTATTTGAGGGCTCAAGGTGTCAGAGGTCTCAGTCTACAGACAGACTCTATTCCTTGGAGCTCAAGGTGAGGTTGAACATCATGGCATAAAAGTGTGGTGGAGGGAAGCAGCTCATATGATGATCAGAAGGCAGAAAGAGAGATTCCTCTGGCCACAATAAATATTTATATTGCAAGACACGCCCCCAATGCCCACTTCCTCCAGCCACATCCTAGCCCTTCCTTCAGCTACCACTCAGTTAATCCCATCAGGGGATCAATTCAGTGATTGGGTTAAGCCCTCTCACAACCCAATCATTTCTCCTCTGACTCTTCTTGCATTGAGCTTTTGGGGGACACCTTCTATCCAAACCATAACAAATGGTAAGGGATAATATATAGGGAGATAAAAGAAAGAGTGGGGATGTAAAGGAGAGATATATAAAATGGAAGGAAGAGATGGAAGAAATAGAAGAGGAAGGAGGAAAACAATGAACATGACTAATTCAATAGATTATACATAAGCAGGTAGAGTTTCAGATGAAAGGTCAATTACTTCCCTAGAAACACATCTTTAATTTACATATTGGCACTTGGAAAGAATACTACTAATTATGTAGCTCTAAAGGAAGTAATATATTCTTACAATCAGTTCTTAAGGAAAACCATGTTTACCTATCTAGAATAAAAAATAGCAACATTGATGGGAATGTCTCTCCTTCCTTCCACATTTATTTCAATTTGCATATTTTATTTCTTATTTTCTGTTTCAAACCCCCTTGTTGTCCTTTTCAACATGATTTTATCTTAAAAAAAGAGATGGTCAGGAAAGAAACAGAAGTTCACTGTATTATTATCTAAACTCTCTTTGAGGGTACTCAAATGCATGCAAATAAATTGAAAACATAGAGAAAGGATAAATAAACAGTAAACAAACAAAACCTTAGCAACAGATTAAAAAGATATGATTTTAAAATGAAAAGAAATTGTTGGTTTAATTTTCCCACTTCTAAATGGTACCTTTCTTTACATTTCCAAAATTTTCGAAGGCTGTTCTATTCCTTTAGCTACAAGTACTATAACTTTATAGTCCATAAAAATTTAATATCATCATCTTTTGAACACTTTATTAGGCTGGGAAGATTTTATATTCTATGATGGATTTCCCCAATATGTTCATTTCTTTTAAGCTAAGATACAGACAGACCTGCAACAGAAGGCCAGAGGACAGGGCTTACTGTAAATGATAAGAAACAAAGCTGAATATATTTGCTGGCCTTTCGAGGGAGGGCCATGTTGCTCACTTATGCATTTGAAAAGTCTCTCTGAGAAGAAATTGAAAGAGATAATATAAACGGAAAAGGAAGAAAGTAGTTCAAATCAGGGAATATTCTAGATTGTTTTCTGATCTCACAAGGTATACTGTGAACTAATGCTTGAGTTGTCACTTTCAGATTTCAAATCACTGATGCAAGTCTGGTTTTAAACAAGTCTGAAATGGAGATATAAAATGTAGCAGGACCTGGTGGATTCTAGGAACAGGTTCATATGCACATGCTTGAAGCCTCACAAGAACTTCTTTCCATAGAATAATGAATCAATTTGCCAAGTATGTGTTTCCATTTATACTATTTTTGGAGTATTTAATTGTCAAAGCTTATGTTAACACCCCTACTACCAAGAAAAACAATCTTGAATATTTACTATATAAAATGAATTATGGGCATATTTCATTGAATTCCTACCACTACCCCAAAAGGTACTATTAACTCAGCAAGGTACACATTATTTTCCTAAAGTGGATTTGTTAGGTTAGTACAAATGTCAACTTACAAAGGCAACTCAAACTAACATTAGCAACAAAACAATAGTTTGGTGATTGGAGGCCCATTTAAGTAGCAGAGACTGAATGAAATTCCCATTTTGTCTGATTCATTTTAATAGAAATCTACTTCAGAGGGGAAGGTCTGAGTTACATTTTCTATAGTTAATTGTTGACATTGATCATGTGGAAGGTTTACATTCTAGAAAAAAATGGTTTCACCCTGGATCTAAATTTCTACCTTGTATTATTGTTATTTATGATCCACACCTTGTCTCTCCTTCTAACACAATGAATCCTTTGAAGTTATTATTCTCTCACAATATTTTCAGAAGAGTTGCTCAGGCTTGGCACATTGGTAATGCCTGCAATCCCAGCAACTCAGGAGGCTGAGGCAGGAGGACAGCAAGTTTAAGGCCAGCCTCAGCAGCTTAGTGAGATGCTGCCTAAAAATAAAAAAAAAAGAGGCTGGGGATGTAGCTCTGTGATAGAGCATCTCTGGGTTCAATCCCTAGTACCACAGAAGAAGAAGGAAGAGAAGGAGTAGAAGAGTTGTTCAATAGATATTTGTGAAATGAAGATACCAAAAGTATTTATCCACTCAAGTATATATTACAAACTTAAAACATGATTCACATTAGCCTTTCCTGTGTATACAGGTAGGGAAAGCTTAATTTTGCCCATCCCACACTTACATTCTAGTGGGGAGATATACAGGCCAATAAACAACTAGAAGTAAGTAAATTGCTTGCTATGATGAAAGTGTTCAGTACATCAGAGGGCCCTAGAAGATGCTGCTCCTTAGTTTGATTGGGAGTGATGGAGAGCTAGGTGGGTTGAAGGGAAAAGGGAGAAGAGTGTTATGGTTTGGATATGAAGTGCCCCCCAAAAGCTCTTGTGTTAATTCAAAAATACTCAGAGGTTAAGTGATTGGATTATGAGACCTCTAACCTAATTAATCCATTTAGTTTGAATGGACTGCATAGTAACAATAGGCAAGCGGGGTATAGATAGAGTAGATGGGTCACTATTGGTGTACCCTAGAAGGGCTCATCTTCCTGTTGTTCCCTTCCTTCCCCTCTCTCTGCTTCTCAGTCACCATGAGATGAACAGCTTTGCTCTGCCATGCCCTTTGGCCTCACCCTGGACCCAGACCAACAGAATCTGGCCATCTATGGGTGAGGTCTCTGAAACTGTGAACCCCAAATTTTTCCTTCTCTAAGTTGTTCTGATCAGGTATTTTAGACACAGGGAGGTAAAGATGACTAACACAATGAGTTAACACAGGGTCCTTCCAGTCAATGCTTGTACAATTGCAGCAGGAATAAGAATTCCCAGTGGGTACCTGGAAGAAGTAGTCAGTTCAGTTAATAATAGAATGTAAAGGATAGAGAAGTGTCAACTTATATAATGAAGAGAGCACTGATCTCTGAGTCAAAGATCTCATTTTAGTTCCAACTCTGGCACTAAGTTGCTGAGCAAACTAAGGACTTTACTAAACCTATGAGGTGTGGCTAGCAAACATGCCTCACAGTGAGCATTAATTGTCCAGGTTGAATTTAATGGCCTGATATTGCATTCTCTGCTGAAAACAACACTCTATGTCTTCTAGAAAGTATTCCTTTTTCTACTCTAATTACATAATTCACATGGAAGTCTACAACTCTTTATGACTGGCCTTTTAGACAATTCTTGACTAATCCAGTATTTCCCAGTTGTTTAGAATATGTATTCTAGAGTCAGACTTACTGAGTTTGAATCCTGATCTTACCACTTTCTAATTGTGTGACTTTGATTAAATCATCAACCCCCATAAGTCTCAGTCTTCTTACACTAAAGTGTGCATCCTAAATAATATGTAATCCCTACATTACATGAAAAACATTTACCATAGTACCTAGAACATACTAAATATTCATCAAGAGCTGTTATTATTATAGTATCACTAGAGCCAGGAAGTTTGGGGCAGCCATGTTCTTGACTATGTGGAAGAAGACAGTAGAAATGTAGAGATAGGAAATGGACAGAGTCCTTAGTTCCAGCCAACCATCAACCCCAGTGTGACCACCAGATTTCTATGCTTTGGATACATAGGCTGAAAAAAATCTTCCTTTTATTTAACTAGTTTGAATCAGATTTTTGTTTCTTGCAACTGAAATCTTTAACAAAATGAATATGGAAGGCTGGGAAGAATATGCAAATCAAGATGTAATTACTTTAAAACTTTAATGTATTTGGGATACTATTTGCAAACCTCACATTTCTAAGTGCAGTTTAATTCCTTTGCCTCAGTGCCACAGAAACCGTTGCAAATAATGAAGAACTAAAATTCTACCCACAGAGTAAAAGCTGAACCAATGTGGTGATCTCCATATTTTCACTTTTAAAATACTTTGTTAGCACTTATAAAGTCAAGATTCAGGGAAAAATATTTTATTGTGATAATATCCCCATGTTTAAAATTTTATTTTGTTATTATTTCACAATACAAAGTGAAAAATTAAATATGCTTGTTGGTTTGTTTGTTTTGAGATAAGTCTTGCTGAGTTGCTTAGGCTGGTCTCAAACTCAGTCTCTCAAGTGCTGGGATTATAGGCATGGCCACTGCATTGGCTTTAAATAAGTTTTAAGTGCAAAACAGTTAAATCAAAAGCTATGTCTACAGAATACATATTATGTTGGTGGTGCTTTAATTTTAGAATGTAGCAGTCATTTGGCAGGCTTCTGAAAACACAGATTGCTGGGCTCTACCCTCAGATTTTCTGACTTGTTAGATCTAGGATAGAGGCCAAGAATTTGCTTTTCTAACAAGTTCCCAAGTGATGCCAATGCTGCTGGTTCAGGTATCACACTTTGAGAACCACTGTCTCAAGTAATTAATTTATTGGGAAGATTTAGCCTAAGGAAGGTCAAGCTAAGAAATCTGTCAGCATTACATTGTGACTATATTTCTTGTTAAAGAGCAAAAGTGTAGATTTAAGAAGATAAGTTTAAGTAAGTTTAAATGCCCTCTGTCCCATAATTTATTTTTTCATTGATTCCAAAATATGTGCCTTTGTTTTTTCTTCTATGACTTCATTGGGATGCTTTAAAATTAGTATTTACTGGCTAAACAGGTGTACTCATTTATTGCTGATAGTGTCAAACATTGCTTTTAAAGAGCAATAAAGCAACACATAAAGATTCTCATATCTTTAAAAATGATAATTATACTCCTAGGAATATTAAACAGAAGGAAGATGGTATGTACACAAAGATGTTAAAGTTTTATCTATAAAAGCCATAAATAAGAAACTACATAAATGCCAAACTTTAGGGAAATAATTTAATAAATTATGGCACTGCAAAAACAATATGCTATCATGCAACTATTAATATAATCATTATGAATATTATGTAGAAACATGAAAATAATTATGAAGGAATATCAAATACAGAATAATGCTGAAACTAGGTAAAGATGAAGTCACAGAGAAGCTGCAAAAAAAAAAAGAAACATGTTTTAAGGTGGTTAGTGTGCTTCCTTTTTTTTTTTTTTTTTTTTTGTACTGAGGATTGAACTCAGGGGCACTCAACTACTGAGCCATATCCCCAGCCCTAGAATGTATTTTATTTAGACAGGGTCCCACTCAGTTGATTAGTACCTCACCTTTTGCTGACGCTAAGCTTTGAACTCATGATCCTCCTGCCTCAACCTCCGGAGTCGCTGGGATTACAGGCGTGTGCCACCACACCTGGCCTCCTTTTTATTTTGTTTACTGGTAATTAGGACATTGTCTCTCTGCTTCAAGCCTGCTGGTCTATATTGCTCTGTGAAGCTGGGCTGCTTCTGTGAACCCCATTTCTGCTCGGCCAGGTGCTCACTTTTGGTGGTAGAGGGAGACCTGAAACTGGCAGAAGGAAAAAAGAACTTGCTTTGTGTTTGTTTCTATTTGTTTTTCATCATCTCAACAATGATTCTTTAGCCCAGGAGTGGTATTTAGTTCTAGTTTATAGTTTTTTCCCCCAATGTACTCAGAACCAGCATCATTGCACCCCTGTGGAAGTCAGTACCAGATGGCTGTCACTGCATCTTCATAGATATGAGTCCCTGTTCCATGAGATTCCTCCTCCAAGGTGTATTTTTGATCATTCCAACCTCTTTCCTTTGTTCCCACTGTTCTGGGAGCCCCGAGATTTCCCTGATGTTACTACCACTTGTGTGCCTCCATGTCCTCATTTTGTATTTTTATTCTCTAATACCTGATTAACTTTTTTTTTTATTAATTTGTGTCAGTTAAAACAGTTGGAAGGAACTTTCTCCCAAATGGACTTTGGTAAAGTTTTCTATTGTGTTACATTGTCTTTTAAATTAAAAAAGAAAGCACATCACTGTTAATAGAGTGATGAATGAAAATAATTGAAACTTTAAATATTTAACTGAATGCTTTTATTTTCTGAAGAAAAAAATAACCTCTATGCTTACATAGTTTTGCCTTATGCAAGATAATAATATAAGGTACTTTTGATGTTTTACAGGTTGATTTTAGTGTTCACATTCATTCTCAAAGTAACCTATGGACCTAATCTGGAACTTCATGTCATCAAATGGCACCTGAACACATTAAACTGCAGCTCTTTTTATTCAACAAATACTTACAGAGTGCCTTATATGGGACATACTCTGTGCTATGTGATGGGATACAAATGTCTTACCTGCAAGAAAACTGGTAGTTAAAAGATCATGTGATAAATGCAGTGATAGAAATAGACCCAGGTTGCTATGGAAACAAAAGGCATCTCTGGTGCCTATTGCTTCAGCAATAGTGAGTAGATTTTAGCCAGATGGATAAGGAGCAAAAAAGCATTCTAGGAAAGGTCTCCCACAGGTAAAGGGCATAGAAGTGTGAAAAAGTATAGCATACTTGAAGATCTGCAAATAGTTTATGGCAGTAACAAGGTTAGCATTCAGCAAAGAGGTGGACCTGGTTCAGTTGGTGAAGGAATTTGGAGCCATCGTTGGATCTTTAAATAATGGTCTTGATAGGATACTTAATGCCTAGCATGGATTTTGACAATTGGCACATTGAAAGGATTCCACTGCTTGCTGTCAGTGTTAAGTGGGATATGTCCCTGGCTGGTTCTTACACTGCTTTTCATCTACCCACACCTACAATCCATCTTTCCTTGTTCTATATTGATTCCTGCTTGATGTCTCCAAATCCTTGTTTACTCTGGCCTTAATACTTTGACATCTCTATTGATTACATTTTCTTTGCCTCAAAACTGTCCCACTTATTTTGTTTGATGGCTTGTCTTGTATTCCATGGTGCTCTGTTTGTTCTAGGAATGACTGTCCCCACTTGATCTATTCAGTTTGGTCCTGTTTGATGCTGTAGAGTCTTCCTGACACCTGATCTTGATTTCAGATACCCTGCCTGCCCTTCAAGAAACCTATAGCAGAGGGTTATATGTGGAAATTGTATAGAATTTGGAACTAAACATAACTGAGTTTATAGCTCTGCTTACTAGATTAACTGCTTACTAGAGATCATGCTCACCAAATATTCAATTTGCAACCCCAGTTTTGAACCTCCCTTCTGCTTATGTGGTGTCACATGACTGGTGCTGGTTAATGGACAAGCATTTAAGAATAGTATGCCCCATACATCACAGTTACCTTTGGTTTCAAGAAAACTCATTCCAAAAAATATACACACAAGGTGGCAGAGCTTCCATCATTTTGGATCTCTTAGTAACTGTGTAGAACACAGCCTCACCCAAACACGCTATATGTAATTATGAGTGTGAGTATATAAACATAATAAGTGAAATAAACCTTTATTGTTCTACAAAAATTGCCTACTTCTCTACTACATTTGTTCCTTGTATCATGAATTAGTTCATACACAATTGGTAAAATGGGGAACAATGTATAATATAGAAGTCGAACTAGTCCATTCACCATTTTCCCCAGCACAGTATTATTTTGTCTACTGGGTAACAGGAGCTAAACACCACATACATTATATAGGAGATGAATTTGAAAGCTAGAATTAAGCATTGATAAAACCCTTTCTTGATTATCTTTTGGTTTACCTATAGCTTTTTATTTTTTAATACTTCCTAAATCCTTTCCTGCCTCTTTCATTTCATATCTTTTTTAGGTTTCTGTTTTGTCCTAATCACCATCTGGCCTGCCATGGTCTGGCACAGGGCTTCTTTTAGGGTATTTCCCTATTAACTACATTCTTGTGACCTGGAACTGTGGTCAGGTATCTGCATTATATATAATATAATATTACAGAAGAAATATGAAAGGAACAATGCATGGCAAAGGTAGAGTGAAAAGTTGTTGGATATAATTTTTAGTGGAAACAATTGGCTATGTCAGAAGGAGAGGGAAACAATAAGGGCTAGAGGAGTGAATTTAATTTGGGAGACAGGCTAAATGGGAAATAGTTGAAATCATAGGTGAGAAAGCATATATCTTATGAGATGATAAAGGCATAAGGCACAGAGATTTAGGTATAAGACATAGAAGTACCAATAAGCAAGGATCAATGAAGAAATTATGTGGCCATTTACACAATTCTTAGAACATGGAAAGAAGAACCTTTAGGAAACATTTACTATTCTAAGTGCTATGCCCATATTAAAGCAATGCAAACCACACAACCCACTCTCTTAGATTGTATAATCTCTAAATTTAGGTCAGCACAAAATGGTCTATGACTCAGAAACACATAATGTGTTATGAGAATTAAAACAAAAAAATCCTCAATTGTTCTCTATGCAGACTGATTTATAGTCAACTGATCAGGGATTCAAATTGAAAGCCTAGCTAATAGAACCCTGCTCTTACAATCAACCTGCTAAGGTACAAATTCACAATCCTTAAAGATGAGTCCTCTGACTTTTCTAAGCTTCTTTGGGCTTCTTTGACAACAAATGCTTCCCAGCATATATTGCCTTATAGAAGTCTTAAGCACAAGAGGTGAGAACCTTGGCACCACTGTGTTTCATGTTTGAAAATTCTGAAAGAAAGAAATATGACAGAGTACTTGAAATTAAAATATCCCAATTTTCAAAATTGAGTATCAGGACTATTAGAAAAGACAGAAGAGCTAACTTAATATTAATCCATTAATATTAGTATTAAATATGAGTTGTAAGTATTTAGATCAACAGCTATCAACATGACTTCATTAACAAAGAAATCCAAGTAAATCTCATTGTTTTTGAAAGGAAAACTAAATAACAATGCATAGGATTGACATGAACATTGTACCTAGTATTCAGAAAAGTATGCCATGTTGGGGTGACCAATTGTCTTGGTTTACTGAGGATTAAGGAGATTCTCAGTCATGGGACTTTCTGTTTTAAAGCCAGGAAAGTCCCAGGCAAACGAAGACAAGTTGGTCACCCTATTGTGATGCTCTTGTGGGCAAAGTGCTCAACCATTCATGGGTGATACTCTTGTTAGAAAAATGCATATTTGTTTAAATATTTAAAGCCTATAAGTGTTGATTATTTTCATTCAGTGGTGAGGGTTGTCTCTAGCAGTATGTCATAGAATTGTTTCCTTTGCTATATGCTGCTCAACAGTATTACCTATCACTTGAATCACAGAAAAAAAATTAGCAAAATTATACATGATATAAAGATGGGAGAGTCAGTAATATTTATTTACTTAATATATATTTATTGAGTATCTACTATGCTCTATGCACTTTTATATAGCAACAAACCAGACAAAGATTCTATCTCTGTTATATACAAATAAAACCATAATAAAGGGGCTGGGGCTATGGCTCAGCAGTAGCACACTTGACTGGCATGTGTGAGGCATGGGGTTAGATTCTCATCACCACATATAAATAAATAAAATAAGGTCTATCAACAACTAAAAAATATATATTAAAAAACTATAATAAAGGATTAAACAGGGCCTGGGGTTGTGGCTCAGAGGTAGAGTGCTCGCCTAGCATGTGTGAGGCACTGGGTTTGATCCTCAGCACCACATAAAAATAAAATAAAGGTATGTGTCCACCTACAATTAAAAAAATAAATATTTTTAAAAAATGATCAAATAGTGATAAGATCTATTTAAAAAACTAGTCTGGGGGCAGGGTTGTGACTCAGTGGTAGAGCATGTACCTTGCATGTGTGAGATACTAGGTTCGATCCTCAGCACCACATAAAAATAATTAAAGCTATTGTGTTCATCTACAACTAACAACATATTTTTTTTAAATAGTCTGTTTAAGAGGCAAGAGATTGACAGGACAGTTAGTGGTTAAGGAAGTATTCTTTGTAGAGGTGACATTTGAGTAAATATATGGCTGAAGGGCAAAAATCACATGAACAAAAAGAAAATAAGTTCAAAGAGCCTGAAATATGAATGAGTCTTGATCCATATTCTTACATAAATTACCTCAAAAAAGCATATTTAGAAAGCTTTACTTACTAATTATACACCTTCTTTCTATGTCAAATAGGACAGAACAAGGATTTTGTTCTCCCAGCAATCTAAAATGGACAAGTAATTTTAAAAGCAATGTGAGAGATTCCTGAGGAAAGAAGATAACTGTAAGTCATGGTTGTGAGTACAGATAATTTTCTGTGTCTTATCTCCTTTTTTCTGGTGAGGAGAAGAGATATCCTAGGTTGTGGTTTGTACTGGACCTCAGAGTTGAATGGGGACCTGACCCATTGTGGAATCAACTGTGATCAAGTGAAGGCCCTAGGAGGGGATGAGAGTCAAATGAGAAAGAGGATTCATTTTGCTTAAATAGAAAGTTGGAAATCAGAGAATACCTGAAAATCAAACTCATGAAAAGTTAGGAAAAAAAACAGAAAACTGAGATTTAAACAGAATAGGCAAGTAAGAAAAGATCCCCTTAAGCTATACTTTACAGAGTTCTTTTTCAAAGACTTCATGCTGACTGTCAGCTGGGGCCTTGCTTCTAAGAGGCCTGTCATGCACAAGGAGGCTAGTCTGACTTCTTCACATGGCCATCTCAGGGTTCCAATTAGAGGGGAGTAGAAGCTACAAAGTCTCTTGATGCTTTGATTGGCTCCAGAATTTGTATTTGGCTCTTCAGCCACATTGTATCAGTCAAAGCAAGTCACAAGGCCAGTCCAGATTTAAGAGATGGAGAAATGTACTCTACCTCTTGATGCAATGAGTGGCAAAATCAGGCCATACAGGAAGGGATTTTTGTGAACAAATTTATTAACAAACTACTACAAGGTCAGAGTCAATTGTTTAAATGCAATTTGCTTTTCTACTTCCTTCCTTTAAGGCACTAAGTAAGATATGATCTCAGGCTTCTTCCTCTCTTCCATCTTTCTCTGGCACTCTCCAACAAGAAACAGGAGCAGTGCTGTCTCATTCTTTCCATTAACTCCTCTTACTATGAGCTATTTGAGAAAGCTGAAGCTTCTTTCTTCCTCCCACTGGAACATTCAAGCAATCAAGAGATCCCATCCATTTAGATAGTCTGAAGATCTGAGGATTAAAAGAGAAATGAGAGACACATACTCCTGCCAAACACTTATCCAATGAATGAAAGGGTGATTCTTTGATGTTTTTCATGCTGTGTTCTCATGAGCATAATTTCCTTGGGAGCTTCCCAGAGGAGAGAATTATCCAGTCATACATGAGGGTAGAATTCTAGTCTTCCTGGTCTACATGGCTATAATGCATTGCAATAACAAGGCTCACCCTCATTCTTTTCAAATAAAAAAAAAAAACTAGATCTCCTGACCATCTCCTCCTCCCCAAATTAACTCTATGTCATACCTGCTCCCCATTGGTTAGCTCTATAACTTTTTCCCCTTTTATACTACACTGTATTTGTTTTGCAAGGCTTCATCCTCTAATAAATTATTTAGCCCCTGACTCGTGTAAACCTCTGTAATGCTAGCTATGCAGCAATTGGCAGAGTAGGAGTTCTAAAAATATTTGTAAACTAGAATTGATTTGGATTTATTATCATAGTAATATGACTTCCAGATCTTCAACCCACAAACTAACAGATATGCTAATGCAACTCAGAGTATCTTCATAATCAAAAAGAACCTGAGCAATATCTCTGGTTTTGTATAAACTACCAAAAAAGAAAAATTTCCAGGGAAATAGTTCGCAGATAATATGATCCTCTCAATTTTCCTTTCATTGGAACTCTTTTTCTTTATCTGGAGAGAGAGAGAGAGAGAGAGAGAGAGAGAGAGAGAGAGAGAGAGAGAGAGAGAATATGACTATGTGTGTATGTGTGTATATATATGTGTGTGGTGAAATGTATAAGAACCTAAAAATAAATCAGAATTCTATGCCCCTTACTGGCTTGTACAAAATGTTTTCTTCCTAATCCATGAATTTATAAGTAGGTAAATTGTTTAAATTCACCAAGTACATTTCCTGATTATGTCAATTTTAAAAGGATGCAGCCATTGAGAATCACCAGGAATAGAATATACCTGTGAAAAGTGGACCAGAAAACCAAGTCTGCAATGACTGAGGCATGAGAAAAAGTATAAGAAAAAAATTCTAAATCCTTAGGTGTACCTCAAATGAGAAAGGGAAATTTCTCTATTATTATGTTACTTTCAACTTTTCCATCAATGAAAATTAGCAAGTTGGAAAGAGTAGATAAAATTCATTAAGAGGGACTTGATGCCTAATAAGTGAGAGCCACTCTAAATGAACTTGTATCTTCTGACCCTAAATAATCAGATGCAATATAGGGGAAATGGGGAAGAAGGATGAGAAAGGGAAAAAAACATTTATAATTCTCTCCTTTATTCTAGAACTTTTCTACTCTGAGTGTGGTCCATGGACCAGCAGCATCAGTATCATCTGCAAACTTTTTAGAAACAGATGTTAAGGGTTATACGAAACCTCCTTATTAAAATCTACATTTTAACAAGATTCTCAGATGATTTCACAGACAAGCTACATTTTAAAACAATGTTCTGTTACATGTATTAGTGTATGGAAGGAAAATGGCAAAGAGATCTGAAGTATAGGAATAAAGTTGTACCTTGTCTAAAATGAGATAGGATAGAAAGAGTGGACATCGTTATAAGTATAAGAGCTGAAAAAAGTTTTGAAGGCAATAGGGTATAAGCCAAGCAGATATATGGGAGGATGTTAGAGTCAAGACCCTGCTATGGAGACATTCCAGGGACAGAAAGGAAGTTGGTGTGGATGGAGCAGGGCCAGCAGTAGGAAAGAAAAACACATAGGTAATAAGGGATGATCATATAGGCATTGAGAGGCTATTATGAAGATCTTATATTGCACTCTGAGTGAAATGTATAGCTAATTGCATTTTAAACAGAGAAATGACATGATGTGACTTTAATTTTTTTAAGTTTATTCTAGATGTCATATTGAAGCTATACTATAGGGGACTAAGACAGAAGCAGGGGGATTTAAGTAGAGTTACATCTTATGCAGAGCTAGTTTAGAAGTTAAAAGCTTTATATCTATTCGCTGATTCACCAAAAGGATACAGATAGCTGGGTGTGGTGGCATACATCTATAGTCCCATGAGGAGCATGATTTTGGGGCCAGCCTCAGCAACTTAGTGTGGTCCTAAGCAACATAGTGAGAACCTATCTCAAAGTAAGAAATAAAAAGGATTGGGGATGTGGCTCAGTGGTAAAGTGCCTCTGGGTTAAATTCTCAGTACCCCCCCAAAAAAAACCCCACAAAATCAAACAACCAATAGATGGTACAGGTATATACAGACATATTGGCTGACTTGTGTTTAAGAATCATGATTATGAAAACCTTCTTAAAAATTAAAAACTGTTTTGTGAGAGATTTGTTTTTCCTCACTAAGACCCTAAAGATGCAATGGAAAAAAACTATAGGGAGATGGAGTTCAGTTCAGTGTATGACAGGATTTCTACACAATAAAACATTTCTACCACTGAACATCATGTACAAGTATGGACTTAAATGCATGACAATGTGACAGCAGCTCTTTTTTTATATTTATTTTTTAGTTGTCATGGACCTTTATTTTATTTTTTGATACTTGGTGCTGAAAATTGAACCCAGTGTCTCACATGTATGAGGCAAGAGCTCTGCCACTGAGTCACAATCCCAGCCCAACATCAGCTCTTTTTAATGGAAATCTGGGGAAAAGTTACATAGGATGTCTTTTTAAGATTCCTTTGCCTTGCAACCACATCATCCTAATCCACACCAAATTAACTCAATTCCCAGAGTTCTAACTAGGGAACGGCCAAACATAATTTGTCACAGAACATTATGCAATAGGTTCAGGCCATTAGTTGAAAGCTACCTCCTTAGAAAATGTGTTTTCACTTCCCACTCCATGATGACAAGTTTGTCCCATATCTCAGGACAACCATTAAATAGAGATAGACCCTCAAGATCAAGGATAGAGACGGTCCATAATCCCAAGCCCCCTTTGCGTAAAAGGATAAAATTGCTCCTTGTCCCCTCTTTGCACTTTTCTTCTCACTCTTCCTCTGAGTTTGGTTGACCAGTATCAAAAAGCAATAACAACAACCACAACAACAACAAAACAGATGTTTATGGCTCAGATGGAGAAATTAGGGATTACTAGCATATTAAATGTGTTCAAAGTTTGAATTAACATGTGATGATGAATGTCTGTTGTTTAAAGCTGCTAATAATGGATCCTATTAACATAAAGAAAGTCTCTAATGACATGCCTGGTTTGAGGATCTGGTCAAAAATTTTATAATGGCAGAAGTATAAACATAGTACATCTCAACTTTACTTGCTGCCAGGTTCTAGGCATACAACCTCAAATATTATCCTTCCACAATATATCCAAACTATCCTCTGAACAACTGCAAATATGGTCTCTGCTTTCCTCTATGAGAAAAAAAGCTACTCATATGAGAGAAGTGCTTTGGAGACTAAGGTAAAAGTTGTTTGTTGTTTTCAGAGTCCATGATTCCCAGGGGATGTCCATTTCTCTCCGAGTTCTGTCACTATCTTATGAGGTGCTAGTTCTCATCATTCTACACCCATGGGCTAAATGATGTATTTAACTTTAATGAACATACCCCATATACAGTAATGAATAAAAGCCAGAATGGTTTTAAGCTAGCAATAACTACGAACATCCAAATATTCTAATAGTGACAAAAATAACTCTCTAGCCTTCATTTCTCCATCACTCATTCAGTGATCCCCTTGCCTTAATCAGCATTTCAGGAGGGCAGAATTTTTTTTTTTACAAAGTCCATCATCCAACTCAATCAAGAGGTATGAGGGTTTTGTAGTATTTCAGTTCCTTTCTCTAGAGATACCACTCCATTTATTTCTAAGATTTGTTTTGGTTTTGCTTTGGTCTATTTTATCAGCTTCTCTGTCCAACTTATTTTACTTTTATAAAGTCAAGTATATAACTGGCCAACTAAACTGCTCCTAGATTCCTAATCCACAGAAACCATGAGATGATGAATGTCTGTTGTTTAAAGCTGCTAAGTTTGTTACACAGCAACAGACAACTAACACATTAACACTTCAGATGGCCCAGTTTGGCCAAAGTTAATCACATAGGAGAATGATAAGAAATGAGGTTAAAAATGAAGGCTAGCTCTGGGCACAGAGACTCACACCTGTAATCCCATTGGCTCAGGAGGCTGAGGCAGGAGGATCCCAAGTTCAAAGCCAGGTTCAGAAACTTAGAGGGGCCCTAATAACTTAGTGAGACCTTGTCTTGAAATTTTAAAAAATGGGAGAATGGGGATATGACTCAGTGGTTAAGCACCTTGGGTTCAAATCCCTGATACAAAACAAACAAACAATAACAACAAACAAAGGCTAACACCATATTGCAAGGTATCTTGAATGCCATGCTAAGAAGTCTATAATTTATCTTGAGAGGCAATGAGGATTCTGAGTATTTTTGAATAGGGGAATTTTCAAAGGGGTATGTTAAAAAAAGAATTAGTTTAGCATATCTGCATCTGATAGGTTAGAAAAAGAAAGCATTGAAAGTAGGAAAAATATATCATTCACACAAATATCCCCTCCTAATCCCATATTCTATCTAATCATATCAAACCCATTTTTCTCTGTATATACTTTTCATACAGTGAGTTAACTTGAGATGGATGGTAGGATTCATGGCCAATTCATTTTTTAATCCTCTGAATCATTTAGCACACTGCCTTGCACATAGCAAGTACTTGATAATATGTGAATCATGAACAAAACCCTCCTAAATTCTCTTCACTTCCCTGCAGACAGAATAATACTCTTTACATAATATTTTGTTCATAAGGCTAATAGACCCAATTTCTAATCTTAGCATTATACTTTCTTACTTTGTCACCCCTATATGGTGTGAACCCCTTAAGGGCATTTTACTTTGAAGCCTAAAGTAAAATGAAAATACAGGGACCCTTATTTCAAAATTATTAAGACTTTTAAGACAGTGACGGGCTGGGAGAGGACTTCTGTGTGCGTAGGTCACAACTCAGGAATCTGGCCTTGAGAGCAGTAATTGTGTCTTATATATTCTTTTAGCCATGGTCCCTACCATGGGAATACTTGGCAAATATTGATTAAATGTACTGAGTGAACAATGAAGGTCAAGAGAGTTATACAGAAAGGTAAGGTTTAGTATGGCGAAGTGTAATATAAGTGGAGTCCACCCTGTTGAAGACAGTCAGGAGTGCCATCTGCTGTCACTGCCCCTCTCTGCCTGGATACTTAACCCTGAGCATCTGTATTGCAGAATTTACACTTATATATCCTCACCTGGTTCAAAAGCCCTGTTTGTCCTATGATGACTCACATTTTAAGGGACTCTGGCTTTGGTTTGGTTCTTTATTAGATATCCTTGATGTAATGGCAATGGCAGTGATTTAATATGTAAGAAGCAAACTGCTGAAGGGATTTTCTAGAAAGAAACAATAACTAATAACATAAGGCAGTAAGGTTTGGTACTCATAAAATAAACAAGGCTGAGTGATTTAAAAACACACTGCAGACAAATCCTAGTTAAGTTTTTGAAAAATTCAAAAGGGCAGAAAAGTGCATATTGATCACCCTCTCTGAAGGATGACACAGACCTCAGAGATGAGCTATAACCATGAAGAATTGTTTTATCTATTAGACAGACAAGACAATTTATTGAATCCCTTTTTACCACAGGTGAGTATCCTACCTACAAAACACAAATATTTATCTTAATATCTGAACAATGCCTCCCTGAGACACTAAGGAAAAGAAGCTGCTTGAAAGACATTAGTCCTTCCCCATCTTCCCCCTCAGTTTAGACAAGGTACAGCCACTGCTCCAGAACAGCAGGCAAAACTTAGCAATTGTAATGGTGACCCCCAGTGGCAAATGCTTGCAAATGAAAGCCTGGCTGTTCTCTGCCAAGGATGTCAAGTTTATTGAAATGCTTTCTTTAAGAGGGATATTGGCAATTTTGTTGAGCTGTAATAAAAACTAACCGTATGTTGGCTCCAAAAAAATCAATATTCTTTCCTCCACTCTATTGTCACTAGTTAAATACATGGTTTTTACTTTCAAAAGAGACCTTTGTAAAGTAAGAAGCACAATCTGGAAGGTCTGCCTCAGCACTGGTGTATTACTGCTTTTCTTTTCTGCAAAAGAGAGGCAGAAATGAAGCCTGACGTCAAACATGTGTTCCCCTGTACCGAAGTGCCCACTGGGTTCTGAAAAACCCAGGTTAGTGGAAATTTAATAGGCAGTCACCTGCATAAGCCCTCTGGAAAGATCATTGATATCCAAATGAACTCTGGAAAGATGTGTATGGGGGTAGGAAATGGTCAACAAAAGTTAAAGAGATTGGGCTTGTGACCATAAACTCATATTCAAACACAAGAAAAAATAAATCATGACAAAGAAAGCAAAAATTCACAAACATTTGAACAGCTAGTGACTCAAAATAATGAAGTGTAGAGCTCTACACCATAGTTAGTTTTCACAGTTTGGACCTTTTATTCTGAAGTACATAGGAGGAAGAAACAAGAATATACTATGATAGGTTCAGTCTATTGCCCTATTGGATGAAATTCACATTCAGGTGCTTTAAACACATCCTTAATATGTCTGAAACTATTAAAATTGACTAAATAGATAGGTGTTTGGTAAGCTGAACTCAACTGTGGTTCCGAAACTTTGCTACATACTGGGATCACCAGTGAAGATGTTAAGAGTCCTGGAAGCTAGGCTGTACCCCACACTAGTAACATCATAATTGCTAGGGTATAGGCATTGGTATTTTTAAAAGCTCCCCAATCCCAAACAATACCCAAGGTTGACTGGCTGCCTTAGTTTGACCATGGATCAGTATATCATTTATCTAACATGTCATTTACCTATCTTAAAAATATTTATAAAGAGTTATCTACTAAGACTCTTATTTTAGTATTATCTGAAGGGATTTGTTTTAAAGCTCAATGTCCCAGCTATATCCCACACCAATTTCATCATAATTTCTTTTGTTAGGACTCTACCAGGACATCACTACTTTTAAAAATCCCCCACTTGATTAAAAAATGCATTCAAGATTGAAAAACATTTCACATTCAAATATTGAGGAGCAATATAAAGCCCTAATTTGGCATAACTAAATCATTTTCAAGTACAGCATTATTATTGACTGCTCTTTGAGAAATATAGAAATATACTGCCTTCTGAAAATAAACACATAAAGGTATTACTACACAGTGGAGTAATTTAGTCAACCTAGATGTCGGGAAAACAAACTAAAAAGCTGAAATAAACAGCCTTCTCCAAGGCGTTAGTCCAGTGGTTCTATCACTGACTATACATTAATATCACCTGGGGAGTTTGTGAAACCTGCCAATGCCTGAGCCCCAATCAGAAGGTTTTTGATTTAACTGATTAACTTGATATATTTAAAAGCTCCCCAGGTGACTCTAATGTGCATGGAACATTGAGAACCACTGCCCCAGGCAATTCAAGAATATTTCATTGTGCCAAAACTGCAACTTAACTATGCAAACAGAAAATATTTACAGAATGTATCAATGAAGTATAAATAAAAATAAAAATGATGAATACATGTGAAATTTCAACACTGGGTATTCAGCCCTGTCAAAGAAAGTGTTTGACAGGGGACTTCAAATATCCTGATCCCAGTATTAAAGCAATTTCTCAAATAGGAAGATTTGCTCATCTATTTTACCTGTGAGATTTCCAGGACATTATTTTCTAGAAAAGCAAACTTTGAGGTGTGTACTGACTCTAGGTAAAGATGCACAAAGGATAAGTGCTCTGACAGTTATTTCTCATGGAATCCTATTCGGTTGGCATCCTGGTGCCTGTCTCCCTCTGGTGTGCATTTAACCAAAATATATTCCTCAGCAAGGTCATGGCTAGGCCCAGCCAATCTTCCCTCCTAGCTACCACAATTTACAAGTTCCAATATTTATAACTTTAATCTTTTAAATATAAGGAACCATGTACTTTCACAGTTTTTGAAAGCATATAAATATTGAAACTTCTTGTTAAATAAGTTCTGTTTTACTTTCATTGTACAAATGAAGAATTGTTGTTGGAAATTAAACTTCATGCAACTGATAAACTTTCCCTTAATTTTTCTCTATTTTGTTTCTCAAGTTCTTAGGATTTACAAACTTAGGATTTTCTGTTTTGCTGGGAGAGTGCCACACACCTGTAATCCCAGCAGTTCAGGAGGCTGAGGCAGAAATATCATGAGTTCAAAACCAGCCTCAGCAAAAGTGAGGTCCTAAGAAACTCATTGAGACCCAGTCTCTAAATAAAATACAAAATAGGGCTGGGGATGTGGCTCACTGGTTGAGTGCCCCTGAGTTCAATGTCTGGTATTCCCCCCAAAAGATATTTTCCATTTTATTGAGGAATGTTCTCTTTTTTCTACTAGTACTCTAATTCTTATCAGAAGAGGAGTAAATTTATATACATATTTGGCATCCATTTTTCAAATAATTTCCCACCTTCACCTCTGATAATGGTAGCTATGTATAGCTTTCCTTCTCAACAACACAAACATGTGCTTATGCTCAATGTTGTTCAGTTTCTAATTGAAACAATGGATATAAATGCATATTTCTTCATATTCTGTATGATAATGCCTATGATATTGGTCAGTATGTCTAATACAAAGTTTCAAATCAATAACTTCCTTTTGAAATTTAAGGACAAAACCTTTCTACTCTCTTTTTGAGAATAAATTTCCTTTGATGAAGGATTAAAAATAGAATAAATCCTTATTTCCACTGTCCTGTTTCCGTTGCTTAGAAGCTCAGAACCAACTCTAGGTATGGTCATTTGAAGTGTCTTAGTGGATTATAGGGTTGATGGGATTTAAGGGAGTAAAGCAACTAGGTACAAATAATGCTATCATAAAGTCTGCCTATGAGAGGGAGAAAAGGGATAGTATAGTGACCAAAAGGGAACAGATTGTCAAGAATGGATTTGGGGATTTTGTTTAGTTTATAGGACAGTATGTGCAGAGTAGGCAAACATTAGAAAACCTAATACCTAAGAAGTCAGGTGTCAATGGGATTCAGAGTATGGCTTTGAAAAGGCCTAGTTTTAGCTAAAAAAGGTACACATTCTTTTAAAATGGGCCAAAAGTTTTCATGAAAATAGATATGGTTACAGAAGCTGAAGAAGTTAGTTTCTGTATTCTGAGATGTGCAGTAGTCGGTAGAGCTGTTTACAAAGTAAGTGAAGAGATGGTAGGGTGGTAAGTTAGATGAGATGTACAACTTTTTAAGGTTTCAGAAGAGATTAATTCCAAGTAGTGACAAGTTTCAGGGTGTTTTTATGATGCTAAGTGTGATGAAAGTGAAGTTCATTGGAAAAGAGGAGGTCACAATACTAAGATCTTTATATTTGTCTTATAGTTACGCATTGTTAGCTTTACCTACAATGATAGAAGGGTAGAAAATAATGTTGTGATCCAGGTATCATGTGTTCAATGGATGATGGTATAGACAATGGGACCAGTTAGGGTGGCACCAAGAAAACTATTAGGTAAGGTAGCTAGATGACATGAGTCCTTGAGGAATAGGTACAAGAGTACACAAAAGTACATCAGTGAAGAGCAGAATCTTCTCTGAGAGGAGATTTGGCAATCATGAATGAGTAGGGAGAGAAGGTGTATTGTATACACTAGGGAGAGTTTCAGAAAAAGCAATTTACCTTTGGTGGATTTAGAGCTGCTAGTAGAAGGAACATCCTGTGAGTACAATGAGACACCATAAAATGGATGTTCAAAGGGACAGTAGTCCTATTCAGATTGAATAGGAGTAATGAAAGTCAAGGGAGAAGAGAATAGAGTAGAAACTGGAAAAGAAGAAGGGATACAGCAGAATGAAGGAGAATATGTTTGGAACAATGATAAGTTCCCCCAAACAACTATTTCCAGCATTTCTCTTATGGAAAAGGGATTCCAATACCTATGGGGAGAGTTAGCTGTGGCCTTGACTGAGGCAGTTCACTTTGTCAGGCTTCTGATTTTTCTTCTCATTATTAAAGACTTATTTGCAATATGGTTTTAATGGTCTGTTTCTTTCAAAAATAAACTTCACAAGACTGAAAGTTTAGATGGCTTAAAATTTGGCTTGCCTTATAATATGATTAGTATTAATAACAATAGTAATAATTTAATTTGTTGAGCCAAGCTTTTTTTTCTTGGTGCTGGGGATTAAACCTGGGCCTTATGCATACTAGGCAGTCACTCCATATGAAAAAAATGTGATATATATATATATATATATATATATATATATATATGAATTGTAATGCATTACACGTCATTTTTAAAAATCAACTACAAATTAAAAAGCTTTTTTCTTAAGTTTTAGGAATGGATCTCAGTGCCTCATACATGCTAGGCAAGTACTCTACCTCTGAGCTACACCTTGAGCCCAGGCTGATGGCGCCACAAGTATTACTTACCTCATTTACTTCTTTTAATTTTAGTAGATAGCATTTTATTCCCAGTTTTTAGAAATGAAAACTAAAACTTAAAGGAGATATCTAACTTATGTAGTACCCATTGTTTAGTTTTGAATTTTAAAGAGTGACTAAGGAGAATTGTGGGAACTTTACAAGAACAAAAGAGAACAGGATACTAAATAAGTTCCCCGTAGATTAGGTAATTTTGATAACAGAGGAGAAGGCTGCTCATACAATGACAGGAAATTAGGAAATTAGGTCAATGGTTAAGAAGTTTGACCTGCCCTCAAAATGATGTGTTCAAGAATGATAATCATGACAACTATTGAGCTAACTATGCAAAGTTAGGTGTATATGCCACAGAGTTCCAAGCCATTGAAGATGAGTTTTCCTTTGAAGCCCACAATGCAGAGCCATGTGTATTGCAGATGACTCTTGTGACAGGGGTAGTATATCTCCTTGCTTAATATTTAGAAAGGTGAAACAGAGAATTTATATACTTTTCCTATTTTTAGGCAGCAAAAATAGTTCTTATGACCTAATACCATATCTGAGTAAAAGATTTGGTTCAATGTACAAAGAAGTAAGCAACAGTTGTATTACTTATTTATGGGGTATCTCTAAAATTCTCCAAAACTGTGTTTGTTTTCCTAAAGAATACTCCCTTACCTCTCAACTATTTGAAGGAACAATAAAAATGAACACTAAGACTAAGCTAGGTGATATAAAATAGAAAGAATAGTTGTAGCAATGTGTTCTTTTATTCCTTTGTAGTTAATGGGGATGTGGGCAGGCTTTTTATAGGTTCTAAGAAACCATAAAAAATGATCTTTGAAGACCAAGATATCTGGTTTTGAATCTCAGTTGTGAAAACTTTTAGATCTTTAATCTCAGACAATGTAACTAAACTTTTTTTGAATTTTGGTTTCTTCATCTGTAAAATGTGAGGCAAAAAGTGCTTCAGAAGTTGTTGAAGAAAAAAATGAGCAAAGTTACAGGAGGTCTAAAACAGAGGAAGCATTCATAAATGTCTGATCCTCTGGCATCTTCCTTCCCTTTCTCAGTAAAGTACTAATAATCTTCCCTCAATTGCCCAGCTGGTTTTAGAATAAGTGCTATTGCTCAAAGTTGATTCAAATTTATCTTTCCTTTTGTTTTGGGTTATAGTACTGGTTTTACTCACATCCCTTCACAAAGATACATAATCATATTAAATTAGTTGTTGTGTATGTAATGTGCTCCAGAAACTTTGGAAATGTTCTGTCTTTGCTAATTCCTTCTGAGTAATTTGACACTGATCATTCCCTTCACACACTGACATTAAATAATTATTGCCAACTTGAACTATGTATTATTTACTTTAACTCATCATTCTTTTTCTATTGGCAAGTAATTAATAAGATTTCTTCGAAGAAAGAGCCTAAATTTTAAAGTATAAATGCCAAATAGGCAAGCTTATTACCTAAGCAGCAAGCATGAAATACTTCACAAAAAATAGTGATACAAGACCTAGACTTGAGCCACGCATTGTGAATTTTGAATCTAGAAGTCTTGGGATTTTTCCATTTTGGTAAATGACATTCTTCATTCTGCCCCCCCCCTTCATTCTGGCTTTTGTTCATCCCCAGCCATTTTCATTTAAAAACAGGGTCTCACTAAGTTGCTTAGGGCCTTGATAAGTTCCTGAGGCTGGCTTTGAACTCATGATCCTCCTGCCTCAGCTTCCTGAGCCAATGGGATTATAGGTGTGTGCCACTGTGCCCAGCCCCCATCACTCAGTTTTGAAAGAGCCAAGAACATCATCACATCTGAATCCCCTGAACCAAAAACATCAAATGTGCTAATTTCTAAAGAAAGACATTTCAAAGTTGTTTTACTTTTGCTTTGCTTATTATTGATTTAATTAACATTAAGAACCATGACAATTTGGTATATATCAATATATTACCTAGATCTATTCTTCCCTTCCATTGACCTTCTTTCCTCCCTATCTATAGGGTTCAAGAGGGAACTGAGAACTCCTGGGCTTCTAGGAATTTCCTGCCACCCCTTCTTCTAATTAATCTTTCAACCTTTCCACTGTTATTTATTTCAAGACCATTGACCAGTGAGTTGCCTTTCAATTCTGTTTGTATCAGTCATCAACCCAGGTCTTTTGGATTATATTATCCACAATGCTCTGAACCTTCATTACTGTAGGACTCTTCAGGTCTCTTTTCCTATCTGCCACTCACCTGTAACTACTCTTTCTTCTATGTCCTCTATAAAGAGATCTTTTTTTTTTTTTTTTGGTTGTAAGACATTTGTATAAACTCTTTAAAAATATTGCAGACCCCCAAAATGTTTTGTTTATATGGGTTTTACTTACAGATATTTGCTCTATTAGAAAGATTGAAATATTTATTTAAAAATTAATAACTCAATTTCATGTTAACAATGCATTTTTGAAAAACGAACTTTTTAAAACAAAAGAACTGAGTGAGAATAATGGTGTTATTTTACATTTTTACAAGTCTCTTCAATGCCTGGCTTAATAGAAGACAGCTGGACTCATATCTGCTTGTACATTCAATCTGTTATGATATGCTATTTTAGTTGCAGTATATAAAGAAAATTTGGCCTTACCCAGATATGTGGTTAGAAAAAGAGGAATATTTTAAGAATCTTTTCAGATAATTATGGCTATTCTTTTTTGACACTATAACAAAACTCAACAAATGCTAGCTTTAAAAATCAGTTGCAATGTGGAACATGCAACTATATTAATAAACTTATTTATAGTCTGCTACATTAAAATATAATAGGATATCTTATATATGTGTAGATCTTCTACCTGTGCATGATTTTGTAATATCATGCCTTACTCATTTGAACAATATTGCTTCACTGAGTTCTTCAGATATTCCAAATGCTGACACATTTCATTATATAATATCAACAGATTCCCTTTGTTAATATTACCACTTATCTCATCAAAAGAGTTTTTAAGTATTTGGCAGCTGTCACTTTGGCAGATATAATTTTTCCAAAAATCAATTTTTTTCTTGAAAGCTTGTATTTTACCACTGGCAACAAATATTGTCAGTCATTTTTCCTTGAAATAATAGGTACATTTTGCTCACTTTTGGTAAAACATCTGCCAAATACAAAAGTCTGAATAGCCATTATTGTCAATATTGCTTTCAGATAAAAACAATATTCAGGAAAAAGTGGATAGTTCAGATGGTACCCCAACCAGTGCTTGATGTGTGCTTTTCTTCAGGACAGCCATTGCACCTCCATATGTACAACGAGTGTTTGATGCATCCTCCCTATTTAATGACACACAATATTGAAAAGACATGCAATTAAGGATCAAGATGGAATAAATTGCTGTTCTAGAACTAATGCTCAATTGTCAACAAAATCCCTTGAATATTATTGGTACTGCAAAATGAGTATAAGTGTTGTACAAGGAGAGTAATAATTATTACAACATATTGACATCATCCTATTATTTCTTAATAATTATTTTTGTAAACTTCAAGAAATGTGCTTTCTAATCTGGTTCTTACACTTCCTCCTTGCACCAACTATGATGTCTCAAGCTGCAGTGATAATAAGTCTCACCAAAAATGATTAGATAATCAGGAAAAGTCATCCTTCAAAAGGAGAAGTCCCAAGGTAGGGCATCTTTGGGGTTGGTTAAATCAGGGCTCATGGTACCACAGTGGGATTCACATTTCTAAGAGACACATTAATATGTGGCAGATCTAGTGTGAAATAATGCCTTTTCTTGTCTCTTCCTAAGAATGAAGAAGCCTTTCTCAGATGGTCTCCACAGATCTCATCTCACATCTCACATCTGATTGCACTGCATACCCACAACTACATCAAAGAAAATAGACTTTCCATGACTGGCTAAAATTAAATCATGATTATTCTTGGCTGGGCACATTAGTGCATGCCTCTAATCCCAATGGCTCAGGAGGCTGATGCAGGAGAATTGCAAGTCCAAAGCCAGTCTCAGCAACTTAGCAAGGCTCTAAGCAACTTAGTGAGACCCTGTCTCAAAATAAAAAATAATAATAATAAAGGGTTGGGGATATAGCTCAATATTAAAGCACCTTATGGGTTCAATTCCTAATACCAAAAAAAAAGGATTTATTCTTGATCATTAGATAGGTTCACCTATTCTAAGGGGTGAATACCTAGATAAAATTGAGTTTCATTCAAGAAAGAATTGAATGGGAAGCTAGAAAATGCATTGGAGTAAATGGTGTTGGTACCCTGCTGGCAAATCCTCTGATGCCCCCCATTGCATATTAAGAATACTAACTCTGTGATGACTAGCATGAGAGCATTTTATACTGGGCATGAAGCTATAATCTGCATACAGAGAAAGCCAGAAGTGCCAAAGAATTCATATTCCTAGAAGTATTTCTCAACCAATGATAGACAAGAAGTTGGCATATAAATATACAGCTTCCTTGGTTTTTGTGTGAGATAATTCTACATTTTCCAAGAGTTAAACAGTAGAATGAGCCACTGTGTTAATCACCCTCAAATGCACCACCCTTCTTTGATTGTCTTCCTCTCCTCATCTCATTTCTTCACTTCCCTTACCAGGGTTTCCTATTATTATCCCTCCCGAAAAAAAAAAAAACTGCAATAGCATCCTTGTCTCAGGGTCTACTTTAATTCTTTGGTCTCAGAGAACATCCTTCTATTATAAAAATATATTGTTCTCTGTCAAAAACTGAAAACATGAATATAGAGAGAAATATTCATTCTTATTTAAGCATACACATAATGTTTTTATTAAGTACACAAAATTAATCATGTTGCCTTCCTTACCCAGGGCTCCTTCTTAGGAACTACTTTCCCCCAGCCTCTGCTCATATGTAGCAGGAACAGCCATATGTAGCTATATTTTATTCAAGGGTAGATAGTCCTTGAGCTGGATGTACCCACATAGTATGAGAAGATAGGTAAAGGCAAACCAATTTCCTCTCTTGAAAATTAAAATTAAGAAATACCAATACAGGTCTAGGGTTGTGGCTCAGTGGTAAAGCTCTTGCCTATCATGTGTGAAGCACTGGGTTTGATCCTCAGCACCTCATATAAATAAATAAATAAATTTATTGTGTCCATTTACTCCTACTACTCCTACTACCACTAATAATAATAAAGAAATACCAATACAAAGAAAATGAAGAATTTCTCTGTGTGAAGATGAACTGGAGTTATAAACAGTTTTTCTGGGCCATAAAGATAGTAAACAGAAATTATTATGAACAAGAAACTATAAGAAAGCCAAAAATATGTACTAAGAAATTAATATGAAGGAGAGAACATAAATAGATAATTCAGTTCAAAAGGAAAATAGGCATGCTAGGTAACCCAAAGTCTTAACTAATAGGGTAGTTATGGAATGGAAACTCACAGAGGTGAGGTTTCAAGAGCTTTTTTCTCCTTTCAACAATAATCTCAATGTCCATGAGGCTTGGCACTGAGCTACTGAACTTGAATTTTCATGAGATTCTATCTTCTTATTGGCTGTGCCTATCCTGGTATTAGTTTATCTTCTACAAAACAGCTTGAGCAAGCTTCTAAAACCAATATTCTAATCAGAATCCTTTTAAAAACTTGATTACAGAAAAAGCTGGATTTGTTCAATGTAAAATGAGATATTGAAATGCTTTCCATGTTTCACAACAATGTGAATATGCTTAACACTACTGAACTTACACTTCAAAATGGTTAAGAGGGTAAATTTTCTTATGTTTTTTTAACCACAGTTGTTCATAAATAAAATGAATATGTTATATATTGTATATTAAGATGTATACTTCTCTAAGAGATAATGTAAAACAATAAAGAATAGGACATGGTACATAGCTTAAAAAGAAACCATATTTGATATACTCACATAATAATCATATTTTCCAGAATAACTTAAGAGCCAAAGAAAAATAGCCTGCTATTCTGCTCTCAACTCCACACCTAAATTGAGGAATTTTAAAGGGATTAAAGGCAGTTGGATCTTGGAAGAGGAATTTTTGGAAAAAGAAATTAATTTACTATGACTATTTTCCCCCAACCTAGAGAAAAGAATCTAATGAGAACACCTGGAAAGTTTCACATATTTTTCATGTGGATTGGAAAATACACTGCATAAGAATGAGACTGGTCCCCAAGTAATGTAAGGGTCCAGAATTTGACTGGCAGGATTTCTGTAAAACAGGAGTGAAAGAAAGATTGCTTATTGGGTGTCATGTGTGTTCCTAGAATAATTTGGAAGAAACATGCATTCTACACACAAGAGTATTAGGGTAGCTTCACCTAAGGTTTCATCCAAGAGAGTTTGCTAAAGGAACAAATAGGAAGAAGCTGGAAGTGCCACCAGATGACTAGGCCCTAAGGAAGAAGTTAATAAACAGCTAAGGGCAATCAGAGATACATTTGCCTCTATATTACCAAATAATGTTTGGCAAGCAAGAATGTACTTGTCTTCCACCATCTCTAAACCTAGTAGTCTGAAACTGCTTTAAGTGATGAGGGATTAATGTTCAAGAAGAGGAATAAATAGCAAGCCCATCAGAATCTCCACTAACTCCCCACCTGCCCACTAGCCAGCCTGCAGCAAGCAAACTAGAAAAAGAGAGAAGCTTTACCTTCAAATGACATTTAATGTTTTGATGGGACAAAATAATTGCTACCAGTTATTTTATTATTTAAAAGTGACCATTAAAATCATAGGATTTTCCTTAAATTTGATCAAAGGCCAACAAAAGAACCAGCCCAGAGAATAAATTTAAGAAGACAGATATTTGGAGACAAAAATAAAATTGCTTTATAATTACATCCCATGAACCCTAGTTCTTAAACAGAAAGGTTAGAGATATTTAATTTTAGGAAAGAATTACACTGGATAAAAGGGAAAAAGAAGTTCAACCTGGTCATATGGACTTTAAATTTTAAAAAATAACCAAGGAATATACCACAAACCCTTATTTAGATAGGAACAATAGTATTGGGTAGCAAAGGTTCAAGCAAAATAAAATAAACCAAAGCACTACTGAATCTTGAGTTGATGCCTAAAAAGATAAAGGAATTAGAGAGAATTAGAAAATGAAGAAATTTCCTATGTAGAAAATATAATTTTGTTTTCCAAATGATAGACTTATTATTTTGCAATGAATGCCATCAAAATTCTAGGCCAAGCCCTATTCTCTCCTCAATACTCTGTTTAGTGTATTCTTTCTAACATGTGTAGTGAAGGAGACACAAATTTTAAGCATAGCAGTAACAATAAGAATAGTATTCATTACCAAGCACTGAAGTGCTTGGTGTTATGAGTTGACAACATCATCTCTTTTGACCTTCAAAGTGCTTTGTAGATAGATAGTTGCTAATAGTTATGTTCATTCTTAAAGACAAAGATGTTGAGGCAGAGAAAAATAAAGCACTGTGCCTAAGACCACAGAATTAATAATTTCCCGAGCTGAACCCAGGACTCATACTGGCTCAGTATGTTTTATTTTACTGGAAAAATGTTCAGAATAATGAGAGATGTTTTAAAGTATATATTGATCTATCTAACCTTGGTAGGTATCCCAGGCTCCTTTAATACCTGTGCCATTTGGACAATATGAGTGAGTATGGAGTGTCCTGACAGATAAAATCCCACTTTCACATTGGCCTATTAGTGAACACCCCTGAAATAATTATCCCAGCCCCAGCTAGCAAAAAAATCATTGAATAATTCCTAAAACAGGTAAAATCCCTTTATAATTCTCATCAGCAAAAAATCATTAACAACTAAAAACTATATTCACATGTTCCTGACTTGCCTGATGACAAAACTCAGGAATGTATTAAGATTACTTCTGGCCATCAAACAATAAAGCAAATGTGCTTTCTATAATTCCTTCTTACTAGCATTGGACACATTTACTGAGCAACATGATCTGCAAACAACTACATAGTTATGCCCAGTGACAGTGTGCTGGCACCTTTCATCCTGCTTTTAAAACAGAAAAGAAAAAGTATCTTCCTCATTACAACCTTGATGCTTTCTACAATGGTAGATTCTAATATTTTGTTTGTAAATTATCCTGAATACCTGTGGAAACTGTAAGGCTGGTGCCGCTTCAATAAATAAATAATATATTCTTCTCTACAGCAAGGAAATAACATACTGAAGCCATATAATCATTGCTATACACATATTATCTTCAGAATAACATTTTTGCTTCAACTGAGATTTTGTGAGGAAATCCAATTGGGTAATGTGATCAGCTGCATCCTAATATACTAAGGTCACAGGGAGAAGCCTGCAGTTTCCCTCTGTCTTGTGTGTACCAGGGTGTCCCTGACTGAGGTCACAGCCTGTCCCCTTTAATCATGTTTCTGAATCCTGTTCTTGTTTCTTGTCACTATTCTGCCTGCTTCGCTTTTTTTTTTTTTTTTTTTTTTTTTTTTTTTTTGTCCTCATTAACTTCATTGTCCTCCTTAGATGACTTGGAGTGATCAGAGAGAGAGATGATTGGTAAATGAATTGCATTAGCAATCAGTTTACTTGAGGCTGATCCTACCTGCTTATATGTGAGAATTAAGGAATTAGAGAGTCAAGAAAAGAGAGCCAGCCAGCCAGAGACCAAATAGAGAGGAGGGAGGATGTAGCAACTCCAACATTTGTTGAAATGCACATAGCAGAGACATGATAAAGAAATTAGATCATGTCATTCCCACTGTGATTATAGATTTTTGAAAAAATATATACACACATATAAATATGCTTTAGATGAAAGTGGGAAGAGTTTTTAGGATAAGAATTGGGAATTTCTTTTAGATTTTTCTATTCATAACCTCCCCGTCTTCCCCCCAACAATTCCATCTTGGTTCGGATGAGAAGGGAGAATAGAAACTGAGGAAAAAATATCTGGTCTCTATTCAGTATGAGTGTAGATTTAAAATCCAGGCAGTCTGCCCAATATGCCTGGATTACCTACTGAATGTATTGGAATATCTAAAACATTTTTTTAAATTCCCTAAGGCATTTCTGACTTGCCAACCATATGTTAAATCACAAATATTTACATTGATGTAATTCAAAAACATGAGATTTGAACAGATTTTTCTCTACAGATAAAGCCTAAAGATTCTTGCATCCTGTTAGTAAAAAATAAAAAAAAAATGCTATAGCTGAACTTTGTCTCCTATACTCCCCAGCCCTGCATTCATGTTGAAGTCCTAACTCCCAGTACAGTAGAATGTGATTATATAGATATTTCATGTGTTCTCATAAAGTCACACAAAAGGGTGACCAAAATCAGGCAAAATGGGAAGTTTTTGAAGAAGTCAACTCTGTCAACACCTTGATCTTGGATTTCTAGCCTTAGAACTTTGAGAAAATAAAGTATAGGTGTTTAAAACACCCAGACTGTGTTACTTTGTTACGGTTGCCATAGGAAATGAACAAAATATACCATCTGGATCCCAGTTGTTTTCCAGGTTTCCAAAAACCAGAACTCAGAAGTTGGAGTTGTTTGACCTTAAATATGAAAAGAATTTCAAAATTAAGATTGGTAAATGGGAGGAAAGAATAAGTTAATGGAAAGTACCATGCTTTTCTATTTCTTGTCAACTTTCAGAATGGGCTGAAAGGACAGACCTTTTTGTACTTTGTATCTATTTTCCTATAACACAAGAAAGAACTCTGGGCTTCCATTGGGATTTGGGGGTGCAGGAAAGAGAAAATATGGAGATGTCTGTAGACAAATAAAACTGCCTCATTTTATGCCATGGTCTTCCTATTTCATTCTCATAGATGCCTTCATAAACAGCAAACATGTTTCCTAATACCACACTAAAAACAGAGAGGAAGTTAGGAACAAAGATCACATTGAAATATCTGCATTTCTGGCAAAGAAAGCATGATACATTCTCTCCTGAATTATATGAGGATGTTTCAATAATAATAGTTCCAAATTTTCCATGTGCATATAAGAAATATTATACTTCAGAATCAGCATTACTTGTTACAACCATTCTCATATTTTACTACTCATATTAACACTTCTTACTGAATTAGTTACACTCACAATTTGACAGTGTGTTTCAATTATTTAAGTCAAAGGTGTTGTGAATGTGTATATATGTGACTGTGCCTGTTTAAAACAGAAAAGAACAACAACCGCAGGAGTGCCATAGACAGTGTGCATAATAAAACAAGATCTATTTGGAGTAAGTTAGAAATGTCTCCTAATGAAATTTTAGTGAATTACAGAGAACAAAGACAAAATAGCCACCTAAACATCACTAGTACTTTCTTGATGTTTCCTTTTACTTTTCATTTTCTTGCCTCCATGCTGCTTATTTATTTTTAGCTCTTGGCATCCATTGATCTTCACAGATTCTTAACCTTCTGTAACTCCACATTATTTTCTAGAGACAGATTTGTCTACATGTCTCATTTCTATGATTCTGCTGTTATTATCCTAATAAGCATTCTCCCTCACACTCACTGCAAAGTGGTTTTCTAACAGCACAAACAAATAAATGAATAAATAAAAAATCTGAGTTCATTTGCTGCACACAAGATTTGTACTTAAAAATAAGCTGCAGTTTTTATTTTCTTTGCTTGTGAGAAATTTGCAAATCCATCAGATCAAAATAACCAGTATATACAAAATGCCTGTTACTTACCACCAATTTTATTTTTAAGAGACATTTTGAATAGTTGGAAGGATTGCCAATCTGTACATTTTCCTTTGATTATAGAGGAGACAGCCTACCATTATACCAGAAATAGTTAATATTACAGCGGTAGGCAGCCCAGAAACATACAAATCCTTCTACTTTCTGATTTGTATTTATTTGGAAAAGGTCTATGAAGTCTAGTTTGTGTGAAATTCTTTAGGAAAGTTTTACACTTATACCTCTTATGAGAGTCTAGATGCAAATATTGGCAATTATAAAATTTATTTTTCTCTATGAAGTATTTCTTATGTGTCTTCAATAAATATA
This sequence comes from Urocitellus parryii, assembly GCF_045843805.1. NCBI lineage: Eukaryota > Metazoa > Chordata > Mammalia > Rodentia > Sciuridae > Urocitellus > Urocitellus parryii. Next base: position 112,264,884 of record NC_135547.1, read on the forward strand.
TTGGAGATAGACATGCAGGAATGCAGGAAACATACAAAAAACACAAGATACAGTCTCCATCATTAACTTGCTTACGATTTAGCTGATGAGAAAAGATTAAGGAACATAAACAACACAAGACCAATTTCAACTAAATCCTAAAACAAAATTGTTCCTAGATGAGTTTTAAAGAGAGCAACTTCAGTGGAAATGGAAATAGACAAAGAAAAGCTCAGAGAGGATGTTAATCTGATTTTTGGAGTGATAGATTGAGTTACTGGCTCCATTCTTTACACTATCTCACAACCACAGGCTTTGACATATGACTTTGCAGTTCCTCCATAAGAGACAGTATATTCCCCAGCATTTTATGCCTTGCTTTGACCAATGGAATGTTAGTATGCAAAGGCTAATTCAAATATTGGTAATTATAAATCTATTTTTCTCTATGAATGCTAGAATTAGATTCAATATAATGTGTTCCCATGGTAGGGCATATCTTTTTACATTTCTGAGGTCCCTTTGAGAAGCACCTCCCTCAGGTAGCTGTTACTTCCTTACCCTGGGTCCTAGAATTAATATGTGCAGCAGACCTGAGCCCAGCTTTCTGCAAGGAGCCAAGTTCATCTGGACTCAGAGTTATGAAGTACAGCTATCCAGCAGGACCCAGTCTAAGTTAGGTACTTTACAAATATGCAAAAAAATTATTTTAGGCATGGAACTATAATAAATAACAATAGTCAACAGAATGTAGTTTACATAGGTTAAGGATAAAAAATAAGAAGGCAATTGTTTCTAATACAACATGCTCTGCCAGCTCTGAATACAAATGTTTCATGTTTCTTTTATTTCTCCTATTATTCATTTATTCACTAGTCTATATTTACAGGAATTCTGGTGTCTCCTGTTAGAAACTACCACATTCCCTTAATTTGTTTAAGAACTGTAAACAATGACTCAGTCCAAAATAGACTTGAAGAGACCAAGACTTTCTTCAGCCCAGCAGCCCCATCATGATTCAGTTCCCTGTTGCCAATTTCTCCTGCTCCCATAACTATTTCATGGCATTGCTATGAAAACTCATCCCACAAAAATGCAGAGATGACTCTCTTTCTTCACTACTATAGCAATAACAAGACCAGTGTAGATGCTTGTACAGGACTCAGAGTACCTTTCTTGGAACTCTCAAGGTTATATAGCCTTTTCAAAAATGTCTAATTACATGCTTACTTTTTGCCCTCAAAGAAGAATTGCTGGGCCAACACATCTGGGATCAAAGGACCTCAAAGCTTCAACCCCAAGCTGTATGAAAGCCAGGCCTTCCCAAATATTTAGACCCTAGTGGAAAAGGAATACTTGCTTACTTATTCTCATTAGCATGTCTTCTAATCAATCAGAGAAGTAAACAAACAAACAAAAACCAATGTCTCACTACATTTACTTCCATGGAGCTCCTGGACCTTATGCAAATATGTCACCCTTCTTCCTAGGTAACAACTACACACACCAAGAAATATCAGAGAGGCAATCTTTATCAGTTCCTAAAATATTAGAAGTCTCCATCTACCTTCTACTTGTACAGCTAAAATGTTACATAGAGGTTCAAGAAAAACTCAGATAAACTCTACTCCTAGGCTATGGGCTTATTCACCTTGGAGATGCAGTTTCCAGTTTCTTTTGCTAAAATCATTTTTAGATTTTGTCTTACCAGCATGCCACAATAGACACAAAATTCCTGAAATAGGAAGGAGTTGAGATATTTATAGAATATACTTGCCTTTAAGAAATATTTTTTAAATGCTGAATGGACCCAGGAGTACTACTGGTTGCTAAGGAACCTCAGATAAACAAGGTATGTCTCTATATAATGCAAGAGACAAAAGGGATTTGTAACTATTTTTTGCAAAGGGGTATTGTGTTTAATAGGGAAATATCAGAAACAATATTCATTTTGTTAGTCAGCTTTTTATGTTGTGACCAAAATACCTGACAAGAATAACTTAGAGGATGAAAAGTTTATTTTGTGATCATGGTTTCACAGGCTTCAGTCCATGGTCAGCTAATTCTATTGCTCTGGGCCTGAGATAAGGCAGAACATCATGGTGAAAGTGTATGGTGGAGGAAAGCTGCTCAGCCAGAAGGGGGAAGGGGGAGGGAAGAGGGGAGAGGGGAGAGGGGAGAGGGAGAGATTAACCAGTAACAAAAGTTATAATCCCCAAGAGCATAGCCCCAGTGACTTATATCCTCCAGTCATGACCCACCTGCCTACAGTTACCACCCAGTTACCCATTGAAATTATTAATTCATCAAATGGATTAATCCACTGATAAGATCACAGCTCTTATTATTCTAATTATTTCATCTCTGAACATTTTTTGTATTGCTACATGAGCTTTTCAGGGGACATTAAAGATGCAAACCATAACCCTTAGCAGCAGAGTATTGGTAAAATAAATTTTTATGCTGTCATGTAACTATTTTCTACCCAAGAAAATGAATTGATAAAATACTTATTGACATAAAATGATGTTTTTTGAATACTATTTTTCAAAAAGGCAGTTGTATATACTATTGCAGAATTAGTACATACCTGTTATATGTAAAGGATATATACACAAATAAATACATATTATACAGAAATATAATACAATATCAATTATGGTTACCTTTTGGTAATGGGATGATGAGCTTCTTTTCTCTTTGCTTATTTAAATTTTCTAATGGGTCTAAAATATTACTATTACTATTATTATTATTATTATTATTATTATTATTATTATTTTGGTACCAGGGCTTGAATCCAGGGGCACTTTACCACTGAGTCACATTCCCCAGGACTTTTTAAATTTTGAGACAGAGTCTTGTTAAGTTGCCTAGGGCCTATGTTGCTGAGGTTGGCTTTGCTTGTGATCCTCCTGCCTCAGCTACCTGAGCTGCTGGATTATATGTATATGCCACTGTACCTGGCTACTTGTTTAATAAAGAAAAATTAAAGATAATTTTGAAAAAATTCACACACATGTAGACCTGCCCTCAAAGAAAGCAAAGGTTGTCATGAAATTAGAGATGGTGAAGCAATACAAACTCCTCTTCACCAAAAGACTAGCATTATGTTCTCATGCTAGTTGTTTCTATATATGGATCTAAATGGGACCAATCTCTCTACATATGAAGCTCCCTTTTTAAAGAAGAATTTGCAAATAATTTAAATGAAATGCTTTGAGATTGAAAGCTTTATGCAAAATCTCTTCCCACATCATCAAAACTAAGAATTCATTTCCTTGAGAGTATGATTTATTTTCTATCTTATTTGCATAAGGACTTGAGTACAAGATTGGTAACTGTTTATGCTAAAATACTACACGTGATGGCAAACTGTTTCTCATCCATGCATTGAGAAGCAAAGTAGATATTTCTGGACCTATTATGAAAATCTGCTAACCTTTTGCTTTCCTTCAAAGGACACTGTAATTCATATTTTCTAAATTCATCTACTTTTTTCATCCAACTCATGCCCTGAAATGTAGAACCATGCTTTAATTATTTATACTGCCTTGAAAGTAGTTGGAATTAGATCAATTTATTGAGCACATACTATGGCTTTTACATAGATTTTCTCATTTAACCCTCAAAACAACTCTGAATATTATTGTTATATGCCTTTCCATTGTATAAACAAAAACTTGATATTTAAACAGTTATAAATTCTCATTAAAAGGAAAAAGTCTCCTGGGAGAAATAGTTGATCCAGTGCTGGGAAAGTAACATACAAGTAAACCTGAAATATTTTGTGAAGCAAGAAAGTAAGGAGGCACTGATAAACTCAAAAGAACACAATATCCAATGTAAACAGGTTTCCACTTTAAAAATAGGGAGAAGTTGGAAATCAAAATAATTATGAAAGTAATAGTTTATAACACAACTGAATTAAAAAGAAACCTGAGAGTTCATATTGAGACAAGTAATAGATAAACAGGTAAATACATTGATTGATAGAGATTATTGGCAGACAGAAAGATAAAGAATATATAAAGGGAAAGCTCTTATTTACACTGGAATGCCAAATAATAAATGAGTAATGATAGAATTAGAAAACTATTTTGCAACTGCTATAGAAAAAATTATTCAGATGAGAATTATTAATGCATATAAAATGACGGGGTGAAAGTTTACCTGGGAAAAGATTATTTAGATGGGATTTGTCCTGGCTAAATTGTTCTTTAAAAAAGAACAATAGGGACCTTTACAGTGAACGCATCTATTAACATTTTAGCCAAGTAATCTGAGTTAACATCACCAAAAATGAAACAAATTGATATTAAATGCCTCCATATATAATGCACTGAGCAAAGCACAACATCACTAACATAGGGTTTTTGCCAAAATGCCAAAAAAATGCATAACCAGAATCAAATAATTAAAACTTTTAATCCCAGTAGAGTGACATTCTACAAAACACTGGCCTACATTTTTCCAAAATATCAATGATATGAAAGACTGACCAGAAAAAAAAAAAAAAAACTAAGTAAGGAAGGAACTGTTCCAGTTCAAGAGACTGAAGTAAAATCAAAACTAAAGCAAGGTATAATCCTGGATCAGATCTTGAATAAGAAACATAAAAAATATTACAGAGACCTCTGGGGGATGGCAAATTGATTATATTTAAATACGGATTTTTATATTAGGTGACTCTAATAACACTAAATATTCTTAATTTGATAATTGACTGTACATAAGATTACTCTTATTCTAAGAAAATACACAATGAAATATTTAGCAATGAAGGGCCATTATGTCAAAAATATTGTTAAATGGGTGATAAACTAATAAGAATATGAAATAAAGCAAATAGAGCAAAATATTAACATTTGGTTAATCTAGGTGAATGATATAAGCATGCTTATTTTGTTTTTCTATCACCTTTTCTCTAGGTTTAACATTTTTCAAAACAAAAGGTTGGAAGAAAAAGAGTTTTAAGCAACTCGCCAAAGACATGCAGTGAGTGGCAATATAAGATTGAAACCTATATGTTCTCTCTGCAAAGCCTGTTAGGGCTCTTGACCACATCTAAGTATCACAGTGGCCAGAGTAATCACTTCAAAAAGTCCATTCATTCAAAACTCTCCCATGGTTTTCCAACTCAGAGCAAAAGCTAACATCTTTATGTATAATAGCTTCCATGGCTCTGCACCAGTGCTACTCAGTATGGTCTGTGGATCTGGGAGGGATTAGAAATATAGTACCTTGGAGCCAGGCATAGTGGCTCATGCCTGTAATCCCAGTGACTCAGGGAGACTGAAGTAGGAGGATCATGAGTTCAAAGCCAGCCTCAGCAACTTAGTGAGGTACTAAGCAACTCAGTGAGACCCTGTCTAAAAATAAAATATAAAAAGGGCTGGGGAGGGCTGTGGTTGTGGCTCAGCAGTAGAGCACTTGCCTAGCATGTGTGAGGCCCTGGGTTTGATCCTCAGCACCACATAAAAAAAATAAATAAATAAAATAAAGTTATTGTGTCCAACTACAACTAAAAAATGAATATTTAAAACAAGGGCTGGGGGTGTTGCTCAGTGGTTAAGTACCCCCTAAGTTCAATTCCCACACTTCAAAAAGATCACCAGGAGTATCTGCCCCCTCCCCCCACACACACTAAAGCTTGAGAATGGCTGCCTCTATGACTTGGCCTCCTGACCAACTCTGACTTCATCTTTCACCAGTGTACCTCTTCCTTACCCAACTTCACACATAATGGTCTCCACGTATTTTTCAATCATTCCATACACAATAATACTGTAAGACTTTTGCACTCAATATCACCTTTTGCCTCCAGTGTACGTGCCATAGATGTACTAGTTTCTTGGTACATCTTCATTGTTCTAATTTCTTCAGGAGTCTTTCCAAATATTATGTAATCAAGGAGGCTTCCTGATACCAAATCTCAACACCTCCACTTTCTACCAAGTATTCCTATCTATTTGCTGTTTTTCTCCAAAGCACTTCTTGACCACCTGGCATCATGCTATGTATTTGTTAACTTGTTTATTGTCTTTATTCCCCTAAGTCCCTGTAAATTCCATAAGAGCTGTTGACATTTTTGTTTTTTGCTTTATCTCTAGTTACAAAAACAGTACCTAATCCATGGTAGTTATTCAATAAATACTTGTTGAATACATTCATAAAGTATTGTAATTAATTATAAACAAATAATTATCATTATTTTTTCTCATATCTTATAACTGTCTACATTTTAGAGAAATAGAAACTCAAGCAAGACAACAAACTTGCCCACGGTCACTCAGCTATTAAGATGTATAACCTCAGTGAAATTTGATAGCTGAGTCCAAATTCTATTTGCTCTATTACTGCTTCACCCCTTACAGTAGTATTAGTAAGCTTTCTACTGCTATAACAAATACCTGAGATGAAGCAACCAAAAAGGAGGAAAGGTTTATCTGGGCTCACAATTTGAGAGGGTGGATCTGGGGCAAGGCTGTACATTAAGGTGGGAAGTGTGTGGTGGAGGAAAGTGGCTCGCCTCATTGTAGCTGCGAAGGAGGGAAAGAGAGAGAGAGAGAGCATGCATGAGCCAGAGAGATGTGTGCTGGGATCTCAGTTCTCCTTCAAGGGCATGCTTGAATTCAGGCCCCATGGCCTAACTTCCTTCTGCTAAGGCCCCAACTCTTAAAGGTTCCATACCTCCAAGTAGTGCCATGGATTGGAGACCAAACCTTTAATACATGAGCCTTTAGGGGAACATCTAAAATCCAAATTATAGCAAGTACTTTGAAAAATAAAAAAAAAAAGATAATACAGAGTGACCATGCTGCCTGGAGAAGGAAGATGAGTGCTTGCTATTACATGGTACTTTACACAGAGAGAGGATTTTCACATGCTGATTCTTTCTTTTTTCTTCTTGCTTTACTCCACAAAAGAATCAGGACTATATTGTCTCATTGAAACCTCTCAGCAACCATGTGTAACCAGTTAATACAGCCTGATTAGTGTTGTTGTCCAGAGGGGGACTGTCCTCTCAATCAAAGGCAGGTAGTTGAATGCTGTGCCAACTTACAACTGGTGTAATAGTGTTTTGAAGTCACTGATCCTTCTTAAATGCATTTCTGCAGCTATGACCTGTAAACTAGCTTTTTGGGGGTCAATATCTGTACTGCATCAGAGAACATTGTCCGGGTTCTCTTCATGTCCTTACTGTTCTATCACCCAGAAATGAATTTCATTTGATTTTAAACTCAATGACCTGAACTCTGGAAATGCATTTTGGTTAATGACTTCATTTAAAGTATCTGACAGAAATGAACACATACAAATCAAGGCATTCATCCTCTCTGTGCTGTTCTTGAGAGGTCAGTGGATCTCAAAACTCACTGAACTTTAGAAGTAACAGGAGGTTTGGAAATATACTGGTGCCTGTGTCCCAGTAAAAAGATCTTTATCTAAGTGGTTTAGGGTGAGTCTCAAGCAATTGCATTTTATAAAAGACCTCAAGTAACTGTAATGATTATTCAGGTTTGAAAAACACTCTGAGACATCAAGAAAATACACAGGTGTGAGCTTTCATGCATGCGTGCACACACACACACACACACACACACAAACAAACACAGTAACATCTCCAATAGTCTTCAGTAACTGTGGCCTCAAAAGATTGAACTGACAAACAGATGATAAAAGGAAGAAAAGTTACTGAACTGAACCTCAACAAACAGCATGGACCTGACTCAATGACCAGTGAAAGTCAATGAGGTGCTAAGAGTCCATTTACACTATTGATTTAACTGTTCACTGAGCTGTATTTCTTTATTTGCTTGCAGACCTTTTTCAGTATCAAGCAGGTCCCACGGAGAGGCATCTAGCAACTTTAGATATTTCAACAACCTTGATCATTTTTGAGGTACACTACTGAAAAAAAAAACACTATAATGCATAGGGCCCAGCTACCCCTAACACTTCACCACAGATTAAAGAGGGTAAATATCAACAATCAGCATATATCATTATTGACAATTGTTAAATATCAACAATTACATCAAACCTCTCTTATTTGTCAATAGTAAGTAAAGTTATATTTGTTTCCTTTGTTTGCAATGGTTAAACATCATCAAAGTAAAAATTAATACCCATGGAAGATTTTATTCACATGTTAAGCTGCTATATATTAGAATTGGAAGAACTGTAAATAGCATAGAAAGAAATCATTCTGGTAAGGAAAAAGCCTCACAGTATTTCCTAATGCCTTAGATATATATTTTGATCATAGAAAATGCAAAATCAATTTTAAAGACTTATGATATGAAGAAGTACTGAAAGAAACAATTGATATGGCACTGCCCCATCACTCCTGCTCATTACTATAAACTTTATTTTTAAAGATAAAAATCTCTATCCACATAATTTTTACTTCTTGCCAGTTTAAATCCTGTTTCCTTCAAGAAGCCAACCTGAGTACTGTGATACATAAACAACTTTTTTTCTCTTTATTACTTCATGACTCATTTGTATTAGGTATGATATAGTCTCATTACTTACCTTTTTATGGGATTATGACCATTCCCAGTAACTAAGCTCTGTTTGTCATGAGGCTAAAAATTCATATTTATATTACTTTGTATTTTTCCCATACAGCTTGCTCACAACACATATAACACATAGTAGGTACTCAAAATATGTAGTTATGAAGGGAATATGTTGTTATGAAGGGAAAGTAATGGAGGTTGAATTGGAGCAAATTATATCAAATGCTTGTATAATTATGTCAAAATTAACCCCAATATTATGTATGACTATAATGAACTAATACCAAATTTTTTAAAAAGAATTATCTCATTTATAAAAATGAAGTTTTCTCCCTAATAATTTGAAATGATATTTAAGTGATAGCCCACTTCAAAAGTCCTAATCAGATTAGAATTTTTACTAATGAATTTTAATGTCCAAATAGCCTAGGATTATTTAATAATATAAGTTTGGATCAATGTAATTTTTTAGATGTCAAACAAAATATCACTTACAGCTTTTTCTCTAAAGGCATTCAACCATTCCTTGCTGCCTCTGAACATATCAAGCATGTTTGCACTTTAGGGCCTTTGCACTTGCTTTTCAATTTGGCTAAAACATTCTTTCATCCGTCTCTTGTAATTTAGGTCTCAAATGAAATTTTCCCTCTTCAGAAAGGACCTCTAAGACTTCTCAATTTAAGCTAGTTTTCAAGAACACACAGTTACTACCATCTAGTTCTATTATTTTCATATTTATACTTAAATATCATTATATGTTTCAATGCACTGAAAATATCACATTGATCTCTTTGTTTATTACATGTTTCCTAACATTTGAATGTATGCTATTCAAAAACAGAGATGTTTTCTGTAATGTTCATCCTCCCTCTGTTCCCAGTGTTCATACACAGTAAACACCTGATAATTATTTGCTACAGATATTGACTTTTTAAACTTTATTTTTAAAATTGACACATTATACATATTAATAGGGTCCTATATGATATTTTGATTCAGGTATTCATTGTGTATTTTTGTCTTTTATTTATTGTCATTGTTGTTTGCAGTACTGGGGTTTGAACCCAGGGTCCCACACATATGAGGCAAGCACTGCCACTGAGCTACATCCCCAGCCCTTTTAAAATTTTATTTTGAGACAGGGTCTTGCTAAATTTTCCAGGATGACTTCAAAATTACCATCCTACTGCCTCAATCTCCTGAGTTGCTAGAATTACAGGTGTGATGTATTATGCCTGGCACTGCATTGTGTGATTAAATCAGGTTAAACATATCTATCTCCCCAGATATTTATTTATGGTAACAACTTTCTAAATCTTTCCTTCTAGCTTTCTGAAATGTACAGTATAGTACTATTATCTATACTCACCTTACTGTGAAATGGAACATCAGAACTTCTTCCTTCTCTCTAATTGTAACTTGGTACTTACTGATCTTTCCTTCCCCATTGCTTATACTACTTTACCCTCCTTAGCCTCTTATAACCAGCATTCTTCTCTCAACTTCTATGAGATCAATTTTTCATGTGTGTGTGTGTGTGTGTGTGTGTGTATGTGTGTGTGTGTATACACATATATTTTTGACATATGAGTGAGATCATGTGGTAATTGTCTTTCTGTGCTTGGCTTATTTCACTTACCATAATAGCCTCCATTTCTATTTATGTTGTAACAAATGACAGGATCTCATCCTTTTATGGCTGAATAGCATTCCATTTGTCTATGTACCACATTGTCTCTATCCATTCATCAGATGATGGACGCTTAGGTAGTTTTCATTTCTTGGCTATGCGAATAATGCAGTAATAAACATGGGAGCACAGATGCCTCTTCAACATACTGTTTCATTTCTTTTGAATATATACCCAGGAGTGGAATTATTGAATAAAATGGCATTCGGTATTTAATTTTTTGAGGAACCTCCATGTTGTTTTCCACAATGACTATGCTAATTTATATTCTCACCAATTCTGTGTAAGTTTTTTGGATAAGACCCTAAATGCACAGAAAACAAAGCAAAAATACATAAACAGAATTACACTAAAGTAAAAAAGCTTTCATACAGCAAACAAAACAATCAACATAATGAAGATACAAACTACAGAATGGGAAAATATTTGTAATCTATACATGTGACACATAGGTAATGTCCAAAATATAGAAGGAATGCAAATAGCTCAATAGCAAAATAATAATAATAATAATAATAATAATAATAATAATTCAATTTAAATTGGGGCAATAGCCTTAAATAGATATTTCTCTAAAGAATATGTACAAATGGCTATATGAAAAAGTGCTCAATATCAGTAATTATCAGGGACATACAAATGAAAACCACAATGAAATATCACCTCACTCCAATTAGGATAGTTATTTTCAAAGAGAAAATAAAAAGGATTTTGAATATCCTAAAGGTGAGAGGTGTGCACTTTCATACTGAGACAGTAGACACATGAGATTAAAAAACAAATCTCATATACCATGTGTAGTTACTATGGAGCCTCCAAAGTCTTACAAGAAAGAGACCAGAAACCAAATTACAAGGAATGCATGGAGGACAGAACATGATTGATAAAAGAAGAAATGGCAGTCCATGAGAAAAAGAATCAATCTGTTAAGAAAACTAGGCCCCGTCCCTCTCCTCATATGTGAATCAAATAAATAAGTGGAGATATCAAAAGAATCTGTTGAAATTAATAAATATTTAAATAACCATATATAATCAATTGTCATTTCTACCAGTTGTTCTTCCAATTCCTTGGTATTATTCTTTCAGGTTTTATAACTCTCTACCAAAAAATATCAAGTTCATGTTATATTAAATTGAATAATGAAATGATAGCACTTATGTATTTATGAACAAATAAATAAAATTTACAGTGGTTTATTTAATCTTAAATTTAATGCTATCTTTAGCTTCAGCAATATTGAGATTTAAAAAATGTCTCAAATTGACAAAATAATAATTGTACATATTTATTGGACTTTGGGATTTTTCAATAAGCTTTAGCATCCTGGAATTAACGGTTATGTCAAGGACCATGAAACTTCTTTCCTTATTTATCTCTACAGAGCTTTTTTTTTAACTTAGCCCTAGGATGGAATTTATCAGGTCTTCTTTATAATCTCTCAAAGCTGTTGACTCAATTTACTTTGATGGTTAACAACATTTGTTCCCATGTTTTTTGACATTTATCTGCAGTCTTATATCTTTTAATCTCAGAGTTTTTACCATCTTAAATTTTGTTTTCTTTATGATTATTTATATCAACAGACTTTAATTCAAATCAATTCCATTTGAACTGAACTTAAAATGTTTATTGTTTTGCTACCTTAGATGCCTAGGACCTGCCCTGATACAATTTTTCACAAATATGCAAAGAGCTAGAGTGCTAGAAAGACTCCTTTTCTGGGGTTTAGAAACATTAATTGAAATTTAAATAACAGGAAATATGAAAATAGAATTAAAAATATTTTCCTGGAGACAAGCAAAATTTCCAAACTAAAGGATTCCTTTCCAGAGGAGTAATTTAAGTACAAGAAGCTACAAAATTGGTTTTAAATGAAATAGTGAATCATCATAGTCAAATCTTGCCACATGCCACCCACTTGCCAAGTCACTGCTATCTACTCATAAGTTTTATTCTTTGCATTCTTTAATGATGACATTTCTAATGGTGGTTCTACATTTGGTTAGCTGTAACTTTTTTTTGATACCAGGGATTGAACTCAGGGGCCCTCAACCACTGAGCCCCATCCCCAGCCTTATTTTGTATTTTATTTAGAGACAGGGTCTCACTGAGTTGCTTAGTGCCTCACTTTTGCTGGGGCTGGCTTTGAACTTGTGATCCTCCTTTCTCAGCCTCCCAAGCACTGAGATTATAGGCATGAACCACCACACCGTGCTAGCTATAGCTAAATATTTTGATGGATAATCCAAGTACTGTTCAGTGGAATATGTGTAGAAAATCTATGAAAATTCTTTCATGAGTGATTATAACAGTTACACCCAATGTTTGGTGTCTGTGATCCTGCCATTTTAATTCTACAAATTGCAAGTAGCTTTGAACTTTACTAAGAACTTGAGAATCACAAAATAAGTATAATAAATAGTATCATTCTTGTGTTAGTTATCACTTGCTGTCACTGGTCATCCCTCTACACCCACTATTCACTCTTTTCCATGCTGCCCTGTATCCTGAAAAGGTGGTATATATGAATCACATCAATGGGTTAACTTGCCCTTTGGATTCTGGCTGTGTTTGGCCAATAAGAAACCCCAGCAAGAGGTGAAATGGTGAGAGGAGAGTGAGATAAGTTTTCATACGTGCAGGGCCACTGCATGCTAGCTGGGTCATAGCTCTTTTCAGGTGGTCCTCTCCACATTGCTCTCTGCCTCTTGGGTCTATTCCATTCACTTACTCTTTGAGGCCAACAGGAGATTAAACTTACTGTTACCAACCAGGATAGTGTCTCGATGGTTTCTATCTACTCTATACCTTTGTAATTAGTCCTTTATTAACTCTTACAAAATTACCCAAATTGAGTTTCCATCTGATTCCTCATGATATCCTCAAAGTTCAAATGCCCATCTCTTAAGAGTTCCTCGTCTGGAAGGAAAGACAAAGCATAATGCATTGAGAGTGATACAATCAAATACAACACAAGAGAATGTAAAAATCCTACATTAAACTATAAAGTCTCCATAAAGTATTATTGAGATTCAGGTAAATGGAGGAGTATTTTTGATCTAAAGTTGGATTTTGAAGGTTTCCAAGAAAAGATAAAATTTGAAGTTGAGCAATGAGGCAGGAAATATGGATAGCAGAAAACAAGGACAAAAGAATTCCCAGTGACAGTGCGATGTTGGCAAAGGTACAAAAGCATAAGAATATAATGTGGGAGGACAATTAACAGGTTCATAATGGTTTCCAAAACCTCCAGTTCAGAAGTAAATTCATGATTAAAATACTGGTGTAGAACATTCTATCTGATCTACCCAACATATGAGTGTATTACACACACAGGGATCAAGGTGCCCCAGTGAGGATGATGAGAGTACTTGCAGTTCCTGACACAATGGTATTTAGAAATGGGTTCAGTTGTCAGTTATCATAGTACCCAAAGAACATATTGAGATACAAAAATATTGTCATGGGATTTATACTAGCTTCAAAAATATCAAGGACTGGAGATGGAGTTCAGAGGTAGAACACTTGCCTAGCATGTATGAATCCTAGGTTTGATTACCCAGTACCACAAAAAAAGAACAATAGTAAATCACCTCTGCTCAAACACTTTTCTCAATTCTCATCACATTGGATATCTCTGCAGTTTGAATGGAAGGTTTCTATCTTTTATTTGATATACAAGTACCTCTTATGCTACACCCCAAAGAAGGAAGTAGTGGCATGAGCTGAAGACCCATTTGCCACCTGTCTTGCATGTGTGAAGCCATGGGTTTGATACCCAACACTGCAAAAAAAAATGCTACAGTAAACATCATACTGAGCACTTTACTTTGTGCTGAAATTCTCACAGCCAACATATAGCTTGTTCTGGTGTATAGCCCAGGAGCTCTGAGTCTCTGGTTTCTAACTTCCCCTTAAATCACTTAGCCTCCCCAAGATTCCTTTGTCATATTAGTAAAATGGAAGTAGCTATATCTCTGTCCTTCCACATGCTAAAATTGTTCTGAGTAACAAATTAGGTAATATCCAATGAACGCACTAGGTAAGCTGAAATAAAAGGTAATTCAACTGAGAGATATGAATTAGGAGGATGAGATGATTGAAATTATAAGGCAAAATATCTCTTATAATTCTTGGCAACATAAAATCATAATGTTGTTTATTACATAAAAAGATTTAATAGAGTATTAAAGGATTTGAATGGCTTGAATCTGTGGGTTTCCCCCAATCTGCATCAGTACAATTATTATTATGTTAAATATTACACTAAAATACAATAATGTGGGCTGGGGTTGTGGCTCAGTGGTAGAGCATTTGCCTAGCACATGCAAAGCGTTGGGTTCAATCCTCAGCACCACAAATAAATAAATAAAGGAATTGTGTCAAACTACAACTAAAATAAATTTAAAAATATGATATTGAGGCTAAGGTTGTGGCTCAGTGGTAGAGTGCTTTCCTAGCATGTGTGAGGCACCAGGCTCAATTCTCAGCACCACATATAAATAAATGAATAAAATGAAGGTCCATCAACATCTAAAGAGTCTATTTTAAAAATACAATATTGCTTTTGTGCATTGCCTCAAAGTTCCTTTTGTAGCAACTAAAACAATGTCTCATGTGTGCAAAATCTTTTCTATCACTTATATGCTAGAGGCCTTGGAAAACATAAAACTCAACCATTTAAATGTGTGAGTTGAGTTTCTCTTGTTTGCAAAGACAATGTCTATTGGAAGATGTCAGTGGATCACATAAAAATTCCCTTCATCTACTATGAAAATTCAGAAGAGTGACCCTGACTGTGACCTCCTTTTCCAAAAGTAAATCCAGTGCTGACATCTACACTGCATATAATTATGAAAGCACAGTTATGATCTGAGAAAAGACAGGACAAAAATGGACATGCCTCTTCTATCACATCAGTTCATAGGGACAGAAGAGTCTACTCTGAAATGAGAAGGGGACAAGGAAGAGAAACAAAAGAGAAAAATGGGGAAAGGATTAAAAAGGTTTTGATGCAAAAACTAAAAAGAATGTTCTTCAAACAAGTTCTGTATTCTTGTATTAACTGGCTAATTAAGATTTCTATAATCAAAAAAGAATCAACTACAATTAACAATGCCCTGTATTGTGCTACAAAAATTAATAGAAGGCTTTTATGCTAAAACATTTCACTTTTGAAAAAATCAGCTTCCATGTTACCTTATATCTGATAGTGCATATTCTGAAATGCAAAATTAGAAAGTATTTTCTCTATAAAAGATTGCGTTTATGGCAATTTTTCAAGCTGACACTTAAGATACAGCTTCTTCTATTATGGCTTCTGTAGCAGCAGCTCTTTCATTCCAGAATACTGGCTGTATATTTTATTGCAGTAATAAAGTAATAGGAACCTAATCTCTTTTGAAAGGGGTTGCAGAAAGGATGAATACAACATTGGCAAGGGATAGAGTTTTTGCCCTCTTCTCACTGCAGTGCAGACAAAATAGGTCACAGGCAATCTGATTTTTCCCTAACTCATCTTTATGCCAGCACATCCTGTTTCCTATGTAGAGGTCTCTACTGTTTATTTACATGTAAGACTAATCAGACATAGTTAATACAATGTTTGAGTCAATTCCACAAGGTTGCTACATCAATACTGAATTTTCTATTATCTTCATGATTCCTTGGCTGAACATCCACTGAAGATGTCTTTTTTCTTTATCAGAAAGACCACAGAAAATGCATGGAGACAGATTTTTAGAGACCTATAGCTTTGAGTGAGGAACAATACATACATGTAAGGAAGTCAAAAGAGAGTAGTTCTCTTGGCTCTGTCTTACCCTATGCACACCGTGTCTCCACTAACTACTTGACCAGATTATCTGATTATAGTACTCCTTCCTTCATTCCTAAGGCATTTTAACCGACCAAATACCAGAACAGTGATGATTTTGAAAACTGAAAAGTTTTTCTCTTTAGCAAAAGTCTTTCTCTGAGGTTGAAGGTAGAGTTGTATAGCAGTTACAAATGAATTCTGGAGCTAGATTCAAATCCTGTATCTGTATCATTTAATATCTGCAACCTTGGAAAAGCCAGCTAAATTCTTCAAGTCTTCTTTCCTTATCTATAAGTTAATAAGCAGGATAATAGAGTGGTTTTGCATAAACCCACATAAAATGATTCATTTAGAGATTTCCATGTGGCAATTGCTCAATAAATACTTACTTATTATTATCAGAGAATCCATCTTCAAAATTTATTCAAATTTCTGATAGAAGATGTTACAGTAAAAGTATGTTTACTCTATACTTCCCTATTAAAACCTCAAAAGAGAATACATGGGAAAACCCCATCTACATGAACCCAAGAGAGAGAAAAAACCCAACCCACATTTTGTAAACAATATCTGCCAAAATTCAGTGAATCTTTGACATATATAAGAATTCTAAAAACCAAAACTCTCTTCACCTGCCCTTGATTTTCTTATAGGATCTTGAGAGGTTGAGTTGAAATTCCTATAGTTGGACCAATAAAGATTGTGGCTATGGGTGGACTATGAGAGAACTGGGAGTCCAGTTCCAAATCAGAAAATGTCATAGAAGACAGGTTGATAAAGAGGTTTCACAATTCTACTATATTTATTTTTCTGACCTAAGCTCTAAATCAAAATAATTGAGACCAGGAGAAAAGGGAAAACATCAATTGGTTCCACAGCAGTCTTAAAAACCTGTGAGTTCAGAGGTTCCACTTTGGTTCATGTTGATTTTCTCTCTGAAAGGTGCTTCCAAAGAAAGAGACACAAGGAGATAGAGTGGGAAAATACCCTTTAGAATTATACTAACACAGTATAAGAATGTTCCAAATATTAAATAGGACACTTATAACATTAAAATATATCCATTTGTATGTAAAATTTGAATTTAAATGCATATCCTGTATTTTTATTTGCTAAATCTATCAGGCCTAGCCCACCCAAAGATAAGGAAGTAGAGTTTAACTAGGCTATATACACAGACATTTTTTAAAAATTGGGGAGGGTTTAACACAAGTAAGTAAAAGAAATGAAAAATGTACTTTAGATGCATTATCCCCCGAAAACACAAAAATAGCTTCAGACAAGCATATTTATAATTTCAAATAAAGTAAAGGAATATGGACCATTGGAAGAAAAAGTTTAAATAATAAATAAACTGGGCACAGTGGTGAATGCCCTGTAATTCTGGCAACTTGGGAAAACGAGGCAGAAGGATTACAACATTGAAGACAGCCTAGCATCTTAAAGAGAGCCTCAGCAACTTAATGAGAACCTATTTCAAAACAAAACAAAAAAAAATTAAAAGGGGATGTAGTTTGGTGGTAAAGTGCTCCTGGGTTAAGTCTCCAGTACTAAAAACTAAACAAACAAATGAAAATGAATAAATAAATCATCAGAAAATGAAAAGTTATCTGGCAAAACTAAGGAAAAGAATTGATGATAATAATAAAGCCACTTTAAATAAAAACATTGAGAAATAATATACATTCTGGTGACAAAGAAGTACACAGATGATCATGACAATCATGATTGTATAAAATAAAGTTTCATGACTGGGAATTTAGATGTTAAGGCATGACAGCTATTCTCAGAATTGCATACATTAGAAAGAGAAAATCAATCCTATATTTTCCTTTGTAGTGAATATGTGAATTATAAAAAGATTTTTAAGTGATGTATGTCAATAAATACATTTGATTATCTTAAGGGTTTGTCATATTTAATGTAGGTAGTTCTTATAGCCTTTATGTCCAAACAGAACCTGATTTGCTGTGTTATCGTTCCCATTCTCAGCATAAAAAGATGCCCTTATTTTTGTCAGTTGGCAGCAACCTTATTGTGAAGGTCTCTATGTCCTTCAATCAAAACACTATGTGAACTATCTGTTTTCCTGAGTCATTTGTGATTAGGAATTAATTTGAATTTTCTATGACCTCTATCAAGAGGACAATTCTCTTTCTCAATGTTATTGTTCTCAAATTAAATGCTCTGGACTTAAAGACACAATAATATTTTAGTTCACAATCCTAGGCTTTGGTATATAACCATGTAGATCTTATTCTTAGGAATTTTGTGATACCTACATAAAAAGAAATGCAAATACAAATTGGGGCTAACAATGATGGCAAAATAAGTAAATAAGACAAAGAAATAAAAAGCAGCCATATATTCTTATCTCCTCCTTCTCATCATTAAATTAGTATTGCTACCATCTCTCAGATACACTGGATGGTTCAACATTTGTGGTGAGGTTGCTGCCAGATTTTGCAATGAGTTTAGATGGATTAGGTACTAAGCAACATAAAGTTCTTTGAAAAACAGGGCATGATCTTTGTACTCCTGGGAGAACATAGGCAGAACCTTATAATTGCTTGCTAATTACCCCAAGTAAAGTAATTTGCTTTATCTGTCTGCCATTTGGTTCCCACAATGTGCAAAAAAAAAAAACTATTATGGGATTTTGCTCAAACTAATTACTACTATTTTATCATGAAGACTGTTCAAGCATAATCCTCTTTCCTTGGCTTGCTTTCTCCTTGAATTTAAAGTCTTCTAGTAAGCCAAGAAGTAGTTTAAACATCCTAGACTGTAATATATACTCCTGATTCTTAACCTCCCACTGTAAAAATGTGCAAAGATACCTTGATACTCTAAGTCAACAGCTGCTAACAAGTATCATATATGGCTTTTCTTGGTAGAAGCTTATGGAATGGGGAGCAGGTCAATACCAAAAAGAACCTTGTTAGAATTTTATAATGATAGAGCATTTATGAATGTCATAGTCACAAGGTGCTCCTCACAACTTAGAAAGAGCTCTCAAATACCTAATTTCACAGATTCTTCCCAATTATTGTATGGGGTTGGGTATGATAGATTATATTATTATTCAGAAAGTACTCACCATTTACCCTACGCTATGTCCTTGAAATACTTTTTCACCACATTGATACTGAACTTCTGACTTGCTTTCATTAGTGGGATATTACCAAACAACACGAAAGCAAAGGCTTGAAATATGCTTGTACAATTGAGCTTTTACCATCATCATGAGAAGAACATGCCCCAGAAGGCTAGTCTCAGAAGAAGAGGGACATGAGGGGCACACTTGGGACAAATCTAGAGCTCATAGGCAAGCCTAGCTGAACCCTG
The DNA here is from genome assembly GCF_045843805.1 of Urocitellus parryii. Taxonomy (NCBI): domain Eukaryota; kingdom Metazoa; phylum Chordata; class Mammalia; order Rodentia; family Sciuridae; genus Urocitellus; species Urocitellus parryii. Next base: position 112,284,250 of record NC_135547.1, read on the forward strand.
CTTACATCAGCTTCTAGTCAGCTGAGCTGCCAAAATGTTAATCAGAATACATATGTATTTTTGTAAGCTTCAGTAATTCTGTGGTTGTTATGGAACAAAAGCTAGCTAGTAGTCCTGATGTCATTATTCCTACTTTGAAAAGAATGAGAATATGACTTAGAGAAATAAAGTAACAAGCTAAGAGTTTCCCAGAAATTATAGAGCTATAATTGCCCATTTGAAAAGGAAAAGAAAAAGAGAAAGGTCAATGGCATTTATGAGACTCTGTGTGATATGTGGTTATGATGATCAAAGAGAAATCAACATGTTGCTAGATGAAAATAACATATATAAAGCCTGTTTTCCCTTTTGTCTTTTGTCTTATCTATTCAGGATGAGTTCTAAACACTGATGGTTTTGAAAATGGATACTGACAGTCCCAGTCACAATATTAATGAGCTATATTGGCTAATAGAAACCCTGAAGTTTTATATCTTTTGTTGAGACCATTAAGATGAAACCCAGCTCTGGCAGTATTCTCTCATTTGAATGGCTGGTGTGGTTTCCTTGATTGAAATGACTGCTCTGTTGAGTTGAATGAATGGCACTACTAAAAAGTACTCTGTCAAATATTGATAGTTAATTAGATGGATTTTATCATAATAGTCAACTGCACTCACACACACAAAAAAAGAAGAGCTATTAAGATCCTGACAAGAAAATAAACTAAGCCCCAGAACCTTACTGTTTATTCAAAGCTCATTTCTAAGTTTAGCCTTCAAGCTGGAAAATTTATTTTTACAAAATCAGTGAATGATAAACTCAAGGACATTTTTTAAAAAAACAGTACTAGGGTTAAGTCTATTACAAAATTCCTGGGATTCTTGACCAACCAGCTTTTTAGAAACTCTGGAGTCTCCTAATTGGTAATACTGTTAATTTCTTTTTCAGGAACAACCTAAAGTTTTTCTCATGAAGAAAGTATCCAAGGACAAAAAAAATTGCTGACACTTGCAAGTAAATAAAAAGTTGTGGATTATCTTTTAAGCCTTGACATACAAAGATATCCGTATTGGGTGAATTTTTAGGCACTAATGCAAATGCAAAGAATGAAATTGATCTCAAATTAGGAAAAATTGAATTAATCTGAATGTGAGAGGGAGGAAAAGAAAAATGGAAGAACTTTGGTGATTTCAGTAAGAAATTTCCATGATGCATTAATTGGAAGACCAGCCCCAAACTAAATTTACCAAGTACAAGAGATAGTAATGAGGACAGTCCAGGAGTAGGAACTCAAATATAATGGGGGAAAGGAAAGGAGTTGGTGGATATTGAATAAACTATTGAATAAATTTCTATTCCCATATATTTTTATTATTTTGATTTTTAATTTTGATTCAAATTAGCATAAATATACCTAACACCTTGCACATATAACTAGACTGAGAATTAAAAGCAGCAATGCCAATAAATATATTGAACCATGACTTTGAGATGGCTCATGAGAATATTGCTTCTTCCTCACAGATAAATGAATTATTCTTAGCAAAAGCACACAGGTCATTTAGCTAATTTGTAAGACACCTTTCAGTATTCCTTTATTACTTTGTTTTTCTTAACACTGTGGACTTTACTGCAGGCCAACATTTTCTCCATAGAATAATCAGGGGAATGGTAAAAATTTGATTTAATAAAACTGACGCTTAGACCATGAGATGATAATAGCAGTAATAGCATCAGCTATCATATGTTGAATATTAGCATGGTCCATGAAAATTGCTTTATAGTCAATGAACAGAACAAAGTCCTTGTCCTCAAAGAGCTTATAGTCTAATAGAATCTAGTGGTGATAATTTATTAAGCAGTTACTATGCATCAATTTCTGGTGTAAATGCCTTATTTATACAAATTAACAAGTCAACCTCATAAAAAATTCTATGGGATAGGAGTTATTATTGTCCTTAATGATAGCCAAGGAAACTGAAACTCATATAAGTTTCATTGAAATGCAGACTGTCACACAACCAACAGGTGGGAGAGTATGGCTTCACAACCTATGCTCATATATTCTATGCCACAATGCTCCTTATAATGTCATTGATAGCTATAAAACAAAATATAATGCCAAGAACAGAAGCACTCTTTCTAACTAGGAAACTGCAGAAGGTTATTATAGAGAAACTAATATTTGAGATGAATAAAAAGAAAGCTAAATTAAGGTGGTCCACTCAGCATCTCATTAGTTACAGATGCCAAAAAGAGGAACAATTTTTAAGAATGTATACATATAGCAAATTATATTGTGTACATGAATACATAATTTTAATTTTTCCATCAAGTATTTTTAAAAATAGATATGTGAAAAAGAGGGGTGATAAAAAATGACACTTTTTTCAAATTCATATATCACCAGTCTGCTCCTTCAAGGTACCAAATGCTGAATAAAATAGTAAAGATGTTCTTTTTTATTATTTGTTCTTTTTAGATATACATGTTCTTGGGTTATGTAAAATACATTGGTCAAGTTTCCTCAAGCCTTTTAAAAACTTGCAGGTCTTCAATTTTCAGAACATATTAGTCACATTCACAATTTGTCTACCCCAACAATAATAATTAAATGTATATTAATAAAATATATCATAATAATGATTAAATATATTATTTAATAAATTTTGTAAATAATTTTAAATTGTGAAATTATTAAATAATAATTAAATTTATAAAACATTCTGAATAATGAGTTAGACCAAAGGTCATAAAATGATAGTCTGTGAGCCACATACAGTCTGTAGCCTCTTTTTGTAAATAATGTTTTATTGGAACATAGACACGCTCACTCATTTATGTATTATATGTGGCTATTTTTCACTAAAATGTCAGAGTTATACAGCAGAGAACTTGTGGCCTGCAAAGGCTACAATATTTACTATGCATAACTTTAAAAAAATTCTGACTCTTGAATTACAAGATTTTAGAATGATCGCTAACTTTATGAAAATGCTTGTCTTACCCTTATCAAAAAATTCCTAAGGGCTCAGGGTGTTGCTCAGTGGTAGCATACATGAGGCCCTGAGTTCTATCCTGAGCATTACACACATGCACAAAAATCTTCAAGATTCTCTCTTAAGGCTTATTTTCATTTAATGTTGATTTTTCTAATCAGCACATTAATTTAACAAATTAAGAGATTTCACATATATGCATATATCATGCCTTGATCATGTTCACCTACCTTGGGCCCTCTCTTTTTTTTTTAAGAGAGAGTGAGAGAGGGGGGAGAGAGAGAGAGAGAGAGAGAGAGAGAGAGAGAGAATTTTTTTAATATTTATTTTTTAGTTCTCAGCGGACACAACATCTTTGTTGGTATGTGGTGCTGAGGATCGAACCCGGGCCGCACGCATGCCAGGCGAGTGCGCTACCGCTTGAGCCACATCCCCAGCCCTGACTTGGGCCCTCTTTTGTCCTCCTCTCCCTGCCCCCTTACCCTGGCCTCCTGGTTTCCTTTCCCATCCTTCATTGTACCTCTCTGCTTTCAGATCATTGGTTTTTGGTTTTGTTTCCATATATGAGACAAAATATGCAATGCTTGTCTCTATTTTTTGTCTCTTGTTTTGCTTAAAATGATGATTTCCAGTTTCATCCATTTTCCTGCAAATGATAGGACTTCATTCTTATTTATAGCTGATTAATAATCGACTATATACCACATTTCCTTTATCCATTCATTTGTTGATGAGCACCTAGGGTGATTCCATTCCTTAACAACTATGAATAGTTAATAATAGAATAATAACAATAAACTTGGCTATGTGAATATCTGTTTTTTATGATTTCATTTACTTCAGATAGGTACCCAGAAATGGTATAGTTAGATCATATGGTAGTTCTATTTTTAGTTTTTTTGAGGAACCTCATATTGATTACCATAGTGGCTATATTAATTTATGTTCCCACAAGCAGCATATAAGAGTTCCTTTCCCCCCACATTCTTGCTAGCATTTATTATTTTTTTCACAATACCTTTATTCTATTTATTTATTTTTATGTGGTGCTGAGGATCAAACCCAGGGCCTCACATATGCTAGGCAAGTGCTCTGTCACTGAGCTGCAACCCCAGCCTAGCATTTGTTATTTTTAATTACTTTGATTATAGTCATTCTGACTTGGGTGAGATGAAATCACAGTGGAGTTTTGATTTGTGTTTCCTTGATTATAAAACATGTTGAGTATTTTTAAAAATATTTATTGAATATATATATTTCTTTTGAGAAGTGTCCATTCAGATCAACTGCCCATTTTTGGATCAGATTACTTGTTGTTTGAGTTCTTTATATATTCTGGATATGAACCCTCTGTCAGATGAATAGCTGACAAAAATGTTCTCCAATTCAGTAGCCTGTCACTTCATTTTGTTGATTGTTTCCTTTGCTGTGTGCAATTTTTCAATTTGATGCAGTCTTATTTGTCATTTCTTGTTTTTGTTTCCTGACCTCTTAGGATTCTCATTCAGAAAAGCACTGCCTATACCAATATCTTGGGCTGTTTGTTTCCTTGTAGTAATATCAGTATTTCTGTTCTTACATTAATGTCTTTGATCAATTTTAGTTGATTTTTGTACAAGATAAGCAATAGGGGTCTGGGGTTGTGGCTCAGTGGTAGAGTGTTTGTCTAGCATTTGTAAGGAACTGGAGGCCCATTGTCAACTAAAAAAAAAAGCAATAGGGATCTAGTTTGAATCTTCTACATGTGGATATCCAGTTTTCCAAGCACCATTTGTTGAAGAGGTTAACTTTTCTTCAATATAGATTTTTGGCACTTTTTTTGAGAATCAGTTGACTGTTGATGTGTGACTTCATTTCTGGGTCCTTATTCTGTTCCTTTGGTCTGTGTATCTGTTTTTATGTGTATACTATGCTCTTTTGTTACTATATTTGAAATCAGGAATGGTGATGCCTCCACCTTTTTTTCTCCTGCTTAGTGTTATGATTGAGCTATAAGGTATCCTCCAAAAGTTCATGTGTGAGACAATGCAAGAAAGTTTACAGGTGAAATAATTGCCTTAACCTTAGGTTAAGCAGCACTTTAATAATGGAGGGATGTTGAATTTTATAAAAGTCTTTTTCTTCATCTATTGAGATATTTATGTGATTTTTATCACTAAATCTAAGCACGTGTTATATTATGATGAATAATTTGCTATCATTTTGTTGGGGATTTCTGTATTTACTTTTATTAGGGATATTGGTCTATAGTTATTCTTGTTGTTATGTCCTTCTCAAGTTTTGGAGGAAGGGTTATACAGATTTTACAGAGTGAATTTGAAATGAAAGAGTTTCTTCCTTTCTATTTTATGGAAGTTTGAGGAACATTGGTGCAAAGGAGAATGAAGGGAATGGAGGGCAGATAGGAATAGGAAAGACAGTAGAATGAATCGGACATAACATTCCTATGTTCATATATAAATACACAATCAGTGAAACTCTACATCATGTACAACTGCAAGATTGGGATCCTAATTAGAATAAATTACACCCATGTATATATAATATGTCAAAATATACTCTACTGTCTTGGGTATCTAAAAAGAACAAGTAAGCATTTTTTTAAAAAAATTGTTATGGTTTGGATGTGAGGTGTCCCCCAAAGCTCATATGTGAGACAATGCAAGAAAGTTCAGAGGAGAAATGATTGGGTTGTGAGAGTCTTGACCCAATCAGTGAATTAATCCCCTGATAGGGATAAACTGAGTAGTAAGTGAAGTGGCATGATGTGGCTGGAGGTAAGAATTTGGGGTGAGGCTTTGGGGCATATATATATTTTGTATCTGGAGAGTGGAGTTTCATCTCTTCTTCTGGATTATCATGTTGAGCTGTTTCCCTCTGCCACACTCTTCTACCATGATGTCCTATCTCACCTCAAGCCTCAAGGAATGGACCTGGCCTTCTATGGATTAAGACCTCTTAAACTGTGAGCCCCCAAATAAACTTTTCCTCCTCTACAATTGTTGTGGTTGGTTCTTTTAGTCACAAAGCTAAAAAAGCTGACTAAAACAAAAGTTGATAAAATTCAGCAGTGGGCTTTTCTATGTTGGGAGACATTTTATTGTGGCTTCAGTATTGTTACTTGTTATGATCTTCTTAGGCATTTTATACCTTCTTGGTTCAATTTTGGTAGGTTATAGGTGACCAGATTTCTTCAAGATTTTCTATTTAAGTGGCAAATACATTTTCAAAATATTCCATAATAATCTACTATAATGTCTCCCTTTTCACCTCTGATTTTATTTATTTGTGAACCAAATCTTTGTTGCATTGTGTATTGTTCTCTTAGTCTCTTGTTTTCCTCCTCTGATCTGTATTATTCATCTTGTTTTTCTAAGACTTTTAAATGCATCATTAGATTATTTGTAATCTCATTGCTTTATTCTTTTATTTTTTCACATTGGCACTCCTTGTTGTAGATTTCCCTCTTAGTACTGATTTTTCTGTATCCCATGGTTCTGATATGTTACATTTCCATTTCATTTGATTCCATGAAATTTCAAATTTATCCCAATTTCCTCAATGACCCACTGTTCATTTAATAGTGTGTTGTATTTGTATTAATGCTATAGTTTCTTTTGTTGATTTCTAATTTAGTTCCATTTAGTTCCATTGTGATCTGATTAAATTCAAGAAATTATTTTCATTTTTTGAATTTAAGATTGGCTCTGGCTCTATTGACTAATATATTGTCTATTTTGGAAAAAGTTTCATATACCAATGGAAAGAATACAAAAATACCCAACAAAATGCTAGCAAATTATTCATCATAATATAACACATGCTTAGGTTTAGTGATAAAAATCACATAAATATCTCAATAGATGAAGAAAAAGACTTATAAAATTCAATATCCCTCCATTATTAAATGCTGAATAAATTAGGTATAGAAGGATCATACCTGAACATTAGACATCCAATGGCTGCTGTTGGATGGAATATTATCTGGATATCTGTTAAGTCTACTTGATCTAGAATGTAATTCAACTATGATGTCTTATTGTTGACTTTTTGCCACCTATATTATTATATCAGGGCCTATTACTCCCTTTATGTCTAGTACTTTTGATTTTATAAAATTGAATCCTCCAACTTTTGGTGCATATATATTTATAGTCACTTTATCTTCTTGGTGACTTGTTCCCATATCAATATATAGTGGCTCTTCTAAATGATTTTGGGTTAATGTCGATTTTGTCAGATATATGTATAACTACTCCTGCTTGCTTTTAGATTCCATTCTCTTGTAATATCATATTCCATCCTTTTACTCAGTTCATGTATGTCTTTGCAGATGAGATAAGTTTCTAGCATGCAGTAAGTTGTTGGTATTGTCTTTTAATTCAGTAATTCACTGTGTGTCTTTTGATTGGAGAATTAAAACCATTTACATTCAGGATTATTATTGAAATGTATGTAAGTTTCTTCTTTTTGTTGATTTTTTGATTGTTTAGAATACTCCATGTTCATTCCTACCTATGTTATTCATCTTAGAGGTGTGATGGTTTACTATATTGATAATGTTTGATTCTTTCTATTATGGTTTGGATCTAAGAATGTCCACTGAAAAGTTTATGTACTAGGCCAAGTACAATATCCAGAGGTGAACTTATTAGATTATGAAGACTATAATCTTATCAATGGGTTAATCCATCTGATGTATTAATAATTTGAATGGATTACTAGGTGGCAACGTTGGCAGGTAGGGTATGCATGGAAGAAGTAGGTCACTGGAAGTTTGGCCTTGGACTATGTCTTGTCCCTGACTCCTCATACTCCCTCTCCACTTCCTGATTACCATAAATTGAGCAGCTTTCTTCTGCCATACTCTTATGCCTTGGTGTTCACCTCATCTCAGATCTAGAGTGATAAAGTTCATGAACAGTGATTTAAGACCAGTGAAACAGTGAGACAAAAATAAACTTCTCCTCTAAGTTGTTGTTCTCAGGTATTTTTGTTCACAAAAATGAAGAGCTGACATACTTTTCTATTAATCATTTGTGTCTACTCTCCTGGTTAGATTTATTTTCCCACATTCTCATGATTTGGGTAATCTTTTTTTCCTCTTCTAGGTGTAGGATTCCAACTGTTCTCTGTAATCCCAGTCAAGTAGTTGTGAATTCTTTTGCTTTATGTTCATATTAAAAGGTCTTCATTTCTTCTTTGATCCTTAGGGACAACTTTGTGGGGTATAGTAATCTTGATTGGCAATTATTTCCTCTCAGGACTTGAAATGTATCATTCCATGCCTTTTTAGACTTTCTCCTCCTGGAGATTCTGCTGAGAAATTTGATGTTTGTTTTTTTTAATGGATTTGCCTTTAAATTTGACCTGGTATTTCTCTCTTTCAGTTTCTAATGTTCTGTTACTTCTTCACTTTTGACAGTTTAATATGTTGTGGAAATGTTCTTTTCAGCTATGTCTATTAGGAGTTCTAAATGCAGCCTATACCTCGATGCCTAATGTTTACTAAGAGTTGGGAAATTTTGTTGTTATTTCATTGAACAGGTTTTCTCTGCCCTCAATATATAGTTCTCCTTCCAGTATGCCAATTATGCAGATGTTTGATCTTTCAATGGTGTCCTACAGATTTTGCGTGTTCTCTTCATCTTTCTTATTTTATTCTTTATTGCTGTTTGAATATACTATTTTGGTAGGCCTGTCCTCGTGCTCCAACATTATTTCTTCTGCTTAGTCTAGTCTATTGTTGAGGCTTTAAACTGAGTTTTTTATCTTTCATATAAATCTTTTCATTTCCAAGATTTGTATTTTGTTCTTTTTCAAAATCTCTATTTGTTCATTGAAGTGCCCATTCATATCCTATTTGTCTTTGTTAATTCATTCAGCTGTGTATTTTTAGTCTCTGGAATTTTATTGAGTTTTTTAAAAATCATTTTTTTGAATTATCTGGCATTTCATACACTTTGGATCTTTGGGATACATTACTAAAGAGTTATGAACTTCAAGAGGTACCACATTGTCTTGTGTTTTTTTTCTCATTTCTTATGTTTCTTATTGAGATTTATGCATTTGTTTGGATGACTATTTCTTCAATTTTTATGTGAGATTCTTCTTAGTAAGCAGTTTCCCCTTAATGATGTGTCCTTTGATATGTTTGTTGTGTAGTATTCAATTGTAGTATGCAAAGTTAATTGCAATTAACTTTGGAGTACAGTTTCCCTGTGACTTCTTTGGTTGTTATTAGTGGGCTTTTACATAAATGAATACTGTAACAGAGCCTGAGATACCTGTGTTTTTGTAGGTCTTGCAAGAGTGGGGTTCTTCTGTTAGTTCAGGCAGGTGTAATGTAGAGAGCAGAGAAAGAAAGGAAGCCCTAACAGATATTGGGGATTCCTTGGGCTCTGTTGATAATTGCTCTGTTACATAATGGCAGTTTTGCAACTGGCTGTTCCAAATGCAATGATAGGCCTAGAACTTTTATCTTCTGTTTGGACACTGATACAGGGGCAGTTGTCGCATAGGAAGAGGCAGGAGTCAGGGTCACAGCTCCCCCTCTGTGGCACTCACCTCCAGTCTTCTCAGCAATATGCAATCTGATAGTATATGTGTACAACTATGGTCCCTTCTATGTGTGATACACACAATAGTTGTGTAATTTGTTTCTGCTGTTGTTATGGGAATGCATGTACAGGAGTGGGACTTCAGACCCTTTCAACCATGCCTAACTGTGGTGACAGATTGTCAGTGGAAGGGCTTTTAATTCCCTTTTAAGTAAAATTATCTGCTGAGGTTCATGGGACTATGTCAGGGGTGGAACAAAATGCAATAATTCCTCCCACCTTGTTTGAAAGTGTAGCCAAACAGCAGAGCAACTACCCAATTTGTGCAAAGAGACAGGCTCAATCCTCAGCACTACAAAAAAAAAGAAGAAGAACAAGAAGAAGAAGAAGAAGAAGGGAGAAAGAAAAAAAAAACAAAGACAATATAAGCAATGCTGTCAACAATAGGGGGAAATAATTTAGAGTAAAATAAGTAGTTAAAAATAATAAAAAGGGAATGTGTAACAAAAGCAAAAGAGTAGGTAAAGATAAAATGAAAGAGAAAAAAAGAAAAGGAAAAGAAAAAAACATTAAATTTTAAATAGAATAAAAGAAAAACAAATCAGCAGCAACAAAAACGTATTAATAAAAAGTAAAAATCTCATCTCCATTGAGATGCTAGAATAAGCAGCAAGAGTGCACATTTGCAACCCACACCAATCAAAGCTTCTCTCTATGTCTTCTTTGATTGTGTACCTCTTGGACAGACCAAAGGCTGGGCGTAATACACCCCCTTTCCTTTGTGGCACTCATCAGGTGACTAGTGATTTGTGGCTAGTCACTTGAAATACCTCTTAGCTGCTTTGCATGCTTGAACAACCATGGAAAGAATGTGAAACTCCCCAAATTTTATCTATGGAGATTTCCATGCTGCATTCTCAAACAGTACAGATAACAATGGCTCTGCAGCATGACTCTGTATGGCTCTGAGGGAGGAGAGAGACTATGGAGTCTCAAATACCTGTGCTGGTAGGGAGAGGATGGCCACAAATAGCATACAATCTGCTGCCCAAGATTCTGGTGTTTCTAGCCCTGGCTCCTATATAAAATAACATGTAATTGCTTACTCCCCACCACTGACTGACAAATGGCCTAAAAAGCAACTGATTCCAAAGGGAAGCACCTTCCAATACTCCATGTGCCACAATCTGGATAGACCAGGTATAACTCCTAGTGAGTTTGTGTAAGAGTACTCCCTACCCCTAAACTGACACTCAAGACTGCCTCCTGCTGAGCCAATGCAGTGATATTGCCATAGGTTCCCAGAGACAAGAATATGCAGAGATCTTTGACTTCCAAGCAGTAAACTCAGACAATAGGACACTTCTCAAGATGGCCTCAGTTATAGCACTGTGACTATATCCTGGAAAGGTCAGAGAACGTCTCCTGAGCAGTTCACTCTGCAAATTCTTTCTATTTAGACTATATTTCTGCAGAGCACCAAATCCTGTATCAATGGTACACATTGGGACTCTCCCTCTTTCCCCTTTATCCTGGCTTGGGGGCAGTCTCCCTTCCCCTACCACACTTCCATGTGATGAGTGCTGGATTTCTCTGTTTCACCCTCTATTTTACTGTCTAAAAACTGGATTTTTCCAAATCTCTGTCTAAATAATACTGAATTCCAACATGTTACTGGTCACCCACTTCAATAACAGCTACATTCCAATTGTTTAATTCTATCTCATGGAAAAGCAGGTGAGTGCAAGATGCCTCTGATTCAACATTTTGAATAAATCCCCTTTGATGATATTTAAACCCATGTCTAGAACACTATTAGATTTTGCCAAGTAAAGTAAAATCCAACCAAGCCAGATTTATAGCTTCTTATTCTTTTATAAACTTGTTTTTCAAAATCATTCTGTTATTGAGGTCAAAATATAGTAAGAATATACAAGTAGAATATATTTTCTTAGGAGCTATAAAATTTACTTTAAACGGACAAAGGGCCATTTGCTAAGACTTTACAATCTGCCATGGACAACAGAGATACAAACAGGTAGTACAATGAGATGAACAAAAAATATTAAATCTAGATGTAACATAAGTGTACTCAGGGGTAGTTCTTATAATTTCATCTTCATACTCCTAAGGGACATGAGTTCCAAGTGTAATAAACACATTCACAGTAACATACCAAACCCTGAAAATTAGTTCCCTCTTCTGGCTTTCCAGAAATAACTATTCAACAATCACCTGTGATGCTCTTTTTTTCTCTATATTCCCTTCAAATTTTCTCTCACATCCCTATCTCCTCATTGCTGCCAATCTATCCAACATCCTTCTAGGCTATTCCCTTTGCAAATCAAATATTATCTACTGAATGCTTGGGTTCACCAGAATAAATATATTGAAGCCCTTACCCAAATTATAATGTGACTATGCTTAAAGATAGGTCTGTCACACAAATGACTATAATTTAAAGAATGTTTACAACTGGAAAATTAATTAATTCATAATATTAAATTATATACGAGCTATAGAGCCAATGATAAAAATTGAAACCTTAAAAATAGAATGAAAATAGATAATGTGCACTCCATGTAAAACAAAAATGCCATTTGTAGGCTAGGATTGTGGCTCAGCAGTGGAGCGCTTGCCTAGCACATGCAGGGCCCTGGGTTCACTCCTCAGCACCACATAAAAATAGGGTAGAGATATTGTGTCCAACTACAACTAAAAACTAAATATGAAAAAGGTCATTTTTAAGCATAAAATCAGTGACATAAGTAAAACAATAAGTAATCTATTTAAATTAAAAAGTAAAAGTAAAATAAGGGGAAATATTTGAAGCAACTATCGCTAAGGAAGGGCTCAAAAACTAGGCAGTAGAGTGATATAAAAAACCATCCCAATGTTAACAAAGCTTCATATCTGTATGTTATTCCCTCTTCAACTTTATAAATATTTGAAAATTTTAGTAGTAAGCAAAGTGACATTAATAATTAGGAAAAAAGCAATTAGGAGGAAGGAGAAAGAAAATACAAACAAGAGTATAAATTGCCATGAAGGTTCTGGTTAAGATAGATAGGTTAGAATTTTCATTAAAAATTCACTAATGACTTTAAAAATGGAAGATAATTAATTTTAGAATTAATGTGTATGTGAGGGCAAAGGGCTTTCCCTTGGAATGTGGATTACTTAGAGTCTGATTTTTGAAGTAGTTTTGGTCAAAAGGACAGAGCCAAAGAAAAAGAACTTTAGAACAATACTAAAAGCAAAAGCAATTTCGTAAAGTATAATATACTGCTCAATCAATTACATACTCTTAGACTGAATAAAATGCTATAATCCAATTGAAAGCTTTCTACTTCCATCTTATGGTTTATGAATAGCCACAAAAGTCTACAATTAAATTAAATCAGTATTCACTTGGGGATAATAGATTGATAATGTTAATACATGTGAAATCAAGATAATTTATAAAGGAGAAAAAACCATGTTTTCAATATGGAGCTTGTATCAGCAGACAATCAGAAGTTAGAATCAAGAACCTATTCTTTGCATCCTGCTTAAAATAACCTGTGTTGAAAATTAGAGTGTCATTGAATTTGAGTTTTGAATAGAATAAAATTCAAGTCATCACTCTCACAATTATTTATAAATAGACTACTATATGCCTCTGTCTTATGGAGAAGTCAATAAAATGAACAGAATAAGTATTTCCCCATCTTGATGAGGGCTTTTTTTTAGCCCATTAAGGATTACAGAGAAGTAAATAGGCAATGATGACATATTGCAATAACTGTTGGGACAGAGATGCGTAGAAAGCTTTGATAGCACATAACGAGCATTTATCTCAGATATGAGTGGTAAGAAAAAACTTTCTGAAGGAATACACTTTTAAGCTGAGACCTAAAAGAAGGCAAAAGTTAACCAATTAATATAAAGACCAAAAAATTAGGTAGAGGGTAAATGCATGTGTTCAGAGGCAATAGGAAACCCAGCTTGTTTCTGGAGCAGAGAATATGAAGAAAGAATGGTGAGAAAAACAGTTGGAAGAATTTAATGATGTAAAAAACTTTTATTTCTTAGGGTAATAAAAATGGAATAGTAATGGAAGGGGTGATATAATCAAGTTACCATTGTTTAAAAATAGGAAGGTCACGGAGAGTCAATGGGTTCAGAGCTAAGAACTTCATACAATAAGGTGTTGATTAGTCCAGAATAGGATGCTGTAGGATGGAGAGAAGTCAACAAGATTTAGAGATATTTAGCAGTCAGAATTTTAAGAAATGGTGATTGAATATGGAGAGAGAATAGCATTTTAATATTTGTAGAATCTCAGTCATGAAATCTATTGGGATAAATTTTTATACTGTTTCCTTGTTATCCTTTTGATATCTGTAGTATCTGTAGTGATATCACCTCTAGCTCCCAACACTAGTAATTTATGTTCACTGTCTTTTTTTTTTCTGATGAGTCTAACTAGAGGTTCATCAGTGTAATTGATCTCAAAGAACAACCTTTGGTTTCTTTGATTTTCTCTACTTTGTTTACTACTTTTCTGTTTTACCAATTTCTACTCTAATCCTTTTACTACTTTTCTGTTTTACCGATTTCTACTCTAATCCTTATGTAATTGTTTTTTCTACATATTTTTGAATTTACTTGTTCCTTTTATTCTAGTTTCTTTATTGTTTTCTACATTCAACATCACGCTTTGTTTGTTGACACCATGGTATCATTTAGTCTAGGGCTATTTCTTCTGAGTACTCTACCCTATGTCTGATGAATTATTTGGCTTTCCTCTCTGGTCATTGCAAACATAAGAATTCCTTGCCCTTGGGTAAGCACTGGGGATTTTTCTCTCTAATCCTTTCAAGTGATTTACATATAGCCTCTGACAGTTCCCTCACATGCATGCATCAGTCAGCTGGGGACTTGAAAGAGATCTTCACATCTCCAGAGTCCTCTCTTTGTATACTTCTCTTCTGTCCTTTATTCTACCGTGCATTCTCTGGCCTCCTATATATGGATAATGGGAACCAATAATTGACTGAACGGACTACCTGCTAGCAAATCTTGTATAGATGTGACACTTTAGAATATATGGGGTACATATCAGCTCTACTGCTGTGATTTCTCGGACAAAATCTAGAAAAAGAAAAAAATCCCACTTTTCTACTGAGTCACCTACTTTTTAATGCCCCTGATGGTCCATCATTGGCAATATGCCAGGAGAAAGAGAAGTACCCATCTCTATGTAATAAAACTTGTATTAGTTAAGATGTTGAAGAAGATCCAAAGTTCCTTCCAATAACTTTGTTACTTAAAGTAATGGAATAGCCACTAGGTAGAAAATCTCCATATCATCCTTGGAATTCAATTTATATAAAATCAGAAGTAACAATTTTAACTATTTTCCCTACCACCTTTGCTTTTGCCTAGTTTAACTAATACCTACTGTTTCCACCCAAGGCGTCTCAAGACATAGTATGGTCATCAGTACTGCCTTTAGACCTGGTAGTCAGAGGTCCTATCCTGTGTTCTCACTTTAGATGAATCAACTCTGGCCTTCCTCTGGCCATTACTCTCTATGCAGGATGAGAAATCTAAAGACTGAAAGGGACATATCCATTTGTAACCCCACAACTAGGATACTGAAGAGCTGGAATTCCCAAAACTTACAATTGGCAACCTCCCTGAATCTGGCCTCCTCAAGGCTGGCTATACAACAGCATGTATGCCCCTAAGCCCAAAGGGCAGCTGTTTAATAAGATGAGAAGAGAGTCTATCTGAAATGTTCACATGTTTTTGTATGGCCCCTCTTCCTAATATAACCAAGGATGGGAAGAAAAGGCAAGTTGATGGCCAGAGACCTTGAGTTCCATTCTTTCCCTTTATGGAGCATGCCTTCACAGAAACCGTGAATGAGAAGCACACCAAATATTCAAGTCAGTGAAGTCCTAATGCTAAATCATATATGCATAGATGGAGGAAACATTGGGAAGTCTATCAGGCTTCACTCTTTCATTTACCCTCCTTTCTCTACTGGGTAGGAGACTGCTGAACACTGTACCTCCAAACTCATAGGGTCACAAAGAGGGAATAAACAGTAACACCTGAATTCCCTGATTCTTCCTTCCCTCAAGCTACATGTTTGAAGTCCCCAATCTGAAAGAAAAAAGAGAAACTCCAAAATCCAAATCTATCATATTTTTAATCACTTGTCTTGATCTCTGCTTCTTGGTCAAAAACAACTGCAATTACTGAGCGCTTCTGTGCTTAACACAGAGGAATGGTTGAAGTCTGGTGATATGGGAGACTGCTGGATTCTAATTAACTTTGCCACTTAAGTTTGATTGCTGTGTTACTCTGGATGAACTCACTGTTTATTAGTAAATAGGGGTGAAGATCTCAAACATTAATGACAGCACTGATTGTAGCTGCACAATGAGACCCCGATGTTTTTTTCTATACGTATGCTTCCCCTCCTTGACCCTGTTCCCCACAATTACTAAAGAGAAAATGCAAATATCGCATTCAAGAAACATGACATAAGACCAAACTATTGAGGGGGTGGGAGGGAAAGGGAGGGAGAAGGGGAATAGCTAGGAAGGTGGAAGGAGATGGTCATCATTATACAAAATACATGTATGAAGATGTGAATTTGGTGTCACCTTATATACATACAAATTGTGGTATAAAGGTGTATTAAGAATTGTATGCAAAAAAATAAGAGAGCTCATGTATAATGGCATAATTTAGCGTGAACATACTTTATATACAGAGTTACAAAAAATTGTGCTGTGAATGGATAATTATGAATGTAATGCACTCCACTATTGTCATGTATGTAAGAAATAAATTTTTTAAAAAGAGATGGTTAAGTACTAAACTAACTTACTTTATTTTGTTTTACAACAAATGTTTTTGTTTTACAACTTTGTTGTTTTACAAAAGTTCTTACTATGTTGCCCAGGATGATCTTGAACTTGGGCTTAAATGATCCTTCTACCCAAGCCTCCCAAGTAGCTAGAACTACAAGCATGTACCACCATGCCTAGCTTAAAGACTAAATTTTCAATAACACTTTGTTTTATACTCATATTTCATAAGTTAGATAACACCATAACTGAAATACCAAATGGAAGAAAGGCCATACTCCATACTTGAAAGTAGGAATACAGAAAAATTGATGACATGTTGAATATGTATAATTATTTGATATCAAAGCAAAGTCTTGATGGGGAAACCTACACTTAACCATAGAATAAGGTCATGTATCACAAAAATCAGTCAAAAAATCCATACTGAGGGCTCTGTAGAGAAAAAAAACATGTAAATATATTTTCCATTTTAGACTAATCTTTCTAGTCAGTAATCTCTTGTATAGTAGAGACATTTTATGTATCACTTTCATTTTTCTTAATGAATTTTCTGCCTCATAGAATTTTGGTTGGGGAATCTTAGAAGTAATCTAACTTATGTGGAATTGAAATTAAATGTTATTGCATTTTGTCATAGTTCTTAGAAAATTATCAAATCAAAGACAAATTATAATGCAAAATCAGAGTAAGCTACAGGAATAAAGAGGAGAAGATATTACCAGTTCTCACCAAACCTGAGGTTCTTTTCTTCTTATGTAGTTGGTCATTTTGCCGTTAGGTAGAACCATGTGTGATTAATTCTGACAAATTGACTGCAACTAAATGGGAGTAGAAAAGACATTCTTCACTTGCATACTGAGTGAGAAAATATTATATAATACTTTTTCTGCATCTGTCTTCAGCAAATGTGGAGACCATATGTTATGAAGGTGAAATCACAAGATGCGATCTACTTGGATTTTTTAGTCACTCACAACGTAGAAGGAAGCTTCCCAGGAGAATCTCTAGAATTTCAACAGACTTTATCCAGTAACAAAAATGAGCCACAAAGCTGTAGAGGGAACTTTTTGGTTGGTATTATTAATGCAGCATTGCCAATCCTTCATAACTAGGGTAGATATATCCACAATGTAAAGATACTGAATATAGTAGAAGTGATTTCATAAAAGTAATAATTATACCAATAGTTCACTGAGTTGATTAGATAGTAGATCTGAATTACACATATGCTAATTTTGATAGCAATAATATAAAATGAGTCTCTAAATTTTATGAAATTTATTTACCTTGCCTTTGAGGGTCTATTAGAATTACCCTGAGAAATTTGGGCATCAGACTTCAAAGCAGTGAATTATATTTTACCTAAAGAAAAACAAAGAACCTAAAAATACTCTAATATATTAGAATATTTGTTCTGTCCTAGACCTATAAATATACCTCACCACTGCACACACATGTATACACACAAGCATACAGAGACACAAATAGATACAATATCTTCTCTATACCAGAACTCTGTTAAATGCAAGGAACCCAGAGTTCAATAAGACATTATCACCACCATCCTGTAGGAAGTGAGGATAACATCACAAGAAAATTATGATCAAATGTAATAACATCTATGATCCAGTCTACAATGGAGCTCAATGGAAGAAGAAATTTATTCTACCCAAAGGAAAATGAAGATGTTACAAAAGTTACAACACATGCAAACATATCAAGGCACAAAAATCTTAACAAGTATCTAGAGACTGACTCAAATGGTGTGCTGATAGGATAATTGAGTTGATTGGGGTCAGCTTTGTGGTTCCTTGTTTTTTGTTTTCTTGCCAGCAGGGATGGATTGGTGTCTATGATGTTGCAGTCAAATGTTGGCTAAGGCTGAAGCCCATTGTGAAAGTTCAACTAGTTGGGCTGGAAGTTCAAGATTGCTTAATCACTTGGCTGGCAATTGAAGCTGAGAGCACAGCTGGGGCTGTCAACAGAAGCACATACATGTGGCTCCTCCACATAGCTTGGACTTCTCATAGCATGATGGCTGGGTTGCAAGAGAGAATGTCCCAGGAGTAATTGGTCCAAGAAGCAAAGTACAAATAGGCAGTCTCTTAAATTCTGGGTCCAGAAACAGCCATTTTTTAGTCAAAACACTCACAGAGCCTGTCCATATTCAATGGAAGAAAACACAGACCTCCATTGAGCAAAGGAAAAAGTATCAAAGAATATGTGTTCATCTTTAGTCTGCCACATAGGGCAGCCAGTAAGCATTATCATGAAGACATTGAATAGGAAGCAAACATAGGATTTTAAATGGGACACTGCTATAATAGAATTATATTTGAGAAAGATGACTAACAGCAGAGGAAAAATGAACTAGATGGTGGAAGAGATGAGAATCTAGAGGCTCAAGTAAAGAAGAAATGAGTTTGCATGGGAGATTATGAAAGTTTGAAATCTTGATACCCTCTGTAAAGCTGGAGAGGAAAGAATAGAGAAATGAAAATTCTAGAAGACATAAACGCCAGGACTTGATGTCTAGTTTGATATAGTGATGAAGGAAGGAGACATCAGACAAAAATCACCCCTTGGCATCTAGACTGATGTCTAAGTGAATGTTGAACTCATTTTGTGAAAAATAAAAAGATCTAAATAGAAAGTAGGGTGATAAGAAGAGCAGAGGATAAATTACAAATGCAGTTTAACTGTTTTTAAAACCATACAAAAATTATTCCACTGGAAAAAAAATCACATTTGTTTAAAGGAAATAAACATTAGACACTGCATTTCCCCAGGGTTTGGTGATCTTCTCCATATTCAAAAAAGTAAGTGGGCATTTTCCTTTATTTCTTAATTTTATCTATAGAGAATTTGTTGGTAAACTTGTCAATATTCTATCACTTGGTAAAATTTATATTTAATAAACCCACCTATATTATAAAAATTGAAGATTTTATAAAATAGCCATAAGTATGTTATTCAATATTTAAAGCATTCATTTTCTTTCCCAATACCTGCCATTTTTCAGAGCCATCTTTTGGCACTTAATTAACTTACATTTTGATCATTTACCAGTGATTGGCTTTAGCCATTTCAGGTGAGTCCCTATTTGAATTTCCCAGCTGCAATGAACTGAGATCAATAATTGCCACAAATATCTACATGGAGGACCTGAAAATCTCTAGTCACTAAAAATTAAATGCTAGCTATAATAACAGAACTCAGAAACAAAACTACACATTTACTGACAATCAATTTTGACAAAGATATTAAGAACATACAAGATAGGAAGAACAGTCTCTCCAATAAATGGTGCTGGGTAAAATGGATATACACACTCAGAAGAATGAAATTAGACCTTCATCTCACACCATATACAAAAACCAACTCAAATGGATCAAAGCTTAAATGTAAAGACCAGAAACAAACAAACAAAAGCTACTAAAAGAAAACATGAGATTGTCTCCCTGACATTGGCACTTGAAGAAAACTACAGACCAATATTCCCGAAAATGCTAATGAAACACATTTAACACCACATTAAAAGGATTATACACTATGGCTGTTATGGTCTGGATCTGGAATGTTCCCCAAAGATTCAGGTATTGAAGATTTTGTCCCAAATGTAGCAGTGTTCAGAAGTGAGGTTCTTAGAAACTGATTGGATCACGAGGGCTCTGACCTCATCAGTAGATTAATCCACTGATGGATTAATTTGATGGCATTAATTGGGAGGAAAATGAAACTGCAGGAGGTAAAGACCTGGTTGGAGGATATAGGTCACCAGAGGCATGTGGCCCTGGCTCCCCACCTCCTCCTTCCTGTCTGCCATGGGAATAGCCTTCCTTTGCTACACCCTTCTGTAATGATTTTCTGCCTCACCTCAGGTACAAAGTGGCAGAACTGGCCAAACTTGAACCGAAACAGCTGACATTGTGAGCCATAATAAATATTTCCTCATTAAATGGATTTTCTCATGTCTTTGTCACAGCAATAAAAAGCTGACTAACATAATTACCAAGTTGAACTTATACCTGGAATACAAGGATAATTAAACATAGGAGACAAAATTGGTGTCATCCACCACATTAATAGAATGAAGGACAAAAATGATGCGATCACTCAAATAATGCAGAAAAGGCAAATGACACAATTCGATACCCTTTCATAATAGAAATACCCAACAAATCAAGAACAGAAGAAAATTAGCACAGCACAGTAAAGCTCATATATGAAAAGCACATAGCTATCATCATACTCGATGGTAAAAGACTGAAAGATTTTCTTTTAAGACCAGGAATAAGACAAGGATGTATCAAGAAGTATATTATCTCTGTTCACAAATGACATTATATATTCAAAACCCACATTCTATTATGCCCTTTTATAAATATTTAATTTTTAGCTGTAGTTGGACACAATACCTTTATTTATTTATTTATTTATTTATTTATTTATTTATTTATTTATTATGGGGTGCTGAGGATAGAACCCAAAGCCTCACACGTGCTAGGTGAGTACTCTACCATTACCATGAGCCACAACCCCAGCCCTTTATTATGTCATTTTGATTCCTATAAGCTCCACTTTTCACTATATCTCCAAGTGACCAAATGTGATTTTTTTCCCCAACCTTTTTTTTTTTTTGTATTTCTCTTCATTTCATTTCATTACTTGATCCTTTGGCAAATAAACACTAAATAAAAAATATACAGAGGTATATTACTGTCTACCTATGGCTATAGCAAAATTTACTATAATCTACATAAAATATTGATAACTTATTTAATATATACTTTTAAAATACAGTGATAGGTAAGACATATCATAACTCCATATGCAAATGATCCCTTTGGGGGCCCCTCACAAATGGCTAGCCTTCCTAACCAGCTTTATTTCTATCGGACTGTACTTAATACCAACCATATCCCCAAGCATACCTGGACCAATATCATCTTTATTTCTGCTTTCATCCATCTGAAAATTATCTACCACTTTCTCTTGCTGGTGTATTTCTATTTATTCCTTCAACCTCAAATTCTTCCTTCTCTTTCAAAGATCCATTGCTTCTCAGTAATATATTTTATACATCTCTATTGTAATTCTTATCTCTAATTGCCCCATAATTAGCCATCTAAGGTTGGCCTTTTCTCATAAACTATGGAGCTCTCAAAGACAGGGGATATATAGGCATTATGCCTTATAATGAGAGTAATTTCTGGGATACAAAGGGTTTTAAATGGGCACAGTTGTATTGATTGATGAATTAAAATAATATCTAGTGTTTATTGATCATATTATTCATTTAATATGCTGAGAGTTTTTATCTTATTAAAACACTGCAAAAATCCCTGAGTGATTAAGAATGCACATTTTATGTATAAGTAAACTGAGGTTCATAGAGGCTAAGTAACATGCCAAGGATTTCAAAACTCTAGTGTTAAATTTGAGATTTGATCAAGTTCTCCATCATCCAAAACCCACCAAAGTAATTAGTGTATGTGTGTATACACACACACACACACACACACACACACACACACATGCTTTATGTGTATAGGTTACACATATAGTATATATATATATATATATATATATATATATATATATATATATATATATATATAGGTACATATTGTCTATGGCAAAGAAAGTTGAGTAGTTGAAATAGAGACTGTATGGTCTGCAGAGCCTTATATTTTTACTATCTAGTCCTTTACAAAAGAAAAGTTTGCCAAAGCCTTGATCTAGAGAAATAAGGGAAAATTTTCAGAAAGACTAAGTATGACGCTTCAAAGTAAGCATGGCTTAAGGTCATTTCTAGACTGAGAGGTTCACAAGAATAAAAATAAATTAATCCAAGTAATCAGTGCACAAGAAACAGTGAAATTAAGTCAAAGAGGCAGTAATGAAGAACAAAATTAATAATTTACAAATTGATAAATGGTAATATTACTTGCCAACACAAAATTTAGGAGGAGAAGAGTTATTCTGGTGAGTACTCTGGGCATAATGAAGCTTGAGGTCATAGCAAGAAATGTAAGTAGAAGTTGGAACAAAGGGCAAGCCTTACATTCTAAGTTAGAAAGTCACCAGCATGTAGATAATTAGTAAAAATTATGCAAGGTGATGAGCTTTCCTGGAGAAAGAATAAGGTATAAGAGGACAGGAATACAAAGACAACAGTGATCTATATTTAATGAACAAATATGACACTTTCAGCCATTCATAAACTTCAATAATAACTAAATATAAAAATTGTTCCCTGTATAATTTTTTCTTTATTTTTTTAGTTGTAAGATGGACACAATTCCTTTATTTGTTTATTTTTATGTGGTACTGAGGATCAAACCCAGAGCTTCACACATGCTAGGCAAGAGTTCTCCACTAAGCTATAACCCCTGACCCTAATTTCTTAATAGTTTAAATGCATCCCCAGTACTCCCCCCCCCCAGTGAAAAGCATCATAAATAACCTGGAAATAAACTAAAAGAATGCAGAATCATTTTATATGCTCTTTAGAAAAATCTTATTGAATGTCTATCAGGTGCAACGTACTGTGCAAGGTGATAGAGTAGAATTGGAAAGAAGTTGATTATAGTGCTCAAAAGAGTTTCTAAAATATGGAAGAAAGCCATTGAAAGTGAAGAGAACCATGAAGCTGAAAGACAAATTGGGAAAGAATGAGGATGAAATAGGCTTGAGAACCGAAGATCACATATTGAAATATGAAGGTTGCATATACTATGAATGTGGCATATTTTAAAATCTTACTTTATGCTCTACTGTAGATATAGACAATGTTCCCAAGTTCAGAGGGATGAATGTGATACTCCTTAAATCCTACCCTTCTGTTATGGTTTGAATACATGGTGGCCCCCAAAAGCTCATGTGGTAATGCAACAATGGGTTAAATTATGGGAGCTATAATATAATTGGTATGTTGATTCATTTGATGGATTAATAATTTAAAAGAACCACTGTACTAGGTGGTAACTGTTGGCAGGTGGGGAGCGACTAGAGGAAGTAGGATACTGGGGGCATACCTTTGAAGTTTATATTTTGTCCCTGACACCTTGGCTTTTCTCACTGCTTCCTGACTGCCATGAACTGAGAAGATTTCCTCTACCACATTTTCTGCCATAATGTTCTACCATACCTCATGCCCAGAGCAATGCAATTGGCCAACCATAGGTTGAAACTCTATAATTGTGAGCCCAAAATAACCTTTTTCTTCTCTAAGTTGGTCTCATTGGGTATTTTGATCACAGCAATGAAAAGGTGACTACCACATCATCTATTGTTCACAACAAACATTGCAGGTGTTAAGTATTTTTAAAGAAGTCCCACAATAACATCAATACACTTGCTTTAACTTACGATTGCCCTGCACCCTGTATAACATTCCTGTTGAGTCATTGTTTTTCCAGTGCTGCTATGCTTAACAAGAAACACTGTCCATTATGCTACTTATATATAGAGAAAATTAAATTTATCAGTAAATCCTGCTATACATATTCCTTCTCATCTATTAAAAAATCAGGGTCTTAAGGCACCAAAACTCACCCCAGCTGTGCTCTGTTTCTGCAAGGTAATGGCAGAAATACAACACAATCAGGGAAGTATTTTTCTCTAGAACTTATATTAATAATATTTTGTAATGCAAATAACAGAAGACACTTACACTGATTCTGAAGTCCTAGAACCCTCCTGGGAACTCTGTTCTTTTACTGGCCTACCTCTTTAAGTATACCCAAGGGTTAAGGAGAAATTTGCCGAAGTAAAAATCCACACTACTTAGAAAGTATGTAGGGGAAAAAACATGCAAAACCCTCTGTTTTTAGACAAACCCCTTGATCAAAAAAAAATGTCTTGATAGACTAGTTAAGAAAACTCTATGCTTCTGAAGAGTCCAACCTCTGGGGAAGTTTTCACAGATGATAAAGTTAGCAGTCACAGTGATTGAAAGGAGATATTATACTTTAAAATGTAATGCTGTTAGGACAGATGTGGTTAGGAGAAGAAAAAATAAGACTACACTGCATATATCTAGAAATACTAAAATAGCAATAAAAATGCCTACTTTGCCATATTTTTGTAGGACTTAGAATATTTACCCATATTCAGTTAGGCAGGGAAAAGAAGGTCTGAGTCGAAAATATCCTTTCCTATCAACAGGTTAAAAAGGTGATCAACAGTTAGATGAACTATCATAAGTTTACAGGGTTTTATTCCATTCAATTATTTACTGCCCACTGAAGGTCCCTTTCTCCATCCAACAGGAAATTGCCTTATAAATGAAAAACGTCCATCAATCTTGCAGTACAAGTTTTATTATACACAAAAATCCATATATTACTCCCAGCCAATGTTTTATAGGGTCACATCACCCTATCTAAACAGTAGTGGAGTTCAAGAATTCAGAAGGTCCTTTCCAGGTATTTGTGTAGTAAAAACCTTCATGTACCTTTTTTTTTTTTTAATTCACAAGCTATATAACAAATGAGTGTTAACAATGAAATCTAGGTACAAGTGTGCCTTGGTTCTCTAATTCCTTTAAGGAATACTAAACAACTTTTCCCCCTCAGAGCCTACTAGATTGACCAGGTTTTTGTTAGGTGAGGATTAAATTTGGAGGAAACATGGAATAAGGTGTTTTCCCTGAGTTTACTTATTGCTGTTCCATAAACAAGCCTAGTGCCAACAAATAAGAGATAAATTAAAAGAAGCTCATTAGAAAATCAGACTTATAAGGAAAGAAAATGTGTATTATATTTGAAACTCTCAAAACAAAATAAGAAGCATTTGCAAGTGCATGAGTGGGTAAACAAATCTTTAATTTACACACAAATTATATACAGCACAAAATTATATAATTCTAATTCTGATAAATAATGTGATTTAGATTCTAAAGCAGCCAACTTGGATTTGAGAACATTTCAGCTGCTATAGAAGCCACTCCATAGATCATGAGGATTGATAAAGCAAATCTACTGGTTTGCAGGTGTTTCCTTCTTTTGCCATATGTATTTTCCCAGAAGTTCTGTAATTGATCAAAAAGTGTAACTATTCTTGACCAAGCTTTGGGCCATATGTTTTCACTGTGCCTTCTAACCCTCTTTGCAATCTACCAATGTTCCAACTTTCAAAACCCCCTACCAGAAAATTCACCATCACTGTCCTAGAACAATTAATGAAAAGTATTACAGTGATTTATATCTGCAACTACATTTAGTTCATTCTTTTTAGAATTTAATATTATGCCACTCACAGTATTTTTAAAACTAAAACCACCATTAGCAGCGCTAGGTAAATATTTAACAGTGGTCACTTGATTTGGATATTTCTCTTATAATGAAATTTTTCACTGTATTTCTAATCACTATTATAAATAAATTCTTCCAAATTCATCTTTGAAGTCTCTGGTTTATAGTGGCTCTACTTCATAATGTCCAATTTTGTACATCAAATACTAATATTTATTCAATTTGCATAAGCAGAAAATACATTTCCTGGCTCTTAGAATACATTCTGTTAAACTTATTAAATTAAATAACTAGACAATTTATTGTCTTCTATTATGAACAGAAAGTGAAGCAAAAGCTTAAATGTTTCACTTTAGAGACTACCTTATTCTTTAATTCAACTGGGCAACCTCCTCAAGTGTATTTGTTATTCAGAAAAGCCAATAATTTTTGTGTGTTTGGTTAGGAGACAGATGGGGTACTTACTTGGCATTTAACCTAAAATGAGATTTAGTGGAAGAGGTAAGTCTTTTATTCAAAGATTAAAATATTCTTTTAAAATCCATAATTATCATTACACACTTAAAGTACAAACCACAAGGGTGACAACTGAGTTTTGCTTTATTGCTACAGAAACAAAACATCTCAAAGGAAATAGGAAAACAACACTCAATAATCCAGCCAAGACAACATCAGATTTAATTTGGCACATCCTAAGGGTCAAGCATGTGGCAAGGCAACCTTGATTAAACTCTCTCAGCAAAGATCAGTCAAAGAGATATCAGCAGAGTAGCAGCAAGAGAGAATCATGCAATTCTAAAATGTCAATACACAGAATTCTATAAAATCTGGGTCTCCATATTGTAATGAATGGAACTGATTACATCACCCAGATTGTTTGATTTCTACCTTACAAGAATTTGAGGAAAACCTTTGTGATTACATTTTGTTTTTGTTTTGTGCTAATAGTTGTTGCTTCCATTATTATTTTAATAGTATATATTTATGGTTCTAATGTGATAATTTGATAGATGTATAGAATGTGCAATGGTCAAATCAGGGTAGTTGGTACTTCCATGTGATCACATTTTTTGGTTTTGGAAAAATTAGTATTTACTTCTGTGAGTAAACAAAATAGAAGATTCAATTCATGTTTGGAGTTGGTTAGCTTTGCCAAGCCTAAAGAAGACAATCAACAAAGGCAATCATCTGAATAAATATTATATAGTATTTCAGAGACTACGATAAGGCACTCTGACTAAAATATATCTTGTTCTCCAACTTGCCAGAATGCCTGAGGTTCTATCAATATGAAATCATTTCCTGTCATCATTCTCTCTAGATGTTGTCTTAAAAATGCAAATATTCTTAGGGAGAGAATTGTACTCAGTGTTTCGATTCCTATATATTATGCCTTCCTGTGAATTAATAAGAGGTTTCCTATTGGGTAACTACTGCTCCACTAGAAAAACTCCGTGGCTCTGGGTTCAATTTCAGGCGTCAGTAGTCCCCATAGCCTGTGGTGTTTGTGTACAGCAATACTAGATTGCCTGCTGATGCTCTATAAACCCAGTTTTTATTTCCATGGAAGCCTATACATTGTTGTTGATGCTTTTGAAAAGTATTCTCCTTATCCTAGACAAAACCTTCTTAAGAAGCCCCAAAATGAAATTTTACCAACATTCTACTAGTGACCCTGGAAATCAATCAGATTTTAGGCTGAACCTGTCTGGTACCTGCTTGATCTAATCAAGTTTCTTATCCCTGACACCCTTTATAGCTGCCCCCGTAAAGGAATTCATTTAAGTCACCTAACCTTCTTTAGTTTTACCCTACCATCTCCCTACCCCAACAAACTCTTTATTCTACTGAAAGTTTTCATTCTGAACTTTTATTTATGCCACTTTGATTTGATGGTGCACTGGAACTAGCTCCTACAAACTTGCTAGAGTCAGTCTTGTGCATCTCCTCCCAACTCCACACTCAGTAATGTTATGTTGGTAGCTTGAAATCAGCCACAATGGGAGTATTTATACCATGGAAATTAGCAAACACTACAAATCAGAGCTTTTTAAAATGAAGAGCCAATTTTTAAATGTTAACCATCAGATGATTGCTCTGATTCAGAAAAATGTTTAAATTCACCCACATGTTCACAAAAAGCAGTTTCTTATTTTCATTACTATTTTTTAATCAGCTAAAATCTGGTTCTCCTAAGATCTCACCATTTATCTTGAAGTCTCTCAAGTGGAGGTAAATAATTTTATCATATTCCTACAACATATTTTTTTCAGGTAGCCTTTCAAAGCACTATATTGAAGCAATGCTTTTCCTTTACAGCTTTATAACTTCCAATGTATATCTCTATCATGATCCACCTCCCTGCTTTTCTGAAAGCAACTTGAGTGACAGAGCCATGTTAGACTTACATTTGTACATCCAATCTATTCTCCTTGCTTACTATTGCCACTGACAACCACTGCTCTCCTCATCCTCCTATAGAAATATTTCTGCTTTCAAATTGTTTAATCTGGCTCTATTTCCTTTGCATCTCCTCGTTGCAATCACATTTGTGTTTTAAGCAGCTGTCTCACATTCATTGAGAACTTACAGTCCTTTCAACCCTGAACCCTGCACTTATAGTAGGCAACTTCAACATCTTGGCAGATATCTCATACAAATTGTAGCCATAAAAATTTATAATTTTCAACCCCATCTTACATTAGCTACTATCTCCTGAGACCATACATAGGACCTTCATTTCTCTAGGAGGTATTTTGGTTAAAATACACTGCATTCCAAATTTCTATTCTATTACTCCATTACTGTACATGATACATTGCTGTAAAATGTTTACATGCCTGTTTCTATAGGCTACTGTACACACTCCTTAAAAGGGAGTTTTTATGGTTTGGATTTGGAATGTTCCTCAATGGCTCATGTGTTAAAATCTGGGTCCCCCATACAGCAATGTTCTTGAGATCTCTAATTAGCTCATTGATGGGTTCATAGATAATGGCATTAGTGGGAGATGGTAGAACTTTAAGAGATGAGGGCCTAACTGGGGAAGTAAGCCACTGGACTGTGCCCTAGAAGGGTATATCTTGTCCCTGGCCTTATTTCTATTTCTTCTACCATGAGGTGAGTAGCTCTTCTCTGTCATATGCCCCCTGCCATGAAGTTCTACCTCACTACATGCCCACAATGATGGGGCCAAGCAATTATGGACTAAAACCTCTGAAACTATGAGCCAAAATGAATTTTTCCTCCTCTAGGTTTATTTTCTCTATTATTTTGTCACAACAACAAAAAGCTGACTGACACAGAAGTAGATCATGTTCTATCTATTATTTTATGCATTGATCCCTTCACTAATTCTAGAACTTTTTTTCTAATTATGTAATGGGCACTGGGAATATACACTTGAACCATAAATTAATAAAAAATAAACATTAGTTGAATAATTAATTGATGATTACTTTTCAATATTTCGATAATATTGTATATTAAAATTTCACTTTTGAATCTTTTTCTTCAAATTGACTAAGAATTTCATGTATTCAGTTATTTTAAAAGCATAAATACCAATAATGAAACAAATACTGCTTTCTTCTCTATCCAATAGAGTAGACTTCTACATCAGTCAGAAAAAAAATGTCACAAATGATTCTTGAGCTCCCTCAAAAGCAGACCCTGATCTGGACAAGGATATAGGGCAAGTAGTTTATTTTGAAGGTGATCCCAGAAAACATGTGGAAGAGTAGAAATAAGACAGCAAAAATGGAAACCTGATGAAAGATATGTTCAAAAGAGGTTCTTTCTATAGGTATCTGCACCAATAGTACCTGCTATATTACCTCTGTGCATTCTCAAAGTGAAACAAGAAAACAAATAGCTTTTGAAAAGAAATAACTAGGGAAAAAAAGTATTAAAGATGTTCTGGTCTCATGCTCTGCCTCTTCAGATTCACCTACTTCAGGAACTTCAAATTACTCTATGACTCAGTCTTTGTAGAATTCAACATCTTTCCTCTGTTTTATGTATGCACACCTTATTTATATTAATGAAGAAAAATTAGGCAATGAGCCCTTCTAATCTGCTATGTCAAATGAAATACATACAGTTAAGTAACATAAATTGCAGACTCTCCACCCTAAAGTTAAACATATAGTTTAACTCCTTAAAAGGGAGTTGAATATTCACAAAAGTTAAGTCCCACATCCCTAATTCTCAAATACCATTTTTATTTCCCCCCATAAAAATATATATGTGATAAATAGGAAACTGAGAAGGAAGTGCTAGCCACACTTGCTAGATAACTAAACAAAAGTCAATTTTATGCTGTAGCAAAATTCAAAATTCTGAATTTCACAAACATGTTTGAGAGCAGAAATTATGAATTTTAAAACTGCTAATGCCACATGTATTGGTCAGCTTTTCCCAGAAAACAAAATTGCTCCAAAGTTCATTGAAACATAATAATAAACATTTATTTCTTGCTCCTACGTCTGTGGGTCAGCCAGAACTGAACTTCTCTAGACAGGGTTCAGACCTAATGTAAACTAAAGGTTGGGATCAAATCTGTTTCATATGAGTATGGTCCTCCTTGGACCAGAAAGCTAGCTAAAACATGTCTATACTTCACAGTAGAAGCACAGACAAAAGAGGGCAAGCTCAAATTGCAAAAGAACATTTTGATAAAGTCATATAGACAAACCCAATATGAATGGGATAGGGTAGTATGAAAAATATTCCTATGAAGATGTAGAGAGAGAGAATTATTACTTGCTTAACAGTAATCTAATCCGTTATACAAAATCAATAGTAGTCTCACATCAAATTTTTCCTAGGAACAGAAACATCTAACAAGTCCCCAAAGAACAGATCACAATCAGACTACAGATGCTCCTCCACTTATGATGAGATTATGTCCCAATAAATGCATCTTAAATTAAAAATACTGTAAGTCAAAAACGCATTTAACACAGCTAGTCTACCAAACATCATTGCTTAGCCTGGCCTACCTTAAAACATGTTTAGAACACTTACATTAGCCTACAGCTTAGAAAAAATATTATGTAATACAAAGCCTATTTCAATAATAATGTGTTGAATAGCTCATATAATTTAATGAATACTGTATTGAAAATGAAAAACAATGGTTGTGTGGATACACTTTTGCATCACTGTAAATTCAGCAAACTACAAGTTGAACCATCCCAATTCAGAAAGCATCTGTATATTCAACAGTCATAAGTTCAAAGTGATTTTTTTTCTAGTTTGGTCCATGAATATTTTGTAAACAACATTTAATGCATCTTCACATTTCTGTGTTTTATAAACAGTTCAACAAATTAGATGTCAAAGAAATCCTAATGGCGGAAGTTTCCTGATAAGAGGAATCTCATAAAGAAATTATGGTATATTTAGAAACCAGAATGACATTTCCATCCTTTATTTGTTTACCACTTGAACTTTAGCAACTATATGGCAATGCATTAAAAGTCTTCTTAGTCATTTTCTTGGTGATTTTCCAGCCTCCTGAAAAATTATAGACCCAACAGTAGTTCAAGGACTTTATAACTCACCAAAATTGTCTAAACTTCTAGAAAATCTCTTTTATTCTAAAATGCTCTGGACTTATAACCTATGAAGCTAAAGCTGACCTGTTTTTAGTTTGAGGTCTTTTCTCAATCTGTGGAATTTATGAATAATCCATTTATGCTATAATATCTGATTATGGTAAAAAGATAAAAAGTGATTCTCATTTTTGAGATGCCCGAAATAATGGCACTACTAGCAGCAAAAGCTATTCCATTTACAGTCCTGACCAGTGGCTATAAAAGTACCACTTTATACATAAGCCTCATGAAAGTACCCCAGCATGGTAGCATGATTCAAGGAGTTGTTTTTCTCTTTATTGATGTGTGTCCTTACATTTTGGGGTGTTATTTATGGCTTTCTTCTCCTGATGCTCTTTAGATTTCTGGTCAGTGATATTTTATCATAGATAGGAAAAAAACAATACTTAATTAGGTATTTAAAAGGTCTGACTTTAGCTCTAACCATAGTGATTTTATCACAGCATGGGCAGAGAGAGGAGAGAAGCCAACACAAAGTAGTGAAAAGGAAGTCTCAGCAGGCAAGATGGCAAAGTTTTTTAGTGAGAAAATTAGGTTGGATAGGATACATACAAAGTGCGCTGTAGTAAGCAATCGATAAATGTAAAATTTGGTATTTAGAGGACATCTTTTATTCTAAGAATTCAAGGAACTTTCCAGACACAAAGCACTCATTCTTAACAATATTCGTGTGGGTCAAAAAAAAAGTACTTTTGGGTATTTTCAAGGCATACTTCCAAAGAAAACTAAGTTGTCTAATCAAATAGAAACATTGTCAACCAAGATACTTAAAATTAGGGCTAATAAACCAGACAAGCTAACCAATTTTAATCTGATAAAATCAGGTTTCCTAGAATGTTAGAGTATGGCAAAGAGGCTTGAAAAATACATCAAGTGTCCATGGACTTGAACCCCATCATCCGTAGTTTTGTTTTATAAATAAATTATACATAACACAATATTTTCCCAATGGTGTTGGTTTGACATTTGTGGATATTGAAAGCCAAGGTAAGAGAATTACATTTTTGGTACTGCTTCTGATAGAAATCTCCAAACACACACACACACATACACACACACACACAGGCACCCACACCCACATTAGCCTAAATATGGACAAAATTATCTAATACAAAGATTAAAATATTGAGACTATACGGCTCAGTATATAAAACTAAACTTTTAAATATCTAAATATTGAGATTATAGGGTTTAGGAAGGAGTTAATCAAAATCAACTCAAAAAAGTATACATAAAATATACAAGTAAGGATCCTAGCAAATTCAATTATTTTATTGTCTAGTACTATATATTATAATATTTAGAGTTCTTAGATAAACTTTATAAGAACTGATAATAAACTTAAATTACAAGTAGGCTTCTTATTTTTCAGATGTTTTTACACTTCTAGTCCTATTATATTTTAAAATATATTTTAACATCATAAATGTCCATTTATCACTCTCCTTCTGCCAAACCAATGAAGCTTCATTTCATCATGAGTTGTGCTCAATATAAAAACTATTTTAGAAATAATTCCTTTATCTTTTATAAAAATACATATTTCCTTTCTGTTTTAGTCAGCTTTTTCATTGCTTCAACCAAAACACCTGACAAGAACAATTTTAGAGGAGGGAAAGTTCATTTGGGGCTCACAGTTTCAGAAGTCTTCGTCTATAGGTGCCTGGCTTCCTTGCACTCTTCCTGGGGTGAGGCAGAACATCTTGGTGGAAGGGTGTGGCATTGTAGTTCAGGACAAGAAAATCAAGAAACAGAGGGAGCTTTCACTCACCAGGGCCAAAATGTAAAACCCAAAAGGCATGCTCCCAGTGACCCACCTCTTCTACCACACTCTACCTGTTTATGGTTACCACCTAGTTATTCCATGCAAGTGGATTACCCACACTGATTAGGTTAACACTCTCATAACCCAATCATTTCACATCTAGACTTTCTTGCATTGTCTCATAATGAGCTTTTGGGAGACATCTTATATCTAAACTATAACACCTTTGAAAAATAACTTTGATTTGATCATTTTATTCCACATAAAATGTGGGTTTTTGCAGCCTTATTAAAGTATGATTGATGGATTAAAATTCATGCCTATTTAAGTTATACAACATGGTATTCTGATAAACATGTATTATGAAATTATTACCACAATCAAGCTAATTGACATGTATATATAACCACACATAGTTATCACTTTTTATGTGTGAATGTGTTGAGAACACTTGCAATCTACCCTTTTAATAAATTTCAAATATGCATTAATTATAGTTACCATGCTGTATATTAGTTCCCTTATTTGTTTCATCTGAAGTTTTATATCCTTTTACCAGCATATTTCTTGCTTTTCTCACCACCTAGCCCCTGGGAGTCACCATTCTACAGTTACTGTGAGTTTCATTTTTTTTTTTAGATTCCATATCTATGTAAGGTCCTACAGTATCTGTCTTTCTGTATCTGGATTATTTCACTTAGCATTAATGTCCTCAGGGTTAATGAATGTTGTTGCAGATTTGCAAGAGGAAGGATTTCCTTCCTTTTTTTTATACTGGGTATTTAACCCAGGGGTGCTTTACCACTGAGCTACACCCCCATTCCTTTTATTTTTTATTTGAGACAGGGTCTTACTAAGTTGCTGAGTGCCTCACTAATTTGCTGATGTTGGCCTTAAACTTGAAATCGTTCTATCTTAACCTCCTGAGTCGCTGGGATTACATGTATGTTTCACCATGCTGGCTCCCAGGATTTTCTTTTTCTAAGGCTGAATAATATTCCATGTGTATATATGCCACTTTTGTAAATCTACTCATCTTTCAAAGAACACAGGTTGTTTCCATACCTTGATTATTACAAATAATGGTACAATGAACATTGGAATGCAGATGTCTCTTTGACATACTGACTTCATTTCCTTTGGATATATACTCAGTAGTAGAATGACTGGATCATATGGTAGTTATAATTTTAATTTATCAAGGAACCTCCACATTGTTTTCCATAATGGTGGCATCAACTTACATTCCTACTTATAAGGGTCTCCCTTTACCCCGCATCTACATTAACACTTGTTATCACTTGATATTTTTATTTTTTTTTATTTTATTTTTTTTAAAGAGAGAGTGACAGAGGAGAGAGAGAGAGAGAATCTTTAATATTTATTTATTTATTTATTTATTTTTAGTTCTCGGGGGACACAACATCTTTGTTGGTATGTGGTGCTGAGGATCGAACCCGGGCCGCACGCATGCCAGGCAAGCGTGCTACCGCCTGAGCCACATCCCCAGCCCACTTGATATTTTTATAATAACAATCCTATCAGTGTGAGGTGATATATCATGATGACCAGATGATTAGTAATGATGAACGTTTTTTTTTTCATATATCTCTTGGCCATCTATATGTCTTATTTGGAAAATGTTCAACAATTTTAAAATTGAGTTTGAATTCTTTGCTATTGGATTGTATGTGCTTGTTATAGATTTGGATATTATATATCTGTTAGGGACATGTTTTGAGGAACATTATTTCATGTATTCATTAAATTTCTTCAGAAAGTTTTCCTCCTAAGGGCTAATATTAGTCACAGAAACTTTTTACTCAGAGAATTAACATTTTATAGTTGAATACTAAGAGCTCAAATGATAAAACCAGAGATACACAAATTATAAATATGTTTCTTTTTTAGGGTTCTAAAGTTTCTATAGTCTTTGTAACCCAATGACTCACCCTCTCAGTATCTCTAGACAACTGTGGATAAAATCGAACCTAGGAAAAGATTAGGAGTGCCCATAGAAATACACACACAAAAAAAACCCTTTATTTTGTCTTTTATAATCTTAGGGAAAGGGAAAGGTATAGTACCTGTTGTTGGGATTTTATATTCTAGAACACACACACAGTTTTGAAAAAAGAATTTATAATACTTATGTGGTATCCAGAGAAGTCGATTAACAAAATAAAGACAGATGGCAATGAATTAATCTAACACCCAAATCTAACACTTTACAGCTATGTTGCCATTACACACTTCTCTACTGTACTAATTCAGACTTCAACTTGACATCGATCACAAGAATATATGCATGTATTCAACACCATCTGCTGCCTGAACACAATTCAAGGGAGAGGAGTTAACCATCATGGGATATCAGTAGTGAAAGCTGATTCTAGGATAATACTCCCCTAATGGGAAAATGTAAAGCACTTGTGTGGCCCAATGGCTTATCCAGTTATATTTGCCAAAATCTATCTGATGCTTCTCCCCTTCAAAGTATTTTTCCAAAAACAAAGTGGAGCAATGCACAGACATTCACATGAAGTAACCCAATTATGATTTATGTATATTTAAATAAGTTTTCAACTCAAATCAATATCAGTTTTATAAACAGACTTTTCATTTGCTCTTTTTCCACCAGTAACAGTATAAACCAACAGAGAATAAGGAGATTTTTAACATGCCAAGTGTAAACAGGAGAATTTAATGTTCTGTATACATATGGCTAAAAATATACAGGAAAATCAAATGCCATGCTTCCAAACAAACATCAGAAATTCCAGCTTTCCAGAAAACTCTTACCCATCCTTGCTAATCAAATTATTCATTCCCAAACCCTACATTAGGCCTAGAAGCTTTAGATCACTCTTGGTCAGAATGTATGGAGAAGATTATAGATATGTGAAAAATACACAATAATCATGCATGTCAGGCTGCCCATCTCTGGGAGAAGAAAAAGAAACATTGGATCATAATGATTCAGAATCATTTAATGCACTGTTTTGACAGACTTCAAATTCTGAAAGTAAGAGAAAACCTCTTAATAATAAAACAGAATCAAAGATGAAAATATAGCTAAGCAACAAAGAGTATAATGGAAGATATTTGAAGATATTTTGACATTTTCCCCCAAACAATACTCTTTTCACAAATTTGTAAACTAGAGCAAATATATTCATGTAGCAAAGAGAGAAAACAACAAAAACGTTTTCAAAAATAAACAGTTTTAAAATCATACCAAGTGGCATATTTCTAATATTAGTACTAAGACCTAAATATAACTAAAACCAAAAAGGAAACAAAAGGAAATTAACATAAAGGGTTTTATCTTTATTATAATAGTTTCAAGTGTTTGATAATTCAAAAAGGCCCATACAAAGAATCAAAACAGCTAAAAATGATGTTTAATTTCCTTGCTAGCCTCCATTTTACTGGAAAAGTAACAGATATTGAGTAATTAACACAACTAATCAAAATCCCAGGAAAGAAACCTTAAGAATAGCTACACCAGCCAGCATGGTGGTGTACACTTATAATCCCAATGGCTCTGGAGGCTGAGGCAAGAGGATTTCAAGTTCAAAGCCAGCCTAAGAAATTTAGCATGGCCTTAAGACACTATCTGAAAATAAATAAATATAAAGGCCTGGGGTTGGCTCGGTAGTTAAGCAACCTTGGGTTTAACCCTCAGTACAAAAACAATAGATATACATAAATATACCTACAGTTATTCAACTTCACATCCCAAATACTTTAGAACATTCCAAAATTAGGATGTCTTATCAGCAAAGGAGGTACTAGATAAAGGACTCCAGTTATTACTTGGACATGTGGCATGCTGTGTGATTTAAAAATATTGCATCAGCCAGGCATAGTGGTGCACATCTGCAATCCCAGCGGCTCTGAACGCTGAGGCAGGAGGATCATGAGTTCAAATCCAGCCTCAGCAAAACTAAGGCACTAAGCAACTCAGTGAGAGCCTGTCTCTAAATAAAATACAAAATAAGTCTGGGGATGTGGCTTAGTTGTGGAGTGCTCCTGAGTTCAATCCCTGGTTCATGTCCCCACAAAAATATGTTGCTTCAGTGGCTAGGATTGTAGCTCTGTGGTAGAGTGCTTGCCTAGCATGTGTGAGGCACTTGGTTCAATTCTCAGCACTATATATAAATACAATAAAATAAAGGTTCATTGACAACTGAAAAACCATTTAAAAAATATTGCTTCACAGCATTTTACATATATGAGATGCTGTTCCAATAAAAATATAAAATAAAATACAAAAATATATAATTCATGGCTTTATAGTTCTTTATTATTAAATTAATTTAAAATGTGTGTGTATTTGGTTTTAGTTTTTGTGTGGTGTATAGCATTACCTAGTTTTATAAAGGATGTTCACCCAAAGATATTTAATCATGTAAATAACAATGTACTTCACACATTTTGTTTTATCACATTAAAACCTCCCCATTTCTATTTAATTAACAACAGTAATAAAGCTATTATTATTTTGGTACATTTTGGAAAAGAATATGGCTTGGTTTTAAGAAAACAATTCATCATCATCATTTACATGCATAATTCACAAAGGTTAAGCAAAAGACTGAAGGAATTTTGCAGTAGTTTTCTGTGAGAAACTGGAAACATACCATTCCCTCTCAAAAGGATTTTTCCAACTTGTAAGGTAAAGAAGCTTTACTCATAGTCATTAAATTAAAATGGGTTTCAGAACCAGGGCAAGAAATGAAGATCAAGGGGATTGTAAATATTTTTTTTAAATATCATGTAGGTTGCAAACTAGAAGCATTTGTCTGCCTGTGGAACATCACATAAAGTGGGGATTTTGATGAGCTTTTGATTCTTGACAAGCAGAAGTACAAATATTGTTTCAAGGATAGAAACATAAGAAGCAATGATTTGATTGTTGCTGTGTTTATTTTGAGTTTGGGGCAAGTGTCATGGGTGATATACCTTCAATCCAAAGAAAGCATTGTGCTATGAAAAGGCAATGAGTTTAATTGTTATTTAATATGGATGAAAATAACAACAGAGAAATAAGGAAAGAAGATAGACATACAGTGCTATTCTTGTACAAAATTCTTGGTGAACCTCCCTGCTTCTTCAGCAGAGGGCACTCTGCAATGAAAAGTGGCTGGAAGCTGAGGATGCTATCTTTCCAATGTAGTATCCAAGAATATATTTAGTTACAATGTCAGAAGCAAAAGAACTGAGTTCCCATTTTAATTTGTCTTATTCATGTGAAATGAGAATGGTTAGACTACAGTGATCAGATAAGGGTGAATATACACCTATTAATTGTTAGTCTACTGCTCCCCCTCCACACTGTTACCCAAACTGTACAAGCTGTCTTCTTGGTTTGTTATGAGCATGTATGTGTAGCAAAGTGATCAATCCTATGAAAGCTGAAAAATCACTACAAATTGCTGAAAATATCAATGCTCTGGCACACACACAGAAAAACCTTTATTAAAAAATTGATGGTTTCAGATGGAAAACACTATAGAATTAAACCTTCCTTTCTGCACCAAAATAATACTGAAAGTAGGATTTCCCTTCCTTCTATTCCCCAGTCCCATTACATGATTATGGTTATCGCAGTCCAGGAGACTTAGTTGCCTAAACAATTGGGACCATAGTAAATGCTGTTAAATACTAAACATAGACTTTGAAATCCAGTTCAAGGCTCTACTGTTTATTTTGTTAGCTGTGTGATCTTGAGCAAGTTATTTAACCTTGCAATGGCTTGGTTCCTTCTTTTTAAATCAGTATTTACAGGTATAAGAAACTAAATGAGATAGATTATAAAAGTCAGTGTTTGGTTTTGACATAGCAAATACTCTGGATATTTCTGTACTTATCATTAATAGTAATAATATTTCTGCTTCTCACCATTTTATTACTTTACACTTTCAGAACATACTCACTTTGTCAATTAGACCTCAATAAAGCTGAAAACTGAATATATTCACTTGTTTTGACATTTTTATAGTGATAAAAATAATCTAGATATGTAAATAATTTAACTGTAAAGGGTCTAAAATAAGGATGAAATGTTTCAGCTCATATCTCTATTCCCACATTATTGAGATAATATTGCCAAAATTTAGCACTAAAATTTTAGAGTTTATCTTTCCATAAATTTGATATTATGTGTATACTGTTAATGTATGAGCATGCACATATATACAACCATAACAGTTAGTTATTCCATAACTGAAGACTCAGCATCTGTGCATCCAACTAACTTGAATAGAAAATATTCAAAAAAACAAATGTTACATTATTGCTGACATGTATTATTTAATTAGGCCTAGGATAGTTATGTTTATACTGAACATATATAGGCTTCTTTGCTTATCATTTTCACATAAATAATATAGCATATCAACTATTTACATGTCATTCACATTATATTAGGTATTATAAATAATATAGAGATGATTTAAAGTATGCATGAGGATGTGCATAGGTTACATGCAAATACTACTCCATTTATATAAGGGTCTTAAGCATGTGTAGATTTTAGTATCTTAGGGGGTTTGGTTCCAAAAACCCCTTCAGATAACAAAGGACAACTAGATATATCTTTTCTTCAATCTGTTTTCTTTTTGACTTAAAAATTCATCTTGGACATGTTTCATGTCAGTCTGTACAATGTTACCTTGCTCTTTTAAATAGATCCATGGTATTCCATACCCTAGATGCACTATGATTTCTTTAACAACTCTTCCCTTCATGAATATTCAGGCTGTTTTATGTATTTTTACAAATAACAATACAAAGAACATTCTTTCACATAAACATTTTCATTGTGCAGATATATTGTGCACATTAAATCGTGCACATATATGCATAGAACAATTCTTAGCAATGCAACCACTAAGACAAAAGTTATTAGCTTTTATTATATAATATGTATGTGGGTATATATTATATATCACCAAATTGGCCTACAAAGAATTTGTATCAACTTATATACCTCCCACAACTTACAAGAAAAAACTACACAATCACTTTGTTAATATTCTTTGTTATTGCATTGCTGTTTGGGGGATATAAGCAATATCCCAAATTAAATGAAACGACATACAAGAGCACAATCATTATCTTTCTTATTCTATTGATCCTTTCCCCATAGACACAATGCCTAGTAGACTGCTTAGACCACAGGAGCCCTCAGATTTGTCAATTTATAAGTGGTGGATGGAAACATTTGAGAAATGAGAACAGTTAGTGGATTCTACAAGTTATCTAGGGAAAGTCTATACTCAACAAAAGCATTTTTAATGTTTTCTTACATCTTATACTTAATCAGAGAAGTATTATTTGCTAACAGTTTCAGAGAACTGTTGTCACAAAAGATATGGTATATAAATAAACTGCCTTTTCAAACTCTGAGCTTAGCATGCATTTTTTTATGTCACTGTAGTGCACTAAATCTTCAGGTGGTGGCACCTTAGTGGCTTCAGAAGTCTTACCAAGACTAAATTACTCCCCAAAAATTTTGGATGGGGAAATTACTATCAATTAATGCAATTAGGATCAATCTGAAAGCTAGCATGAGGTAGCATTTGAATAGTTCAAACCCCAGTAATTCAGATTTGGCAAAAAGTTAAATGGAGCACCAAAAATAGGCCAGAAAATTGTCTGCGGTTATTATAGAACATTTCAGTGATATTGGATATAGTACAGTAGTGTTCTACCAATTACATGAGGTGGCAGCTAATGGTTTAGGGAGATTCAGTATTTGGTGACAAGTTACAGCACTTAAAATGCCAGCTATTAATTTTGTTGTCTATTATTTATTTTAAATATTAGTCATAGAGTGTCAACTGGACTCCAGGCTATTAGAAATCCTTTAGATAGTATAATTTCTATGAAGGGAAATGTACCTATCAGTTTATCATTTAATGGCATTTGTCATTTCTGAATGATGGTAAGGAGTGAGATGTTTTGACTCTTATAAGAGCACTTTTGTGTTCTCTCATTTCCTTCAAGTTGAGAATTCTGTAAGGCATTCTTCTTTGATGCATTTTTCTATAGAACCCAATGACATTCAATGCATACAAATACCAGGAAATATAAACTAAAATTTTTGAGCAACTAATATGTCCCTGCCACCATCCTAGGCTCTGTATATATGCTCTGTATTTCAGCATGTGAACTGAATTTAGAAGTTGAGGCTAGATGGGACATGCAGTAGATAATGTCTGTTGCCTCAGAATTAGGTCTGTCCAGCATGTGATAAATACTCCTTTAACAACATGTTTGGAAGTTAATGTTTAGGAAATAAGTCTTTAGAATAAGTCAAAGAAGAAAGCAATGTCATCCAAGTCATTCATTTAACACTTATCATGGCCTTGACAAACATGTGCTTATATATGTGGATGTGAATGCAGAGAATTTGAGTAACTTTCTCAGGGATTTAAAGCAAGTTATCTGCATCCAAAGCTTATATGCACTTCCTACTGTACTGCCACCTTTTTCTGTAGCTATCAAAACTCCGAGAAAATGTTTTCAGATAAGAGCCAAGAAAAAAAAAAAAGGAGACAGCGTTTTAATCTCTGGGAATTTTTAGCATTGAAATGAGCCAGCTCTCCCAATCAAGAAGGAATGATAAGGAATGATGAATGCAATTGTCTGATTTACAAACAGACAGGGGAACACTGAGTATCATTAGTCAATTATGGATTGCTTGTACTAACAAAAAAAGAGCAGACATGTAGACAATCTGGGAATACAGACCTTTAAAAAAACATATTTGACCTTGGATGACATTACTTTGTTATTTGAATTATTTCCTTAAACATTAGCTTCCAAACATTTTGTTAAAGGACTATTTATCCCATGCTAGACGACCTGATTCTAAGACATCATCTACTACATGTCCCCATTCCAGCCTCAACTGCTAAACTCAGTTCATATGTGACTTCAAGGACCACTAAGAACAAAATTCCCATATCTCAAAACCAATCTGATTTTACAAACTTAAAGAAAAATCAAGCTAGAACATAAGCAAAGTAAGATTAGACAAAACATCACAGTGAATCCCATTTCTATGTTCTTATTAACTTAGTTATAATTAATGTGTTAATAAAAAAGAAAAAATCAACAGCAAGAAACAGTGACTGTTTGTATATCAAGTAAGAGAATTAACAGGAAAATGCTTATTAGGTAATAAAATTTAGTATATTTTGTAATTCAGTGTGTTTTTAAAGAGTTTAAGGTAAATTGAAAGAATTCCATAAGTAACATTTTACCCAAAACCACAAGCAGATAATTGAGGGTTTCACTATACAACATCAAAAACCGGTAGCAGATCAAAGATTTCATATAGTGTGATACACTAAATTCTCTGCTTCATACTTCCTAGGAACACAAACTCCTTATGTTTCTCAAGCACTAGGATTATTTTATCTAAAGATAAATTGGCAACTGTACTTTTAAAATTTCATCTTGTTTCTAATTTGCCACATCAGCCTTTTTAACTTTAATTCTTTAAAAATCTGTGAATAACAGAACTCATAAAAAGAGAATTTTAAATACAGTTGAAAATTTAGTGCCAATATGAGTAAAGTACACAATATTTTCTTCATCCCTAATTTATTCCTTTAAAAACAGAATGTTCTTACCAACTTAGGCACTATTAATTACACAATTAAGTGAAAT
Organism: Urocitellus parryii; assembly: GCF_045843805.1. Taxonomy (NCBI): domain Eukaryota; kingdom Metazoa; phylum Chordata; class Mammalia; order Rodentia; family Sciuridae; genus Urocitellus; species Urocitellus parryii. The sequence goes on from NC_135547.1 coordinate 112,326,996, forward strand.
CAGATAGTTTCACTTGAGCCAATGGCTTTGAAAAAATAATTTATTTGAGTAATGAACATGAACATGGCATGATTCTAAGTTCTTTATATCCCTGATTTCCCTCAAAACCTAAGACAACCCTATGAGGAAAATAATATTATCCAATATATTATGAATAGGGAAGCTGAGTCTGGAAGAAGTTATGTACCACATTCTAATAAGAGAGCCAAAAAATGGGCTGGGGTTGTAGCTCAGTGACAGAGTGCTTGCCTAGCATGTGTGAGGTACTGGGTTCAAGCCTCAGCATCACATAAAGTTATAAATAAAATAAAGTATTAAGAAAAAATAAAATAAAGGTATTAAGAATAAAATAAAGGTATTAAGAAAAAAAAAGATAGCCAGAAATTGGCCACCTAGGCTCTTTCTACTACATCACAGAGTCTCCTCTTAATAATTTCAGAAGAACTGAGAGGCACCAACTGACTATAGACATGGACTGCAGTCACCTGTTTGGCATTTCATAGTTGGGTGATATTTAGGAGCATGATTAATTGGATTCTCCATTTTCTCTTCCATAAAATGGGAATAATAGATCTTACTCTTGGTATGGATGCAAGGGTTAGATAAGTGTTAATATATGTCATTTAATATTATTAATGTCCAAAAAGAATTATATGCTACTTAAGTACAGTACAAAAACAAATTAAATAAATTCGGGTAAGGCCAAAATATGGAAAAAAAACAAACTTCAACTAGAGGGGTTACTATAGTTGAGACTATAAGCCATCTAGAAGTCAAGGAAACATATGATATCATTCTCTTTCACAAAGATCAGAGCCTATATCAATCTCTTAGTGAAGGCAGTTTTCAGGGTAGAGGAACTCAGTCCATTCTACAGAGGAAATTATGTCAAGTAGCAGTGTCTATAGAATCAGCTTTATATAAAAGCACAGAAAAATATTGAAACAGTGTGGCTCAGTCATTTTGACTCTATGTAATATAATGTCTCCCAAAGTATGATCCTCAGCATAAGCATCATCTGAGATTGTTAAGAATGTAAATTCTGAGATACCATCCCAAACTTATTGAATCAGAAACTTTGGCGGTGGAACCTTAGAATAGATGTTGAACAACCTTCTGTGTGATTTGGATGCTTGCTCCAGTGAGAGAACTGTTTTTACCACAACTCCAGGGCAGGAAATACCTGGAATGTGCCAGAAAAATAAAAGTGGTAGCAATGGTAGAGGGAGTTTTTGAAGCACATAATTCTGGCTATCTCCTATGGACAAAGAAAGTTGCCCTATATTAGTGTCCTACTAGAGATAATATGGCTACTCAATTTGCCTACCAAAATGTTAGTTGCAAAACACACATCTGGTCCAAAGAATCTTCTAAATTCATTTATAATATTGATCACTTCAAGCTTAGGATGTTTGCCAACAATAATGACTTTTATTATAGTTGAGATTAGATCTTTATCCCTCAACCCTTAAATGTGTGCTACAGACAGTGACTTCCAAAGAGTAAAGTATGGAAAAGAGAGAGAAGTCACATTATAGTAGAGAAGCCAGACAAGCACTACCTCAGTTGGGTGATCAGGGTTAACATCAATAGTGAAAAATCTGGATTATTATATGTGCTCTTGATGTGATAAAAATGGCACTTCACCACTATGGTTTTCCCAAGAACTTGTAACCCTAGTCTACTCATCAGACAAATTCTAATTGAAGGTTATTCTGTAAAGATGCATGCCAAGTACTCCTCAACACAATCAAAGTTATTGAAAATAAGGCAGGTCTAAAAAACTATCCCAAATTGAGAGGAGCCTGAGACAATCAATAAATGTAATGCAGTATACTGAAAAGAACCCTGGAACAGAAAAAAGGACATTAAAGTTAGAAGAAAAAAAAGGAAATCTGAATAAAGTGTGGACTTCAGTTAATTCTAATATATCAATATAGGTTCACCAGTTGTGAAAAATGAGCCATATTAATGTGTGATATTAACAATAAAGGGAACTAAGTGTAAGGTATCTATGTAATACCATTGCAACTTTCCTATAAATCTAAAAAACTATTCTAAAATAGAAGTATATTTTGAAAATTCATTCTTCCTCATAGTAAGTGATATCCAAGCTATGTATATGCCAAGTGATATTCTTATTAATGAAAATAGATCCTTAAGAAAGGAGATAATTCAGCAAAAGCTTAATGGTTTTTTCTATAATTTATGAAACATTCTTATTAACAGCTTCTACACTTTCTGATTTACATCATTCTTGTCCTTAAAGATGTAATACAAAATGACTATAAAGTTTTCATATATCTTTTCCCCTCCATTCTTTCTGGATAGACATTAATCTTCACTTTTCCCTATCTAAAAAGAATTACTGCCTGTTTTTCGGCATCTGTGTAAGTGAACAATATTATAAGTTTCAATTAATTGTATCTTAAATCTGAATATTCAATTTCCTTATCCTAAGCCCTTTTACTTAATAGGCCTAAATGATTTCATTAAATGTGAGGCACTCAGCTTCCTTTTAATTATCTTGAAAACTCTGTAAGAGAATTGGGACCACTTTATTCCAGTTGACCTTAGACTAAAGCAGAAAGTTGTCCTCCAGATGTTTGATACTTTGTAGAAGCAGCTATAAAAGGAAACAAAACAATCAAGAATTTTTCAGTCATTTGGCAAAGAAAAATGTTGGTTGGGAATTCTATATACTTCATTAAATAAGAAACCAAAAAGCCATTTCTGCAGTACTTGCCTCTGAATTAATAAAGACCCATAGAAGAAACATGTTGTAACATTATGATAAGAGGTAGATTTAAGGCAGGGCAAATACCACTCAAAGTATAAATCAAGAAGAAAGTATCATATCACAACTAGTGAAAACAGAACTAGCTTTAGGTGTTTATTCCATCACTACAGACAAAATAAGGTAAGTCAAAATAAACCAGTACTTTCCTCCCATCCAGGAAAATAAATTACTGAGATTCAGAAGTTCATGTCTTTATGAAGAATAGAATAACTTTAGACTTTCAGTATATTTTCTGGGTATCCAAATGAGCAGATTTTAAAAATTCTACTTCAATGGAAATATTATCAGACTGATTTAGGAGACCTGGCTCTGTTAATAATTAACTGGTGAACTTAGCCAAACCTCCTAATAAACAGGAATTTCTTTTTTACTTCTTAAAAATAATCGTTCTACATTTCAACAACAGCTCACAGCTTCCAATATATTCTTTGTATACTAATTTAATCCTTACAATAAAGCAATAAAATTAACAAGGCATAGATTATCTTCCTTCCACAGATGAGGAAATGCAGTTTAAAGAATTTATGTCATTTCAGATGGGTCACACAGCTAGAAAGTGGAAAGTGGAAACATGACCTTAGGTTTTCTAACCTAGTTCTCTGCTCTTCACACATCATCGCAAAGCTATCTGGAGATGCCTTTTGGTTCTAAAATTCCATTACCCTTTGACTATGAAATGGCTTTGAAATTTCAAATTCATAATCTTCCTTCTTCAGCTAAATAAATATGAATGTTCTTACATCTCCACTGAAAAAGTCAATATGTTTTGCAGTTTGAAATGAGAAAAAAATATTGGAGATTTTAAAAGCATAATAATCAATTGTAATTTTAGCATTTCTCATAGATTTAAAAGGCTGTGCCTCATTTACAAAAAAGTGGGGTAATTCTTCAAAAGAGCATAGGGCTTTTTAATAAAGCTGCAATCCAATCTCAGACCATTATATTATCATGAGACAATACACGTCAAAGAGTCCAACATTTTGTTTTGTTCCTTAGTGCAAACTGCAGTAGGTGATAAATAACAAGTTCTCACAGAAATTTAATGAGGAGTAAGTAAGTAGGTGATTTCCCCATAAATCATGTTTTGAAACTACAGTAGACACTGTTCCCCCCCCAATTTTGGCATCTCAACTGTGAAATGAGAATCTAAGTAATGATAATTGGATTATAAAAAGTAAAAGAGAAAGATCTTGACAAAATTCGGGCACAGCCACTCCTCTGTATGATTATCAGTTTCACAATTAGTGAAGTTATGTTCAGGAGTAAACAAAAATTATAATTACCTCAGTCATTTACAAAGAGAGACAGATTAACCTTAAAAATATTAGATTTCTTTTAAAATAGCTGCAAGTATAAAAAATACAAAATCATTTCACTGGAAATAGAGAATACACAGACACCTCTGTCCTCAAATTCTTTAAATCCAGGAAGAAAATACAACAGTGGAAGTAAATCTGCATTGGTAATAGAAAACTGAGAAGGATATCATCAGAAAACCAAAACAGTGAAGAAATTCTTGAAAACATAAAGCAACTCAAACTGATAGAAAAATACAGCACTGTTGAGAAGTTCATAACACTGTAACAACAAAATGGGGGAAAAGTCAATTTTTCCAGCAGAAGCCTGAAATAATCCCACCCAACACCTGAAGCTATGGAGGCTGAGAAAAGGTGCAGATGGTTAAGTGGACAGTTAGGTCATTAATTAAAGGAATGGAAAAGTGCTGAACTGTTCTTCTAACTACAGACCATAGATCTATAGGATTCTCTCTTTGGATATAGAAACTATGCTTTGATTAATTTTGATCAATCTAGTACAATAACTGTGAATCTGTATATACAACTAAGAACCCTCAAATATTTGAAAAAAAAAACATCAGAACGAAAGAAAATCACCAAACTCAACACACACACACACACACACACACACACACACACACACACACAAAGAAAATAGCTTCACAAGAAACAGTATCATGAAGTACAGAAAAAAGAAGCAACTTCTATTGAGGTTGATCCATTTAGAAACAACAGGCTTCTCTGAAAAAGAAGCAGCAGAGTACTTGAAAAGTTAAAATAGCATGGCCACTTTTGAAAAGCTCAGTGGATGGGCTAAGGTCATAATTAAAAGAAGGAAAGTCAAATCAAGAGAATCTCACTGAGTACAATGCAAAAGGAAAAAGAATATGAGACAAAAACTAAAAGGCATGTAGGATAGAGTCAGTGGTTCCAATATGAGATTTACTGGGGCTTCAGAGAGAGAACAGGGAGAATGGAGTTGAAAGAATTATCAAAGAAATAAAAGAGAAAATGTTTACTGAGCTGAGGAAAGATGACTCTTTTGGTTGTAAAATCCACCAAATGTCAAGAGGTAATCATCAAAGAACATAAACATAGACAAGTACTGTTAAAATTTCTGAACAACAACAATAAAAGCTTCCTAAGAGGTAAAACATGTTACCAAGAAACGGGGATAGGACTGACATCATAGTTTTTGCCCATAACATGGAATGCTAAAAGACAGGGAAAGTCTTTCAATTCTACAAGCACATTTCCCATGGAAGGATAAATTGATATAAACATTATCGTGAGCAAGTTGGCAAAAATAATCAAAATTAAAAATTTAAATGTGCATATTCTTTGACCCTGAAGCTCCACTGAAGAGTGGAATTTGTTCTGTAAGTCAGTTTGTGCAGGTATCGAGTGATATACATAGAAACATACTGATTGAGCTAATTAGGGTAGGACCAACAAACTTACACAAGTCATCTTTTTTACTAACAGCCATTCCTAGTGCTCTTCCCCATTCATTTCCTCAGAGATCCAACAAGCTGACTGTAACATTATTTCTTCCCTTCCCAACCATCTAAGTCTCCTTGGACTCTTGTTTCCCTAAATAATTTTATATTTGCTTGCATCTAGAAGCAATATAATGCTATTATTTAGTAACTGGTGACCTTTTATGTATGCTAAAATATTCTTTATTCAAAGGAAGTAGCTAAAACTACTTAAAGGATACCAAACTAGAAGATTCCAGAAGCTATTTTTCTCATATTGAAGAAAAAAATGTCTTTTTTCTGTCTAAATGTACAATTTTCTTTTAAAAATATTACAAATAAGGTCTATTACAAGTCATCCTAACATGTAAGATATAGCTAAAGGTAATCAGTTCAAAAGAAGAGAGCACAAGTATAAAATGAGAAAAAAGAGACAAAGAAGAAGACAAAAGAAGAGACTTTGAAAATTAAGTCTACAAACTACAAGGTTGCCTGGAAAGAGTAGGAGGGTCTCCTCTATGAGCTCAGCGTGGGTCTGTTTTAAGCTAATTCAAAACCCTTCCAAATGAGCTTATTAGATTCTAATTTGGTGGCTCAGAACCTAATAAGAATTCAGATCAAACTGTTCTTCTTTCTCAAAAAGACAGCATTGTCAAAGAGCCAAAATTGGAGTGGGTGTTTGGGGGATTGAGTTATACAGCTTTCACATTATGATTCACCTCTCCACCAGCAAACCCTTCCCCCATCTCAATAGCATCTGTCATACATTTTTATTCAAATTCATCACTACTAAGGGAAATCAGAAGCTGAAGAGATGCTCCTAAAGAAGTGACCTCAACAAAAATAGAAGTCAATAACATGGCCGGTTGACACAGAGGATGTCAGGAAGTACAAAATGATGAGGACAAAGAAAAAAAGGCAAAACTGTGTAAGGCTAGTAGAAAAGGAAACAATCACAGGCCAGGATGAAAAATTAGGGCAATTATCTGGATAATTCAGCCTCAAAACTCTCTTCCTGATGATTGACATAAATGTGTTTTCTTCTCTGCGCTCCATTTTTCACAGTACATGAAATACTGGAGCGGCAATAACAGTTTTTTATTCCCATCTTTGCTATTTACAAAGTTTAAAGGAAATATATCTTCTTTACTCCTACTTTAAGCTTTATACCTGTGTGAAAGAACATTTTATAAATACGATGCTAACCTGAAAGCTTGATGTACAAGAAAAAAATATTTCTTACCTGAATTTCCCAAGTTCTGATCCCCATTCTCTACTTCTGTAGACATATAGAATTGGTTCAATGGGAGTTATTGGTTTAGAGTCAATTCATGGATCATAAATAAATGGGGTATGACCTGCACCTATTTAACATTTCATCAATATTTGCAGTACACACACACACACACACACACACATCTTTACTATAGAAACATAGAAATAGCATGAAAGGAATGCTAGAACTTTGAAAAGGGAGGAGAACAATTATAGCTGAAGAATCTTATTCTGGGCTCAAGGTTTCAGAGGTCTCAGTACATAGATGGCTAACTCCATTCTTTAGGGTCTGAGGCAAGGCAGAATTTCCTGGAGGAAGGGTGTGGTGTGGCAAAGGAAAACATCTGGGGACCTGGTTCAGGAAGAAGAGAGAGAGCTCTGCTCAACAAGGACAAAACATATACCCCCAAAGGCATGCTCCCAGGGACCCACCTCCTTCAGCTACACCCTACCTGCCTACAGTTACCACTTGGTTAATCCATATCAAGAGATCAATTCACTGATTGGGTTAAGGCTCTCATAACCCAATCATTTCATCTGTAAACCTTCTTGCATTGTCTCACACAAGACCTTTTGAGGAATACCTCATATCTAAACCATAACAGTGAATTATAATCCTACTTAGCAAAATGAAAAGCAGGGAGAAAGAAACCAGTATTTGTTGAGCACCTAACTTATACCATGCTCTATGTTGCACATTACTTTATTTATTAAGTCTTTATACCATCGTTATGGGTAAGATATGAAATGATTCAGCTAAAGAGGTTTATAAAGGTCTAGTAACCTGCCCAAAGTCAGACATCTTATAAGTGGCAGTGACAAGAGACCACATAAGATTCATCTAGTTCTGAAATCAGACCAATTGACACCCAAAGAGATTAAAAGACATAGACATGTACGGGTCTCCAGGATATATAAAGTAGAAAACATAAACTTCCCAAACAAGATGAAAATCCATTTGTTTCTCTGAGCCAAATAACATGTGGCATCTAAAGTAAGATATGACTATGGAAAGAAATTTTCTTTCTTTACTTTTTGGCAGTCAAGATGCACAAACTCCATAAAACTCTATTGACATTCCCAGATTTTAAATCAATAATTTCAACACTTCCACATAAGAGACCCCCAAATAGCTATGATATATAATTATTCATAGTTGCCATAAATTACAAATTTAAACTGAATACCAGCTAGTATGCAAAAGTGTAACTTAATTATTAAGTGAACCTGGGGCTGGGGTTGTGGCTCAGCGGTAGAGTGCTCACCTTACATGTGCGTGGCCCTGGGTTCTATCCTCAGCACCACATAAAAATAAATTTTAAAATAAAATATATTTAAAAAGAGTATACTCTTTAAAAAATTATTAAGTGAACCTAGTCCATTGTCCAGTATTCTCTCCTTAATTGGGTTTGTTATTTTTTACTTTTTGCAATGCTCACTGCCTACTGAGAATTGGATGATATGGTAGTTATTCATAAAAGTCAATGATGTCATACATGAGGAGAAGGGAGAAGTGCACTGAAATGAAGAGCTTGCCACCTGTATTGGAGCCATAAAGAAGCTTGGTTAGCTACTATTACATAAAAGCCAAGCATTTTCCTAGATCTTAGCACCTATAGGATTCAGACACTAAATGGAGGACTCACCCTGCATGTTGAAGCTATCAAATCTTCAATGTTGGATGCATGATAAGTCACTATGACATTTCAGTTCTCTTAAGTTATTTACTTCAGTGAATAAAGTGAAATAAACCCAAGATTTTATGCTATGATAATTAACCCCTGCTCATTTCGTGTTGACTATCATCCCATAGTAATAATTCAAGGATTTCTGACCCCTGTCATGACTATGATGATAAAAAATCTTGTGAGTTGGCTTAGTTTCTATAATAGAATTACCTAAGGCTAAGTAATTTTAAAAAAGAGATTTTTTTCATAGTTCTGGACATTGGGAAGTCTAAGAGGATAGTGTCAGGATCTGCTTGGCTTTGGATGAGGATCTTGTACTGTTTCAACTGTGGCATGAAATGGAAGGGTAAGTGGGCACATGATGAAAAGAGAAAGGGAAGCTGAAGTCACAAAAGAGTTAACCTATTCTCATAAGGAAAGGTATTCACCCACTCATGAGGACTCTGCCAAATAATCCAAATACCTCCCATGAGGCCTACCTCCCATCATTGCCAATTGTGAGGAATTAAGACTCTAAATTATTTTTGGGGTGACAAACCATATTCTATTATAGCAACAGTATCTGCTGGAATGTTTTCTCCTTTAGCTACTGAAAATGGTGAGTACTTCGGAAACCATATTGACGATTAAACACTATTGTCTAGTGCATCTAAAATATTTTTAGTGAGTTTGCCACATAGGAAGAATGTACTTTAATTACAGTGACATAAATAAGGGAGAAAATTTTTTCTTGTTCATTCTAGCATCAATTGTTCTATTCTAAAATGAAGATCAAGTGAAATTTTGAATATGAAAACAATTTCAACAGACTTTTCAAGATACATTTCCAAATGCTTATTCCTTTAGATTCTTTTTTCATTAGTGCATTATAAGTATAAATAATATTGGGGTTCATTTTCACATAATCATACCAATGTGTGATTTGCTCAACTTCAGTCTCCAGTATGTCCCCTTCCCCTAGTCTACTGGTCTTCTATTTATTTATAGTCTTTTAAATTAGTGTTTTATGTATACATACATAAAGGTGAAAAAGTAACTCAAAGTGGATCAAAGACCTAGGAATTAGACCAGAAACTCTGCATTTATTAGAAAAAAAAAAACAGGCTTAGCATTCCAACAATGGCGCAGGCATCAAATTCCTTAACAAGAGTTGTAAAGAGCAAGAAGTAAAAACAAGAATCAATAAGTAGGACAGCAACAAATTAAAAGCTTTTGCACAGGGAGAAAAAAAAAACATTAAGAGGATGAAGAGAGCCTACAGAATAGGAGAGGATCTTTGCCACCTGCTCCTCAAATAAAGGATTAATATCCAAAATACAAAACGAACTAAAAAACTAACACCAAACCCCCCCAAACAACCTACTTAATTAACAGATAAAATACCTAAACAGACATTTCTCAAAAGAAGAAATATGAATAGCCAGTAAATATGAAAAAAAATGTTCTTGCAGATTCTGAAACGGTTGCCTTTATAAATATAGCTATGATTGCATTTTTAGTGCTTTTTAATTTTTTTCTAATTAGTTATACATGACAGCAGAATGTATTTTGACACATTGCACACAAATGGAGCACAACTTCTTATTCCTCTGGTTGTACATGATGCAGAGTCACATTAGTAGTGTGACCATACATGTATATAGGGTAATGACGTCCGTCTCATTCCACCATCCTTCCCACCCCCACATCCCCTCCCCTCCCCTCACTCCCCTCTACCTAATCCAAAGTTCTCTCATTCTTCCCGACACCCTCCCCCTCATTATGGGTCAGCATCCACTCATCAGAGAAAACATTTGGCCTTTGGTTTTTCAGGTTTGGTTTATTTCACTTAGCATGATATTCTCTAGCTCCATCCGTTTACCTGCAAAAGCCATAATTTCATTCTTCTTTATGGCTGAATAATACTTCATTCTGTATATATACCACATTTTCTTTATCATTCATCTGATGAAGGGCATCTAAGTTGGTTCCATAGTTTAGCTATTGTGAATTGTGCTGCTATAAACATCGATGTGGCTGCATCACTAAGATATGATGTTTTTGTCTTTCGGGTATAGTCTAAGGAGTGGGATAGCTGGGTCAAATGGTGGTTCCATTCCAAGTTTTCTGAGGAATCTCCATACTGCTTTCCAGAGTGGTTGCACCAATTTGTTGTCCCAACAGCAGTGTGTGAGTGTGCTTTTCCCCCACATCCTCGCCAACACTTATTGTTGGTTGTATTCTTGATAATTGCCATTCTGACTGGAGTGAGATGAAAGAGTAATTTTGATTATGATTGCATTCTTAAATTAACAGAAAATTACATATTCAAAATATAAAAATCATGAAAGTTTTGAAATCTCTGGAACTCTCCCAACATTAGTTCATTATAACCTGAATAAGAATGGGTGGAATGACAAGGGTATCCCAGAAAGGGATCTCTTTTCTCTCTCCACTTTGACCTTTAGTTTCACTTCACTTATTTTATTCTCTTTTAAAATTTCTATTCATTCTCCATAAAAGGTCCATAAAGAGGCTGGGGTTGTGGCTCAGCAGCAGAGCACTCACCTGGTGTGTGTGAGGCCCTGGGTTTGATCCTTAGCACCACATTAAATAAATAAATAAATAAAGATATTGTGTCTATCTACAACTAAAAAAATTTTTTAAAAGTCCATAAAGATATTTTCCACCACAGGACATGCGACTTTAGAACAAAAAGATAACTCATAAACCACCATAGCCAAAAAGCCCTCTTAACTCCTTGCCCAATTTCACTGAACTAGTTGCTGATGTGACAATAACCCAAATATGAATCTCCCCATTCCAAGTTAAGGGCTGTTAATTTACAGAAGTCCAAAAAATGACATTCAACTAAAATGAAGTATAATAAGATGATGGTCCACCAACATAATTCAGATCCACCAGTTATGATTTACATTATTAACAGCATATATTTGAGAGAAGAAAAACAATACTACAATTATAATCCCAAAATTTCATTATAATTACCAAAAGTAAACTTAAATCCAAACCATGGATTTACAATAAAGTACTCAAAGAAAGTTTATTAAATAATGCGATTTTGCCACTGTTGCTTACATGAGATAATGAAAAATGCAAATAAATTCAACCTTCTTCTAGTAATTTTCAATCAATGACTGAGATCTGACTTGAGTTCTGATTCCAATTCTATGTACCTTAATCACAAAATCGTATTTAACTTAGAAAAAGGAAATAGCTTGTTCTACTCCTAACTCTTATGATTAACTATTTTCACAAACAATTAGGAAATTGTCTTTTTGTCAAATACTGTATGAGCTCTTTTAGTTATAATTCATAAAACAATGCATCAAGATTGGCATTATGGTACATTAAATGCAGAATCAGCTTGGTTCTCCTCTTTTCATTGTCAAGTAAGAAATTGTGAAGATAAATGAACCCTGGGAATTTCAAGATGTGGAATATGATGCCAGCTGGTGCATAGAAGAAACTAATTCAATCAGGCTACCTGATGTTTCCTGCTGCTGCCTGGAGCAGGGCAGTCTGCAAGCTTGTAAAAGGGCCCAATTTGTCCTTGTCTCTCTCATGGTTTAAGTGCCAGGGGGGGAAAAAGGTCTCCTTAACTTTGTTGAAAAACAGAAAAGAAAAACAAATGTATACAAGCTCAAGGAAACATTACAGCAGGTAATTTTGCAGACTGAAGAGGAATTTTGACTACTGATTTCAAAACTTAGGGTTTAACAGATAGGATGGCTGATATTATACAATGGCTATTGTCTAAAAATAGAGATGCATTTAAACCTTCTTTGTGCTTTTAACTCTCTGGTTTTTACTTGATAAAATCTATGGTTCAACAGAATGGAAAACCATATGATTGAATGAAATACTGCACTGTTTTATGCAGCATTTTAATTCATTTTATATCTTTAATTTTACAGTATCTCCAAAATTCATTTGTGTGAGAAACATATATTAACCACCTACTCAGCAGTGAGTGCTATGCTGAATACTCAAGATAGAAAATTAAGTATGATAAATTCCCTAATTTCAGGGACCTAAAGTTTCTAGAACATGAAGGTGCTAAACATCAAACCACAAATTTCAGTCTGCCCTTTTACAAAATGATGCACTAATAACCAAAAAAAAATGTGCAATGTGACTTCAAGAATAGAATGAAACAGAGACACAGTTTTGTCTAAAAAGGAAATCAGTGTGAGCTTTCAGTCTGGCAAGAACTCTCAAAGATGGGTTATGATTAAAAACTGTAAAATTGGGAATTATATATAATTTGAATTTAATCATGATCACTCTGCAAGATGTACCCCACTGCTTTTTTCTGATATCATTTTCCCTCAAAGATCTGGTCAATTTTCATGACTTCAACCATTACTTCCCTTTTGGGGGCTATGAATTAACCTTATTGTCTTTGTTTTCTGTTGCTATAACAGAATAATTGAGACTGAGTAGTTTGTAAAGGAAAGAGATTTATCTTGGCTGGAGTTATTTATCAGTTCTAGAGCCAAGTAAGTCCTAGATGTGAGGAAGGGGCACATCTGAGGCCTCATGATACATCATGAATTCATGGAAAGATGGAAGGGCAATTGAGAATGTAAAGAAGAGACAAAACACAAGGGGGCATCTTTGCTTTATAACAACCTACTCTCAGTAACTAATCCAGTCCTGAGTGAGAATGCACTCATTTCCTTGGGTAGTAAGCCAATTCCACAAGAAAGGCATGGATGCCTCTTAATGACCTAATCATCTTATAAAGGCCCTATCTCCAAATACCACAATAGAAAGCAAATTTCAATATGAATTTCAAAGGAGACAATCCATATTCACACCATAGCAATTATTCTCTTCCCTATCCTACCATTACTTCAAATTAGCACAATAGAAAATTATTACCTTAATCCCTGAATCAGCTTCTTCTCTTGCCTCCTCCATTTTTTCATGAATGCCATCCTTAAATTTGCTCAAATGCTAAACTTTGGAGTAATCCTTCACTTCATATCTTTCCTGTGCAATTAAAAATATAACTGATAATGATAATGATAATGTTATGGACATCATTATCCAAAGTACATGTATGAAGACACGAATTGGGGGTCAACCTACTTTATATAAACAGAGATATGAAAAATTGTAATATATATATATATATATATATATATATGTAATAAGAATTGTAATGCAAAAAAAAACAAAGTACATGTATAAAGACATGAATTGGTATGAACATATTTTATATACAAAGATATGAAAAATTGTGCTCTATACATGTAATAAGAATTGTAATGCATTCCGCTGTCATGTATTTTTAAAAAATCAATAAAAAATACAACTCTCTCAGATCAAACCACTTTATTCTTTCTTTATTCTTTCTTTTCCACTCCTACTATGTCAGTCTAAACACATATAATATCATAGTTACACAGCAACAATAACCTTTTAACTGATTTCCATGTCTTCAGTCCTATTACTCTCTCATTTGCCTATACAAAAAATAGCCCCAGTAAATATTTGCTAAACAACTACATGCCAAATTAATTTTCTGAATTCATCACTTTAATTACTTCGATTCTGTCTATTTGAATAACGTCTGACAATTCACTCCCAAATTTCATAAAAATCAACTGAAACTCCTTAATTAGGCATTGGAGAGTCTTTGTAATATATTGCCAAGATATCTTTCTATAATTTTCCTTCTTGAAGTTACCTATTTGATACTCCTTCACAACGTATCACAATTGTGACTTACTAGTCACATTAACATGTTCACCCTGAGAAAGACTATTTCCTGCCTCATATAGGAGAAGCTGGCCCATTTGGCTATGAAACGTTGATCATAATTCTCTGGTAAAATTATTTATATTAGTTTCCTGGAAATGCTATAGTAAAGTAAAACAAACTAAATGGCCATTTTAAAAAATTTATTATTTTACAGTTCTGAAGTTATAAGTCTGAAATCAAGGATTCAGCAAGACCATACTTACTCTGAGACAATGAGAAGAATTCTTCCTCGCCTCTTCCTAGCTTCGGGTGGTAGCTGTCAATTCTTGGTAATCCTTGACTTTCAACTATACTGCTTCAATCTCTGCCTTCATTGTCACATAGTATTCTCCACTCATTTGTCTATGCCTTTGTCTCTTCTCTGATTTGCATAAGGACACCAGTCATGTTGGATGAAGAGTCCATACTCTAGTATGATGTCATATTGACATTAAACCTACAATTGCCCATTTCCAAATAAGGCTACATTCTGATGCACTGAGGATTAGGGCTTCAACCAATCTTTTTTAGAGGATACAATTACATCCACAATAGATTCATTCTTGCAAGTTATAGTTAATCTGAAATGAAGAAAACTATATGTATATGTTTTTTAACAACTGAACTTGAACAAATTATACAATTTGCAGTGATAGATATATACTGAGCACTTAACATAAGCAGGGATGCAGTACCCAAATTATTTCAGCCAATAATCTTATATAGTTCATTAAAATGTCCTCTTGTAACTTACATATTAAAGAATTTAACTCATCTTTGAGTTTATACATACTCTGGACTATCATTTCCTACTTGGGATGATAGTTGCTATGATACCTTTCTAAGTTCAGCAGGTTTAACTCCCATGAGTGTTATTACCTGCCCTCTTCAGATAAATGGAGAAAAGATATCATCATTTACCTTTTAACCTTTTCTATTCACTTCTGTTTCTACTTAATTCCCCTGATATTTTTTAACACATTCTAACTAAACTTTCCATTGTTTATCTCCCTGAATTTCATTCTAAGGCCTTCTTCTCTGTTTTATACATGTCAATCATCAATCTTACTCTCCTTTATCACCTTATCCAACTGACAACATTGTCCCTACTATCCCTTTTTATACTGTGCATGAAAACAATGTTCCATTCTCCATTGAAAATGAATTGCCAGGGGCTGGGGATATGGCTCAAGCGGTAATGTGCTCGCCTGGCATGCTCGGGGCACTGGGTTTGATCCTGAGCACCACATAAAAATAAAATAAAGATGTTATGTCTACTGAAAAACTGAAAAATAAATATTAAAATATTCTCTCTCTCTCTCTCTTCTCTCTCTTTAAAAAAAGAAAAGAAATGGAAAGAAGGGGCTGGGGATGTGGCTGTGGCTGGGGATGTGGCTCAAGCGGTAGCGTGCTCGCCTGGTATGCGTGCGGCCCGGGTTCGATCCTCAGCATCACATACAAACAACAATGTTGTGTCTGCCAATAACTAAAAAATAAATATTAAAAAATTCTCTCTCTCTCTCTCCCTCTATCACTCTCTCTTTAAAAAAAATTCTCTTTCTCTCTCTCTCTCTCCCTCTCTCTCTCTCTCTCTCTTTAAAAAGAAAATGAATTGCCATGGGGCTGGGGTTGTGGCACAGTAGAGCATTCACCTAGCACATGCAAGGCCCTGGGTTTTATCCTCAGCACCATATAAAATAAATAAAATAAAGGTATTATGCCGAACTACAAGTAAAAAATAATAAATATTAAAAAAGAAAATGTATTTCCAATGGAAATGAAATTTTTTTGATAATTAAAAGGAGACGGTTATACTGTCCTGTAAACCCAATGCAGACAATTATTCTAAACTGATACTCTGCAGTAGAATATATTCAGGCACAAAAATATTAGTTATGGCATTGGATATCATAATCAATCATTTATATAATCAAAAATACTTATAATAGGGCAACAGAAATTAACAGACAGTGGTAGATATAATTTTGTATTATAATAATTCAATAAAATACTAAACATCTTTTGAAAATAATTATTAAATCTATTTAATAACAATGAATATGCATATGCAATATTAATTTTTAAATCTATCATTAAAATATTTCTGCTCTTATTATGGCTACAAAAATTTGCAATAAGAGAATAGTGATGCTAAATGATTCTAGAAGTGGCAGAAAAATATGCCCAAATATGTGGTGAATTTTAAAGGTAGCTAATAAAAGAGCACAAATAGCATATGCTATTTACTAGAGATAAAAGTAAAACAAATTTTAAAAGACTGAAATCATACAAAGTGAATTCTCTGAAAATAATAGAATTAACCTATAGAAGGCAGATAGAACATATACATTTCTACTGAGTTCTTCAGATCACTTCATTAAAACAATAATAAGGAGATTATTTTTAATTTCAAAGTTTCTAAAGAAACAGAGAAAATAAAAACAGTAAACAAATAGTGGAACCTGAAAAGTAAACAAACAATTGGTTGCTGATATATCACTTTTAACAGCTGCAGAGAAGGAACTTGATTTAACAACACAGATTCTCTAAAATGCTTAAAATTTGTTTTTCCAGTTATTCCTGAAGTGAAGAGAGAACACAGCTAAAACAAGAAGACAAAATCAAATTCAGTGAGGAGAAAAATGATTTCCTCTTACACTCCATAAAGCCAAATAAACTCCCTGTCCTACCCTGGAAGAATACTGGAATATATTCACTGGAAAGGAGAAAATATAGGCTCTTTAGACTGTGAGATTTCAGGCATAGCTGAGATCAGAGTACCATATTGAAAATGGTGGCATTAAGAGAAATTTTACATGCTGAATGCTCTCAAAATATGGAAGACAGGCTTACACCCTCTAAGAAGGCAATTGGAAAAGTATTTTTTTTTTTTTTTTAGGAATTCTGACCAGCCTACAACAAATGACTAAAAACACAGATATTATATAGTTTCTTTGCAAAAGAGTTCATCCTGAAGAAACAATAAGTCTTAGCTATCTATAAAGAAAGCCCCAAGGAGCTTTTCTGCCGTCCCCCCGCCCCCCGCACATACACACATACAAATTTCAAAAGCAACTAGAAAAAAGGAGATTAAAGAGGGAAAGAAAACTTTAAGAAAAACTATTTATTATTTTCCTCAACAAGAAATGAAAATATATTGTGTTCATGAATTAATGAAAACATGCTATGAAACAATGAAATATCAGAGGATTAACAGATCTTTCAGACATAAAAGACATATAAGTTTTTAAAATTTTAATAGGAGGATTAAAATTATTATTAAATAAATTCCCCAAGAATCAAAGCAAAGAGGTGGAGGAGAGGAAAAGAGTAGAAAATGGTAAGATTTTCTAAGATTTCTAGGATCCCAACAGGAGCTTCAGAAAGAAAGGAAAAAGAGAAGAAATTATCAAAATCATTATTTAAATATATATTTTCATAACTGAAGATCAGTAGTTTCCAGATAGAAAGATCCTATCGATAGACAAAAGCAGACCCTTCCCAAATCACATCAGTATGAAATCTCAGAAAAACTAGATAAAAAGAGCAAGTTTTCAAGAGAGAAAAATATATGTCAAATAAAAAATCAGAATGACTTCAGTGATACTGTTAGAGATTAGAAGACAATGAGGTAAGAAAGGTATGAAAAAAAAAATAATCTCCAAATGATGTTTCTATAACCAGCTACACTGCATATTAAAAAAGTCTACACATTTGCTTTCCATGAACTATTTTCTCTATGGAGGTTTTTAAGAGAGGTTCTCTAACATAATGAGGTAGTAAACTAAGACGAAAGAAGTACAGAATCCAGAAAACTTGGCTCCAAAAGAAGAGAGAAAAGAAGGAAACTCCCAGGAAAATGGTGGAGTGCAATTCTAAGATGACTACTTGGAGCATCTCAGAGAGCAAATAAGCAAGGCAAATCTGGTTACAATGTTCCATGAGTAAGAAAATGAAATCAACTGAGTACTTAATGCACATGAATATATGAGACGAGTTTGGTGCTGAATCTGGGATTAGAACATAGAAAAAATAAGCAAATATAAAAATAAGATAATTATTGGCTCCAAAGAAAATTAAAAGGAAAGTTTTCTAGGAATGAGGAGAAAATAATCAGCTACAAATAACATTGCCTAAGGAAATGTTGGCTGACATGTAAAATACATCCCATTCAATAAATTGGCAAATGAACTAAACAGACACTTCTCAAAAGAGGTACAAATGGCCAATAATTATATTTTAAAAACTTTCAGCATCTTTAGCCATTAGGGAAATACAAATCAAAACTACACTGAGATTTTATCCCACTCTAGTCAGAATGGCAATCATCAAGAATACAAGTAACAATCAATGCTGGTGAGGATACAGAGAAAAACCAACTCTTCCATACTATTGGTCGGTCTGTAATTAGCCACTATTGAAACCAGCATAGTGGTTCCTCAAAAAAGGAAAAAATGAACCACCATATGATCTAGCTATATCACTTCTCAGTATTTATCCAAAAGAATTAAAGAGAGTATGCTTTAGAGATACAAATCCCCATGTATATAGCAGTACAATTCACAATAGCCAGGCTATGGAACCAGCCTAGGTGTCTGTCAACAGACACATGGATAAAAAAAAATTGATGTATGTTAAAACAATGATGTTTTACTCCAATATAAAGAACAAAATTGTAGTTTTTGCAGGAAAATGGATGGAACTGGAGAGTAATATGTTAAGTGAAATAATCAGGCTCAGAAACAAAAGTATCACATGTTTTCTCTCATATATAAAAGATAGGGAAAACAAAAAAAAGGGGGGGATATCATGAAAGTTAGGAAGGAGACCATTAAGTTAGAGGTAGGGGATAGGAGGAGAGAGGAAAGGAGGGAAAAGGGAGGTACTGGGGGATGAAATTGATCAAATTATGTTACATGCATTTATGAATATGTAACCATGAAACCCAATATTCTGTATAATTAATATGTACCAATAAAAAGATATTAAAAGAACACTAGAATCACCTAAGGAGCTTTTAAAATCCAGATACCCAGACCACACCTGGATCATTAATCAGAAAGAGGCATTAGTATTTTTTTAAATGCCAGGTGTTTTAAATGGGCAGCCAAATTGAAGACCACTAAGTTATTCATAATATTCTGTAGAGTGATGTAAACAAAATTATTTTTAAAAATATCTGGAAGCGTAGAGAGCATGGAAAAGAAGTAGAGGGCTGGTAAGGATGTTGGATAGAAAGCTCACTCTCATCTTGCATGATGGGAAGTTAGTTGAAATGCCTGAAATTGAGGCACTGAGAAGTAACCAGATAAGCATGTTATATAGAGGAAAATAACAAATGAATCATTGAAAATACTGGAGAGTGAGTGTCTATGGAGAATGGCAAGTAGGCAAGTGCTCAATATTTCTTAAAAGTTTTGTATGACTGATAAAAATGAAAAGTAAATTTAAACATAAATAAAAGCTAAAATAATGGGGGAAAATGACCACAAAAAGCAAAACTAAATCCAGTTGTTTGAAAAAGCTAATTAACTAATAGCAACTTTAGCTAAGAAAAAGTAAAGTAATACACATACACAAATAAATATACACATACACTCAGACTCAGAAATTACACATAAAATGACAGAAATAGTAGCAAATAGAAATGTAAGAAAACAAGATACATAAATTCATACTTAAAAAATTTGAAAGCCAGGTGATCTGAATGATTTTCTAAGCTATACAATAAGTTACCAAAAGTAAATTGAGAGACATAAAAAAAACTTGAATAGACCAATAACCATGAAAGAACTGTAAGATATCTACCAAAAGTCAGCAAAAATTAAAATATACTTCATCCCAGCAACTTCACTACTATATGTCTATTCTGGGAAAAATACTTGAATATTTAGGCAAATATTCAAAGATATATATGTCCAAGGATACTCATTTCAACATAATTAATAAGAGTAGAAAACAAGAAACAATATAAATGTCCATGAATTGAGGAATATCCAACTATATTATGCTATATTTGTATTTTGAAACACTATGTAGCAGTTTTTAAAATGAAGTGGATTTCAGAGTAAAGGTATAGCAAACCGTTATGTAAAGAAAATGTGTTGTCCAAGTCACATGGTTTAAACATATATTTGATTTCTATGATAACCCAAAAATTATCATGAAGTTTTAGAAGGGGTAAATAAAAGATAACCTTCCTTTTAATGACTCTGTGTTAGAAGATTTATAATGAGGATGTATTCAGGTACTTTTGTGATTTAAATTAACTAATTAGAATGTAAAGATCTCTGGTGCACCTCTATAATCCTGACCACTCTGGAGGCTGAGGCAAGACCACAAATTCAAAGCCAATCTGGGCAATATAATGAGAGTTTGTCTTAAAATTTTGAAAAGGAATGAAATGTAGCTCAGTGGTAGAACACTTGCCTAGCATGCATGAGGCCCTGGGTTCAATCCCTAATGTCATGCATACATAAAAAGTTAATATCATATGAACAGAACCTGAATAAAAGGGAAGAAATATTTTAAAATAAAATTACATGTTTGCTTTTGTTTGATTTAATGTGGTGTGACCCTAAGTATTTGAAAATATATTTTAAGATTTTATATGGAACTAAGTTTGTATGACTGATCCAACCAAATAAGACACTTTATTACCAAACACTGTGAGAAGATTTTGGAAGTAAAAAATTTGAATGGGGTGACAAATGAGCAAATCTCCCATTTCAGACTATGTCAGCTTCATAATCTCTAAAAGGATCAATATTTCCTTGGAATATTCATAACTTCAACTTAACTATATCTCCATCTACAAACTAACAATCCGATGAAACTTGTCTGATCTAAAGATATTTCAGGGTCCAATCAAGCTTCCCCAAAGTAAGAGGAATACAGGTGACTTACTGAATGATTTTTTTAAAAGAACATGCAATTGTTTTCAAACTGTTTCCCATTTTCCTTGAAGTTAAACAAATCCTCTGATATACATTTTCAAATGTGAGAAATCAAATAATTGAGTATGATATAAAATGTTTTGACTTTGAGGAAACCTCAAAGAGTAATTAATCAGTTTGATGGATTCAAATCCTGACCTGCCCATCAAAAATCCAAACTCCTGGGGAATGGAGTGGAGCAAATTATATTCTGTGCATTAATTATTATGTAAAAATTAACTCCACTATTATGAATAAATGTAATGCACCAATAAAAATATTTTAAAATAGATAAATCCAAACTTCACATTGTAACTTAAGTATCTAAGTCATATTTTCTGTTCTGTGGCCAAAAGAAAAGTTGGGGGATTAAATACAAAAGTTTTTGACATGACTTAATGATAGAGACGTGTGTTTCTACCTGTTTCCTACTTAGTTATATTAACTCCTTCATTTTCTTAGTTCACTTAGAAACAGGATGTTCTGGCCATAGTTCATTTTAATGAAATTCAGAGAAAAGTGTTTCCACATAAAACACTGCCAATATGCATCTATAAACCTAACTTCAGGATCCCTGTTGTTCACCATAAATATTACTTGGTCACTCCATGATAACAAATTAGACAGCAAAAGCACTTAGAACTGTACATTATTGCTTTCCACTTTGCAGACCCCTGGGGACTCTTAAAAGTGCTGCAATTGTGGGGGGAGTTCATGGTAATGAATGGTAATGTTGCTTCCCTGCAGCCCCCTCCTCTGTTGCTGACATCACTTCACCATGCCATAGGATCAACTCATTCTATACCTCTGGCTTTGACTGACAGTGTATCCCCATGTAATATATAAGTTTATCCATTTTCAAGAGATGAAGTTTCCACCAGTATCCTTCATTTAGCAGCCAAGTCCCTATAAAATAAGACCAGTTTGGATCCTTATTCCATTTGCTAGCGTTATTACCTAAGGCAAGTTTATCAGTTATTTCAAATC
Source organism: Urocitellus parryii (assembly GCF_045843805.1). Taxonomy (NCBI): domain Eukaryota; kingdom Metazoa; phylum Chordata; class Mammalia; order Rodentia; family Sciuridae; genus Urocitellus; species Urocitellus parryii. The sequence goes on from NC_135547.1 coordinate 112,349,208, forward strand.
CCACTTTATTTATTTTTAAAATGCACAATAATCATACCTACCATATGGAAAGCATAGCACAGTATATGGCACATAGTAGATACTGGATAAATGTTAATCTCAACCACTCATATCTTGTTGATTTTGCTTTGATAAACTGAGTAGTATATTGGAACCTCAAAAACTGAGGATCAGCTTTGCTTTTCTAAATTCCCTTGTTATCCTGAGCCTCAGCTCCAATTATAAATCAGCAACCACTCCCACTTATTCAAATCTCTGATTTTGTTCAATATTGACCTCCATGGTACCCTTGCTGCTGTTCAAACACATGACTGACATTTTTCCCATTATCCTAGTTCAACAATTCTGCATCATATGAATCTATATTTGTGCCCAGTGCCTGCCCAAATACATTTGATGATTTTATTGAGACCTGTCTCTAAAATTCTGATGTGATGACTCAGTGGATTTACCCATGGGATGCCTCTGACACTCATATATCATAACTGCTCCATATCAAAGCAAGAAAAAAAAATAGGAAGAACACAGGGAATTTCTAGGGCAGAAAAAAATACTCTGTATGATACTATAATGGTGGATGTAAGTCATACTTTTACCAAAATCCATAAAATATATATCAAGAGCTAAATTAATGTACATTATGGATGTTGGGTGATAATGATGTGTTGATACAGGTTGATCAGGTATAGCAAATAAACCAATGTGGTGGGGTTTGTTGAAAATTAGGAGGTTGTGTGTGTATCAGGGGAAGGAGATATATGGCAAATATCTGTACCTTACACTCAAGTTTTCTATTAACCTAAAATTGATCTTTAAAAAGTCTAATAAAAAAGCAGTAGACTGACATTCTCCCAGCTTTCTTACCTCACTTTGACCCAAAGAGATTTGGAAGAGATGAGATTCCAGTTAGGGGAAAGGAACCACTAAATTGCTGTTTGATCCCTATCATGTGCAAGTATTATACTAAGAACTCTATATGGATTATTACAAATCCTCACAACACTGCAAGGTAGAATTGCTCCCTCTTGACATACATAGAAACTGAGTCTCTGTAAGTTTAAATGATGTTCTTAAGTTCACATATCAGCAAGAAACAGAGCAAAAATGTGAACTTGTTTGCCAACTCCAAAATCTGTGGTGGATTCCTTTGTCACCACCATACCACATTTCCCCTCATTACATCATTACACATAAATTAATGGACATTGGGAAATGATTTTCCAATGATGAAATCCCAAAAGTAATTTACTTCAACTGATCAATGAAAACCAACCCCTGAATCTGAAGTTACATATTACATTCTACATAATTACATTTTAAATATTTTTTAGTTGTTCTTAGATATACATGATAGTAGGGTGTATTTTGACATACTATACATATATGGAGTGCAACCCATTACAATTTTGATCCCATTCTTCTGGGTGAATGTGATGTGGAGTTACACTGGTCATGTACTCATATATAAGCATAGGAAAGTTATATCCAATTCATTCTACTATCTTTCCTATTCCCATCCCCACGTCCTTCCTTTCATTCCCCTTTGTCTAATCCAAAGTGCTTCATTTTTCCCTACTGTTCCCCATTATTCTGAGTTAGCATCCACATATCAGAGAAAATATTTGACCTTGTTTTTTTGAGATTGACTTATTTCACTTAACATGATATTCTCCAGTTCCATTCACTTACCAGCAAATGCCATAATTCATTCTTCTTTATAGGTGAGTAATATTCCATTATGTGTATATATACCACATATTCTTTATCCATCCTTCTGTTGAAGGGCATCTAGGTTGGTTCCAAAGCTTAGCTATTGTGAATTGAGCTGCTATAAACATTGATGTGGTTATGTCACTGTAGTATGCTGATTTTAAGTCCTTTTGGTATAAACCAAAGAGTGGGATAACTGGGACAAATGGAGGTTCCATTCCAAGTTTTCTGAGGAATCTCAATTCTTCTTTCCAGAGTGGTTGCACCAATTTGTAGTCCCACCAACAATGAACGAGTAAACCTTTTCCACCACAACCTCATCAACATTTATTGTTTTTTGTATTCTTGAAAATTGCCATTGTGACTGAAGGAAGAGGGAATCTCAGTGTAATTTTAATTCTCATTTTTCTAATTTCTAGAGATGTTGAACATTTTTCATATATATTTTGACCATTATTATTTCTTCTTCTGTGAAGTGCCTGTTCAATTCTTTTGCCCATTTATTGATTGGGCTTTTTTTTATTGGTGTTAAGTTTTTTGAGTTCTTTGTATATCCTGGAGATTAATGCTCTATTTGAGGTGAAGGTGGTAGCGATTTTCTCCCATTCTGTAGGCTCTGTGTTAGTGTTCTTGATTGTTTCCTTTGCTGAAGAGACTCTTTAGTTTGATGCCCACCCATTTATTTTATTTTTAATATTTTTTTTAGTTTTAGATGAACATAATACCTTTATTTTATTTATTTATTTATTTACTTACTTATTTATTTTTATGTGGTGCTGAGAATCGAACCCAGTGCTACACAACCCCATCTCCCATCCCATTTACTGAATTTTTTATTTCACTTCTTGTGCTTTAGGCATCTTATTGATGAAGTCTTTTCCTGAGCTGATATGATGGGAAATTGCACCTACTTTTTCTTCTAGTATGCACACGGTCTCTGGTCTAATGCCAAGTTCCTTGATCCACTTTGAGTTGATTCTATATATAGAAGACCCAAATACTCCACCAAAAAGCTTCTTGAACTCATAAACAAATTTAGCAAAGTAGCAGAATAGAAAATTAACACCAATAAATCAATTGCATTTCAGCTGAAAGAGAAATTAAGAAAACTATTCCATTCCAAATAGCCTCAAAAAATACTTGGGAATCAATGTAACAAAAAGGTGAAAGTCCTCTACAATGAAAACTATAGAACACTAAAGAAAGAAATTGAAGAAGACCTTAGAAAATGGAAAGACCTCTCATGTTCTTGGGTAGGGAGAATCAATATAGTCAAAATGGCCATACTACCAAAAGTGCTATACAGATTTAATGCAATTCCCATTAAAATTCCAATGATGTTCATCATAGGAATAGAAAAAGCAGTCATGAAGTTCATCTGGAAAAAAAAAATAGGCCCAGAATAGCCAAAGCAATCCTTAGCAAGAAGAGTAAAATATGAGGCATCACCATACCAGACCTTAAATTATACTACAGAGCTACAGTAACAAAAACAGCATGGTATTGGCATAAAAATAGAATTAAGAACCAATGGAACAGAATAGAAGACACAGAAACTACCTATATAAATACAGATATCTCATACTAAACAAAGGCATCATAAACATACATTGGAGAAATGATAGCCTCTTCAAATAATGGTGTTGGGAAAACTGGAAATCCATATGTAGTAGATTAAAATTGAACCCCTACATCTCACCCTGTACATATTAATTTTTTTTCAAATGATAGTAATAGCTAGCATTTATTCAGGACTTATTATGTATTTGTCACTGTTCTATTTATCTATAGTAACTCATTTAGTATTATGATCTGGATAATATTTGCATCTCTATTTTAGAGTTGAAGAAACCAAACACAGAGAGGTTAAGTAAATTGCCTGAGATCACACTGGCAGAGCTGTGATCAGAAATCAGGCAATGTAGCTACATAGCCCAAGCTCTTATCACCATGTTTTACTGCCTCTCAACAATCAGAATAATTGTGTTAAATTCTACACTTAACTTTGCATGTATAAATAATGTAAGAATCTAATCAATTCCTTTGCTATTCAAAGCTACCAACAACCATTTATCAAAAAATAAGGAATAGTATGTTTGTGGCAGATCAGGCTCCCTGATTACTCATCACATGGGCTCCCTTTCTCCACAAAAATTGAAGACATAAAATTCTGCATGTTACTGTAGAAGTCACACTTATGTGAAAAGCACACATTTGAGAATAAAGTGGAATCTTTCCCCAAGAATATAATTTTTGACTCCACAACAACAATTAACATTATTTCTCCTCCATTTGGGTAGCTGTCTTTAAATTCTGACAGAAATGTAATATATCAAAAACAGGGTTTATCATCTAAAGCTTGCAATAAAGTTGTTTCCCTTCCATTCTTAATTTATATATTATATACTCAAAAATCCCATGCATTATAACTTTCTGTTGTGAACAACAATAATCAATAAAGCATTTAATTTCTAAAAATTGGGCTTGTTTTGTTTTTCTATTGTATGAGTCAGTGTCTGGCACATGTAAAGTAAAATGAGGAAAATGAGCTTATAAATCACAGTAATCTCCCTGATAATCACTATTCATTTAGTGAGGGGACAATGTGCTCACTACATGAGGCATTCTTATAAAAGACACCAAGCTACAATTAACGATCTATAGATCTCATTTGCTCTGAATTAGTAAGTGCTCTGATTCTAATAAATTCTTAATACCTAAGGACCTTATTCTGATTATTTTTATCTTGTGTTCCTTGCCCGCAGAGAAAGGAAAAGGAAATAATTTCTTCCCCAAATGCAAATGCCAAATGAGTGCATTTTTCTCCCTATTTCTCATATATCTGCCCAGAAACCAAAACAATGTCAGAACACATTTTACTTTTTTAAAAGGTTATAATACTCCTCCAAATCTCTTAATCAGATCATATATCTATCACAATAATACTATGATAAATAATGTTTAAAATGTCCTTGGTTAATGAAAACAATCCTAAAGTAACTTCTCAATGATAATGGAAAAATTTTAGTTGATTTTGTTTATTTTGAAATATTCATATTATTCTCTGAAATGAATATTATGATAATTCAGATAAAATGATTACCTGTATGGTACATAACTCTGCATAAACAAGAATGTGATTAACCTAAATATTCCATTGCATGGACAGAACAGATCATATAACACTTACTGTTTTATCAGTACTTTTCCCATAACTAAATAAACATTATTTCACTATTCCAGGAAGGCATTAGGATTAATAAATGCAAAGTGAAAAAAATCACTGGAGGACTCAAGTTTGGGACACAGAAGAATATATCTAAAACAGATTTCAGAATCAGAACACTTGTTTAATCCAAATTCTAATTCACTGATATAGGATTTGCCTCAACAAAGGGCCCAGAAATAAGGCACTCATATTAGAATAATGCAAGTAGAGATTAAGAGGTAAATTAAGAGTTTAATGTTTATAAAGATCTTGGCAGGATGTAGTGCCCATGATGAGAGTAACTCTCCTCTTATGGTAAGGCTGAGAGGATGCTATGGATAGAATAAGGCCTAGGCCATCCTAAATGTGTAAAAGGTTAGAAACAATGTTTTTGAACAAAAAAACAAAATAAGAATTTTGTTGGAACAAAAGAGACTCTCTCAAGAGAGCCTGAGGTAGAGGATTCACTTTGGGAGGTAACCCAAAGATTTAGTTGCTGATAGAGTCTTGTAAGTATGGAGACGATGATACCCTCTCCTCAATGATGAGGGTCTCTAGCACATTATAACACAGAGCTGTGGAAGTTATCATATAAGAAAGTAACTTAGTCTCAGTTTGATAAATCTGTCAAATCCAAGAAGAGAGCAGAGACATAAGTGACTACTTCAGCCGTGCTCATGGGCAGAAAACCCATGTATACCAACGTACATGCCAAACCAGAACAGATGAAAAGATCACACCTCAAATAGCAAGCAGACTGTTATGAAAAATCCCATTTTCTAGGACCTGTAATATCAGAATACATTCTTTGTAGAACCCTCAAAAACAATGGAGCACCAAAGGTATTTTTATTACCATAACCTACCAACTGCATTAGAAATTTATCTGACAAGCAGATCAAAGGAACATATTTTTTGTTTGTTTTTGATAAGAAGTGAACTCACATCACAGTAAAAAGTGATTAGAGCCTTTGGCTATTTCAATCCCAAATAAAATATTATTTTTCTCTTGCCTTCTCAAGAAAAACATTAATGGAAATTATTTACCTAGTCTTGATGATGAAAGTTCCCATCATGAATATCACTGTATGTGACATGCTATAAAACTCAAGATATTATTCCATCTCCTTTGGGATCTCTCTTCTCTCTCTCTAATATGGAAAATAAATGGTTACCTTTTGCTGCTGCCATATTTTCCTATGTTTGTCAGCCTTCCATTTAACTTCTAGTTTAGACTTTTCATTTACCATTTTCAGAGAAACACACACACACACACAAAAAAAAAAAAAAAAAAAAAAAACTCTTGTTAAAAATTGCATGTTTAGGGCTGGGATTGAGGCTCAGTGGTAAAGTGTTTGCCTAGCATGTGTGAGGCACTGGGTTTGATTCTCAGCACCACATACAAATAAATAAAATAAAAAATTTCATCAACAACTAATAAAAATATTTTTACAAATAGCATGTTTAAAGAAATAAATATCTAAATAAGTGTAATATGTTTATTTTCATACATTTCATGTCTTTCTTATTTATCTGTTTCCTTTTTAAAATATTTTTATATGTGTCATGGGCAGCACCCATATTCTACAAAGATTTTGGAATAACATACAGGAACCCATTCAGCAAAGTTAAAACAAAAATAAAATGAGAAAGACAAAACAGTAATGAGACCAGGTAAAATATAAATTGGAATTGAGGAGCAATAAAATACAAACTACCCAATCTGAGGCACAAACAGAAAAAAGTGTCCGGAAAAAACAAAGAGCAGAAACTCAGTGGCCTGCTAGACAGTATTAAGTGGCCTAACACAATACCATTAATTGTGTCCCAAAAAGAAAGAAAAATTATTCAAAGAAATAATGGCTGAGATTTTTCCAACCTTAGTAAACTATACATCCACAGAATCAAGAATATCACCAAATTATAAGGAGGATAAACAAGAAAGAAAATATCACAATTATATTGCTTAAAAGAAACAATGAAAAGAAAAAATTAAATGTAGCCACAAGAAGACAGACAAAATGTGCATTGCCCACAAAGGAACAAAACCAAGAAGGCTTCAAATTTCTTGTTAGAAAACATTTAAGCCTGAAGACAAAGGAATTACATCTTTAAGGCACTAAAAGAAAAACATACGTTAACCTAGAATTGAGTACCTAGTAAAAATAAATATCAAAAATCAAGGTAAAATAGACTTCTGCTTTCAGCTCCAACATGTAAAAATCTTAGAAATTTCAGGTGTAAGTGCTGGGGAGTGATATTGAAAAAATTATATTGTTACATTGTGTGTATATACAAATATGTAAGAACAAATCCCACCAATATGTACATCTATAATGTACCAATAAAATATGGGAAAAAATAAAATGAAATAGAAAAAATAATCTTAGAAGTTTCAATTCCATCCTTACAACAAGAAAAATCTAGAAAAAATGAAAATCATGAATCTTCTTGGATCCACCAGAGAACTGAGGAAAAAATGATAGAAAACTATAATTTTGACAAGTTGTTGGAAACTGATTATTGCAGTGGTATGAGAGCAAAACCTCCTGGAGGCCAAGGCTCAGGAGAAAACCATATTCTCATGAGCTTTACCCTTAGGAATCCCATCATGTTTCCATAGTAAAGATTTTTTTTTTGCAATACTGATAGGGCATAATTTCTTATTTTTATTTCTTTATTTATTAGTTGTAATCTGTTATACATGACAGTAGAAAGCTCTTTAATTCATTGTACACAAATGGAACAGAATTTTTCTCTTTTCTGGTTGTGCATGAAGGAGAGTCACACCATTCATGCAAATATACGTGTACCTAGGGTAATAATGTCCATCTCATTTCATCCTCTTTCTACACCTTTGCCTCCTCCCTCCCCTCCCCTTTGCCCCATCCAATGTTCCTCCATTCATCTCATGCCCCACCTCATATAGATTAGCATTCACTTACCAGAGAAAACATTTGGTCCCTGGTTTTTTTGAAATTGGCTTATTTTATTTAGCATGATATTCTCCAACTCCATCCATTTGCCTGCCATGATTTTATTCTCTTTTAATGCTGAGTAATAGTCCATTGTGGGTATATACCACAGTTTCTTTATCCATTCGTCTATTGAAGGGCATCTAGGTTGCTTCCATACATTAGCTATCATGAACTGAGCTGCTATGGACATTGATGTGGCTATGTCAGTATAATATGCTGATTTAACTCCTTTGAGTATAGACCAAGGAGTGGTATAACTGGGTCAAATGGTGATTCCATTCCAAGTTTTCCGAGAAATCTCCATACTGCTTTCCAGATTGGCTGCACCAATTTGCAGTCCCACCAGCAATGAACAAGAGTACCCTTTTCCCCGCATCCTCTCCAGCACTTATTGTTGTCTGTATTCTTGATAATTGCCATGCTGACTGAAATGAGATGAAATCATAGAGTGGTTTTGATTTGCATTTCTCTAATTACTAGAGATGCTGAACAGTTTTTCATTATATTTGTTGATCGATTGTAAATCTTCTCCTGAGAAGTGTCTGTTCAGCTCCTTAGCCCATTTATTGATTGGATTGTTTATTTTTTGGTGTTAAGTTTTATGAGTACTTTAAATATCCTGGAGATTAGTGCTCTATCTGATGTGTGTGTGGCAAAAATTTGCTCCCAAAATGTAGGCTCTCTCTTCACATCATTGATTGTTTCTTTTGTTGAGAAGTTTTTAGTTTGAATCCATCCCATGCATTGATTCTTGATTTTATTTCTTGCACTTTAGGAGTCTTGTTAAGGAACTCAGATCCTAATCTGACACGATGAAGATTTGGACCCTACTTTTTCTTCTATTCAGTGTAGGGTCTCTGGTCTAATTCCTAGGTCCTTGATCCACTTTGAGTTGAGTTTTGTGCATGGTAAGAGATAGGGGTTTATTTTCATTTTGCTGCATATGGATTTCCAGTTCTCCCAGCACCATTTGTTGAAAAGGCTATCTCTTCTCCAATGGAATGCTTCTAATTTTTCTCTATTTAGGATGATGTTTACCTTGGGTTTAGCATGGATAGCTTTTACAATGTTGAGGTATGTTCTTACTATCCCTAATTTTTCTAGTGTTTTGAACATAAAAGGGTGCTGTATTTGTCAAATGCTTTCTCCACATCAATTTATATAATCATATGATACTTATCTCTAAGTCTTTTGACGTGATGAATTATGTTTATTGATTTCCATATGTTAAAACAACCTTGCATCCCTGGAATGAACCCCACTCGATCATGGTACACTATTTTTTAAGTATGTTTTTGTATGTGATTTGCCAAAATTTTATTGATAAATTTCGCATGTATGTTCATCAGGGATATTGGTTTGAAGTTTTCTTTGTTTGATGTGTCTGTCTGGTTTTGGTATCAGAGTGAAACTCACCTCATAGAATGAATTTGGAAAGGTTCCCTCCTTTTCTATTTCATGGAATAATTTGAAGAGTGTTGGTATTAATTATTCTTTGTTGGTCTTATAGAACTCAGCTGAGAATCTGTCTGATCCTGGTTTTTTCTTGGTTGGTAGGCTTTTGATGGCATTTCTATTTCCTTGCTTGAAATTGATCTGTTTAACTTGTGTATGTCCTCCTGGTTCAGTTTGGGTAGATCAAATGCTTCTAGAAATTTGTCAGTGTGTTCAAGGTTTTCTATTTTACTGGAGTATAAATTTTCAAAATAGTTTCTAATTGACTTCTGTATTTCAATAGTCTTGATATTTCATTTTTCATCACAAATTTTAGTAATCTGAGTTTTCTTTCTCCTTTTCATTATGGTGGCTTAGTGTTTGTCAATTTTATTTATTTTTTTTTAAAGAACCAGCTTTTTATTTTGTCAATTTTTTGAATTCTTTCTTTTGTTTCAATTTCATTTATTTCAGCTCTGATTTTAATTATTTCCTATCTTCTACTTGTTTTGGTGTTGGTTTGTTCCTCTTTTCCTAGGGCTTTGAGATGTAATTTCAGGTCCTTTATTTGTTGACTTTTTCTTTTTTTTAATGAATGAGCTTAATGCAATGAATTTTGCTCTTAGCACTGCCTTCATAGTATCCCAGAGATTTTGATATGTTGTATCGGAGTTCTCATTGACCACTAAGATTTTTTTATCTCCTCCCTGATGCTTCTATTATCCATGTGTCATTCAACAGTGTAATGTTTAGTCTCCAGGTGTTGGAGTAGCTTCTAATTTTTATTTTATCATTGATTTCTAATTTCTTTCCATTGTGGTCAGATATAATGCAAGGTAGTATCTCTAATTTTTTATATTTGCTAAGATTTGCTTTGTGGCATAATATATGGTCTATTTTGGAGAAGGATCCATCCCATAGTAAAGATTTGAGGGGACTGCAGTTCCGGCTCAGTGGTAGACTACTTGCCTAGCACATGAGGCATTGGGTTTGAACCTTAGCACCACATAAAAATAAATGAAGGTATTTTGTTCAACTAAAATAATGTAAAAAAAATATTTGAGGTATATCTACAAATGGCTATGGAAGGGGGAAGGGAAGAGCCATCACTGTGAAACATAATCTGACTTCTCAGTAATTAAAGGACCATTCTCCAGAGAAAAAGATCGTTCAGAGATTATCACAGCTGGGAAACAAGTATTTCTCCCACTCAATCCCATTACCATTACAGCCTCACCTAAAGGAGTATTTTTTCTAAAGCTACACCACTGGAGAAAAACCTTGTAAATTTTGCAACCTAGACATATAAGCCCACCAAATTAAGATTAATGATATTATTATGGAACCCAAATGTTCCTCAATAGGTGAAGACACATATATTGGGGTACATCAATACAATGGAATACTACGAAGTGATAAAAGGAATAAACTACTGTACCATGTAACAACATGGATTTATCTCAATATGCTGAGGAAAAGAATATAAACACAAAAGAGTACATACTGTATGACTGCCTTTATGTGAAAGTCTTTGATAAAGGCAAATCAAATCTATAATGACAAAGCAGATAAGTGGTTGTCTGTGGACAGGAGTAAAGTAAGATCTAACTTTGAAAAAGAACAAAGAAATATTTTTAGGTCATGAAAATGTTCTTTCTTTATCTTGATTTTAGAAGATATATGTGAGTATATACATTTGTCAAAGCCATCAAAAATTAATGCTTAAAATAGGCATATTGGATACCAATTGTTTTTTAGTGTTTCTTGGGATCAGATGTCACATTTTAAAAAGCTTTTTAGTATTGTTTAATCTACAGAGTAAGAATATTTCATCTTGTTCCTTCCTTGGTAAAACTAAAAATTTACCCTTAACTAATGCTTACCTCTCTTCACCCAATTCATTTCTAGACTCAAAGACAGCAACCCTGTCATTTCACAGCCTTCTCTTCTTGAAGAAAAACAAGAGGAATTACATTAATCTTTGCCATTACTTGCATTTTCTAGCCCTTAAATTATTTTATTTTTCTCTCTACTACCATAAAGCAGAATTTTGTCAAAGACCCACAATTATCTTTAATGTTTCTCACATCATTTGAGTAGATTTACTACTATGCATGGTTTTATTTTAAATTATTTACTTAAATGAAGATATTATTACAATTTATTTTTAATTTTTTAAAAATTATGTGTCAAAAGGGCCAAAAGGGAGCTATGACATTGTTCTTTGTCATGTTTAAAAACTATATTGTTTTACATCGAGTTAAACTTCACAACTATTGTGAAATAACCTGGTCCTCATCTTCCTAGCCTCAACCACAGAAACTACCTAAACAATCTCTTTCTTCCTTGATTTATTCTGGATTCCTTTTCTCAGGGAAAATTCTTTAGCTTGATTTATTCTGGATTCCTTTTCTCAGGGAAAATTTTTTGAGAGGAAAGAAAAATCATCTTTGCTCACAAAGCCTTCCTCTTCTCCTCTGAAACCCAAGCGTTTCCCTAATCTCTTTCTTCCCAGTTTAATTAGAACAATGATATAAAATGCCCCTTCACTAAAGAAACTGTTTTCTCTACCTGTCATTACATGTACCACTTCTCTACAACATATTTCTCTTGTGCTCATAAATAATTGCAATGAATCATTCATTGGTTTCCCCTCTGGTTGTTCAGATGACTATATGTCCTTTATGTTGGGCCAGATGCATCTGATGAGCATCCACTACTTGATTTGCAAATGACACTTGTTAAAGAATAAAGAAAGTCACGATAAACAAAATCACAGTCGTCCCTTATCCTAAAGATAACCACATGCTATGTGCTCTTGAGCCAATCTCGGGTTACTATTAGCTAAACAGATATTAATTTATACAATGCTTATAGTCAGCCTCACAGCAGAACTGTGTACAGTGTCTTTATAGAACACAATATACATCTAGAGACTATGAAAAGAAATTAAAGTAACCCTTTATTCAATCTGCCAAGGGACTATGGAACCTTGTAATTATCTGGCTTTAGATAGAAGAGATACATTGCAATTGGTACACATGAGGGCACAGGTTTATGCCTCAGATGACAGATGGCAGGGGAAAAGCTCCAAAGTGCAAGCTTTCTACCAGACCTTTTTAATTTATTTTCCCTAAACGCATCACATTTTAATGCTGGCTCTCTGACCCAGTATGTTAGCTTTTTTATGAACTTATGATTAACTAGTACCATGGTTTCAGGAGCTAAATTTTCTTCCATTTAAAACTAAATTTTACTCATAAAAGTTATAACCCCTAAACACTGGGTGAAAGAGACCAAATGAGGAATGAAAGTATTTTAAAAGGACAAATGAGAACAGAAAATTTAGTCTTGCACTGTAATTATCAGAGCATCTGGAATTCCATGAGCCAAATCTAGTCAGTTCCAACCCTGGGCAATTCAATCTGAAAAGCAGGGTTCAAGGATTAGCCATAACAACTACTGCCAAGTAGCTTGGTTCCCCAAATTGGGTTGATGTTAACAACCCTCACTTCCAGACCATGGATAATTCACAGCCTTGGATGGAATGGCCACAGTGCATGCAAGAGTTACTTTTACATTTCATTTATTTAAAGACCATAAGGTAAAACACTATAATTCAGGCACCTAAAGTATGTGGGTAAAATCTGGACTTCCAAATATATGGCAAGAATGTGAGATAGGCATTTGGCTTGTTCTCAAAAAAAAAAAAAAAAAGAGTGGGGTGAAGAGAAGTTAAGTCATCAAACATATGGCAGGGTCCTTTGGCCAGGTAGCTTTAATCATGTTGAATACCATCTTTATTCACAATGCACAATCTAGTCACTGAGAAAATAATTTGGAAAAAATTTCGTTAAATTTATGAACATACAATGATCAAAAATTTTCTTTCTAGCTACTGGTTAAAGGGCAATTCAAAGGATGCAAACTGGTATTGTCAAAAGTGAACAAAACTCCCAAATAAAGTCATCTTCCTGCTCCTCCTACTACCCCACTTTTTTTGTTGCTGTTGCTACCTTTCCAGCACATTTTATGGTAATAATGTCATACTCATTTCAGAGCCAAACTCAGTTCTATTCTTTACCATCCATTCCACTATAACAAACATTCACCCCAACAAACTTTCTTTAAAAAAAAATAAATCCTTGCACATGTTAGTAAATGTTTTAAATTATCTAACTCACCTCTTGTTTTAGTCAGTTTTTTTTTTGTGTGTGTGTATGTGTGTTTTGCCTCTGTGTCCAAGATACTTGACAAGAACCAACTTAGAAGAGGAAAAGTTTATTTGGGATTCACAGTTTCAGAGGTCTCAGTCTATAAACAGCTGACTCGATTCCTCCGGACTGAGGTGAGGCAGAACATCATTGTGGAAGGATGTGGTGGAGGAAAGTAGCAGGAAATGTGGCACTAGGAAACAGACACAGAGTTGGGCTAAATAAGGACAAAATATATACTCCAAGGCACGTCCTCAGGCACCCACCTCCTCCAACCACATACTATCTGCCTACAGTTACCACCAAGTTAAACCCTGTCAGGGGATTAATTCACTAATCGGGTTAAGGCTCTCATAAACCAATCATTTCACCTCTGAATGTTCTTGCATTGTTTCATACATGATCTTTGGGGGGACATATACCATCTCAACCATAACACGTCTCAATAATAAAATAACACTGCTATAAATATAAAACAGAACTCTGTATTTCTGGAGTACCTAAGAATGCTTTACAAACTTTTATTTTCATGTTTTAAATTTAGCTAATCTATCATGGTCAGCAGGGAAGATAGGTGTTTTCAATGCTCCATATAAGTGGATTATTCCACATTCTTTTACATTGTCCTGTTTTGCTATAATCTTTAACTTCTTAGAATTCAAGCACTTGTTTTTGGCAGTAGAGTTTTATAATTTTCATATAAATTCAAATATATGTGTATATCTGTATGTGTATACACATACACACAAGCACATAGGTGAATTTCAGCAGCAGGTCAGGGAGGAATAGAGATCTCAGATGTATATGTGTCTTTACATCCATAATTGAACATCAGAAAGTACTGCTTAATTGCTAATTATCTCCTACCTAAAAGTGGAATCTGGCAGTAGGCATATTTATATCCAAATCCCAGATAAGACAAGTCAGGCTCCAGGAAACCAAGAATACATTTGATAAACAAAATTATTGAATATTTACTATTTATGAGGTAGGGGATACAAAGATAAGTGAAACATGGTTTCTGTCCTCAAAGATCTCACCATCTAAAACAAGAAGTAAGGATAAGCAGTTAGATGTATAGGATAAATGTTATATATGTAGTTTGAATATGTCATCATCATAATCATCACCACTATCATATATTGAGTTCTTAGTGTATACCAGGCACTTTTGTAAGAACTTTGAATGTGTGACTTTAACTGCATTCACACAACAGCCCTAAGAGTTAACATTTTACTGATGAAGGCATTTGGGCATGGAAAGAGCAAATAATATGTTGAAAGTCACCTAACTGGTTAACTATCTAAGTGGCATAGCCTGGCTTCAAACCCCAATATCTGGACCCAAACTCAAAACCAGGAGTTCAAATTCAAAAACACTAAACAATAATTTCTCTCATGACTCACAGGAGAGAACCATTAATTCTGTTAGTGGCTTAGTATATAAAAATTGAAGGAAAGATTTCCAGAAAGGGTGACAATTGATCTGGGGTTAACACAAGAACAAAATGTGAGTTGAGTCTGCAGTCAGCTTTTCAGCTATAACCAGCTTTTTAAATTAACTGTTTTATTTTAGAATGATTTTAGTTAACACAGATAATAGAGTTCTCTTATATACCTTCCCCCAATTAACCTCATGCTAACATCTTTACATCTACATGATATATTTGTCAAAACTAAGCAAACACCATGGTACATTGCTATTTACTAAACTCTTGACTATTTAGATTTCATCAGTCTTTCCATCAATGTTCTTTCTCTGTTCCAAGATCCAATTCAGGATGCCACACTGTATTTAGTTTTTACATAGAGCCAGTTTTTTCTAGTCTGACAGCCTTTCCTGTCTTTCCTTATTTCTCATGATCTTGACATCCTTGAGGAGTACTGAGTTTGTATCCTGTAGAAACCCCTAAATTTGCCTGATGTCTCTCTCATGATTAAATGGGATTAAGGGTTTTGGGGAAAAGAATATTAAAGAGGTGAAGTGCATGTCTCATCACATCACATTATGGTATACCCAATACTTTCAAGACATTGCCAGTGTTATTAACTTGTACCACCTAATTAATGTAGTTCTAGCCAGGTTTCTTCACTAAAAAGTTATTAGTTTTAATTTCTATAGTCTATGTTCTAAAAATAAGTCACAAAGTATAGCCCAAATTTGGGTATGGTAAGACATTAAACTACACTTCCTGTTTGGGGGAGAGTACCTGCATATATCATAACCACTTTTTAAAAAGTCAATGAAAATAATAATGACCCCATTGGGAAAGATTACTGGTAAATACCTGGGCTTCAAACTTGTGACTATACTTACATGAATATCAGTGATGTTCAAGGTATAAAATAGTATTGATAATTTACCTTTATTTTAGAGTTACTATTAGAAACAAATACTGTGCTTCTTAATTCATAAACCTTGGGATAAAATTTATGAACCCTTTCCCTTAAAAATGCACATAATAGGCATACATTTTTAACCATTATTAAAGATTATCACCCTTGAGTCTCCAATAAGAATCCCTGCTCTAAACTGAGTCCTGAAATATTGTCTTATCATGTTTAATATTTGATACCATTTCACTGAAATAAGTTTCTAGAGAAACAAAGCAAAATGTGGATACATCCAAATAATATGAAACCTATATCACCTCTATGAAACCCTGAAAATAGACAAAATCATAGACAGTTTTGGGTTGATAAGTTGTTTATATTCCAAACTGAACTATCTCATCACTGCAAACCTATACCATAGGGGCAAGTACTTGGTTGGGGCTAGGAAAGTAAGGAGCTTATCCAGACTTGAAGACCACCATTTTCTTAGTTCAAACATTTGAGAAAATATAGTCAATGCTTAGGTAACCATTGATGCATGGGTTTTTTTTAAGCACACATTATTTATGACTTTTAAATCCAAGCATTTAAAAAGTACTGCCAGGAATTAGGTGGAGAAAGGGAGGACTAGGCAGAGCACAGAGGATTTTTAGGACAGCAAAACTACTTTGGATGATGCTACACTGATGAACACAAATCATTATACATTTGTCCAAACCCATAGAGGGGAAATGAGGAAAAATTTTCTTCTTCAAAATGATATGCCCATTTAACCCATTTAACTCATCAGGAGTGAACCCTAATGCAAACTGTGGACTTTGGTTGATAATGATGTATCAATGTAGGTTCATCAAATATAACAAATGTATCACTGTACTGGGGACACTGATAGTGGGGTGCTCTGCATGTAGGAGCAAGAAGTCAATGGGATACCTCTGTACCTTCCACTCAGTTTTGCTGTGTACCTAAAATGGCTCCAAAAAAATAAATAAATAAATTCTATTACAAAAAAAAATCTGTAGGCAGAGGTTATTTTATAAGATATAAAGAGATTTATTTTAAATTTTTACTTAGATGACTGCAGTGTTTAATAAAACTGTTCTTTTTCAAATTATTTAAAACAAATTAATGCTTATAATTCTTCAGGCTCTGCCCACAGATGACACGTGTATTAAGACTTTATCTGCTGAAGCGAATGAGTAAATTGCATTTAAATACCAACATTATAGGTCTATTTGTTCTGAAATCTTCCTCCCAAAGATTCCTCCGCCCTCTTGCCTCCTCTTCCAAGCCAAGAAGGTCACTCATTCTTACTGTAGTGCAGAGCTATACTTTTGTTTTAGATTGTTACTGTTAGTCATCGCATTAGTCATTTTCAACTTCCTTGAAGCAATATTGAAACCTTCGTTCTCAACTCCATTACCTGCTATGACTACAGCTGAAATCAACCCTTCTCCACTTCTGGGTCTGTCAAACTCTCAACCCAATGACTTACTGGGCATGTATGTGAACTGGAATGTACTCAGAGGAGTGAAAATAGCAGATAGAAACAAGCAACACAGTATACTATTGCATCTCTGCTGAGCATAATCCCTCATCAGGAAGAAAGTTTCTTTCCTCTGTACAATTTTCTCAGTGGTTAAGCTACATTTCTGCAAAATTAAATAAGAGTCATAAAAAAAAAGCTGAGAGAGGTTTATAGGGCAGCAAGGATTGGGTATTATGATAAATAGTATTTTTTTAAGAAAAAATTCATCTCTCTACCTCTTCTTCCTATGCTTCCAAAACAATATGATTGTTTCAGGGGATATAATTTTGCATTTCAATTTCTGCCCAAAACACAGTAGAAAAAAATTGCAAAACTGGAGCTTGAAACCAGAAAGTCATGCAGAGCTTTGTGTGTGCTTTGGAGGGAAGAGAGAAGCGATGAACAGAAAGAAAGCAGAAACCCATTGTGCTACTCTGGTCTACAGCCAAACCACCCTGCTTGCTCCTGCTCCTGGTGCCTCAGGGAGTTTATTTTTCAAGCTTTTTGTGGCAAAAAAAAGAAAAATATATTGAGAAATGAGGAAAAAATTTTCTTCTTCAAAATGATATTATTTAGCTCTATCCCAGCAATCGATGACAAAACACAAATCATGGCATGAAATTGACTTTTTTTGAAAATCTTAATGAAAGGGACTTTCATATGTAGTTGCCGTATAATCTAAAGACCAAACATTAGTTCTTTGATGTAACAATCTGGAGTTAGTTTTTAATTTGTTCCCAACAACCAAATAAGTATCTCTTGTCCCCAGTTTGCACATTTGGAAGTAGAAGAAATGATCAATTCTGTGGGCATCTTAAGAATATGTCACATGGAGTTGCATGCTTCATTAGCTCTGACAGGACAGTGGAATGCCATGTTGGAACACAGAGTGCTGGCAGTGAGGGCATGAATTATGTAGGGTCATTTCTCAATCTGCTGATTCCCCTTAATGCTGGGACCTTCTCTTTAGGAAAATTCCTCAGTCCTAGAAAGCTGAGAGGTTTAAAAAGTCAGCTTGCTCTTCTGTATGTCTAATTATTTTCCTTTTTTCATAAAGTGTAGGAAAAGTTAGGAGTTGGTCATTAAGTCTACCCAAATAAGTATTATCAGAACCTAATAAAATTTTAAAATTGATAATTTGCTTATGGTCTTTCCAACAGTAACCTCTCTTTAAAGATGATCAATGGATGGGGACATACATGCATATGTACATACATATATTGATGCATAAATATTAGTCTATATGATAAATTATATCATAACAACATGATATGTTATATATACATATGTATCTATAGCTAACATAATATCTGATATAGCATTCATGGATATATATGGATATATACTATTATACTTGAGCTTATAGAAATAGTTTGATAACTTCTAATTTCTCAAACTTATGAAAACAGATTATTTATAATGAGAGCAAGATATACTGTTGGGAATCTACTTCATATTTTTGTGATCAGAGTAATATATTAGAAGTAATTAAAAGAAATTTGGGGTTTAAGTAAACAAGATAAGAACAAAGGATCCCTACCACCAAAACAATGGATTTACATTGGTTTATTTTCAAACAAGCTTGATTTACTCAAACAAATGCTACGTTACTAGGGGGGTGGATCCATTCTACATTCAAACACGGCTTCTAAATACTATCGATAAGAATGTGAGATATCAAAACTTCAGATGCTCAATGTGTGCTTTTAACCTTTTGCATTAAAGCACCTATATCTTGAGACCATTTAGATAAATAAGGATATGTGAAATTTTAAGTAGTTTCAATTAATAGCAATACTTTACAGGGGTGTGGAAACACTAAACCTCAAGGCATTGACAGAGATTAAGTTGTTAACTTTTCATACACGAAAAAATGCCCATTTATCATTTATCTAGTGCCTAAGACAAGCCAGATGCTGTTCCAGGTGTAAAATTTCAACATTAGATCTAAATTCTGTCCTTGAATGTTTCCCTTGAGCATAATTATTTCTCTTATTGACTTCCACTAAGCACTGTAATGTCGTGGACTCAGGAGAAAAACCAAGTACAAAGTATTCTCTGCTTAATTTTTCTTAATTATATCAATAAAATTTCGTAACCATAAATGTTTGTTTATTTTTATGAAGTATGTTTCAAGTATCAGGATCACCTTAATCTCCTATCTTCCTTCTTTTTAATAATTTCAGAAGGCAAATCTCTCCAGTCCTTTCCATATTTACTTTTCTAAAATAACCATAAATTTTTGTTTTGCTCCTCCTCACTTTTGTATATAAACAATTGAAGTTATCAGGAACTCAGCTGTTTATCTTGTGAAATTCTACATCACTGTTAGTATATATCAATTTAGCAACCATACAAATATGAGCTTTTAATTCTAGAACTGAGACAACAATAGCAATAGAGAAGTGAATAAGGAAAAATCTTCCACACTTTTGCCGCAAGATTAGAATACAAGATCAGGTTGCCTACTTTCCAGAAATTAGAGCCAAAGGGGGTGTGCCAGCTAATTTCTTCAGAGGTACTTTAGATGGAGAAATTGTTCAGTCTCTGCATCTCCAAAAGTATCTTGAAACCAAAGAAAGAGACTTGAGAAAACATAAAAGCTAGATACATTCACCTGTTGTCTTAGAAGACTCCATTATGAATGGCTTCCTTTTAAACATTTATCTCAAATACTATATCTTTAAAATCCAAACTCCAAACCTCTTTTTTTGGTACTGGGGATTGAACCCAGTGGTGCTTAACCATTGGGCCATATCACCAGCCCTTTTTATTTTATTTACAGGCAGGGTCTCACTGAGTTGCTTAGGGCCTTGCTAAGTTGCTGAAGCTGGCTTTGAACTTGCAATCCCCCTATCTACGCCTCCTTAGCTGCTGGGATTACAGGCATATGCCACTATGCCCAGCTTGAAAACTCTTTTAAAAGATCACAAAGAGTTATTGAAATGGTGACATTTTGCTCTGTATTGTTTTCTACTTATCAGGTTAGCATCTTCTTAAAGACACTAGAATTTTAGTCACCAGCCTCAAAAGTCAAGTTCACTCCTATAATAGCACTTACTACCTTGTGGACTTTGCTTGCTATGCCATTAAAAGTCTGTCTCTAATCATTATTTCCTTTACAATTCATTTTCCCATTTTTTTCTCACACTCCCCATGTCTTCTCGTATTATGTCTGTATTCTCATAATTAGATAAGCAAAGTCTCTAACAACTTGATTTTAAAAATAGAGAGACATATCAAGCACTTAAAGCTTTCTAATATAGGAAAGTTAGAGATTTAACAAGGAAGTGTGGGGCAATGTTCCCAAATAAAATATAGGTTTGATCCCTAGAGTGAACTGGTAAACAATGAAATAAATGAACATGAGATAAATATGCTAACAATGTCCTCAAATCCTTTAGTTTGCTAATATTGGAAGACCTTGGGCCTTAAAGACATATGTGCTCAAAGTAACATTTACTTTGGCAAATTTCACTCTCCATTTTGGGGCGTTGTAGAGTGGGGGTTGATCCTAAACCTTCTTGGCATGCCTGAAAGAGAAGGATTTAAGTTGAGTTCATTATCTCTTTAGTGGAGAAGTCTGGGAAACGAAGAGGCTCGACCAGGGAGACTCAATCCAGCTAGCATTCCTTTTTGTTTTTCAAGCTGCCCTGACAATAATGCGGCAGGGTGAAAAGATCAGGAACACTTTATACACATTGTGCTAATTACTGCAAGTACTTAAAGTTGTAATTAGCTTATTATACTGCAGAGATCCTAACATGGCATGTCTTTCAAAAGAATTTCTCTCCAGATCATTAGTGGGAAAGCTAACAACATCTGCTTCAAATAAAATCAACCAATTAGCACAGGCAACTCCACATAGTTTGCAATCAGAGAATTATATTGTGCCAAGTGCTAATTTCAATGTGAATGCTATCTCCTTCTCATATCCCACGCTTCTCTGCCAGCACAGCTGGTGTTTAACACCACTGACTTCAGCGAAGTCTCCAAAAACTTATGTTAATTTGAAATAACCTAATCAGAAGTGTGCAATACAGACTGAGGTTGATCTCAGCTTAATTAAAACTGACCTTGTCATTTCACTGCCTGTAAAACACCATTATCTCACCATTTATCACTCAAATACCACAAATATTCCATTTATGTGAAAACCCAGGAAGACGGGTTCCAAACCACTAGAGTTATTTTCAGGAATACCATGAGCACTGGAGTTTAATGGAAGGAGAGGGTCTGCCTACAAGTATGGGGCAACAATAAAGGTAATTCAGCAGACTCAAAATAACTTGTCAGCCCTACCCATGAAGGCTGCTTCTGCCCACTTCCGTTGGCTCGAATGGCACATTCACTCCAGAGACTGACAGGCATTAGCAGATGTGAAGGCTTTCATTTTAAAATTAATATCTCACCCAGTACCTTTCAGAAAGCTGAATCGTTCAATCAATAAGCATGACATGGCAGGTGTGATGTGTACAAGGCACTAAATTCTTCTGCCAAAGGTACTAGAAAACATCTGCTCACATGCATGTGTGTGCATGTCAATGGATGAACTGCTGAGAAAAATGATTGCAAGTGGAATGTGTAATATGCTTGTATTCACCAAGATCAAACTAAAAACAAAGATCACATTTTATGATGTATACATGCCATCAATGCACTTTCTTTGACCCACCTTAAGTCCATGACCCTGTATTATTTAATATGTGCATGGTCAACAGTCTGTCAATTGAAGTAGCCACTGTTCTGGTTTTCTGCACATGAAACATGGTTTAAAAGGTATTCCCAGGTTCTCCTTATGGGCTTTGATTATTTTCATACCATCTCAGTCCAGCCACAACTGGACCGATTTATTGATGCTTTTTTTCCAGTTAAGCAGGCCTCATATTGGCTCTTTTTCTACCTACATAAGCAAACCCAAAACCAGATTACCAGAGCTCACATCAACTTCATCTCTATAAAAGTTAATTGCTAGCTCAATACTTTTGATAGAAATGTTAGCTATCTTGAATTGTTTAATGTGTTCCAGTTTCATCTTGGCTGTGTTATGAGACTATCAGTCTCATTTAATTTATAGGGAGGACCCTCTGGCCTTGTGAACAAATAGGGGACATGGCATCAAAATATATGAATTCTAATCTTTGTTGACTCTCTGACCTGGGGTAAGTGTGACCTTGAATCATACAACACATTGTCCACACCTGAATCTCCAAATTTGTACATGACACTCAAAATATTTCAGATAGTTAGTTTAACATTTGAAGAGAATCATATATATGTGACCGAATGTAAAACTTTAACAGATCTTTATTGAATGAAGTGCATGTGAAGAAACAAAACATTTGATTAATATAGGTTAGAAAATAAATGTAAGACTATAAGGAAATAGGAAGCAGCCATTTTTAACTGCTCATATAATTAGCCTACATGCAAACAATTACTTACTTTTAAAATACTATTTTTAAAAGTAGAAAAATGGTATTCAGGTGCAGAGAGTAAACAAAGTCCATTTTCATTTGAGCCGATACAATTAAAGATGTTTCCATTGTACTCAGAACATAGGGCCATTTAAGTTAGTATAATTGGTGGAAATGAATTTTTGTAATGGTAGGGATTAACTTCCCTGAAGGAAGACTAGCATGAACACCTTTTGACTACTTCCAAAGAAAAGTTGAAATCACTTATACTGTGAGAGTTGTTTGGCTAATGTTATACCACTCATATGATCCCTCTTAGTATATTATAATTTGAGGAAAAGATACAGCAACTCCAGATTTATAAATGTTGTATGGTTCATTTATCAAAGATCCCTGTTTCTTACCTATGTGATTTTGGGCAAATTACTTCACTTTCTGAAGTTTTGGTCTACTTCTTAGGAAAATGGTAATAACAATATTTATCAATTGGATTGGTGGATTGTCTGTGACAAGTGTTGAGTGTTTTGCCTCCTTCACATAAACGCCTCTAGTAAATGTCTGTTCTTGATATTCTTGCTATTTCTATTCCTGCTACTACAAAAGAGTAACTTCCTTGGGAGCCTAGGATGACCTTGAATATTGCTCCCTTTTTAGATACCTGATGTCACCTCCTATATGGGTCTCACTTCCAGGCTAAATTATTCACCCTGTCTGCTTTCACAGAATCTTGTCCAGAATTTTATTGCAGTGTTTGCCATAGTGTATAGTAATTATTTATTTATATCTTAGTTTTCTTGCCACAATATTTAGCTACTCAGGAGCAGAAATTTTTGTCTCGTGAATCTTTTTTTAATTTTTTAGTTATAGATGGACACAATACCTTTATTATTTATTTATTTATTTATTTATTTATTTTTAGTGTGGTGCTGAGGATCAAACCCAATGCCTCACACATGCTAGGCAAGCACTCTACCACTGAGCTACAACCCCAGCCCTCATGAATCCTTTTTTCCTGAGGTCAATCAAATGTTTTGCATAATAGGAATCCAATAAAAAAAATTGTGGGCTCCACAAATGGATAAATAAACTTATTGGTGTGCTATATAAATTTATAAACATTATAAGAATTATTATGAAATATGCTAGTCTTCTGAAGTTGAGAATATCAATCTCAGAAATTCATAAACTTTAAATATAAAATAAAGTTTTGATTTTAACCTGTAGACTTTTCTGAAGCTTTTTCCTGGTTATCATGCTTCCCCTAGAATCTTTTCTGAATTCAATGAAGAACTCAGAAGGATTCTGTTAAAATTTTCCATGTTTCCTACCATTGCAGCAATTAAATAAGGGACTTTTCTATTTGAGAATTCTTTCCATTAAAAAGTCCAATTTGTTAAGGGGCACCTGGGTTTCTTCCATAGCTTAGCTATTATGAGTTGGGCTACTATAAACATTGATGTGGCTGCATCACTGTAGTCTCCATCTTTACCAATACTTGCTGTTTTCTGTGGGGTTTATTTTTGGTTTTGTTTTAATTGTAGCTCTCTTGGTGGGTAAAAAGTGGTTATCTCATTGTGCTTTTAACTTGCATTTCCTTAATGATTAATGATATGAAACATTTTTTATGTGCTCTTTGGCTGTTTATATATCTTCTTTAGACAAATATTTATTTATATCATTTTTTCCTTTAAAAACCTGATTATGGGCCTTTTATTGTTGATGTTTAATAATTCTTTATATATTCTGAATAAAATACATTATTAAATATAAAAAGTCCAATTTGATGTCTTAATATAGGTCAGGACAGAAAGTGGACAACATAGACAAAAATGGATAAAATGTAGATAAGTTAGTTCCATCTATTTTCATTGACAGTCAATCCAATATTATTTTTACTATCACTAATATAATGGTTACTATTATTATTTTATAGGTTACCTTAGAAATTCATACAATAGACTCTAAATCGGAAATTAAGAAATTTCAACTGTTTTAGCGATGGTACAAAGCTCTCCACAGAAAATATTTATAATTTCTTAGAGATTCAAACAGGAAGTACAACTACAGTTAAAATAAAATATGTATTTTTTGATGCTAGGTATTGAACAGAGGGTGTCTGCTCTATCACCAAGCTACGTTCCCAGAACCAAATGATTTTTAAAGCATTCATTTATCTAGGATAGATATAAATTAAACCTGTTAAGATTTAAAAATATTTTGTTTTCATAATACCCTGAGTTCTTTGAATCAACAGAAAAAAAATGTGTTCTGTATTTTACAACTAAATATATATTTTTAATTAATTTTTAAAATTTGTTTTAATTAGTTAAACATGACAGTAGAATGCATTTATGCACTTTGATATATCATAGATAGATGGAATATAATTTCTCATTTTTCTGAGTGTACATGTTACAGAATCATATTAGTCTTGTTGTCACATATATACATACAGTAATAATGTCTGTTTTATTCTACTATCTTTCCTATCCCCACACCCTCTCCCCTTCCCTCCCATCACTTCCCTCTACTTAATCTAAGGTAAAGCTATTTTTCTCTAGTACCCCTCACCTTATTATGAATTAGCATCTGCATATTAGAGAAAACATTTGGCCTTTGGTTTGGTGGGATTGTCTTATTTGGCTTAGCATGATATTCTCCAACTCCATCCATTTACTGGCAAATGCCAATATTTCACCCTTATTTAAAGCTGAGTAATATTCCATTGAGTATATATACCACAGTTTCTTTATCCATTCATCTATTGAGCGACACCTAGGTTGGTTCCACAGTTTAGCTATTGTGAATTGAGCTGCTATACACATTGACAAGGCTGCATTACTGTAGTATGCTCATTTTAAGTTCTTTGGGTATACAACTAAATATATCTTATTCATAATGTTAACATGGTTAAAATGTGTATGATTTAACTGTATGATGAGGCTTCTTGTTTTTTCAGAACTATCTCCATTTCATATTTTCTATCATTGCATATATATATATATATATATATATATTTGTCAAACCATATATATCCACATTTGGATGCAAAAATTTTGGTTTCCATATTTAATTGTAAGTCTTCAATTAATTAGAATATGTAAGGAACCCAAAACTTCATTCCAGACCATTGATATATTGCTTCTAAACTTAACTTTCTGATTCATGCTTTAAAATAAATATATGCGGAAATAATTTTAGCAAATAAATACATATGCATCACCTGTGTGTCATTTCATCTGAAGATTTACAAAACAAAGTAAGAAAGTAAGGGAATTCCCAAGCATGGATTTTGGCCAACACTGCTTCAGCATAAATTGATGATGGCAGAAATTTCCCTATTGTCCTTTTCTCAGTTTTATTAGCTCTTTTTTCTTCCATTTCTCTTACTGCATGGTAAACCTTCCTACTGCCCATGTTATAACAACTTCTATTCCAAAAAGCTCAGACAATGGATGATGTTTACTTGCTGTTTGCAAACAACAGAATCCACAGTGTTGCCAGCAGATGCCCTTGATTCACTGTGAATGAAGAAGGGAATTATAGAAAATCAGTGTGCATTGTGTGTCCAGCTGAGATGGATGCTGGCAGAGCAGGCTACAGGCAAAATTTCAGAGCACAGAAGTGTATCTTCTAGGCCTTTACTACTATAGGGCAATCCTTTGAAGCCAACCATCTCCTTTGTACCTCTGTTCTCAACTCTTTAAAACCATTTTTAATTTTCTCAAGACTTTCTATGCTGGTTCATCTGATAAAATTAATCCTGATGACTAAAGTTATACTTTTCAGATAATGATATGTTTCAATAAAGAAAATCTGGGGATTCAATGTCCTAAACTAAAGCAACAGGTTTCTAAAATAAATAAATAAATAAATGCCTTGTACCATTCAGATCGGTGAAGAGCTATTTATCAAGAACAATGTAAGGTCTGAGATTTTCACCCTACTTACAAACTGACAAATAAGCCTGCCACATTTTTCATAGATGGTGGCAGAGAACAGGACAGTCCTGAGTCAGAGACAAAAGACTTTGTTACAGCTTAGCCAATAGCATGAGAATCATGTACATGCTAATCCCCCTGCCCCAATATGTCTCATAGGGTGATACCAGGGCCCTAATGGTTACTGCATCTGCATTAGGTATGTATAACAGCTTAGAAACCTGAATCTTTTATAATGAGCAGTCATCATGCCTGCTCTTGGTTTCATTAGGGGAGATTTATTTTACTATACTAGATAGTAAGCAAATGTATCTTCTTCTTCAAAGGTCATTTGCCAAGTACATACCTTAGAAAAGAGAATCCATAACAAAGGCCAATCAGTGCCCTCTGCTCACAAGATATGCAAAACATGGAAGACTTTGAGCATTTTCTCCCAACACTATTCAGGAAGAGATTTCTACCAGCTACCCCAAATGATCTCTCATAGACTATGATAAACTAATCACCTAAAAAACTAATAAACATGCATTGGCCTGGGCCCCACTCAGAAACTTTGACTCAGTAAATCTGGAGTGCAGCTGGACAAGATGCATTTTTTTAATTTCCCAAGTAAGGTATGTGGTTGTGGCTCAGTGGTAGAGCACTTGCCTAGTACATGGGAGGCACTGGGTTTGATCCTCAGCATCACATAAAAAAATAAACAAGTAAGCTGGTGCAGTGGTGTGGTGCACACCTGTAATCCCAGAGGCTTTGGAGGTTGAGGCAGGAGGATCATGAGTTCATAGACAACCCTAGGAACAGAGAGGCACTAAGCAACTCAGTGAGACCTTGTCTCTAAATAAAATACAAAATAGGGCTGGGGATGTGGCTCAGTGGTCGAGTGCCCCTGAGTTCAATCCCTGGTACCAAAATAAATAAATAGGCAAACAGTAACGGTGTTGGGTCCAACTATAACTAGAATTTTGAAAAAAATATTCCCAAGTAAAGTTGATGCTATTTCTTCCTGCATTACCTTTTCCCCAGTGTAACAGATGACAGCTACTTCACTGATGTGTAAGGAATAATTAGAATTGGAATTAGAAGAAAAGATGGTAACAAAGCCCACATGCAGAAACAAACAAAATGAGAGAAAATAGAGAGGTGAGGAGTTGGTATATCTTATTGAGGTTAAATAATATTGAGATATGGATTTCAGGCCTGGGAATATGACAATGAATTCCTACCATTTAACTTTCACAAGAAGATAATGATGACATTTTGCTCTCATAAGCTCAGGACTCAGAATTAGGAAGATGTGATCCTACATACTAGTCAAATATTAAAGGTGAAGTTCATGCTTTAAAAAAACTCCCTGGGTAGAGGAGCCAAGATGGTGGAGTAGAGGAGGTACCGCTTATGGCGGCTCTGCACCCGAATCCGAGAAAACAGTCAAAAGGCTTTTCCATCGGGTTGTGCCTTGACGAAAAACTACATCTCAGAGCATGTGACAGGACACCATACAGCGAATCTTTTGCAGATTCCATCAGAGCTGCGAGCACGGGGTGGAACACAGAGGCTTTGCTTGCTGGTAAGAATCCAGACGCTGGCCCCAAAATGCACAGTCTGAACACATGCACAGAACACAAGCAGCGGATTAGAAGTAGAAAATCAGCACCTCTACAGAACTGTAGATCGCCAGACTACACTCCGCTCCCATGCAGGTCACCAGACCCAGTTCTCAGCACAGCGGCATCCCCCACCTCACCAAATACCCAATGTGGAAAACAGACGGTCACCGTCTCTTGGTGGGCGTGGCTACCAGCAGGGTTCTGCGGTACCTGGTTCTCAACTCCCCCAACCCCAGCTGTGATAACTCAAAACCTTTCTCAAGATCTTTTGGAGGACGTGGCTATCAAGTGAAACTGCAACTGTACAGGCACCTGGTTTCCGACTCAGAGAGACTAAGAGCAAGGAGGCTCCAGGCAGAAGCTCAAGCCCTCTCACACTGGCTACCTCCACCACCCTGAGGACAGAGACTCAAGCTTGGAATAGACAATGCCACCTATTGGAAGAAAAGAAAACAGAATTCTAAAAGTTTTTTTTTTTTTTCTCTTATCATCCATTCTCCTCTACCCTTTCCCCGCTGGTCTTCACAACCCCAATATATGTGAATCCAAGAACTTGGCATGAAATAGGACTTTAAGAATTGAATCACCAGAATAATATAATATAGAGGAATTGAATAAGCAGCCCTCCCCCCGGTTTTTTTTCTTATTTTCTTTCTCCCTCTCTCTTTTTTCTTTCTTTCTTTTTTATTGTTCTTCCTCCCTCTCTCCCACTTTCAACCTAACTTTTACTATTTTTACTTTGGGTAATTTTCCAAATACAAACAGGTGTTTGATTTTATGCATTCTTCCCTAAACTACCTACTGTCTATTCATTAGAGTTCTCCTCCAAAGTTGCTAAGATAGATTAACCCCCTACCCTCACTCCTTTCCCCCTTAAGATAACGTCCTACACCCAACCCTCAGATCTCTATATGCCACCAGAAACTGTATGCCTTTTATGAAACTAATAACTATACTTTAAATAGTAATTGAATCCAACATCTCTATACATAGAGACTAACTATAAATTTATTAATAATAAAAGCTTGCTCATAGATGATGTATTGGGAACAGTTAACATTGTCTTTCCCCACAAAGGAAAGATTTTGGAGCTATACAAGAGCAATATGAATCTATAGGGGAAAACCAATAACATAATAGTCTCACAGAGCTGGAAAGAAACGTGAGCAACATGAAAAGACAAGGAAAGAAAGGACCACAAACAATTCAAGACAATACAACATTAGAAGAGGTAACATCTACAGCAGAAACAATGTCAGATAAAGATTTCAGGATATACATGGTTCAGATGTTCTGGAGTCTTAGGGAAGACATTAGACAACAAATGGAGACAATGAAAGATAACTTTGAAAATGAATTACATAAACAAATCCAAGAAGCAAAAGATCAAACCTACAGGAGAGAGAAGTTATAAAAAAAAAAACAGAAATCCTAGAAATAGAAGAAATGATAAACCAAATTAAAAATTCAAATGAGAGTATCACCAGCAGAGGAGAACACTTAGAAGATAGGACATCAGACAATGAAGACAGAGTATATCATCCCAAAAAGAACATAGACAGCACAGTAAGACTGATAAGAAACCAAGAATATCCAAGAAATATGGGATAGCATAAAGAGTCAAAATTTAAGAGTTATTGGAATAGAGGAAGGTATTGAGGTCCAAACCAAAGGAATAAACAATCTGTTCAATGAAATAATATTAGAAAACTTTCCAGAAATGAAGAATAAAATGGAAATCCAAATCCTAGAAGCCTACAGGATGCTGAATGCAAAATCACAAAAGATCCACACCAAGACATATTGTAATGAAAATGCCTAACATACAGAACAAGGAGAGAATTTTAAAAGCCACAAGAGAAAGTAAGAAGATTACATATAGGGGTAAACCAATTAGGTTAATGGCTGATTGTTCAACACAGACCCTGAAATCTAGAAGATCCTGGAACAACAAATTTCAAATGCTGAGAGATAATGGGTTCCAACCAAGAATCTTGTATCTGTCAAAATTAAGCTTCAGGTTTAAATATTAAATAAAAACCTTCCATGATAAACAAAAGTGAAAAGAATTTGCAGATAGAAAACTGGCACTTAAAAACATCCTTGGCAAAACATTTCATAAAGAGGAAATGAAAAATATCAATGAAAACCAACAGTGGGAGGTAGTATACTAATGGAAAAACTAATCAAAGAGGAAAAACAAATCAATTAAATAACAAATATAAACAAATATGGCTGGAAATACAAACCATATCTCAATAGTAACCCTAAATGTTAATGGCTTAAACTCATCATTCAAAAGACATAGGCTAGTAGACTGGATTTTTAAAAAAAGACCCAACAATATGCTGCCTACAGGAGACTCATTTGATAGAAAAAGACATACACAGACTGAAGGTGAAAGATTGGGAAAAATCATACCACTCACATGGACCTCAGAAGCAGTACTCATATCAAATAAAGTAGGCTTCAAGCCAAAGTTAATCAAAAGAGGTAAAGAAGGACACTTCATACTGCTCAAGGGAACCATACACCAACAAGACATAACAATCATAAATATATATGCCCCAAATAATGGTGCAGCTGTATTCATCAAGCAAACTCTTCTCAAGTTCAAGAGTCAAATAGTCCACAACACAATAATCATGGGTGATTTTAACACACCTCTCTCACCACTGGAGAGATGTTCCAAACAAAAGTTGAATAAAGAAACTATAGAACTCTGGAACACAATTAATAACTTAGACTTAATAGACATATATAGAATATATCAACCAACATCAAGCGGATACACTGTTTTCTCAGCAGCACATGGATCATTCTCAAAAATAGACCATATATTATGCCACAGAGTAACTCTTAGCAAATACAAAGGAGTAGAGATACTACCATGCCTTTTATCCAATCATAATGGAGTGAAATTGGAAATCAATGATAAAATAAGGAAGAAAAATTCCTACATCACATGGAGACTGAAGAATATGCTGCTGAATGAACAATGGGTTACAGAAGACATCAAAGAGGAAATTTAAAAATTCTTAGAGGTAAATGAGAACACAGACACAACATATCGAAATCTCTGGGACACTATGAAAACACTACTAAGAGGAAAATTCGTTGCATGGAGTTCATTCCTTAAAAAAATAAAAAGCCAACAAATAAATGACCTCGCACTACATCTCATAGCCGTAGAAAACGAAGAACAAACCAGCAGCAAAAGCAGTAGAAGGCAAGAAATAATTAAAATCAGAGCTGAAATCAATGGAATTGAAACAAAAGAAACAATTGAAAAATTGTCAAAACTAAAAGTTGGTTCTTTGAAAAAATAAATAAGATTGATAGACCCTTAGCCACGCTAACAAAGAGAAGAAGAGAGAGAACCCAAATTACTAGCATACGGGATGAAATAGGCAATATCACAACAGACACTACAGAAATACAGAAGATAATTAGAAATTATTTTGAAACCTTATACTCTAATAAAATAGAAGATAGTGAAGGCGTCGATAAATTTCTAAAGTCATATGACCTGACCAGATTGAGTCAGAAAGATATATACAACTTAAACAGACCAATATCAAGTGAGGAAATAGAAGAAACCATCAAAAGATTACCAACCAAGAAAAGCCCAGGACTGGATGGATATTCAGCCAAGTTTTACAAGACCTTTAAGGAAGAACTAATACCAATACTCTTCAATCTATTTCAGGAAATAGAAAAAGAAGAACTACTTCCAAATTCACCCTGATTCCAAAAACAGTCAAAGACACCTCAAAGAAAGAAAACTTTAGATCAATATCTCTAATGAATATAGATGCAAAAATCCTCAATAAAATCCTAGCACATCTGATACAAAAACACATCAAAAAGATCGTGCACCATGATAAAGTGGGATTCATCATCGGGATGCAAGGTTGGTTCAATATACGGAAATCAACAAATGTAATTCATCACATCAATAGACTTAAAGACAAGAACCATATGATCATCTCAATAGATGCATAAAAAGCATTTGACAAAATACAGCACCCCTTTGTGTTCAAAACACTAGAAAAACTAGGGATAACAGGAACTTATCTCAACATTGTAAAGGCTATCTACGCTAAGCCTCAGGCCAACATCATTCTAAACGGAGAAAAACTGAAGGCATTCCCTCTAAAATCTGGAACAAGACAGGGAAGCCTCTCTTACCACTTCTATTCAACATAGTTCTTGAAACACTGGCCAGAGCAATTGGACAGACAAAAGAAATTAAAGGAATATGTATAGGAAAAGAAAAACTTAAACTAACACTATTTGCTGACGATATGATTCTAAACCTAGAAGACCCAAAAAATTCCACCAGGAAACTTCTAGAACTAGTAAATAAATTCAGCAAAATGGCAGAATATAAAATTAACACCCATAAATTAAAGGCATTTCTGTATATCAGTGACAAATCCTCTGAAATGGAAATGAGAAAAACTACCCCATTCACAATATCCTCAAAAAGATAAAATAAATAAAATACTTGGGAATCAACTTAACAAAAGAGGTGAAAGATCTATACAATGAAAACTACAGAACCCTAAAGAGAGAAATAGAAGAAGACCTTAGAAGATGGAAAGATCTACCTTGCTCTTGGATAGGCAGAATTAATATTATCAAAATGACCATACTACCAAAAGCACTATTCAGGTTCAATGCAATTTCGATCAAAATCTCAATGGCATTCCACATAGATATAGAAAAAGCAATCATGAAATTCATTTGAACAAATGAGAGACCCATAATAGCTAAAGCAATTATAAGCAGGAAGAACGAAACAGGTGGCATCGCTATACCAGACCTTAAACTATACTACAGAGCAATAGTAACAAAAACAGCATGGTACTGGCACCAAAACAGGCTGATAGACCAATGGTACATAATAGAGGACACAGAGACTAACCCACAAAACT
The DNA here is from genome assembly GCF_045843805.1 of Urocitellus parryii. Lineage (NCBI taxonomy): Eukaryota > Metazoa > Chordata > Mammalia > Rodentia > Sciuridae > Urocitellus > Urocitellus parryii. The sequence continues at coordinate 112,382,517 of NC_135547.1, forward strand.
ATAACTACCTTATATTAGACAGAGGTGCCAAAAACATGCACTGGAGAAAGAATAGCATCTTCAACAAATGGTGCTGGGAAAACTGGAAATCCATATGCAACAAAATGAAATTGAATCCCTATCTCTCACCATGCACAAAAGTTAACTCAAAATGGATCAAGGACCTAGGAATTAAACCAGAGACTCTGTGTCTAATAGAAGAAAAAGTAGGCCCTAATATTTATCACGTGGGGCTAGGCCCCAACTTCCTTTATAAGACTCCTACAGCACAAGAATTAAAACCAAGAATCAACAAATGGGATGGATTCAAACTAAAAAGTTTTTTCTCAGCAAAAGAAATAATCTGTGAGGTGAATAGGGAGCCTATATCCTGGGAGCAAATTTTTACCCCTCACACATCAGATAGAGCTCTAATGTCTAGGTTATATAAAGAGCTCAACAAGCACCAAAAAACCCAAATAATCCAATCAATAAATTGACCAAGGACCTGAACAGACACTTCTCAGAAGAGGATATACAATCAATCAACAAATATATGAAAAAAATGTTCATCATCTCTAGCAATCAGAGAAATGCAAATCAAAACCACTCTAAGATACCATCTCACTCCAGTAATAATGGCAGCTATTATGAAGACAACAACATGTGTTGGTGAGGATGCAGGGGAAAAGGCACACGCATACACTGCTGGTGGGTCCTCAAATTGGTGCAGCCAATTTGGAAAGCAGTATGGAGATTCCTTGGAAAGCTGGGAATGGAACCACCATTTGACCCAGCTATTCCTCTTCTCGGACTATACTCAAAGGACCTAAAAACAGCATACTACAGGGACACAGCCACATCAATGTTTATAGCAGCACAATTCATAATAGCTAAAAGGTGGAGCCAACCTAGATGCCCTTCAGTGGATGAATGGATTAAAAAATGTGGCATTTATATATGATAGAATATTACTCAGCACTAAAAAAGAATAAGATCATGGCATTTGCAGGGAAATGGATGGCATTAGAGAAGATTATGCTAAGTGAAGTTAGCCAATCCCCAAATAAACAAATGCCAAATGTTTTCTCTGATATAAGATGGGTGCCTCAAAGTGGGGTCGGGAGGGAGAGTCTGGAAGGAAGATTACCTCTAAATAGGGAATAGGGGTGGGAGGGAAAGGGAGGGAGAATGGGAATATCAAGGATGGTTAAAGGAGATGGTTATCATTATACAAAATACATGTATGAAGATGTGAAAAAAATAAAAATAAAATAAATTAAAAATCTCCCTGTTTGTCTCCTCCTATTGATTTCATTTCCCTCTGTCCTTGGGATAGCAGGTATCCTAAGTGGTAGCGTTAAATTTCTCCAAGTATTCTTATTCTATTGACATGGTTATGTTCAAGACATAAGAATTTAGATTGGCATTTGTCATACTGATACTACTGAGATTTTAGATAAGAGTTTTACTCTTAGGCTATTTTTATGTTGTTCTGAAAAAGTGAAAATTATAAATTTATTTTTATAAATATAGTTTTCATTGACTTCAGAGAGTTGTACATGAGTCTCTAGAGATACCAATAAGCACCTTGTTATTCAGTATTTATTTTAAGCATGACATTATACACATAGATTATATACTTTATGATATATGAAATCAAAATTAATGTTGACAAATGAAAAAAAGGGTCCAGAGCCTATAATTGGATGAATAATTATCTCTTTTCTGTCGCTGTCCTCTTCATCTTTTCTACTCTGTTTGATGACATTTTTCATGCACTCTTTGAGACATTCTATTCCCTTAACTTCCATGAAATTAAAATAACATAAGTATATTATTATGTTTATAAAATTGGTCCATGTTTATTATTTTTGTAACAAATAAGCAATACAGAAAAAAATATTAGAAGTTGAAGAATTACCTCGAACCCCATCATTCAGAATTACACAATGTTAATATTAGATGAACAGTATGACAAATTTATATTTATGCTTATAGAGATGGAATGAAAAAAAGAGTAGGTATACACATAGATTAGAGAAAAATAAATAGATAGGGAAACATAAAATAGGAAAACTTAGATTGATAGAGACCATTTCATAAAAGGGATTATATTCTAAATATTGTTTTTAATAAAATATATAGAAATCTGTATGAATTTTGAAAAAGGAAAGAAACTGAAGTGATTTCCAGTTTAAATTGGCAGGTTGAATAAGCATTTTCCTCCAATACACCTTGATATCTCATTGAAATGGCAGCAAAGTGATTAAAAATGTATATCTACTAGGAAAAATGAGTGAGGAAGAGTCAATAGCATAAGAATCTGTATGAATAGAAATTATCAGATCTGTATGCCAAGGCAACAATGAGTAAAGCTGAAATGTGCCGCAAACTGCCCGGCCCCGGGCCGGCTGAGTCCCGCTCCTGCTGCCGAGCACTGCCTGCGGCACCCCTGCTGAGTGATTCCCTGCTGAGCTGTCAGTGCACGCGGGCTTGCAATCTTGCAACCCGGTTGGGCACAAAAACACAAGCCAGTCAAACTGAGACAAAGTTTTATTTAGAGAGAGGCCGTGTGCGTCCCCTAACAGGTGGGTCCGCCATGTGTGTGTTCTACCTGAGCCGGGGGGTTTCCCCTTCCCCCGGAACACCCTCCTACCATCCTTTCCCAACCAATGGGAACTCTCCCATTACAAGAGTGACATGAGTAACCTGAGTCCTGAAAATGGGCCCAGCTAGACAGCATGAGTCCAATTACCATATGAATGTGAATTGCTGGCTGGCAGTCATAAAATCCAAAGGTGCCTGTATCAATATTTTTGCTGTGGCTCCTAACAGAAATGCACAGATCCTCAGATGTCTCAGGTAGCAACAGGGAAGGAAGAACTTAAACACTGACTAAAAGTCTATTTAAAAACTAGCTAGAAATTGGAACCCTCATCCACTGTAAATAAAAAAATTGTACAGCCACTTTGAAAAATCACCTGGCAGCTCCTCCAGTGTTTAAATCCCAAGTTACCATATGACCCAGCAATTCTACTCTACAGAGAATTTGAAACATATTTCTACACAGAAACTTGTACATAAATATTCATAACAGCATTATTCATATGGGCAAAAAGTGGAAATTACCCACATGTCCATGAACTGATGAATGGATGAACAGCATGAGGTCTATCCATACAATGGAATATTACCCAACCATAAACCAAGAATGAAGTATTGATAGTCATTACCACATGTATAAACCTTGAAAATATTATTGCAAGTGAATGAAACTGCTCAGAAAAAGTCACATATTATATGATTCCATTTCAATGAAATGTTCAGAATAGGCAAATCTATCCAGACAGAAAGATTTTGACTAGCACTAGAGAATTTGAGGGAGGAGAAAAGGGAGTGACTGCTAATAAATGTAGAGTTTAGTTTTGGTGGACAAAAATGTTCTGGAATTGATTGTGGTGATGTTTACACATATCTGTGAGTATGCTAAAAATCATGGAGTTTACATTTTAAGGGGGTAAATTGTTTCTTAATAAAGCTATTTAAAAAAACTAGTCAGTTACATTCCCAAATAGCCACTTCTATTCAGCACAGTCAATCCTCTGGACCTCTCCCATCTATTCAAACATCAGTGACTTTTTTCTGATCAGAATAAACTTACAGGACAAGAGAGCAAGCCAACCCAAAGCAGGTGCAGTAATGAAAACGGGGGCAGGGGATGGATTATGGGAAAGCTCATGTGCTGAAGGTTAGGACCATCAGGCTTCTTTCCCACTCAGAACCCCATAACCCTGGCTGGTAGGTAAGGCCTGCACAGGGGAGTCTCATCAAGACAAGATAAAAAAGCCATCAAATAACAACAAAATCTGTAACCACCCCACAAAAAGTCTGTAAGCAGACACTAAGGCATGGAGTTATATACATAGTACAGGTTTGAATTCCCTCAATTGTAATCCTAACTCTGCTTTTTGTTGGACATGAGGCTTTTGGCAAGTTATTAACCTCTGCTACCTCATCTACAAAATGAAAATAATAAGAGGACTTACTTTATGAGGTTATTGTAAAAATTGAATGTGAAGTGCTTAGAAGAAGGCCTGGCCTAGGGTAAGCTTCTTAAAGTTGTTCACTATTGTTATTTATGTTTCATTCTTGAACATAATTAGACAAGGAAAACTAGACAGTTAAGGAAAATATTTAATAAAGACATAAATAAAAACAAATGAACAGGGAAAAAAAGCCACTGGGAGAAACAAAGTATAAAGGGCAAAAAATAAAAATGTCTTAAAATTGTCATGACTATCCTCAGAGAGATAAGAGAATATATTGTGACCTTGAACAAGAATGAAACACTCTTAAAAAACAGCAGTAAAAGAACAATAAGGAATGAAATAATTCCTGGCTAGAGCAAAGAAAATAATACAAAAATGGAAACAATGTGTTTCCAATAAGGCAGAGAAATACAAAAATTTGAATATTGTGAGTGAAAAATGAAAAAAGAGAAAGATCCAATAAGAATTCTACATAATGAAGAAAAAGCCTAGCATGTGGTTTCCCATATAGTCAATGCTCAATAAATATATCATGAATTAATAAGCAAATCAGTAAATGGCTAGAAGTTCTGGAGAAGTAACAAGTCACATACCATTTAGAAGTGAGGCTAGCATAGTGAATATTTTTTTGGAATGCAGTTCAGCAATACATCTCAGGAAAGCTCAAAAATGCTTTCTACCCTTTAACCAATAAGTATATTTGTGATAATTTACTTTTGGTATATAATCTGAGATATAAACAAGTGTTTATGTACAACAATCTTCAGTGAAATATCATTCCATTATCAGAAACTTAGGGAAATTTAAGTATTCAATGTTAGGAGTATCTTTAAATATATGCAATATATCTGTACACCATGAAATTTTAGGTATCTATTAAAAAGTGATTTGAAAGGCCATTTCATGCTAATATGGAAATGTTCCCAATGATGGGTGAAAATATTAGGACAAAAAAGTAAGCAAAATATACTTGAAAACAAACTTTTGTTTAACCTTAACACTTCTCAGCCCTAATCCAGATGACACACTCCTTTTAAAAATTTTTTTAGTTTTAGATGGACACAATATCTTTTATTTATTTTTATGTGGTGCTGAGGATCAAACACAGTGCCTCACACCTGCGAGGCAGGCACTCTACCACTGAGCTACAGCCCCAGCCCCACCACACTTCTTTTTAAGTGTATTCTCTCTCCCCTTCCTCCCTCCTTGCTTTAATTATGTGTAATCCTTCTATGCCTTGTTCTTCTGAATTTTAATAGCAATTTTCCATCTTATTCTATTGAATAAATATTGATTTATCACTTTTATTGTTTTTAGGTTCTAGAGGGCAAGAATAAGATCTCAACTTCATCTTTCTTCCAGTATCCAGTTAAAATGCCTTGCTCACAGTGCACTCATTCATTATTGATTCGTCAACTCAACAGACAACTAATCTATGACTATTGTATATCTACACCTACTAAGGAGAGGTTAAAAGAGTACAGATATGAAGTCAAGAGATTTGGATCCCTGACTGTGGACAAGTTGCTTTACCACAGTAGTCAAAGTCACAGTAGTCAAATGAGGATGTCATAGTTCAGTCCTCCCAATGAACCTTGAGAAGATGATTAATGTGCAAGAAATGTATTAAGTAATGTAGTAAGTAAAGAACTCTTAGAGACAGTAAGGGAAGAAGAAAGAGAATACAGAGAGGAGAAAAACACAAACAAATGTTTGATCTCACCTGAAGTCCAAGTCTGTACCTAATTGGGATACTCTGGGTCACATAAAGCTTGAGCACTGTACCAACTTGAGTCAAGAGAGTGGCTTGTCACTACTCTAGACATTCCAGTTATTTAATGATTTACTTATCAGTTCACGATATATTTATTGAATAATGACTATTTGGGAGAATACATGCTAGGGTTTTCTACATTATTATATAGAATTTTTATTGGATTTTTCTTTTATGCCACCTTTTTCCTTTTCCAATCACAACATTCAAATTTTGGCACTTCTCTTCCCTACCAGGACCATTAGTAGTCAATCATCAGCTACAGTTTCCTGTATAAGGATGGAGAAGGTATGGAATTAGGATAATGACCCTCACTCTTGATTTCCTTCTCTCTGTTTTGGGGCAAAGTGACTCTAGTTCAATGAAGCTATTTCTCTAAAGAAAGTCACAGGTAGACCCATGGTGTGGGAGGGACAACATTCTAGGAGTATATTGAACAAGATGGGTTTCTCAATCAGTTTTCCGAATAAAATATTAACAATAGTCTATTGTATTTAGTGTAGAAAATAGAATTATTAAATCTATTTAGGGAGATTAAATGAAAACATTTTAAATTATTAGATGTCAAGTCAGTGTACACTCAGACATCAATACTGTTTCAAAAAAGGAAAAATCCAAAGCTTAATTGAGAGACATTATAGAGGAAGAAAGCCAGTGAGTTAATCATAAACTCATAATTGGAGTTCTTTGACATAAATCCATTTCCCTACAATCCTGAAGAACATGAAAGCTTCCTTTAAATCAACTTGTTTTCTCCTCATCTTACTCTCCTTCCTTTAGGGTCTGGAAATACCAGACCCTAAAATCCTGATTTCTATCTACCCTTTCTGCCATTATTTTCTCACTTGTTTCTTCCAAAAATGCCCATAAAATCCCTGAGGGTTTTTTTAAAGTGCTTCCATTCACCACTTTATCTCCCTTGTCTTCCTCTCTCATTTTCCTATTCCTGACACCCAAATTCCATTCAAAGAACTTATTTTTTGTCCCAGGTTATTTACAAAAATAACTTCCATATTTCAGGGATTCTCTGGTTCATACACTGCCTCAAACACCCACAAAATGATTTAAAACAATGTGACAGTTTATAATTAATGTCTAAACCCTATGGTACTAAATCTAACTGCTACAGGCATCTATTCTTTCTTCCAAACTAGACTGTAATCTTCCAAGGACAATGTACTATATCCCTTCACACCACCTGGCACAGATCTAGACAAACCATAGACAAGAATAAGTGAGTGATAACATCTTGCCTTAATAAAAATAATGACTACCAAACATAATCACACAAGAGAAACCCTATTTCATAAAATGAACACTAATATACTACAGAATCAGTTTACTAATGAATTCTGAAATGACACTTCAAGATGATAAAATAGAAAATGAAAAAAAAATAACCAAAAAATCTACACACCTTTAAAGGTACTTCCAATTAATTAATTTAAGTGTTAAGTTGTTTGAGGACTGTGATTTATCATAGTATTGTGAAAAATATTCTCTAAATAGACATCTAGCTCTTAAGAAAAACAAGAGACAGGGCAGCTGAAGGCAGTAAGACTTGGAGCATGACAATGTCAACATTTTCTGATACAGCAGGTGTCCAATTATACCATAACAACCACATTCTCTGATATGAATGTCAATATTCAGTTTTTTTATATGCTATCTAGAGTCAGTCTTAGGAAATATTTAAATTTCTACTCTGTAGAATAGTGTTTTTAAAATATTTTTGTAGTTGTAGATGGACAATATGCCCTTATTTTGTTTGTGGTGCTAAGGATTAAACCCAGTGCCTCACACTTGCTATGCAAGCATTCTGCCACTGAAAAACTACTAAATATGAAAAAGTATTAATGCCTCCTAGAATTGTGGTCTGGGTGTTACTAATTCTGTAAAATACATGTTTGAACAAAAAGAAGGTTTGAGGAAGAATGCAAGAATAGGATAAGCAAGATGTGCAGACTGAATATCTGAAGTTCACATTCACATGTGGCAGAACACTAATCTACCTTCCTGAATGGTTTCAGCATCTACCTCATAATCTGTATACTTCCTTCTCTGGTCCTATCTTTGATTTCTTTATCTTCATATTACTTAATCATTTTACCCCCTAGGCTTAGAAACCTGGATCTCCTAAACCTTAACCATCTTTATCTTCATTCCCCTGCATTCACCCCCAAGGACAGCCACTTCACCAGCATTAAAAATTAAAATTACACTCCAACTCACTGATCTCCATGCATAATACCTTCCCTAACCCTGTTCTTCAATCTGTTACATCCTTAAGTTCTCGCTAGCTTTCCTTTTCCTTAACTGTTTCTTCAGTATCTAATGTTTTACTCTCCTCCAAGAAAACCTTGTTTTCTTCTGTCATCAAAATATCTAATCAATAGAGATACTAGAATCTAGATTTTCTCACTCTATTTATTATATGTCTCTCCTATATACCTAAATATTTAATAATTTGTATAAAGTTCAATGCACCATTTTTTTTAATTTTATGGTCATATGAAAGAATTCTTTGCCTGAGAAGTATTAATGGCAAATAAACACATGAAAAGATGCACATTGTTTGTCATTAAGGAATTGCAAACTAAAACCTCAATGAGATATCAGCACATACCTAGTATAATGACTTTTAAAAGAAAATGACAATACCAAGTGCAAAGGCTGCAGAGGAAGTAGCACTTTCATTGCTGTATATATGAGTGGCACACATCTACTCTGTAAAGTACAGTGGGAGTTTCTTATAAAGTTAAACATTGTTACCACATGACCCAGCAATTCCACTTTTATATATTTACCCAAGAGAAGTAAAAATGTATTCATACAAAATTTTTTATATAAACATTAAGAGCAGCTTTAATCATAATCACCAAAATGAAAACAACTCAAGTGACCAAGGGAGAATTGTGAACAAACATCTATAGAGTGGAATATTACTCAGTAGTAAAAAATGAATGAATCACTGTTACATGCTATAAACAAATGAGTTTCAAATGCACTTTGCATTTGAAAGAAGTCAGATTCATAAGATTTATATGATTCATTTATATTACAAGCACTCTGGAAAAAGCAAATCAGCTCAGTGATTGCCAAAACCTGGGGATGAGATAGGAATTGACTACAAAAAGGCAGTAGAGGGATTTGGGGGTGATCGAATGGAAACATAGGTGTATGTATTTGTTAAAACTCATACCAGAGTATGTAATTTATAAACTTTCCCATATGCAAAATTTAAAAAAAAACTTTTAAAAAAGTATGAAATATGGATGAGAATGTGGAGCAAAGGAACATTTATACAATCTTCTGGGGAGTTAAAGTGATATAATGACTTTTTAAAATAGTTTAGCATAATTTTTAGAGTTGAATGTGAACATATTTGGTGACCTGGCAATTTTATCCACTAGAGGAGCTTGTACATCTGCACCAGAAAACATATATATCAATGCTCGTGACAAAACTGTTTGTAATAGTAAAACTCTGAAAACAACCCAAATTTCTACTGGCAGGAAATTGGGTAAATATATTGGGAAACACAGAAGAGGGAATGGTGACAAATTGCTCCTGATGTCTGACTTTTGCAGTGGTTTCTGCTGGCCAGCTCTGAATTCTACAAACCTGCCATCAACTCTGTAAGCCCCATTCTCTCTGCTAAATTTCTTTTTTATATATGATGACCTGACCTAGTTTATATTTCTTGCAACAAAAAACCTTGAAAGATCCAAAGCCCAATCAAAACTTAACATGTCTCATCAACACACATAGACCCATCACTTTCCAAATCATTCACACACAGAGTTGGCATCATTTGAACAACCTCATCTGCCTTACCACCCTGTCATTTCTACCTCTTTAACATGTCACATACCTATATAAAATAAATGCAGACTTCTATAAAATCATAGCAGCAAATCTGTTTACATCCTATTCATCTTTTGAAAGCTAGTTTGAAGCCAGCACTTGCCTTTACCCCATTTTCTATGTCTAGGCAAATAAAACTATGCTTCATTCTGAATATTCAGAGTACAATTTTCCTAATTTCCTTCCCTGATTAATGCATACAACTAATGTTTATTGTGCAACCACTGTGTGTCAAGACTTGTCCTTGGACCTGAAAATACAGCAATAAAACAAATAGGCACCAATCTCTGTATAGTGGGGAGACAGACAATAAACAAAATAATATGCAAAATGCATAGTAGGTTGAAGAGTGCTAAGGAGGAGAAAGGAGACAGAAAATGAGCCAGAAAATATCATGGAGTTTGCCATTTCAGATAAGATGGGCAAAGAAGGTTTTACAGAAAAGATGTGACATTGGACAAAGATCAGAAGCAAGTGAGGGAGTAGACCAAGTAACAATCTTCTGGAAGATGATTCAAGACAGAAGAAATAGCAAATGTAAAGTCCCTAAGCTTGAGACATGCTAGATGATTTTGTGGAAAAATGAAGAGGCAGAGTGGGCACAGAAGAGTATAGTAAGAGAAGCAATAAGAGAGGTAATGAGGGATCACATCACATATGGCCTTATTGATTCTTGGCTTTCCTCTGAATTAGAATGGAAGTCATTGCATGGTTTTCAGCATACATGGTCTAACTTTATTTTAGCAGGCTCATTCTGGGTTGAGAATAGACTGTGGGGGTAAAGGTAGAAGGAGGGAGGTATGTCAAGAGATCATTGGCCTTCAGCAAGATGTTGGTAGAAACATCATAGATTTTTAAAAAATCTCCCTGAGTTCCTCTCAAAAATAAAAAAGCAATTAGGACTAGCATATAAAAATAAATAATTAATTAATTCAAGAGAGAGATCATGGACAAATATGGGAAATTAATCTCCATAAGCCCAGAATACAGGATGGATACAAGTAGATTGTGAGAAACAGAAGCTCTGAATAAAAGGACGGTAGACAAAGGAATTTCTAATTGTTCTAAGAGCCAGACAACCCAGATATTGCCAGCAAATCATCATCATGAAAAGGAGGAGTCGCTACTGGCAACAGAAGGCTGAGAAAAATAGTTGAAAAGGAGAGTTATTCTCAGCCTCCCATTTGAAGTCAGTTTGGGAGGGATGCAGAGAGAAATAAATGACAGAGTCTAGTCCCAAAGGCCCTCCGAGAAAGTAAAGATCCCCATACTTAGTACATACTCCAGGTAAAGAAAAGAAAGAAATAGTCTATCCAGATTCAGAGGGTAATGGCAGAGGAAGTCAATGGAGGCAATTTTCAGGAGTAACTGGAGTAACTGTACACCAAGAGAATATGTTTATTAATACTTCAAAGAAAGAGCCCAAGAGCTTTGAAGCTTGGAAAACTATACTGGTGTAATACTCAGAAACTTTCTAGTAGAAGTATATGTATACTTATCCCACTTGAAGAGCCAAAAAGGAGAGCATGTAATATGCAAAGATTTTCTTCTTTTAATAAGGATAAAGGTGACAGCATACAATCATTATATGCTCTGACAATGTTGACATACAACTTCAGAATTGGAGGAACAAGGGGAGAGTGTAAGAAAAGTGAAAACAGCATTTTGGTTGCCTTATATTGGTAAAAGGAAATTATTTTAGAACAGACATTCTGGAATAAGGTGGAGAGGCAAGAAAATTTTGCTAGCTTATTTAATATTGTTCATGGAAGATAACCAGTAGACAAAAGCCAAAAACATCTATACCTCTGGGATACAGAGTCAGGAAACCATTTATTCACATTAGGACTCTAGAATCTCTTCAAGAACAATAAGAACAAGAATGTATCTGTAAGTCACAATCAAAGTCAATGAGACACATTCATACACACTTTCAGGACTTACAAAAAAGTGTCCTTGGTAAGGCAAAGAACTTACCCAACAGTAAGGAGAAACTAGAAACCATATGTGCACTAATTGGCGAGTACAAGCCAGTGTTAGTTAAGGAAGCATATGGAGGTATGACAGAACTGGCTCTTCCATATGCTTCTAGGGAAATTTAATCTCAATTTTTGATGGAGGAGACAAAAGATCTGTTATATAGAAAACAGAGTGCCTATTTTTTAACATAAGAGGTGTTAACAGATGTAGTAAAAAAATTAGTATTGCAAAGTAGAGGAAACATGAGCTTAAAATTAAATAAATATAATTTGAATTCTACTTTCATAAGATACTGAGTTATCTTGAATAAAGCCCCAAACTTCTCTAAATTTCAGTTTTCCTATCTCTATAATGTTCTAAATAAAATATATTTCATAATATCATTGTAAGCCTGGGCATATTAAAGTGTCAGACATAATTGAGTCCTCTATTCTCTCATGCCCATTCTTTAAAGGCATTGAGATAAATTTTCCAAACACCTTTGAAGATCAAGTATAATAATATCCTGACACACTGGAAGACAGTTTCTTGTTCTATCCTCAGAGCTTAAAACAGCTAACTCTCATTCTCTTGAAGCTTGCTTTTTTACAAATTTCAACTTCATGTTCTAAATAATACTTTCTACTTGAGATAAATCTTAAAGATGCTACCCGAGGGGAGCAGAGCATGAAAGCAGCAGAGGTCCTCCAGTGACCTCTACCCACAGATACACCAAGCTGAACAGCTATTTATGTACCACCGAACTTATCACAAGAGATAGGAAATCAAGTGAGAGACCATAGTGCCTGCTTTTAGTACAACAAAACAAAAAGATGCATTGAAGAAGACAGGAAGGAAAATGCTGCTCCCATTACCCCCACCCCCAAGTTCAAGCATCCCGGTATAGAGAGAGGTGCCCCTCACTGGCAGGGGTGAGGGATGGGATTAAGTCCAGGCCTTAAGCTTAAAACCCTGTACAAGGCCTGCCACAGTGAAACCCAGTGTTAAGCAAGTCCCACAACCCACCCACTAATCCAATACCTGTGGACTGAGTCACCAGAGCTGCCTTGATCAGGTGGTTGTCTCTAACACCCTTTTCTTTAACCTCAAGCAGCAGAATGAGGAGGACAACTCCAATAAAATTCTGGGGAGCATGGCATGAAAGTTAGCCCAGGACTTTGTATCAGAGTCTACTGCCAGGCCTCCCACATTGACATCAAGCACCCAGTAGAAGGTGAAGGCTCTGACCACAAGTTAGAGCTCACACATAGGGCCCCTAGACTAGCTCCAGCATCAGTCAGAGACTTGTGTACTTGTGGGACAGACCCAAGCTTCATGTTTCAGCTATATCAGTTCCAGCCTTGGAGTAGGCCTGGAAAACACCAGCCTTCCTCCTGAGACTGGGTAGTTCCCTACAGCTCTGACACTTGGGCATAACATAGCTTTAGCACCAACCTTGATGGCCAATTGACACCAATAACAGTTGAAGACTTTACCACTCCACTTTCAGCAATGAACACATCATTCAGGTAAAAAACCAACAAAGAAAGCACAGTTAAAATGCACAATAGACCACAGAATCTACAGAACATTACATATAACAGTTACATAATACACATTTTTTCATCATTGCATGCAACATTTTCCTGGACAGACCATGTGATAGGCTACAAAACAAATCTCAACAAGTTTTTTAAAAATTGAAATCATATCAAGTATATTTTCAGACTAAAATGCAATTAAGTTATAAATCAATAACAAGAAAAGCTTTGGAAACTATACAAATACATGGAAATTAAACAACTTAATTTGAACAATCAGTGAATCAAAGATAAAATCAAGAAGGAAATTTTTAAAAATTTCTTGAAACAAATGCAAATGGAGGAACAACACATGAAAACCTAGAAAGTAGAAGCAGTTCAAAGTTTATACAAATTAATATCCATGTCAAAAAAGTATAAAGATCTCAAATAACCTCTCATGGCATCTCAAGGAACTAGAAAAAAGAGAACAAACTAAACCCAAAATTGGAAGGAAATAAATAAATAAATATCACAGGAAAAGCTCATGAAAATACCAAAAAAAAAAAAAGTGAAACAAAGAAGTGCTTCTTCAAAAAGATAAAATAAACAAACTCTTAGCTATAATAACTAAGAAAAGGAAAGGGAAGGTTCAAATAAAATCAAAGATGAAACATGAAAATTGCAACTGACACAACAGAAATGTAAAATATCATTAGAAATTATCACAAATAACTCTATACCAACAATTTTGAAAAATTAGAAGAAATAGACAAATTCCTAGACACACCTTAACAATCATGAAGAGAACACCTGAACAGACCAATAACAAGTAAAAAGTGAATCAATATCAATAAACCCCCCATCAAAGAAAAGCCCAAGCTTCACTGCTAAATTCTATCAAACATTTAAAGAAGAACTAATACCAATTCTCAAGCTGATCTCAACAATAGAAGAGGAAAGACTTTTTCTGAACACATTCTATATGGTCAGAATAATCCTGATACCAAAACCAGACAAAGATACAACACACAAAGAAAACTAAAAGCAAATAACCTCATGAACATAATGCAAAAATCTTCAACAAATTATTAGCAAATCAAATCTACCAGCACATCAGAAAGATTATTCACAGGAGAGAGAGGAGGGTAAGAGTGGGCAGTAGGGAGGGAGGATACAATCAAAGTGTGATGTATACATGTATTGAAATGTCAAGGTGAAACCCATTAATTTGTAAAAATAATATTAATTAATAATTACAATTTTTAGAAGAATATTCATCACAATCAAATGGGATTCATCCCAGGGATGCAAAGATGATTCACATATACAAATCAATAAATGTGATATACCATGTTAACAGACTAAAGGACAAAAACCATATGGTCATTTCAATTGAAGCAGAAAAGGCATTTGATAAAATTCAACATCCCTTCATGATAATGATGAACAAATTAGGCATATAAGGAATATACCTCAATATAATAAAGGTCATTTTAATATGCCAGTAGGTAATATGATATCAAGTGGGTAAAAGCTGAAGTGTTCTCTGCAAAGTCTGAAATAAGACAAAGATACCTACTTTTACACTTTTATTTGACATACATAGTACTGGAAGTCCTGGCCAGAGCAATGAGGTAAGAGAAAGAAATGAAGGCATCCAAATTGAAACCAAAATCAAATTATCATTATTTGTAGATGATGTGATCTTACATATAGAAAACTCCAAAAAGGCCACAAAAAATAATTAGAAGTAATAAATGAATTCAACAAGGTTACAGGACACAAAATCAACATATAACAATTACTAACACTGCTACATTCCAGTAGCAAATTATCCTGTATAGAAATTTTAAAAATCTCATTTACAATAGCTACAAAAATTAAAATACCTAAGAATAAATTTAACTAATGAGGTGAAAGATCTCTATGATGCAAATTATAAAACACTGATAAAATACATTGAAGGGGATACCAAAAGAGTGGAAAGACATTCTGTGTTTGTAGATTGTAAGAATCAATATTAAAATGTCCATACCACCCAAAGCAATTTAATTACTACCAGAATTTCAGTGGCATTCTTCATATAACTAGGAAAAATTAATCTACAATTTATAAGGAAACAAAAAGAAAAAAATCAAATATCCAAAACCATTTGAGCAAAATGAACAGAGTAGAAGGAATTATGCTACCTAACTTCAAGACATACTAAAAAGCTTTAGTAATTGGATATCCACATACATAAGAATAAAGCTAGATACCTATCTCAGAAGTTACAAAGACCAACTCAAAATGCATTTAAATATTTTTTTCAGATTTGTATAAATAATATGAATTATTATTATTTGTACTGCCCACTCTTACCCTCCTCTCTCTCCTGTGAATAATCTTTCTGATGTGCTGGTGGATTTGATTTGCCAGTATTTTGTTGACTTGAGATTAGTAGAAGAAAATGTAGAAGGCATTAGAATGAGCAAGGATTTTTTGGACAAGACCCCAAAAGCACAGGAAACAAAAGCAAAACTAGACAAATTGGATTATGTCATACCAAAACTTTTCTGCATAGAAAAAGAAACAATCAACAAAATGAAGAGACAGCCTAAAGAATGGAAGAAAATATTTGCAAACTATACATATGATAAGGAGTTGATATATTGAATACATAATGAACTCCAAAATCTCAATAGTAAAACTAAATAAATAACCCAATATAAAAATGTACAATAGATCTAAACAGACATTTCTCAAAAGAAGACATGCAAATGGGCAACAGGTACAGGCTAGGAATGTGGCTCAGTGGTAGAGAATCCTTGGTTTCAATCCATAGCAACAAGAAGAAGAAAGAAAATGGAAGAAGGAAGAAGAGGAAGAACAAGACAGGAGGAGGAGGAGCAGCAGCTGGGGACAGTAGGTGGGGTGGGAGAGATGGGAAAAGTTGAAAAAGTTGCTTAGTGGATACTATGTTAGAGTTAAATAGAAGCAAGAAGTTATGAAGTATTAATGCACAGTATGGTGACAATAGATAGAAATTATGTAGTGTGCATTACAAAAACCTCAGAGGAAGGATTTTCAAGGTTTTTGCCATAAAGAAATGATAAATGTTTGGGGAGAAAAACATTTTTGACCTGATTTAAACACTATGTACTGTATACATATATCAACATTACATTGTACCCTGTTAACATGTACAACTTTTATGTTTTTGTTAAAAATAAAAATATATATTAATGATATTTTAATAGCCTTTTATAGCTCCTGGTCTACAATTTGTTACAGACCATTAAGCAGTTGTTACATTCCATTTGTGGTTGAAGTCATTTTGCTTTGCTTTTACTGTGCCATATTAGTTTTTAAATCATGTGGGAAAACTCCTGGATGAAAGGCCCTTCATCAATGCAAGACATTAGTATTCTATCTTTTTAGAAGAGTTTACTCTCTAGGCATATGGAATTGAATCTAATTAAGGTCATTTGCATCATTTAATTCCAGCAAAAGCAACACTGTCATTCTGTCATATTAATTTTATTTCTGTCACGTTAATGTTTAATGGCTGGTTCTAAAAAGCAAGGATGTCTGGCCATGCTGGAAAATAGTGAGGAAGATGTTGGGAACAGGATCATCATTCAGTTCTTATTTGTTAGCATTCTGAGGGACTCCTGCTCTAAGCTCTTAGTGGTGTGTATAGATCCATAGGAATCTAACTGCACAGTTTTCCACAATGTGGTGCAGCTCCAGGAGACAGGAAAATCACACTCGGTATACAAATATACAAAATAGACTGATTATAGGAAATCAGACACTGTGACTCTTTTCTGACTAGAAAGTGGAAGAGAATAACAGACTTAACAGATAGCAAATAACTACTACATTTTGCTTGTAAGAAGAAACCACAGGCAAAACAAATGTATTATCTTTACAAGGGCTGAAAAATCTTCTCAAAATAAGCCAATCAAACTTCCATAACCCCATACCATGTCACTCCCCTGCTTAAAACTGTCCTCATTGCCTTATCATTAAAATCAAAATCCTTAATAGGACTTTAATCAAGGATTTCAAATTCAGGTCTGGTATTAGATGATAATGACAAGTGACTCAAGGCCTGTATATCAGGACCCAATAGGAAAGAGTGGTTACTGTGGTAAATGGTCGGGCACAAGGCTCATACCTTATGAATAGCCCCTCCCCTCACTTCTATATCATTTGTTGCAAGTAGATTAGGCAAGTATTGCCAGAGCTTCTGAGTGTTCAAGAGAAAGCAGGAAGCTGGATTTTAAAATTGACTTTTAAATAACTTGAACTTAAAATACTGATAAACCAACTTAGCAAGGCCCTATCTCAAAATTTAAAAAACAAATAAATATAAAGGGCTGGAGATATTGCTCAGTGGTTAAGCACCTTTGGATTTACTTCCGGGTACCCCCCAAAATACTATATAAGTCAATATCCTGAAGAATAAACAAAATCAAATCTAGCCTACAAACCATGATTTTGGAACTTCTGCATGTGCCCAGGAACTAGAGAGAATGAGATTTTTTGCTTGTTTGATTGCTTGATCGATTGATTACATGTGCATGCATAGTAGAAAATTGATATGTGGGAGAATCTTCAAACAAAGGCAAGAATATAGGACCAGAACAATCTTCATCATCTAGCTTGCATTCCATATTTTTGATAATTTAGTCAGGGGCTGAGATGAAGTATCACTTATTAGTGATTTGAAAAGTAGAGAGAATTATTCAGCAAAATTTTGATATCAGCAAGATTATAAGAGAATTCTTTAAATGAACTGATTCAAGAAACATAATTCTGAGTATACACTAATATACATGGTAATTATGTATTAGTCAAAAGAACAACTTGATTAAGACATATATTGAATTGCTGTTTTTGTCCTATGTTCAGAATACCTCAGTATTTTCAATTGTTGTGTTTCTAAAATTGCAATGATTTCAAATCTTCTTCTAATTTACAGACATCCCCAGAAATTAATTCAAAGTAGAGACTTCTGCATAACTATGATTTTACTACTCTCAATTCATTCTTACTATGCTTAAAATATAAAATTGTTTTAGATGACTTTGTTTTGCTTCTTTAAAAAAAGTTTTATTTTTTTAGTGTTAGGTATCAAACTGAAGGCTTCTTACATGCTAGGCAAGTATTCTACCACTGAGCTGTAGTTCAGGCCTTGTTTTTGACTCCAAAGCTTGGAAAATTGTGATTGAGTTTCATAAGTGCTATAAGTATACCTGTTCACTAATTCTTCAGTAAGAAAGTGACTATGCCTTTTCACATGATGTATAAACCAGCTTCAAGGAAATTACTTTTTAAAATGTTTGAGCAATGGTACTATCTATGTAATAGTACCTTTCCACAGCATGAAATATTTGAACAATAACTATTTGTATGTCTAAGATATGGAGTATTTCTCTTTATAATTATATTTCATATAGTAAAATCTAATAAAAATGAAATGGACATCATTATCCAAAGTACATGTATGAAGACACAAATTGGATGTCAACCTTTTTTGTATACAAACAGAGATACAAAAAATTGTGTTATATATGTGTAATAAGAATTGTAATGCAATAAAAAACAAGTAAATGTATAAAGACATGAATTGGCATGAACATACTTTATACAAAGATATGAAAAAGTGTGCTCTATATGTGTAATAAGAATTGTAATACATTATGCTGTCATGTATTTAAAAATAAAATAAATTTAAAAAAATGAAATGGAATAATTCCATTTTTTATCATCTCTAACATGTGACTATAGAAACTCACACTAAGTTAAACAAACTACACTTCACAAACTAAGGATTCTTCCCATTTCCTCATGAATGAATTTTTCATAATTGGGTCATTGGACAATTAACTATTGGCCTGAATAAGCCACTTAGTTTATTGTTCAGGAATATGGACTAAAGCCAAAATAACACACTTTTAAGCTTAAAAACACTTACTTTTTGTGCCTTGTCTCATGATGGCAGAAGTGGGACTGGAGTGACTCTGGTGCTTACAAATAGAGCAGGAGAAGGAAATTCCTAAACAGAAACACTGGACTGGGCAGGAAGAGTCTCCACAATGATCCAAGTGTTTATATGCAGCTATCAACAAGAAAAATGTCAGAGCTCCACTGGGTCACCCACTATCTGGAATGAAGAGTGTTGGTGCCTTCCAATTCAGACACAGCTGTAAGGACACCAACAGGTGTTCTTTTATTTTGTATCTATTGTTGCCTAATGGGGACAAAAATGATTACTGAGCATCTGCCAACTTGATAAAATGCTACAATTATCCTAACTGTGTAATACCTATCAGCCCTTTAACAGGGGTATAAGTAGAATATGCTCAGAAAAAAAGTAGATTAAATCTTACATTAGTTTTAGGACATATTTCATTATTTGGGGTGTTTATTTTTATAAAGAATAAAAAAGAAAGTGTTTTCCTCTTTAAACCAAACTTGGATATACTAAGATACATATTGCTTTGATTTGAACAAATACATATTTTTCCAAACCATTACTATTCTATCATGTTGGTCCTAAAGTTTGGAATGTTCCTTTACCTAAAGAAATTTTAATAGAATTTTATTCTCTGCTATCATAATCCTGAAAGCGCTTACTATTATAGATTTATTTTCCCATTTTTGTGGTAAAATATACAAAAAAAATGCCATCTTAATCACTTTTATGGGTACAGTTCAGTCATAACATTGTGTAACTATCAGCACCAAACACTTTCATAACTTTTTTAAGATGAAACTCTGTATCTATTAAAGAGTAACTCACCATTTCTCCCTCCCTTAGCCCTTGACAACCACCATTCTACTATTTTCTTATTATTTTGACAACTTTAAATACCTCATAAGAAAATCTTGCAGTAGAATATTTGTTTTTTTTTCCTTTTCTTTTTTTTGTGATTGATTTATTGCACTTAGCGTAACATCTTCTGGGTTTATCCACGTTGTAGCATATGTCGGAATTCCTTTCCCTTTTAAAGATGAATAATATTCTATTGTATGTATTTTGCTTATTATCTTATCCAACAATGGGTTGTTTCTATATTTTAGCTATTGCTAATAATGCTGCTATCAACATGGCTTCACAAAATCTCTCCAAGAACCTACTTTCAATTCTTTGGGGTACACACCCAGAAATGTAATTGAGGGATCATATGGGATAATACATTTTTTTTAGGTTTTTTTTGAGGAACTATTGTACTGTTTTCCACAGTGGCTATGATATTTTACATTCTCACCAAAAGTGTGCAATGGTTCCAATTTCTCCACACTCTTATAAACACGTGTTTTCCGTTTTATAGTTAGAAGCCATCTTAATGGCTGTGAGATGGTATCTCTTTGTAGTTTTGATCTGCATTTCTCTAATAATTAGTTATGTTGAGCATATATTTTCATATTCTTATTGACCCTTTGTTCATCTTCTCTAGAAAAATGTCTATTAAAGTTCTTTACTCAATTTTGAATCAAATTGTTTTCTTTATTGTTATTGAGTTTTAGGAGTTCTCAATATATTCTGGATAAAAAGCCCTTATCTGTTAAATCATTTGAAAATAGTGTGTCCCATTCTGTTGATTATCTTTATATGTTGCTAATATTGTCTTTTGATTACAGAATTTTAAACTTTTCATTAAGCCTAATTTGTCTATTTTGTTACCTGTGCCTTTGATATCATATCAAAGAAATCATTGCCAAATCCAATGCCATAAAGCTTCTGCCTAATATTTTATTTTCCTAAGTGTTTTATGGTTTTAGGTCTTACATTTTGGTCTTTAACCCATTTTGAGTTAATTTTGGTATAGGGTGTTAAGTAATGGTTCAACTTTATTCTTTTGAAAGAAAATACCACTTTTCTCAACATCATTTATTGAAAACACTGTATTTTCTCCATTAGATGGTCCTGATACTCTTGCCAAAAATTCATTTGACTATATGTAAAAGTGTTAATTTTCAAGCTTTCTATTCTAATCCACTGGTCTGTGTGTCTGTTTTTAAACCAGTCCCACACTGCTTTGTTCTTTTTCAAGATTTTTAGATATTTGTAGTCCCTTGATTTTCATATGAATTATAGGATTGCTTTTTCTATTTCTACCAAAACATCACTGGAGTTGAATGCTTGATATAAGATCTATCTTTTTAGTAAAATTTTAGTATTGATAACTATAAGCCTAATGTTGTATAATAGAAACCCAGAATTTAATAAGTAACATAACTGAAACTTTATACTTTTTGAACAGTGCCTTTCCATTTTCCCCTCCAACAAGGCCCTTAGTAATCACTATTTTACTGCTTACTTCTATAAGTTTGATTATTTTAGATTCTTCATGAAAATGAGACAATGCAGTATTTGTCCTTCTGTGTCTAGCTTATTTCACTTAGCATAATGTCCTTCATGTCCATCTGTATAGTCAAAAATGGCAATATTTCTTTCTTTTCTAAGAGTGAATAGCATTCCATTTTATGTATATGCCATATGTATCCATCGATCTGTTGATGAATAATTAGATGGTTTTAATGTCTTGGCTATTTTAAATAACAATAAACAGAGGACAGATGTCTCTTTGGGATCATAACATTAGTTCTCTTGGATATCTACTTAGAAGTAGAGTTGCTAAATCAACTGGTAATTCTATTTTTAATATTTTTATGGAAGCTCTAAACTGTATTCTATAGTGGATGATCCATTCCTACATTTTGAAGGGTATTTTCACTTGATATTGGATCTTGGATTGCAAAGTTCAGTTACTTTCTTTCTGCACTTTGAATATATAATTTCATTATGTTCTTCCTTTTTGTTTGTTTCTGTTGAGAAATCAATTGTTAGTTTCTCACCACTCATTTTGAAGGTCATATTTCTCTTTTCTTCTGGATGCTTTTAATGCCTTTTCATTGGTTTTATGCAATTTCTACTATTACTCACCTCAATGTAGTTTTCTTTATATTTACATTTATTGGTATTTGTAGCACTTCTTGAATACATGGATTGGCATTTATTGTCAATTTTTTAAAGCTACCTTGTTAATCTCCTCAAAAACTATTTCTTATCTCATTCTGTACCTCCTCTCCTTCTGGAAATTTAATGACAGATATGGTAAATTTTCACTGAATCTCTCTTATACCCTTTTATGTATTTTCTCTTATTTTGTCTTCTTGTGATTCAATTTGAACATTTTCTTGTGACCCATATTCATGTTTCAATTTGAATATTTTCTTCAGACCTATGTTCCAGTTGACTATCTATTTTATTCATTAAATCATCAATTTCAGTTGTTGTACTTTTGATTTCTTGTATTTCCATTTAGTTTTTTCTCCAAAGATTCCAATTGCTCCTGAAATTATCAGTCTTACCTTTTATTTCCCTAAACACATTAAGTTGCTATTTTCCTGCTTTTTGGTGGACCCCATTTATTCATCTTTAATACTATTCCCAAATTCAGTTTCATCTTGAACTTTTTAAATTATCTTTTTAGAAATACTAACTCAATGCATACTTAATATTCATAAAATTCATTCACTTATATGGGTTCAGTGATGCATATGTGTTATCCCATTGACTCAGGAGGTTGACAAAGGAGGATCACAAGATGGAGGCCAGCTTGGGTAACAGCAAGAAACTGCCTCAAAATAAAATAAAAAGGGATGGAAGTGTCACTCAGTAAGAGAGCAGTGGTGAGTTCAATCCCCACTACTGCAAAAGGAAAGAAATCATTCATTTAAAACCATTCATTGTGAATATACACTTAGTTTTAAATAATAGTAGTGCTTAGTTATTACATAAGAAAAGAAAAAAAAACTCTTGTCCAATCCTTCTACTCTGTATTTGGCAGAAATATACAATTATTGGGAGTTTTGTTTAATTTTAAAAATGACTGATATGTCTATATCTTTGAAAAATACTGTTCTATTTATTTCAGTAATGATATATTTCAATTTCTTTTTTTTAAAGAGAGAGAAATTTTTAATATTTATTTTTTAGCTTTCAGTGGACACAACATCTTTATTTTATTTTTATGTGGTGCCGAGGATCGAACCTAGCACCCCACGCATGCCAGGCGAGCACGCTACTGCTTGAGCCACATGCCAGCCCATATTTCAATTTCTAATTGGGCAAAAGAAAACAAGTATTTATTCTTTTTTTCTTCATCTTCCATTCTTTCTTCTTTGGAAATATAAAAAGAGGATTGTTTCTTGGTTCTTTTAGTTATACATGACAGTAGAATTCATTTTGATATAATTATACAAACATAGAATATATCTTTTTCAAGTTAGGACCCCAGTCTTAAAGAGATTTTGAAGAGGCAGATACTAAGCAGATGTTTTTAAAGAATTCCATGTGTTGAATTTCCTCATGACAGGTATTTGATAAACCACTGAATACATTTTCCTTGCATATTACATTTCCCATTTGTATTTATCCAAGTTACATGACTATTTAAAAGTTAAATGTAACTTTTAGAAAAAGCATATATATTTTATGTAAATCATTCAACACCATATTGACCTCAGTATTCCTTAACACATTTGGCAAGGGGATTAACAAATTCAAATTTCCCCCTAGGATTCTATGTAAAAGTAGTTTTCTTATTATTGTAGTGGACCCATAAAATCCATGAGTAATGCATAAACAAGAAATCAGACATATTCAATCAAGATTGTGTACAAAACTCCACAATTCACAGAAGAAACTAATCATTCATACTATGGTAAAATATACTATTATTTTGTCAACAAAGTGAACTATAAAATATTTATATAGAAAATATTTGCATACTATTTACCTGACAAGAGATTAATATCCAGAAAACATATCAGAAACTCAATAACAAAAAAATGTCCAATTTAAAAATGGGCAAATGATCTGAATAGAAATTCTCAAAAAAAGAGACAAATAGAATAAGTACAAGAAAAATGTTTAAAATTCCTAATCATCAAAAAATTTAAATTAAGCTATAAGGAATTATCTATGATACAAAAGGACCAAAAATTACAAATGCTGGGAAGATTGCAGAGAAAGGGAAACTCTTATATACTTCTAGTGGGAATGTTAATTAGCATAGGATTGTGGAAAACAGTATGGAGTTTCATCAAGAAGCTAAAAATAGAACAACCACATGATTCAGCAATTCCACTACTGGGTATATATTCAAATGAAATTTGATCAGTATATCAAAATTATTTCTGCACTCCCATGTTTATTGTAGGGTCACAGTGCCAACATATGGAATTAACTGGGATTTCCATCAATGGATGAATGAATTTTTAAACTGACATATATACACAATGGAATATCATCTCACCATAAAAAGAAATGAAATTCTGTCATTTGTGAAAACACACAGGACCTGGATGACTTTATGTTACATTAAATAAGCCAAACACAGAAAAATGAATACCACATGTTCTCACTCATATGTAGAAGCTAGAAAAGTTGATCTTCTAGAAAATAGTAGAATACTGATCACTAGAGGATAAGAAGGGTAAGGGAAGGTGAGATAGAAGGAGGTTAGATAATGGGTACCAAAATACAATTAGATAGGAGAAATACACTCTAGTATTCTATAGCACAATAAGGAAACTATAGTCTACAACAGTTTAATGTATATTTTATTAAGAATTATTAAGAGCTAGAAATGCTCATTACCCTGATTAGATCATTAAACCTTGTATATAAGTATCAAATTATCACAATGTACCCCATAAATGTAAAAATTATTATGTCAATTCTTTTAAATTAAGTATTGATACAAATGATTAGTATTCTTTCATAACACTCCATTAGTTATTCTCCCAAACAAATTTAGAATACAGCTTTTCCATTCATTCATTGGCTTTTAGTATTAATTATGATGGGATATCTCTATTTTATGAAACAGACACAAAGTGTATAAACTGGAAATAACATTTGGTCATTCCCAATCTTAACCAAAATTAAACTGGTAGTATACAACTTATGAGATTTCCATTATATTATTAATCAGCTTAGTGTGGTCATCTTCTCTTTCTCATAGTTCCTATCTATAGTCTAGATGATATAAAAATCAACTTTAATGTTACAAATTTATATATTATGCTGTGAAATGAGGCAGTCACAAAAAAAGACAAATACTTTGTGATTCCACTTCACAGTCAAATGCACAGAAACAGAGAGTAGAATGGTGGTTCCCAGGAGCTGGGAGGAAGGGGGGAAAAGGAGAATCATTGTTTAAAGTGTTGTGGTTGTGGTTCAGAAACAACCCAAGTGAAGGCTTCAAAAGCTACCCCAGGAGCATAGTTTCTGTGTGACCTTCTCCTGCCCTCCTCTCACCATTGTTTCCTAAGACAAGTTACAGAGGTTAGAATTCCTCTTCTTCAAGCCAAGTCATAGAACACATAACCACTAAATAGATGTAAAACCTGAAAATACTACTCTAACTTTCCCCTGATTTTCTTTTTAAGAGTTTGCCATAAAGAAATTTCCTAACCTATGTTGTTGAGTGAAGATCCTAAGATCCCCATTTCAGAAAGGTTCTTATCCTATACTCAAAAGGGAAGGAATATTTCACAGAGAAGCCAAGAAGGAACTAAACAGACAGGCCTTGCTGAGTTTCCCCCTCAGTATATTACTATTAGACCATACCCTTTGTCCAGTCATATGTCTATAATTGTCCATGCTTCATCAAACCTAAGCACAAAAATGGATAGTTCACCACATGTCTTTGGGTCTTCTGTCTAAAGGCTTTCATAGCATGCAAAACTATGATCAAATAAATTTGTTATGATTTTTCTCTTATTCACCTGTCTTTTGTTATGGGAGTATTGACTATGACCCTTTATGATGGGCAGAAAAGAGATCACTCCCTTTCCTACTACTAAAAATAAGTATACAGTTTAAGATTGGAAAGATGAAAAAGGTCTGGAGATCTCCTTCACATTTTAATACTACTAAACTCTACTGAAGAATGGTTGCGGTAGGGATTGGGGTTGTGGCTCAGCAGTAAAGTACTCGCCTAGCATGTGCAAGGTGCTGGGTTTGATCCTCAGTGCCACATTAAAATACATAAATAAAATAAAGATATTGTTTCTGATTACAACTAAAGATTTTTTTAAATGGTTGAGATAATGTATAAAGACATGAATTGGCGTGAACATACTTTATATACAAAGATGAAAAATGGTGCTCTATATGTGTAATAAGAATTATAATGCATTCCACTGTCATGTATTTAAATAAATAAATAAAATTGGTTGAGATAGTTTTTTAAAGCCATTAAGAATATAATCTTATACTAATCCTTTAGAAAGATAATTAGTGTATCTAATCCCATTCCAATAAGCAAAATTATCAGACTAATGTTATAAAAATATTATTTTAATGAAGTACAATTATAAAGGACTATGATGATAATACCTTTTATTTTTCTCATACTCACAAGCTGGTGGTATGAAGCTGCTTTGCTACAGATATTATGTAGTTAAAGTAACTACTTTTGCCACTTAAAAATATATATTAAAGTCACAGTGGTAAATAAGACAGAGTGAATTATTGCTAGCTGATCTTTGCAGGGACTGCAAACAAACCTCTAGTAATAGAATGATATTGCCTGAATTGCATGCTTTATCTTTGCACTGAATGATAGAAAGTGTATAAGAACCAATACCAAAATCAAAAGTAAATAATTCAATTGATGTGAAAGCTCTTTGAAAGTATATAAAAAATTAGTGTTATTAAAAGGCTGCTAGAAAATGCTAATCCCATTACAGGAAAAACTTACTACTATTATTCATTTTTGACAAATTAATGCATTTTTGGAAAAATGTAATAGCTTTTATATTAGTCTTAGACCTCTATTTCCTACTCTTTTGTTTTCCTACCAGGTCCTGCTCTGACCAGGGGTAAAAACAAGTTGTAAAGATTTTAGAATATGGAATGAGATTTTCTGTTAGAATAATTGAATTTCTGTTGTGAGCTGAAGTTTCTACTTTGAAAGAATGGTAAAATAGTGAGGTAATATAAATCAGCTAAACTAGAATTTGGTTACATATCCTCTGAAAAGCTATGCAGATCAATAAGAAGAAAGCAGAAAGCCACAAAACCCCATTTTTTATCATAATTAGAAGACAAAAAGTACTTTAAATTTCAGATTACATGTAAGTAAAAAAAAATAAAAAGCTAATTTCTAGCAAAGCCATCTTTCAAGCCCTCCCAACAAGCATTTTCAAAAAGCTATAGTGATCCAGAAAAACTGTGCAGAAGAAATAATAAGACAAAAGAAATTAATATTGAAGTAAAATCATTCTCTAAAAAATAAAGTTCATTTTAATTGCTGGTGGGTGAGGAAAGAGAAGAGAAGGGGAGAGGAGGGGAGGGGAGGGGAGGGGAGGGGAGGGGAGGGAATGGGGGAATGAATGTGGATCATAACAGTACCTACAGGTAAGGGACTTAAAAATTATGAGACATAAAGTTGCTATCTCAGAAATGCAATGCTACTGGTATAAAAGAGTAAAACTGAAATGAGAGATATTTTTTGAGAAGTAGATATTGAAGCATAAGAAAACAAGAAAAATTAATTCCAAATACTTCAGGCTAAAATAAAGGATTTAAAACCCAAAATGGCACCCTAAACCCTCCCTTACAAAAATAAACTGCATTACTCCACACTAAGACATGAGGGTACCCCTAAACTAGAACCTAAACTACTTCAAACTGCCAATTGTGACAATGAATTATTTGTATATAATGTACACAAGCAGTTTTCATCTATATAAAGCTACTAAGTAGGAAGTCAGTTTCAAAACAAAGTATTTTATCTGATAAAACATCACTAAAAATATAACCTGCAACAGTAATGGTTATAAAACTAACACATCACAGAAAACTTAATTAAATATCCTTTAACAAGCATTTTGAGATTTGAAAAAATCTCCTTAAATAAAAAAAAAATTAAACTAAGAATAGAAGTGGGCCAAAGTAGGGGAAAATAAAGCCAATTGTGTTAAACTCAAGAAAGAAATGAGGGCTGGGGATGTGGCTCAAGCGGTAGCACGCTCGCCTGGCATGCATGCGGCCCGGGTTCAATCCTCAGCACCACATACAAACAAAGATGTTGTGTCCGCCAAAAACTAAAAATAAATATTAAAAATTCTATCTCTCTCTCTCCTTCTCTCTCTCTCACTCTCTCTTTAAAAAAAAAAAGAAAGAAATGAAATAACACAAAATTCTATCAGAGAGACTAAGTGATAAGAGTGCCCAAGACAAAGTGGATTCAAATATGAATACAGGGGCTCGGTTGTGGCTCAGTGGTAGAGCACTTGCATAGCACATGTGAGGTACTGGATTCAATCCTCAGCACCACATGAAGAAAGGTATTGTGTCTATCTACAATTAATTTTTTAATTTAAAAAATGTGAATACAACAAGAGGCATTGAAGAAAGTTAAAGAAACAACCATGGGAATGAAAACGTGACCAAGAAAAAAGTCATAATGGTCAGGGAAAAAGTGGTTGAAATGGAACATGGGCAAATAAATAAATATAAATAAAACTACTTTATGTCTTTTTGGAATCCTGAAAATGGAAAAGGAAAAATAATGTTTTTAAAAAAAAATAATAAGCCCCCCAAATTAAAAGACCTGAATGTACCATTGAAAGGGCTTACTAGTACCATGGAATTTAAACCCAGAATGAAGAACTTCAAGAAAAAACAAAAACATCGTTTCCTCTAGCCAGAGATAACTTAAAAGGATAATTTGGTATTTAAACCAAACCAAACCAAAATAACTTAGTAATATATTCTGTTGTTGAAATTGTAAGGCAGCACAGCCTCTCATTTTCCCAAGGTAAAATCCTTTTAGTATTTTAGGTGTCAACTCTTATTTTACCCCCTCAATACTCTAAAAATTGCCCTGTAATTTTGTTTAACTTTATTTTATGCTCCTACCCAGAAACTAATCTCACTGGAGACAAGTATCCTACCAGGTTTCTTAGATACTACATGCTCATAATAAATGCTCAAGAATCCTACAATGAATGGAGGAATGATAGAGGCTAAAATGAACATTAAGCTATGAAGCTTTTATAAAATCTTTAAGGAAAAATACATTATACATGCCAGGTATGCCAAGTTTATAAGACAATATTTATAAAATTCTAAAATTTAGATCTCCTCAGAATTCTATGGATAATTTGATAAATCAGTATTTCTTAAGATATAAGATATAAAACTTGAAATTCAAATTTTTATAGGTTACCTTTAATATTCATTTTTTGGCTTACAATTATTTTTACAAGTGGTCAGGATATATTGTGATTATAAGCCTTGAGAATCACACACCACTTTAGGATAACATATAGCAAGGTTATCTCTAGGTGGTAAAATTGTAAAATTTTATTTTGATTTTTTCTTTGAGATATTCAGCATTGAGCATGAATTATTTTTGTAATTAGAAGAAGGAATAAATGTTATGTTTTAGTAGGGATAAAAGAAGAGGTATAGAATAGAAAGGAAGAAGAGGATTATTTTTTGTGTACATTTAATCCTATCCTACCAGCCCAAGCAGCATAATTGGGAAGAAAAAGCCAGGTACTTGCCTTTCAATTGCCCAATTTAATACAAGAGAGTTGTTTGTTGGGATTTTTTTTTTTTATGTTTTCTTCTAAATGCTGAGACCTGTATTTCCAAGCCTAAAGATATATTCCTAAGTAAGTCATGTCATTCTAGATCTGGCTGGAAATGTAGGAACTCATGTAAGTGCATTAAAATTAAATTCCAAGGCTGGGATTGTGGTTCAGCAGAGGAGCACTCGACTAGCACATATGAGACCCTGGGTTCGATCCTCAGCAGTACATAAAAATAAATAAAATAAAGGTATTGTGTAAAATAAATAAATAAATAAATAAAGTCTATTTTTGAATATGCATAAGAATGACATTTTTTTCAAACTGGCAAAATCAAGTTCTCAACTTGGGTGCATTTTAAACAGATTCCTGTGTTCTATAACAGAATTGCAATCAAAATATCGAATATCAGTCCAATTTGAGAAATATAAAGCTACAACCTGGCTCAAGTATTCTCCTAGTCCCTATCCATCTGAAAAACCCTGGAGGAATTTTTAGGAGGCTATATTTTTCTCTAAATGCAGTGCTCTATCATCACACCACGGCCCCACACTTGTCAAATGGCATTAGCACAGCCAATGCCAAAAGGAAAATAGACATGAAAACAGAGGCACTGAGCTCATCACACTAGATAACTCATCACATATGTCAGGAAAGTGATTTTAACACATTTTATTTTTATCTGACTCTTTAAAAATGGTTGTTTGAGGATTTGGTAATATTTCCTGTGAGCATTTATAGCATGTTGGATTCTTTAACAAATCAATATTATTTTCTCAATAGCCCTGGAAGAGAATAAAAAATTCTGATCAGTTATCAACAGAGCATTTTGCCACAGTGATACTGTCTCCTCAAATATCCACTGACAAAGAATGTTTCCAAATGCTCATTAGTTCCTCTGCTGCCAGAGCTGCTCAGGGGAAGGAAAAGGCTGGGCTTGCCCATTTCTCCTTGCTGCCATTATATATTCTTTGAAACCCATGTGTTTGCATGTGCCCTGAAAGAAAACTAATGAATTCTATTTCTTCCACTGACGGCAATCTGAGCTGAGCACAGGCGGCAGTGATGCAATTGGTGTTTGATTCATCATACCCACAGTTCTGCACCTGTGCTATTGCCAGCAGGAGTGAGACAGTGTAACACTTTGCTTATCCATATCTCCAGGGATGAGAGAGTGTACACACCAAGGAAAACAAATTCATAATACAAATTATTTATTAACAAACAATATGTGCAATTTAGACAAATGATCTCCTAACTCGATGTACTTTATTATAATGTTTAAACAGCATGTAAATATCCATAGCTTCTCTTCTCAGTAAAAGGATAAAATCCTTCAGGGCCATGGGGCTTCTCATTTTCTGCCCATTAACAAGGCAACCAGTGTAATAAAGACCAAAGCAAATAGAATAACATCACTGTCTTGGATGCTTCTCAGTATTTAAACAGAGGCCCCAACTCTACCTGAACTCACTAATCTGTTCCATTAGACAGTAAATAAGAAGGCCCTTCCTCCTTGATTATTTCTAACCCACCACATCTCAAATAGTGCAATGAACCTCCTATCCCAGACACATGTGTAGAATAGGGTCCTGAGGGAAGGATTCTTAAGAATGCCAGGTTCCCATTCACTTCTCATGCCAGTTAGTCTTGCCCACATCTCACCCACCTAGCCCGTCAAGACACCTGAGGCCTTCACAGAGCCAGAAATCACTGTCTACCAAAAGACCTGGGCCTCCCTGTCCTACACTCTATTCTTCCTCCCCTCAAGCCTAATCATACAAGTTCAGTTGGAGGACAAAAATCTACTTAAGGATTTAAGTCATCCAGAAATTCAAAAGAAGAAGGCCATTCCAATCAAGATACAACCTAATCAGTACCCATGTGCACTGGCATATGCCCGTAATCTCGGGGAGACTAAGTAAGGAAGATCATAAATGTGAGGCCAGCCTCAGCAACTTAGTAAGGCCATAAGCAACTTAACAAGACCTTGTTTCAAAAAGGGCTGGGGATGTAGCTCAATAGTAATGTGACCCTGGATTAAATCCTCAGCTTCCCCCCAAAAAGTGTGTGGGGGGATAACCAAACAAGTAATTTGAACAGAGAAAATATAACATAAAAATTATTAGGTAGTAAAATATGCAAAAGAAAACCTAAAAGAATTTAAGAATAACAATTGTAGGAGGCATATATTCCCTCTAGGGCTGAGGGAAATTTCCTAAGACTGAGCTTTTACTCTCATTAGAGATTTGATGGTAGCCCACTGGATGGTAGAAAAGATCACTGGGGTGCCATAGACACAGTTGGTTCACAGGCTTATTCAAGACAGTATATAAGAACCCACCCACCAGGGTACTGAGAAACCTCCTGGATGGTGAGTACCACTGACTCTCTCATACACCATTGGCAGCAATATCGTGAAAGCAAGAAGTAAAGTACCAGAAGACCATCAAGAGAATCTCCTGCCTCTGTTATATGTTGCAATATACCTATAATGCCCTCTAATGACAAGGCTTAATATTGTGCCCACTGGCAAAAGAAATGTTTAAAAGATCCAGCTCCAGAATCAAACACAGGATGATGTACTTTCTCATGACTCCTATTCAATATCATGCTGGATATATTTAGACAAAAGAAATAATATTTATTTGTTCTCAGATGACATGATTATCTATGTAGAAACCCCCCCAAAAATATTAACCTAAAATCTCCTGGAACTAATAAGCAATTATAGCAAGGGTCAGGATACAATACTAATATACCAAAGCCAATTATTTTCCTATATTGAAATTTGAAATTCAAAACACAATGACATTTATATCAGCACCTAAAAATCAAATAGTTTAACAAAATATGTATAAGATCTACATAAGGAAAACTATAAAACTATGATAAAAGGGCTGGGGATGTGGCTCAAGCGGTAGCGCGCTCGCCTGGCATGCGTGCGACCCGGGTTCGATCCCCAGCACCACATACAAAGATGTTGTGTCCACTGAAAACTAAAAAATAAATATTAAAATATTCTCTCTCTCTCTCTCTCTCTCTCTCTCTCTCTCTCTCTCTCTCTTAAAAAAACTATGATAAAAGAGATCAATGTTGATCTAAATAGAGAAATAGTCAATGTTCATTGATAGAAAGACCCAATATTATCCAGATATCAGTTCTTCCCAACTTGATTTATAGATTCAACACAAACAAAATAAAAACCCAGCAAGTTACCTTGTGGATATTAGCAAACTGATTCCAATATTTATATAGATGGATAAAAGACCCAGAAGAGCTAGCATAATATTGAAGAGAAAGAAAAGTTGGAGGACTGACATTACTACCACCTCAACACTTACTATAAAGCTACAATAATACTCTGTGATGCTGGCAAAATAATATACAAAGAGATTGGTGGATCAAAAGAGGGAGCCCAGAAACAGACCTACACAAACACTATCAACTGATTTTTTGAAAGGACAAAATGCTATGCAAATATGAAACATAGTCTTTCCAGTAAATTATCCTGAAACAATTAGATGTGCACATGCAAGAAATACCCTGACTTTATACCTTTCCACCAAAATTAACTTAAAATGTATCACAGCCCTACATGTAAAATGTAAAACTGTTATTCTTCCAGAAGACAATATATGATAAAATCTAGGTGACCTTGGGTTTAGCAAGGAATTTTTAGATACAACAGAAAGCATATTCCATGAGAGAGAAAAAATTGATAAGTTGGATTTCATTGAAATTAAAACTTTTCCAAAAGGATACTGTGAAGAGAAAAACATATAAGCCACAGACTGGGAGAAAATACTTTTAAAATACATATCTGACAAGATTATATATTTATATATCTGATAAGGCTATACACCCAAAATATTCAAAGAACTCAAAATTCAACAGTAAGAAAACAAACAACCCAATTAAAAAGTTAACAAATTATCTGAACAGATATCTCACCTTTGACATACCATTGTATGTCACTAGGTAATGATAAATCAAAATAATGAGATACCAGTACATACCTCAGAGCATGGCTAAAATCCCAAACACTGAGAACACGAAATGTTGGTGAGGATGTAAAGAAAAAGGAACTCTTGCTGGGAATGATGGCAAATCCCTATAACAATAGCAGCTCAGGAGGGTGATACAGGAGGATTGCAGGTTGGAAGCCAGCCTCAGCAACCTAGCAAGGCTCTAAGCCACCTAGTGAGACTTTGTATCAAAATAAAAAATAAAAAGGGATGGGGATGTAGTTCAGTGGTTAAGTGCCTCTGGGTTCAATTCAATCTCTGCTACCAAAAAAAAAAAAAAAAAAAAAAAAAAAAAAAAAAAAAAAAGAAAGAAAAGAAAAAAAAAAGGCTAAACATATTCTTACCACATGATCCAGCCATCATACTCATTGATGTTTATCCAAATAAGTCAAAAACTTATGTCAACACAAAAACCTGTGCATGAATGTCCATAGCTGCTTTTTTAATGGTTGTCAAAACTTGAAGTCAACCAAGATGTCCACTAATATTTGAATTGATAAATAAACTGTGATGTTTCCATATAATGTAATATTTTTCCACAATAAAAAGACATGAACTATTAAGCTATAGAAAAACATCAAGGAATTGTAATGCATATCACTAAATAAGTCAATCTGAAAAGGATACATACTATATTGTTCCAACCACATGATGTTGTGGGAAAGGCAAGAACAAATATATAGACAATAAAAAAAAGAGTAGTGGATGTTCAAAGTCCAAGGAAGAATGGGAAAGGCAAGGATGAGTAGCTGAAGCATAGGGGATTTTTAGGGCAATAAAATTATTTTGTATGAAATAGCCATACTACCCAAAGCATTATACAGATTCAATGCACTCCCCCATTAAGACACCAGTGATATTCTTTACATAACTAGAAAAAAACAGTTCTAGAATTCATTTGGAAAAATGAGACCCATAATAATAAATCAATACTGAGCAAAAGAACAATGCTGGAGGCATCCTAATACTCAAGACCTATAGTAACAAAAATAGCCTGGTACTGGCACCAAAACAGACATGACAATCAATGGAACAGAATAGAAGAAACAGAAAGATTCACCTAGATACAAGTATCTAATACTATACAAAGGAGTCAAAAACATACATTTGAGAAATACAGATTTTTTAACAAATGATGCTGGTAAAACTGGATATCTATATGTAGAAAAATGAAACTTGATCCCTATCACCCACCTTGCAGAAAAGTCAATTCAAGATAGATCAAAGGACCTAGTAATCAGACCAGAAACTCTGAAACTTCTAAAAGAGAATATAGGCCAAACTCTAACATATTGGCCCAGGAATTGACTTCTTTAACAAGACTCTTAAAGTGCAAAAAATAAAACCAAGAATCAGTAAGTGGGACAGCATCAAATTAAACGCTTCTGCACAGCAAAGGAAATAATTACGAACATGAAGATTGAACCTATTGAAAGGGAGATCTTTGCCACCTGCTCCTCAGATAGGGCATTAATATCCAGAATATATAAGGAAGTAAAAATACTTAACACCAAAAAACAAAACCCCAATTAATAAATAGGCAAAAGAACTAAAGAGACACTTCTCAAATGAAGTAATATAAATGGGTAATAAGTATATGAGAAAAAAATGTTCAACATCTCTAGCAATCAGAGAAATGCAAATCAAACCTACTTTGATATTTTATCTCACCCCATTCAGAATGGCAATTATCAAGAAGATAAATAATAATAAATGTTGGTGAGAATGTTCGGGGAAAGGTATATTCAGATATTGTTAGCGAGACTGAAAATTAATACAGCCACTCTGCAAAGCAGTATGGAGACTTCCCAAAAATTATTGGGAATAGAATCACCACATGACCCAGCTGTTCCACTCCTTTATATATACCCCCAAAGGTCCAAAATCAGCATACTATAGATATGCAGCCACATTGATATTTATAGCATGGCAGTTCACAATAGCTAAGTTATGGAACCATCTCAAGTGCCATCAGCAGATGACTGGATAAGAAAATGTGCTATATATACACAAAGAAGTTTTACTCATCCATAACAGAGAATGAAATTATGGCATTTGCTATTAAATGAATGAAACTGAAGAACATCATGCCATGTGAAATAAGCCAGATACATAAAGTGAAGGATTGAATATTTTCTCTCATATGCAGAAGCTAGAATAAAATATGGAAAAAAAGAAAATGAGGGGCAGGACCCATGAAAACAGAAGAGAGATCAGTGGAGGAGAGAGGGGATTCAAGGGGAAGGAAGAGGAATGGGAAAAGGAAAGAACAGTTGAATGAATTTGATCAAACTTTCCTATGTACATATATGAATATGCACAGTGAATTTCACCTTTGTGTATATCCATAATGCACTAATTTAGAAAACTATAAATAGAAAAAAGATCAGTAGGGTAGAGGAAAGGGAACAGGTGGAGGGAGGAGAGGAGGGAAAAGGGAAGTACTAGGGACTGAAATGGAGCAAATTATATGCCATTCTTGTATCATTATGTCAAAATATTATGTATATATAATAAAAATTTTGAAAAAAAACCAAAAAACATTATGTATAATTCTATAATGATAGATTAATGATATTATGTATTTGTCAAAACTTATTGAGCTATATGATATCAAGGGTGAGCCCTAATATAAACTATGTACTTTAAATAATAGTGTATAATTGGTTCATCAATTTTAACGAATGAAATCTCAGTGTAGTTTTAATTTGCATTTCCCTGTCATTTCACCCCAGTTAGAATGGCAAACATCAAAAATACAAATAATAATGAATGCTTACAAGGATGCAGGCTGAAAGAAATACTTATAAATTGTTGGTGAGACTGAAAATTAGTATAACAGCTATGGAAATCAATATGGATATTCCTCAAAAGACTAGGAATGGAACCATATATAACACAGCTATTTCATTCCTCAGTGTTTATAC
Organism: Urocitellus parryii; assembly: GCF_045843805.1. Classification (NCBI taxonomy): domain Eukaryota; kingdom Metazoa; phylum Chordata; class Mammalia; order Rodentia; family Sciuridae; genus Urocitellus; species Urocitellus parryii. The sequence goes on from NC_135547.1 coordinate 112,419,240, forward strand.
AAAAGAACTGAAATCAGTATACTATGGTGATACATGAATTCCAATATTTATAGCAGTACAATTCACATTAACCAAGTTATAGAACCAGACTAGGTATTTGTAAACAGGTGAATGGATAAAGAAAATGTAATATATATACACAAATATATATATGAACATATAATATATTTACCTATTTGGATAACCGTGTTTGTGAAGTTTGTGGTCCTGAGATATTTTCATCTACAACTCCATTAGCAGACCTAGGCTAGAGGCTAGATCATTTTAACATTCATACCACTACTACCTCCATGTAATTCTGTTACAGGTAGTTCAAGAACCACATTTTTGAACTCCATATGATAAAACTGAAGCTCCTTGTCAAAACAAAAAGGTTAGTTGTAATTTGGTTCCTGGAATCATCAGTCTCCTTTATCATCTTTCTTTTTACCCCAGTCACCCATACTCCTTCCTCTTTCCAAGCAGGACTGAAGCCTTTCCATCCATATTCCATCTTCCCAGACTTCAATGTCCTTTCACCTCTCACTAAATGTTTAATCAGTTTACAACCATTCACAATGATCAGAAAGAAAATAAGAAAGATACCAAAGGGGCTGGGGTTGTGGCTCAGTGGTAGAGTGCTTGCCTAGCATGTCTGAGGCACCGTGTTCTATTCTCAGCACCACATATAAATAAATGAAAAAAATAAAGGTCCATCAACAACTAATAAAAATATTTTTAAAAAAGATATCAAAAATATTTTAAAGTGTAACCTGTGAAAATTTACAATTATTATAAACATTAAAAGAAAAAAATGTAAATTTGGAAACATTAGAAGCTTAAATGTCAGAAAAAGCATTACTATTTATAATGTAAAAAGAACAAAGTTCTTACAAAGAAGTAACAAAATTATAAGAGCCATGGTACATAATTGGCAACGATTAAAAATTTTAAGACAGGCAGTTTGCAAAATAAATACAAATGGACAATAAGCCCATGGAAAAAAATCCCAACTTTATTAGTAAAACAAAGAGATGCAAATTAAAACAACTTAGTGGGATGGCAGAGGCAAAAATGCAGAACACCTATTGATTGCAAAGGACTGGGGTAAGAAGCAATCCTACATACTTCTCATAGAGAGAAAGTTGGTATGAACTTTCAGGATACTGTTATGATTTTGATATAAGATGTCCCCGAAAAGCTCATGTGTGAGACAATGAAAGAAAGTTTAGAAATGAAATGATTCGGTTGTGAGAGCTTTAACCTTATCAGTGCATTAATCACCTGATAGGTATGAACTGGGTGATACCTGTATGTAGGTAGGATATGACTGGAGGAGTTGGGTCATTGGAGAAAGGCCTTTGGGTATATATTTTATCTGTATGCTTTCTGACTGTCATGCTCTGTGCTGCATTCTTTCATAAGGCCTTTCTCCCCTGATGTTCTGCCTCACCGTCAGCTCAGAGCAATGGAGACAGCCATCTATGGATTGATACCTCTAAAACTGTGAGACCCAAATAAAATTTCCTTCTCTAAAATTATTCTTGTCAGGTATTTTTGTCACATTGACAAAAAAATAAAATCTATCTAAAATAGAAATTGTTACTGATAAGTGAGATTGTTGCTGTGATTAACTTGAACATGTAGTTTAGAAGCTTTTAGGGCTTTGGGGAATTTGTGGGTAGACTTTTGAGATATTTAGAAATGCAAGATGGAAAGGCTTTAGATTGTTTTAAGTGGAGCTTAGTGGGCAATTCTGGTGGGATGCCAAATGAACAAAATGCTGATAGGACTGTGGACAGTGAAGACTGGGCTCATGTTGTTTCAGAGGACAAGGAGAAATCTTGGGGAAAAAGTGTTCATTTCCAATAATCATTAGGGAAACATAAATCAAAACTACAATGAGTTTCTGAGTTACCTTACTCTAGTCAGAATGGCTATTATTAAAAAAAGACATAGGATAACAAGTGCTAGCTAAAATGTGAAGAAAAGGAACACACATTGTTGGTGGAAATGTGAATTAGCACTTACTTAACATCTCTGACTCCATTTTCTTGTTTACAAAATAAGGGTAATTACAGAATCTATCTCACTGGATTGTTTTAAAAATATTTGTAAAGATTAAATGAGATAATACAAGGTGGCTTAACACACATAGTTTACCATGAGATTTATCTCAAAAACTGATATTTTAAGATTATCAGTAAAATCGAGAAGGTTATTTCTCTTGCCTAACAATTGTAATAGCTTCTTCAAGATGAAAAAGTGCTATTAATAATGTAAATGAGAATGGTCCTCCAGAGTAATACCTCATTCCCAAGTCACAAATAGTTGTTTGTAAAAGTTAATTTTTAAATCCATTACTTAGAATGTCCAAATAGGCATCAGTAAGTCTTAAAGGACTGTATTTTAGTCAGCTTTTCATTGTTATGACCAAAATAACTAACAAGAACAATGTAAAGGAAGAAGTGTATTTTATTCAGTGACACTGAGCACAAACTAGATTCAAGGCAGTGAGCCAGACCATATGAAGCACTTATGGATAAATAAAATATGAGATTCTCTTAAAATTTAGAAGGTCTCAGCCCATAGACAGCCAACTCCACAGCCTGGGTCCAAAGTGAAGCAGAACCTCATGCCAGAAGGGCATGATAGAGGAGAGTAGCTTAAGGACATGGCAACAGAAAGCAGAGAGTGAGCTCTGCTCATCAGGGACAAATATAAACCTCAAAGCCATACCCCCAGTGACCTATATCTTCCAACAACCCTATCTGCCTATAGTTACCACCCAGTTAATCCATATCAGTGATTTAATCCACTGATTAGGGTAAAACTCTCATAATCTAATCATTTCGGCTTTGAAGATTTTTGCAGTGTCTCACATGTGCTTTCGGGAATGTTCTAGTTAACTTTTTCACCACTACAACCAAAAGACCTGATGTGAACAACATAGGGGAGTTAAAATTTATTTGGTTTCAGATGTCTCAGTTGATCAACTCCATTACTCTGTGCCCAAGGGGAGGCAGCACATCAAGGCAGAAAGGGATAGTGGAAGAAAGCCGCTCAGGACATGGCACCAGGAAGCAGAAAGAGAGTTCCCCTCATTAGGGACAAATATAGACCCAAAAGGTATGCCTCCAGTGACCTGCTATCTCCTCCAGCCACATCCTATCTGTCTTCAATTACCACCCAGTTAATTCCTATTAGTGGATTAATCCACTGAAGATTTACCTCTGAACCTTGTATTATCTCACACATGAGCATGGTGGGGAATATCTCATATCTAAACCATAATGGGCTGAAATTTGTATACAACATACTGGATAATGGTGATAAGATTCTTCCTATGTGATTTTTTTCTTCAATCAAAAAACACACAATATGTCTAATACATAAATATAAATAATTCCCCCACAAAAAGTCCACACCACAGAATCATAATTAGTTAATTCACTGAGTGCTTTTGCACTTGATTAAGTATATCTTGTTTTATATTGCATTTTTACTTCTAATCAAATCCACTACTGTACATGAAGACATTATATTTACCTTTAAATAGTTAGCCTTGTTGCACATATATATTGATTCAGTGACATTGAGCACAAACTAGATTCAAGGCAGTAAGCCAGACCATATGAAGCACTTAAGGATAAATAAAATATGAGATTCTCTTAAAATTTGTATTCTGCTATAGAAAACTAAACACATACACAAATACCTACAATATGATTATAGTGGTATATTAGCCAGATTTGCACTGCTACAATGAAATACATAAGGCAATTAACTTCATAAAGGGAAAAAGGTTATTTGGCTCACAGTTTTGGAGGTTGAAGAACCTGGCATCTGCATTGGCTCAATTCTGGTTATGATCTCATATTTAATGGCAAATGGCAATGGCAGGAACACATGTTGAAACAAGCAGTCACATCTTAAAGAAAAATGAGAAAAAAGAAATGAAAATAGAATGGTTTGAGCTAGGCTTGCTCCTTTTATATATAATCCTCTCATGAGAACTCATGGGATACTACGTGAACAACCTCACACACCTAATGACCTAGGGATCTCTCACTAGGCCCTACCATCCAAAAGTTCCACTAGTTCCCAACTGCACAGCCCAAGGGACCATGGCTTTAATAACAATGAAAGTTTGTTAGACATAAGCCATATTCAAACCATAGCACGTATGAAAATTTTCAAGAAAAAACTAAGATAATTAAAATAAAGAAGAAATCACTTCAAGGTGAAAGAGTAGGATAAAGTGGCAGTAGCATTCAAAGTGACCCTCAGTTCTCAGAGAAGTACAGAATAAGAGGACCTTTCACAACTAAGTTATGATTTTAGATAATATATTTGACTATTCAAATTTGAACATATGAATTACTGATATCCATAATAAATATATAGGATCTAATTGAAACTAAAAAATCTTTTTAAAAAAAAATAGAATATAAATACAACACAATTATGCATTCTGCCATTCCTTATTGTGAACTTGACAATTCAAAGACTTTGGCAATAATTAGTAAATACCCAGACTGCAAAGATTTAAAATGTCCTTGCTAATAGCAAACACTTTTGGGATCAGAGTATACACAAGGCATCTTGAATTCTTTGCACCTAATGCTTAAAAGACAAAAAAATATTCTTATTTCCATCATTTATTCCTCAATTTCTAGTACTTTAGAATATACTGTTCCACCAAGCAATAAACCATGCATTGTACAGACCATACTTGGAATATCATATCCAATTCTAAACAAGTTACATTTGAAGGACAGTGATCAATAACCATTTGTGCATTTCTAGTCAAGAGCCTAGAAGTCATAGTTTGAGAATTAGATGGGATAAAATGGTATGGAGGCCCACAGTGAGAAGAATGAACTATCTTCAAATATTTGATGAATTCTTATGTTTTACTTTGGAGGTGGATGGCATTAATTTGTTATAATTGTTAAAGGGTGGACATTTATAAGTGATTTATATAAGCTAAAAAGAGGTCACTGCTACCAAGTTATGAAATAACTTTCGGTTTATAGTCAGCAGCTAGCAGCTATAAGCAGCTCAGAGTGCTTGAAGAATCCACACTCATTCAGGCCTGATAGGAAGGCCTACAGGATGGGATGCTATGCTCTAGCGAGCTGTTAGTGAAGCCACATCCTTAGCACTTGTGGTTAGCATTGCCAAGTTGCCAGGCCAGGAAACTGATAGCCAGGAGCTTCAACATGGAACTCCTAACATAGAAACCCCCTCCCCTAGGGACAAAGACCCTTCCTGATAATAGCAATATTTAGAGCATCCTCATAGTGTGGTTACATTAGGTATAAGATGATTGGCTTATGGATACTATCATGTATGATTGATGGCATGCCCCACTCGAATCCTATAACAATTGTATGCATTACAAAAATAAACTGAGCTATTGGATGATGACCTGAGGTGGGTCTCCATCCAGTTCTCTTACCAGATCCTGGAGTCTGTGTGTTGATTCTGCGTCTCTACTCCCCATGACATGGTAGCCGAGCAACTAATTGACCAAAAACACAGCACTTACTCTCTCTCTTTCTTAAATGATTCAAAGATCTAGTAGTTATATTTATAGCCAGGTACCTATATTATCTATATTCCCATACAATTGTCAGACAGTAATCTCCTTAAGGCTAAAAACAGGAATATAAAAGGGCTGACACCTGCTTCTCTAGAGTTAATGAGCAGAAGTAGAAACAAACAGATTTAGCACAACTGAACAAATAACCTCAGAGCTGTTCTACCATGGAAATGAATTTCCTAGAAAAGTATTGAAGTACTCTATGCTGAAAGTGTCCATGCAGACTCTACAGGGCTATCTGACAGGTTATAATAAGAGTCACCATAGTGAATAGGTAATTGGCCTCTAAGACACTTTTTAATACTCAGAATACATGCAGTGGGCAATGGAATAGCATTTTAATGCTTAGAATACACTGTAGTTATTTAATTCCAAAGCAAATATTTGCCAAAGCGCGCGCGCGCGCACACACACACACACACACACACACACACACACAAAAGCAACAATTTTTTCTCTTTCTAAAGGATTTTTATCAAAACACAATCCCTTCTAAAATGGTTACAGTAGAGACAACCCTGATAGCTCTGACATGTAAAATTCTTGGACTCAATTAATCTATGATCATAGGAAATACTATCACTTATAACTTTTTAAAAGAATGGGAACATAGTTTGCCTAAGGGAAAAAAATCATACAGAGCTAAGATAAATAAGCATGTGAATTAGGGGCAACCCATAGATAATTTGTTTAAAATCTTAATTGTTTTGTCAAGAATAGAGAGCTGAATTAAAGACAGGCAATCAAAGGCAGTGATTATAAAGCACTTATCTAGTTGGAGTCATGCTAACAATGGAATCCCTTAGCCATCATGTAGCATTGATATTATTTTGACATTTTTATAAACAATCTGTGAGAGGAAGACATCTCCAGATTTGAAGAATAAATTTAGCTTTTCTGAGTACTGAGTTGTCAAACTGGTTGGGGATAAACTGCCTAAAAATGTCACATGATTGAAGGAGAGAGCTGCAGAAAAGAGGCAGATGAGTTTCAAGATGAGGGCCAGGTAATTCTTTTAAGCAAATTGTACCCCCAAAGGAATCAACCATGTGATAATAGATGGCTTTTAAATCTCTAAGTCTATTCCTGACCTCTCATCATGAAAACCAGATTTATACAGACATTTGCCAATTAAATATTTCCATCTGTATGGCTCATATGCATATCAAACTCAAGCTATCTGTACCTAAATTCTTCATCTTCCCTCCTTTATTCTATGCTTTAAATCCTCCTCTGACAATACCTAACATATTTGCTGGAACTGTCAAACATCAGTTATTCAAGCCAGAAACATGAGAATCATCCTATTCTACTTATAGCAGAGACTGTAAAATGTCCACTATACAACTCACCAGAACAATGTCTTTAAGGTGAAAACTGATCAAACAACATCCCCACTTTTAATCACTCAAAGCTTCCAAACTCCTAGGCCCTTCACCAATCTAATTCTTCCAATTCATGATATGATCTTCCTATCTGCATCATTCATACCTAGAAACAGCAAGAACCTTTTTGTTCCATGAATGCTGAACTGTTCCCCTTTACCATACTACCCTCTCAGAACTGCTTTCTTTCTAGTTCAGCAATTTCCTCACCCTACACAGAAGCAATAACTCTTAGAGTCACACACATTTTTATCCATGTTGAAAAAATATGCTATTTCTTTATCCATTCTCTTGTGAGATTTTTAATATATATTTGGACCTTTATTTTATTTATTTATTTTTATGTGGTTCTGAGGATCAAACCCAGTGCCTCACACATGCTAGGCATGCAAACTACCACTGAGCCACAACCCCAGCCCCTCTTTTCAGATTTTAATCGGAAATGCCACAAACTGTAAAGTTTGCCTATAAAATCTGTAACACTAAATGTTTCTTACATAACAGCAAAAGAGTTGCTATGTTGCTAAAAGACAATTTTTCATAAGACTGAATCTGACCTACCATGTCTAAATAATTTCAAAAGACCTAGATAAGGTTCATAAAACTCATATAAGTAGAAATTTTAAACTTTGTTACCAAAAACAGATAGAAGATTGTGAGGGGGTAGAGATTGATTTCAGTGCTAACAGACAAGTTTATTGTTACTAACAACTAATCAGATTTGCTTCTGATTACTGAGTGTAAAGAATCACATATAGATATGAAATAAGACTGTCCACAATATTCAAAGTTTGTAGTTTGCAAATTTTACTAAACACATATACCACAGTCATAGTTATTATGGTGACTTGATTATATCAATAAATGTTGTGAAATTATATCATAAATTAGGAATACACTGAGATTCTGAGCAATTATTTTGTGAGGATCAAAACTAACCTAATTATAATCTTACTTCACCTTTAAATCACAGTTAAATTAGGGAAGAAAGGAGATCTCAAGGGAATTCTGAGAAGAAACAAATTTGTTTTTAAAGGGAAACAAAATCTCCATGGCATGAAATAAGGAGAAAGCAGCAAATCTTCCTCTCACCACTGATTAAAAGCACTACCTACTATAAATTTCATTTTTGTTAAATATCATTAACCTTTAAATTAACTGGAAACCTATATATTATGTTTGTTCTGATTCAAAAAACACTCACTCTATTTGAGAACACTGACATGCCACAAACATTTGCAATTATTTATTAACCACTGCACCGCCTATAATCTATAATGCAAAAAGAACCTGAATTCATAGAATGGGGTTGCTCAGTAAAAGTCATTAACATTATATTTGTAAACTAACAAGCTAAATCTCTCCTGGAATGCCAAGGGACAGAGGTCATGAAAATCAAAACAAGTGTGGGTGTGAGAATGGTTAAGCTATTTTTGTGGTTGCATTTAGAAATATTTTTAAGCATGTGCACTCTGCTAGAAACTGGAAATACACAGCAATACAAACATCCTTCTCCCTCACCTATGGTATACAGTCAGTTGCCACATTTTATAAATTCTGCCTCTTTGCATGCTTGCTCTCTCTCACAATCCTCTCATCTCCTCCTCTTCTTTAAGGTTGTCACTGCTTAGTTCAAGACTTTATCACAGGCTCACATCTGTGCAAATTAACATATATAGATCATTCACTACAGCATTGTAACTGCAAATAACTGATAACAGTCTAAATATCTAGACATCCATTAATAGGGAACAAACTAATAAAATTTGGGCCAATAATGGAATTCTGTGGAGCTGTTAAAAAGAACTTAAAAAAATATTCTATGTACTGGTATGAAATGCTATCTAAGATATACTAAGTGAAGAAAGCAAAATACAGATTGTGTTTTTAATATGCTTTCAAAGGGAGAAAAGAGTTCTTTTCCCATCTTTACCTTTGTGACTAAGGTCCCTATAACAAAAGACAGATTAAAAAGAGAAAAGTATGAAAATTCATTTAATATAAGTTTTATATGACATAGACATGAAGACTTAAAATAGGTGAAATTTGTATATTTTATGCTTAGGTTGATGAATAATGGATAGTCATAGAGAAATACATGGAGAACAGGAAGACCATTAATTAACGGTAATAACCAATGTGGGTGGGGGAAGACTTCACAAGGACTGGTTGATTCAGATTCTTCTCTTTACCTGTGGGTAGTCAGAGATGAGGATGTTTCTTCCTCCCAGTACAAAGAGAACACCTCTTTAATAAGGATCTTGTGACCTACTTTATGGGAGAAGGGTGTGAGAAGGCAGAGTGACCTTCCTAGGTTTGATGACCTGCTTCAGGCGAGATGGGCAAGGGGAAAGTGAGTGTGACCTTCCTGCTTCTGCTGTTTTTTCAAATGCTATGGTGCCATATTTTGAGGCAGCATGTTGTGAACTCCAGTAGTTACAATTTGATTTTAAAATTACATTTTAAAGTGATACATATAATATGCATTAGAATATATTATATAAATATACATAAAAACACAAACTTGTTAGGCATAGACTCAAAATATATAAGAATCTGATAACTATGTTTTCCTTCAAGAAAATGTACTGAGGTAACTATAAACCTTTTATCTTTTTTGGAAGTATATACCGTATGCTTGCCTATTCAAAAACTATATAAATGTAGCTGGGCACAGCGATACATGCCTAAAATCCCAGCTGCTCAGGAGGCTGAGGCAGGAGGATGGCAAGCTCAAAGCCAGCCTTAGCAATTTGGTGAGGCCCTAAGTAATTAGTGAGAACCTGTTTCTAAATAAAATATTTTGAAAAGTTTGGGGATGTGGTTTGGTGGGTGGTTAGGCACCACTGGGTTCAGTATTGGCTACCAAAAAAAAACATATAAATATAATATTTTTAAAATAAATAAGATATTAAAAAGTATTTCACATTAGGACTATAACAGTCTCCTGTTTGCTCTCTCATTTTATTTTTTGTATTGTAGTAAAATTTATATGACATACAATTAACCATCTTATAGTGTACGATTCAGTGGCTTTAATACAATCACAAAGTTTTGCAGCCACCGAAACTATGTAGTTTCATCATCTCACTAAGATTTTATCTCACTCCAGTCAGAATGGCAATAATCAAGAATACAAGTAGCAATCAATGTTGGCAAGGATGTGGTGAAAAAGGTTCACTCATTTGCTGGTGAGACTGCAAATTGGTGCAACTACTCTGGAAAGAACAATGGAAATTCCTCAGAAAACTTAGAATGGAACCTCCATTTGACCTAGTTATCCTACTCCTCAATTTATACCCAAAGGACTTAATATTAGCCTACTACAGTTGACAGTGCCACATCAATGTTTATAGCAACTCAACTCACAATAGCTAACTATGGAACCAATCTAGGTGCCCTTCTACAGATGAATAAAGAAACTGTGGTATATATACACAATGGAATATTACTTGGGTATAAAGAAGAAAGAAATTGTGGCTTTTGCCAGTAAATGGATGCAGCTAGATAATATCATGCTAAGTGAAATAAGCCAGTCTCCCCAAAAATTAAAGGCCAAATGTTCTTTCTGATATGCAAATGCTAATTCACAATAATCAGAGGTAGGGAAGAATGAATTACTTTGAATTAGACAAAGGGGAATGAAGGGAAGGGAGGGGAACGGGAATAGGAAATACAGTAGAAGGAACTAGACATAACCTTCCCATGTGAATCTAGGATTACATTACCTTAGTAATTATACATAATGTACAATCAGAAGAATGAGAGGTCATACTCCATATATGTATAATATGCCAAAACACATTCTACTGTCATGTATAACTAATAACAATAAAAATAAAGTTTAAAAAAGTAACTATATAATTTCAGAGTATTTTTGTTACTCTAAAATGAAATACTATACCCATTAATTGGTCACTTCCCATTTTTCCTTCTCCACAGCCCCTGGCAATTGGTGGCTGCTTTTCATCTCTATTGATTAGCCTATTCTGGATATTTCATATACATGTAATGACAGAACATGTGACCTTTTATATTTGCTTCCTCAGTCCATAGTTAAATGCCCAGAGTTAAATGCCCCTCTCATATGTGGCCCTAGCACTATGCACTTGCCTTTCATACAGTATTCCCATTGATCACTTGTCTGCATACTTTTTATAACATTTGAATCTAAAAGTATAGTCCCCATGCCTGACTATTCCTTCATTATATTACTAAACATGTAATATTGAATGAATGCTTCTAAATTCAATCTGATAAATATTCTGGAAGGGCAAGATGGTAGAAGAGTGGCACCCAGCACTTACCTGCTCCTCCATTTGGATACAACCAAAGCAACTGGTATGTTCTTTCATGTTGAATGGCTGTTGGAGAATGCTGGGATTCTACAGTAGAGAGTCAGAGGCCTGGTGAAATCCAGAGATGTGGGATAGCAGAATAACAAGAAAAATAGAGTGCCCTAGAACACTGACCAGGGGAGGAGGGATCTTCCCTTCAGCAGTGGGTATAGGTGAAAGAAAGATAGTCCCAGGGATGTCTATTAGTGTAGAAGCTAGGGTTTTCCAGACATAAAACCTAAATAGATAAGATACCTGGGGTCTACATAGCAGGCTGTCTTTGGAGAAGGTATTTTCAATGCATGTCCCATTGAACTGTCAACATTCAGTACCCAGGAGTCATCTTAAGGAGGGTCATACTGTCTGAATTTTTACTGCTCAGATATTCAGAAACCCCTGCATTTTCTCATCTCTGGGACCCCACATATATTCTGCTTTTCCTGAAACATCTGAAAATCAGCATACTAGAGCAGCAAAGCTACATCAATGATTCTAGAAACAAAATTCACAATATCTAAATTATGAAATCAACCCAGATGTCCCTCAAAAGATGACTAGATTTATAAATTGTGATAATTTCAATCTTATCATAGATAGCTTGAAGATTAGTTTCCTTGACAGATAACACAGAAGCAAACACAATTGAGGAACTATGGCCTTTTTCTCTTTTCTATCAATATTATACTATGAGTTCGTAATATGTAAAATAAACCTCAGTATTTTGTATGTTAATCTGATTGACATTATTATTATAGGGTTATTCCACTCTTTTAATCAACCATGATTATATGCCCTTCTTTCAATCAAAAGAAAAAAATTGTGATACACACACACACACACACACACACACACACACAGAGTTCTAGTCAGCCATAATAAAGAATGAAATTATGGCATTTGCTGGTAAATGGATGGAAATGGAGAATGTCATACTAAGGTAAATTAAACAAACTCAGAAACTCAAAGGTCGGGGCTGGGGATGTGGCTCAAGCGGTAGCGCGCTCGCCTGGCATGCGTGCGGCCCGGGTTTGATCCTCAGCACCACATACAAACAAAGATGTTGTGTCCGCCGAGAACTAAAAAATAAATATTAAAAATTCTCTCTCTCTCTCTCCTCTCTCACTCTCTCTTTAAAAATAATTAATTAATTAATTAATTTTAAAAAAAGAAACTCAAAGGTCAAATATTTTATTTTATATACAGAAGCTGGAGTAAAATAAATGAAATTGGGAGGAAAGGATAAGATTTCATAAAGAACTAATCAAATACAAATTAATAGATGAGACCTTTCATCTCTGGGACCCCACATATATTCTGCTTTTCCTGAAAGGAAGTCCAGTAGAGTCGAGGCATGAAAATGGGAGAGGGAGTGGGAAAGGGGGGATCATGAACTGAAATCAATTTCCATGCATGTAAGAGTTTGTTTGGATGAACCGAACTACTATGTATAACTATAAAGCTCTCATAATAAAAAAGAATAAGGAGGATGTGTTTGCCAGCTTTGCATGGCTGTGACCAATATACCTAAAAAGAGAAGGAAAAGATTATTTTAGCTTGTGGTTTCAGAGGTTTAGTCCATGAATGCTGACTCCATTATTCTGGGCCCCAGGTGAGGCAGAAAATCATGATAGAGTGTGGGGTACAGAAGAGCATCTTAGGACATGACAGCCAAGAAGCAGAAGGGGAGGAGGTGCCACAGACAAAATATAAACTCCAAAGGCATGTCTCTACTTCCTCCAACAATACCTTACCTGCCTACAGTTAACACCCGGTTAATCTATTCTGGTAGAGCAATCTACTGATGAGGTCACAGTCCTCATAATTTAATCATTTCACCTGGAAACATTCCTGCATTGTCTCACACATGAGCTTTCAAGGGACATTTTATATTCAAACCTTAACAGGGGACAAAATCTCCAAGCTACCAACTCATCCCCAAGTAGGCACAGCTTGGGAGATATAAGGTTCTTTCTTGAGAAGATACCCCAATATTCATAGCAAAGAAGGTTAACACACTTTTGGCTGAAACCATACCTATGCAGAACTTCTACACTGGTTGCACCCATATCCTGTCAGATGGTGCATTTCTGACAAGACTGTGTCTGAGTGCCAAAGTGGGGGAAGCTATGAATCCCAGAACCTTACTCTTCCTGTGAAACATCCGGATCTGCATCAGTGCATAATCAGAAGACACGAGCTTCAGATCCTTTACCACAAATGGAGCAACCAATATGAGAATCACTTTCAAGTAACAAAGCTAATATCAACACTGTCAAGGGTTGACAAGATGGCATAGTAGAACAAGGCAGCAAACCTCAATTCCTCTTTAGTATGGAATCAAAGCAATGGGAGAACAGTTTATTGGAGAAGTGGGTGACAGGGAATGCACTAAGACACAATATTGACTTGAAGGGACTCAGAAATTCTGGTTACTGGAACAGAGAACAGGAAAGGATTTATTATTCCTGAACCCTAGCCAGGGCAAGTTGTTGGGGAAAGAAGAAAAGGGAGAAAGAGGAAGAGTCAAAGCTGACAAGTTATATTTGGAAAAAATGTGAGTACAGTGGTGGGCTTTGTTGTTGTTTTGCAGTGCTGGGGTTGGAACTAGGTAAACATTCTACCAATGAGCCAGACCCTGTAATCAATGGTAGAAAGAAAGTCAGACAGTTAAGCTGTTAAGCCAGAGTAGGAACTTCAAATTAACTTGGTGAATGAGATGTACAAAGCTTATCTCGAATTGCTGGTAGAAAACTGGTGGACAGCCATTTTATAGAGATCACACCTAAGCCTGCCTCACTAGAAGGAATTAAGTCTATGCAGATTCATCCCACCTAGACAACAGCAAATACTATTATAGGGAATGCCTTTGTAACAGGCTGTCCAAGTAATCTGTGCAAAGGGATCACTTCCAGATGAAGGTTGTAGGAGAGCTGACCCCCCACCATCTCTGATCAAGGGAAGTGGGAACAAGTGGAATAAAGAGCAAGTAATTCTCAGGGAGTGTAGTGTCTGTGGAGCAACAACTGTCCTTGATATAGTAGCTACACAAGCCCCAGTTGCCAGCAGAAGCTACCCATACCTCAGCAGAGCAGTACACTCCCGAGAAACACTCCACAGATGAGCATACCCCAGCTTCCAGCCACCACTGAGTGTGCCCAAGCAGGAGCCCACTGTCATGCATGCTCCAGCCACATGCTGAAGCTGAACCCCAGTAGTGCCTTACTTATGGGTGCACCCCAGACATTGGCCACTGCCAAACATGCTCCAGCAGAGATCCAGCATTGAGCACACCTACAGCAACCTGCTGAAGCTGTAGACACCCACACAACTGCCCACATATATGCATACCCCAGATTCAGGCCATAGCCAACTATGCCACAGAAGCAGCCAAGCTCCAGTGTGCCCCAACAGAGGCCCTCTAATGCATGTGCCCTGGCTGCCAACCAATGTTGTGCATGCTCTAGCAGCTGCCTAAATACACATGAACCCCATACAGGGGGCACCATCTAGCCTGCCCCTGATGGGACCCAATGATGCACACAGCCTGGTCAGGAGTTGCTACCCCACACATCTGCCATGGCTGTTCAGTATCATTGAGCAGCTTGACCTCTGCCATGGGCTGCTATACTCCCGCAATCAGAAATCTACACAAGCAAGTTCACATCTATTTTGGGCTCATGAAGCATTTCTACAAGTGGGCACAGAAGACTGTGGTCTCAACCAGGGAGAGACCTGGCCACTAGAGCATAGACAAGTAGAAGACATTTACTCTGACCCTCCAAAAAGTCATTAGGCTCCCAGACACACCAAAGAAAGGAGGAAGCCTACTAGATGCATTTCAAACTTGGGCACACTGTAGCAATAGATTCTGGAAAAAAAAAAAAAAGCCTATGCAAATAGATAAAATTAAATTAATTTTTTTTAAAAAAAGTCAATGCAGTTTTTGAAGCAAAAGACTAAACAGGAGAGTGTGGGAGGTATTTAATATATAGCAAAATGAGGGCTGGCGTGGTTGCTACCTTCATGCCTAGGAAAATTTTTACATCAAGCCAAGGAAGTGTGGGCATTTGTTAAGCCTCCTCAAATCTGATGGAATCCAAGTCTGGAAGGCCCAGTAAAACAAATCTTTCAATCTTAAATAACATAGCAAGGAATAATTTTAAGACTCTCTAATATCAGGGTTTTTTTATTTCACTGATACTATCTTTTATGTTAATAGGTTTCCCCCTATCATTTTCTTTATGCATTCCTTAATCTAATTTTATACATTTCTTTAATGTTTTAGTGTGTTAATTTTATTTATTAATTCTAGCTTTTTTCTACTTGGTCATTTTTATAGTCTCTCTCCTGTTATCTCTCTCATTTTGCATTATCTGCTTCTATCTTCCCCATTTTTTCTTTTTTCTCTTTTTCATTTTCATGCCCAATGTAGTTCAATAGTAATTTTACTTCCCTACATAACTAATTTCTAAGCCTATTCTAGAACATTACTTCCCTTTTCTATTTTTGGGTTAATGGAATTGAGTAGAACATTTTCAATAAGCTTTTAAAGGTTTATTAGTATATGGATTTTCTCTGAAGTGGTCAGAGTTACTAGTCAATATTATCTCCTTAGTGTGGTGTTAGGGACTGAATAACACTGTGATTATACAGAGTGGGAGTTTTGACACTTATATACACCTCCAACCTGGGACACATAGTGAACAGAAAACAGCTCATGAAAATCCCCTCAAAAAACTGCAAAAGAGATATCTATTCAGCAGATTAATATTAACATATAAATACAAGAAACATGATAAAATAAGACACCCCACAAAGTTTATAACACTCCAATAACTGATCCCATAGACACCAAAGTGGAGGAAATAACCAGATAAAGAATTTTAAAAGTTGATTATTAACATGATCAATGAACTAAAAGATTTAAGAAATGAACTAAGGAAGAAAATGCAGGATATAAAAGAGTATTTCAATAAAGAAAGACTCTTTAAAAAAGAAGAACCAAATTGAAATCCTAGAAATGAAAATTCAATCTAAAAAACTCAATTGAAAATTTTATATGTTAGATCAAATAGAAGACAAAATTTCAGGCCTTGAAGACAAAGTATATGTACGTGAACACTCAGCAGTAAAGAAAAAATAAACTATGAATAGAATAGCCAAGAACTCTGGGAAAATATTAAGAGATTTCAGGCTCACTGGTATTAAACAAGGAATTGAGATACAGGCTAATGGCACTAATAACCTATTCAATGAAATAATAGATAATTTTTTAATCTGAATGAAATGGACATTCAGATACTGGATATATTAGAATCCCAAATAGACAAGACCAGAAAAGAACATCCCCACAATACATTATAGTTAAAATGCCAAAAATAAAACCAAAGAAAGAATTTTAAAGGATGGAAGATAGGAATGTCATGTCACATATAAAAGTAAAGCAATCAGAATAACAGGATATTTCTCACAAAAAAATCCTGAAACCCAGGAGGGCATAGAATGATGCTTTCAAGATCTGAAAGAAAATAATTGCCAACCAAGATTATTGTACCTAGCAAGCCTATCCTTCAGAATTAAAGAAGAGATAAAGACCTTCCAAGATAATTATAAAATAATTGAATTCATTACTACTAAATAAGCATTACAAATAATGCTTAAGTTAATATACCTCCATTCAGAAGAGGAAGAAAGACAATCATCATTGTGAAACCTCATGAAAAGATAAACCCCACTAGATACCCCACATATATTGATACACAAATGATACACAAATGACAAATAGGAAAGAATAAAACATTACAATATAGTAAACCGTCAAGTCAAAAAGATGAGTAAAAGAGGGGCTGGGGATGTGGCTCAAGCGGTAGCGCGCTCGCCTGGCATGAGTGCGGCCCAGGTTCGATCCTCAGCACCACATACCAACAAAGATGTTGTGTCTGCTGATAACTAACTAAATAAATAAATATTTTAAAAAAAAAGATGAGTAAAAGAGGAAGAAATAAATGCAGAATATTTAAAATATTCAAAACAATTAGCAGAAAATTAACAAAATTACAGAGCAAGTTTATACCTTTGTATAATTACTCTGAATTTAACTGGTTTTAATTCTCTAATTAAAAGACACAGATAGCCTGAAAAACAATACCAACAATTCACTGCCTATAAGAAATTCACCTATAAAGATACATACAGTATGAAAGTGAAATAATGGAAAATTATATTTCAAGCAAGTAGAATCTGGAAGCAAACGGGAATATCTATACTTACATAAAAAAAAAAACAGACTTTAAGACAAAAAAAGAAAAAAGAGACAAAGAGGTAGGGGTTAAAATAGCACAGTAGAGAATGTTACTTTCCAAACTGCTCTGTGGCATGAGACCAGGAAAGTGGACAAAAAGATTCTCTTTAAGGTCAGTAAAAAATGAAATCCTCCTGGGATTTAATATTGGACACTCAGAACAGCCTAGGTGCTCATAAGTTTGGATACAATAAAATTTTTAAAAAATAAAGAAAATAAAACACCAGCAGCACTGTCTGATACAGGTCCACCATGGGCAAGTTGCAGAGACTAAGAGAACCCTCTTAGTTGGTTGGCACTGAGGTGTGTCTTGAAGTGGAAAGGGAAGTAATCAGGAACAATGTCAAGTTGATCCAGTGGATGAGCTACAATTAGTTTTCATGTGAGAGAGATGCTGCAGCATCTCGCAGTGGTCCACAGAGGAAACAGCTACCATCTTTTCCTGCAGTGCTATGGTGGCCAGTGGGTGTAGGTCCAAACCCAGGCACCAAGAGCTGTGTAATTCCAGCTGGATCCAAAAACCTGACCTGGCAGAGGCCTGTCACGCAACCAAGTGTGACTAGAAAACCAGATGAAATTCAGGTAGGGAAACTATAAAACCCAAGGGAATTCAAGATATTCAGACCCAAAGATACTGGGTGTCTCTCATTGTTTGAGTCTTATGGGTCACGTGTCTAGCTGGGGACAACTGGGAACTTGATTGGACGGGGGAAGTGAATGTGCATTTTCAGACTGAGCCCAGGGGGCTGAGATATAAGAGCTGCAGGAGGCAGAGGAGGGCAAAGGAGTGGCTCCTCCACCACTTGAATGGAACCCAGGGGAGATTCCAGTGATACAGACACTTAGCACGGACTAGAACCAGCTGGGCTCTGGAGGTGTGCTGATTTAAAACCTTCACCAAACATCATTCTACAAAGCACCAGGGGGTCTAGCTAGACCAAAGCCCCACTTCTGGAAGCTCTGCTGTGGGGAACCCCTTTCACAGAACTTTACAGTGATCCCTCACTGTTATTGGAGTAGATAACACTCTCCAACCCACCTCACCTCATCTTCTGAGAAGGGAAGCTGAGAATGGGCAAAGTTGACTAGCTCCACAAAAAGAAGAAGGAATTGACAGCCCATGACTACTACTCTTAGACACAATGATGCATACCTCAAGGAAAAAACAGAAAGACAAATGAGAACAAAACATCAACATATAATATTATTGACAATTTTTCAACCATTGCAATGGAAACAATTTCTTAATCTTCTGTCAAGAACTTTTTTTTTAACTTTTTTGCACTGGATGGTTCATGGAAATTTTTACATGTACATATTTTTCTCACTCCTTTCTAGCATTTCTTGAAGGCATTTATTTTCTTGACTCTGTCTTTTGAGGACAAAGGTTTTAGATTAGTGTACTTTGTCTTTGTTTTTTATTATTTTGTTATGGTGTTGTTGTTTCATGTTGTTTTTATCCTATTTCTCTTGATTCTCTTACTCTCTTTTCTTTCACAAACAAATTTTATTGTTATATCTTTAACTCTCCCTTTAACTCCCTTTAACTCTCTCTCATTCTCCCTTTCAATTACTACATCCTACATCTCCTCTGCATTCTCCTCTTCACCTTTTTGAAATAAAAAACCCTTTGTAAACATAATATCTCTACTGTTGGCAATTGCCTATCATACCATTTATGTTTATTGTGCCAATTAACATTGCAGCTGCCAAAATAATAACTAAGCATTTATTTAATGCTGTACTTCAGTCAGCTTTTTCATTGCTGTGAGTAAAGAATCTGACCAGAATAATTGTAAGGAGGAAAAGTTTATTTGAGGACTCACAGTTTCAGAGGTCTTAGTCCATAGAAGGCCAGCTCCATTCCTCGGGGATTGAGGTGACGCCAAACATCATGGTGGGAGAGTATGGCAGAAGGAAGCAGCTCACATCAGGAAGCAGAGAGAAAAACTCCAGCTCCAGATACAAAATGTATACCCTATAGCATGTCCTAATTCCCAACTCCTCCAGCCACACCCTACCACTTCAGTTACCACTCAGTTAATCCATTCCAGGGGATTAAGTCACTGATTGGGTTAAGCCTCTTGTAACTCAATCATTTCTCCTCTGAGCCTTCTTGCATCATCTCACACAGGAGCTTTGGGGGAACACCTCACTTCTAAACCATAACATGCTGAACATTGATTCCATTGGTTGTTGTTATTTTTTGTCTGTCTCTAAAATGTGAGGTACAAGAAATCTTCAGGAACACTATAAATTCATAGGGTAGAAGCTATGATACTTAGATTCTTACTGATAAAGGGTAGACATACAAACAGCATGAAAAAGCAAGGGAACAAATCATCCCAACAAATCATCCCAAACAAACCATTAACAGAATCCAATGATATCACAGTGGAGGAAATGTCAGAGAAGAAATTTATAAAGTTTATACTTACAATGATCTATGAGATGAAAGATGACATAATGAGTAAAATCAGAGAGAAAATTTAAGAAGTTAAAGATCACTTCAATAAGAAGATAGAAATCCTGAAGAATCAATCAGAAATTCTCAAAATGAATAAAGGAATAAATAAGTCAACTAAAAAACTCAATGGAAAGCATATTCAGCAGATTAGACAACTTGAAAGAGTTTTAGGCAATAAAGACACAATATATAATCTGGAAAATAAAGTTGATAATAGAGAAAAGATGTTAAGAGAACACAAACAGATTTTTCAACAAGTATGGGATAACATCAAAAGATAAAATTTAAGATTTATTGGGACAGATGAAGGCTCAGAGATACAAACCAAAGGAATGCACAATCTTTTCAATGAAATAATATCAGAAAATTTCCCAAACCTTAAGAATGAAATGCAAAATCAAATACAGGAAGCTTACAGAACTCCAAATATAAAAAATTACAACAGACCTACACCAAGGAACATCATTATGAAAATGCCCAACATACAGAATAAGCATAAAATTTTAAATCTGCTAGTAAAAAAAGACAGGTCATATTTAGAGAGAAATCAATCCAGTTCTCAGCTCTTTTCTCAACCCAGATCCTAAAAGCTAGGAGGACTTGGAATAATATATGCCAATCCCTGAAAGAAAATTGATGCCAACTAGGAATACTATATCTGCAAAAATTAAACTTCAGGCTTGATGATGAAATAAAAACCTCCACAGTAAACAAAGTTGAAGATAATTCACAACTAGAAAGCCTTCACTATAAAACATATACAATAAAATATTTCATGAAGAAAAAAATTAAAAATAAAATTGAAAACCAGCAAAGGGAGGAACTAAACTAGAAGAAAAGTCAATCAAATGAGAAACTAATTCAAATTAAAAACCAGAAATAACTCAAAATGATGGAATAAAAATTATATGTCAATGAAAACACTGAACATAAATGACCTAAACTCATCAATAAAAAGACATATACTGGCAAATTGGATTAAAAAGCAAAATGCAACAATGTACTTTCTTTAAAAATCTCACCTCATAGGCAAAGACATCCACAGACTAAAGGTAAACTGATGGGAAAAAATGTATCACTCATATAGATCTTGTAAACAAGCAGGGGTTTCTATCCTCATATCAGATAAAGTGGACTTAAAACCAAAGTTAATCAAAAGGGACAAAGAAGGTCATTTAATACCTTTTTTTAATACATCAACAAGATATAACATTTGTAAATATTTATACTCCAAACAACAGAGCATCTATGTATATCAAACAAACCTTTATCAATTTCAAGAATTCAATACCATAACACAATAATTCAAAGAAACTTTAACATGCTTATCTCATCACTGGATAGATTTTCCAAATAAAAACTAAACAAAGAAGCTATAAAATTAAAAATACAGTTAATAATTTATACTTAATAGACATATATAGAATATTTCACTCATCAATGACTGCATACACTTTCTTCTCAGAAACACATGGATAATTTTCTAAAATAGACCACTTCTTAGGCCACAAAACAATGCTTAGCAAATACAAAATAATAGAGTTAATACCTTGCATTCTATCATATCATAATGGAATAAAATTGGAAATAAACTATATAATAAAAAATAGAAGATACTCTAACACCTGGAGACTAAACAATATGCTATTGAATGATCAATGGATAGCAGAAGAAATCAGGGATAAATTTTAAAAAATACTCACAAATAAATGAAAATAGTAACACAACATATCAAATTCTGGGATGCATCAAGATAGTTCTAAGAGGAAAGTTCGTAGCACTGAGCTCATTAATTAAAAGAACAGAAAGTCATCAAATAAATAACCTAACATTACATCACCAGGCCCTGGAAAAAGAATAAATCAACACTAAAAACATTAGAATACAGGAAATAATTAAAATCAGAGCCAAAATCAATAAAATTGAAACAAAAAAAATTTAAAAAATCAAAGAAACCAGAAGTTCATCCTTTGAAAAAATAAATAAAAGTGATAAACCCTTAGCCATGCTAACCAAGATGTTATGGTTTGCATGTGAGATATCCCCCAAAAGCTCACGTGTAAGACAATGCAAGAAGGTTCAGAGGAGAAAAGATTGGGTTGTGAGAGGCTTAACCCAATCAGTGAATTAATCCTGTGATAGGGATTAACTGAGTGATAACTGAAGATAGGTAGGGTATGGCTGGAGGAGATGGGCATTGGGAACATGGCTTTAGGGTATTTATTTTGTATCTGGACAGTAGACTGACTCTCTCTCTCTCTCTCTCTCTCTCTCTCTCTCTCTCTCTCCTTTCTGATCATAATGTGAGCCACTTCCCTCCTCTGTACTCTTCTGCCATGATGTTCTGCATCAACTTGAGCCCTGAGGAATGGAACTGGCTGTCTATGAATTGAGACCTTTGAAAGTATGAGCCTGCAAATAAACTTTTTCTCCTCTACAATTGTTCTAGTCATATCCTTTAGTCACAGCAGCAAAAAATCTGACTGAAACACAAGAGAAAGAGGGAAGAAACTTAAATTTCTTAAATTCATGATGAAAAAGAAAATATCATCATGGAAATATAGAGGATGATCAGAAACTATACTCCAATAAAATAGAAAATCTTGAAGACATCAACAAATTTCTAGAAACATATGATCTATCCAAAAAGAAGAACATAGAAAATTTAAGACATTCATTTTCAAGCAATGAAATTGAAGATGTCATCAAAATCCTACCAACAAAAAAAAAAAACAGGACCAGATGGATTCTTAGCCAAGTTCTATACACCTTAAAAGAAGAACTAACACCAATCATCCTCAAACTATTCCATGAAATAGAAAAGGAGGGAACCCTTCCAAATTCATATTACTCTGAAGCTAGTAATATCCTGATTCTAAAACCAGACAAAGATACATCAAGGAAAGAAAATTTCAGGCCAATATCCCTGATGAATATAGATGCAAAAATTCTTAATAAAATACTGGCAAATTACATACAAAAACGTTTATATTAAAAAGACAGTGTACCATGTCCAAGTGAGTTTTATTCCAGGAATGCAAGTTTGGTTCAACATACAGAAATCAATAAATGTAATTTACAACACCAATAGACAAAAAGACCAGAATCACATGATTATTCCAACAGATGCAGAAAAACATTTGAAAAATATAGATCCATTCAAACTCAAAACACTAGAAAAAAATAGGGATAGAAGGCAAATACCTCCACATTGTAAAAAGCTGTATACATTGAACCCAAGGCCAATATCATTCTAAATAGGAAAAAACTGAAAGCATTCCCTCTAAAAACTGGAACAAGACAGGGATAACCTCTCTAACAACTTCCACCCAACATAGTCCTTGAAACTCTAGCCAGAGCAATTAAGCAAAAGGAAGAAATTAAAGGGAAATAAATAGAAAAAGAATAGCTCAAACTATCCCTATTTGCCAATGATATGATCCTTTATTTAGAAGAAACACAAAAACCCCACCAGAAAACTTTTAGAACTCATAAACAAATTCAGCAAAGTAGAAGGATATAAAATTACCACCCATAAATCAATTGCATTCCAATACACCAATGATGGATCAGCTGAAAGAAAAATTAGGAAAACTATTCCCTTCACAATAGCCTCAAAAAAATAAAATACTTGGGATGTAATCTAATAAAAGAGTTGAAAGACATCTACAATGAAAATTGCCAAACACTAACTAAAGAAAGTAACTGAAGATGACCTTAATATATGAAAAAATTGGGGCTGGGGATGTGGCTCAAGCGGTAGCGCGCTCTCCTGGCATGCGTGTGGCCCAGGTTCGATCCTCAGCACCACATACAACAAAGATGTTGTGTCTGCCGAGAACTAAAAAATAAATATTAAAAAATCCCCCCCTCTCTCTCTCTTTAAAAAAATATATGAAAAAATTGCCCATGTTCTTGGACAGGCAGAAATAATATTGTCAGGTGGCCATGCTACCAAAAGTGCTATACAGATCTAATGTAATTCTTATTGAAGTTGCAGTGATGTTCTTCATGGAATAGAAAAAGCAATCATGAAATTTATTTGGAAAAATAAGAGGCCTAGAATAGCCAAAGCAATCCTTAAGTGAGAAAAGTGACATAGGAGGCATTACAATACCAGACCTGAAATTATACTACAGAGCTATGGTAACAAAAACATCATGGTATTGGCACCAAAACATACATTGAGACCAATGGAACAAAATAGAAGTCACAGAGAAAAACTCACATAAATACAATTATCTCATACTAAACAAAGGCACCATAAACATACATTGGAGAAAATATAACCTTCTCAAACAAATTGTGCTAGGAAAACTGGAAATCCATATGTAACAGAATGAAATTTAACTTCTCTCACCCTGCACAAAACTCAACTCAAAGTGGATCAAAGACCTAGGTATTAGATGAGAAACCCTACATTTACTAGAAGAAAATGTAAGCCCAATACTCAAATTCTTCAATAAGACTCCCACAATGCAAAAAAAAAAAATAAATAAAATCAAGAATCAATGAATTGGGTTGCTATTGAACTAAATAGCTTCTTCACAGCAAAAGAAACAATCAAGAGCATGAAGAGAGAAAGCCTACTTGGATAGACAGAAATAATATTGTCAAATGGCCATACTACCAAAAGTTCTATACAGATCTACTGCAATTCCTATTGAAGTTGCAATGATGTTCTTTATGAATGAAATTTAAACTCCGGGAGAAAATCAATGCCACCTGTACCTCAGAGCATTAATCTCCATGATATATAAAGAACTCAAAAAACTTATCACCAAAAAAATGCCTCAATTAGTAAATGGACAAAGGAACTGAACAAACACTTCATAAAAGAAGAAATACAAATGGTCAAAATATATATGAAAAAAAATGTTCAATATCTTTAGCAATTAGAGAAATGCAAATTAAAACTACCCTGAGATTCCATTTCACTCCAGTCAGAATGGCAATTATCAAGAATACAAGTAACAGTAAATGTTGGCAAGGATGTGGGGAAAAAATTTCACTCATTCATTGCTGGTGGGATTGCAAATTAGTGCAACCATTCTGAAATGCAGAATGAATATTCTTCAGAAAACTTGGAATGGAACCACCATTTGACCCAAACTCCTCAGTTAATACCCAGATGACTTAAATTCAGCATACTATAGTGACAGAGCCACAGCAATGTTTATAGAAGCTCAATTCATAATAGCTAAGCTATGGAACAAACCCAGATACCCTCAACAGATGAATGGATAAAGAAAATGTGCTATATATATATAGAACAGAATATTACTCAGACATAAAAAGAATGATTTTATGACATGTGCTGGTAAATGAATGGATCTGGAGACTATTATGCTAAGCAAAATAAGCCAATCCCCAAAAAACAAAGATTGAATGTGAATGTTCTCTCTGATATGTGGAAGCTTACCCACAATAAAAGGGGAGGGAAGAATAGAAGATCTGATTTAACTTTTCTATGTACATATAAATACACCACAGTGAATCTCCACATCATTTACAACCAAAATACTGTGATCCTAATTAAAATAAGTTGTACTCCATGTTTGTGTAAATACTGTCATATATAACTAAAAGGAACAAATATATAAGAGTCAAGGAAAACCACTATATAATCAAGGGATCAAGTCATCAAGATTGTATCATGATTATAATACTATATGCACAAAATATTAGAACACCCCATTTTATAAAACAAATACAACTAGGCTAAAGGGAGAAATACGCTGCAAAAAAATAATAGGGGGGAATTTTAATTCTATACTCACAAATAGATACATCATTGAGAAAAAAAAATTCCAAGTTAAATTATGCTATAGATCTACTGGACTTAATAGACATTTTCAGAATGTTCCATCAAACAGCTGCAGATTATGTACTCTTTGTTTTGTTTTTGCATTACTGAGGATTGAATTCATGACCTTGTACTTGCTATGCAAGTGCTTAATTCTGAGCTACATCCACAGCCCATAACACACATTCTTTCACCAGAACATGGAATTTTTTCTAGAATAAAACATTAGGCCATAATAAAAGTCTTAACAAATTCAAATTATTGAAATAATATCATGCATCTTCTCAGTTAAAAATTGAATTAAATTAGAAATCAACTAGAAAAAATATAGAAACTATATGAACACATGGAGCCTGAACGTCACACTTTTTTACAGTGGTTTACTGAAGATTATCAAAGGGGAAACATTTTAAAACTCTTTGAATCAAACAAAAATGGGAATAAAATATACCAAAGCCCAGGGGAAACAGCAAAAGTAGTACTAAGAGGGAAGATTATAGCAAAGAATTCCTACATAAAAAGAGAAAGACTGCAAATAAATAACTTAATAATGTATCCCAAAGTTTTAGAAAAGCAAGAACAAACCAAACCCAAAATCAGTATAAGGAAAGAAATAATAAAGAGCAGAGCAAAAATGAATGAAATAGAAACTAAAGGAAAAATGTAAATGAAAAAATGAAGTTGGTTCTTTGAGAATAACAAAGCTTTAATTAGATTGTCAAAGAGAAAGAGAGAAGACCCAAATATGTAAAAATAGAGATAAAAAAGGAGACAACTGACACAGGGAAATTCAAAGCATCATGAGGAATTATTTTGAAAAATTAAATGTTAATAAATTGATAAATCTAGAAGAAATGGACAAATTTCTGTAAACCTATGACCTAGCAAAATTGAACCAAAAGCATATTTAAAAAACCTAAGTAGACTGATAACAAATGAATCAACTTAATCAGTAATTTAACAGTCTCCCAACAAAGAAAAGCCCATGACTTTACTATTAACTTTTATCGAACTTTTAAAAAGAACTAACACCAATGCTTCTTAAACTTTTCCAAAGAATTGAAAGTGAGAAACTCCTTCAAAACTTATTCTACAAGGCCAACATTACTCTACAACCAAAACCTGACATAAGAAAGGACAACTATAGACCAGCATACAATGAACATAAATGCAAAAATTCCTCAACAAAATACTTCAAATTAAATTCATCAACACATAAAAAGATCTTACACCATAGTCAACTATCCAAAGATAGTTCAAAATATACAAGTCAATAAATGTAATGCATCACATAAATAGAATCAAGGATAAAAATCACATGGTCATTTCAACAGACTCAAATAAAGCTTTTGATAAAATCCAATATCATGATAACATCCCTGAATAAATTAGGTATAGAATGATAATACCTTAACAGAATAAAGATAATATATGACCAAACTATAGCCAACATAATACTGAATGTGAGAAAACTTAGAGCATTCCCCTAAGATCATGAGTAAGACAAGAGTGTATACTCCCACCACTCTTATTCAACATAGTCCTAGAAATTTTAGCCAAAGCAATTGAGCAAAAGAAAGAAGTAAAAGACATACAAGTAGAAAATCATCCCAGTTTGCAAGTGATATGATATGATATGATATGATTCTATACTAGAAAAACCTAAAGACTCAACCAAAGGACGACTTTACTGAATTCAGTAAAGTATCAGGATAAAAATTAATATATAAAAATCAATAGCTTTATATATACCAATAATGAATTTGCTGAGAAAGAAATCATGAAAACAATCCCATTCACAATAGCCATGAAAAAATTAAATGTCTAGGAATAAACCTAACTAATTAAATCTAAGGAAATGAAAAATCTCTACAATCAAAATTACAAAACACTGAAGAAAGAAAGAGAAGACTAAAAGGTGGAAATATGTCCCATGTTTAACAATTAATATAGTTTAAATTCCAATACTATAGAAAGCAATCTATAGATTTAACACAATTACTATCAAACATACCAATGACATTCTTGGCAGAACTAGAAAATTTATAAAATTCATATGGAAACACAAAAGACCCTAAATTGACAAACCAACTTTCAGCAAAAAGAGCAAAGCTGAAGGCATCACAATACCTGATTTCAAAGACATACTATAGAGACATAGTAACCAAAGTAACATAAAAACTGTTATACATAAACCAATGCAACAGAATAGAGGATGTCAAGACAAATGCATGCATTTGCATCCTAATAATTCTCAATAAAGTCGCCAAAAATATACATTTAAGAACAGACAGCCTCTTCAACAAAAGGTGCTGGGAAAATTGCTTATCTACATGAAGAAGATTGAATCTTGACCTGTATCTCTCACACTATACTAAATCAACTCACAATGGATCAGAAACCTTAATGTAAGACCTGAAATTCAGAAACTATTAGAGAAAAACATAAGAAAAACACTTCAAGATATTGGCTCAAACAATTTTCTGGATAGATTTCCAAAAACACAGGAAACAAAAGCAAAAATTGACAAATGGGATTACACCAAATGAAGATTCTGAACAGCAGAGGACACAATCAACAGAGTGAAGGGACAACATAAAGAATGGGATAAAATCTTTCCCAGCTCTTCATCTGACAGAGGATTAATATCCAGGATATATAAAAATGCAAAAAAATTAAAAACAAAGAAGCAAGAAATCCAACTTAAAAATGGGAAAATAATTTGAATAGATACTTCCCCAAGAAGAAATACCAAAAAAAAAAAAAATGCTCAATGTCATTAGCCATGAGGTAAATGCAAATCTAAATTGCAATGTGATACCATTTCATCCCAATTAGAATGCCTATCATAAAAATAAATAAATAAATAACAAATTCTAATGAAAATGCAGAGAAAGGGGGATGCTGGTGGGAATGTTAAATTAGTACAGCCACTATAGAAAACAGTATGGAAGTTTTTCAAAAATGTAAAAGTGGAACTACCTTATAGTCATACTATACTATTCCTGGCAATACATCCAAAGTAAATAAATCTAGCATACAAAAGTTATACCCACATACCCATGTTTATTGTGACACTATTCACAATAGCAAAACTATATAATCAGCCTAGGTTCCTGTCAACAGATGTGTGAATAAGGAAAATATGGTATGTATGCACAGTGGAGTATTATTCAGCCAAAAAGAAGAATGGAATACTGTCATTTGTAGGAAAATGGATAGAACTGGAGAATATCAAATTAAGCATATAAGCCCAGCACAGAAAGACAGTAATCATGTGTTTTCTATCATTCATAGAAAAAGATTTCAAGAAAGAATAGCACAAAAGTAAAAATGTAAAGATAGATTTCCTTGTTGACTATATTAATAATTATATCCAAACTTTGGAGGCAGAATTTGTAAGAGGAGCATTAAAAAACTAAACAACATCAGAAAGAATAAAAGGTAATTCAGGAAATAATTTGCTCAGCTACAAGTTTGTTTACATAGACATAATAATATAAAATGGAATACTAACTAATAAACACAAGTCATGGTATAATTATATTGAGAAGATGGAGGAGAGAGGTTCATGGGGTTGATGAAGAAAGAAAGCAAGACAGGGTGGTCAGACACCTAAAGCAAGACACCTAAATCATCAATTACCATAGAACAAAGGTTAAAAAAAAGGAAGCTCTAGTTAGAACAATCCAGATATAACAGAAATTTGGAAGTAAATAATCATAGTTGCTAAAAGTGTTGAATTGAAAGTGATTTCCTGGGGCCGGGATCGTGGCTCAGCGGTAGAGCACTTGCCTAGCACGGGTGGGACCCGGGTTCGGTGCTCAGCACCACATAAAAATAAAGGCACTGTGTTGTGTCCATCTACACCTAAAAAATAAATTTAACAAAAAAAAAGTGATTTCCTTGGGCCTGGGTTGTGGATCAGTGGTAGAACGCTTGCCTAGCATGTGTAAGGCCCTGGGTTCAAACCTCAGCACCACATAAAATAAAAATGAGTGAAATAAAGCTATTAAAAAAAAAGAAAGTGATTTCCTCTAGAAAGTAGAAATCCAAGGGCAGAACAGAGTAGGGTTGTGGACATATATTTTTGTCCTAAGTATTGTACTGCTGTTTAAATCACTACTGCTTGCTTAGATACCTTAGTTTCATAAAAATAAAAAAAAATTCAAAAAGTCCATTCTAATCTAAATCAAAACATTCAATTTTCATTCAATTTGAAGTTTTTTTTTCCTTTGCCCCCAATTCAAGCCTAAATCTGGTATATAAACTTATGAAGGGTATGTGTGTCCACTCTAGCAATGCAGTTACACAGATTTGTCCAGAATGGTGTGTGCTCTCTCAGAGCCACCATCTCCCATCTCTTTCACCATAGCCCTTGTCCCTCTCCTTCACTCACTTTAACTTTCATATTCACACACATTTTTTTTACTAACTAAATAGAATAAATGCTTTCTCTGACCTCTGACCTGTGTACACCTAGTTAGAAAAATTCTTTCTTTTACCTCTTTGCCCAATTAGTTTTAATCACACCTCAGGTCTTAGATCAGAAATTAGTGACTTCCTCCAGAAAACCTTTCCTTACCTCCAAGTCCTAGTAGGGACCCACCTACACTACCTCATAATTCCCCTCAAATGACACTGATAACAGTAAATAATAAGAGCTTAACTGACTGTCTCCCTAATAAACTGTAGGCTCTATAAAAGGAAAATCTCTGTTTTAAATTCAATAAATACATGTTGAATTGATGAACTATTGTTACCTTATTTCCATAGACAAAACTCTTAAGGAAGGCCAATTATAAGGAAAACTTTGCTTAGTTAACACAGAATGAGAGGAGAATTGGAATGGGATTTGCACAGGAGAGTCCTATTAATTTGTCCTGAATTAATTATTGATATCATCTCTTTTTTGTATTTTGTTATTTTTTTTAATGTGGTGCCAAGGATCGAACTCAGGGCCTCATGTGTGCAAGGCAAGAACTCTACAACTGAACTACAACCCCAGCCCAATATCATCTCCTTTTATTCTCTATAATAAAGTCCAAGTTTGAATGATATATTTTTTACTCTATGTCATGAATCAACATTACAGGGATGAGATATACCTGTTTCTCATAGAAATAACTAAAAAAAAAGGTAACCTCTCTTCAGAATCATGCTAGAGACATATAGTTATTATCTCCCTTTATTTTCTATCATGTATAAGTAATTAGCCCCTCTCACTTACTGCTCCAACTACAGTGATCCAGTTTTTCATAAGTGGGCTAATGTCTAGCCTCAGTGAAAAAACAGCCACCCATCCCTTGTTGAGTATTTAAAATTAACTATGTTAGGCTCCATTGTTTTTGTTTTTGTTTTGTAATTTAATTCTTCAAGCCATCTTAATTTTCTGGGAAAAAGAAAAGACCAGTGATAGATACTGTTACCACCAAGATATACCTACAGAAACATTGTTAGCTATGCACCCTGGATAAGTCAATCATATTGGAACTACATATGTTAGTCAGCTTTCTGTAATGACAAGTTACTTAAGAAAATCAACTAATATGTACAAAGATTGATTTTTGGATCATAGTTTCAATTCATTGTCATTTCTTTTGATTGTTTCTGTGCCTGTGGTAAGGCAGATTATCATGGCAGGAAGGGCATGGTGGAGCAAATCTATTCAATTCACAGCATCCAGAAGCAGAGGTGGGGAAAAGGATAAGGGGTCAGAATTAATATATACCCTTCAAGAGTATACAGCCAATAACATACTACTTCCAATTAATCCTTACCTCCTAAAGTTTATAACACCTCCCAATTACACCAAAGACTGGAGACCAAGTGTTCAACATACAAGCCTTTGGGGGACATTTCAGATCCAAACTATAACACTGTGTCTCTTAAGATATACTTTATCTGTGGACAGAAAGATGACAGGAGACTTTAAATTTATCAGACAGGAAAAGGACATTTGATTTTGATGTGAAGAGTCTAACATGTTGAATAACATTCAAACTTCTGCCAATGAAATTCAACAACTGAGAAAAGAGGGAAAAGAAATTCAATCTACTTCTTTAAAACTGCACCTGGAACAGGAAATCAAAAGCATTACAATACTTCCAAAAAACCACTATTGGATTCTGAATCACAAGATTCAGTTCCCAGCTTAACTGTCTTTTTTAAGGAGTTTTTAAACTTATAGTTATCATTCTAATCCTCTTTTGGGATAAAACGTGACATCGTGATGTAGAAATATTAATTTCACTGTTGGGAAAACTTGGCATGTAACAGCAATATGCAAAGGGGCTTGCAGCACCAAAGGGCTTAGCAGGACGCTGGGAGCACCACTGCATTCCTCCATTTCCTTTTTTGAATGTTTCTAATTTTTACTCCATGGGCTATTGGTTTTTTAATCAACCCCCTTAACACCATCTCAACATCAGCAACAGCTTTGTAAATGATGGGAACATGGCAGCTGTAGTCATGACTGAAAACCTAAAGCTAGGAATTCAGTCAGTCCTCTTTCTGTAGCTAGGCTAGATAGGGCCCAGTGAAATGACATGACATTGGGTGGTCCATTTTTAAAGGCCTTATCCCAATCCTTCAAGCAGATCCTTTACCATACTTTTTTAGTTTCTTCTAAGCACCCACCCTTTGGAGTGATGGGCCAGAAACAGCACATTGAGAAATAAACTGTACTGATGGATGTGTTATTCAACTTTCCATAACTGTGACAAAAAGACCTGATAAGAACAATTTAGGAAAGAAAAGGTTAATTTTGGCTCACAATTTCAGAGGTTAAGACCACGGTCAATTCCATTGCTCTGGGTCTGAGGTGAGCAGAACAGCATGTTGGAGGAAAGCTATTCAGTTCATCATAGCTAGAAAGCAGAGAGAGGGAGTGAGGAGTTAGGGGAACAAGATATAATCCCCAGGACTATGTCTCCAGTGTCCTACTGCCTCCAATTATGCCTCACCTAATTACAGTTACTACCCAGTACAGTGGTATTTTCAAATTATTAATCAAATGGATTAATCCATTTATTAGGTCACAGCTCTCATAATCTAATCATCTCACCTCTGAACATTGCTGGATTGTCTGACACCCCATATTCAAACCATAACAACAGATAAAATTATTTGAAGGACTTCATTATTTGAGGACAGTTGTAGATTAAAGGAAATTTCAATATCTCATCTTAACCTGCCAAAACCATAAAATTCAATAAAAATGAGTAGGCTATTTTTAAACAAAGTAACAAAATAAAAAGAAAAACAAAACAAAACAAAATAAAAACAAAGTAGCACTTCTCCCCAATATTTCCTGGCCTCAAGGAATTATTTGTTTAAAAGTATTATAGTAATTTGTCCCAAACAATGTTGAAATTTGGTTGTAAGTAGGGAAATAAGGAACCATATAAACCAAATGCCTTTTCACAAAACAAAGATTTCTCAGAAATTGTTTTTCTAATACTTGAAAAACAGAAGGAAAAATAGTAAAAAAATTAATGAAAATATCACATCATAATACCATAAATTTCATAAATTGATATCATAGGAAAGAAACAATTCTGAAACAAACCAACATAGTATGACATGACTTTTCATTTAAGTTTTCCCCAACTCAAAAGGGCTAAATCATGTGTCATAAACCTCATGGGACTTCTCATTCATACCCATAAATATGTAGAGGATATAACTGGGCTGGAATTTTTTCCTGCTTTTAAAAGGTCACAATGGAAATGGTTCCTGTAAAAAAAAAAAAAGCAGTTGAATAATAGGGTTTGGGTATTTTTTAGGAATTTTACCTTCGGATAAAGTATATTGGAAAATAGCTCAAAACCCATAATATCACACCTCCCCACCACTATAACCACCACCATGTGAATGGCAAATACTTTTTTCTTTAAATATATTTTTAGTTGTAGATGGACACAATATCTTTTTTTAAAGAGATAGTGAAAGTGAGAGAGAGAGAGAGAGAGAGAGAGAGAGAGAATTAATATTTATTTTTCAGTCTTCAGCAGACACATCTTTGTTTGTATGTGGTGCTGAGGATCGAACCCGAGCCCCACGCATGCCAGGCGAGCGCGCTACCGCTTGAGCCACATTCCCAGCCCCAACAATATCTTTATTTTATTTATTTATTTATTTGGTTGGTTTTACGTGATGCTGGGGATGGAACCCAGTGACTCACAGATGCGAGGCAAGTGCTCTACCACTGAGCTACAACCCCAGCTCCAAATACTTCTTATCTAAATGGATGGAACCTGGTTCAGGGCTTTTAACAGAGTATTAGAAGCTCAGAAATTTTAACTAAAATGTTAAACACTCCCTGAGGCACCCATCTCTTGCCATGTTCCCAGATGATAAAAAAAAAAAAAGATCAAGCACTAAATATCTCATTTTAGACTTTGGCTTATAGTATAAAATAGTACTGATCTCAGATAAAAGAGGAAATGATAAGGTAATTTTCTATATATTATATGAAAGAATCAAAAATTATAGATAGAGCTGTCAAAAAAATAGAATGAGAAAAATAAAAATAGTGAGAAAAATATGTAAGTACAAGTTATGGCTTATTGATGAGGTGTCTCCAAAATGGTCATGAGTGAGACAATGCAAGAAAGTTGAGAGGTAAAATGAATGAGTTGTGAAAGCCTTAACCTAATCCAATCATTAATTCTTGATAGGGATTAATTGGGTAGTAACTGTAGGAAGGTAGAGTGTGGCTAGAGGAAGTAGGTCATTGGGGGACAAGCCATTGTATATTTCTTATCAGAAATCCTATTATTTGTGGAGTATCCCCTATCCTTTTAGGTCCTTCTTTCTATAAGTGCACTCGATAATATTTGCAATTATTAATGTCAATATTGTTGACTTGCAGTTATGGGATTTTGGGTTTACTTTTCCTTTCTTTATTGCTTAAATCTGTACAGTGAACAAGCATTGATTTTAACAAGAGGTATTTTAAAACTATAAACTAAGTTTCACATACCAAATTGGTTTTCCTTTTGTGTGTATGTGTGTGGGGTGGTGCTGGGCCTCAAAGCTATACTAGGCAAGCACTTCACAACTGAGCTATACCCTCAGTACTCCAAATTGGTTTTCAATTGAATTCAATCAATATTTTAATAAGTATTTGCTATATGCTAAGTCTAATACTAGGCCCTGGGAACAGATTGGCAAGTAAGATAAACACAGCCATGCTCTCATACTGTCTCAGTGAAGTCTTTTACTTCATCCAAACCCACTTATCTGAAATCATTGAGATCTCCATCTTTACAGATAAGTCTGTTAAATGGCAACTTCATAGAAGGCTTTCTTTGGACTAGATGTTATGAAGAGGCCATACAGACAATTAAAGGATAATACTTTCATTTCAATATCAAAATCATTCTAATTTGCTACATTATGCCCAGGTTGATTTGGATACTTGAAAGAAGGTGAGTTGGAAAGCTAGGCATGAATTCATATTGCAGCTGTGGCACTTAATGCCAGGAGACCTTGATGAGTCATTTAATCTGAACCTCCTGTTCTTTGTCTCTGAAAACTGGGGACATAAATGTATCATCATAAAGGCACATTTAAGTGTTATATAAAGCACTTAAAACAACATGTGAAACAGTAGAAACTAAATGCTAGCTATTTTTTCATTGAGTTACTTCTGTCAAACTTAAAATTTATTGATATAGATTTTGCCATCATTTTTGTTTCCACTGTCATCAAAGTGGCCTAAACTTAAAAAAAAAATCTTTAAACTATCTGAGCAGATAATAAAAACATTTAAATGTAGGGAAAGCTCTTTTGGGGGTTAAGAAATTACCTAAAGTAAATTAGCTCTTTAACCTTTTTGATAAATGAAACTCAATATAGTCATATTACAAGTGACTAAATGCATATAATAAAAGGTTTGTAGTCACCAAATTACAAGGTATTATTACAAAAGTATAGAATACATGTCTGATTAGCCTTGAGGCAAGGAGTTTGAAGTATCTTAATTGCTTGTTTCTTTTCCTCCACTTTCTATTGATAAACTTGGAGATAAAGGAGGATAAATTTGATTTACTCAGGCAAAGAGAACAGATGTTATGTTATAAATTTTGCTAAAAGCCAGTGAGATAAGAGAATGCATTTACATGGTTGTCTAACTATTTCCAATTTAATTTATGTGGTACAAGTATAAACATTAGGAAACTTGTGCTTCTTCCTGCCCAGTACTGATTAAATCAATGTGAAGAATCTTCCACTATATTAATCACCCCCAAAGACAGTGTTCTTTATGGCTGCTAATGTTATTGTGACAAGAAGAAAACTGAGAATCATAGATTTCTGATAACCAAACTAAGGAGAAAACCACAAAAACAGAAGAATACATAAAATAAGTGAGAAGAAAATAAATTATAGATTAGATAACCATGGCTTAGGGTTAAGAGTCTGAACTGTCAGCTCTCCAGAGAAGAGAACATCCTTAACCAGTTCAGCAAAAAAGCCATCATCAATATATAGCCTGAAAGGGAAAAAGTTTTTAAAAATCAGCACAATATAACACAGAGAGAAAAAGAACATTTGAGAGTATGGGTCACTTTCATAATGTGAGCTTTATAATGAACTCCTCTATTCCCAAAGTTACCATATTCATTAATTCTCCTTGAAGGCAGGACTGTAATCTATAGGTTTTCCAGTCTAAAGAAAAACAGTTATTCATACTTCTTTCAATTTAGGTCTAGACATAAATATTATCCTGCAATATTAAACACACAAATAGGAGCAGGTCAATAACAGAAATAATTAAATTTATATCAGAAGTATAATAATACATTTTTGTTCTAAAATTCTGTAGGAGTTTTGAAAACCCAGGTTTTGTAATTAATTTTTCTCTGGGTCTCAGTTTAAACAGTTGAGAAAGATGTCTAGTTTTATTATAAATTCAAAAGTAATACTAATTATCACTTTTAGAGCACTTAGTATGATTTGGATATGGGCTAAATCCTTTACATACACCATTTTTTATTTTTTCATGAAATTCCAAAGAGTCACATTACTTTTTCTGTTTTATAAATTAAACCTCACAATTCTATCCCTCATATACTTGTTCTCCCTGGCTAACACCTTTGAAGGTCTATAAGGCACTAAAATACACAAATAGAAGTACAGTAGTACCCCTTATTCATGATTTTACTTTCTGTGGTTTCAGTTGCCCATGTTTAACTGCAGTCCAAAATATTAAGTGGAAAATTCCAGAAATAATTTATTAGTTTTAAATAACTTTTAGCACAGCATATTGTAATGTGTCGTATTAGTTATCATTCATTCCTTGCTGTGTTAACTTATTAATTAAACTTTATCATATGCATGTGTATGAAAAACAGAATGTATATAGGATTGATTCAGTATTATTCAGTTTAACACATCCGCTGGGCTTTTTGGAACATACTGCTCATGGATAAGGGGGAACTATTCTGACCTTGTTAAAGCAACATTTTATAAAGAGGGTTTTATTTGTTACCTAGTTTTCCCCTTTTGGGGGCCCAGGAATCCCAGCTTATGAAGCCTATTAGTTCCTTCAGTCTAAATGACTACTTACAACAATTTTGGGAGGACTTGGTAAAGAAATACTTTGCTTAAAACAACAACAAAGTTTGAATCCCCAATATAGAATGAAACAATCGATCAACAATCAGTTGGCAAAGCAAAATGATAAAACAAGTCAAATAGAATTTGTCACGCTCCTTGTTTTCACTTCCAGTCCTCCCAAACTATAAGTAAGTGTGGATGAGAAAACTGCTTCTGCTTTGGTCCTGTTCATCTTTCTCTTCCCAAGTTTCCCAAGTTCTGTGGATTTCTTTCTGTGTGGCCTGTATACTTCTGGTCCTAGATCATTTCTCAAAGGAATAAGATAATAGTCTATGTGAACCAATAGTGAAAGCACTCAATCTGTGTTTGTAACTATACACAGATCATTTGATATACTGAACTTTTATCATGGCACAACTTCAATGTGCCCTGCAGAAATGCCTACCACAAATTAATCTCAATCTCTACCACCTTGTATCTTCCTGGGTCCTCCCCCTCCATATCGACCTCATTCTACCTGGAAGCCCACAGTGGGAGGGGTGTGTGGTCCCAATTTTCTTAAAGGAAGGGTAACTTCCTCAAAGAGATCTTACTTACCTGCTTCTCCCTCACAGATCACATGCTGGGTACTATGGGTACTCCTATGTAAGACAACTGCTCAGTTTTGCAGTTCTCAAAAACATGTTCCCACTATCTTTTAGGTTCTCCTTCTTGGTCCTTCACAGGCTCTTACTTTAAATATTCTTCAAGATGGCATAAGATTTAAATTCAATCTCAGTCTCAGAAAACCTGCTTACATACACCAAGATGGCAGAGGCAGGATACAAGAAAAATGCTGCTGGAGGACAAAACAAGGAGATGAGTCATCATGTGCCTGTTTATGAGAAGTCCCATTACCATGATAACTCCCACCACAGGTTCAGCATCCCAAAGTAACCAATGGAGTAAGTGGGACAGTATTCTAATCAGGTATCATAAGGTAACCAAAGAAGAGCAAAGAAGGTAAAAGTCTTCAAACAGGTCTGTATAGGGAAGGGAATGTCTCACAGTTCCGCATATAAGACATTAATTTCCAGATATCAGGGCCTTGAGCTTCTTTCTCTTGCTCCGTTCACTCCACTCTACCTTACAGTGTGATAATTCCACCTTCACCTTCAATAAATCTGTACTTTGCCTTTAAAAATAGAAACAAAACCTGCTTATATAATGTTAACTACAAAATAGGGGGAAAAGAGAAGGAGGAGGAGAAGAAAGAGGTCAAGCAGGAAGACAAAAAGAAGGAAGAGGGGAAGTTATACCTAACAAAGTAATGCAAACAGCATAGTAAGGCAGAGTGAGACGTAACCTTAAAAGCATTGGAATTTTGCCTGTGCCTTGCCTACCCAGATATGCCTCCAAGGTCAACCCTGTATTAGGTCAGTGTCTCTGACATTTATCCTGACTTGAAGGTCTCTCTATCCTCCCACCAGCCCAAAGTTCCAGAGTCTAAAGCCATAGCACCTTGGCACTTAAAATCTCTGTCATTCAGATCCTCACTGTAACATTAATTAGAAAAGATATGAAAGCAGAAGCTTTTAAATCATGATTTAGTTCTATGCATTATCATATTTATAGGGATTAAAATTATTCAATTGCCTTTATGTGACACTTTTAACAATGAAATTAGATAATAGAAAGAAATTTGAAGTACAAATACTAAAAGGACAGGCAAAATTATCCCTATTTGCAGTTGATATGATTGTATACTTGAATAACTTAAGAAAATCTACTGGAAAACAAATAGGGAGTATAAAATTAATGCACAGAAACAAATAGTCATCCTATATACAAACAATAACCACAAGCCAACACAATGGAAGGAAAGATTCTATATATAAGAGCAAAAAAATAAGATACAATGACAGGAATAAATTTAAGAAATGTGCAAGATCTATATGAAAAAGACATTGACATAATCTCAGAAGAGACAAAAGTAGACTTGAAAAATGGAAAGTTATACCATGTTCTTAGAAAGGAAGTCTCAGCACTATAAATATGTTAAGTACTCTAAAATCCTTATATTCTATATAATCCTCATAAAACATAAATAAGTATTTTTGACATTTATAATCTGATGCTAAAGTCTACAAGGAAAGATTAAGCAAGAACAACCAGAGAAAATTCTTAAAAAAGAAGAATGAAGAAGAACTGGCCCTATATCATCATGGCTACGTTTAAAAAAAAAGTTGGATCTACATCTCACACTGTGCACCAAGATAAACTCCAAATGTAATACTTGTTTAACCATAAAACTGGATTCCACTAAAGTGCTAAAAGAACATATAAGTGTATTACTTTATAACCTTTGCATGGTGAAGATCTTTCTAACTATGACTTTAAAAATCCTAAAGCCTAAAGGAAAAAGTTTAATGAAATAAAAATTAACTTTTTTCATGGTACTGGGGATTGAACCCAAGGAGCACTATACCACTGATTTACACCCTCAACCCTTTCTATTTTACAGGGTCTCACTAATTTTCCCATATTGGACTTGGACTCACAATCCTTCTGCATCAGTCTCCTGAGTAGCTCGGATTACAGGCAGGCACTACCATTCCTGACCTAAAAAAAATTGGAAATAAGTACAGAAAAAGAGCCAAAAGAAAATAATATTGGGGAATGTATTGAAATATACCAATAAGTACAAATATCAATTTTATGTTTCTTTAAAACTTCTAGAAACTGCATTTGAAAAGATCAACATTTTAATATAAAAATGGACAAAAGACACGTCTAAAGATGAAAACACATTATCCTTAAATATGTGATAATAAGTCCCATCTCACCCATATCCAGAGTTTTGATAATAAATTCTGTCTGTTGGTAAGACTGTGGGGGTAATTCATACATGGCTGGTTAAAGTGCAAAATGGTAAATCTCCTTATGGAGAACAAATTGGCAAGATCTATCAAAATTACAAGTAAATTTGCCCTCTAGCCTATCAATGCCACTTATAATAATTCATTCTATAAGTATACTTATACATAGAAGACATGACATGTATGCATAGTTATTTTGTTATAGCATTGTTTGTAACATCAAAAAATTGGAAACAATCCAAGTATGTAACAAGAGGATACTGATTAAATAACTATGGTAAATTCACATAATAAGTGACTGTGTAATCATGAAGTTCTCTATTCTTTATTCAGAAAGATACCCACATTTTACTATGAATGAAGAAAGGAAGATGCAGAGCAATGTATATAGTATGCATGCTTTCTGCATAAGAAAGAGGACAATAAACTAAAACATGTGGTCACTCACAGGGGGTAAGTGTGGGATTCAAGGAGGATAAGAATGGGGATGGAAGCATGTCAGGTTAATGTAAACCTTTTTATATTATTTTGAATTTTGAATTGTGTGAATATGTGAAAAGCATAAAATTGAGTAAATAATATTTATGAATTTTAATATGAAATATTTCCTTGGTTTTGTTTTGTATTATTTTAATTTGCTTACAAAAGATCTTTTAATGTATTTTTTACTTGATTCTCCAAAATGTTTCCAGAAGAAACCATATATCTAGTGGGAATTCCTCCCACTAAAGGTACAGTGAATTTCCCCACATAATTGATGTTGGACTTAGCCATAAGATTTATTTTGGTCAATGAAGGGTGGATAGAAGTGACTGTGTCAGTTAAGACTTTAGGCATTTAAGGGTATTGTATATATCAACTAATTCCCCTAGCAATTCTTCCATTCCCACAAGAATATTCTTCCATTTCCACCTGATATTATGGTTTAAATATGAGGTGTCCCCCAAAAGCCCATATGTGAGACAGTGCACCAATTTTCAGAGGTGAACTGATTAGATTTTGAGAAGTATAACCTAATTAGTGAATGAATCCAGATATGGATTAACTAGGTGGTAACTTTAGCTGCCTAAAGGTAGGGTGTGGCTAGAGGAAATAGGTCACTAGGGTAGTGACTTCAAGGTTAACATTTTGTCCCTGGTGAGGCAAATAGGTGGGTAATTATAGGTGAACTCACTATCTGCTTCTAATTGCTATGTGTTGAGCTTTTTTCTCCACACCATTTTGCCAAGATGTTCTTCATTACCTTGGCCCATGAACCAATTAAATTTTTCCTCCTGAAATCATTCTTGTTGAGTCTTTTGGGCACAGCAATGAAAGTTGACTAAAATACCTAGATATCTCTCCCTGGTCCAAAAAAGATGAGATATGGATAGAAACCTGTATCTAATTGCAGTTTGAGGTCAAGTCCAGTTCAGGCAAGCTTAGATAAGCAGCCATTCTCCAGATGCTCTATAGATGTGTGAACAATAACATAATATTGCTGTCTTAAGTCACTGAGTCTTGAGATAATTTATTGCATAGCATTATTGTGGTAATATGTGATAGATACACTTGATAAAGCTGGTTCAAGAAATGGGCATAAAAATGTGTTTTTTTCATATTTGTACACTCACTCTCATATTAAAATAATTACTCACCTATTTGTTGATACTTTAGGGTTTTTTGGGGGGAGGTATTTTATTTAACAATTAGAAATGAATGTCTTGAAATACAATTGTTATTTGGAGGTACCTACTATGGACTGAATTGTGTCACTGAATGTTACAATATTTGGAGACAGGGCTTTTAAAGAAACAACTCAGATTGAATGAAACCATTAGGGCGGGCCCTAATCCAATATAACTGATTTACATATAAGAAGGGATTAGGACACAGACACAACACACACTGAGGGAAGATCATGTGAAGAGAAATGGAAAAGACAGCCATTTACAAGTCAAGAAGAGAAGCTTCAGAAGAAATCTACCCTTATGAACATTTTGTCTCAGACATCTTGTTATGCTCGAATTCGGCACCCCCAAAGACCACCAGAGGCCCAAGATCGATGTAAGCAGCAAAGAGGTGTTTATTGCGAGCTAGCTCGGTCCCCTGTGCACACACACACACAACAACTGCTGATGCTGAGATGCCCCGAGCCCGGGATTTGCAGCAGTTTTATACATTCTTTGGGGAAGGCAGGGACTTCACATACATCATAGCATCTCTTAGCAAATCATCACACACCACGGGAAAATCAAATAACAACTCTAAAACATGATTAGCACATTCACTGGCGGGAACAAGTTGGGTAGGGGTGATTGGTCAGTACAAAAGGGGTATTCATTTGAACTGATTGGTTTAAGCCATAAGGGGTGTACGTGCTGAACTACATGGTTTCCCAACTTGTTATCAACCACCATAAACTACTGGGAGGGTTATCTGGCATCCCAGGTATTTTCCCTGTCTCATGCTGATTGGTGGCTGCTAGGGGGCTTCTATGGATCCCCACCTAGCCTGACTGAGTCAGGGACACCTGGCGCAGCAGATCTCTCCTGTTAATTGTAGATAAACAACTCAGCAGGGTGGGTATGTGCCTAGGAGTGCTCTGTGGGTCTTTCCAAGGACAAGGGTCACGCCCCCTTCCTTGGACAGGCTTTACTCTGAGATAGAGGCTGGTTTTTCAATCTATTCTCCAGTAGTATGAGAATATAAATTTATCTAATTTAAGTCACATAGTCTGTGGCATTTGATAAAGTAACTCTAGGAAATTAATAGATTTTGGTACTGTGAAGTGGAGTGCTGCTGCAACAAATACCTAAAAATGCAGAAGTGGCTTTGGAATCATGTAATGATTTAAACATATACTTTTACAGGAAAATGCACTACGTAATAATGAGGTGTCAAGAACTTACTTCCGCTGATAAGTGGAAATTGAGATATATATTCCCACTGTTCCTCTCTCTACTCAGTCTCAAAGCCCAGAATGTGACTCAGTGCTGGAGGGTGGAAGTGGAGAATAGGAAACTCTCCCAACACTATCAATCAATAGAGCTGATTGTCTGAAGGGAATTTTCGAAGAACTTGACCTCCCTCCTAGGGTTGTCAAGTCAAA
The DNA here is from genome assembly GCF_045843805.1 of Urocitellus parryii. Taxonomy (NCBI): domain Eukaryota; kingdom Metazoa; phylum Chordata; class Mammalia; order Rodentia; family Sciuridae; genus Urocitellus; species Urocitellus parryii. The sequence goes on from NC_135547.1 coordinate 112,462,637, forward strand.
TATAGGACATCTAGTTAAATTTAAATTTCTTATAAACAACTAGTTGCTTAACATTAGTACATTCCTAACATTGCAGATGACATTCTTATATTAAAGAGGTATCCATTGTATATCTGAAATTTAAATTTATTTCTGTACTCTGTATTTTCACTTGTTAAATCCAGATAAATCTCCCTTTTATACAGGGTTAAATATATAAAAAAAGAAACCATCCAGAAATGGGGTAATTTCAGGCATTAGCTAACCAAGAAAGAAAGGCAGAAAAGAAGGGGTATCTCAGAACATACATTTCTCACCAACAAGATGAGTACATATAGAAAGTGTGATTTATACATACAATGGAACATTAACCAGGTATAAAAAGAAATGAAACTCTAAATACAAAGCTAAAGTTTAAAAACATTATAATATGTGAAATAAGCAAGATGCAAAAGGACAACTGTTGTATGATTCCATTTTTTTTTTTTTTTGCTTTGCAAGGAATAGTATTTTATTGCTCACTCTTTGAATAATGCTGGTATCTATAACTTAACTGCAAGGAAAGTTCTCAGAGTTGAAACAAAGTTGGATCAAAGCACACTTTTATAGCACTTTTGTGTTATAGTTGGACTGGAAGGCTATTCAAACAATTGACATATAAATAATTGAGCATCATTTATTCTCACCAATCTGAGGCCTGGTAGGTCACTTTCCATTTCCTACAAACCATTCCCAATCACTTGCCAACTTTATTATTTTTTTTTTTATTTACCAAGTTGTTAACTTAATTTATTTTTATTTATTTTTTTATTTTTTTTATTGTTGGTCATTCAAAACATTACATAGTTCTTAATACATCATATTTCACAGTTTGATTCAAGTGGGTTATGAACTCCCAATTTTACCCCGTATACAGATTGCTGTATCACATCAGTTACCCTTCCATTGATTGACAAATTGCCTTTCTAGTGTCTGATGTATTCTGCTGTCTGTCCTATTCTCTACTATACCCCCTCCCCTCCCTTCCCCTCCCCTCCCCTTTTCTCTCTCTACCCCTTCTACTGTAAATCATTTCTTCCATTTGTATTATCTTGTCTTACCCCTCCTTTCCTCTTATATGACATTTTGTATAACCCTGAGGATCGCCTTCCATTACCATGCGATTTCCCTTCTCACTTCCTTTCCCTCCCACCTCTCAACCCTGTTAATGTAAATCTTCTTCTCAAGCTCTTCGTCCCTACCCTGTCCTTGTTTCCTCCCCTTATATCAAAGGAGTCATTTGGTATTTGTTTTTTAAAGATTGACTAGCTTCACTTAGTATAATCTGCTCTAATGCCATCCATTTCCCTCCAAATTCTATGATTTTGTCATTTTTTAATGCAAAGTAATACTCCATTGTGTATAAATGCCACATTTTTTTATCCATTCATCTATTGAAGGGCATCTAGGCTAATTCCACAATCTTTCTATCGTGAATTGTGCTGCTATGAACATCGATGTAGCAGTGTCCCTGTAGCATGCTCTTATTAGGTCTTTGGGGAATAGACCGAGAAGGGGAATAGCTGGGTCAAATGGTGGTTCCATTCCCAGCTTTCCAAGAAATCTCCATACTGCTTTCCAAATTGGCTGCACCAATTTGCAGTCCCACCAGCAATGAACAAGAGTGCCCTTTTCCCCACATCCTCTCCAGCACTTATTGTTGTTTGACTTCCTAATGGCTGCCAATCTTACTGGAGTGAGATGGTATCTTAGGGTGGTTTTGATTTGCATTTCTCTGACTGCTAGCGATGGTGAGCATTTTTTCATGTACTTATTGATTGATTGTATGTCCTCCTCTGAGAAGTGTCTGTTCAGGTCCTTTGCCCATTTATTGATTGGGTTATTTGTTATCTTATTGTCTAATTTTTTGAGTTCTTTATATATTCTGGTTATTAGGGTTCTATCTGAAGTCTGTGGGGTAAAGATTTGTTCCCAGGATGTAGGCTCCCTGTTTATCTCTCTTATTGTTTCTTTTGCTGAGAAAAAACTTTTTAGTTTGAGTAAGTCCCATTTGTTGATTCTAGTTGTTAACTCTTGCGCTATGGGTGTCCTATTGAGGAATTTGGAGCCTGATCCCACAGTATGTAGATCATAGCCAACTTTTTCTTCTATCAGATGCCGTGTCTCTGATTTAATATCAAGCTCCTTGATCCATTTTGAGTTAACTTTTGTGCATGGCGAGAGATAGGGATTCAGATTCATTTTGATGCAGATGGATTTCCAGTTTTCCCAGCACCATTTGTTGAAGATGCTATCCTTCCTCCATTGCATGCTTTTAGCCCCTTTATCAAATATAAGATAGTTGTAGTTTTGTGGATTGGTTACTGTGTCCTCTATTCTGTACCATTGGTCCACCCGCCTGTTTTGGTACCAGTACCATGCTGTTTTTGTTACTATTGCTCTGTAGTATAGTATGAAGTCTGGTATCGCTATACCGCCTGATTCACACTTCCTGCTTAGTATTGTTTTTGCTATTCTGGGTCTTTTATTATTCCATATGAATTTCATGATTCTTTTATCTATTTCTACAAGAAATGCTGTTGGGATTTTGATTGGCATTGCATTGAACTTATAGAGAACTTTTGGTAATATCGCCATTTTGATGATGTTAGTTCTGCCTATCCATGAGCAGGGTATATTTTTCCATCTTCTAAGGTCTTCTTCTATATCTTTCTTTAAGGTTCTGTAATTTTCATTGTATAAATCTTTCACCTCTTTTGTTAGGTTGATTCCCAAGTATTTTATTTTTTGGGGGGATATTGTGAATGGAGTAGTTGTCCTCATTTCCGTTTCAGAGGGTTTGTAGCTGATATACAGGAATGCCTTTGATTTATGCGTGTTGATCTTATATCCTGCCACTTTGCTGAATTCATTTATTAGCTCTAATAGCTTCTTTGTAGACCCTTTTGGGTCTGCTAGGTATAGAATCATATCATCTGCAAATAGTGATAATTTAAGTTCTTCTTTTCCTATTTTTATGCCTTTAATTTCTTTCGTCTGCCTAATTGCTCTGGCCAGTGTTTCGAGGACTATGTTGAACAGAAGTGGTGAGAGAGGGCATCCCTGTCTTGTACCAGATCTTAGAGGGAATGCGTTCAATTTTTCTTCATTCAGAATGATGCTGGCCTGTGGCTTATCATAGATTGCTTTTACAATGTTGAGGTATGATCCAGTTATCCCTAATTTTTCTAGAGTTTTGAACATAAAGGGATGCTGTACTTTGTCGAATGCTTTTTCTGCATCTATCGAGATGATCATATGGTTCTTATTTTTAAGTCTATTGATGTGGTGAATAACATTAATTGATTTCCGTATATTGAACCAGCCTTGCATCCCATGGATGAATCCTACTTGATCATAGTGTATAATTTTTTTGATATGTATTTGAATCCGATTCGCCAGAATTTTATTGAGGATTTTTGCATCAAGGTTCATTAGAGATATTGGTCTGTAGTTTTCTTTCTTTGAAGTGTCTTTGTCTGGTTTAGGAATCAGGGTGATGTTGGCTTCGTAGAATGAATTTGGAAGTTCTCCCTCTTTTTCTATTTCCTGAAATAGCTTGAAAAGTATTGGTGTTAGTTCCTCTTTAAAGGTTTTGTAAAACTCTGCTGTATACCCATCCGGTCCTGGGCTTTTCTTAGTTGGTAATCTTTTGATGGTTTCTTCTATTTCCTCTATTGTTATTGGTCTGTTTAGGTTGTCTATATCCTCCTGACTCAATCTGGGCAGATCATAAGACTTAAGGAATTTATCTATGCCTTCACTATCTTCTATTTTATTGGAGTATAAGGATTCAAAATAATTTCTGATTATCTTCTGTATTTCTGAAGTGTCTGTTGTGATATTGCCTTTTTCATCCCGTATGCTAGTAATTTGGGTTCTCTCTCTTCTTCTCTTCGTTAGCATGGCTAAGGGTCTGTCAATTTTATTTATTTTTTCAAAGAACCAACTTTTAGTTTTGTCAATTTTTTCAATTGTTTCTTTTGTTTCAATTTCATTAATTTCAGCTCTAATTTTAATTATTTCTTGCCTTCTACTTCTTTTGCTATTGTTTTGATCTTCTTTTTCTAGGATTTTGAGATGAAGTATGAGATCATTTATTTGTTGGTTTTTTCTTTTTTTGAGGAATGAACTCCAAGCAATGAATTTTCCTCTTAGAACTGCTTTCAATGTGTCCCATAGATTCCGATATGTTGTGTCTGTGTTTTCATTTGACTCTAGGAAGTTTTTAATTTCCTCCTTGATGTCTTCTAAAACCCATTGATCATTCAGCAACCTATTGTTCATTCTCCAAGTGATGCTTGATTTTTCCTTCCTTCTTTTATCATTGATTTTCAGTTTCATTCCATTATGATCAGATAAGATGCATGGTATTATCTCTACCCCTTTATATTGTCTAAGAGTTGCCCTGTGACATAATATATGGTCTATTTTTGAGAAGGTTCCATGTGCTGCTGAGAAAAAAGTGTAACTACTTGATGTTGGGTGGTATAGTCTATATATGTCAATTAAGTCTAGGTTGTTGATTGTGTTGTTGAGTTCTATAGTTTCCTTATTTAACTTTTGTTTGGTAGATCTGTCGAGTGGTGAGAGAGGTGAGTTGAAGTCTCCCATGATTATTGTATGGTGGTCTATTAGACTCTTGAACTTGAGAAGAGTTTGCTTGATGAACACAGCTGCACCATTATTTGGGGCATATATATTTATGATTGTTATGTCTTGTTGGTGTATGGTTCCCTTGAGCAGTATGAAGTGTCCTTCTTTATCCCTTTTGATTAACTTTGGCTTGAAATCTATTTTATTGGATATGAGTATGGACACTCCTGCTTGTTTCCGCAGTCCATATGAGTTGTATGATTTTTCCCAACCTTTCACCTTCAGTCTATGAATATCTTTTCCTATCAGATGCGTCTCCTGTATTCAGCATATTGTTGGGTCTTGTTTTGTGATCCATTCTACTAGCCTGTGTCTCTTAATTGGTGAGTTTAAGCCATTAACATTTAGGGTTATTATTGAGATATGGCTTGTTCTTCTATCCATATTTGTTTATTGATGTTACTAAACCTGATTTGTTATCCTCTTTGACTACTTTCCCCCCTTTACTGTGCTACCTCCCATTGTTGGTTTTCAATGTTATTTTCCATTTCCTCTTCCTGTAATGTTTTGCCAAGGATTTTTTGAAGAGATGGTTTTCTAGCTGCGAATTCTTTTAACTTTTGTTTATCGTGGAAGGTTTTAATTTCATCTTCTATCCTGAAGCTTAATTTCGCCGGATACACGATTCTTGGTTGGAACCCATTTTCTTTCAGTGTTTGAAATATGTTATTCCAGGATCTTCTAGCTTTCAGAGTCTGTGATGAGAGATCAGCTGTTATCCTGATTGGTTTACCCCTAAATGTAATCTGCTTTCTTTCTCTTGCAGCTTTTAAAATTCTCTCCTTATTCTGTATGTTGGACATCTTCATTATAATGTGTCTAGGTGTGGATCTCTTATGATTTTGCACATTCGGCATCCTGTAGGCTTCTAGGATTTGGGATTCTGTCTCATTCTTCAAGTCTGGGAAGTTTTCTCGTATTATTTCACTGAATAGACTGTTTATTCCTTTGGTATGGAGCTCTGTGCCTTCCTGTATCCCAATGACTCTTAAATTTGGTCTTTTGATACTGTCCCATAATTCTTGGATGTTCTGCTCATGGTTTCTTAGCAGACTTGCTGAGCTGTCTATGTTCTTTTCCAGTTGAAATACTTTGTCTTCATTGTCTGATGTTCTCTCTTCTAGGTGATCTACTCTGCTGGTAGTATTCTCAATTGAGTTTTTAAGTTGGTTTATTGTTTCCTGCATTTCTAGGATTTCTATTTGTTTGTTTTTTATTACCTCTATCTCCCTGTGAAATTGATCTTTTACTTCCTGGATTTGTTTGTCAATGTGGTCTTTCATTATCTGATTTTGCTGTCTCATGTCTTCCTTGAGACTCCAGATCATCTGAAGCATGTATATCCTGACCTCTCTATCTGACATTCCATCTGTTGCACCTATTACCTCTTCTAAAGTTGAGTTGACCTGCATTGCCTGTGGTCCTTTCTTTCCTTGTCTTTTCATACTGCTGGCGTTTCTTTCTGCTTGGTGAAACTGTTGTGTTTTTGAAATTTTCCCTCTATTTATTTATATTGCTCTTGTATGGTTGAAAGATCACCTTGCAGGGCAGGTAGTGGCTGTGATCCTCCTCCAATTTGTGTGATCCGTCTGTTATGCTGGCAGGCCCTAGGTCTGCTCTGCTGGTCGGTTAAAGGTCCGCCTACCCAGCAGGCACGAGGGGCACCTCTGTCACTCCGCAGGTTGCTGGGCCTGACCTCCCGATGGGTCGAAGGTTCGCTTAGCTTGCAGGCACTGGGGGAGGGGCCGGTTCCACCCCTCAGTAGGCCTCTCGGCCCGATCTGCCAGTGGTCACAGCCCCGCCTACCTTGCAGACACTGGGGGAGGGGACGGGCCTGCCCTTCAGCAAGCCACCGGCCCTGTCCTACTTGTGGGTCCTGACTGCGTTCCCTGCAGGCGCGCGTAGCTGTTCTCTCACTCGGCAGGTTGCTGGACCTGACCCGCCCATGGGTTGCAGGTTCTGATTCCAATTTTTAAATATCTAGAATGGGCAAATTCATAGACATTATCAGGAACTGTGGATAGGAAGGAATGGAGAGTTGCTGCTGAATGGTACAGAGTTTCTGTTTGGGAAGATAAAAAGAAATAGTGGCAATGATTGCACAACATTGTAAACATATAAAGTTATATATTTAAAAATGGCTAAAATGGTAATTATATATATATATATATGTATATATATGAAGAATACATTTCTAGAAAAAAATTCCCAGAGTTCCTTGCTACTAACGAGCAATTTTTTCGAAGCTAGACATTTGTCAATAAGGGATATACATCCATTGAGGGTTTCTGTGTTATCTTTTTAAATGGTTTTTCTGTAGGTGTTTATGACTAGATCATAAGCTCCTTGTTTTTATACTCATGCTTATTATATCCTCCCCAGTATTAAGCACATAGCAGGTACTAAAATTTACTTAATAAAATAATTAATGCCTTTAGCCATATGTTCCCTTTTTAGTTGGTGTATATCAGCTTATGTTAGGAGTTCTCCATCTCTTAGACATTTTTACGTATAACTAATTATGACATCTGAGTGGCCCTTCTGAACCAAGTTTTACTCTCTGAAAAGATTTTATGATGTTACATTAAACTAGTTTCATGAAGTCTACATCATACATAAAAATCCCAAGACCTTGTTAGATGACTTGCTGTTCTCACAATGGTAGTTTACAGAGCAATAAAGAATTTATACATTAAACACTTAAATATCAGTGTCTAACAAAAGAACTTCAGAACAACTTTTTGAACCTGAAAAATAATACCTATAATGTTCCTAAAAATATCATTATTCAAGTAATAATTTCTCATTCCTCTGTGAACCTGATATCAGATAAACATCAATGAAATGAAACAAATGTATGTTATTTCATCTTAAACATGACAACAGGATCTCCAAATACAATCACTATGAGTATAACTTGGAAGAAGAAATTACCAAACTGGATTGACAAGTGGAGAAACTGGATGAACAGTTAAAAGCTTTTGTTTAAGCACTAAGCGAGTCTCCACCCACATATATCTCAGTTTCCTCATGTGTAAAAATGATATAGAAAATATTTTCCTACCTTACAAAATTGTTTTGAGAGTCAGATAAAATAATAACCTTGAACACACATTTTTTTTTTTTTTTTTGGTATTGAGGATTGCACCTAGGTCACTTTGCCACCAAGTTACATATCCAACTCTTTTCATTTATTCTGAGACAGAGTTTCCCTAAGTTGCTGAGGCTGGCCTCAAACCTACCTCAGCCTCCCAAGAAGCCAGGATTATAGGTGTGAACCCCCACATCCAGCTTGAGCATGCTTTTGAAATCTGTAAAGAACTATACAACATTATGTTGGCATTATGAATTTCAAGAGTGAAATTGAACTTATCCCAACCACAGACAAGGAGCTGAGCCATCAGCAAAACTTTTGCATCAATAAGTCCAAAATCCCTAGAAAATTATATTCATACTTCAGTAAACAGATTATAGGGCAATAATTAATAAAATGATAAATAGGACCATGTGTCTGGACCAATTCCCAGGGCTTATTCAAAAAATTCACTGAAGTAACCAACATTTGGTTTGGGAGTATTTGTGGAGAGTGTTTGATGAATTCAACAGATAAGAGTTACGTGATTTTTTTTTAGATGAAGTAAAAAATTTTTCATTTTAAAAAGTGCATGAAATAATGAAGTCATCAAATAAGTTGTAGACAAGCTAGTATCATATAAACTGTATAGTATCCTAAGAACAGACAACTAATATCTAATGAGATCTTTCTCCTTGGTAGAATCTAGATACCATGCTAAAGGTCACACTCATTAGAAGTCTGAATATTCCAGTTGGAAATAACTTCTGCTAACTGAGCCAAAAATCTTAAATGGTTCCTAATATAATTATATTGCCTTGGTCTCATCAATGTTTCATTCTTGCCAACTAAGCTAAGGATCTCCTTCTTTTCCAAAGACTTTCAAGGATATAAGCAATAGTTTTCTTCTTTTTTTTCCTTTTCTTTAGAGGATGGCACAGGGAGGCAAAACCAAACCAGTAGGAAAAGGTTTTTGGAATAGCAATTTAAGTATTTAAGTATTTAAAAGGAAAGTTGCAAAGCTCAATTTCTAGAAAAAAAAAATCCTCAGATTCTATTAAGAATAGAACATGGTCTAAGGGATTCAAAAATCACATTTATTTGCCCTGAAAGATAAATAAAAGGGTCAAGCACCATCTTTGGATGTTCTTAGTGATTCTCCAATTTGCATAAGTAAATTAATTTACTTCAAGATTTTCAGGGTTAAAAGATTTACTCTTAAGAAGCTCTCTACTTGAAATTGTTATTGTTGAGGACAGATTTAAAATGCATTAGGTATATTCAGAAAACTAAACGGAAAAATAACAACACTAATTGGGCTGACCCTCCTGCCTCCAGAAAGTTAAGATATATGTTTGACAGGTAATTAAATGCAATATTCTAAAATGGGAGTGAAATCAACAGAGAAACTCTACAGAATACCAATGGCAAAGTGGCTTATGTTTCTCTTACCGTCTTTTGACTCCCACAGAATTTTTTCCACTAAAATACCACTTAAATGAATATTTAGGCCACTGCCAAAAGGAAGAGCCTGTGCTTGGGAATGATGCATATTTTGTATGGTTAGAGAGGCAATTTGGTGCAGAAAAATAATGGACTATAAATTTGGTAAACTTGGGTCCAAATTCTAGTTTTGTTACTTGCCAGCTCATGATGCTGATTTAATCACTCCAAGCCTCAATTTTTTTCCCTCTATAAAATGGGGACAGTAATATCTACTTTGCAGGATTGTTAGGAGAATAGGATATTTTATAAATATTTACATAAGTCATTACAGTACTAGAGCATAGTATATTCACAATAAAACTTTGTTGAACTACATATATAGTAAAAATGTCAATCTCAGAAGATACCCCTGAAAAAGAACACCATCATTGCAATGAAAATAGCTATTATTTTCCTGAAAAGGATGTAGTTAACTTCTATTGGGACTATTCTTAGGGCTAACAGCTTTCAAACATAGATTCAACTCTGTTCTTAGCACTCAGGCCCAACCACAAGCAGATTTAACCCATGTCATTCTTCTCTTTAAAAAGGGTTATAATGGTATCAAACATTGACGATTTTGATTGGATAACTCAAAGAATTTCCCACCTGCTGTGATTCTGATTGGCTGAGTGGAAACAATAAACCAGCTACATGTAGGTTGACCTACAAAACTCATTTTCCAGCAAAAAATGGGCATTTTAGAAAAAGAATATCATGTCCAAATGGAAGGGTGAAAGTTGTTTTTTTTTCAATCACATTATTAATTTTCCTCCTGTTATACTTCTTTTCTAAAAATAAGATGCAAATAATATTAAAAAGGAATGCCCATGTTACCATTTAAATGTTTAGAAAATGTTTAATGAGATTTTTTACTCTAAAATCTTTATGAAATAAAAACATATTAAAAGAAAATTCATAAAAAAATTAATCAAGATGAGTGCAGAGAAATTCAGAGACTCAGTAAGTATTATAGAATGAATGTCTGCTTGGGTTTAACAACAATGAAAAGTATAGCCTATTTGTGGTAATTTCCTTTAGTTTGAGCATGGACAAATTTTCTTTCCACTAAGAATGGGTTCTTTTATTCTCAGTTTCATTCACGTAATAGTGGACTCAACTTTTCCTTAATATTGTGGGATACCATGCTGTGGAAATGGCTTCAAATAATGAGCACTGGGGGGGTGGCTGAAATGCTGCTCATGTTTACACTGGCACACAGGCACAAACAAAAGCTCTAGCACACCAGCAGCATTCTGTTGATCTGCTGATTTTCTCCGATATGGTTCCTGCCGAGACACAATAACAAGGGAAAATAACAAAAAGTCAGCTAAAAGATCTGTTATGGGGATGGTGAGCAACATCTTTTTAAAATAAGACTATAATATGTTCATATAGTGCTGAAATTCACCCACACTGGCCAAAATAATTCATAAAGATGAAATTTCAAGTCTATTGAAAATATTGCCTCAGGGAACTCTACTGGTGCATGTCCAATAATAGAGTCCAAGCGTGTTAGCTAATCTAAAGACGTTCATTATCTGTGCTATGCCTTCTACGTGCTATCCCTTCTACCAGCTCTCCTTAGCCACCGCCTTCCTCAAGGGTATTGTTGGAGGCAGCCAGCAGTAGGTCATGTGGCCAGAAATGGTTGCAGTTTATAATGGATGCGTAGTAAGTAACATGAATAATATTGTGACTGTGAACTTCACCACTATCCCTTTTTTGAAACAATAATAAATTTTGATGAATTTATGAGATTTCCTATCAGTAGACTGAAACCAATATCATGTATCTAACTGATTTTACCTTCCCAGAGAAGAGTAATTTTGTAGGATCCTTTATCAGAGATTAAATTACCATAAATTTTAAAGGGAAAGACCTAATGTAGGATTCCCCTAATTAGTCATAATGTTCTTCATTTCTATAAATAGCTGTACATCAAAACCTTGACATCAGTTACCATAATAGAAAAATGGCAGATTTTGTGATGATTTGTTCTGAAATCTTAGTAACAAATCAACAGCATTTCTGCATGTCACAATACTGGTCAGTACATTACAAAAAAAAAAAATCTAAGCATAGGGAAATTTGGCTGGCCTTAACCCTCAAATTGTTAGGAGACGGAATAAAACTGAAAGCAATACAAAAAGTCATATAATGAATTTAATGACACTCAAATAGCTTGGTCTCTGCTGGATGCCACTGGCCTCCCTCTAAACATCCTATTCATGCTACTCACAATACTGGTAACATCGTTTTTACTGACAATTTTCAATTTGTCCTGACTCTGGACCAATTCTACTATCCAATCACTGGAATTGAGAGTTAGAACAAAGGTAAGTTAATGGCACAAAATAGGCAAGGTTTGTTTTTTTAATTTATATACAAGTTCTTCTTCCTCTACTACCATACTACTTAATTCCTATATTCCCCTCCTCACTACTTAATTCCTATATTCCTTTCTATATTCGTGTATTAAGTGGAAGAAAGGTTAAAGAGAAATAGAAGGATTGGGAGGAGGATAGAAAGCCAGTAACAATTGATCCAGAAGACACAATACCAGAATTTGTGATATCATTCCACCAAAGACTCAAAGATAAAACTGTTAGTGAGACCATATAGGGAACCAGTCCTGATGTTAGATAACAATATTTGAATTCAAATACTCCTACCTGGAAAAGCAGTGAGAATAAAGGATATGAAGTTTAGTGAGGATTGTGGTGAGTGGATTGACAGAAATCTATTAAAAGATGGCCCCAAAGTAATATTTTTTAATAATTTAAAACACAGGGAAAAGTCTAGCTTCAGGAGTGGTTTGAACCAGGAGCTAAAATAATGTCTCCAGGACATTATTTCATATTCCACCCCTATCTCCATTCTTCATCTATTTTTCTTAGTAGGTTTTTTCCCTATATATCATCCTAACAGCTCAACTCTATCAGCAGGAGAAAAAGAAGGCCTCACCTTCACAATATTTCCAATACAACACCCATAAATTCTACTGATTACATAGACATTCCTATAATAAGAGGTGGGAGAGGACACTGGCCCCAATCAAAACATCATGGTCTGAGAGTTTCCCAAAGGAAAATTGAAGTGTTATTGCCTCAACAGAGAGGAACAAATAAATGGCAAAACAAGGCAAAAGATATTTATGACAGTATATCTGCATGCTTAAGGAGAAAAAATCATCTAAATATATATAATTTCGTTAAAATAACAGAAATCGCAAAGTGTTCCCCAATATCTATTTTTTCTTTCTTCTGTTAATAGCCTCCCCAAGTTTTATCTGATACATGGCTACCCTTACAGCTAGGTGTAGCTGTTTGACTAAGTTTGGGCTGATGTGATGTGAGAGAAAAGTCTTATGTGCAAATTTCAAATCATCTCAGAGATAAAATGTTTCTAGAAACAACTTCTTCTGTTTGAGAAATTACCACAACTACAGTTTTTGACCCTGGCCCAAGATTCAGAAGCCACATATTGAAGATGGCAAAGTTGACCCACAAGCCTAGGTCACTGAATGGCCTGGTAAAATAGAAATATTTGCCCAGTCTAAACTACCCATCTACCTTTCAACTTTCACTTAAGAAAGAAATAATCACCTTATTCATCTATCTTGCATGCCTTATTTAGGCCACTGGGGTTTTGTTGTTGATGTTTAACCCATACCCTAGTTAATACGTTAAATGACTCATTATGGTAAGTTCTAAAGAAAAAAGTGCCAATTTTATTTTAAAATAATGGAACCATAGGGTTTCTGAGTTCATTTTATTACATTTACATTTTATGTAACCACAATATTGGGATATGCAATAAGAACATATTTTTAATCTTTATAATGTTAGATCCTTATACAAGTAAAAGGATAATAGTTACACCTGAATAATAAAATTAGATATTGTCTTATTCCTGCTTGTATTAATTTTAAAATCTTCTAAACTTATCTTTGAAGTGAAATAGAGGTTATTATCAATCTTGCATAAAGGAAGGAAATGGCTTTTTCAAGAAAATTCTGTTCAGAAAATGAAGATAAATATACTGTTTAGTGAGAGGTGACATAGGTGACAAAGATCAGGTGTGAAGTATGGAATCTCAGATACCATGATAGATAACAAAAAAAGGGCCACAGGTTATTTCCATTTCTGTACTTAGCCCCTCTGCAATGTGACTTTGCAGCTCCTTCCATCAAGAAGTAAAATCTATTACTCCATCCCTTGAAATTTAAGTTTGACCATATGACCTTGCTTTGGCAAATGGAACACTAGCAAATATGATGTAAGGAAAAGCTTGAAAAGTGCTTGCATATTGGAGCTTACTCTTTCTTGCTGCTGCTCTTGGGAGCCTCAAAAACACCTCAAGTAAACAAGTCTAGGCCAGCCCATTGAATTATAATGTGCCCAAGTCACCTCTGTTACCCCAGATAACATCAGTCCAAGCACCAGATATGTTGAATAAAGCCATACTAGACTACATAGCCTTGGCCATTGTTATGGTTTGGATGTGAGGTGTCCCCCAAAAGCTCATGTGTGAGACAATGCAAGAAGGTTTAGAGGAGAAATGATTGGGTTATGAGAGCTTTAACCCAATTGGTGAATTAATCCCCTCATGCAGATTGAGTGGTAACTGAAGGCCGGTAGGATGTAGCTGGAAAAGGTGGGCATTGGGGGTGTGCTTTTAGGGTATATATTTTGTATGTAGAATCACTCTCCCCACTCCTTCTTCCTGCCCCTCAGCTTTCTGATCATCATGTGAGCCATTTTCTTCCACCATACTTTTCTGCCATGATGTTCAGCTTCTGAGGGATGGAGCCAGCTGTCTATGGACCATGAGCCCCTAAATAAACTTTTCCTCCCTAAAATTGTTTTGGTCAGATCTTTTAGTCACAGCAGTGAAAAGGATGACTAAAACAGCCATGCTGGCCTAGACCAGAAAATACACCTATGAGATACACATAAGTATGAAACAAAACCACAGTGGTTTAAAGTCACTAAGTTTTGTGGTTGATTTTTATGGACCTTATTAAGTACAGGATGTCCCCTAGTTTGATCATTTTAAACAGTACAAAACATGTTTCACAGGTTTTATTGGTAAAGATGATTAACTTATTAGTGCATGCATATCATTTGATTTCATTTGGCCTAAACTACTGGACATAAATTAATTAAAGCAAGAAATAAGAAATTGAAAGCAGGAAGGCATGGTGGCACATGCCTGTATTCCCAGTGACTCAGAAGACTGAGGCAGGAAGATTGTGAGTTTAAAGCCAACCTCACCAACTTGGCAAGGCACTTAGCAACTCAGTGAGACCCTGTCTATAAATAAAATACAAAGAAGGGCTGGGGATGTGACCTGGTGATTTAGCGCCCCTGGGTTCAATCCCCAGTACCAAAAAAAAAGAAAGAAAGAAAGAAAGAAAGAAAGAAAGAAAGAAAGAAAGAAAGAAAGAAAGAAATTGAAAGCAATATGTAATAGCAGAAATGAATAAAGCATTTTAAACATTACAAAGTTCAAGTAGCATTATGCAACATTTTCAAAATTCTCAGGAAAAATCATATTCTGAATTAGAAAGAAATTTGAGACTCATATGATTCATGCATCTTATTTTCCATTGAGGAAACAGACTTGGAAAGGTGAATTGTTTCCTATGTTTTATATAAGCTTATGCCAACTCCAAAAAAAAAAATCATTCTTCATTGCAGCATTGTGAATGCCCCTTGATTCTAATCCCCAATCACAGGGAAATTTCAGAACCTCAGGGACAATTGATTTAGGAATTTTAAATCAGAAAACTGCCTGGCACTTGTAAAAGTTCAACATATGAAAATCACAACAAAGAGCTAAATGATGCAACTAGTACAGAGCTAGTCCAAGGAGCTCTGTATAAACATGGGCTCAGTTCCAAAATAGCACCCTTATCCTCTGCCTTCAAAATATAGCAATAAATAAATAAATAAATCTAGGGCAGAAACAATTTTGAAAACAGGGAAGATAACAAAAACTTTGTGAAAACCTTATATTTCTTTTCTGTCACACAACTCCTGATGAAAACATGCACATATGAGATGAAAATCCTCTAGAATTTTATACTCAATTTATTGCTATAAACCAACCACCTCAAAACTCAGTGGCTTAAAAACAAGTTATTGTTTTATGCAATTCTCTAGGTTGACTGGATGGTTATTCTGCTAGTCTCTCTGGGACTTATTCATGCAAGTCATCTGGGAATTGGGCCTATCTGGGATAAGTGACATAGCTAAAGTTCTCTCTCCATATGAACCTTTATCCATAACCTCTTCATATAATGATGGTCCCAGGGCAACACTCAAAAAGAATGCAGGGTTTGAACCTTCCACACCATATTCTATTACTTAAAGCAAGTTATATGGCCAACATAGGGGTGGAACAACAGACTCTACTTTTTCATGAAGAGAACTGAAAAAAAAATGTAGCCATGCTTTTCAACCTACCATAAATAATTCTGATTCAGGCTCAGATATTTACATTTATATCATTACCATGTAATGAAAAATGACACAGTTGAAAAGAAAATCCCCTAAGAACTGCACAACTAAATCTTTCAGCTGCATAAACCTCAAATCTTTCTACAGAGAGACACTATCATTTTCTATATTGTGATTGTGAAATGCATTAATAACTTTCTTGAATGAGATGCTCCATTAGGAATTATATAGAAAAGTTATCTTCATCGTTCAAAGATGATTATAAATCCAGCATCACCTATACAAAATGACACAAAAGGAAGTTTTAAAGTTTTTCCATTTAGACAGACTTAAGATCTGAATGTTAGAAATATATCAACAGAAACTATGGCTGAGGCTTTTTAAAATAATATTCAGGTGAATATGTTTAAGCACAAACCATAGGTGGAACTCAAACATGATAAGATTGATATACTTAAACACATACAAATTTAAGACTTCTTAATGGCATAACATTATATTTAACAAATAATCAAAAGTAATTATTACTTCTAGTATTTACAAAGCACAAATAATTAGAAGTAATTTATACATTTTAAATCATTTGATCCTTACAATAGCCCTATGACACAGATATTATTAGGTGAGCAAGCTAGAGCATAAAAGAGTTATGTAAGATACTAAGGTCAGCTACTAAGAGGTAGAGCCAGATTAGAACCAATGCAGTCTTGCTTCCAGGGTCTAAATTCCTAATCACTATTATCTGCAGAAAACAGACAATATGAGCAAACTACATATGACAACGGCTTAATATCATTGATATGATAAGAGCCCTTGCAAATAAAAATAAACAGAATAAATACACCATTTTCTTGTGGACAAGTTTTATGAACTGACAATTCACAGAAGGAAAATGTAAACAGCCTATAAAACATGAAAAATGTTTGTTCTCACTAGTAATGAGAAGAACTCTAATAAGTTACCATTGGTCTCCTGGATAATTCAGAAAAGACAAAAAGAATAATACCCATAGATATTATATCCTTGCTTGTAAGGAATTAAGTTGGTAAAATATTCCTGGAGGATGATTTGGAGGAAAATATATATATATAGTTTAATAATAATTTATATAAAAATAACATGTATATGTTACATATATATGTGTGTGTGTACACATACACATACATGTAAAGAATAATAATAAAGAGTAGACAGACAAGGTGCAGAGGCAGGGAAGGTGGCAGAGTGGCTCTTTGTCCAAGTGGCCACATTTATTTATAACAATAAGTTTCATTAGGTCATTAGTACCAATAACCGCATTATTGTTCAGAGTGTCAGTAAGATTGTTTATCCTGCAATTACATTTCATAGTTACAATATGTAATGTTAGGAACTTTGTGCAGTTCTCAAGAAGGTCCATTATCTGAAGTTACTGTTAGGCAGGCAGCTCCAGGAGTACCAGGGCTTGGTGAAACATTGCAGTTATCAAGCAAGCAAGTTCCTTTATTCCCAGGAGTTATTTGCCTAAGATTAAAGTCTAGCATGGAGGGCATTACTGTAGCAACCAGGCATCCTATGCCTTTACAATAGAAACTTTCCCAGGCACCACGCATGCCACAGCCATGAAGTCATCAGGAACCCAAATCCCAAACACAGAACCCTACAGCTCCCATTTCTTGTTTTTTAAGGCCTTTTGGATGAATAATATTTGTTCTCTTTTTAATGCTGGTAGAGGCAAAAATAGGATAGGCATTGACAACAGCAAGCACAACATTACAATCCCAGTATTTGTAAACATCCACCTATGATCCAAGTAAAACTGGGTAACCATAAAGTTAGTCGATCCAATAAGTCAAAATCTCCATCATCTTGTCAGACCTTATCAATGATATCATTAAAGTAATCTAACTCCTTTCAAATAGAATTACTGTTATCACTTAAGTTAAAACAACACATATTATTAAACTCCTGACATCCTTTATGATGTAATAGCAAATAATCAATTGCAGCCCAATTGTCAAATATGATTTGATGATGTTGTTTTTGTTCTTCATGAAGCATATTAATTGCCATAGAGGTATGATTAATATTATTTGCCATAGCACAGGCCAGTTCCATAGTGGTTTTGTAAGCCCCAACAGCTTAGTCCAGGGATACCCACTAAGGAAATGTCAAAGCGTCAAATTTTGCCTTAGAGAGAAGGCTCACTGAATCATCACAGTTTTTATCAAGGGGAATAGCCCTTTTATGAATACATTATGCAGGATGGTGGCCTGTTAAATCCTGTAGGGATGATAAGAATACAGCCTGTTAAGACAACAATGGGTACCATGAGGCATTTTTGTAGGAATATAACAATTTTAGCCAAGCAAAACCAGATTTTATAATGGGTCGTAGAAGTTAAGGAGTCTGTGTACTGAATTTCCATAGCTGGGGTACAACAACAGAACAACATTATTGTTAAGACCAAAGCATTTACAGAGTTTTGTGTGAGTTTAGCAATCAAAGCACTAAGTTTTCTGGAGTACATTTTAACCCCATTTGAGCCAACAGCTGCTGATCTGATGCTGTTAATGATTTTGTATCTCTCCAAGTCACTGGAAGTCTAGTAGCTTGGGATCCTCTTTCAGTGTATCTTTTCTTTTGAGGAGAGTGATCATTGTCCTTTTGTTTGGTGATATTCTCCTCATCCATAATCAAAACTTGGGGATCGGGTTGTGAAGTCCCTGATGTCCATTCATAATAGATAGGTCTCACACACTGAGCTGGAATTGAAACTGGACCTGTTAGTGTAAGCATAGTAGTCTATCCTTTTCCCCATGTGATCAGAGGCATAGGGTCTTGTCATTCTGGGTGTGGTGGAACCCTATATTTTACATAAATTTTTGGTAAAGCCTGTTTGGAAATAAAATGTCTATCCAAAGCAGATGACCAATTGTGAGTATAAACTTTGTACTGTATGTTGAGTGCATAAACTATAAATAAAACAATATTTAAAGCATTATTTATATGAGAGAGGCTAGATCCTCCTTTTTGTTTTTTTATTAAAAGGGAAGTTTTAAGAGTACAATGCACTCATTCAACCAAAGCCTGTCCAGTAGGATTATGAGTAATTTTTTATTTAAAATTATATTTTATTGATTACAAAATTGTTCAAAAGCACGAGATGTATATGTAGGGGCATTTCATTTTTAAAACAAATAGGCTTGCCTATGGTGGCAAAACAAAGCAATAAATGAGAAATGTAAGTATATAACTTATCAGACCAATAGGCACTAGCCCAAATGATCTTAAGAATGAGTATCAATAAAAACATGAAGAAAGGAGTAAGGATGAAAAAGAGGGAAATGAGTAAGATCAATTTGCCAAAGTGCATTAGAATGTAGGCCTCATGGATTTATAGACTTTTACACAGGGGTCTGAAAGGTGAAAACAGTTATTGACTATTGCATGTGTCTGTTGAGATGAGATGGAAAACATCTTTATTAATGATTGAGCATTCTGATGAAAGAAAAATCCATGGGATTCTACAGTATCTGAAAACAAAGGATAAAAGGATCTCACAGCTTCATCTGCGTGAGTGTTACCCTTCGTCAAAGGTCTGGGAATTTTTGGGTGGCTGCATATATGAGCGAGGAATATAGGAGATGCGTGATGTTGTAAGAGTTTAAAGGGTTAAAAAGAGATAGTAAATTGGAATCCAAACCAGGGCATAACACAGCTATAAAAATATGAGGAACAAGTTTAGTTACATATTTAGAATCTGTAATAATCTTTAAAGTAGTAGAAAACAGTTTTAGCACCAGGACAATGGTAGTTAACTCAGTTATTTGGAGACATTTGAGGTAGGGTATAATAGTTAGTCCATTTATCATTAATAAGAACATATATTACTCCTCTTTGTTTACCTCTATTGGTATACACATTTAATCCATTTATAAGAAGAATGGTAGAAATTAAGGAAAAAGGGAAATGTATAACCTGATATAACAAAGAGAATTGTCCATCATGAGGCATGTGAAAATCAATTGGTGCTAAAAAATTTGTTAATACAACTTGATAGTAGAGGAAGAACTGGAACTATTGGAGATATAAAGTTTTTTCCATAAGTAAGGTATAAAAACATGAATATCCATGTCTGTTAAAGATAAAATTTTAGTATAAAATTTCAGTAATTAATTGAGCATATATAACAGTAAAAGGCAAAATACTATAGCCTGAAAAATGAGGACAATATAATTATTTTAATATATATAATTTTTATTATAATTAGCAACTACTGTTGTAAAAGCATAAGTGTTTTAACAAAACGATCAATAACAATATTGAATATTGAAAGTTGATTTACTATTATTGTTGATAATCCTTCTTAATTTTTTGGAAAGCCTCTTTTAAAGAAGGAGTTAAATAAAGAAAGGAGGCAGTGTCCTGGGTTTTTTTTAACAACTGGGAAACATGAGAGATTTTTAATTTATGTATTTAAGAAACTATACTTATGAAGATTAATCCAATTTATGTTAAATCTAATTTATTTATTTTAATTATAACATAAAAACATAAGAAAAGCATTATTAGTAGTATTAATCATCCCTGTTTTGTTGAAGAAAATTTTTGAAGTAATGGGTATTATATTTTGGATAATTTTTAGAAATTAAGACTATTATTTGGTCACCTAGAAAAACCCATAAGTTAGAACCTTAAAGATATTTATATTTTTATTTGATTACTTGATTTGAATTAAGGTATTTGGATCCAGTTTTTAATTTAAATTTTTGTTTAGGAGCACTCATCTGTCTAAATGTCAATTTTGATATCAAGTATATGATAGAGATATAAGGCAGGCCTGTACAATTGGAAATACCATGTATAGAAATCTTAACAGGTATAATGGACACTGAAATTAAGAGTTTCAGGTTAGCCAGCATTTTTGTCTTTGATACTTATCATACACATTCCCAACATAACCTTATTTATATCCTCCTAAGGATTTATTAAAATAAATTTTTGAATGCATTTGAGAGTTAACTCTGGAGAAATTGGCGTTTGGATAAAGACAGAATATAAAAATCTTTATAGTTAGATAAAAAAGACTGATCAGAAAAATACATCAACTTATATAGAATATTTGAAAACTTATATCACCATAATATCACCATAATACTTTTTTTTTAATCAGGTCAGTGTACTTTTAGTTCAGATAAGAGCCAGTTGGAAGCCAGTGAAATTTTTAAGAAAAAACATTTTTCAAAAATAAAGCTTGTACATTTAGAATGTTTCTACTTTTGTCTTTCTTTGCTGTAACATTAGAGAGGAACTGGTCAAGAAAACCAGTTGGACACAGATAAGACAGCCAGCAAAGCAGTTTGAATTTAAGAGAGATACTTTTTTTCCTTTTGTCTTAACTGGTTTTTCATAAGTTTAGTAAGTCTTGTAGGTCTTGTAATTTATATTTTAAATATAAGGCTAGGAAAGTTAGAGATCCAGCAGAAGTTAAAAGGTAAGTAAAACTGAAAGGGGAAAAACCATTTTTTTTATAAGATAGTTTTCTTAAAGCATGGTGTTGTAGTTTACATACTTTGTGGAGTTTTCTTTCTTTTTTTTCTTTTTGTTTTAAATCTTGTAAATTTTGTAATAGTTTCCACATATGGTTGAATATAAGTAATGATTTGTTGTGGATTGGAAAGGACAGAGCATGGTAGCCACAGGGAGTTTTTGGACACTTGTTTATTTTTGTTTCCTTTGCCCCAGACCTGGGTAGCCCCTTGAGGCCATGCATAAAGCCATACCATAAAAGTATTTATTACCATGATATTAGTATGTGTTTCTGATAACCCTGTAATTGACTGTTTATTTAAACAAAGAGTTATTTTAGGTCTACTTACAGTAACTGATAAATGTGTCTCAATGACAGTAGAGTCAAACCTTGTATTTCCCCTTTCATTTAAGGTTGTAACTCTTTAAATATAGCAAAAGGTAACTTTCATATTTTCGTTGGTTAGCAGAATTTATCTTAATAGGACAGACAGGTAAGTTATGAGATTTACCCTCTCCACAGCTTGTCCCAAACACCCAATTAACTGGGATCTAGCTGGGGGCAGGACAGCTGCCATAGCTGGCCAGGGAGACAATGGCAGTGAATTAGTTAGAGGAATCACATGCATGGGAGGATCCAGGACAGCTCCAGGCTGAGTGTTGTTGCCAGGGCTGTGTTGTGGGGGGGAGTGGCCAGCAATTTAAAGGGGCCACATAGCCAGGCACAGGAGAAGGGCAAGCAGGTTGATAAATGGAGGTTTTATCAATTATATCTCTATAAAGAAACCAAGTTTGATGCAAAATAGAAGTTCGTGGCTTTTCATGTAGTGTTTCACCTATTTTCTCCCAGTCTTTCAAATTTAGTGTCCCACTTTCTAGATAAAAAGGGCAACAAGAGCTTACCTCTGTCAGCAAGGCAGTAAGATCATTGTCACTTACAATATGTCCAGCCTTGCTAAGTAGGAGAGAAAGCTCGGCCTGATGACGTTGTTTACCGTCAGAAATAGAGAATTTCCATAGCCTACTGATTAGGGATGGTACTAGTCAATGAAAGAATGCGCATCAAAAGCCTGTTCCAGGCATAAGTAAGCTATTCCCTTCCTCGTTACCTTTCCAAGTCTGGAAGGGTCTCTATTGAGGTAGATTGTGTTGTTTATGGACTGGGAGGCTTCTGGGGAAAGAACTCTGCTGGTGCCCCAACATTGGTCACCAGTTGTAAAGAATCTCAAAGAAAGGAGACACAGAGATAAGGTGCAGAGGCAGGGAAGGTGGCAGAGTGGCTCATTGTCCAAGCAGCCACATCTATTTATATCAGTAGGTTACATTAGGTCATTAGTACCAATAACCACAGAGTATCAGTAAGGTTGCTTATCCTGCAGTTACATTTCTTTTTTTTCAATATTTTTATTTATTTTATTTTTTAAAATTTGTTTTAATTAGTTACACCTGACAGTACAAAGATCTTGACATATCATATATTTGAATCAAATGGGGTATAATTTCTCATTTTTCTGAGTGTACAGGTTGCAGAATCACATTGGTCATGCAGTCACATATATACATACAGCAATAATAATGTCTATTTTATTCTGCTGTCCTTCCTTTTCCCCCTTCCCCTCCCCTCCCCTCCCCTCCCATCACTTCTCTTTACCCAATCTAATATATTTCATAGTTACAACATGTAATGTTAGGAGCTTTGTGCAGTTCTCAAGAAGGTCCATTATCTGAAGTTACTGTTAGGCAGGCAGCTCCAGGAGTACCAGAGCTTGGTGAAACATTGCAGTTATCAAGCAAGCAAGTTCCTTTATTCCCAGGAGTTATTTGCCTAAGATTAAAGTCTAGCATGGAGGGCATTACTGTAGCAACCAGGCATCCTATGCCTTTACAATAGAAACTTTCCCAGGCACCACGCATGCCACAGCCATGAAGTCATCAGGGACCCCAATCCCAAACACACAACCCTTACACACACTCACACAACCATTTAATATATATGCATATATATATAAGCATATATATGCATATATATGTATATATACATAATCATTTATAAATGTATAAAATTTGATGCAGCAATTTTACTTCTAGTAACTTCCCCACAGAAATAGTCACATAGTACATGAAGATGTTGATTAGAGAAATTTATTGCAATGCTGTTTGTAATATTTACTAAAACATGAGAAAATGGAATATTGATTAAATATGCCATGTTTCACCCTTAAGTGGAGTATTATTTAGTTTTTAAAAACAATACAGGGACTGGGGTTGTGGTTCAGTGGGAGAGCACTTGCCTAAGCATGTGTGAGGCACTGGGTTCGATCCTTAACGCCACATAAAAAAAAATAAACAAAATAGAGATATTGTGTCAATGTATAAATAAAAAAATTCTTAAAAAAACAATGATACATATTTCCATTTACTGATAGAATAAGAGGGTCATGAATTACTATTGTAGATCCTGTTGTGTAGGTTTACAAAACAGCATAAGAATTATAATGACAGTTTTTAAATGTGTCTCCATAGATCATATATTTTTTATGGGTCATGGAGGGTTTTTATACTTTTATAATGTTATACTTTAATTTCTGTATTACTCTTCACATATTTTATTTATCATTTTTATAATCAAAGAAAAAGCCAATCACCTCATTTCTAGAAGTTTAGAGAACTGAAACACTTCCCAAGCCCTAACATGATTCTCTTTAGCTTATAGATTCCTACAGGCAAAAAGAATTTTCTGTTGTCCATCTCAGCAAATACCTGTGTGATTGATTTTGATACAAACATAGGGAGAACATCTACTGTTATGCAATAAGGTCTGCTTGATACTCAAGACTATCCAGGGGTCACTACCTCATGGCCTCTGATGTTATATTTCCTACCTGGTCAGCTTTCTAATCACCAGTAATCTGAGAGCTGAAAATAATGATAGGGATGACAAATCACAGTTACCCAGAGCTCATCAGCCAATCCAACTCAAGGGAAAAAAAAATCAACCCAGAAATATATACTTTCGAATGGGTTGGAGGGGAGAGGATGAGAGCCCAGGAAAAGTCACTTCATAAGTGCAGGCAATTAACAGTCACCATGTTGCAGGCCTTCTTAAGCAAAGATGTCACATGCTCAGAGCCAGGGATAGTCATAAGATACAGAATGTCTTCACCTGCTGACTGATGAAAATGACTGACGCTGGGGAGCCAGCTGAAAAATCAATTATTCACATCTACTAGGCAGCTGCCCCCTACACAGCAAGCAGCAGCAGGTCGCAGGAAGGGGAGATTGTTGTGGATTGTTGTTAACATGCACTATCCATTTCTCTGGCCTTGGAGCTCAACAATAGCAAAATCAATAGGCTGCTCCAAACTAAGAAACAGACGAGTTGGGCACCAAATGCATTCCAAGAACCTGGAAAACAACTAACAGCACTGACACAAATAGCAAGTGAAAGATTCCTTGTCCTACTATAATTGTGTTCCATATTCAATGTCTTTCCTGTCTCCCATAGTAATAATATTATTCCTAATCATTGGATTCATTTTGCTAAAAGTGGAAAATAAGTATTCATGTTCAAAAACTCATCAGCTGTTCTTCATCCTTTCATCCACCTCCTCTTATTGCTTTATGTTCTTCTTCTGGTCCAAAAAGTTCTCTTTAGATATATAGGGTTGTCTTTTCAAACAGAAGAAACTAATTAGGTTAAGAAGCCCAGAAAATTCATCTCCATATTTGTCAAACACTGAAAAATATAGAGCTTGTTTTGTCAGCATTTATGTTTCAAGTGTATTTTAGGGGAAATTTTATATGGTTGTAATAACTGCTTCTCTTTTTAAATAAAAGCCACACAAATCTGGGGATGCAAAATAGTACAGACATTTTAGAAAAATGGCCATTTCTCATAGGTATAACCCATAAGACAGGAATATGACTCAGCAACTCACTCTCAGATGAAATTAAAATTTATGTTCACATAAAAGCCTGTGCATGACTGTTTATCACAGTTTTATTGATAATATCTAAAAACTAGAAACAATTGAAATGTTCCTACACTGATGTACAGGAAATAGATAAACAATGTACTGTACATAACCACTATAGAATATTGATCACTAATAAAAAGAAACAAACTACTCATACACAGATACAGATGAATCTCTTATACATTATGCTAAGTGAAAGAAGCTAGACTCAAAAGTTTCATACTCTATAATTCCATTCATATGACATTATGGGTAAGTCAAGGATATAAGAATGGAAAGCAGATCAGGGGTTGACAGGGGCTGAAGGTGCAGGGAAAGGCTGACTACAAAAGAATAACTGGCAGGAGTTATTTGGAGCAACAGAAATGTTTTGGATCTTGATTGTGTAGAAGTTATATAATTATATGTGCTTGTCAAAACTCACAGAGAAAAAGCAGTGAATTTTGCTGCATATAAATTTTACATTATTTTTTAATTGAAAAAATAAAGAATAGAATCTAAGAAGTTCTTCTACACTGATAAACCCATTTACCTCTCATCCAAATGCATTTTCCCACTGTGCCACTATCCTCATTTATGCCACACATCTGGACTAGATTTGCAAAGCAATTTGGAGCTGGAGTGGACAGGATTCTCCAGAATGTATCCATCCTTGTAAGGCTTTATTACCATGTACAGAGGCACTAACCAAGGCCAATAGAGATTAAAAATGCATTCATGGCCTCTCAAGAGTCAAGGCCTTTCTTCCAAAAACTTCCTGAAAGAGAACAAATAGGCAGGTATGTCATATAGATAGATGGAGTACTAGGGAAAATTCAGTAGTCCTGAGTGGAGGTTTACCAAATTTGTCACTAATTCACAATACTATCTTCAATGAATTACTTCTCATTGGTTTTCATTAAGGTCTCAGGAGGAAAAAAAATGTCTGGTGTGGTTCAAGAGACTTTCAAAAGTGTAGGCTGGGTGAAGGAAATCCACAAGGGGTGCCAAAACACCCAGACATTAGCAAAAATCAGAAGCTGTTATAACTATTAGATCTGAGAATGCAAGAAGAAGTGATAGCTCTACAGAGACCCAGTGAGATAGGGAGCTGTAGAGGAAGATCTTTCTGATAGGAGCTGTGATCATGAAAAACTAAGTCAAAGCCAAAATCACAGCATCAAACTGGAGAACAGAGGGAAGAAATAATCCTTTGTTTCTTTCCTCCCTTACCCAAGTTCTTATTAGTGTCTCCCATTGGCTAAACATGAGGACAGCTAAAAAGGAAGCTTGTGGAACTTTATATATTTTTTTCTCATAATCCCTTATAGAATTATGAAGTCAGAACAGACATCCATTACAGACAGAGTAAAAAAAATTGAAAAGATGATTGTACATTGTTCTGTTTCATGTCTATATTCTATTCATATCTATATTCATAATTCTTATATCCTGAGATGGTAGAATGAGGAAGGTAGCCCTTCCAGATGGCTGCAAACTTTTCTTTCTTTTTTTTTTTGAGAGAGAGAGAGAGAGAATATTTTAATATTTATTTTTCAGTTTTTGGTGGACACAACATCTCTTTATTTGTATGTGGTGCTGAGGATCGAACCCAGCACCCCGCACATGCCACGCAAGTGCGTTACCGCCTGAGCCACATCCCCAGCCCAGCTGCAAATTTTTGAAGAACAAATCTCTAAGATATTTATCTCAGCCTTGGTATAAGGCTCCAGGATACAAGAGATGGCACAGAGAGAATAGCTCCAGAAAGGAATGAAATGGTAAGGATAAACTAAAAATAACAAGGACCTTATTATTTATTAATTAAAGTGAAATGGTTTACAACTTCTAAAATCCTTCATGCTTAAATAATCTTTGAATCTGCCTGATAGTCAACTGTTAAAACTCCCCGCCATGTTCCCCAGGAACAATACTTTCACATACAATAATTAATTCATATTTCCTCAAGAATGCGATTGTCTTCAATCATTGGGCTAAAATTTATCTTTCATCCAGCTAAACAGAATTTTACCTAGTGATAGATGATCAATATCCTTAGTCCAGCAGAACCCCTTTAGAAGAATTTCAGTTGCCTGTCAAAACTGTAACCAAGATGCTTGAAAGGATTAAGTACATGAATACATCCTTGCCTTTATAGTGAGAGAGATAAATATCCTAGAGGTTTGTTCTAGAAAAGTGTGCAGACATCTGGTAGAGCTTCCTTCCTCATTCTGTCATCTCAGGATATAAGAATTATGAATAGAGGGGCTGGGGATGTGGCTCAAGAGGTAACATGCTTGCCTGGCATGTGTGGGGTGCTGGATTCGATCCTCAGCACCACATAAAAATAAAATAAAGATGTTGTGTCCACCGAAAACTGAAAAATAAATATTAAAAAAATTCTCTCCTCTCTCTCTCTCTCTCTCTAAAAAAAGAATTTTGAATAGAAACATTAAACAAAAGAGTATAGAATCCTCTTTTGATTTTTAAATTTGTTTTTTACTCTGTATGTAATGTATGTCTGTGATGACTTCATAATTCTATAAGGGATTGTGAATATATATAATTTCCACAATTACAACAAACTACATGACAAAATAGACTTTGTTTATCTCAAGTGACCTATTTTAAGTATTTAAGGCACTGCTCAGGACTAATAAACTATGAAAATCTGCTTTACTTCAATATTATTTCACAATTTCCCAAGTGACACTCATTATTCTTCCCTTTAACTTTGAAAACTATTTTTTTCTGTGCATATTTCCAGATGCAATGGGAATAAAAACTCTGAAATATGAGAAAGAGAACTATAAAGAAAAGCAAGCCAAACACAGTCTTAAGCAACGCAACCTCTGTTGTTTTCTAAGTCCACAAACTACATTCAGCATGGTGCGAGTGTTTCTGCCCAACAAATCATAAGCCTTGAAGCTGTCCTACTGTATATTCAGTGGTTGTCATGTCCAGGGCACTTCTTTAGAGGATCTTAGTACTATGGAGGCTATTTATTCTCTGTCAAAATCCTAATGCTCTCCATCCATAAGGCTTTGAGTTGTTTGAGGCCATAAATGTAACAATATATTGAGCAGGTCCCTAGGGTTTCAAAATTGAAAAGAGGCTAAGTAACATGACTGTTGACACCCTTCCAATTTACGGTCTTCTTCCAATTTAATGACTGCTAGAATCAATTCCCAAGAAACACAGACAACCAGAGATGTGTTTGAGCAAAACTGATTTATGAACATTTCCATACAGGGTGACTAACCACTTGGCTCATTTGCTTCACAGTATGAAGGTGGAGGCTCCCTGCCAGTTTTCAAAGGATTGCAGTGAGTGGATTCTCAATATTATGTGAGTAATTCCAATTGTGACTCATCTCTAAGGCATGCAGTAAATGTGCAAATTCTTCCTTGAGGCCTTTCTTTCTTTCTGAACATTTCCTTCCATCTCACCCACTATTTTCCCCTCTCTCTTTCCGACCTTGCCATCAGAATGACCTATGGCTGTCAAAAGCTTCATTTTACAGCACCCATGGGTGGCTATCCTTCTCCCAAAGAATGCCTTATTCTGAAATCATTTCTTTTCTCTGACACCCTATAGTATCCCCATGATGGAGAAACTTAATACTCTCTAGCAATAACTGAATTTTGAGGTGGAAGTTGTTAAACCACTAGAGATCACACTTGAAGAAAATAACTAGAAAATAGTCTACTCCATTTTCAACTAACTTTGTTCCCTAATCTGTCCAGAGAAAAGACAATGGAGGAGACAAGGAACTCCCCACCACTTGAGACTTTCTTTCTTAAAGGGAGTAATAATACCCTGTTTGACCTCCTTCAGGAAGAGGGAATGCCAAAAGGAATACCTCTCCCTCCCTCTAGAAGCCATCATCCACTTTATGATAGGTCATTTCTACCTATGAACAAGTTTTTAATGAGGATAGTAAATCTATTTCAACAACAGATTAAAATATCTTTTTTGTAGGTAAGATTATCAAATGTTTGTCACAGATCCCTAAACTCCAAATTTATGCCAGTAATTATATCATTTCAAATTACTGTTTTTTAATTAACCTCTCTAACTTTTGGGATCTTATCTTTTCCTCATAATTATCCTAGCTTTCAGTTTGATCGCATGTAATCTATCTTAACTACTTTTTAGAAGGATATCAGCTCTAAGTAAATGTCAATGAAAATATAGTTTAAAGACCTCCATAGATGATAAATAATTATTCTGATTCAAGGAACCAAAACTGAGTTAAATTCTCATATAGGGATAAGATACTAACTCTTAAGCTGTAAGAGGACCCCAGGCTGAAAAAGATAGCACATCGATAGTGTTAACAACTTAATCCATAGAATTGAATTCATCAGCTATCCTGCCTCACACATGTTAAACAGTGTGACTTTCAAAAAGCTTTATCCAATATTAAACTGTCAACTATCTTCCTTGAAAGATGCCTCCATCTAAAATGGTATCTCAACTTCCCAACCAACTCTGCCCTGCTCCTACTGACACTATCAGAAAACAGAAAGACCATCATAGATCATTTCTTGTTGTTTGGTTGCTTTTTGAAAAAGGGAGTAAGATTGGCAAACAGCTCCTGAAAATCTATTAAATAAATCTATCAACAAAATGCAGAATAAGCTTGAAAAATAATGAGACCATTGCTGAATGAGGCAGATGGCTTGGCAACCCTAAAAGACTAACATCAAACAAACATTCATTTGAGTCTTCAACTAGCTTCACTAAATTAGTATGTGAATTCAAACATTTGTCTTTCGACATTTCTTTCCCAGTGATGTGAACTATATGAGTAAGGACCACTAGCAAGAGGAGGAGGAAATGTTAGCCAAACAAAATGGCACTTATAAGTCATGCTGACACTAAGCCTTATGGAAGTATAATAGAAACTATTGGAGACCTTCCATCTATACCTCAAAGGCCTAAGGACATATTTGAGTTCTTCCCTCATGTGTAATTATACATAATTATTACCCCAAATTCTCAAACTTTTCCATCACATTCTTTGTGCATTGAAGTAGAATTCTTGCCATGCTATTGGTGAATTCATCTTCAATGATAAACCTACTCACAAACAGGAAAAACAGACTTTTACCCTCTATGAAAGTTCATAGAAGGGTGGGATGGTTGAGAGAAAAACCTTCTGTTAATCTCATACATAAAATGAGGGGTATAGTCACATAAAAAGAACACAATTCTCAAAAGAGTTTGGTATTTAGCAACATCAGACCTTGGCCATCAAACCATGCAAAGACTGTACTGAAGATGTGTGTATGTGTCCCAGATTTACTTAGATTTTCCACTCAAAAAAAAATAAAAAGTTCAACACATTGAATATTTATAGGAGCCTATAAAAGAAATTTACAGTTAAAAAAGGAAGCCACTACAAAGGAAAGGATTTGCCATTCACTCTGGAAAAGTCCATGATAATCTCTTTTTGAAATGACTCACTATGAAAATAAAAGATATTCAAAATGCATCAACAGAATATGTAAGAAGCATTAAAGTCAAATTACAAAGGCTAGTTTTATTCTCTTTTCAGAACTGTCAATCAAAATTATTCCTGTGGTACTGCAAAAAAAAAAAATATTTACCACTGTAGTCATCTCCCAGAACGCATAACCCTAATGAGAAGAATTGTGATGATTCAGAAGCATAGAATATTGGCATATAATATGATGTCTTCTGTGAAGTAGTACCTCCAGTTAGATAATAATTGAACTATTTGTAAAATGTTTCTTCTCCTTATCCAAGTTAGTTTTTTTGTTTGTTTTTATAATGATATTGTATTTTTATACATTTAATTAATTTACTTTTAAAATATGGTGCTGAAGATTAAACCCAGTCCCTCACACATGCTAGGCAAATGCTCTACCACTGAGCTACAATCCCAGTCCCCAAAGTTGGCTTTGTGTACTAGAAACTGGGCCAAAAAACCTGAAAAGCTCAACCAAATGATTATATGAGCTTAACTGACTTCTTGATATCATAGAAAGGGATTATTATAATATTAGTAGGATGTATACTTCCTCATTCCCATTACTTGCACAACTAAAAGAAATTAAATACCTGTTTGTTTTGTTTATAAGGCCTAAAGAGCCCATCCTTGTCTCTCTCTGCACTGAAGGCAAATGGCAAAAGGAAACCACAATAGAAATATTTATATTCATTTCTAAGGCATTTAAATATTTAGAATATTGAGATATTTGAAATAATTTAAATGTCTAACAATGGGAAGTATCTATGTATATTGTAGTATATCTATTTAACAATGCCACTTGAGAAGTATCAGTGGAGTGAGAAAACTTTTTTCATTTTGATAGAAGTTAAAGAAAGAAAGACAGGTCAGTTCAGTAGATATATATAGTGGTCAGTACTTCAGATTGCCAATTTTTCTAGCTCACTCATTTTCTGATCAGATAGTATAATGGCACTTGCTGGTCCCCATGAGTAGTTCTGAATAATACATTGTGAGTAGAAGTGATATTTGTCAGACCAAAACATTTCATTTCTGGCATAAGGACCACCAGAAAAAAATTCCCCTCTGCCATATTAGCTTCCAGATAAGTTTCCTATGGGCTTAAGTACAGTGGTGAGAAAACAGTACTATGGAGCAGAGCACTCAAAGTATCTATGACAGACTTGAAGCACAAGCAAGAGATAAACCTTTGCAGCTCAACTCCCTGAGATTTGAGAGTTTTGTATTATAGCAGCATGTTATGACCTTTTCTGACAATTATAAGACTTGTATGTTGCAGTTCAAGAGAAAAAATAACTAGAATGAAATACACTAAAATGTTAATGTAGAGTAAATATCTCTGGGTAGGTCATGGATAAATCTGTCAATTTTATGCAGTGTTCATGTTTTTATAATGAACATATAATAACTTTATAATCAGAAAAAAAGACTTTGTATGTTTTCAATATGGTAACAAACTATACAGATAAAGTCTTTAAATAGTTTCCATATTTTCCAGTTAGGTAAATTAGGGCAGCTTCTACCATGCAGTTCTCACATAAAACACACTTTTTCTAGTACTAAAACTGCTGTTTCTTATCCTTTTAAAACCCATGTAACTTGTAACATCAAGAAGTTGTTTCCCCTTTTTGATTTAAAAAATGTCTAAAACATCCTCTGTATAGAGTTATTAGTGAAAGAATAAAATTACAAAGGATTTCTTGCTTTAGCTCTATTTCTTATGGAACATGGAACCAATAAAGGAGGAGTTAATAGATAAAAGGCTTTTCCTGTAGATATCAATTGTGTTACATCGATTATAATGTAAAACTCAAGTGCATAGAAATTCACTTGACAGCTACTAAACAAGACAGCATGAACAAGAGTAATCTAATATATACTAATTTCAGCAGAGAAAATAAATGTTTGTAGGAGGGGAAGTTTAAAGTGGCATTTAAATATAAGTACTATTGTAAGTATTATTTCACTGGAAGTTCCCACTGTGCTTCATACAATGCTCTGCATACAGTAAGTTGTCAAGTGGCTTAGTGGAAAGAACATTGGATTAGAAATCAAGAGGCCTGGATTCTCACTCCAGCTTCACCAATATGTAATTAGCTAACTTTCAGTCGATCATTTAATCCATATGTTCATCAGTAAATCAGGAATGCAATCTGCCTTTCCTGCTTCAGAAGCCTATGTAAAGATGAGAGAATGAATAAGAATGAACATTTTATCAAAATTATAAGGAATTTCTCAGTTGACTAATTTACTTCCTTTATATGATCCAAATAAACAAAGAGAAATTTTGTTATAGAATTTCATCTCATCATCATTAAGATCAATAGTAATCAAATTCTACCTACTTCTGTAAATAAATCTCAGAACAGGAAATTTCTGGGTTAATATATCAAAGATATTTGAAGGCTACACTTCAAGTTACTCTAAATTTCTATTTGCTATAATTAAAAAAAATTCCCCTTTTGAGAAGCCAAGGTCATCACCTAAAGTTTTGACAACTGTCACAACTCAGAGAACCAAGCAAGAACTCCGTTTTTGGCCAAATCCCCACTGGAGAAAGTTATAACTTATCCCTTTCCATACAGAGAAGTGGTACTGGAAAATAATAAATAATTCATTTTTACTTCTATAGGAGTGACAAAAAGATACTGGAAAGAGTTAAGAGTGACACAAGGGCACTAGAAAATGGCACAAAGAAAATGGACTAAAGTCCAAGGTCAATGGTGCCAAAGTCTTGAAATATTAAGAACTGAAGTCACACAAAGCTAGTTTACTTTAGACCAGGGATAAGCAAACTTTTTCTACAAAGAAACATAGAGTAAATATTTCAGTCCTTGCAGACTATGCAGTTGCTGACACAACTACTCAAATCTGCTATTATATTGTGAAAGGAGCCATAAACAATATACAAAGAAATGTGCTCCAATAAAACTTTGATGGATACTCAAATTATTCATATGATTTTTGCAAATTATGAAAAGTTACTCTCCTCTGAATTTTTTCCATCATTAAAAATATAAAAAAACATCCATAGCTTGCAAACTGTACAAAAACAGGCTACAAGCCAGTTGGCCTACTGACAGTAGTTTCCTGACATATTTTAGACAAAGAAGTAGCATTAGGTTGGGTCAGACTACCTAGAAGTAGATACTCGGATAAGAATCATTGTATGAGTAATTTATTAAGGAATTCCTGCCACAGGAAATGAATAAAGGAAAGGAAGAAGTAGGCAGTAGGGAAGGAAGAAAAACTGAGTCATTCCAGGATGGCTCCAAATTAGCCCCACCTCCTGGTACTCAAATCCTTATGTAGTTCCTACAAGTGTCACATTAGGCTATAAAAAACTGGCATTTGTCTTGAGTCCCACCTCCCTTGGTCTCCCCTCTTTCTATTACTGGCTCTGGGAGAATTTAGCTGCCATGTCTTGAAGACATCCAAGCAGCAGTATGTAAAGGCCCACATGGCAAAGAATTGAAGCCTGCAGCCAAAAGCCCTGTGAATGGGCTTGGAAGCAGAATATCTAGTTTCAAATGACTATATCTCCTGCTAACAGCTCAATTACAACCTCGTGAGAGACCCCGAGTCAGAACCATCCAGTTAAGCCACTGCCAGATTTCTGATCCTCAGAAACTGCATGGGATAACAACTTTTCATTGTTTTAAGATGCTGTTTTATAGTAATTTTTCACATAGCAATCAGGATTCCAAAGCCAAGCAAGGGGGTGATGACCTGAGGCATTTCCACAGTGTCACTTCAGCCTTATCTTGCAGGGAGTACCTATAGTTTAAGAAATCTAAAACCTCAGTGGGACAGATTCATGTTCTTTCCTGCACCAGCACTGGCCACAGCATGGGCCAAGGGAATGCCTCTTGTCGGTCCCAGAAGCTGCAAGTTTCATGGTATAACCCAATTTACCATTAGCCTTGGTGACTAACCAAAGGATTGTCTCTACCACCCCTCTCCCAACTTCAGGCAGCACAGGAAGATTTCATCCACTAGGGAATAAGACAAGGAAGTAAACATAGGATTTTGTGGTGAAACTCAGTGCCAGTGTTATTATTTAGATATGAAGTATCCCACAAAAGTTCACATATGAGAAAAGGGCAAGAATCTTCAGAAGTGAAATGATTAGATTATGAAAGCTGTGACCTAATCAGTGGATTAATCCGCTGATATGGATTAACTGGGTGGTAACTGTAGGCAGATAGAATATGGATGGAGGAGGTAGATCACTAGGAGTATGCCTTTGGGGATTATACTTTATCTCTAGTAAACAGTTCTCTCTGCTTCCTGGTGTAATGTCCTGAGTTGCTTTCCTCTGCCATGCCCTTCCACCACAATGTTCTGCCTTACCTCAGAGCAATGGAGTTAGCCAACCATGAACTGAACCTCTGAAACCATGAGTCAAAATAAACTTTTTCTCCTCTAAATTGTTCTTGTTAGGTCTTTTGGTCACAGAAACACAAAGTTGACTAAAACAGAGTGAAACCCAACACAGAAGATCCCAAAGGCATCATAGCCAGTTTCTACAGATTGATCATCTGAACCTGACCCAGCACCAGGTACAACACCAGATTTGTCTCCCCACCCATATCACCTCTGGCCAACTGCAACAGTCTCAGGCCACAAATAGACCACAACAGCAGGTAGGAAATAGCAACAAGGACCTTCATCCTGCACCTATACTTCACTGATTTTAGCAGGCTGTGGGCTCCACGTACATCCCAGCATTGCAGCAGCCATAGTAGATTCTGAAACCAACATGAAAAAGGCACAAATCACACACAATAATATCCCAGTTCACCTGACAGAAGACTTCTCAGTAGAAACTTTACAGACCAGGAGGGAGAAGAATGAGATCTTCATAGTACTGAAAGAAAAAAAAAACTGCCAACAGAGAATACCGTACGCAGCAAAGCTATCCTTTAGAAACAAAAACAAGATAAAGATATTCCCAGAATTTTTTAAAAAGCTAAGAGAATCTATCATCACCAGACCTGTCTTATAAAGGGAGTTCTTCACATTGAAATAAAAAGGCATTCATTCATAAGAAGAAAACATGCAAAGGTATAAAACTCACTAGTAAGAGTAACTATGCAGAAAAATCCAGAATGTTCTAATTTTGTTAACATTGGTACATAAACCATATCTATAGTATAAAGACTAAGACCTCAAAACATTTAAAATAACAATTACATAAATATACTGAGACAGACAATATAAAAAGATATAAAATAGGACATGAAAAATTTAAAATGAGGGTTGGGGTATACTTAAGTGGTAGAAGTGCTTGTCTAATATAAACAAGGCCCTGGTTTGATCCCCAATTCCAAAAAAAAAAAATAATCAAAATGTGGGGAAACGTGGAATGCAAGTTTAGAGTATTTATTCCCTTTTTCCTCTTTCTTTTTTCTTTTCTTACTTTCACAATCAAAGTTAAGTTGCTACTAGTTCAAAATAGTTTGTTATAATCAAAAGATGTTGTTTTAAGCCTCATGGTAATCACAAAACAAAAACCTGTAATAGACACACCAATGAATCAAAATAAACTACCAAAGTAAATCACTTACCCACAAAGAAAAATTGCAAGAGGATAAAAGAAAAAATTAATAGAATGGCAGTAGTAAGAACTTATCTATCAATAATTACCTTAAACATAAGTGGACTAAATTCCAAATAAAAAACACAGAGTAACTGAATAAAAAAACAAAGACTCAACTATATGCTGCTGACAAAAAAAAAACTTACTTCACCTACAAGAACACAGAGAGATTGAAAGGGAAAAATGGAAAGAGATATTCCACACGTGTTAATCATCATTCCATTGCTCTGACAAAATATTTGAAAGCAAGAGTAGTTATATCAAATAAATAAACTTTAAATAAAAAGCAGTGAAAGGGGGCAAGAAAGGTCATTATATAATGAGAAAGGGGGCAAGAAAGCTCATTATATAATGAGAAAGGGGGCAAGAAAGGTCATTATATAATGAGAAAGGGGTCAACTCATCAAGAGGAAATAACAATTATAAATATATATCTATCTGATATTGGAGCACCTAAACATATAAATCACTATTAACAGAACTAAAGGAAGAGAGAGACTTCAATTTCATAATAGTGGGGGACTTTAACATCCACTTTCATGAATGGACAGATTACCCAGACAGAAAATCAACAAAGAAATAGTAGAGTAAAATTGCACCCTAGACTAAATGGGCCTAACAACTATCTATAGAACATTTTATCCAATAATTACCCAATACACACTCTTTTCAACAGCATATAGAACATTCACCAGGATTGATCACAAAACAAGTCTCAAAATATTTTAAAAACTGAAACCATATTGAATACCAGAGGCATCACAACACCCAATTTTAATTTATATTACAGAGCTATAGTAAAAAAGAAATCACAATATTGGCATAACAACAGACACATAGATCAATGGAATAGAATTGAAGACAAAGGGAAAGATCCACACAGAGAGAGTCATCTGATCCTTGACAAAGTTGCCAAAAATATAATTTGGAGAAAAGGCCTTTTTAACAAATAAATAGTGCTGGGTAAATTGGATATCCATGTGTAGAAGAATAAAATTGGATTCCTATCTCTTAGCCTGAACAAAAGTTAACAGTGGATCAAAGACATAAGAATTAGACCAGAAATTTTTCAACTCCTAGAAGAAAACATAGGCTCAACACTCCAATATAAAGTCCCAAGCAACAACTTTCTCAATAAGATTCCTGAAGCTCAGGAAATAAAGCCAAGAATTAATAAGTGGGGTGTTCTCAAGTTTAAAAAATTTCTTCACAGCAAAGGAAACAAGAACATGAAGAGAGAGCCTGACAGATGGGAGAAACCATTTGCCACCTACTCTTCTGACAGAGGATTAATGTCCAGAATATAAAAAGAAATTGAAAAGAAACTGATAACCCCCCCCAAAAAAAAAACCAAATAACACAATCAAATGGGCAAATAAACTAAATAGACACTTCTCAAAAGAAGAAATGGAAATGGCCAGCAAATATATGAAAAAATGTTCAAAATCTTTAGCAATCAGGTAAATGCACATCAAAATTACACTGAAAACAACCAAACATATGAAAAAATTGTGCTCTATATGTGTAATAAGAATTGTAATGCATTCTGCTGTCATATACAAATAAAAAAATTAACGTAAAATAAAATTTAAAGAACTATACTGAAATTTCGTCTCACACCAGTTAGATGGCAATCATCAAGAATATAAATAATAGAGTGGTATAGCACTGGAACCTGCAGCAGACAGGCGGAGTTTGGGCCCTGCGAGTTCTGGCAGTGCGGAGACGCAGGGTTACTGATCCTTCAGGGCTGGAGCAGGCCAGACTGCGACCCATGTCACACAATTAATAACTTAGACTTAATTGACATATATAGAATATATCAACCAACATCAAGCAGATACTTTTTTTCTCAGCAGCACATGGATCCTTCTCAAAAACAGACCATATATTATGTATGCCACAGGGCAACTTCTAAGCAAATACAAAGGAGTAGAGATACTATCATGCATTTTATCTGATCATAATGGAATGAAATTGGATATCAATGGTAAAATAAGGAAGAAAAATTCCTACATCACATGGAGAATGAACAATATGCTACTGAATGAACAATGGGTTACAGAAGACATCAAGGAGGAGATTAAAAAACTCTTAGAGGTGAATGAGAACACAGACACATCGTATCAAAATCTCTGGGACACTATAAAAGCAGTACTAAGAGGAAAATTCATTGCATGGAACTCATTCCTTAAACGAAAAAAAAAAAAGCCAAAAAATAAATGATGACCTCACACTACATCTCAAAGCCTTCAAAAAAGAAGAACAAACCAGCAGCAAATGTAGTAGAAGGCAAGAAATAATTAAAATCAGAGCTGAAATCAAAACAAAAGAAACAATTAAAAAATTTGACAAAACTAAAAGTTGGTTCTTTGAAAAAATAAATAAGATTGACAGACCCTTAGCCATGCTAATGAAGAGAAGAAGAGAGAGAACCCAAATTACTAGCATACGGGATGAAAAAGGCAATATCACAACAGACACTACAGAATACAGAAGATAATTAGAAATTATTTTGAAACCTTATACTCTAATAAAATAGAAGATAGTGAAAGCATTAATAATTTCCTTAAGTCATATGATCTGCCCAGATTGAGTCAGGAAGATATACACAAGTTAAACAGACCAATATCAAGTGAGGAAATAGAAGAAGCCATCAAAAGATTACCAACCAAGAAAAGCCCAGGACTGGACAGATATACAGCTGAGTTTTACAAGACCTTTAAGGAAGAACTAATACCAATACTCTTCAATCTATTTCAGGAAATAGAAAAAGAAGAACTACTTCCAAATTAATTCTATGAGGCCAATATCACCCTAATTCCAAAAACAGACAAAGACATCTCAAAGAAAGAAAACTTTAGACCAATATCTCTAATGAATATAGATGCAAAAATCCTCAATAAAATCCTAGCACATCTGATACAAAAACATATCAAAAAGATTGTGCACCATGATAAAGTGGGATTCATTATCGGGATGCAAGGTTGGTTTAACACATGGAAATCAACAAATGTAATTCATCACATCAATAGACTTAAAGATAAGAACCATATGACCATCTCAATAGACACAGAAAAAGCATTTGACAAAGTACAGTGCCCCTTTATGTTCAAAACACTAGAAAAACTAGGGATAACAGGAACTTACCTCAACATTGTAAAAGCTATCTACACTAAGCCTCAGGCCAGCATCATTCTAAATGGAGAAAAACTGAAGGCATTCCCTCTAAAATCTGGAACAAGACAGGGATGCCCTCTCTCACCACTTCTATTCAATATAGTTTTGAAACACTGGCCAGAGCAATTAGACAGACAAAAGAAATTGAAGGATTAACTATAGGAAAAGAAGAACTTAAACTAGCACTATTTGCTGATGATATGATCCTATACCTAGAAGACTCAAAAAAATTCCACCAGGAAACTTCTAGAACTAGTTAATAATTCAGCAAAGTGGCAGGATATAAAATCAACACCCATAAATCAAAGGCATTTCTGTATATCAGTGACAAATCCTGTGAAAAGGAAATGAGGAAAACTACCCCATTCACAATATCCTCAAAAAAATAAATAAATAAAATATCTGGGAATTAACTTAACAAAAGAGGTTAAAGAGCTATACAATGAAAACTACAGAACCCTAAAGAGAGAAATAGAAGAAGACCTTAGAAGATGGAAAGATCTACCTTGCTCATGGATAGGTAGAATTAATATTATTAAAATGGGCATACTACCAAAAGCACTATACAGGTTCAATGCATTTCCAATCAAAATCCCAATGGCAATCCTCATAGAAATAGAAAAAGCAATTATGAAATTCATCTGGAAAAATAAGAGACCCAGAATAGCTAAAGCAATTCTAAGCAGGAAGAGTGAAACAGGTGGTATCGCTATACCAGACTTTAAACTGTACTACAGAGCAATAGTAACAAAAACAGCATGGTACTGGCACCAAAACAGGTTGGTAGACCAATGGTACAGAATAGAGGACACAGAGACTAACCCACAAAATTACAACTACCTTATATTAGACAAAGGTGCCAAAAGCATGCACTGGAGAAAAGATAGCATCTTCAACAAATGGTGCTGGGAAAACTGGAAATCCAAATGCAACAAAATGAAATTGAATCCCTATCTCTCACCATGCACAAAAGTTAACTCAAAATGGATCAAGGATCTAGGAATTAGACGAGAGACTCTGCGTCTAATAGAAGAAAAAGTAGGCCGTAATCTCCATCAAGTGGGGCTAGGCCCCAACTTCCTTAATAAGATGCCTATAGCACAAGAATTAAAACCAAGAATCAACAAATGGCATGGATTCAAACTAAAAAGTTTTTTCTCAGCAAAAGAAATAATCTGTGAGGTGAACAGGGAGCCTATATCCTGGAACAAATTTTTATCCCTCACACATCAGATAGAGCTCTAATGTCTACAGTATATAAAGAGCTCAACAAGATAAGCACCAAAAAAAAAAAAAATGATCCAATCAATAAATGGTCCAAGGACCTGAACAGACAATCAATAAATGGTCCAAGGATCAGAAGAGGATATGCAATCAATCAACAAATATATGAAAAAAATGCTCATCATCTCTAGCAATCAGAGAAATGCAAATCAAAACTACTTTAAGATACTATCTCATTCCAGTAAGAATGGCAGCTATTATGAAGACAAACAACAACAAGTGCTGGCGAGGATGCGGGGAAAGGCACAGTCATATGCTGCTGGTGAGACTGCAAATTGGTGCAGCCAATTTGGAAAGCAGTATGGAGATTCCTTGGAAAACTGGGCATAGAATCACCATTTGACCCAGCTATTCCTGTTCTCAGACTATACTCAAAGTACTTAAAAACAGCATACTACATGGACACAGCCACATCAATGTTTATAGCAGCATAATTCACAATAAATAAACTGTGGAGCCAACCTAGATGTCCTTCAGTGGATGAATGGGTAAAAAAAGAGACATTTATACACAATGGAA
The DNA here is from genome assembly GCF_045843805.1 of Urocitellus parryii. Classification (NCBI taxonomy): domain Eukaryota; kingdom Metazoa; phylum Chordata; class Mammalia; order Rodentia; family Sciuridae; genus Urocitellus; species Urocitellus parryii. The sequence goes on from NC_135547.1 coordinate 112,503,888, forward strand.
TATTACTAAGCACTAAAAAATAATAAGATCATGGCATTTTCAGGGAAATGGATGGCATTATAGAAGATTATGCTAAGTGAAGTTAGCCAATCTCAAAAACACAAATGTCAAATGTCTTTTCTGATATAATGTGGGTGACTCAAAATGGGGTAGGGAGGAAGTGCATGGGAGGAAGATTACCTCTAGATAGGGAAGAGGGGTTGGAGGGAAATGGAGGGAAAAGGGGAATTGCATGGATGGTAGAACGAGACCCTCATCATTATATAAAATACATGTATGAAGATGTGAATTTGCTGTCAACATATCTTATATACAGAGATATGATAAATTGTGGTATATAGGTGTATTAAGAATTGTAAGGCAAATAATAATAAGAAGAAGAAAGCTCATGTGAATACAATAAATAAAAATCAAAAACAAAACAAAAAAATAAAGCTAATCTCAATGTTTGTGTGCAAAAAAAGAATATAAATAATAATAATAAATGCTGGCAAAGATGCAAGGAAATGCAGGGAACGTTTCACTGTTGGCAGTCTACAAATTTGTACAATCACTATCATAATCAGTATGGATGTTCTTCAAAAGACTATGAATGGAACTACCTTATGATTCAGCTATCCCACTCCTTGGCATTTATTCAAAAGATCTGAGGGCAGCAGGTGTCACATGGTGGCCGCCCTAATGCCCGCAGAGGCCCGCAGGGGCTTCTTGGGAGAAGGAGAGTGGACACCTGAAAGCTCGGCCATGGGTTGGACAGCGGACCAGTGGAACGCACTGACCAGGGCCCTCCGTGAGTGCTCAGTGTAGGCTCCTTGAGACCGCACCTTCTCCATCCTGGAAAGTGAGAGAAGCCCTGGAAGACAATGATGGGTGGAACTGTTAGCAGCCTCCGCGGGGTGGGGGGGGGTGTGGGTTCATTCTACCAAAGGAAGAGATGGGTAGAGTCACCTGCCATATCTGCCCACATGGAAACCCTGCCACCCTTTGGGAAGATTTCCTGGCCCTTTGTAAAAGGCCTGTGTATACAATATGAAAAGGCTGCTCTCAATTTGCCCCCAACCTTTTAAAACTTGTGCTGCATCTAGATATTCTAAAGGTAAAGAGGATGCCTGGGGTATGATAGAGTTAGAAAAAAACGTCTTATAAATGTCCATTTGTTTGAAAAAAAATCAGAAATGCCTTCTGGAAGTGACTTTGAAATGGATTTGTTAGACCACCTCTAGGAGCGACACTTGTCCACATTTGTTCAATGGGTTGTTGGGCATGGAGAAGACTGACCGTGAGAAGGAGGTCCTATACTAGACTGGTTTTATGTAAAAGCCATTTTTCGTATAATAACCATTGTTTTGCATGTGCATTTTATTCCTCATTAGTGTATATATAGTTGAAAATGCTAAGTACTTTTTTAAAAAACTATCTAGGCTTTCTAGATGTTCTAAAGTACCTGATATGTTAAAAATAGAAGTGGTAAAATATATAACACATTGTGTAAAAAAAAATAGAAGTAATTTCTTTAACGAAGGGTTCCAATTCCTTTAGTTATATATCTAGAATTATTATTACTCTGTTAGTTCATGAGAATTTGAATTTTTTTGTGTGTTCTCATCAATACTCTGTATTATGGAATTACTCTGTTATATGGAATTTTTTACCCCCCAAAAAAGAAAAAGAACTGAAATTGACATACCCATGATACAGGCATACCCATGTTTTTGTTTTTGTTTTATATTTATTTTTTAGTTGTAGGACCCAGTACCTTTATTTTATTTAATTTTATGTGGTGCTAAGGATCGAACCCAGGGCCTTTCACGTGCTAGGCAAGCACTCTACTGCTGAGCCACAGTCCCAGCCCAAGGCATACCCATGTTTATAACAACACAATTCACAATAGCCAAGTTATAGAACCAGATTGGGTTCCTATCAACTGATGAATGAATACAGAAAATGTGGCATATATATACAAAAGAGCTTTACACAGCCATAAAGAACAAAATTGTGTCATCTTCAGGAAAATGAATGGAACTGGAGAGCATCATGTTCAGTAAAATAAGCCATACTCAGAAAGTTAAAGGGCAAATATTTTCTCTGATATATGAAAGCTAAAGAGAAAAATGTGGGAAAAGGATGTCATATAAACAGAAGGGATTGGGAGGGGGAGCATGGGAAGATTAGACCAACTGTAGATAGGGCAAAGGGATGGGAGAGGAAGGGAGGGGCATGGGGGTAGAAATGACGGTGGAATGAGATGGATATCATTACCCAAAGTACATGTATGAAGATACAAGTAGTGTAAATATACTTTGTATACAACCAGAGATATGAAAAATTGTGCTTTACATATGTAATATGAATTGTAATGCATTCTGCTGTCATATATAACAAATAAGAATTTAAAAATTAAAAAAACAATGAGTGGGCACAGTGGTGAACCCCTGTAATTCCAGCTGCACAGGAGGCTGAGGCAGGAGGATCGCAGGTTCATAGATAGCCTCAGTACTTAGCGAGGTGCTAAGCAGCTCAGTGAGACCCTCTCTCTAAATAAAATACAAAATAGGGCTGGGGATGTGGCTCAGTTATTGAGTGCCCCTGAGTTCAATCTCTGGCACCAAAAATAATAATAATAATAATAATAATAATAAGAGACCAGTAGAGTAGAGGAAGGGATCAGAGGGAAGGAGGAGGGGAGGGAAAGGGTAGTTAACTAGTGAATAAAATTGACCAAATTATGTTATATGCAGGTACAAATATATTACAATGAATCCCACTATTATATAAAATTATAATACACCAATAAACACTTTTTAAAAAAATCTTCAACAAAAAACTAGCACACCACATCCAATAGCACATTGAAAACATTATTCACCATCAAGTGGGATTAATTTGAAAGATATAAAGATGGTTCATATGGAAATCAATGAACACAATATACCATATCAACAGAATGATGTACAGAAACCATATAATCATCTTAATAATCAAATAAAGGTATTTGATAAAATTCAGCATCCCTACATGATAAATACACTGAATGAACTAGATATAAAAAGAGCCTACTTCAACATAATAAAGACCATATACAGCAAGCCCACAACTAACATCACACTGAATGGGGAAATGCTGAAACTTTTCTCTTAAGATCTGGAACAAGACAAAGATATTCATCACATTTACGACTATTACTCAACATAGTACTGGAAGTCCTAGCCAGGGCAATCAGGAAAGAGAAATAAAGGGCATCTACATAGTAAAAGAGAAGTTTAACTGTTACTGTTGGCAAATGACGCGATCTTATACATAAAAATTCCAAACATCCAACTGAAAAAAAAAACTATTAGAACTAATAATTCAGCAAAGATGCAGGACATAAATTCAATATGCAAAAATCAGTAATGCTTCCTTCTGTCCAATGAAACACAACTAAAATTCAACTGGTTTTCTTTTCCCCCTTCCCTATTCCTCTTGTCTGGATCTTAGGTGATGCAAGGTAAAATAATCATTAGTCATGATGGTATAACAAAAAGAGAGGAACTTTTGTATTTCTTAATAGTATCCTCAAGCTACTTCCTCTCATATTTTTGAAGAATTAAACAAATAATTCCATTAATTTTTAAGCCACTCCTTGTCAGATATTCTGGGATTTTCCGTGAAATGCAATCCCTAGGTGATACAAATATGTATAAAGAAGAAATTATGCTTTAAAAAAAAAATAAGATTAGCCTAAATTTATTGAGTCTCAAGATACAATACCTGCTGAGCAGAAACTGTGTGTCTCTTCTAATTTTTTCCTTGTAATCATTATTTAGAACAACATGTCCTTACCAAAAATAAAAATAACTTTCTTTGCAATTGGAGTTTTCTTTTCAAAATAGTCATGTTGTTGGTAAGGTCAACTGAAAATCTATATTATTCATGACAGATAAGTTACTATTAAAACTAATTTCTGGAGAACATTTTAAAAATGGAAACACTTTAAATTTATCTTAAATTCGAATATTCAAATATTAGATTAGTTTAACTGGGATCTGTTTTCTAGGTTTTCATAGTAAATTAAAAATTAAATAAATGTTTTCTTCATAAATGAATATCATATAAATAGGTATACATGGGAGTTCTAAAGTCTATGGCAGAGTAGATTTTTTTCACCTGAGAGGTTTCTCAAGCTATAAGTCAGTTATCATGCTGCTAGATGAACTGTCATCAGGAGACAATGGTTTCTCCTTCCCTTTGATTTAGCCATCTTGGTGTTTAGCCAACAGAACAGAAATAATAGGACCAACAGAAATAGTGCCATTAATACCTCAAAAAGAACTGTTTGATTTTCCATGTCTCACTTCCTGGGGATTCATCTCTTCTCTTGGCAAGTTATCTTTTATACTGGGGACTTTGCCTGAATGGCTGACATATGTCCTGTATCACTAACAGAAGTCCCCTCTCCAACAGGCTTTGAGAGAAAAGAAGGAAAACAAAATCAGGCTCTCTTGTTTCATACTTGGATAACTACTAAATTTTCCAGTTACTCTCCTTAAATCCAACTCTTCTGGTCCATTATTTTAACTATCATATTCTTAAGTGAATCCTATCTAAAAGCTGCATTCATCAAGATCAATTTATCCAAAAATCCTTCTGCAGCTCCCTGTAATCTACCACATCAAAACTCAATTCTGTTTGGTTTTTAAAACTCTAAATGATATTCTTTCTGAGCTAACAACTTTTATTTCCCAGTTAAGCTAAATATATTTTGGTCTCTCTTGTATCATTTTGTATGCTTTAGGTTGAAAACTTTTTTAAAAAAATAAAGCCCAGACAAATTTTATTAACATTAATAAAGAAGTTTGAAGAGGCATAAATTAGGATATATTAAATTCAGGGTCTCTGCATAATTAGATAACCTTATTTCTTTCTCTTCTCTTATTTTCCAGCACTATCATCCCATTCTCAAAAAGGGACTTATCTTCAGAATATCACTCTCCTTTGGTTTAAGGCATTACATGAAACAATGTCCCAATGCAAAAAGAGAAGGCATTTCTGTCTCTTGTTCTCCTTTCAACAATGAAAAGACCTTTTCCAGATGTCCCCACAATGTCCCTTCATGACCCTCTGGCTACCATTATCATATGTCCATGCATAAATCTAGCCTAATCCTGAGCCATGAGGAAAAGGGACTATCACAAATATACAAATTAGGGTAAGCAACTCAAAAAATAGTACTTTTCCAGCCAGGAAAAAGAGGGGATAGCTATGGGTTAAATAACCACAATATCTGCAATGTCTCACTTTCTTATCACCACAGATCATCTTCATTCCAGGATTCATATCTTTGTTTTTTTGCTTTCAACATCTAATACCCTCCCTCCTCATTTACACCTGTAAAAATGCTCTCAATTCCTTGAAGTTCTCAAATATGTAAAAAAGAGATTTTGACACTAATAGATATTATAGCTAGGTAGAGGCCAAACTGGGATTAACCCCAGATCATAAGTGCTCCCTGCCATCCACTAAGGCCTACCTTCTCTGTAAAATGTCAAGTTGCCATATCATTCCCTCAATTTTTGCTATAGTTTGGACAAGTGTCCCCCAAAGGACCATGTATTAAAAGACTTTGTTCCCAGCCTGTGGCACGCTTGGGAGGTAGTAGAACCTTTAAGTGGTAGGGCATTAAGGTTTTAGCTGATAAGGGACACACCCTTGAAGGGGATTTTGGGACCCTGGTCTCTTCCTCTCTTTGCTTCTCAGCTGCCATAAGTTGAGCAGCTTGCTTTGACACATACTCCCCACCATGTTGTATTGCTTTACCATAGGCCCAAAAACAACAAAGTCATCTGACCATGGAGTGGACTAAAACCTCCAAAACTGTGAGCCAAAATAAATGTTTTCTCTTTATAAACTGATTATCTCATGTATTTCTTACTGTAACAAAAACCTGACTAACTCAATTCTATTTCAAGATGGCAACCTGGTCCTATGCCATTCACTTCTTCCTTTCCTAAATACCCATTATAATAACCAAAGAAATAGAAATTATGAGAAAATCTATATCAACCCTGAGAAATATGGAAAGTGGGATGTTGGGTAGATGGGACTGAATTAAGTAACAGATTTACCAATGCATGGAGGTGGGGGTGGAATAACAGATGGGATTCCAAAGATGTTCCCCAGGTCACAGTAGCTCTAGATAGGAAGAAGTAAGCTATAGCCCCAGGCAAAACATAATTAAAATCAAACATTTCTGGAATTGTACAAGTACTTACATATGGAGCAGAGTGAGACCAGTGGACATCTCTTCCAGCCTCAGCTTGCTGAGACAAAAAGGCTAAGAAAAATAAAGGCATTACCCTAGTAGATTGTTGATGTTACAGGATTCAAATGTCCAGCTTCCCACAATTCCAGTACCAATATTTCAAAGAAAAGTACTGGTAGGAAGTAATCAGATTTATTCATGTCCTGCCCCAAAGAAGATAGAGAGGACAACTACTCCAAGATCCATCTCCCTGGGCTCAGGGGATGAAAGGTTTTTAAGGGAAGGGAAATAGGCAGTGAGGCTGTAAGCTGGGTAGGTCTTGATCAGGTCATTGAAGGCAGGTGTGCACTTTACCACTATGGATTTCAACCTCCTGTGCCATTTACTAAGGAAGGGTGTTACAAAGGTCATCCTACTTCTATAAATCTAAAAAAAGGTTTCAGATGAGTCCTCTCCTAAAAATTTATCCTATTCAGGTGAGAGTTCTTAGAGTTTAGAATGCTGGGTAAAGCAGAGAAATAGGAAGGGAAAGGGAAAGTAATTCTGCTAAGGACACCTTCCAGAAGGTGCATCCTTGTTACATTAACAAGAACAATCACAATTTCAGTAGTAGGGAAGGATTCACCAATTGCTACAACAAACATGGAAAAGAATACTTGACCCAACAGTTTTTTTCACTGTTTTTTTTTTTTTTTGGTCTGTCTCCTTTAATAAAACATCCTTTTTATTCCTTCCAGTCAAATGAAACCTCTATTTACCAATTAAAACAATAGAAAAAATAACTTTTCCTTGTGTCTTGGATTGAAATATTTATAGTGGAACCTGTACAATCATTGATATCTGTATAGTAATGGTTAAGCATAGACATTAGAAAAAACACATAAAGAAAATTTACTGGATGTAAATTGAAAATGAGAATGAATGAAAGAGAGAGTCAATAGTTTGAAATACAGAGACCACTGAGGATTCAGAAAAAGAAAGTTTTAAGAGACTTCTTTAAAAAGAAAGAAAGAGAGAGAGAACAATAATTTGTTATTTGGATTTGAAGTAAAATATGAAATGACATTTTATCTCCAAAAATAGAGCCACTTAAGATCAGGAAACATTGATTTCAGATGAAAAAATATACTGAAGCCAGGTGTGCTACTGTGGAAAACTATACTAGAAAATTAAGAACTTGAGAAATTTTCCTAAACTCAGAGGCAATGGATAAATACATAAATATCATGAGAAAATTTAGGAAATGTGGAAGATGAACCTAGGGAGACTACATACCTTAAATGCGAACCAAATGTCACGAGGACCTCTTGCTCCTTGGGAATCTAGGTACAATAGCTGGCTTCTTGCATGACCTGTAAAAGTCCAGTGCAATCCACTCATTTTTCTGCCCACTAGGATATTATGCTTCTAGGTCTCCTCTGACCTCAATTTCCATATTTTGTCTCTATTACTTTTTTATTTTAATATCTTAATTTTTATTTGTTTATTGTTATGTGGTGTTGAGGATCAAACCCAGGTCCTCACATGTGTCAGGCAAGTGCTCTACCATGGAGCTACAACCCCAGCCCTGGTCTCTATTTCTTGCCAAAGTAAACTTGACACAGGATTCAACCTTTTCATCAGTCCTCACCAGAAATCCACTCATTAGATTAATGTACTGGTGACTCATAATCATTTGCCTTTTCAGTGTCTTCCTCCCTTTTTTGTTCTCCCATCTATTTTCCTCAATCTCTCTCCTCAGTGTTGTCCTATTCATTCATTCATTCATTCATTCATTCATTCATTCAATCAGTAAATATCCATTATTATGACAATACAACAGTGACCAAGACAGCTAAGTTTCTACCCTCATGGAACTTACATTCCAGTGAAAGGCACAGAAGACAATTAACAAATATATGATGTCAGGTAGTATATTAGTTCTCCAAGGTTGTCATGACAAGCTACCACAAACTGAGTGGTTTAAAACAGCATAAAATTATTCATGTAAAATTCTGAAAGCTAAAAACACAAAGTTAAAATTTTAGCAGGTTCATGCTCCCTCTGACAGCTCTAGGAAAAAATTCTTCCTTGTTTCTTCTTGTCTATGATGTTGGCCCAAAATCCTTAGCATTACTTGGCTTGAAGTATCATGATTATGACATCTGCCTCCATTTCCACATATCTTTCTTTCCTGTATGTCTCCCTATATCACTCTTTCCTCATAAGAACATCAGTCATTGAATTAAATCCCACCCTATTCCAATAGGATTCAACTTCATTACATCTACAAATATCTTATTTCCCAACAAGTTCACATTCACAGGTACCAAAGGTTACCTGAGTTGCAGTGGGCTGAACAGTGTTCCTCTCCTTCCCCTGAAATTCATCTGTTGAACTCCTAAACCTTGGTGCCTCAGAACATGACTATATTTAGAGAGAAAGTCTTTAAAGAAGTAATTAAGGTTAAATGAGGCCATGGGGGCTCAATGCAATAGGACTATTGTCTTTTTTTTTTTAACATATGGTTTATTTTTATTTTTTTAGTCATACATGACAGCAGAATGTATTTTGACATAATACACACATGGAATGTACATACAGCAATCATATTGTCTATTCTATTCTTCTGCCCTTCCTATCCCCCCTACTCCTCCCCTCCTCTCCCATCCTTTCTCTCTATCCAATCTAATGTGACAAACTTTTTTTTCTTTTTCTTGTCACAACATCATATATGTCTTCTGTATAACAATAAGGTTCTCCTTCCATCTTCTGTGCAATTCCCCTTCTCCCTCTTTTCCCCTCCCACCTCTCTTCCCTATTTAGTCTTCTTCTCATGCTCTTCCTCCCTATCCCATTTTGAATCACCCCCTTATATCAGAGAAGACATTCGGCATTTGTTTTTTAGGGATTGTCTAACTTCACTTAGCATAATCTGCTCTAATGCCATCCATTTCCCTGCAAATGCCATGATCTTGTTATTTTTTAGTCTTTTTAAGAAGGGATTAGGACATGGACACAGGAACAAGATGACCATCTATAAGCCTTGAAGTTCAAAACCAACTAACCCTGTCAATACCATGATCTTAGATTTCCCCATCTCTAGAACTGTTAGAGAATAAATTTCTGTTGTTTAAGTCAGTGATCTATGGTATTTTTAGGGAAGTTTTTGAAAACTAACACAAAAGTCAGGCATGGTGACACATACTTTTAATCCCAGGGATTGGAGACTGGGGCAGGAGGGTCACCATGTTCAAGGTCATCCTTGCCAATGTAGTGAGAAAATCACCAAATTAGTAAGACCCTTTTTAAACAAAGGGCTGTGGATGTCACTCAGTGATAAAGTGCCCCTGGTTTCAATCTCTAGTACAAAAAGAAAAGATAAAAGAAAGAAAGAAAGAAAGAAAGAAAGAAAGAAAGAAAGAAAGAAAGAAAGAAAGAAAGAAAGAAGACAAAATAGATTTCAACATGCCTTTCAAGGAGGCACAATTTAGTCCACAATAAATAGTGATAGGTGGTATGAAAACCAATGAAACCAACTAGAGGATAATAAAAAGGAAAGTATGAGCAAAGGAATTCGTATACCTCCATCTCTAATCCCAAAGTTGCTTACCTAAAACTGTCAAGGTATACAATTGGACAAGGATCTCTTCATGTAACTGAATATACCTTCCTTGGAAGCTGATTAGAAAGATAGTAAAAAATTTCTTTGTTAAATTACATGTACAATTATTGAACACTTTTTTCAGGTGCTGTGCTAAATCTATGAGTTGGATACTAGAATTTTCTTCATTTTACAAATGAGAAAACAGGCTTATGAGGATCAAATGGCTTACCCAAGTTCAAAGAGCAAGAACCTAGACTCTCTATCCCCTAAATCCTTTTCTTAACTCCTATGACACTCCATTTCCTCTTTTTAATTTATTTTTTAGTTATAGGTGGACACAATATCTTTATTTTATTTTTATGTGGTGCTGAGGATTGAACTCAGTGCCCCACACATGCTAGGCGTGCTCTACCTCTAAGCCACAACCCCAGTCCCTCCACTTTCTCTTTATGTACACGTTAAATATGAGGACTTGTTATGTAAACCTGCCCTTTGGGGTCAAGAATTTCTTTCAAAAATAAGAATTTTATGTAACTGCATATCAGATATATGTGTTACTTTCCATAGCTTTCCTAGGATTTTTTATTAAAAATATAAAAAGGATTAATGGAAACACAGTCTTTTCTTATGTTACAAATCTATTTTTTTTCATCATGGAGAATTACCCAGTAACTTATGAATTCTCAATGTCTATGTCAGGGCTTCTCCAAATCCAATCCTTTTTTTTTTTCAGGTATTTCTCCTTCTATAAAACAAGCAATCCCAAGACACAAGTTCTCACCATAGTCAAAACTCATGAGAAACTATTGCATGGAGAAGGCAGATGTCTTCAAAGAAAGTATTTCAATAATCAGTCCTATGCCCCTAAAATATATTTATTAAACAGCTTAGACTGAAATAGAAACCCTAAAGATGCAGACCTCCTAGGGGATTCCTCAACTGATTACATTCCTGTGCTGCTGTGGAGGACTAACACAGATGAGAAAATATTAAAAGTGGTGGCTTAGCAGGTGCTCTTCATGAGGCACAAAACTGGGTCTTCCATAGGAAGACTAGTCACTCCAGAAACAAGAAATAATAGAAATCCTATGCCTGAGACCTGGAAAGTAGTCCAACTGCCATGAAAAATTAGAGAAAGGAAAATACAGGCAGAGAAGCCCGTGGTGTGAAGTGATGGAGCACCAGTCACAATTTCAAACTGGAGACTGAGAGGGGGGACCTCCATCCCCAAACCATCCCACTGAGTAACATTTATAGCTATTACTTTCTTGCTGTTTGCTTATTTATTTCAAGACTTTATAGATGTCTTGAGAATACATACAATATAGAAAGAGGTCTGTTGTTTTGGCTTTCTAACTGCTAAGCTATTGATATTTTAGGAGAGTAATTGAACTTCTCAGTACTAACTTGTTTTTTCCATGAGCTAGTATCCCCCAAAGATAAGTGAGTTTTCAGGGCATACGCAAAAGTAACTATAAATCCAGTACCTAAATGGCAGCTGTAGTTTATCAACTTTTGAGACAGAAGGAGTCAGTCTAGCTGTAAAGCAATTTCTCTAGTTTAAATTTGTCCTTGCCTTGTCTTACACACATACACACATGTGCCCCTTTCAACCTGGCATTTTTTAAGAATGAGGAAAAAAGTGGATTTATTTTTGCAAACTAACAAGTGATATTTCTCCTAGAGAACTGCCATGATCTGTCTATCTGCACTGAAAAGTTAGTTGCTTTCATCCCACACAGTCCAGCTGTTATACTTAGGTTGCTGAAATAATGAGCAACATTAAATAACAGTGTTGAAATTAGCCACTAAGACTCACAACCACATTTGGTCCCATGCAAATTAGAGCATCATTTGGAAGGATAGTGTTTCCTTTATGCTGGTGCCCCATCCTCTAGCACCCACAGCGTGTCCCTTTTGGCATTATCAGGTTAACAGGGCAGCTGGGAAAGGCATGGGTCAGCACTCCCCTGCCTTACCACCAAGAGACAGAATTACAATCTTAACATATCTTTCATGTTTTCCTTCATGCAGCAGCTGCAAAGTAGCCAGTGCTAAGTTAATGAATGGCAAAGCACTTCTTAGAGACTACATTTCATCCAGATAGACCACTATTAAGAGACCCATCTTTCTTCTAGCTGTGTGATCAGTTCTCTTGTAACTGAGTTTGCATTCATTCAGTAACTGTGTCTATTATCTAAATTTCTATTATAACTGTACCTATTATGTGGTTTTACCATTATCCCTACTCATGTGTTCTCTGACTTCACAGAGCTTACCTTTTAGTGGAGATATGGCCAGTTAAGCAACCAGCCACAACGATGTAGACTATAGAGACTACAGTAAAGTGAAGTTTCTGCCATTAACAAAAATGCCTTCTTGGGGCTGGGGACGTGGCTCAAGCGGTAGCGCGCTCACCTGGCATGCGTGCGGCCCGGGTTCGATCCTCAGCACCACATACCAACAAAGATGTTGTGTCCACCGAGAACTAAAAAATAAATATTAAAAATTCTCTCTCTCTCTTCTCTCTCTCTCTCTCTCTCTCTCTCTCTCTCTCTCTCTCTCTCTCTCTCTCTCTCTCTCTCTCTTTAAAAAAATGCCTTCTATCCCATATCCTTCAAGTAAAAATTATGATCTATCTCCATTTTCTGCTTCCTAGCAAAACTTCTCCCAGTGGTCATCTATACTTTTGATCTCCATCTGCTCACCTCCTAATTTTTCTCCAGTTAATTCTATGCAGTTGCCACAGCTATACTCCACTGAGAGGTTTAAACTAAAGTCACCAATGGCATTCCTGTTACTAAACCCAAAAGGGACATTTTTAGTCTTCACGGTCTATGATGTATCAGGCACACTTGATGCTGTGGTCCAATCAACTTTTAACACTCTCTTTCCTTGGGTTCTACAACATACTTCTTTCTCCTGATTTTCTGTGATATTTCTGTTCACTTACAAGTCCCCTTTTTATAGTATATCCTTTACTAAGTCATTAAGCATCAGAGTTCTTCAGGACATAGTTTTGAACTCTCTTCTCTTCCCAACGTAAAATCATAACTCCCTACGTTCAAAGCCCAAAACTCTCCTGTAGGTTCCAAACCTGGATATACATACATTTTCCTGCTTAGCATTTCACTTAGTTGTCTCAAATGTATTTCAGATTCTACATGTTCAAAACTGAACTCATAATTTTCCGTGCACACATAAATTACACACTTAAAAATAGTTTTCTTCAACTATTTCCTATCTCAGCAAATGGTACCATCATTTATCCATTTTTTAAACCAGAATTGTAGAAATCATCTTTTATATTTCCCTTCATTCTCAGCTTCCAGATTATTACTAAATAATTTTGCCTTGAACATGTCTCTTAAACTCATACCTTTCTCTTCATTACACCTGCCACATTCCTAATTCAAGCTATAACCATCTGCTGATTAAGACTACTATAGTGATCTACATATTCAACTCACTGAATCCTCTTCTTTTCTGGTTCAATAGATTGATCTTTTCAAGACACAGATCAGGATCTCCACTGCTAGTCAAAATGGAATAACCCCACTAAAGTCAACCAGTTATTCTATCTTCCTTTATCCCATTAATTGTAACTAAGAATATTCTAGTTACAAAATGCAACTGCTTGAGAACTCTGCAAAATAAGTCATATCAGAAATTTGGGGACAGAAATCAAAACATAAAGAAGTAACCCATGTGGAAGTGAGTTTTCACATGTTTTCCTCTCACCTCCCTCATTTTTGATACTAGTTATAGAACTGTGCAGTGGATGCAGGCAGCCAAACCTTTGAAATCAACCCTATATTTTCCAGCAGAGAACCAGGAAAAGGGGTTCTTGCAAGTGGAAAAATATATAAAAAATATTTTTTTCCTTTTCTTTATCTTCTTTCTCTCCCTGTCTTTTATGTGGGGGGACCCCAGTCATGAAACCATGCATTAACATCATAAACAGTCAAATCTTTACAGAAATTCTGTCTTTCTAGACAGAGGAATTAGAAAAAGAGGTTCTATGGTTTGAAGACTGTAGAACACTCTAGTTTTTAACTATTTTTTTCTGATGACTTTGACACAAAATCAGTCCTAGTCACACATAAATGTATGATAGCAACACAGACAAGACTTCAAGAGAAATGCCATCTTTCTGGTAAAATAAGGGAAAAACAGGAGCATCTGAGAGCCAGAGAGTGGGGAAAATCCTGGAAATAAAAGAGCTGGAGAAAGGGATATCCTAATTTTGTGTATAAGCCCCTCATCTGTATAGCAGCATAGAAAAAAAAATGTCATTGACATTGGAACTACATTCACAGAAACCAAAACACAACTTACAGTATGATCAAAACAGGTTGATATTCCTGATATTAGAGGAAATGCTTTCAGTTGTTTTCCATTCAGCATGATGTTAGCTTTGGGTTTATCATACATAGCCTTTATAATGTTGAAGTAAATTATTTCTATCACTAGATTCTCCGATATTTTTAACATTGATGGATGCTGGATTTTATCAAATGCCTTTTCAGTATCTATTGAGATGATCATGTAATTCTTGTCCTTAATTCTATTTTAGTGGTGAATTACATTTATTGATTTAGGTATGTTGAACCAACCTTGCATCCCTAGAATGAAGCCCACTTGACCATGGTGCATTATCTTTTTGATTTGTTTTTTCATGTGGTCTGCTAATGTCTTACTAAGGATTTTTGCACCTAAGTTCATCAGGGATCTTGGTCTGAAGTTTCTTTGCTAGATATGTCTTTGTCTGGTTTTGGTATCAAGATTATACTGGCTTCATAAAATGTATTTGTTTCCTCCCTTCCAGTTTCATGAAATAATTTGAGAAATACTTTTTTTTTTACATTGATACAGCAGGAGTGGAAGCTGTTTATTGTAGGACCGGAGGGGTATATATACATTCCACACAGCTTATCTTAATTAACATAAACTAGATACAGCAGTCAACCAATAAGGAATCTCCACACTTAATGGCTCGCTGGCGCCACCTCACAAACCACTCCCCCTGGCAAAATGCCAGGCGCCATCCCGACTTGTTTACAGACTCTAACAAATACTGATGTTAGTTCTTCTTTAAAGGTTTGTTAGAACCCAACTGAGTACCAATCTGGTCCTGGATTTTTCATTGTTGGAAGGCTTTTAATTTTTGTTTCAAATTTCATTATTTGATATTGGTCTGTTTAGGGTTTTTATATTCTCCTGGTTCAATTTGAGCAGTTCATAGTGTCTACAAATTTGCCAATGTCTTCTAGATTTTCCAGCTTATTGGAGTATAAATTGTCAAGATAGCTTTTTTTGTTTGTTAATTTCGTTGTTCTAGGAACTAAACTCAGGAGTGTTTTACCACTGAGCTACCTAGATCACCAGCACTTTTTTTTTAAATTTTAAGATAGGGTCTTGCTGAATTGCTGAGGGCCTCACTAAGTTGCTGAGACTAACCAAGAACTTGTGATCCTCCTGCTTCTGCCTCCTGAGTCACTGGGATTATAGGTGTGCAACACCACAGTCAGCTTTTTTAAAGTTTCTAATGATCCTATGGATTTCAGATGTGTCTGTGGTAATATCTCCTTTTTCTTCCCTAGTTTATTTTGGCAGTTGTTTTCTCTCTTTCTTTTAATTAGGTTGGCTAAGGACTCATAAATCTTTTTAATTTTTCAAAAATAAACTCCTCATTTCATTGATCCTGTGCATTTTTTACTATTAATTTTGGCTCTGATCTTAATTACTTCATGTCTTCTATTGATTGTGAATTAGTCTGTTTTTCCTTTTCTAAGGCCTTGCAATGGAGCATATGGTTATTTTATTGGGGATCTCTTTATTATTTTAATATAGGCACTCAATGCTATACATTTTCCTCTTACAACTGCTTTCATACTGTCCCAGAGATTTTGATGTGTTGTTTCTCTTCTTATTTACTTCTTTTTTAAAATATTTTTTAGTTGTAGACGGACACAATTCCTTTATTTATTTATTTATTTGTATGTAATGCTGAGGATCGAACCCAGTGCCTCATGTGTGCGAGGCAAGTGATCTACCACTGAGCCACAGCCACAGCCCCTCTTCTCATTTATTTCTAAGAATTTATTGGGATTTTTTCTATTTTTTCTTTGATCCATTCTTCATTTAAAAGAGTATTATTTAATCTCCATGTGCTGTATGGTTTCTGTTATTTTTCTTACTCTTGATTTCTAGGCTCATTTCATTAATGTCTGACAGAATGCATGGGATTATATTGATTTTTTTTTGTATTTGCAAAGACATTATGACCTAGAATGGGGTTTATTTTAGCAATGTTTTCATGAGCTGCTGAGAAAAAAGTAAATTCAGCTTTTGGGGGGTGAAATAGTTTTTAGATGTGTATTAGGTCCATTCAATTTATAGTATCATTTAGGTTGGAAATGTCTTTATTATGTTTTGATGACCAGTCATCATTGGGTATGTTATAATCACTCAGTATTATTGTATTGGGTTCTATTTGAAATTTAATGTCAATGAACTTTTTAAGTAATTGAGTACACTAACATTCGGGGCAAATATATTTATTGTTATATCTTCTTGTTGGATTATTCCCTTTATCAAGATATAACATCCTTCTTTGTCTTTTGATGAATTTTTGTTTGAAATCTTCTCTGTAAGATATGAGGACAGCTATTCCTGCTTGTTTTTAGACTTGATTTGTGTGCAATATTTTTCCCATCCTTCTACCTATGAGATGAGTCTCTTGCAAACAGCATATAGTTGGAAATTATTTTTTGATCCATTCTGCTAATCTATGTCTTAATTGGGAAGTTGAGACCATTTACATGCAGTATTAGTATGGACCTGTTTGTGGTTTCCTGCCATTTTGATTTTTTCCTATATTTAATTCTGTTGTAATTCTCACTCTCATCACTTCTATTGAATATAGTTCTTGAAACACTAGCCAGAGAATTAGGCAAGAGAAGGAAATTAAAGGGACACAAATAGTAAAAGAAGTCAAACTTGTTGTTTGTTACATGATCCTATATCTAAAAACCCCCAAAAGAAAAAAAAATCCATCAGAAGGTTTCTAGAGCTGATAAATGAATTCAGCAATGTAGCATAATACAAGATCAACAGCCATAAATCAAGAGCTTTCTTTTATACTCCAACAATGATTCTGCTGAGGAAGAAATCAGAAAAACTACTCCATTCACACAAACACATAAAAAGAAACTTGCAAACTAATCTAACCAAGGAAGCAAATGATATCTACAATGAAAATTATAGAAGACATTGAAAAAATAAATGGAAGAATACCTTAGAAAATGGAAAGAAGACCTCCCATGTTCTTGGATAGACAGAATTAATATTGTCAAAATGACCGTACTTCCACAAGCAACATAGAGATTCAATGTAATCCCCATCAAAATATCAATGATGTTCTTCACAGAATTAAAAAAAATCCTTAAATTCATTTGGAAGAATAAGAGACCCAAAATAGCCAAAGCAATCCTGAGAAAGAAGAGCAATGCAGGAGACATTACAATACCTGATCTCAAATTACACTACAGAGCTATAGTAACAAAAACAGCATGTGCATCAAAATAGACATAAAGACCAATGGAACAGAATAGAAGGCACAGAGATAAACCCACATACTTACAGCTATCTGATACTTGATAAAGGTGTCAACAATATTTGTTGGAGAAAAGATAGCTTCTTTTAAAAAAAATGGTGCTGGGAAAACTGGCTATCTATATGTACAAGAATAAAATTAGATCCCTATCCCTCACCATGCACAAAAGTCAAATCAAAATGCATCAAAGACTTAGGAATTACATCAGAAAGCTTGAAAATGCTAGAAGAAAACTTAGGGTCAATACTCCATCATATAGGTACAAGCACTGATTTCCTCAACAAGATCCCAATGTTCAAGAAAAAAAAAAGCTACTCCTTTGTGAGCCAGTAGTTTAACAGGGTATTAATATTCAGAATATATAAATAACTCAAAAAACTTAATACCCCCAAATCAAATAACCCAACCAAGAAGTGGACAAAAGAACTAACCATATATTTATCAAAAGAAGAAACACAATGGACAACAAATGTATGAAAAACTGTTTAATATTTCTAGCAGTCATGGAACAGCAAATCAAAACTACACTAAGCTTTCATCTCACTCTAGTTAGAATGACAATTATCAAGAACACACACAATAAATGCTGGCAAGGATGTGGGGAAAAGGTACAATCATACATTGCTGCAAACTATGTATAACCACTCTGGAAAGCAATATGGAGATTTCTCAAAAAACTAGGAATGGAACCACCATATGACACAGCTATCCCTCTCCTTTGTATTTATCCAAAAGAATTAAAATTGACATACTATTGCAATATAGCCACCTCAATGTTTATAGCAACACAATTCACAGTAGCCAAATTATGGAACCAACCCAGATACTCATCAATTGATGAATGAGTTAAGAAAAAAAAAAAAAATATATATATATATATATATATATATATATATATATATATATATATATAATGGAGTTTATGAGCCATAAATAAGAGTGAAATTATGATATTTTCAGGTAAGTAGATGGAAATAGAGAACATAATGCTAAGTGCTCAGAGAGTCAAGGGTCAAATGTTTTCTCATATGCGAAAGCTAAAGCAAAATAAAATAAGGGGAGGAGTATCATGAAGATACAGGGAAGATCAGTGGAGTAGATGAGGGAGATTGAGAGGGAAAAAGGAGAAGAAATGTGGAATGAATTTTTAAAAATCATATTATGTACATGTATAAATTTATTACAGGGCATTTCACCTCTACATATAAGTAGAAAAAATCAAAATAAATTAATAGATGAATGAAAGAAAGTTTGTTGGAGTAGAGGAGAGAAAGGGGAAGGAAGGAGGGAAGGGAAGTGGGAGAAGATGAACTAAAATCAAATTCAATGTATGTATGAATTTGTCAAGATGAAAGCAAGTAGTCTGTATAACTGCAGTGCTTTAATTTTTAAAAAAGAAACCAGATTGATGGTTGATTAAGAAAAATAAATATTCTCCAGAAGATTTTATCAGGATACAGATTTTTGCAACATAATATCCAAAGTATCCAGGATACAATCAAAATTTTCTTAGCATAAAAAGAACCAGGAAAATGTGTCCAATTCTCAAAAGAATAGAAATCCAACTGATGTCAATACCAGGATAACCCAAATATTGAAAAAAAAACTTTAAAGCAGCTATTACTATCCTGAATTAAAGTTAAACACCCTTAAGATGAAAAGGAAGACAGAAGTTCTTAGCAGAGAATTAAACTATAAAAAAGAACCAAATGGAAATTTTAAATTTAAAAACTCCATCTGATATTTAAAATTCATTGAATGGACTCAATAGCAGAATGGAGATGACAGAGGAAAGAGTTAGTGACTTCTGGAGAGAAGAGAAAAAATTAACAGAGCCTTAGGACTTGTGAAACAGTATTAAGGACCTAACATTTATGTCATTGGAGTTATAGAATGAGAGGAAAAAGTGTGAAGAATCAAGAAAAAGTATATAAAGAGATAAAACTGAGGGTGTGTCTCAGTGTTAGTGAACTAGATTAACATGCATGAGGCCCTAGGTTTGATTACCCAGAACCACAAAAAAATTAATAATAATAATAGTTAAGTTTCTCCAAATTTTGTTAGAGACATAAGTTTAGTTAGAGAGCTCAGTAAACTCCAAACAAAAAAAAAATTCAGAGAAAACCACATCCAGATCTGTCATGATTAAACTCCTAAAAACAAAACATAAAGAACAAAAATAAAAGCAGCCAGTGCTAAATGACACATTACATACAGGTGGAAAATGTTTCCAATGACTGAGGATTTCTCATTAGAAACCATGGATTCCATAAGATAGTAAAACAACATCTTCTTCAGAAGAACAACAGAAATGGCAAATATCTGATCAGGTATAATAGAACATTTTGTTTGTCTTATGCTCTTTTAAAAACATATGACTATTGAAAGCAAAAATTATATGGCATAAGGATGACAAATAAGCATAGGAAAAGATGTTCAATATCCTATATCAACAACTGCAAATTAAAACAAAAATGAGATACCATTACATAGCTACTAAAGTGGCCGAAATTCAAAACACTGACAACACCATATGCTGTTAAAGATGTGCAGGAATGAAAAATGGTACATCCACTTTGGAAGACAGTTTGTCAGTTTCCTACAAAACTAAAAACACTCTTACCACACAATCAAGCAACTCATTCCTCGGAATTTATACAAATGAGTTAATTTTAAAAATTAAGCCCACGCAAAAAATTGGTACAGAGATATGCATATCAGCTTTATCCATATTGCCCCAACTAGGAACCAAGTGAATGGATAAATAAACTGTGTTTTACCCATACAATGGAATATTATTCAGCACTAAAAATAAATGAGCTATCATATGATATTGGGAAGAACAGTAAAGTTAGAAGAAGGGGATCTAAAAGGGACTGATCAGAAAGGGGAGGATACGAGGAATGTATTTAACAAAATCATTCTATGTGCATGTATAAAAATACCAGTGAAGGGGCTGGGGATGTGGCTGAAGTGGTAGCGTGCTCGCCTGGCATGCGTACGGCCCGGGTTCAATCCTCAGCACCACATACAAACAATGATGTTGTGTACTCCGAAAGCTAAAAAATAAATATAAAAAAAAATACCAGTGAAGGAGCTGGAGTTGTGGCTCAGTGGTAGAGCACTCGCCTAGCATGTGCAAGGTGCTAGTTCGATCCTCAGCACCACATAAAAATAAATAAATAAAATAAAGGTATTGTGTCCAACTACAACTAAAGAAAATACACATTTAAAAAAAGAAGGCCTAATTAAAAAAATACCAATGAAATATATATATATATATATAATCTCCAATCAAAAATAAATAAATAAATGAGTGAAAGGAAGATCAGTAGAGTAGAGGAAGGAGAATAGTGGGAGGGATGAGATGAGGGAAATGGGGGCATCAGGGTCTAAAACAGAGTAAATCAAATTTCATTGATGTATGATTTTGTCAAAATGAATCCAAATATTATGTATAACTATAATGCATTAATAAAAGAAAAATAAATAAATAAGCAAGCTATGAGTCCATGAAAAGATGTGGAGGAAACTTAAATGCAGCTTACCTCAATGACTTTCTGGAAAAGTCAACCCTATGCAGACAATAAAAATATTAGTGGTTGCTAGAGCTGAGACAAGGGATAGATGAATAGGTGAAGTAGGGAGGATTTTTAAAACAGTGAGAATATAATACTATAATGATGGATACGTACCATTATACAGTGTCTAGACCCATAGAATACACACCAACAATGAACACCATTATTGGGTAATAATGATATTTGTTTAAAAAACTTTTTCTTTTAAAAAAAAGCATTAAAAATTATACACCATGGAAATATCAATCAAAAGAAAATTAGAGTTGCCACATTCATATTAGATGAGATACACTTCAGAAAATGAAATATTACATGGGATACAGTAGAGTATAAAAACGATAATAAGACAAGTCACCAAGAAGAGAGATAATCCTCAATGTTTATACATTAATATAGATTCTCAAAATACATTAAAAAAAGACTCTCAGAATTCAAATGAGAAATAGGTAATTCACAAATATGCTTGAATACTTAGACACTTCTGTCACAGTTATTGATACAGAAAACAGACAGAAAATCAGCAAACATGTAGAGGACTTGAACAATACTATCAACCAACTTGAACTATCAGATCTATATACACACACACACATATATATAGTATATATAGTAATATATAATATATATGTCTATATACTGTATATGTGTGTATATACTATATATGTATACTATATACATTTATATATGTGTATATATACACATATATAGTATACATCTATATATTATATATTTCTACACATATTGCTATATAATACACATATATAGTATATATACATATATATATACTATATATTGCTACATGTACTACTATACATATATAGTATATATATATATCCATGTATATATATTATTCCACCTAAATAGCAGATATTACCATATAACTATTAGACTAGTTAAAAAAAAAAAAAAAAAACTCTGACAATACCAAGTGCTAGTGGGGATGCAGAACAACTAGGGACGGGATGCTGATGGGAATAGAAAATGGTACCACTACTTGGGAAAACAATTTGTCAGCTTTATATAAGCATGTACTTACCATAATGTCTCTACTCTGAGAGCAGGATTGGGAGTGAGTGAAACTTTTTAAGAGACGTGACATGCATTGGTCATAGAGGCCAGAAAGTTTTGGGTATCTATTGATGTTTTGAAGTAGGTTGAAACATCACATTGTATTCCAAAAATAAACATAATTGTGATTTATCAATTAAAAATAATTTTTAAAATAGTTAGGAGAACATTTTCTTAGGAGAATTGGTGTGACCAGTTTCAACATATAGCCACATACTATAATTTCTTTAGCAGACTATCCATTGATTTCCTACTTGATTTTCCAATTTTGTGTATAGAAATGATCCTAAATATTTATTGTAGTTTCATTAAAAATAGATCATATTTCCAATGCTTTTATAAATAATGCATATGCAACTAAAAATATCATACATATAACATTTCCAAAAACAGAAATTTAAAAATGAAATAAACATTATAAAAACAATTTTTAAAGTAATTTTTGTCATTGCTTAATGGTACCAAAAACCTATTTCTCCCCTACAAGTGGCATGCCATGACTTTTCTAAGAAGAGTGAATGTAATTAAATATGCTTTGTCTTCTCAAATCTTAGTTTAACTTCAAGTTCCAACTTTAAGTTCAGTTTATTATAATTCTTTGTTTTAGTGCTGCTGTAATTTAAAAAGTCATCTCAAAATTATGTACTTATGAATCAAAGAAAGGCATCTTTGCTTATCAAATCATGATCCTTGTTTCTATTATCAATATTCAATCATACACAATATGAGCAAATAGGCCCCAAAATTTCTACCCTTCTTAATGTTATCTTGAAAAATAATCAGAATACACTGAATTTTTATATTTTAAGAAACTATTTAAAATTCCATGAAAGTTCTTTGAGAAGATTTTTAAATGTATTAGAAAATTCTCATTCCAACATGTGAGTGTATGTGTATACATGTGTCATGATTATATGTGACATTGGTTTTTAGTAACAAAAATATCTTTTTAATTTTAATTTGTTACATATGACAACAGGTGCATTACAATTCATATTACACATACAGAGCACAATTTTTCATATCTCTGGTTGTATACAAAGTAGAGTCACATTCTTCGTGTCTTCATACATGTACTTAGGGTAATGACGACCATCACATCCACTGTTTTTCCTACCCCTAATGCCCCCTCTCTTCCTCTTCCTCCCCTTTTAACAAAAATATCTTAAGGAGAAAAATATTCCCATGTATTTTCAAAGTGCAATCCATCCTCCATTACACAAGTTTGTATTGAAAAGCAGTCACTTTTTCACAGAGCATAAAAACATCAATTTTATATTGGATATAGAGAGTAGAGGAGGTAGAGAGAGAATGAGAATATAAATACAAGACAATATTTTGCCAAATCTGATTACAGCATCATTGCTCATACCTGACAATCTTGATAATGTAACTAAGAAGAACTCACATAAGACTAAATGAAGGGTCAATTCTGTCATCTTCTTGTGGTTTGCTTCTACTTGCATTTTGAATTATCTCTTAATCCTCATTTTCTTGGAAAATTTTCTTTTAATCTATTGGTCAATTTAGGGACCAATAGCTCAATTGATGCATAATATAGTTAATGTGTACTCCATAAATCTACATAACAGTACACAAATCAAGTTAAATATACCATAATCAATTGGAACAACAAATAAGCTAGCCACTGTCAAGCCCCCTTCAGAATTCTCTCTTCCTCCTGGATACCCCTTGATCATATAGGACTCATGACATCTCATATGTGAACTGAATAGGATATCCTTGTCAACTTCTATACTTAGTAAAGTCTAATTTATTTCTAATATATTTATTTTGTGGGAGTATATTCATAAATTGTGACATGAAAATAAAATAGATGCTAAATTTTCACTCTATATTACTCTCTGCGGTACACATGGAAAGATTCATGAAATATAGCACAGCAAACCCATTTTGGGAAACATTCAACAACCAATTAAAAATGTGACAGAATAATAATTTAATATGTGGAAACAAAATATATAGTTAGAACAAAACTCAGTTCACCAATAGTATTTTCCACATCAATAAAACAGTAGAAATATGTGTGTTTAAGTGTGAATGCTGGCAAAGAAAAGGTACTAGAAGCATTTATACCAATATGTTGGCAATAATTATCTCTAGATAATAATACTATGGGAAGTTTCTAATTTCCCTGTGTTTTACAATTCCCCAAATACCTTCAATCATTTTGTAGTCAGAAGACATATTACTTCTTCTTTTACTATTTGTCATGAAATTTGATGACTTTCCATTGTTTGTTCCACCTTTTCATCAAAGGGTTAATAGTTCACTGTGTACCAGGCACTACATGAGACCACATGGATCACAAAAGTGAGGAGAAACAGACTGTGTCCCAGTACTCATGGAGAAGAAGCAGACAATAACCAATAGATTAAAAATTATGAATAAATTATGAATTGAGAGTATATTGTGCCATTAAAAAAAAGGGAGACCTAAACTAGAAGAAAGAAAAACAGATACAAGTATTGGCAGATGACCAGACCTCTTATTTGAAACATTTTAAAAGAAACTGCTTTAATTTAATTTAAATCAAATTGTAATAATCTGTGGGCTATCTGCAGCTTTCTATTTTTCACGTCTCTATTCCCTTCTATTAGGATTAATCATGAACAGTTGCTTGAACCTTCCAAAGCATCAGATAATGATCAACCTATGGAAAGAGTACTCTGGCAAAATCAAAATGATTATAAGACAATGTTTAAACCCTCTCCTGGTCTTTTCAAAGGGTGAAAGTCAAAAGTAAACTTTTAATCTAACCACAAGAAATGATGAGAAGTCAGATCATAACAGAAGCAGAAATTCTAGTGAGCCAATCCCTAGAGAAATGAGTCCCACTTACTGTTGTCTTGGTTACCACTAAAGATCAGTGAAAGACGTTTGGGAACAGTCAGGTTTAATGGGAAAGATGTGACAAGACAAGATTGAATTTACTGCAGATACAGTGAGGCAAACACTGTCAATTTCATGGTCCTGCCCTTCCCAATCTACACATTTCACCAATGCTCAAATGATTAAAAAGCAAGATACATAAAAATTTGGCTTCCATAGCACACTCAAAAAAATGCTAGACAATTATAAATTAATACTTATTACTATCTCATCTATTTTCTAATATTGCTCTCCTACAGCACTTTAAGGGGTCAGGGATATTTTAGGTACTTAAGTCATTTCTGTATACACTGTTGTTTATGATAACTTGCTAGAAGCCTAAATCTGCCATGTTTCTTTCCTTGTTGAAAATGCAAATCTTTCCAAACATTGATTTTATCATTGTAAAATCAGAACATGCTGCGTGGCATTCTGCAAGGCTCTAAGTCACATCCTATGATGGGAATTTTAAGGAAAAAATGCCACCACTTTGCCCATCATTATCATTTCTCCTTTCTGATGGTCCTGGGCAGTGAATCAGATCACACCTAGGATATACCAAAGGTACTTGCCATTCTTTTAAGAAGACTTCATGATTAGGAGCCCATGTGACAGACAGCACTGTGACACTGTGGACAATTGAGTTGCTGAACTTGGGAGCAGAATTGAATGTTGATTAGTTTCTGTTTCCTTTTTGGGTGAAGAAAGATGATGCTAAGGTGTTCTTTTTCTTGCCTTTCCCAGAAAGATGAGAAAAAAGGCAGCATGTCATAGCTAACAACTCTCTCTGCTCCATTACTCCTGGCCTAGCATCTAAGAGAGGTAAATGATTCCACTGATTAGAAAATGAATCTTGAAAATGCAAGAGCCGCACAGAATACTGGCCCAGAATTGCACAGGTATTTGAATAAATGCTGGAGAATAAATTCATTTAAAATTACCACCAGTGAAAATGCGCTATTAAAGATGTGTATTTTGGTCCAATAATCATCATTGATAATATGATTAGTACTCTTTCATGGTACTAAATTCAAGAATCACTTAGATATTTATGCACATTTTAAAAAATTAGAAATCTAGTTCCATTCACACCAACCCATAGGGATAGATATGCCTTATTCTTAAAAAAAAAAAATGCCCGTTTTTTTTTTTTTGTTGTTGTTGTTGTTTATGAGGAAGTCGTATATCAATAGTATAACTAAGTTGAAGAGGAAATTTGAGAGTAAAATATTGGTGGTCATACTGACAGTTCTATAATATATTGGATGTGATAATGTGAGGAATTAGTTGCTCCCTGGGTATAAGGTAGACATTTTGAGAGGTGCATTAACTTGTTCAGTCTACAGTGTAGCATTTAGTAATTTGTATCTCCAGGGCATTAAATAGCATTGTAATGGTCAGGAACAAAGTTAGGAAAATGGGAAATGCATTATCTGCTGTGCTAAGAGTAGTTAAATCACCCCATGAAATTTGGCCCAATGTACTGAGAATTAATAATTTGGTACACAACATATGTGCAGTATATACCTTTGTTTTTGGTGTACCAGGGCAAATACATCTTTTAATAGACATTCCCATATAACACCTGGGAAAGATATTAGACCAGAAATGCTGAACAATAGATAGTTAAAACTAATGGATTTGGTTTCTAACTCTATTAGTCATCCTTTTGTCTTCACTCCTTTGTGGAGAAAGCTATAAGGATTCTTTCCCAAAGATTCTTTCATTCAGTGAGGACCTAGTGCCAAAGGATAAGCCATTTACAAACCATTCAACAAACATGACCACAAAGAATATTCAGTGGGATACCAACAGCAGTTTTGCAGCTTGCCCTACCTAAAGTTGAGACCCCCATGCCAAATCACAGTTATGTTATTATTGAAGAATGAACATTGAAGAATATAAAATATAGTCAATTGAATAAAAAAATAGAGTAAAGGAGTAAAACTATAAATAAAAATAAATTTGTGACAGTTCTGATGCCAAACTTACCTGGGTATTCAAGAATAAGGGTTCAGGTAAGAAAATCAAGACTAACAATAGAATTATAAACTCAAAATTCTAATACGAGGAAACTGAGGCCCAGAGAAGAACAACTTGTTCAAGATCACACTGATTATTAGTTACAGCGATAGGACTAGAAACCCATATGAATTCTTTTCTTTTTTAGCATAAAACAATGGCAAGGAAGTACACATATTGAGGAAATTCATTCCTGGCTCTGACCAAGCTGAGCCATTCTTCTGACAGGGTTTGAAGACCTTTGACTCTTCCATGGGTACTGTCTTAAACCAGAAAAAGTCAAAAAGTTATGTGCATACCACATCTTTATTTACACAAAATTTTTAAAATACAATTCTAATGTACTAATAAATTCCCTGAAATGAACTCAATTTGCTGTGTGAGGTAATATAATATTATGACTTTGTTGCTATACCATGTATTTAGCTCAGAAAAACAAACAAAATAATACTGTTCTGTGAACAGAGCAACCAGATTGTATTGTTTAATACTCCTGATAGACGATAGTCATTTTTGCAAGTGGCATCTGTCCAAGATTGCAGGTCTCAAAGAGTGTCTCAACTTTGTTCAATCATTGCATCTCCTTCTATTTAAAAAAAATGTATTGAGATTTCTAGAACCCAAAGCAATCAATCTGCTTGATTAATGAAATTTTTTTAAAGCTTTTGTTTTCCTGGCACTGGCTCTCAAAAAAAATTAGACACTCATTTCCTCCTCCATTTGTGGTTGCTAGGAAAGCAAGAGATTTAGTGATAAATATTTATTATCTTCCAATTCCTGTCTCCCTTATGGTAGGGTTATTGTTTTATTCAGTTCCAGAGCTAAGGAAAATGTCTGCCATGTCATTAATAATAAACAAAGCTGTAGTGTGTGTTGCGATAATGAATTAAGCTCATCCCAGCCCATCTGTGCATCACCATTCACAGGCATCTTGTCAAGTGAAGGTTCTGCAGAATCCACAGGTCATTGGTCCTCTCATTATGGAAATAATCTGTATGAGGAAGTAAGGTAAGTTGGAAAATATTATTATACAAAGTGAGCAACCTATTTTTCCCAAAGAACCATCTGGCAATGAAGCCAAATTCTAGCTACTGTTGCCCCAGGGTTAAGAGAAGGAAAAAAGAGGGGAAATCATCAAGACTCATTTGATCTTGGAGAATTAATGGAGCAGCCTCCCTATGGAAATCAAGCAGCTGAAGAGGAGCAAGGATCCATCTGGACTTGTTCACTTTTTCCATTTCTTGGCTAATTCAGAATGGCTCTCTTGATGTACTAGTAAGCCTTTTACAAATAACTTTGTAAAAATTTCACTCACAGCATTTTTACTGTTTCACTTCATTAATCACTCTCCAGTAAACAGTACTATAAGGGTTGAGGGATATAATTCAATGACAGAGAGCTTGCCTAACATGCATGAGGCCCTGGTTCCATCCCTAGCATGAGAAAGGGCGAGGGAGGGAGATGTCAGTACAGATGTCTGCAGATCTCCTTTTGAGAAGTAACATCTTAAGTGGGTCATCCTCCCCCTTGAAATTTCATACAGTAACACAAAGATAATAACTAAGAAGCCTTCATAAACAAAGACAACATTTTAAAATATTCTACATAGATGGATTTAATGCTTTCCTCTAGGGTTGCTTCTCAATACACTGTTTCTCCTTAAATTACAACACCCTATGACCTCACATTCAGGTAAATACAACAAACTAAAAATGAAATATATATCAAAGTGTTCTTATGAGTGGTAACACCACAAAAGAGTTCTACTGTTTGTTATCAGTATGTTTTATTCTCATCTAGATCATAAGCACTCGCTAAAGCAGCAAGAGATATCTACTAGGCCATCATAACAACCCCTCATAAGTGTCAAACCCAATCCAACCAACATTACTGAATATCTATTATATGACCAATGCTATGCTGAACACTGAAGATGCTGAAAGAAAGAAGAAGAAAAATCAACATATTCTTAAGAAGTTTAGCAGAAAGGACAATATTCTCCCTGTATCACTTAATTATAGCATTGTTTGAAAGCTAAATAAACTCAACACCAGAGAGCAAGATCATCTTATGATATAAAGGTGACTATGATTAATTTCCAAATCTAATATGTTAAATCCAAATCATCTCTTGTGTAAACTTCATACAACTTTTTGAATTCTTTTGAAACTATAAATAATCTTCAGAGACCACAACTCTTTTGTAAATCCAATGCTTTGGCACACCTATTATACAAAAATAAGTGACAGCAAAATGACCAACCAGATGTAAACAAATGAGAACTATAAAAATAACAAAAACTGTATTCTTAATTCTTGAGAAGATTTGTCAGCTCTGATATAGATATATTCTATACCACTGGAGTGGAAAACTTTTACAAACAAACCATGAAAAGAATGATATTTTCTTTTACTTGTAACTTAGCAGTCCAGTCACACCAAGGT
This sequence comes from Urocitellus parryii, assembly GCF_045843805.1. Lineage (NCBI taxonomy): Eukaryota > Metazoa > Chordata > Mammalia > Rodentia > Sciuridae > Urocitellus > Urocitellus parryii. Next base: position 112,533,340 of record NC_135547.1, read on the forward strand.
TAAAAAATATAATTTCCATATTCCTTATCTTTAGGGGACTCAATCAAGCAAGACTCCTTTCAACCCTCATTGGGATAAGAAGGAACAGATGTAAAAACATCTGTCCTGCTTCAAAATGATGAAAACACCACTGTGATATCAAAGACAGCTCTGGGTCACTCCACAAGAGGCTTTAGTCTCAACATGAAAGTGTTTTATCAACTGTCATTGTGGTGAAAATCAAGAATGATACAGACTAACATTTTAATTATCAACCAAAAAACCTAGCTATTGGTCTTCTCTATTCCATCACATAGTATTATCACTGATATTCCTAATTGAAGCTCCCTTATGTGCCTTTTGGGGGACTGAAAAATGCTTGAATACTTGACATTTTTGGTGCAGCAACAGTGACATCCAGTGGGTAGCAAGATTAACCCCCAAATTCTGTGTAAACTCAGTGGAGGTTTAGGATATCTCAAAAGCTGTTGTTGGCTACCCACGGTCAGTTAGTTTGAGAACTACACATCTTCACTTCTTTTGGGATAACAACCTGTTTAGTTATTACAGTAAATAGTAGACAAAACAAACTCACATCTTACCTAATTGCCCAAGATGTTTCCAGAGTTTCTTCCCAAGTCAGTGCCACTCATTGTAACAAAAAAACTAATAGTCAGAAAACTATTATTAAAATAATTACACAAATAATATTCATTCTATATCTGTTTAGCCTCTCTGTAAGTTATTCAATTTAAACTGTTTGATCATCTGAAATGCTTACAATTACCAAGAACTTCCTAAACTTCAAGTGAAAAAACATAATTGCCAAGTTTTCTTTATGTATGTTTTATTTATGCATATTTTTGTTGCACATTTATAAATATGTTTATGTAATACATTTTAAATATATATTTAGAATAAATATGAATTTTTGTTGAGTCTGTGGCTACTAGAATTATACAACACAAATACAATGTTCATGGATTTCTAGACTTTATTTTCAGTAATCTGTTTCTACCACTACTTCATGCTTTAGCTTTCATTTCAGCTTTAAGACACCAAGTGTACTTGAATCTAACTTCTCACAAAAAGACATTACAGAAGTATAATAGCTTTGGAGAAAGTAATTGCCCCACAGAAATGAATCCCTCAGGGTTAGTGGAAATAGGTTAATTACCTAGACCCTAAGAACTTATCAGAAGAGACATGGATATTGCTGGAATTCCTCTGAGAATAGAATTAGATTTTAAAATGTCTGTGGAGGAAAAAAAAGAGACTAGTGAATTCATTCAATGGGGCAAATGGGCCCCCTTTGCAAGAAAGAAAACAGGGGTTCTGAAACAAAATAAAGAATACTCAGCCATTCATGTGTATGCACCACAAAAAGTGATGCATTAAAAAATAAGATCAAATTCATCATGTAGAAAAATAAAAATCCATACAATTTCAAAAATCAGCAGGAAGTCCAGAATTCCTAGGCTCTGCTATTAACACAACAGGCCTCATAAGGCATTCCAATGAGTCCATTAAATTTTTTAGACAAACTAAACAACATTGTAAGATATACATGCAAAAAAGGCAAAGAAACTCAAAAAGTGCACATGAACATAAAAAATAAGAGAGTTGCTCTTAAAACTAAATGTAGTCTTTGGACTCAGGCTGTCCAACACAACAGCTACCAGCTATGTAGGGCTATCAAGCATGTGAAATAGGGTAAGTCTAAATTGAAATGTACTTCAAATGTAAAATATATAGCACATTTTGAAGACGCAGCATAAAAGAAAACAATATAAAATAACTCATTAATAACATATTGAGGGGCTGGGGCTATAGCTCAGTGGCAGAGCACCTGCCTAGCATATGTGAGGCATTGAGTTCAATCCTCAGCACCACATAAAAATAAACACATAAAATAAAGGCATTCTGTCCGTCTACAACTACAAAAAAATTTAAAACATATTTCTATGTTGGAGAAAAGATATCCTTTTTAATAAATAGTGCTAGGAAAACTGGATATCCATAGAATATCCATAGAAGAATGAACCCAGATCTCTCTCTCACCTTGCACAGAAGTCAATTCAAAGTGGATCAAAGGCTTAAGAATTAGACCAGAAACACTGCAACTGCTAGAACACTCCAACATACTGGTGCAGGTGCTGACTTCCATAAAGAAACCTCAAAAGCCCAAGAAATAAAACCAAGAATCAATAAGTAGGATGCCATCAAATTAAAAAGCTTTTGCACAGCAAAGAAAATGATAAGGAGCAATGAAGACATACAGAATGAGCAAAAATCTTTGCCAGCTGTTCCTCTGAAAGGGAATTAATATCCAGAATATATAAAGAACTCATAAAGCTTAACACCAAGAAAACCAATGTTCAACATCTCTAACAATCAAGGAATCAAAACTACCTTAATATTTCAGAACGGCAATGATCAAGAATACAAATAATAATAAATACTGATAAGGATATGGAGAAAAGGGTAACTCAGACATTGTAGGTAGGACTGCAAATTAGTACAACCACTCTGGAAAGCAGGAGATTCCTCAAAAAACTAGGAATAAAACCATCATATAATCCAACTATCCCACTCCTCACTATCCAAAAGAACTATAATGATATATGCACATCAATGTTTATAGCGGCACAACTCACTATAGCCAAGATATGGAACCATCCCAGGTGCCTGGAAATAGATGAATGGATTAAGAAAATGTGGCATATATATATATATATATATATATATATATATATATATATACACACACACACACACACACACACACACACACACACACAATAGAGTTTTACTCAGCCACAGAGAAGAATGAAATTGTGGCATTTGCCAGTAAATGAATGGAAATGGAGAATATCATGCTAAGTGAAATAAGGCAGACTCAGAAAATCAAAGGTCATATGTTCTCTCTCATATGTGGAAGCTAGATTAAAATAAGGGGGGAAGTGAGAATTGAATATCATAAAGAGATATAGGGTAGCTGAGTGGAGTAAGACATTGAAAGGGAGAGAGGAAAGAAGAAATGTAGAAAGAATTTAACAAAATTTTGCTATGTGCATGTATAACTATACCAACAGTGAATTCTACTCTAATGTGTGTGTGTGTGTGTGTGTGTGTGTGTGTGTGTATCACCAATTAAAATAAATAAGTAAATGAGTGAAAAGAGACCATTAGAGTAGAGAAAAGGGAATAGGGGAAGGGAGGGGGAAGGGAAAGTGGGAAGCACTTTGGACTGAAATGGAGTAAATTAAATTCCATGCATGTATGATTATGTCAAAATGAGCCCAACTATTATGTGTAACTATAATGCACCAATACCAGCAAAAACCAATAATTTACATATTAAAATAAATGACATATAACAATCTCACAGACAATTGACATATTCAGTGGGGAAAAATTGAAACCTTTTCCTTCAAGATCTGGATCAAAGCAAGGATGCAAGATCCTACCACTTCTGGTCAATGTAGTACTAGAAGTTTTTTTGTTTTTGTTTTGTTTTGTTTTTGGTACTGAGCATTGAACCAAGGGGTACTCAACCACTGAGCCTTTTAAAATATTTTATCTAGAGACAGGGTCTCACTGAGTTACTAAGTGCCTCACTAAGTTGCTGAAACTGGCTTTGAACTCACAATCCTCCTGCCTCAGCCTCCTGAGCCACTGGAATTACAGGCATGTGCCACCATGTCTGGAAGTACTAGAGTTCTTGCCTAAACAGTTTGGCAAAAGCAAGAAACAAAAGGCATTTAAATTGGAAAGGAAGTAGTAAAATTTCCTGTTTGCAAATTATATATGTAATATATATATTCATATATATATTCATATATATTCATATATATATATATATATATATATATATATATATTCATTCATTCCTAAAGTCTTCACCAAAAAAAAAACTGTTACAATTAATAAATTCAATAAAGTTGCAGGATACTGAAAATATTCAGTACAATTCCTATACACTAACAGTGAACTATATGAAAAAAAGAAATCAAGCAAACAATCTCATTTACAATAGCCACAAAAAATAATTAGTAATAAATCTAATCAAAAGGTGAAATATCTGTATACCAGAAACTACAAAACATTTATGAAAAAGTTGAGGAAGACAAACAATTGGAAAGATAGCCTATGCTCATGAATTGAAGAAATTAATATTGCAAAAATCACCAAGAACTATCTATGTATTAAACAAAATCCCTATCAAAATAACAATGATATTATTCATGGAAATAGAATAATCAGTCTTAAAAGTCTTGTGGAGCCACAAAAGATCTCAAGTATCAAAAATAATTTTGAGAAAGAACAAAGGTGGACATATTCTGACTTCAAAATTTACTACAAAGCTATAGTAATAAAAGTAGTAAGGGGACTGGGATTGTGGCTCAGTAGTAGAGTGCTTGCCTGACATCTGTGAGGTACTGGGTTCGATTATCAGCACCACATATAAATAAATGAATAATATTGCTCTATGTATATACGTGGCTGTATAACCAATGTGATTCTGCAACCTGTACACTTGGAAAAATGAGAATTCATACCCCATTTGATTCAAGTGTATGATATATCAAGATCATTGTATTGTCATGAGCAACTAATAAAAGAAAGTACAATCAATAAAAATGGCCGTATGCCTGGATAATATCCTAGAAAATAAATAAATAAATGTCTATCAACAATTAAAAAACAAAATTTTAAAAGAATAGTATGGTACTGGCACAAAAATAAACAACTATACCAATGAAATAGGATAGGGATCCCAGTAATAAATCCACATATTTGCATTCAATTGATATTTGGGGGGGGGGAACCAGTGATTGAACTCAGGGGCACTTGACCACTGAGCCTCATCCCCATCCCTATTTTATATTTTATTTAGAGTCAGGATCTCACTGAGTTGCTTAGGGCCTCGCTGTTCCTGGGGCTGGCTTTGAATTCGTGATCCTCCTGCCTCACCTCCCAAGCTGCTGGGATTATAGGTGTGTGCCACTGTGCCCTGCTATATCCATTTGATTTTTGACAAAAGAGGCAAAAAAACATGGAAAGGATGGTCTCATCAATGGTGTTGGGAAAATTGGATATTCACATGCAAAAGAATGAAAATAGACTCTCATATACCAAATATAAAAATCAACTCAAATGGATTAAATAATTAAAAGTAAGCTTCACAGGGCTGGGGTTGTGGCTCAGCAGTAGAGCACTCACCTAGCACAAGCAAGGTGCTGGGTTCAATCCTCAGCACCACATAATAATAAATAAATTAAATAAAGGTATTATGTCCAACTACAACTAAAAAAAGATATTTTTAAAAATTAAGCTTCATAATCATAAAAGTATCCAGAAAAAAAAACAGGAAAAGAGGTCCATGAAATTTGGGCAATGAATCTATGAATACGACCTCAGAAGCACAAGCAACAAAAGCAAAACTAGACAAATACAATCACATCAAATGAAAAAAATTTTTGTACAACAATGAAAACAATTAACAGAGTGAAAAGACAATTTACAGAATGGGAGAAAATATTTTCAAACTATACAGCCAATAAGGGGTTAAAACCCAAAATTCATAAGGAACTCAAGCAACTCAATAGCATGATATCAAATAACCTCATTTGAAAATGGACGAAGGACCTATATAGATATTTCTCAGAAGGAGACATGCAAATGCCTAGCAGAGATATCAACATTGTTCAACATCAATAATCAGAGAAGTGCAAACTAAAACCACAATGAGATACCTCATCACACATGTTAGAAAGGCTTTCCTCCTCTACCTTCTCTTACTCCTCTTCTACTTCTTATTTCTTAACTCACTTTTTTTATTGGTGCATATTATCTATACAGCGTGGTGGGTTTCATTGTGGCATATTTGCATATACATAAAAATGTAATTCTACTCCCCATATTTTCCTTATTCTTCCCACCTCCTTCCTCAAATCCCCTTCCTCTATCATGATGGTCTCCCTTCTACTTTCATGGCATCCTTTTTTTTTTTTTGACACCTTTCTCTCTGAGTCTGACTTGTTCACTCAAAATTATGGTCTCCTGTTCCATCCCTTTTCCTGCAAATGACATAATTTCATTCTTCTTTATGTCTGAACAAAACTCCATTGTGTTTATATACTACATTTTTATCCATTTATGCATTGATAGGCACCTAGGCTGGTTCCATACTTTGGCTATTGTGACTTGTGATGCTATAAACATGGGTGTGCATGTATCACTGTAGTATGATGACTTTAGTTCTTTGGGGTAAGTATCAAGCAGTGGGATAGCTGAATCATATGGTAGTTCTATTTTTAGCTTTTTGGGAACCTCTGTACTGATTTCCACAGTTGCTATACCAATTTACATTCCCACCACCAGTGTCTTAAAAGTTCAATTTTCCCTACAACCTTGTCACTTTTTACTGTTACTTTTAATCTCGATGCTTGCCATTCTAAATGGTGTGAGATGGAATCTTGGTGTAGGTTTGCTTTACTTTTTTATAATGGCTAAAGTTGTTTTATATTTTTCATATAATTGTTGGACATTCAAACTTCTTTTGAGAAAGGTCTGTTCAGTTCATTTACCCATTTGTTGATTGGGCTACTTGTTTTTTAATGTTGGGTTTTCTGAGTTTTTTATATATTTCGGATATTAATTCTCTGTCAGAAGAGTAGCTGGCAAAAGATTTTCTCCCATCTTGTAGATTGTCTCTTTGCTCTGTTAATCATTCCCTTTGCTGTGCAGAAGCTTTTTAATTTGATGCCATATTATTGATTCTTGCTCTTATTTCCTAAGCCATAGGAGTCCTATTCAGATAGTCTTCACCTATATGTTGAAATGTTTCCTTTTTAGAAAGGCTATTCTCAAAAGATACCAAATTCTGACAAGGATATGGCAAAAGGGGGGCATTTGCACACTGTTATGTAAATGTAAATTATGCAGCCATTACACAGAAGGAGATCTTGAAAAAATTAGAAATTTAACTACCCTATGACCCAGCAATTCTACTTCTGAGTATATATGCAAAGTAAATAAAATCAGTATGTCGAAGAAATACCTGTACTCCCATGTTCATTGCAACATTATTCACAATAACCAAGATATGGAATCAACTTGAGTGTCCATTAATGGATGAATGTATAAAGAAAATACAGTACAAAAAATAATGGAGTAGTATTCAGCCATTATAAAGAGAGGAGCTGGGCACAGTGGCATACCTCTATAATGCCAGCAACTCAGGAGGCTGAGGCAGGAAGATCAGAAGTTCAAGGCCAGCCTGGGTAATTCAGCAAGACCTTATCTCAAAATAAAAATTTTGAAAAGGGCTGGGGATGTAGCTCAGTGGAAGAGCAGTTACCTAGCATGTCCAAGGCCCTGGGTTCAATCTCCAGTAATACAAAAAATAAGCAAGAAATTCTGTCATTTGTGATAACATGGATGAACCTGGAGGACATTATACTAAGTTAAATAAACCAGGAACACAAATACAAAATACCATATGATCTCAGTCACAAGTGCAATCTATAAAAGGTGATCTCCTAGAAGTACAATATAATGGTGGCTACCAGGGGCTGATGGTTGAGGTGAGAGGTGTTAGGGAGGGTTAATCAAAGGATATAAAATTTCAGTTAGACAAGAGGAATAAGTTTAAGAGGTCTATTGTATAACGTAGTCACTATAGTTAGTAACATATATTTGAAAAATAGTAAGGAAATTGATTGCAACATGTTCTCACCATGAAAAAATGTAACTATGTGTGGTAAGCTATACTTATAATTATCTAGATTTATCATTCCACAATGTATATAAATTTCCAGGCAACAGATTATACACAGTAAACACGATTTCGTCTGTCAATGTAAAAAATAATTTTTCAAAATGGAAAAAAAAGTCTGTATATTTATTGCATGTTAAAATAAAATCTTGAGTGTATCTGGTTAAGTAAAACACATAATAAAAATTATTTTAGGGGCTAGGAATGTAGCTCAGCATAGAGTGATTAGCATATGCAAGGACCTGGGTTCAATCCCTAGCACTGAAAAGAACTTACCTATTTCTTTTTAATTTTTTTCATAATAGTGTTTTTAAAAACACTATTACATATGTGATTTGCATTATTTCTATTAGACAGTGTTGCTCTAAGCAATATGCAAGGATGAACACATTACTTTATACAGAAAAACATAACTTCTACAGACATTTTATACACCTTCTCATCTTAATATATTTGTCTACTCCTCACCTTTCCTGAACATGCTTCTTGCCTTTTCAGATTCACATGCATGATTTAAATATATTTTAAATTAAAATTAGTGTTTACAGTTTCTGCTACTAGATAGTATATAGGCATAATATGAAATAGGCCTAATTCAGTGGCTAGACTTATAGGTTCTGAAGCCAAATGAGTCAAAATCAAGTCTTAGGTCTGCTCTTTACTGACATGTAACCACAGGCAAGTTATTCAAACCTTTGTGTGTCTCAGTTTCCTCGAATGTAAAATAAGAATAACAATAGGATTACTGAGAGGGTAAAACAAGATAACACATTAAATCACTCATGACAATGCCTAGCAATTAGAAAACATTATTATTAATTATACAGTTGATTTGCTCTTATTATTGACAGCTTAAAAGCGAACAATGAACATCTGACACCTTCCAATATTCTTGGGACTTTAAGAAGCACTGACTATGTATGCATTTAAAATTGCATCATTCTTCAAATAACATGGTTCTTACAATAAGTTTCCTAAAGCAATTAGTTACTTACAACATTGACTATTTCTTCATTTTTTTTCCTTTTTTAAGAAAATCCATAAGATTTTTTTCTATTAAGTGCTCCTCTCCCTTGCCTTTAATTAGTCTCTTCTAACCAAATTTCCCCTCCCCTTTACCCATATTCAAAGCCCAGTCATTTGGACTCTTCATTCTTCCATTTAGGGCTAGAAAGTAGTTTATTCCTATTCTTTCCTTTCTAATCCCGCAAATTCCTCCTTCCTAATCACATCTTCCCATTTTTCAAACCTGCTTCAAGTTCCATCTCTCTCTACATCAACTTCAGCCTTCATTTTTCTCTTTCATCAAATCTCACATTGCTTCCCATTTATTCAACTAATATTTATTACCTGCTTACATCAGAAATTCAGGCTCAGGGAATACCAAGAAACATTGGACACATTTATCCAATCCTCATGGAAATTACAGTCTGAATTATAACAGCTATCAAATAAATCCTCATCTGAGAAATGAGTATCACGAGACGTAAGGCAGGGATTAGGAGACTCATTTACTCACATGACCATGTTATTCTTTCCTAACTGAACTGCAAACAAGTATGTCTTTTGTTTAATAATGACTGCTGCATCTAACACATTGCTAGGCACAGAGTGGGACTATAAATATTGGTTGAACAAATAAATATGAACAATATTTTTATTCTTTAGGCTCTATTTCTTTCACATACCTACCATTTTGATCTCCTGAGACCAAACTTTTACACTTCATAATCACAAAGCATACAGGAAAGATCACTCAACTAGATAAGCAAGAACCCAGGCTCCCAAACCCACAAATTACATATTTAATCTGCTAGGCAAAATGACATGAAAGCATAAGGTACTGTTATTTGGGGTCCATTCTTAAAAGATCTTTTTTTTTAATATTTATTTATTTATTTATTTATTTTTCGGCAGACAACATCTTTATTTGTACGTGGTGCTGAGGATCGAACCCAGGGCCGCGGGCATGCCAGGCAAGCACGCTACCCCTTGAGCCACATCCCCAGTCCCTCCCAAAAGATCTTTATCTCTTTAGAATTTAACAACTTTTTCCCCAAGCTCTTATTTTATAGCTACTTAAAAAGTAACAATAATTTTAAAACCCCAATATAATTACTGTTGACATTTACATGTAGATTTTTCCAGTCCTTTATCCATGCTCATGTTTACATATATTTTTGCTTTCTAAAATTAGAGGCATATGGTTCATACATTCTTATAATCTGATTTTCATTTAACACAAAATGAATGTTTTCTGATTTCATGAATCTTCATCTATACATTATCTTTTCTTAAATCAGAAGAGGAATCAAGGAACTATTTTGAGAAAGTCAAATCTTTTGTCCATTTTTAATTGGGTTATCTGTTTTCCTACTACTGGGTCATTTGAGCTTTTTATATATTTTGAATATTGTCCCTTTAAGAGATATGTGGTATGCAAATATGATCTCCCATTCTATAGGTTGCCTCTTCAATCTGTTAATTGTTTCCATTGTTGTGTAGAAATGTTTTAGTTTTATGTAATTCCATTTGTCTATTTTTGCTTGTGCTTTCTGATCCTATCCAAAAAAATCACTTCCCAGATCAATGTCATGGAGTTCATCTTCTATGTTCTCTTCTAATAGTTTTATAGTTTTGAGTTTTACATTTAAGTCTTTAATCTGTTTTGAGCTCTCTTTTGTATGTGGTAAGGGTCTATTTTTATTCTCTGCATGTGAATATCCAGTTTTCCCAATGACATTTATTGAAGCAACTTTCCTTTCTCCATATGTGTTCTTTGAACCTTTGTTGAAAATCAGTTGGCTATAAATGCATATATTTATTTCTGGGCTCTTTATTCTGACCCATAGGTCTACATGTCTGTTTTTGATTATTATAGCTTTAAAATACAGTTTAAAATCAGGTAGTATTATGCCTTCAGGTTTATTATTTATTTGGAGTGTTTTAGGTTCCATAAGAATTTTAGAAGATTTTTTCCTATTTCTCAGAAAAAAAAAAATGTCATTGAATTTTGATAGGGATTGCACTGGAACTAAAGATCATGTTCCATTATCTGGATATTTTAACAATATTAATTATTGCAATCCATGAATACAGGTTATCTTTCCATTTATTTTTTCTTCAATATCTTTCACCAATGTATTATACTTTTCACTATACAGATATTTCACCTCCTTAAATTTATTGCCAAATATTTTTTTTAATTTTTTGATATGATTATAAGTGGGACTGCTTTCTTAATTTCTCTTTCCAAAAGTTCATAGTTAGAATATACATAATTAATTTTGCATGCTGGTTTTGTATACTGTGACAGTACTGAATTTTTTATTGGTTATAACAGTGTTTTGGTGTAGTTTTAGTATTTTTCCTATATAAAATCATGTCATGTACAAACAGAGACAATATTTCTTTTCTGATTTAGGTACCTTTAATTTTTTCCTGCTTATTTTCTCTGGGTGAGACTTCTTATGCAATGTTGAATAGAGGTAGTTAGAGAGGGCACCTTTGTTTTTTCCTGATGTTAGAGGAAAGGTTTTCAACTTATTACCTTGAGTGTGTTGTTGTTAGGTGTGGGCTTGTTATATATGTTCTTTATTACGTTAAGGTACATTCCCTTTAATTTGTTAAGAGTTTCATCATAAAAGGGTGCTGAATTTTCTCAATTTTTTTGCATCTTTTGAGTGATCCTGATTAATCAATAACAAGGATGTAAATATTATCCTGTGCTCTGTTAATGTAATGTACCACATTTAATAATTTGCATATGTGGAACCATCTTTGTATACCAGATACAAATTCCACTTGTTCATAGTGTAATGACCCTTGTAGTGTGCTGTTGAATTTAGCTTGCTGCTACTTTGAGGACTCTATGATTTTTTTCAGAGACAAGACAAAGTTTTATTTAGGAAAGCATATATACATTCAAGGGAGAATGCAGGCCATCTCCAGAGGGAGAGACAGTCTCTATACAATTTTAAGAATTGCTGGGGCTGGGGATGTGGCTCAAGCGGTAGCGCGCTCGCCTGGCATGCGTGTGGCCCGGGTTCGATCCTCAGCACCACATACCAACAAAGATGTTGTGTCCGCCGAGAACTAAAAAAATAAATATTAAAAATTCTCTCTCTCTCTCTCTCACTCTCTCTCCTCTCTCACTCTCTCTTTAAAAAAAAAAGAATTGCATAATATAGATATAGAACATCCACAATTAACATTTCTTATACTTCACAGCCTTCCATTTTTCTCTCATATTTGGCTCCCCATCAGATAATGCTCAAGCTTTGGGCAAAGGAGAAAGTAGGTAACAGTAAATTAAGGTTCAATTCTTTCCTCTACTTCTAATTTAACCCAACAGGTGATCCAAAATTTCTTCCATAAATTTAATTTCTCAACTTAGATCAAACAAACTCCATGCCACTCTTCTCTATTTGTCTTCATTCATATTCCTTCAATATCAAATGAAACAATGGCTATGGAATCACTTTATAAAGTATATAACTTGATACAGAATTAAAAGCTTAAATAAGTGATTTTTCTGAGTTAAAAATAATGGCATGTTTAAAAAAGACTTTGTTACAAAGTCAATGTGTATACTATAATCCTGTATGAGAAAAAAAACTATATACTCTGCATAGATATGGTGTCAGGCTATGCCATAAAATGTAACACTGATTATCCCTGCACTTAGAAAATGTGGTAATCTATAGTTTGTTCCTTCCCCCTTCTCGTGTTTTTTTTTTTTAGTGGTTTACATTTTCTTTTATTTTTTTAAATTTTTTTTATTGTTGGTTGTTCAAAACATTACATAGTTCTTGATATATCATATTTCACACTTTGATTCAAGTGGGTTATGAACTCCCATTTTTACCCCGTATACAGATTGCAGAATCACATCAGTTACACTTCCATTGATTTACATATTGCCATACTAGTGTCTGTTGTATTCTGCTGCCTTTTCTATCCTCTGCTATCCCCCCTCCCCTCCCCTCCCCTCTTCTCTCTCTACCCCCACTACTGTAATTCATTCCTCCCCCTTGTGTTATTTTTCCCTTTCCCCTCACTTCCTCTTGTATGTAATTTTGTATAACCCTGAGGGTCTCCTTCCATTTCCATGTGATTTCCCTTCTCTCTCCCTTTCCCTCCCACCTCTCATCCTTGTTTAATGTTGGTCTTCTTCTCGTGCTCTTCTTCCCTAGTCTGTTCTTAGTTGCTCTCCTTATATCAAAGAAGACATTTGGCATTTGTTTTTTAGGGCTTGGCTAGCTTCACTTAGCATAATCTGCTCTAATGCCATCCATTTCCCTCCAAATTCTATGATTTTGTCATTTTTTACTGCAGAGTAATACTCCATTGTGTATAAATGCCACATTTTTTTTTATCCATTCATCTATTGAAGGGCATCTAGGTTGCTTCCACAGTCTTGCTATTGTGAATTGCGCTGCTATGAACATCGATGTGGCAGTATCCCTGTAGTACGCTCTTTTAAGGTCTTCAGGGAAGAGTCCGAGAAGGGCAATAGCTGGGTCAAATGGAGGTTCCATTCCCAGCTTTTCCAGGAATCTCCATACTGCTTTCCAAATTGGCCGCACCAATTTACAGTCCCACCAGCAATGTACAAGAGTACCCTTTTCCCCACATCCTCGCCAGCACTTGTTGTTGTTTGACTTCATAATGGCTGCCAATCTTACAGGAATGAGATGGTATCTTAGGGTGGTTTTGATTTGCATTTCTCTGACTGCTAGAGATGGTGAGCATTTTTCCATGTACTTGTTTGTTTGTTTGTTTGTTTGTTTTGTGGTGCTAGGGATTGAACCCAGGACCTTGTGCATTCGAGGCAAGAACAGTTATCTCATACTAGACAAAGGCACCAAAAACACTGGAGAAAAAAATTGCCTCTTCAACAAATGGTGCTGGGAGAACTGGAAATACATATGCAGCAAAATGAAAATAAATCTTTATGTCTCACCATGCACAAAACTCAAATCAAAGTGGATCAAGGACCAGATACCTGGTGCCTAACAGAGGAAAAAGTAGGCCCAAATTTTCATCACATCAGATTAGGCCCCAACTTCCTTAACAAGACTCCTAAAGCACAAGAAATAAAATTAAGAATTAATAAATGGGTCAACATCTTTGGTAATTAGAGAAATGCAAATCAAAACAACTCTAAGATTTCATCTCACTCCAGTCAGAATGGCAGTTTTCAAGAATATAGACAACAAGAAGTGTTGGTGAAGATGTGGGGGGAAAGGTACACTCATACATTGCTGGTGGGACTGAAAATTGGTACAGCCAATCTGCAAAGCAGTATGGAGATTCCTTAGAAAACTTGGAATGGAACCACCATTGACACAGCTATTCCTTCCCCCTTCTCTTGCATGCACATTTTCTCTTTTGCTCTGCTTACCTATAATTCCTCCCATAACTATGTGATATTTAAGTAACTATTTTGAAGCATTATCTAAACATAATTTGGTTTTCTATTTTTTAAGTTTATACACTATTTCATGTTTTTGTCTTTGTGTTTGTACCATTTAATTCTACACACTGATTGTATAAGTATCCTAGGGTTACTGTATCACATTACCATAAACTGGATGGCTTAAAACAATATATATTTATTAACTCACAGTTCTGGAAGCTATAAATCTGAAATCAACATGTTGACAGGCCATGCTGCCTCAAATGCTCTAAGGCAGAATCTGTTTTACACCATTCTCTTAGCTTCTGGTGTCACCAGTAATCCCTGGCATTCCATGACATGGAGCTCCAATGCCTGTTTCTGCCTCTATCATCCCATGGCATTCTTCCTCTGTGCCTTCACATCACAAGGACACTGGTCATATTGGAGTAAGTGCCCACTCTACTCCAATATGACCTAATCTTGAATAATTACATCTGTAATTACCCTATTTCCAAATAAGGTTATATACGATATACTGGGGGAGGGCAGTAAGAATTCAACATACTTTTTGGAGGAACACAAAAACAATAGAAACTACTAATCAAATAAGTTTGTTCTTAATTTTATTTTAAAGTCTATGCATGTTATATAAATTCTGCCCATAGGTCTGGCTTTTCAAAAATTGATATAGTAAGTATAGCATACTTGAACAAGTCTAAATTTCTTAGAACACCATTACAGAAGTGTTACTACAACAGTGTAATTCATCATTTCTACATAATACACTGGAAAATTATCACCTATACAGAATGAGTTAGAAAACTAAAACCCCGTGTATTTGAATCATTTATCAATGCCCTGCCAGGAATAGATATAGCTCTTCTCACTTGGGAGACTGAACATTTCATATTTCAGCTTCTTGTGAATTTGAAATAGATTAACAAAACATTTTTTCTTCTTTTCCCAAGGCTAGAATTTGTTGTTCAAACCCATACTAAAGAATCACAGGAAATAAGACACATTTTTTCTTTTATTTTATGCCCTACTCAGAAACAGCTTCTTGCAAAGAAAAAGTGGAGAACCACAACCCTTAAGTAATCAAGATGAGCTCTTCAAGAGCAAAAAGCTACTGAAGTCTAAAAAGCAGTGGATCCACCACACTGTGAACAACTCCTAAGTGTATTTGAGCAATTTTTTGAAAAAGTAGCTTTCCGTGTATAGTTGATGATGATCACTCTCTGAAAAAGCAAAATCCCTATTAAAGAGATACCATTTGGAAAAGTATAAAAAGGCAGAATAAAAAAAATGTCATAGTGTTGTTACAAAAAGTAAAGTTACCATTTCCTTTTTCCCAAAAGATAAAGTATTCTCATGATTTCCTTGGTGATTATAAGTGATAATACCAAAAAGTTCAATCATGGAAGGTCTAATTGGCAAACTTTGACTTGTAGAATTACTGCAGTGAGAAATACAACTGCAAAGACTTAAATATTCTGTAATTATAATGTATCAGTTAGCCATTGCTGCAATAATGCTACATAACAAATACCTATGCAAATCTTGATGACATTCAACAATAAGCATTATTTCTTGCTCAGGTATCTATGAGGCAACTGGTTTTTACTAATAGAGGCTGGGTTGAGATGTGCCTAACTAAAGGCTATAAATTAGGTCTAGACATGCTCCACATTTCCCTGATCTTCATAGATAGGAGTTATCCAAAGCATTCTCACGGTGACAGGCAAAAAAGCAAGGGGGCAAAGTTAATTATAAAAGCACATTTCAAAATCTTTGTTTGCATCATATCCATTAACATTTGAGGCACGGGGGCAAAATTTCTCTACCCTCTAATATCCAGTGGCTAGTGCCCAGAAATTAAACTGACAAAAGACAGATAAATAGAAAAAAGGCATACAAATTTTGTTGATATTTTTAATTTTAAATACACAGGGTTTCACAGAAAATAAGTAAAAACTCAAGAAATTGCTAAACGTGGGCATTATATAGTATTTTAACAAAGAGCAATAAATTGTGGAGAAGTGATAAAACAAAGGAGGGACATTTGGACTCCTAAGGACAATAAATTGTGGGAAAATGACCAGAAAATATATGGGGAAAACTAGTGGAAGGAAAAGGTTAATTAGTAAGGTTTATTTATGCAGACTCATTTCAGTACTGGCTCTCTATCTTCAGTGATAAGAGTCACTCTCCTCCTTGTATAGGAGATTGGGAGAAATTTATACCACATTCACAGATTAAACTTTGGCCCTGGTCTTAAACAGGTAATGGGAGGGTAGAGAACCTTACATCCATCGGTTGTGTCTTAATTGCCTTCTGCTCAAAATAATCCTATGTCATTGTAGCATATTTGGGGGTGGCATATTCTGGGCCCCTTCACATCCTGTTCACCAAGGCAAATCACATAGCCAAGACAAAAATCAAGAGGCAGGGGATAACTTTGTGCTTCCCAAGAGAGCATATCAAAGAGACTAAAGAATTAAAACAAATGATCCAATCTACTACAAACAGCATAGGAATTTTAGAGCACTAAAAAGGATATATATATTTTTTGGAATATATGGAACAAATAAAGACCTATCCCATGAAAGTATATAGTCCATCAGGAAGCCACAAGATCTGAATAATCTATACCATTCTGAAAGACTATTATATTTGGCTATGAATGTTAGTAAACCTGACAATTCAATAAATTTCTCATGATGATATAATTTAATCTCTATACTATGTATTTTTATTTGTTTATAAATTCTATTAGTCAAAAAAATATTTTATATTCTTTCTGAAATTATCTAGACAATATATTCTTACTATTCAGATTGTTTATTAACATCCCAACTTACCTATTTGAAAGATCTTAATAATTGTTTTTTTAAAAAACTTAGTCATTTTTAATTCATCAGTAATTATTACTAGCATAAGATGCTAGTACCTTACTCTTGCAATATCAAACACACATTAAATTCAACAGATGTTATAATATAAATATATTAATATATTTAAATATATAATATATCTTCTACAGATTGAATTGTGCCCTATTAATGTAAGTTTATTTGGAAATAGTGTCTATCGATGACAAAGTTAAGATGAGGCTATTAGGATGAATCCTAATTCAATATCACTGGTGTCCTCATAAAAATGGAAAATTTGGACACAAAGGCAAACACAGAGGTAAGATAGTGTAAAGACACAGAAGAAATGCCATCCACAAGCCAAGGAGCACCTGAGACAACCAGAAGCTAGGAGAGAGGCATGGGGCAGATTCTCACAACTCTTGGAAAGAACCAACCCAGCTGACAACTTCAATTTTGGACTTCTAGCCTCCAGAACTGGAATAAAATCAATTTCTGTTTTTTTTTTTTTTAGACACCCAGTGTGGGGTGTTTGGTTACAGCAACCTAGGACACTAATATGATTCATAATATAAGGAGTTTCTATTTTACTGGTATGTTTATTATACTTAATAATAACATGACCACACGATCAGACATCTTGCACAAGTTCAAGGATGCCAAAAATGGTAAAAGCCAAAGACAATGTCAATTTGGAGAAAGTGTTAAAGTAGAGGGTAAATGTTAATGCATCCTTATTTATCACCATCTAATATATTGTATATTTTCATGTTTGTATTTTCTGTATGGAATGCTTCTCCTCTATTCCTATTAAAATGTAACCACCACGGAGGTTGAACACCCCACCAAGGGGGGTGTTCTCCATTTTGCTCACCACTGTATCTGAAATGCTAGAAGTATGCCTGGAATTTAATAGCTATTTGTCCAAATAGTGAAATGAATCTCCAAGCAAGAGTCAAATAATTAAAAATCCCCTTAATCATGCCATAGCTATTTGTGTCATGTATTCATTTCTTCCCTTGGACCACCAATAATATCCATAGAACTGGTTTTGTCCCTCTCAAAGGAAGCAAGGAAACCCTATAAGAAGAAAATATCCTCTTGTGCCAATTCTCCAATAAGAACTGCTAAAGTAGGTTCACCAAAGGAAATCCCCAAGAGAGTCATTTATTTTAATATTGTTTCAGCCTGCAAGATTTCTGGGAGAGAAATTCTTTCAAATAGTAAGAGGTGCAAGATAAAGTTGAAAATGCATAGGCCTTGAAGCTAGGCTGAATATGGTTAGGAGCTCACTGATAGCAATTTAAAATGTTTCTGATCCACAGGTTCTTCCCATGAAATGGAATAATACTTCTTTCATAAGGTGTTGTGCTATTAAATGGGATGAACATAAAGCTCCAAGAATTCTGCCTGAGAAGGCAGAACATCCAAGGACAAATCTATGGAATCATGCTATTATACTCAGTTGAAGAGGAAACCAATTATGTTAAGACAAAATATGCCATCAAGGAGTTCCTGGAAGTTTAGAGTGTGGTTTCTGGCTTTACCTCCAACTGTTGTAAGCAAAACTCATTTTAGTCTTCATAGTAAGGGCTATTTGCCTCAGAGGTTAGAGGGGAGTTTGTTTGGTTTTCTTCTTCCTCCAGCCCCCAGCTTCTAGAGACTGCACAGAAAATTCTCTGTTGAATGGTGGCATTGGCTGAAGTAGCATTTAGCAGTTCAACACATGGTTGAGTAGAGCCTGGGGGAGAATTAGATGATAATATTTCAAGGGGAAAGTGACAATGGACAAAAATAGCAAAGAGGCAGGACAGCCTAGGGTTTAGCAGTAGAATTTGTAAAGAGGCAAAGCCAAACAGTCCTGTTCTTTTCAACAAGTATTGTCCTGAGAGCCAGCTCTTTACTTCTAATCAGTGCTGTAACAACAAGAGGCTTTAGCCTTTGAAGGCTAAAGCAATTGCTATGAGACAGGTTGAACTAATTAACATTTAATTCTGCATTTATCATTTCTTTTACTCAGATTCTGTGATGCAAACCCTATCTAATGCCAGACAAAGGAATACACAAAGCTACATTCACAGATGTGATGTTTACTACTGTAAGAGATTCCAAGAGGAAAAAGGTCTATAGACCACAACTCCCCCTTTTGTCACCATGAAAACGAATCCTATAAATTGACAATAATTTGGATGATGATTATCCAATCTGAGGATGATCCAAGTCTTTCACTCACTTTTGTCACTTTAATAATTTCTCAGGGCTTCACAAATGTTATGTGATGACCAAAAAAATATGAAATTCAAATGAACATATTCTGCTACTTATTAGCAGCTTTGAAGGGGTCTTTTTTTTTTAATTGGTCGTTCATAACATTACATAGTTCTTAATACATCATATTACATGGTTTGATTCAAGTGGATTATGAACTCCCGCTTTTACCCCGTATACAAATTGCTGTATCACATCAGTTTCCCTTCCATTGATTGACATATTGCCTTTCTAGTGTCTGATGTATTCTGCTGTCTGTCCTATTGTCTACTATCCCCCCTCCCCTCCCCTCCCCTCCCCTCCCCTTTTCTCTCTCTACCCCTTCTACTGTAAATCATGTCTTCCATTTGTATTCTCTTGACTTACCCCTCCTTACCTCTTATATGACATTTTGTATAACCCTGAGGATCGCCTTCCATTTCCATGCAATTTCCCTTCTCACTCCCTTTCCCTCCCACCTCTCATCCCTGTTTACTGTAAATATTCTTCTCAAGCTCTTCGTCCCTACCCTGTCCTTGTTTACACCCCTTATATCAAAGGAGTCATTTGGTATTTGTTTTTTAAAGATTGACTAGCTTCACTTAGCATAATCTGCTCTAATGCCATCCATTTCCCTCCAAATTCTATGATTTTGTCATTTTTTAATGCAGAGTAATACTCCATAGTGTATAAATGCCACATTTTTTTTATCCATTCATCTATTGAAGGGCATCTAGGCTGGTTCCACAGTCTTGCTATCGTGAATTGAGCTGCTATGAACATCGATGTAGCAGTGTCCCTGTAGCATGCTCTTGTTAGGGCTTTAGGGAATAGACCGAGAAGGGGAATAGCTGGGTCAAATGGTGGTTCCATTCCCAGCTTTCCGAGAAATCTCCATACTGCTTTCCAAATTGGCTGCACCAATTTGCTCTTGAAGGGGTCTTTAATAGAAGTCATTTCTTGAGCTCTTCTTTGTTCCCTTTATGAATTGAGATGTGACTGTTATCACCAAAAGTCATATGTGCCAATTTTACATTTGACTTCCCCTTGACCCTTAGCTGTTGTAAATAGTTTTAGGACAAAGCATTAAAGTAGCTGAGCTATCACCAGCAAGATAAAATTAGTAAATAGCTTAAGATTGATGCCTCCAGTATCCTTTACCTCTAGCACTCATTAAAAGAAATAACCTATGTAACATCTCTAGAAGTGGCATAGCAACTAGTAAGTACCACATGTATATTAGTTAATGTTCACAAGTGCACTTCATGTTCCCCTCCCAAACCTATCATCTAATCTTGTTCTCCACATCTACCTTTCCAGACACTGTTATTATTGCTAAAACACCTAGAAGGTTACCACCAAGGATTCCGGGGCCATCTCTTTCTCAGTTCCAGTCCTATTGAAATTTACTTGGCTTCTGACATACAGAGACAGAAAAAAAAAAGATAGATAGATAGATAGATAGATAGATAGATAGATAGATAGATATTGGGAAGAGACTTAGGGGAATTGGCTTATGTGGATATTGAGGCCAAAAAGTCACCCAATATGCCATCTGAAAGTTGAAGAACCATGAAATCCACTTGTATGATTTAATCCAATTCTAAAGCCCTGAGACATGGGGGGACAGTGGTATAAGTAGCAGAGTATAAATGCCTGACAACCAGGAGTTCTAATGTCCAAAGGCAGGAAAAGATAAATGTTCATTTCAAGAAGAGAAGGAAAGAATTTGCCATTCCTATGCTTTTTTCTTCTATTTGAGCCCTCATCAATTTGGATGATGCCCACCCATACTGATTAAGGTCTTCTTTACTCAGCCTATTGATTCAAATGCTAATCTATTCTGGAAACACCATCACAGATGCATGTTTTACCCGCTATATTGTCATCTCTTAACCTAGTCAAGTTCATACACAAAATTAACCATTATATAAATTAACTTGCACTATAGTAAAAATTGTGAAATCCTGAAGTAGGCAGAGGGAGTGTTGGTACTACTCAGTGAAAGTTAACTAACATGACTGGTATCTAATAGACAAAAGTTTCTTTGAACATTTGGAAAAGATAACTACAAAGAACTTGAATTATCAAATCCACTCAGATTAAATAATTATGTATAATAATGTCTTAGAAGTTAAATATATATTTCCTCAGTATAATCATAAATACTCTATACTTGAGGAGAATATAAATATCAAAGTAGGACCTTCAGTTTATAATGGTGTACATATTAATTCAGATAAAAACATCTCTTGAAAACAAGAAAAAAGACCTTGATAAAATTGTTTTAATCATCTTGGGTCTGGGGTTGTGGCTCAGCAGTAGAGCACTCACCTTGCATGTGTGGGGCCCTGGGTTCAGTCCTCGGCACCCCATAAAAATAAACAAATAAATAAATTATGTCCAACTGAAAAATAAATATTAAAACAAATTGTTTTAATCATCTTAAAAGCATAAAATATATAGACTCAAATAACTAAATTTTGAATGAAAGACTACCCAGACAAGAAAGGGTACTACTGGAGCACCAATCTACTTATGCTGAGAAGGGAGGATAATAAGTTTGTTGCCAGCCTCAGCAACTTACAGAGATCCTCAGCAATTTAGCAAGTCCTAGTCTCAAAATAAAAAAGGACTGGGTTGGTAGCTCAGTAGTATAGCACCCCTGGGTTCAATCCCCAGTACCAAAAGGAGGAGGAAGAGGAGAAGGAGGAGGAGGAGGAGGACTATGATGATGACAATGACAATGATGACAAGGAGGACAACAAGGGGAGGAGGAAAAAAAGAAAAGTTTCCTGTGGCTGCTGTAACAAATTAGCAAAAACTCGATGGCTTAACACAATAGAAATATGCTTTTCACTCACAGTTCTAGAAACCAGAATTTTGAGTCTAACAACACCATGCTAAAATTAAGATGTCAGCAAGAGACTTTCCCTAGGAACTCTAGGGAACAATCTGTTCCTTGCCTCTTCCAGGTTCTGTTAGCCACTAGCATTCCCTAGCTGGTGGTTGCACCACCAAATCTCTTTACCCGTCTTTGCATCACCTTTTCCTATATGTGTATCAAATATCTCTTTATCCATTATGAGGACAATTGTGGTAGCATTTACAATCGACCCAGGTGGCCCAGGATTATCTCCTCATCTTAAGATTCTTAACATAATCACACCTGCAAAGATGCTTTTTCCCATACATTCCAGAAATTAGTACCTGATCTCTTTGGGACCATTATTCAGCTCACTGTCCAAATGTAAAATTCCATCCCAACCATTAGTGACACTATCTTACTGCTTACTCTGCTGACAACAACTCAGCCAATTTTCTTGCAACCTATCCACAGATTATCTACATGGTGACCATGAACCATTTTCTAGGTAGGTGGCCTTTTAGACGAATAGTCTGCAAATATCCTTGATAATATGTTTCAACTGGAAAATAAATGGAGTATGCTCCTCCAGTATATTCTATTCATTTATAAATTATGTGTGCCAATGCATAATGATGTATTATTACATTATCATATAGAAAAATAGGAATTCTTAAAAGATGGGGGAAATAAATATTAAAAGTAACATTTTCTTTTTATGCCCAAATGAAAGATCTTATTAACCCTCTGGGGTACACATATTCCACTACTTAAAATGCTCTTGCACATCTTTGTGCCCCCAAACTCCAAGGAGGAGCACTAAGTATTGTTGCTCATGATAGGAAAGCTGAATGAGTCCTGGACTATCCATTGTGATTTCAACACAACAAGTCAGCTTGTATCTTTGTGATATATTTGGGGGTTTTGAAAATGATTTCAATGGGAAAAGCGTTCCTCTGCAAAAAAAAAAAAATTACAAAAAATAATAATAACAGGTTTGAAACCCACTTCTCTGGAGCACTCTCTTTTGGTGTAAGCCTCTGAGCGGCCTTTCATGCAGGTGGCACATGACATCACTGGGCCCCAGCTGTTCCTTATTAACTCAGCCTCTCAGAGAAAGATACAGCCTTTTACAACTTGACTTTTTTTAAGGAGACAGCCCATTTGGCAAATCAACCAAACACATTAAACACAGTTAGATTGCCACATTCCATAAATATAAATTTGATAAATAAATCTATGTCTTCACAGCCTTCATTAAGATGTGAAACAATTTGAAGTTCTGAAGGACACCAGGCTTGGGGGGAAAAAAAGCATCTCTATTTTGTCACCCTAAGGGAAATGCCTGCCAAGTCAATTGCACCTCCAGTGGGTCAAAGCACAAGAATCACCCAGGAGCCTATAACCCTCACTGAGACCTCTAAACCATTTCCCACATGAGCAGACTTTGTAAATATGTTCTTTGCCTGCTCATAATGCCTAATTAGGCCCTGACCATGAGGCTAAGAGGTGGAGAAGAAAAGCCAGGACGCCTGCAGGCTGCCATTTGAGTTCACAGCAAAATGACAGGCAGCGTGTGTGATCCAAGGGGAAGAATCTGACAGTCACACTTCAGTCTTTCAGCCACATTTTTTACATGGGGAGGTTGTAGCATCAATAGTGTCATCTTCTAATAGAAAGGACAACTACATATAATGCATAATTGCTGGTCTAAATGACTTGTTATTTTGACTGCCTATTCTAAAATGTCTGTAATTGCTTCCAATGAGACTTTGAATAAATGATAAGTCAGCACAGGCAAGCACTGATGGAGACATAGCATGGCTTTGGAAAACTTAGTACAAATTATTTTGTCATGTGTCAATTTCCACCAATTCCTGATTATGATCATGAGGCATTTGTACAGCTTTGTTGGGTATTTATTCCAACTGTGTCCCACTTAAGCAACAGAAGGAATATCACATGTAGGTGTACAAAAGACAAGGCAGTGTGTTTTCAAGGGCAATGAGCAGAAGCTGGCTGAGTCTGATAAATTAGTTTTACAGAATTTTAGCTCATGCCAAATCCTGGCCCTTTCTGTAAAACAGAACAAAGTAAGGTAGAAGCATACCTTGCTGAGAGTTATTGCCATCTCTCCAAATGAACTTTTTTTCCCCTCATATGCTTGTTTGCCAAGTCTTAAAATAACAAATCACTTCTTTATAACAAAATTGTCTCCCTGGAATAATAGGCTTCAGTGTGAGTTCTGATAGAGCAATAGCTCCTCTAAATGACAGCAAAGGCTTGCAGCAGGGATGTGAGGCACATCTATTTCAGGGCTTCCCATTAGAGAGAAAAGCAGTTCGGTAAGAAATGAAGTCATTTCCTGACTCATTGGGATGCCATGTTTAAACCACAGATTTCAGCCTGAGGATACAAAGGTTGGAAAAATGCGGCTGAGCCTAAAAGAGGTGAATCATCCCCTTAAGGATTCAAGAAACCGACTCCTTAAAGTCCTTCACACACTACTAGAACATATTAGATAGAAAAAGAGACTTAGCAAGAGGCTCCATCCACTCCTTCCACAGTAAGATGGCTCTCCATCCTACACTCTTTGCTAAAACTGGTTCCATAACTGATATGTTTACATATGATTACATTTAACTGTGGAAGCAGTAGAAACAGAGCAGTATTTAGGCATTATAAACATCAGGAGAGAAAATAGATTGAATGCCTGTTGATTTTGTATATTTCTAAGATAAGTCAAAGTATCAAAAAGCAATTTTTGAGCAATACTAGGTATTTGTTAAAATTATCACATTGTACACCTCAAATTTATACAATTTTATTAGTCAACTGGACCTCAGTAAAGCTGAAAATATTTTTTTAAATTTTTTTTTAGCTGTAGATGGACACAATACCTTTATTCTGTTTATTTATTTTTATGTGGTGCTGAGGCTCAAACCCAGGCCCTAACACATGAGAGGCAAGTGCTCTACCACTGAGCCACAACCCCAGCCCCAAAGCTGAAAACATTTTTAAATTAAAATTTTCAGAATTAAAAAGACGATATTCAACAATTTAGTAAAGACCCCAGGGATTTATTTTACTAGGAAAAAAATTCCATGTTCAGTCTCAGTAGTAAACAAAAATAAATTTTATAATTTGCCACATATAACTAAAAAGAACCAATGAAATAAAAATAAATAAAATAGCAGTGAGATACCATTTTTACTTATCAAATTAGCAAGGAGTTGAGAAAGTAAGAAGGTGAATATTACTCAGAGCTGATAAGGAAGTGCAAATTGGTTCAACCTACTGGAAGGTGATTGGTCAGTATGTATCAAGGCCTTAAAAATGTTCACACTCTTTATTTCAGTAATTCTTCTTGTAGGAGTGTATCCTAAAAAATAATCTGATATTTGGACAAAGATATATTCATGAAACTGTCATTATAGTCTTGTTTGATAAGATTCAGTCTTGTTTGGAAAAACTCAAAAAGCAATTTAAATGGCCAAGAATAGGAACACAATATTATTATGGAACACTAATATGATGGAGTATCATACAACCAAATCAAACTATGGTTAGGGGTTATCTTTAATGATAAGGAATCATACTGATTTTAAAAAGCATTTTAGAAAACTAAATATATACACACAAAAAAAAAAATACTCAACAGAATTCCTGATTGAGTATCACTCTGGAAAATGGGATGGATCTCCCCCATTTTAAACATACCATGTCACTATTGATACATTTATACAATGAAAGTTTGAAACCCTAGTGGAATTTCTTGATGAACTTAGTCTCTAAGTATCTGCACAAATTTCTCAAAGAGGGAGCTGTCTTTGCTGGTTGATCATGACTCTGGGCCCCAGAAACCTATAACCAATGAGAATCAGACAGTGTTGGGACTAATCAACCTAAAGACTAGTCAAAAGATCAGGAATACTTTTACTGAACACCAAAATTGCCAGAAATGTCAAAACCCAACTGAATGAATGCTTATTGAGTCTTGGCTGATTTGTTACAAAAAAAAAAAAAAATAAGTATGCATCCAATAGAGATAGGAATAGGGGTATCAGAGAAAGCTATACAGAAACCTAGATGAAATCCAGAGAATGAGATACATTAGTGAAGAAGAAAGAACTTTTAAAAGTAGTTAAAAAGAAACAAGTGGAAAAATAATCTGGAGAACAGTGAATCATGGTTTCCTCAAAACTATTGTATTACAGCAAATTATTTTACCAAGATTTAAAAATAACATGATTTTTCAAAACAGAACTCTGAAAAGTTGTATTCCTAACAATGACTAAGATTTATTGACTACATTCCATGAGAAATGGAACTGGTATATGAGTTGATAAACATACTGAAATATTTATATTAATTCATTTAATCCTTATAATTGCTTTATATGATTTTTTCTATTATCCCCTTTTGCAGAAGAGAAAAATGAGGCCAAAAGAGATTAAGTAACTCAGGTAAGTTCTCATAGCTCTTAAGAGGAAGTGTAGGGATGGAACTTCTAATTCCAATTCTTCATTGTTATACATACAGCTTGTACATACTCAAGAAATGATGAATGTGTCTTTTGAAGTCCTATAGTTCTTAACCACTGTTCTTGCCTATTTAATATTGAATATTTACAGCTTTACATGTTTGTTTCATTTTCATATACAGCATGTCTTTCCAACTATACTATAAAACACTGAAAGCAGGAACTGTAAATAATACTTCTCTAAAATCCCCACAGTACTTAGCACTATTCCCTACTCATTAAATAAGATTGAATCGGACCTTCAGCAAAAAGATAACTTTCAAAACAACTATTCCAATAATTTTGCAATCACATAAACTCTACCAACATTCTTCTCTAAGAAGCAGTCATCTTTTGAGATTGCTGGAAATGTTAAGTTGAGAAAAAAAAGAAGCTAATGCTTTTTTTTTTCTCATTCTATTCCTTTTGACTGATGAACCCAAAAATAATCACTTTGCATCTCCAAAGTGTTCCGCCCCCATGAAAGCAGGGGGAGAGTGAGCCATCACTAGGACACAAATGTGTTCTGCTGAAGGCAATCAAATAAATCAAGCAACCCCCAAAATATAGATAAAGCAGAGTGACTCAGATGCAGTTCATGTTTTTAGTCACTTAGAATCCTAAGTTACTCTGAAACACGAATAGTTTTTAAAGCATTACTCATTTTGCTTTCTCTGATAAAACTAAAATAATCCAATACAATTATCTGAATGGTTATAATTTAAAGATTTAAAATACACGCTCAAAACCTAACATTTCAAATTAGTGCCACTCTTTAGGACAAACTCTAACTAATAATAATGATCTGGTATAAAAGTATCCTGGAGAAACTAATTTCCTACCATTTTCTTTTTATTAAGCTAATCTGAAAAAAAAAAACAGCATTCTTCCATGGGGCTATCCTAGAGAAAGCACAGCACTATAGAAACCATGCATCTGAAAAATCATTACTCAAAATTGAAAGCTGTTTTCCTTTTTCACCTAAGAGAGCATTTATTCTCATGCTGGAAATTTAATATGGTTTAAGACCTTTATTTAGAAATAATTGAGTTTCACCAAATCAATAAACTAAAACAGTTTCTAAGTGACCTTATCAGTAGCTCAAGGATGACAAATGGGCTTTAATCATACAAGCCAACTCCTACTGGTTGGTAGTAGGGAGCTGGATGCTGTGTTGAAAAAGATTCTAAGGCCATATCCAAGAGAAAACATGTTTAGATCAAATAGCAATATCAGCAAGATATATGGGAGAAGAAATACTAGTACCAAAAACCTGTGCTAACTGCCATAATTTATTACAATTCCTCAATCTGAAATGAAGAATGTAGATCAGGGATATCAGCATTGCTATTTGGTTCATTTCAAGAGAGAAAGTTCATTACTAAGAAGCAACCTGGACTTATGGGGCTCTAATTAAATAGCAGTAAAGGAATAGGAAAGGGATTAACCATTTACTGATAGCCTACAACATGCAGAGAACTGAACTTTGTGCTTTACCTTAACCGTACACTCATATAGCTATATCCCTATTATACCCTCCCTATAGTTACCTCTCAGAAATTATCTCTCACTATATTTCCCCAATCCTTGCACTTGAATAACATTAGCTTCCTTGTTCTTTGAATACAGCATTCATCCTCTCTCTTTAAGGCCATTGTACTTGCTATTCTCTCTTCATGAATGTCCTTCACCCAAATATGCATTATTTGCTTCTTCATCCTTTATGGTTGTGGTTCAAACATCATCTACCCATTGAAATATTTCCTGACCATCCTATTTAAATTGTGAGAAAATTCTGGCATGCCCTTTGAACCCTACACTATTTTTTCTATAGCAGTATTTACCATCAGACATACTATGTATTTATATATGTATTTGTCTGTCTTTCCACCTTCACTAGAATAAAAATTTCATCAGGATAGAGCCTTCTATCTATTCGTTGATAGTTTCCCAGGACCTAGAACAGTACCTGGTACAGAACAGACAATGAAAGTTTGTTTAATTAATGAAGGAATGAGTGGTATCTCATTTTATCTTCACTGAAACCCTATAAGGCAGATATTATTAGACCTAGTTCATTGATGCAGAAAGTAAGGTTCAAACAGTTTTAACAATTTTTTCAATATCATACATCTAGAGAATACAAGAGTCAAGATTTGATTCCCCCCACCCTTTCACACACACCTCTACTTTCAAAGTCTATCCTTTATCTCAGGACACTGAAGAATCAAGTAGGTACCTGCCATACTTATATGAACTGTATCACTGGATATCACAAGTGATCAGTGAACTATGAACTGTATCACACGTGATCAATGAAGAAAAGATCTTTTACTGAAGTCTTCTAACTAATAAATAAAATAGAAGTTAGAGATTTAGAACTATTTTGCACCACCAATCTAAACATTGAGCATCAAAGGCTTCTAACATTACAAAAATATTGACACCCAGATGTTATGTGCTTATGGATGAGAGAACACACCAACAATAGTCTTACCAAAAAATTAAACCTGAATCAAAATCAGGGATTATCAATCTCAGCATTAGTGACATTTGGAGCCATTCTGTAGGTGGTGGTCTTAATATTATATAGACCTCTACCTACTAGATGCCAGTAGCACTACTCAACTCATTGTGGAAAAAAAAAGTCTCCAAAAACTGCCAAATGTTTCCTGTGGAGAGATTTGTACAAATCACCCTTGGTTGAAAACCACTGCTCTACAGCTGGGCATGTAGCTCAGTGGTAGCACATTTGCCTAGCATGTGCAAGACCCTAGATGCCATCACCAGTACCACAAAAAGTAATAAGAAAAGTACTGGTCTAGATGTAACTACCATTCTACAGGCCAAACAGAAGATAGAAGAACATGTTAAACTAAACCACATGGATGCAAATTAGCAAATACAGACTGTGGGGAAACTTCACACATTAAATGACACAGATTCTTGTATAATAAATTTCTTGTAGAACAAATCTCTACAGAGTAAGGCAGGATGGAGGGGTAACCTTTAGATCAAAATATAGTTAGAAGCCAGGCATGGTGGCACACACCTGTAATCCAAGCAGCTCAGGAGGCTGAGGCAGGAAGATCCAAGTTCAAAGCCAGCCTCAACAACCGTGAGCCCTAAGCAACTCAGTGAGATGCTATCTGTCTCTAAATAAAAATGCAAAATAGAGCTGGGGATGTGGCTCAGTGGCCTAGTGCCCCTGAGTTTAATTCCCACTACAAAAAAAAATACAGTTAGAAGATATATTTTTGAAACATGCAAAACCAAACTACAGGGCTTAAGGTTACACAGTTGGGTGATAGCATTATAAACAAATGAAAGAGAGTGATTACTATGAAAGTCCAATAAGGGGGAGAGAGGTAAGATGGGACAATTAGTTGTCCTTGGGGCTTCTTGGGTAACTGATGAGATTCTCTTTCTTGACTTGGGCAGCATTTAAAGAGGTGTCAACCTTATAATAATTCATTAAGTTTTATGTTTGCTTTATCCTGATTTCTATGTCTGTTTTGCCAGTGAAAAATGCCTAAGTAAATGAAAATATAATAAATAAACAGAAGAATTTGCCTGCCTCTCTACTTCACTTGGGTTGAAGTTTTGTGGGAACTGTCCTTGAGAAGAGAACTATGAATTTATTAAGTTCAGGTCGATGTTTATGTCCCCTCAGCCCAGAGGTGTAAATCCTCACCACTGCTTCAAAAACCAACTTTGAAAATCATAGCTGCACTTATTACAACCCTATGCAAGCCATATGTGTGATGTCCATATCTTGGCCTTCTGTTGAAGGAATATCTCATGTCAAATCAGAAAATACCTACCAGGGAGCCTGTTGTGATCCAGGCGGTCTGCCAGGCACTGTGAGGGAAACAAAACGCAAAGCAGCAAAGTCTTGGCAAATGTGAACAAAACTCATGAGAACTGCGTGGGCTGAGTAGAGATTTGTGGGATGATGACTTTTAGAAGGATTTGCAGGCCTTGGGGTGGGGGTGGGGGGACATGAAGACAGGGAGAAAGACAGACAGGGAGACACACAGAGAGAGGCGACCGACCACAGGTGTACCTCCTTCCTTGCAAAAGATATGCTCCTGAAGAGTTCTGTGGTGATTAAATTTTTATAAATTTAATTATATTTTCTCATTGACTTACATTATAATCAGAGAGTGGCTTTATCTACATTTTGGATTAATCTTCAACTGGCGGTGGCTCCCAACAGTTTAAGTTTCCCTGCTTCTCTGTCAAGTAGTTAATAGTTTATAAACAAACATTTAAAGGCACTATTTAAAGGAATCCTTGAGTGAATCCTTCTGAACAACAAAGGATTCTGTGGTAATATTTATAAATAATCATTAGATCACAGGTTCATCAAGCTTTCTTAAAGTAAAGCATACCTATACACAAGACTCTAATGTCCCTTGACAGGGTTTATTGTGATTAAATCTCTTTCCTTGAGGATCAAAGTCTACCTTATGTGTACTTTAGGACAACATCCTGCATTACTGATCTGCCCAACATTTTCTGATAGCATTTGGAAGAGCATTTTGTCCAGAGATATATGGGGGAAACTACCAAGTATAGCTCATATTACTAAGTTATGTGATGCCATAGTACCTTGACATCATGTCTCGGTTTGAAATTACATAATAAATTACATAATAAAAACAAAATGCTATAAAATTCAGGAAAAGGGGGATTTGAAATGGTTGACCCATTGGTTGGATTCTTTGGGACAGAAGATTTTCGGGCTGCTCACTTTAGAACTGACTCACAATAAATAGGTTGCTTGGAAATCTCAAATTGGCCACTGGAGAGCTAAAATTGAGGATGGACCTCATTGATTTGGCCTTTGCCAACCATGTCACCACATCTCTTCCCTGCTCCCCCACACTAACCTGCCTGCCTCTTTCTTGCCTCACTATTTTCCCCATTCATATTTGATTCTCACCCAACCCTCCTACTGATTTTTCCTGGACAAACTAAAGAAAGATGTTATCCTCAATGTCAACAGAATGAAAGCCCATCACACTTCACACTTGAGTCTAGAATGTGAATGGAGTTTCCCAAGCTGCTGCAGAACAGCAAAATTGTAGGGCCTAATGCTTCTACAGTTGGTTTAGGTAAAGTTGCTGTTGTATTTCCTCTGGGCTGAGCTTTGTGAGCAGGTTTTTAATGTAATAGCTCACTTTACTGATTAAACATACCCAAAGGGATGTGATTTATGATGGGTTTCAGTCTGACTAGCTTTGTTATTTCTGATTAAAGACCTCATTTATTTTGGAGTAAATGGGTAAAGGCTAGTTCACTTTTTTTTCTCTTTGGTGACAAGAATATAACTTATAATTGGTTTATTTAGAAAACATACTAGAAATAAAAAATGAAATGCAGCACAGAAGAATAAATCAAGAGTCAGTTTGCTTGTACAAGGGGAAAACAATGTTCTTGCCAAATCAATTACCTTCCATGGCTTAGATGACTGATTCCCAAGGTATAGACACTTATCTCTCCCACACTACTCAGGAATCTTTATATGTGAGGCATTTATTTCAATATAGTGATATGGCCTCATAGTTATAGTTCTAGAATACCTATGGGATTCTGCAGCTGTTGTCAAGCATTTAACTATAGTCATTGTGGTAGGTAAAATTCTAACATGCTCCCAATAATCTACATTACTTTTTATAATCCCTTCTCTTTATGTGGGGGCAGGACCTATAAATTGCATCTAATGAATAGAATATGGCAAAGATGGAGAGATTTTACAAATGTAATTCAAGTCCCTGATCAGTTGACTTCATTCATCTAACGGAAGATTACCCTGAGTGGACCTGACTGAATCAGATGATGTACTTAAAAGGGAGTGTATATTTCGGAGAATTGAAGTGGCAGAGTCAGTCTCTCTCTCTCTCTCTCTCTCTCTCTCTCTCTCTCTCTCTCTCTCTCTCTCTCTCTTTCTCTCTTCTCTGTTGCTGACTTTAAAGAAGATAGTTTCTATGAATCCTATAGCTCTAAGGAAATCAATTCTATCAACACTCACATTAGCATAGAATAAATAGATATTTCCCTAGTGGTGACTTCAAGAAGAGAACCCAGCCTGGCCAATGCCTTGATTTCAGGCTTGTGAGACCCACAGCAAAGAATTCACCAAATCTTTGCCCAGACTTTTGACCTACAGAAACTGGAAGATGATTGGTAGTTTTGTTTTAATCCTCTAAGTTTATGGTAATTTTTATGTACCAACAGAAAACTAATAAAGCCATGCAGAATCAATGATGGAATAGAAGCCTTCTGTTAAAGGAATTTCTAATCCCAGGAAGCCAGTGAGAAGAGAAATAGAGTATCAAAAATTAGAACAAGTGATTCCACTCTCACTTACCTATCTACCTTGACATATCTAAAAGCAAATGAACTAGAGGAAAGGGAGACCTAATGTATATTTTGGAAAGGTTTACCCTGTCCCAGCACTGCTGGTTGACTACAAACCATGATTCTGTATCTTTTTTCTTGCAAAGAGCCCACATGTACAGCCCTTATGTTCAAAGAGAGGAAGGAACCAAATATGCCTTCAAATTTAAAAAAATCCTATACCTGATAGGTTTAATGCTAAATTAAAATGCATGCCAATGTTAAAATCAACCACCAAAAGAAAAGACAAAACCAAGAATCAAAATGGAGGCAATGAATCAGGTAATCCCAAAATGGTGTCCATGGCTATAAAGAAGAGGCTTGATGAAAGAAAAAGGAAGACTAGCTGGGCACGGTGGCACCCACCTGTAATCTCAGAAATTCAGGAGGCTGAGGCAGGAGGATCCCAAGTTCAAAGCCAGACTCAGAAATTTATCAAGGCCCTAAGCAACTCAGTGAGACCCTGTCTCTAAATAAAATATAAAAAGGTCTGGGGATGTTGTTCAATGGTTAAGCACCCCTGGGCTCAATCCCTGGTACGAGAGAGAGAGAGAGAGAGAGAGAGAGAGAGAGAGAGACAGAGACAGAGACAGAGAGAGACAGAGAGATAGGAAGACTGTTCCTGACATGTATTATGTGCCTAAGATGTCTGTAGTTGTATGAGAAAATGAATAAGAATTAAAAGGAAAAGGTTTATCATTGCATAGGAGCAATAAATATGAAATAAATGTGGCCATGGAAAGCAAGGACAAAAAAACAATATCAGAAATTCTTACTGCAAGAACCATCAGAGTTGACATACCCACAAAGCACTGGTTCTCCAGGTGTGGTCCCAAGACCAGCAGCATCAGCATCTCCTGGGAGCTTGTTAGAGATGAAAATTCTCTGGCCTTACCCCAGATCTGCTGAATTAGAAATTCTGGGGAGGGGGCTCAGCAACAGGTTTTAAGTGGTCCTCCAGAGCCGGGTGCAATGATGCATGCCTGTAATCCCAGGGGCTCAGGAGACTGAGACAGGAGGACTGCAAGTTCAAATTCAGTCTCAGCAACTTAGTGAAGCCCTGAGCAACTTAATAAAACCCTGTCTCAAAATTTAAAAAAATGAAAAGGGCTGGGGATGTG
Source organism: Urocitellus parryii (assembly GCF_045843805.1). Classification (NCBI taxonomy): domain Eukaryota; kingdom Metazoa; phylum Chordata; class Mammalia; order Rodentia; family Sciuridae; genus Urocitellus; species Urocitellus parryii. Next base: position 112,567,539 of record NC_135547.1, read on the forward strand.
GCTCAGTGCTTAAGCACCCCTGGGTATAATCCCCAGTCCAAGGAGGGAAAAAGTCCAGCCGGTTAACACACTCAAGGGTAAGAACCACTGACCTAGAGACATGAAGGAATATTGTGGGGATAGTTAAGGGTAAAAAAAGCTAATTCTCTTCACATTAAAATCAGCTGCAGAATGGCCCAGGCTGGCCCATTTTCAGCTACTCTGATCTAATTAGTTTGAAATGGAGACCAGACATCCAAATTATTTACCAGCTTTCCAAGTGATTCACATGTGCAGCCATGGCTGGGAACCTCTGATGTAAAAGGTGAAGGAATGTGGGAGAACATCATTTAAAATTGCTACATAAATGACCTCTAAAAGAAGGTTTGACTCTTCCCAATATGGTGTTTGGCTGCCTCCAGACTATTCATACATATATTCTCAGCTGTCAGCACTGCCTTGCTTTTGCAAAGGGCAGGGAAATTGCTTTTATTTCAGCAGCACAGAAAAAAAAAATCAGCAGCTATTCCTTTTCATGGTCCCTGCTTACCCTCTGAGCTGTCTGGCTTTCTACAAACAACACTTTCTTTCCCTAGCCTCAGTAAATGGGGTGCCTCTGAGAGGCAGTGAGGAAGAGAAGCTGCACTTTCTTTCACTCACAGTGCAGCAGCCACCAGAGGGTCATTGGCATACTTGCCCCCCAGATCTCCCTCAGGCCCCAGCATACACAAGCAGATGCCCCAAGGGATCCAGACATCCCTTCAACAACTTTAAGCTGCTCAGCTATTCTGAGACCACCTTTTCCTGAGCCTGGCAGGTGAATGAGGTAGCCTCCAGTGGGAGAAGAAAGGAAACAATATGTCAACTCCAGCTGGGAGAGATGAGAAAAGAGGCTTTCAATTGCTTTGGAGCTGATGACCCTCTCCTCCCCAAGGCTCCACAATATAGTCCTTTAACTGTCTTCACAACTTTAGTCCACTTGGGCCAATAGGTGAAAGGAATCACTCAGGAAAATTCAAATCTCAAGACAGAAATGTTTAAATTGCCCAAGAACACCACATCATCACTACCTATATGCCACTTATAAGAGGATTCTCCCCCAACACTGTGCATATGAATGTGACTCTAACAGGTACACCTAGGGAGACTGCTCCACCAGTAAATGGTACAATAGTGGCTTGACTGGGTAAGTTTACAGTACAAATGAAAAACAGGAAAAGCAACAATGCCATGAGAGCCTCAGAATGCAATATACAATAGATGACAATGACAATGTATAACCATAGTCACCAGTAGAAATTGAAGTTTTCTGAAAAATTCAAACAAGCATTTTAGAATCTAAGAATATTGCCTCAATGAAAATGTCCAAGAGCATCCAAGAAGTGGATGCCAGGGCAAGAAAAAGAGATAGTTCAGTGGAATATTGAACCTTACGTTTTTCAGGAACTAATTAGACATATTACCAGGTTGGGAACTTCTATCCAGAGCAGCAGTTCTCAACTGGGGTTGATTTTTCCCCTTTGTGGGACATGTGGCAATGTTCAGAGGCATTCTGGGGTTTTACTACAGAGTATAAAGGTGCCTCTAATATCTAGTATATCAAGGCTAGAGATGCTGCCAAACCTCCTACAACAGGAGGATATCTCCCACGACAAAAACTGCATGACACCCATGTCACCAGTGCTAAGACTGAGAAATCCTGTTCTAATAAAATTCCCCATCCATAAATAGTGAAGGAAAATACTAATGGTTTTACCACCTGCCACCACCACCATAAAGGCCCCGATTCCATTGACAATTTCCAATTTCCAATAGCATCCTAGAAGAAGAAAGTTGTTCTCCTTGAGAAGATAGGTTAGTATATATCTTAGGATGGATAGATAGATAGATAGATAGATAGATAGATAGATAGATAGATAGATAGATAGACAGACAGACATATATATGTATACATAATTTTTTTTCTTAAGCCATTCATCTAATGATGGGCATCTGAGTTAATTCCATAATTTAGCTATTGTGAATTGTGCTGCTATAAATTTTGAGGCAGCTGTATCATTGTAGTCTGCCAATTTTAAATCTTTGGGGAAAATACCAAGGAGTGGGATAGCTGGGTCATATGATGGTTCCATCCTAGTTTTTTGAGGAATCACCATACTGCTTTCCAGAGGGCTTGTACTAGTCTGCAGTCCCACCAGCTATGTACAAGTGTTAATGTTAACTTTCTTTTTGGCAGCACTGGGGCTCAAACTCCCAACCTGTCACATGCTAGGCAAGCACTTTACCACAGAGCTACACCGGCAGCCCTTGTTAAGTCAATCTTGACATTATCTTGCAGGCCCCTAGTTTTTGGAGAACTTAATGTCTATGTCACACAGGATGAATAATTCTCTAAACTCTTACCAAATATTTTCAAGAATAAAAGGTCCATGGCCTCCCTATAGCAACTTGTTCTAATGTTTGTCTTCCTAATGGACAAAGATTAGGTTGAATCACTTGAAATTGCTAATACTTGATAGTTTTTTGTCTTCAAAATGACAATTTTATGTACTTCAACCCAAAATTTTTCCCTTCACCAAAAATATGTCCTACTTTCAGAAGCCATTTTTTTTTATGTTGACTCTTCTGTCAGCACCCATACAATGGTTTTTGATGAGAATGATACCTGGTCATCAGCTGTTTAGTAGACATGTCCCTTCTCAACCCGACTCCATACTCATAACCCTTACACCCAATATTGGCTGGCTCTCTCTAGGTAAATTACTCAGCCTTTCTACATGCCAATTGTTACTTTTGTCACATTTTCAGCTGTAATTTCATTTTATTCTATGGAAAGGGACTGAAATAAATTGCTATACTGATTCATAAACATGGTCTTAAAACATTAGTGAACATGAAAATTCAGAAAAATTTAGCTAACTTGAGTCATGTTTTTATATCCACGGTGGATATAAAAGGCCTTTTATAGCACTCTTTCATTTCAGCTACCTGACCTTAAATCGCTGCTATGTACTTGATAGGAGGAACTCAGTTACCACATGGCTGTGGTGTGCCAAGCCCTGTACTACAAGCTCTCACATAGGTAATCAATTTAATGTCTAAAACAAGCCTGTGGGGAAGGAATTCTTATTCCACTCCATAGGTGATAAAACTGAGACAGGTCAGTGCCAGCACTTATGAGCCAGGCTCTGCATTTATGTCTGTTGGACCCAACTGCCTGCAATGTTACTACTACCCTAAGCAGACTGAAATAAAGGTCTATAGAATTACATTACACTGTTAGAGGTGAATTTGCCTTTCCTGTAGAATGACCACTTAACAACAACAAAAGAAAAAAAACATGCAAAATTTTTATGGTATATAGTATATCTTAAGCTGTCAACAACATCTCCTTTCCTCATTTCATAAGAAACCAAAACAGAGAGAGGGGAAGGTAGGGGCCCTGGGGATAGGGAAGTCGGTGGAATGAGATGGACTTATTACCCTAAGTACATATATAAAGACACGAATGGTGTGACTCTATTTTGTGTAAAACCAGAGACATGAAAAATTTTGATCTATATGTGTAATATGAATTGAAATGCATTCTGCTGTTATATATTAAAATTAGAATAAATTTTTTTAAAAAACCAAAACAGCCAATAAAACTGCCTGGCAGCAACCCCCCCCCTTTTTTTCCCTTTTTTTAAGAATCTTGCTATATCCCTTTTCAACTAAAAATGTTATTTGTTGCTTTTCATTACACTATTTCATAAAGATCCATAAATTTGCTGATTAAAGATAAAAATCATATGTATTCTTACCTTCCATAAATGTTGCTTAATGTACTTAAAAATCCCTTCATGTAAGGGATGAGGGGAAGTAGAAGGCTTCTGCATGGGGGAATGGGTGAGCTGTGGCCACCTTGTGGCTAATTGCTGCAGGGAGCACTTCTCTGACCACAGAAAGGACAAAAGCAGAATGACACCACCTTTAGGCCCTGGCTTCTGCAAATTTGCATCTTATTCTTAATTTATTTCTGAATGAAGTAAATGGGTATTTATCGATAGAGCTACACTCTCCATAATGGGAGGTAGAGAAGGAACATGGCTTTGTAAAGCTCTATAGTTACTACCTTTTAAAAGTTTCATACCTTAAGATGTTACATGCCATCTCTATGGGGCATTTAAAAGCAAATTAATTTTTCTTCTCATGGCTACTAAGGACTTAAATCCTGCTCAGCTTTGGGTACAACATTTTTTTATTTTTTTATACAATAGCTGTGAGTTACTTGCTCATGATCTGAAATAAGAATGTATTACACACAAATGCATAATATGGTCTTCCTAAAATAAATTCATCTGCTTCTAAATGTCAAGAGAGAGAATCATTGTACCCTATGGAAATTTACTGGTCAGGAGAAATACAAAATCTGGCTTCTATAACTCTCATCACCAACTAGCTATGCACCTTTAACTCTTTCAATCTGTTTTCTTATCTGTAAAATAAGGAACTTTAAAATCAGTAGTCTTCACATAATTTTTTAGTAGTGAAACCTTTTTTTTCCCAAAAAAAAGTGTTTCCAGAACCCAAATATGCCAAAGTAATCAAAAGGCAGCTGCTATAGCTCAATCAGGACAGGTAAGTCAGATCATGCCCTTACCCCTAACCCTGTACACAACCAACCCCTTTAATTTACCTATACTGAATCTGGGGCTTCAGGAGCTTAATATCATTAGACCAAGTAATTTGTAAAGTTCCATGTGCCCTAAGTGTCTATTTGGCTAAACAACTAAAGTTTTTAAAATGCAAACATTTTATGAAGACATTTTATAGACATACTTCCAACCTTTCAGCCTGGAAAAGATTAAATACACTAAGCAATTAGAGAACAATTTAATTATCTACATTAAGCTATGTGCTTCTGGCTCAGAATACAAGAAAAGGTCCTTTGAAGAGCACTAGATGAATCACTCTTATAAAGTATCCAGAATATTTGTGGCCAAGACAGACTCACTGATTATTTCCCCCCAGCTTCCATTCCCACTGGCCTTATGGTGACCACAGCAGGACATATAAACAAGGCAGCAGAGAGGGCCCAAACCATGTAAATTAGGCAGTAGATAAGGCCCATATGCATCAACCTCCGTCTCATCAACTAAGAACTATGCTTGTTGGACTGCCTCCTTTGTTCTGGGTTTTTAATTTGTTTGTTTGTTTGTTTGTTTTGGATACCGGGGATTGAACTCAGGGGCACTCAACCACTGAACCACATCCCCAGCCCTATTTAGTATTTTATTTAGAGACAGAGTCTCACTGAGTTGCTTAGTGTCTCGCTTTTGCTGAGACTGGCTCTGAACTTGCTATCCTCCTGCTTCAGCCTCCCAAGCCACTAGGACTATAGGCATGTGCCACTGCACCAGGCTGATGCTTCCTTTGAACCCAGAATTTTCCTTGCTCAACTTACAACAGCTGCCTTTATTCTGGCTTTTTTTTTTCTCAAACAATAAAATGTGTTTATGTTTGCCCTTTAGCTCTGAAATATAATTATCGCATGATCTAAGGTGGGGGAAATTATATTACCTTGATGGACTATGGGACCCCAAAGGAGGACTTAATATGAAAACAAAATCAACAGAGACTTGATAGAAATTGGAAAAATGTATTCATTTATAAAGATACATACTGTTGAAGCAAATTTAAAATATATTTCAAAAAGCAATCAATTTATTAATTTAATCTTTTTTACTAAACATTGTCCCCATTCTCAAGTCACTCACCTAAGTCCCCCCACTAGTACTCTTGTGAAGAAATAAGTGAAACACAGCTTTATAAGTACCACAATTAAGGTGAGTAAGGAATAGTTAGAATTCCCAGCTCAGACTAGAGAAGTTGACATGAGTGACTCCTGAATGTTGAATGTTCTTATAGGAATAAATAATATGATCAGGTTTGTTTTTAAGAAAGATCCCTCTGGTAGAAATATGGAGCATGGATTGAGAGATGAAACAAGAATAAAAGGAGAGAAAACAAAACAGAAATTATAACCACAGTAAAAGCAAAATGGATGTATGTTTGAACTAAATCATTAGCAATTGGGGATACAGAACAGGGAAAAGACTCAAGTGACACTGTTAGAAAATAAATTAGAACACAGTTGGGTGTGGCAGGAAAATCAGGAACCATATGTAACTTGAGTTCCTGGTTTTTATGACATTTCATTCACAAGAAATAAAGTCAGAAAGCTTGGGGGACAGGTTAGTGAGTATTTTGCAAATGCTGACCCTGGCAATCCAGGTAGAGATATCTAGAAAAGAGTTGGTATATAGAACTCAAAAGTTCTAGACCTGAGCTGAGGCTCAAATTGAGAATCACTTGATTAACACCATTGAATCTAATGAAGTAGCCCAAGAAAAATAAATGAGAAGAACTAAAACCCAGAGAACACTTAAGAGAGGGTAAAAAAAGAGAAGCCAGAGGAAAATTGAAAAGGGAATGGTACAAGAGGTAGAGGAAGAACCAAGAGGGAGTGAAGAACAATATAGAGCCTGACGAAGATTTTTTTTTTTTTGATACCAGGGATTGAACTCAGGGGCCCTCAACCACTGAGCCACATCCCCAGCCATATTTTGTATTTTATTTAGAGACAGGGTCTCACTGGGTTGCTTAGGGCCTCACTGTTGCTGAGGCAGGCTTTGAACTTGAGATCCTCCTGTCTCAGCCTCCTGAGCTGTTGGGATTACAGGTGTGTGCCACCACTCCCAGCCTGACAAAGATTTTAACAATAGTTAAACAGGAATTCAGAGACTTAAAAGTGTTTCTCAGGGCTGGGGATGTAGCTCAGTGGTAGAGGATTTTGCATAGCAGGTACAAAGCCCTGGTTCAATACCCAGCACCACCAAAAAAAGTTAAAAGTAGTTTTCAATAGCAATTAAATGCAATAGAATAAAGTAAGAACTGGAAATTATTGGTGACTAATCAGGAAATGGTTTCTTTTTGAAATCCCCCTATGGGGTTTCTTGTTCTAGAATGAGGAGTACCTTGACTTCTCAGCTCCTGTCAGATAGTCTCTAATATGCAGTGAATTCTGAAGGCCCTCCTGACTTAGTTCACTTGTTTCTCTAGTTTCCCTGTACTTTCCCAGTCACCCTCCAAGAAAATAATTCTTGAAAACAAAATACCAAATAACAAAATACCATCAATCACATGGTTTAAAAATAGATATTTATTTTCCCACAGCTCTGGAGGCCTGGAGTCCAAGATCAGAGTGCCAGTAAGTAAGGTTAAGTTTTGGTGAGGTTTCTTTTTCTTACTTGAAGATGGTCACCCACTTTTTGTGTCCTCACATGGAAGCAAGAAATGGAAGAAAATGAAGTGGTGGTGGTGGTGGTGGTGGTGGTGGTGGAGGAGGAGGAGGAGGAGGAGGAGGAGGAGGAGGAGGGGAATGACAACAACAACCACGAGGAACAGGAGGAGGTGAGAAAAAGAAACAACTCCAGTGTTTCTTCTTCTTATGGCACTAATCCCTTCATGAGGAACCTATCCTCATGACCTCATCTAAACCTAAGGAACTCCCAAAGGTTCCATCTCCAAATACTAGTACATTGGGTCAACATATAAATTTGTCCAGAGGATATAATCCAGTCCTAATGCCAGGTATTTCTAAATTATAAACCTCTAAAACACTGAGCACCTAGTATCCAGCACAAAGTCTGACACATAGTAGGTGCTCTAAATTTCATAAGTGAATGGATAGCAGATGAATGGATGGACAAATGCAGAAAACTTTTAACCAGAGAACCACTGAGGTTGACACTAAATTTTCAGGATTTTCATCAGTCCCTAAGAGAATCTGAACCTCAGAATCCTTGAGGATGTGAAAAACTAGTAACATCTGACTCTCTTAGGTCCCTCCTGTTCATAATGCCTTGATTTAAAGATCCCACTGATGGCAACATTTTTGCTCATTTACTGAGTCTGGAAATGGTTTCTTTTTGAAATCCCCCTATGGGGTTTCTTGTTCTAGAATGAGGAGTACCTTGACTTCTCAGCTCCTGTCAGATAGTCTCTAATATGCAGTGAATTCTGAAGGCCCTCCTGACTTAGTTCACTTGTTTCTCTAGTTTCCCTGTACTTTCCCAGTCACCCTCCAAGAAAATAATTCTTGAATAATTTGAATCAGGATTGCTTCATAAGCTCTAAGTACTTTCAGCACATAATAACAGCTCAGTACAGTTAGAGAAGAGTTCCTGCAAGCAAGTAAATAGTTGACAGGAGTCTATAGACTGTTTTTTACACTAGCACGGTCTGCCTGGAGAGTTAGGATCTCCATCCAACATTATAAGAATTGACCCCCACAATACAGTACAAACTTACCCTGTAAGTGGATCACACAAAACAAACAAAAGCAGAGACAGTCAAATTGGAAGAAAGAGCATTATAGAAGGGAAAGCATTTAAAATAAGGTTGCTATCATATTTGACAACATAATTTAGAGGCTCTTTCAGTTGAATACATCTGTGTCTCAGTCCTCTCCATCCACTTTCCCCCATGGTGTTGTCTTGGCTATCAATTATTGGGAGAGAAGGCTAATTCTTTAAAAGGATTTTAAATGGTAGTAGAAATGTAGTCTTACCTAAAAGTTCTTGAAAAAAAAAGAATAAGGGGCTGGGGATGTGGCTCAAGCGGTAGCGCGCTCGCCTCGCATGCGTGCGGCCCGGGTTCGATCCTCAGCACCACATACCAACAAAGATGTTGTGTCCGCCGAGAACTAAATAAAATAAATATTAAAAAAAAAAAAGAATAAAATAATCCTCTGTTCATGCTACATAAAGTCCTGTTCTATTTGTTTCCTTGTTTAAATGAAAGCTGGGACCAAAGACTGAGTACATGGCCCTGGGGTTGTGGCTCCATGGTAGAGTGCATGCCTCAAATGTATGAGGCACTGGGTTCAATTCTCAGCACCACATAGAAATAAAAAATAAAGGTCCATCAACAACTAAATAAATAAAAATTTTTTAAAAGACTGAGTACAGTTCAGTAAGTTATGTAAGAAACTAGCAGCCAGCAGCATTTCTGCACTATGAGCTAAGGGCCCTCTTTGACCTTTTGTGAGATAAAAACTCAGGGAACTGTCTGGGTGCACATCTCTTTAGAGCCTCAGTGTGTCACTGAAATGTCTCATGCAACCCTATTCCCACCAAATGCAATAAGGTGCATTGGTGTTCCATAAGACATTATCTCTCTGAGCAACTTTTGTACATGTTAGCAACTATGATGGACTGGTGTGATTGACACTGCACAGCTCTTAACAGCATAATGTTCAAGGTGATAAGGAAATACATCTTGTCTCCCTCCTGTCACTATAGGTATGCAATTTATTTCACATTCCAGTTCACCTCTGCTCCTAGAGTGCTTCTGCAGGCCAGCATGGCTGGTGTTGAAATCAAAGACAGAGACCCACTCATCCCATAGGAGAGGTCAGATGAGCCCTTCTTAGTTTGATGTACAGGCTTTCTCTGCTCATATTTAAGGTTTAGGTGTGGGGATTCAAAGGAGAATAAGGAAAATACCACCCCCTATAGGAGTTCAGTGGACAAGACAGACAATCAACCAAATGACTGATTGTAACAATGCAATAAATGCTTAGAATTGTGTTCAAGCACAGAAGAGGACCTGCCCAATACTCTCTGAGATAATCTGTCAGGAGGCACACAAGCAACCCTTGAATGTTTTGCTGGGTGAACAAGGGGGAAGGATTAGTCCAGTGAGTTTCCTTGAAAGATTCTGCACTATTTAAAACCCTCCCTTCCAGCCCTCTCAAGGATGTTGATCACAAGAAAAATGTACAAAATGTGAATGTTTTAGGCAGCTAGAGCTGTCATAATAAAATACCATCAACCACATGGTTTAAACAATAAATATTTATTTTCCCACAGTTCTGGAGGCTTGGTAATTATAAATAACACTTGTGGTGATAGTGCAAAGTTAACTATGCACACTACCACCAATGGTGATGGTGCATCAACAATAGCATATGATACCATTCAGCCTGAATAATGGAAATTTGAGATAAAACATATTTTGGGATTACTTTGATAATTTGTTTTATGAATGAAATTTACTTGTATTTTATTTATTTATTTTGGGGGGTACCAGGGATGGAACTCAGTGGCACTCAACACTGAGCCTTATCCCCAGCCCTATTTTGTATTTTATTTAGAGATAGGTTCTCACTGAGTTGCTTAGTGCCTCGAGATTCTCCTGCCTCAGCCTCCCAAGATCCTGGGATTATAGGTATGCGCTACCATGCCTAGTAAAATTTACTTTTATAAATCAAATGTTTTAGATAGCTCCTTCAGAACCATGAAGAACACAAAGGAGCTATGATGATGCATTTATTACACAAACATCCAGACAGATAGTCATCTATTAATTCCTTTACTCATTCAACAAATAAGGAGATTTTATTGGGTTTACAATAAATCTTGAAAACACAAAGTTAAACAAAAGGGACCTAGTTTCTACCTATGTTGAAATTTATGCCTGCTTAATATAACCAGGACATTTTAGGGCTTGTGATACTGGAGGCTAGCTGTTGAGTCACACTTGTTATGATAATCCTCTCTTCTTCACATTGTTAGTCATTGTGGTAACTTCCATTTCAATTTTTTATTTTTTTATTAAAAGTTAAGCAATATGTCAAGATTATGAAGCCCAAATCTTAGAGTAGAACATAGTAGATTTAAAAGACACTTCCTCAGTTCTGGATACTTTATAAACATTATTTAATTTACTCCTCACAAAACTAGAAGCTGTTATTGAATAAGATGTCCATATTGTACAGAATAGGAAAATGACACTCAGAAAGCAAGGTGACTTTCCTTGGGCCATATGAAGCTAAGATTCAAACTCAAGTCCATCCGGTGTCAAAGTCTTTGCTTTCTCTACTACACCTTTTTAAAAGTGACTTTCAAATAATTCATTCTAATGCTCCTTTTTGTTAAGGAAAAACACCACTAAGTGCCTCTAATGTATACCTATTTGCTTCAATCTTCCATTTAGGTACACTAGTTTTATGAACTATACCTTAAAATCCTCTTGCTCTACAATCAATGAAAATATTAAATGGATTGAGCATCTGCCCTCAGCATTATTATTCTAGATAGAAAAATGATGACCAAATTCATGCCTATGAGTTCACCTTTCAACATCCATTTAATCAAGATGAGTAATTACCCTAGCGGGCAGTAATTAGGTAATTAGTAAAACTAGTTAATACAAATAGCATATTAATATAACCAAATAAATGCTGGTATAATTTTTATAATTATTATGGCATATAGGTCTACCTGATTTTTTTTAAGTAAAAGACACATAATTTCTGAGCTCTGTATTGCACAATTTCCACTTGCATGTGGGAATGCCTTTTGACATCTGTGACCCTGCAGAGTAAAAAGGAGATTGAGACAATTATCTCGGGTACTGAAGCAAAAGCCTGCTTGCACTAAAATTATCTGCCTAGTCTTTGCCTGATTTTCTCTAAATAGTTGCTCCATTTTAAAAAAAAAAAAGAGCCACCTTATAAACTTGTACCTAAATATCCTTCTCAGAAAATGAAAATACAGTATTCTAAGAATAATTTACCCTGGATAGACAAACAGTTATGCATATATGCAGAGTATTCTCTGATTGTGTAATACAATCCTAGGTTTGCTATTAATCTCCCCCAAAAGAAAAGATTTCTCTTTGGCAACACCACCCTGTGGGTTTCCCACCCCCACCTTCATCTGTAAAATCTAAACCAGCTATATTGAAGAAGCACATTCATGGGGGGAAAAAATCAATATCTCATGATATTATAGTATGCACACAAAAATACACACAACACAAACCTATGTGTACATTTTCAGTGGCAGAAGTTATAAATCACCATATCCTGTGATGGCTTCACCTGATTACCAATGGTTACCAATCTTAGTATAGCCTTGTGACAGGTATTGGTCCATACCCAGGATATGTAACCATATGTGAATAATATTTGTAGGAAATTTTTTATCTCCCCCCAAAATGAATTGTCAACTGATTTATAAAATCTGTGAGCCAACTATGATCAACTAGCACTCCAAATCATAGAATGCCAACAGCATTAAAAATAATTTGCAAATTTGCTAATGGGGATCTGGTGTATGGTTCTTCTATTTGAACTAACCTCAACCTCGTAATACTCCATTAGATTTTATTACCATCCATGAATATAAGATAATGTATTTGGTATCCAGGCCTTCCTTTAATGGCAGAAACCTGACTCAGTCAATATTGTTACATGCTGAAATACATGATGAAAGAATATAAATGAAAACTTATTAATATTCTTAATGTTATACTTTCTGAGTGGCCAAGGTTTAGTCTTTAGCCATGATTACAAACATAATAATAAATCACAATTGAATTAAAGCCTCTTTTCTGTCTTACAAACCCAATTACAATTATGTGTGATGGTTCAATTGTAACTTTTTTCTAAAAGCAGCTGACCCCCTTCTATACAACCCAATCTCATTAACTTTAACTCAAAACTTATTGATACACAAAACAACCCAGAATTTTGCCTGGCTTTCTAAGCCCAAGAAGTTTTATTTTTACATGTTTTTTTTTTTCTGTTTCCCAGAAGAGTGATCATTTCTGCAACTATAAGCTATTTGTTTGAATTTCCAGTCTGTAAATTGTGAAGAAGGCTTGTGGGTGTGAAACAAGAGAAGATAAATTGCAAATTGGAGCTAAAGAGAAAATAAATACAAGATTTTAGTGGAATCTAATTGTTTTCCACATATCATAGTAACAGCTATTATCCTTCCTTCTAAATTTATGTCATCCGAGCATTTATCTATATTCCTATTTGTCTGTCATCTATCTGTCTTCCACCTGCCTGTTAGTGTCTATTTATTTGGCATGGCAAGTTGTGCTGTCTTTGTCTGCAGAGAAGAAAAGAAGGGGGGAAATGATGACAAATCTTGGTGTAGCTTGAATAGCAACGAGGTAAGGCTGATGCCTGATGTGCGGATGAATCCTGTAAATGAAGTGGCCCTTGAATTAAATTAATTTAAAATCTGGCAAATATTACCCGGCATGTTTGTCAATGTGCTGTATAATTATTAATTTGTTCATTGAAGCAACTGTATAAATAAATAGAAAGCAGAATGTCATGATTAAGCAAGCATTGAAAAATCCAGGGTCAAGGAGCCCCACAATACGGGGATCTCAATAGCTTTCCTGGGCCCTACTTTTACATCTCCTTGTAAATCCACACGTCGATAACAGCAAATTAATTGGCCCACATTTAGATGCCAACAGGGCTTTTGTATTCTCAGTGCACATTTTTGTCTTCTCAGAGTGAGATGTTAGTAACGGGGGTTTTAATATTACCCCTAGGGGAGCACCAGAAAATCTTAACAATTTCCTTCACTAGAGTATTTTCATTAGCGCTAAATGCCGTGCAATTTACATTTGAAATCAGGTGTAGGGGTGAGCAGAACGTGACAAGACATGTTGCAGCAGTGGGTTGTGTGTGTGTGTGTGTGTGTGTTTTGTTCCAATGTTCTTTATTTACTGCCATGGAGTCTCAGAAGAAAAGCATACCAGTCATAAAGGAAATATTTCTTGTTTTCTCTGTGCCCTTACTTTTAGGAGATGGAAATTATGTTACTCAAATACTCAACACACACATTTAAAACAGCCCTCTTTCACTAAGAAAAGGGAACACCTAAAAATAGTAACAATAATGCATCTAAAGCAGAATTAAATAAACTAACATCCCCTGATAGCTGTGAACAAATCTTCCAGGAAGGAGCACAAAAAGATGCTAATACCAACACTAGGCTTCTAAGTTTATGTCTATAGAGCCGACTTATTTGACTAATTCTAACTTAAAATAATAAAGATTTTATCTAGCATTATTCTTATTATAAATCTAGATTGTAAGTGGAATTTATTGAGGATGTTAAGGTAAGCTAAACTACCTAATGTCATTTCACTTCAACAAATATTTGAATGCTTCTCTTCAAAAGAAAAACAACTATCATCTATGTTAGATCCAGGTCCTATTTATACTATAATTTGCACACTTAACCACATGTTAGAGTAGGAGCTTACGTTTTGATTGGGTGTCTCAATTCCTAAATGCCTTAATTGAGCCTCTAAGTCTCGAAAGGAAAACAAAGCCAGAGACTAGCTGTAATACCTAGCACATAAGAAATAACTACTTTTTGTGCCTGGGTCGGTTCTAGGTACTATAAACAAACATTTTGTCTAACTTTCCCACTACCCCTAAGAAGTTAGTGCTGCTACCCCCATTTTACAGGTGTTGTAACTGAAACACAAACATATTTATAGAAATTCAAGAACAACTTTCTTATTGCATCCTTCAGGCTCTTATCACAACAAAGTCTCAAATGCTATGGCACTCAAAAAGCAAATAAGAGTACCATTGATGATTGTGGAAATTAACCAACATTTGATCTTTAGCTATAACAGCCTGGAGAAGGTCTCTGTGTAAATGAAAGATGAGGTTAACCTCCAAATTTGACCAAGTGTAAAATTTATGTTTCTCATTTATAAGTGTGAGATTGCCAGGCTACTCCCTGGCCTGCTGTTATGCTAACAGGTTAATGAGATACTTTGTTTATGGCTTCATGTTCCCAAAAAATGTTCCCAAAAGAGAGCAAGGGCAAGATAATAGAGCAAGAGAGGGAAAATTTTCTAGTCCAGTAGTTCTCCATTGCATATCAGAATCATTTTTTAAAAATCCCAAATCCCAGGCCACACCCTAAATCAACTAAATCAGAATTTCTGAATTGGGATCTAAATATCAAATAAATAGTTATTTAAATCACTAAACACAAACATCAACCCCCATTAGTACCAATTAATATAAAATCAATACATAGCTCATTATAATTAATCAAATTCATCTATCCCCAATACCCCCCCCCAAAAAAAAAGAGAGAAGATTTAACTATTTACAAATCCCCATATATATTTAGGTACTGTGGTGTGAGAGAGTCAAAAAATGCCAATCAGCTCTGCTACTCAGTTGTCTCTGTGACTTGGGTAAATTCCAGAACTTTCTTAAGTCTCAATTTCCTCTCTGCAAAATAAAATCATACTTGTCTTTCCTCACAGAGAAAGCAATATGTCAAATAAAACTTCTCAAACTTTAAAGCCTCACTTTAAAAAGTTTCTTCATTTTTTTCACTCTTTTAAAGTATGACCAGTCATTTCTTAAACTAGACATAATTCCTACCCCAGGCCTTAGTTAATCTAACTCACCCTGAACTTTTCTTGGACTTTGTACCTCCAGGGATCAGGAGCCAATTAGCATTAACACTACATCCAAACTTTTTTTCTCATCTATCAGCTTCTCCCTTTCATAGCCACTAGTGGTTTATTGACTCTGATTAAGCCACTTTACAAACAAAGTCACCTCATTTGGCCTTCTGAACAACTGGATCATCTGTAATATCTTTCTTCTGCCTTTGCTCCTTCCCATAATGTAGTTCTATCAACTTGCTACAGGAAAAACAAACAAACAAATAATAATAATAATAATAATAATAATAATAAAAAATAATGAATAATAAAATAAATAATAGAATAATAAAATAAATAATAAATAATAATAAAATGGCATAGAGAGTAAATTGTGGAATTAAAATTCAGTGCTTTTTTTTTCCAGTTCTGTGGAACAAACCCAGGGCCTCACACATACCAGGCAAATATTCTACCACTGAAGTACATTCCCGGGTCTAAAATTTACCTTAAACAAACAAATTTTACATTAATTTCTTAAGTCTTCCACTTCAGAGTATAGGCAATTTACTCTATAATTTTTTTTATTGGTTGTTCAAAACATTACAAAGCTCATGACATATCATCTTTCATACATTTGATTCAAGTGAGTTATGAACTCCCATTTTTTACCCCAAATACAAGTTGCAGAATCACGTCGGTTACACATCCACATTTTTACATAATGGCATATTAGTGACTGTTGTATTCTGCTGCCTTTCCTATCCCCTACTATCCCCCCTCCCCTCCCCTCCCCTCCCATCATCCCTCTCTACCTAATTTGATCTTCTCATCTGAGAGGTGGCAATAAACACCTAGCTCCCCAGTCAGAAAGCATCAAGGAAAGCACATTTTTTTTTAATTAGACCTGTCTCATTAATTTTAAAACAATAAGATCTTCCAAAAACCACCTTTTTCCAATTGAATCTTGCAACTGTTTTTGACTACTATACAAAAGTTGCCAGAATTTCACCTTTCATGATACAGTTATACTAAATCCAATTAAAAATGAAATAAAATGAAGTTTATTCTTTACTTTTCTCTCCCTTTCTCTTCCTTCTTATCTTAGCACAAGAACAAATGCATTTAGGAAAGAGATTCAAAGCATTCTTTTTTTTTTTTAAGAGAGAGTGAGAGAGGAGAGAGAGAGAGAGAGAGAATTTTTAATATTTATTTTTTTTGTAGTTCTCGGTGGACACAACATCTTTGTTGGTATGTGGTGCTGAGGATCGAACCCGGGCCGCACGCATGCCAGGCGAGCGCGCTACCGCTTGAGCCACATCCCCAGCCCTCAAAGCATTCTTAATTTGTATACCTTTGGCCATTTTCAAGTCCAGGAGCATGTTGAATGTTGATCTGTAATTCCCAGGTTTTCTGCTATGTTTTCTATAGCTTGTTAGAACATATTTTTGGCAGCTCTGGGGATCAAGCCCAGGACCACATGCATAGTAAACCAACACTTGACAGCTGAGCTACATTCCCAGCCCTGTTAGAATCTACTTGTTTTCAGGCTTCATAAGAAGTTCGTGGAATCTGGCCTGGAACAAAATGCTTCACATGGATTTACTTAAATCACAATTATCAAGTCCCTCCTCCTTGTCAGAGTAATTCACCAACTCAAAACGCATTGCTGAGAGTCATGTGGGGAAATTGTTCAAAAAGTACATGTCCAGGCTCTACCGACCACCCCCTAGAATCTGATCTTGTACTGACAAGGTGGTAAGTATCACAGTGTTTGGAAGTTCCTAAGTAAAACATTTTCTAATGGCTGTGCTCTACCATCAATCCTACAAAAGTTCCATTAGAGGGTCCATATGACTTCTGAGGATGCAAACTGGAATCTGATGATCTTTACCTCAAATGGAGATTTCACACTTATTTAATCTCAATCTACCCCATGCTGTGAGGTATGCCTATACCCACTGGACAAATCACCCATAATTCCTATAAACAAAGTCAAATACATAGGGCTCTTTAATAAACTATCAATCCACTGGTTTTCAACCTTGGATACACTTTTGAATCACCTGGAATTTTTTTTTTTTTTTAAAGTCCAGATGCCCAAACCTTGCCCTCAGACCAATGTTGTTTTTTTAAATTTAGAACATAGAAGAAGACCTTAGAAGATGGAAAAATATACCCTGCTCATGGATAGGCAGAACTAACATCATCAAAATGGCGATATTACCAAAAGTCCTATATAAGTTCAATGCAATGCCAATCAAAATCCCAACAGCATATCTTATAGAAATCGATAAAAGAATCATGAAATTCATATGGAATAATAAAAGACCCAGAATAGCAAAAACAATACTAAGCAGGAAGTGTGAATCAGGTGGTATAGCGATACCAGACTTCAAACTATACTACAGAGCAATAGTAACAAAAACAGCATGGTACTGGTACCAAAACAGGCGGGTGGACCAATGGTACAGAATAGAGGACACAGTAACCAATCCACAAAACTACAACTATCTTATTTTTGATAAAGGGGCTAAAAGCATGCAATGGAGGAAGGATAGCATCTTCAACAAATGGTGCTGGGAAAACTGGAAATCCATTTGCACCAAAATGAATCTGAATCCCTATCTCTCGCCGTGCACAAAAGTTAACTCAAAATGGATCAAGGAGCTTGATATTAAATCAGAGACATGGCATCTGATAGAAGAAAAAGTTGGTTATGATCTACACGCTGTGGGATCGGGCTCCAAATTCCTCAATAGGACACCCATAGCGCTAGAGTTAACAAATAGAATCAACAAATGGGACTTACTCAAACTAAAAAGTTTTTTCTCAGCAAAAGAAACAATAAGAGAGGTAAATAGGGAGCCTACATCCTGGGAACAAATCTTTACTCCACACACTTCAGATAGAGCCCTAATAACCAGAATATACAAAGAACTCAAAAAATTAGACAATAAGATAACAAATAACCCAATCAATAAATGGGCCAAGGACCTGAACAGACACTTCTCAGAGGAGGACATACAATCAATCAACACGTACATGAAAAAATGCTCACCATCGCTAGCAGTCAGAGAAATGCAAATCAAAACTACCCTAAGATACCATCTCACTCCAGTAAGACTGGCAGCCATTAGGAAGTCAAACAACAATAAGTGCTGGAGAGGATGTGGGGAAAAGGGCACTCTTGTTCATTGCTGGTGGGACTGCAAATTGGTGCAGCCAATTTGGAAAGCAGTATGGAGATTTCTCGGAAAGCTGGGAATGGAACCACCATTCGACCCAGCTATTCCCCTTCTCGGTCTATTCCCTAAAGCCCTAACAAGAGCATGCTACAGGGACACTGCTACATCGATGTTCATAGCAGCTCAATTCACGATAGCAAGACTGTGGAACCAGCCTAGATGCCCTTCAATAGATGAATGGATAAAAAAAATGTGGCATTTATATACTATGGAGTATTATTCTGCATTAAAAAATGACAAAATCATAGAATTTGGAGGGAAATGGATGGCATTAGAGCAGATTATGCTAAGTGAAGCTAGTCAATCTTTAAAAAACAAATACCAAATGACTCCTTTGATATAAGGGGAGTAAACAAGGACAGGGTAGGGACGAAGAGCTTGAGAAGAAGATTTACATTAAACAGGGATGAGAGGTGGGAGGGAAAGGGAGTGAGAAGGGAAATTGCATGGAAATGGAAGGCGATCCTCAGGGATATACAAAATGTCATACAAGAGGAAAGGAGGGGTAAGACAAGATAATACAAATGGAAGAAATGATTTACAGTAGAAGGGGTAGAGAGAGAAAAGGGGAGGGGAGGGGAGGGGAGGGGAGGGGAGGGGAGGGGAGGGGGGATAGTAGAGAATAGGACAGACATCAGAATACATCAGACACTAGAAAGGCAATATGTCAATCAATGGAAGGGAAACTGATGTGATACAGCAATTTGTATACGGGGTAAAAGGGGGAGTTCATAATCCACGTGAATCAAACCGTGTAATATGATGTATTAAGAACTATGTAATGTTATGAACGACCAATAAAAAAAAAAAAAGTCCAGATGCCCAAACCTTGCCCTCAGACCAATGTTGTTTTTTTAAATTTAGCTGTTGATTGACCCTTATTTATTAAATGTGGTGCTGAGAATCAAAGCCAGTGTCTCACACATATTAGGCAAGCACTCTACCAACTGAGCCACAACCCCAACCCAGACCAATAGTTTTTAATCTCCATCAGAACTATCTGGGGGATTTATTAAAAGATCAATCACTAGGCCTCACCTCCAGAGTTTCTGATCAGCAAATCTGGGGTAGTACTCAAGAATTTGAACTTCTAACAATGTCCCAAGTTATGCTGATATTACTGGTCCAGGGATCACAATTTATCAATCCCTCATCCAAACCAATGAAATCAGAATTTGAGGGGTTGAAAGCCAAGCAGGTAATTTCACTGTGCAGCCAAATATAGGAAACACTGACCTAGTGAAGCCAGATTTAAAGTTAGGTAGTCAGTGTAGTTAGGTAAATCGGGTCTAATACCGAGTGAAATCTAAAATGGAGGCCATGCTGGGAATGACTCAGGGAAAACACAGGACAATTCATGGAATGTTAATGAAGTCCCAAAGAGGCCCTAGGCCAAAGTCCACCTGGAAGAAGTATTAATGAATAGCCCCCAGCAGATTTGGAGATAGCCCATCACCAAGAAGTGATAATGAAGTCCTTCCTGCTCAGACTACTTCTTTGGCCCACCTGTGTCCCACCCCTCAGGCCTTCCCACCTACATTCCATCACTGAAAGAACTATAAAAAGGGGAGACAACTGCACTTCCACGGATTCCACCTTCTGGGTCCCCTTCTTCCTCCGGGAGAAGTCTTTTCTGCTGTCCTTTAATAAATTTCTAATCTCTACTCTGACCTTGCCTCGGCGTGCTTCTTTGGTGTTATTCTTCAACATCGGGGAGCAAGAACTCGTCGTCACCGGTCAACAGCGGTAACACTAGAACCAGGTCATTTGATACTTTCCCAGGTTAGAGGAACAACAACAGCAAAAAGATGGAAGACAGGTAAATACCTACCTTGACATTGGCTATAGCAACAACATCCAGTTTCCAGGACAAGCAGGGCCAGTGGTTTCTTATCAGTAATGGACTCAGTACAGTGGTGTGATGATAAACCAGCTGTCAAAGAAAAACCCTGATTTTTGTGATTTGCTGATTTTTTTGTGATATAAAAACTCCTACCACATCTGATTTCAAGCATCCAAGTGGCTAACTAGACATCAGTGAATGCAAAATTGGGAAAAGACATAAGTAATTGTCCCTCACAAGCTAGCACAAGCTAGCTCCAGTGCATCACTGCCTGTTGGTAGCAGCAGTGGTCTCAGTGATAATGACAGCAATGTGCTCATCAAACTTGTTCTCTGGTGCGGTTTTGGCTGAAGTCCTAACTAGCAGCCCTTGTTACAGTTTCTCAGCTTGGTTTCCCACCCTCCTTAGTCATTCTGAGAGCTACACAATAATCTCTCTAGTAAATCACTTAGCTCATCCCAAGAATGTTTCTGTTGCTTTAAGAAATTCAACCTCTTAAAGATCAGATGTGGAGGGTAAGAACCTACTAAAACTTGAATCTAAACTCTAGCAGTCCTAGGGATGATTTTGCTTTAAGACATTTGCATCTGAAGAGGGATGAAACTCTTAAACCAAAGCTTTTCAAACTTTAATGAGAATCACCTGGGGATCTTGTTAAAATGCAGATTCTCATTCAGCAGGACTAGGGTGGAGGCAGAAAATTTACATTTCTCACAAGTTCCCAGCAGATGCTGACGCTGCTGGTCTGGGAACACAAACCATTGAGCAAGTCCTAAAACCATGAAACTAAATGGGCAAGAGTGGAGCTTTGAACGGGGATTCCTTGCTAGCACCCCTGATTTCAAACCATATAAGAGCTCCTCTGCCCTTCATTTTCTGGCTGGTGCCCAGGCTGACCCAGAATATTTGCCATGTCTGAAACAGGTTATTCCCAACTGCCATAATACCTGATATATACTGCCATACCTGATATATCATGACCAATGTCACCCGACCATCCCTTACCACCTTTCTTACTATACAAGCCATAAATTCACTTATTCATCCACTTAACAAATATTTCTTGTGTATTTCTTATTCAGCTAAGAACAGATAATTCTAGATTAATTCTAGATTCTTTGCCTATGTGTTTTAAATAAGCTGAAATGAAAGTATTTCCAGTGCCACTAAATGAGAACTGGATTTAACACATGTAACAAGAAGTTAAAGGTCAAGGGGATCTGTGTAGGCAAGGAAATGTTCCAAGCCCATCAACAGCTTGGCTGTTGAAAAATGTGACTTGATAATCTGTCAAGTGAAACTATCAATCAAAGCCCATTATTACTATGACTACCACCCATTTGACACTAGATCAATAGGATAAGTACTTTCTGATGTCAGATCAATGGTATGACTAAGTTTGGGGGTGACAGCTAAACAATTGCATCTATCCTAGGTACATGAATGTTATTACCAGGAACATCAACTCAAACTAAAATGATAAACCACTTCCTGCACAGTGTTGTGAAAGAAATGTTCAAATCCCCAGAAATTCTTGGTGCTCCCACCTACTATGAGGGAAAAGGTAAAGTGTGTGTTTATTTCTAAGATTTATAAAGTACCCATTTTGCAACTGAGCTCATGGAGGAGCTATATTTCACAGAGCAAAGGCTAACAATTGAGCTCCTGGGGCTGATAGGATAACAGTTTCTTGTCATGCCATAGAATTTGAAGGAAAATAAAGAAATTCACATAAACTGGGAAATGTTTTTCCCCCTTTTTTCCAACTGTAGTAGTTTTCTCTCCTTCAACAGCTTCTATCATAGGGGCTTAGGAATGAATTTTAAACCAGATAGAGAAGAAGTACATAAAGGAATACAATGTTAGTTTTCTTTTCCCTCCTCCCAACTCTCACCGTCTATGTAACACTCACCTGATCGTTCAATAGCAAATAGTGACAATTTCAATGTGCTAAGCACTGTGTTAAGCTCAGGAATATAAAAAATAAAAATTTCAGGACAAAGGAATATGGGCACAGAGTAGAGACACAAACCTCATCTGGAAGAGATCAGTGAAGTTTCCTAAATGATTTATAAATGTTTTTATTAGTGCATTATAGTTACACATAATCTTGGGGTTTGTTTTGACATAATCATAAATGCATGGAATATAATTTGTTCCATTTCAGTCCCCAGTACTTCCTCTTTCTTTTCTCTCCTGACTCCCCCTGTTCCCCTTCCTCTACTCTCCCGGTCTCAGGAAGAAATAGTTGTGCTCTTGCTTGAAGGGTAAGATATAGCTAGGCCCAGAATACAGGGAGAAAATTCCAAGGAGAAAAAGCAGCATGTGTAAGGGCCCTAAGATTAGAGAAAATAGAGCATCTTGAAATAAGACCTATTATATGGAAGTATAAAGAACAAAAAGGAGATTGGTACTTGCCCAAACTGGTAAGGTAGGCAGGGGTCAGATCTGTGTGGTCATCCATGTGCATTCCCTGCCTTGGATGACTGAAGTCCCATGTCCAGAAAAGTGCTGACAGATAAGATTCTAAGATGGAAAAAATACCCTTGTTAAGAGTCAACATGTACTACCAGGACAAAGTATTCTCCCATCCACTCTGTAATGACCCTAAGCACACTATGAGGGAAGCAAGCACTAATATGCATCTACATCCTACTCCCATTCTCAAATGCTTTCCCAAATAGCCTCAGAGCCTGGTACTCCAAGTGTCCCATCCCACTCGCCCACTCCAAAACAGTAAATCTCAGGTGAGTAGAGAGTGACCAATCCCAAGGGCATTAGTGCTTTAATGGGAATGATTGCCTTAAGGAAAACACAGCAATGATAGGGAAGGGCAATAAATGCAAAGAGGAGGAAAAAAGGAATAGTTTGAGATATTTCTTGATTTAATCATTCCAATTCATGGAATCAGCTACTATTCAACCACATCTTAGTATATGTGTGTTTTATATGTACATATAGTACACATGTGTGTATACATGCAACAGCATAAATGTATAGTAATTATGAATATATATGTGTGTGCATGTGTATGTATATAGTCACATAAACAAGTATAAATTTTTAAATGGCTCCTGATTACTGAGCACATACATGGTTGCAAAATCTCTCCTGAGTTCTTCTTTTTCAGTACCAAGGATTGAACCCAGAGGCGCTTGCTTAACCACTGAGCTACATCCTCAGCCCTTTTTTATATTTTATTTAGAGGCAGGGTCTCACTGAGTTGCTTAGGGCCTCACTAAGTTGCTGAAGCTGCCTTTGAACTCAAAATCCTCCTGCTTCAGCCTCCCAAGATTACAGGCTTGTGACATCATGCCCGGCTCTCTGAAGTTCTTTACATGAATAATTTCACTTAGTTTTTACAACAACCCTAAAACATGCATTCCTGTATTATACACATTTTTTAGATAAGAAAACTAAGGCTTAAAAAGGCTCAGTAACTTGCTCACAATTGCATGGCTATTAAGTAAATCTCATCTCAGCCTCCATCTCTTCCAGAATGTATTTCATGTCCTTAGTAGTCCCATCCATTTTCCATTTTATGAAAATTGTTCTTCAAAATTGTCTTTAATAATGTTAAATATTAATATGCCTGGCCTGTTAGACTACCTTGAGAAAAAAATGTTATGTATTCTCTCAAATGGATTCTAAATGCCAAGATGGCTTGACCTGCAACCAAGGCCAGAATTTCATGAACATATGTTAATGTTCATGAGATGAATGGTGGTTTGATCTTCAAGAAAATACCTCTACATGGGGCTTGGAGAGACCCTGACTCTAATAGTCTGCTTCTGCTGTATGTTCAATAAAGTCAATCTAGGTCCAAAGGACATATCAGAAATGACGACCTGCCACCATGTTGCAATCTCAAAACATTCTACAAAGCAGACACTGGGATTTAAAACTAATTTAAAATGTGTAGCATAATATATGTGAGATGTTCTGATTTGGTGCAGAGGGGTGAGTTAATCAGAGTGAATCTCCCAGTCATACAATCACAGTAGCAAAAAGATGAATACCTCCCTCTATATTCCTTTACAGCTATAGTTACCAAGAAACAGTTACACTTACCTTTTAAACACCAGAGTGCCACTTTATCATTAAGCAATGATGCCAGGGAAGAAATGAACATTATTTAAAATGCAAACAGAGTGGAAAGGATGGCTGCCAAGAAACAGCTCACCCCAGATGCCTCAAACTACTGCTGTCTGCTACTACAGAATACCTGCAAGAGACAAAGCTCATATAAGCCTGTGATGCTCAAACTTTGGCATGCACCAGGATCCTCTAGAGGAATTGTGCAACCTAGGTCGCTATGCCCCAGTCCCAGATTTCTGATCCACATCGAATTTCTGACAAGTTCCTAGAGCTATTGCTGTTGCTACTGATCCCAAGACGGCACTTCAAGAATTATTAGGGAAGACATTGTTAAATCTACCTCACTAGCATTGCTAACAGTTAAATCTGACAGGTGACTGGGACTATCTTGGACAAGAGGATTCCTCAACCTAAAGAGACATCCAGGTCATCATGGAGGCTACAGATCCCTCCAGCAAAAAGTAAATGGATTTCTCCCAGAGGCCTGCCATCTTCCCACAACCTTGTGTTCACTTCCTCCAGAAAGGGTAAAGAAACCCACTGAGCTAGCTAAAAGCTGGTAATTATATTAGACATCCAGAAGGAATCTGGCCTTGTTGAATTACAGATACCACATAGAAATCCCTAGAGCAGTCTATATGATTTTCCTAAGAAAGCCCAGTAATATAGAGGTTTGGTCTCTTTCTTACTCTAGGCTATTGAGCTTAGAAGATGTCTCATAATGAACTATCTTTACTCTCTACTGATCTCAAATAAAACTTGTCAAAACAAACTGTGCATGAATGTCAAGGTCAGGTTTGGTCTCCAGGAAACAACAAAACTGCTGAACTCAGGAAAATCAGACTTTTGCTATAGTATTATCCCACCAGAATTCCCTGTGTGGAATTACATTCCTATCTTGTTTTGCCCTGACTTCCTTGAGTTAACTAGTCCTGGTGTTAAATCAATTACAAAAATGCCAGGCTTTTATTAGTATTCCTTGCAACATGTTCCCTCTGGAGAATTGCAAAGGGGAGCCATCATACAGGGCCTTAGCAACTAGAATTTTGGAGGGATACAGAGAACCATACATTGCCCTGGAGATCTAGGATAAGTGTGACACCCCTTGGGTTTAGCTGAGCCCTGTTAATCCTTCCTACAATGAGTGTCTATCCTGTCAGGATTTGTGATTGAGAGCTGCTTAAACAGGTGAGAAAATTTCAGGAAGCTAATATGTCCCATCTAATCAAGGCTAAGTGTTCCCTCTTTGCCCAAGCCCTCTTATTTGCATGAGTACCACATGGTAATGGGTAAATAATTTTTTCAAGGTTGTTTGAAATGCGGGCCCTTAAATAAGTGATCTAGTGCTCAGTTTCATCTAAAGGAGAGGTTACCCAGCAAGCCTCAAGATTTGTGCCCTCATTGAAACTATTTCCAGCTTGGCCTCATCTTTTAGGAAACCAATACTACAAAATTAGCTAGAGCAGAGTTATAAACCAAGAGGTTACGACTTCACACATACCCGGAAACTTACCTTTTCCTCTAAGACCTGAAGCAATCAGCTGTAGACACTTAGCACTCCCATCTGTTAGTTCTTTCCTAACTATATTTTGCACTTCTTTTTTCTTTGATATTGTGGCTTTTTCTCTCTTTGGTCCAGATACAATGTTTATATACAAAAACTTACCCATTCAAGTAGCAGTTGGAAGCAGACTTTGAGCAAAGGGTTTTGCATGCGATCCCATTAGGGCAGTGGCTCTCAAAGTGAGGTCCCAGAACCCACAGCAGCATCACCTTGGAACTTGTTACATATGCAAATTCTCAGCCTCAACCCACTCAGACCTACCAGCTCAGAGATTCTAGGAGTGGGTGGGGCTTAGCCATCTATTTTAAGAAACCCTCCAGGGGATGTTGATTACACTATAATGTGAGAATCCTTACCAAAAAAAAAAAAAAACAAAAAAAAAATTTAGTTCAGAGTAAAGAGTTGTTGTCTTGACTCACAGATGTTACTTTTTCTTTAAACCTTTATGTTATTGTGACAAGTAAAGAATAACCCTGATACTACATATATGTTGTAACTTTCTAGCTTGTGAGAGCCAATGGTTAGATATTCAGGAATTCTGCAATTTTCAAATTGGTTAAAGAGGCGGTATCTTAAAATCAGCAATAAGAGCATTTACACCATGGAAATCAGCAAATCTTAAAAATCAGAATTCTTATTCAGGGAGCCAGTTTTCCAGCATAGCACTGGCTCATATTTAAAAGGCTTGCCATGGTCTGTGTTGGGACATAAGGCAGTGGCATATAAAAAACTACAAAGGAAAGGGCCAACATTTGGAACTTGAAAAGAACATAGAGGGCATATGAACAGACGGCAGCCCAGTCCCATGGAAAGGCTAGAAAGCCAGTCAAGACAGAATTGGATGTTTAGAACAGTGTCCCCAGCCAGAGTTGGGCAGGCAGATTGTGGAGTGAGACAGAGTATAGTTAATGTGTGATTTTATATTTAGAAGTAAAAATAGACCTTTTTTAATCTTGACTAGTGATGATGCAATGACTCATTCATTCGCTCATCAAATATATATATATATATATATATATATATATATATATATATATATACAACGAGTGTATACAAGAACAACAATTATATACAAAACAAATATACACAGCTTAGTGTTCCAATGATAATATAGAATTGTTTGATACAAGTGACCATATTTGATATAAGATGCTCAGGGCAAACTTCATTGACAAGGTATCTTTGAGCAGAGACCCAAAGAAAGTAAAAGAACAAATCATTGTTGGGAAACAATTCTCCATGGGTCTCGTGCATTTGGGCACAATTTAGTAGCAGAGGTACTGTCTGCCTTTGTTCTAGATATCTTTTCAAAGATGTTTATATAGCAAACATCCAGGGAAGATAGAGCTAATATCTCCCTCCAAAATAAAGAGCAGATTTCCTTACTGTCTAGTATAATAAGGATAATTCCTCCCTCTGGAGGAAAGGACAGCCATGTCTACTGCCCATTTTGGGTGACACAAGTTTCCTAATTTCAGAGTTCTCTTCTTCAGGACAACCCACTGCATGTGCCAGTGTCACCTGGCCCTCTTTGTGTCTTCTTTTGGGAAATGGAATTCAGGGAACTTGCAAAAGAAAATTGTGATACTCTGAATATTACTATTGCTGTGAATAATAAAGTACTTTGTCTCTGACCCAGGAGTCTCAGGTCTTCTGCCAGCATTCAAGAAACTGTGACTGGCTAAATTGTTAGTATACAAGCAAGGTAAAATCTGAAAACCTTCAGAGTTCATGAAAGCCATGAGAATAAGTGAGATAAGAGTATCCCAGGCAGCAGAAACAGCAAGTACAAATGCCTCAGGAGGATAATAGTCTCCTTAAACTCTGTGGCTTGTCTTGGCCCTTCATAGCTGTGTAAGTTGACTTGGTCTTACTCTATTCATTCTGCCAAATTCGAACGGCTGGAACAGTACCACTTCTGGCCCAGCAGTAGAGCACTCGCCTAGCATGTACAAGGCCCTGGGTTCAATCCTCAGCACCACATAAAAAAATAATGAAATAAAGGTATTGTGTCCAACTACAACTAAAAAATAAATATATTTTTTAAAAGAATACAAACAACAAGAAGTGTCAGCGAGGATGTGGGAGAAAAGGCACACTCATACACTGCTGGTGGGACTGCAATTGGTGCAACCAATCTGGAAAACAGTATGGAGATTCCCTAGAAAACTTGGAATGGAACCACCATTTGACCCAGTTATCCAACTCCTTGGTCTATACCCAAAGGACTTAAAATCAGCATATTATAGTGATGCAGCCACATCAATGTTTATAATAGCTCAATTCACCATAGCTAAACTGTGGAACCAACCTAGATGCCCTTCAATAGATGAATGGATAAAGAAACAGTGATATACATACACAATGGAATATTACTCAGCATTAAAAGAGAATAAAATTATGGCATTTGCAGGTAAATGGATAGAGTTGGAGAATATCATGGTAAGCGAACTAAGCCAATCCCAAAAAACCAAAGGCCAAATGTTCTCTCTGGTAAGTGGATGCTGATTCATAATTGGCAGGGAGTCATGAGAAAAATGGAGGATGTTTGATTGGGCAAAGGGAGGGAGATGTGGGAAGGGGGAATGGAGGCAGGAAAGATGGTGGAATGAGATGGACATCATTACCCTAGGTACATGTATGACTGTACATATGGTGCAATGCTACATTGTGTAAAATCAGAGAAATGAGAAGTTGTGCTGCAATTGTATACAATGAATCAAAATGCATTCTTCTGTCATATATACCTAATTAAAATAAATAAATAAATTTTTAAAAAATTAAATAGGCCAGCACCACATGAGGAACAATACTACTGAAAATCTCTACTTTTATCTTTGAGAAAAATATGAGCTTAATTTTTTTTTTTTGGTTCTGGGATTGAACCAAGGGGCACTCTAACACTGAGCTATACCCCCAGCCCCTTTTATGTTTTATTTTGAGGCAGGGTCTACCTAAGTTACCAAGGCTGTCCTTGAACTTGCAATCCTCCTGCCTCAAACTTCAGAGTAGCTGGCACTACAGACACACACCTCCACACCCAGTTTTAACTTTGGTTTTTCAATGTTAAAAAAAAAATACTTATAGTCTGTGCTTTCCTGTGTATCATGATTCAATTTGCCAGCCACTCTGATGCTGATAAATCATAAATGACAAAAGCAAATTGATACTGTGATTCCTGTTTTTAAATAGTTTATTTTCTTTCCTGTCTCTAAAGGATTTTCCTCTCCATAACTTTTACAACTTCACTTTTCTAATGAGTAAGATGAGGGTGTGAGTAGCTTAGACATATACATATAAGGTTTTAAACTCAATTCAATCCCAATGTCATCAAATCTATACAGGGCTATGGTAACACTGGCTAAATCAGTATTTGACATGTTTCTAAGACCTACAGTGAGTGATATCTTCCCATCTCTTGTAATAATCTCCTTTTTAAAAATTCCTATGAAGAAAATTTGGTTACCATTGTGATTATTGCTGTACTATTAGAAATAAGAAAAACTGTAAATATCTGAAATATCCCCAAATAGAGGAATGGTTAAATACCTAAGGTCATATGCATATGTCAGGATATCTGGATAACATTCAAGTGATAGTATAGGATATTAATGACATGGAAAGAGTGTCATAATATTTCATTAAAGGGGAGTCATGAAACAGCATGTGTAGAATTATATTTTTATAAATATTATTTGCATACATATTCTTCATGCATACATAAAATCTTTATTAAGCACTTCTTATATGCTAGGCACTATGCTAGGATCTGAGAACACTGTGGTAAAAATACAAACATAATTCCCACCCTCATGAAACTTACAGTCTATCCAGGAAAATACATTAGATATATAAGCATGCAAGCTATTAGATAATTGCAATTATGGGAAATGCTACAAAAAGCGCGCGCGCACGCACACACACACACACACACACACACACACAGGGCTGGGATTTTGGTTCAGTGGTAGACTGCTCACCTAGCATGTGTGAGGCCCTGGGTTCAATCCTCAGCACTGCATAAAAGTAAATAAATAAAATAAAAGTATAAAAAAAGATGCTTTCATTTCCATCTGAGAAAACTCTAACCCCAGGCATCCTGCCCATCTTCTCCATGTAAGCTTTGTGAAGCCCCTCTGAGTGATTTTTGAGGGTTTTTGAGACCTAGTCTCCTTTCCCATGTGTGCTTTCTAATTTTTCCTATGAATATGTTTTTGTAATAAGACCAACAAAAAGAAATTTCAGAATTCCTGGGAATAGTTTCTCATTAAGCATGCCATCTCACCAAGAATAACCTTGCATTGACTGGAAATCTTCACTCCTCAAGTCCTTTTTGCCAAGCTAATAATGTGAATTGTTTTAACCTCTCCTTATAGGCTTTATTTTCCAAGCTTTAAATCATCTTCATTGTCCTTTTATGAACCGCCTCCAAGTTTTACATGATTAATGTCTGCTCATTAGATGCTGAACAAACTTGGGGACGGATGTACTCCAGTAACTTTAAAGGCTTTGGTTTTGTCAAAGAAGGGCTGCAGCCAATGCTCAATATATATCATCTGCATCTATGATAAACATACCTCTTAAAGTTGGGTTCTTCGTGAAAGCATTCAATCTTCCCATTTCTTTCTAATTAAGACCTTCTTCCCAACTTCAAAGATCTGGATTACATCCACAACCCTTAAATAATGTGTTTCATTTCTTTAAAAAATAGCATTTCCCTGAAACAGCATTACAGGCATTTCAATGTGCTCCCCCACCCCTGTCCAAACCTATCAGTAGATTTGCTACTGCTCTGGCCATCAGACACAACACTTCATGTCTGAGAAATTTTTACCAGCACAGCATTTTTACTTTATCCCTGGAAGGCAAATGAAGATGCTGTTTTAAAGATTCAAATTGGCCTGAACAATTTTTTCAGTATATAATATTTCTTATATACCTAATATGTATGCAATATTTCTCTCATACAACTAAGCAAAAAGATGAAGTTCCTATGTTCCACAGATTGACATCTAAATGGAAAGATAGTACAAATAGGTGGTTTGCACAGAAGACTCAGTGGCCTCTTTATAAACATTGAAAGGCCTGGGTTACTGGGAAAATATACATCAATGCCTAACAACCCCATTCATCCCTAGCTGAGCATTAAGATATGCTCAACAGTGGGAAGTTTCTATGAACTAGATGACTTTTTAAAATATTTTTAGTTATACATGGACACAATATCTTTATTTTGTTTATTTTTTTTAAAGCAGTGCTGAGAATTGAACCCAGTGCCTCACATGTGTAAGGCAAGCACTCTGCCACTGAGCCACAACCCCAGCCCTAGACTAGATGACTTTTATGTGATGTTTTCATTACTGCTGCAAATAGTATACAGGACCTAGATAAGTATGCAGTCACCCACTGGACCAAAACACTTTCAGAACCACCATGGCTCAAATTAAGCATGACTCCTTTAAGGCCACTAAGAACTTGCATAGCTAGAATGATACATATGCATTCTCTTTCCTCAAAAAAGTCTACACTAGAATTCAGTGGGCAAAACTAAAACTATGAATCCAAAGAAACCAATGGCAATTTCCACAATCTCTTAGTACATAACCCAAAATTCAATTCACTTTCCCTACCACTATTAATACACCTGAATTTTGCCCCTAAAGACAGAACTTAGTATTGAAGTTTCTGTTCTATAAACAGACTTAAATTCTAATTTGCAACAGCATGAATTCAAGTGATTTGGTTCTGATACCAGGTAAATTTCATCAGTATCTTCAATGAGGTTCTAAGTTATCAAAGATATACTGTCTGTTCTGTAGAAGCTAACAAAGAGAATTATGAATTCTCTGAGACAAAACAAACCAAAAATTAGTCTGAATCCTTCGTACTTTTATTCTTTTAAAATAAGGTCACTTTACTGTTGATTCCCCTGGAAGGAGTAAGGGAAGCAAGGAGAACTGTTTCCTGTGCAGGCTGCTACTCTAGGCCACACAGACTGTGCAATGAAGAATTTCAGGGGCTGCCATTCACATGGTCTAGAGTTGCACAGTATGGCAACCTGAGTCCAGTGGTGTCCATTAAGTGGAGATTCAAGAGAACTTGTGCTAAAAAGATGGAGAATTGGTCATGGCTACTGAGCTTAAAATCTTTCTGTCTAGGGTAGCCTTTGGTCCCAAAGGCTGAGCTAAATACACAGGCTAGGGTTAAAAGCACCATCTAAAAATGTTAGCAGAGAGCTATGTAGATTATGTCCTAGCTCAGCTAAAAAGTTGGCCATATTTGTTGTCTTCATAACATTTCTCCCTAAGGTATAATCAATCACTAAATGCTTATTTGCTTATTGAGTGGATAGACAACTACATTTTTATTTCATAAATATAGCCTGGTCCTAGCTTTCAAATTGCCATCCCTCTAGTGTTCTACAATCTCTTATTTCTTAACATTTATAGAAATGTGCTTGTCAATGATAAATAAAGTATGGTCTTCACTTCCAAGTACAAGGGTTCTTCTTCTCCATTCTGGTAGTTCCCAAATATTCACCTAAATATTTGCTAGGGAGGATCCAGGTGTGGTGGCTCATGCCTGCAATCTCAGCAGCTCAGGAGGCTGAGGCAAGAGGATCACTAGTTCAAAGCCAGCCTTAGCAACTTAGTGAGGCACTAAGCAACTCAGTGAGACTCTGTATCTAAATAAAATATAAAAAAGAGTTGGGGATATGGCTCAGTTGTTAAACGCCCCTGGGTTCAATCCCCAGAACCCGGTATATATATATATATATATATATATATATATATATATATATATATATATATATATATTAGGGAGGAACAACAATATATCCATTTGTTATAAACTTAGCCAGTATATTAATCTATTTGTAAACTCTATGCTCCCTCATGCAGATGTCTCCCATCCTGTTTCATATTAACCTTCAGAGAGTCTTTCTTCAGAAATTATAAAGTGATACAATGTTAGAAACACAATAAGAGTGAGTCTTGCCTGGGTCCTGCACAGGCAATGGAAGCTGGGTTCCCCTGTGTGGAGTGGGCTGGCTAAGAAATACCATGAAAAATCACACAACAGAAAATAGTTTTAAAGAGCAGGGGCCAGACGTCTCTTCAACCTTAAGGGTTGACCTTCCATACTGGAAGAATAGAGCGAGAGCCCCTGTTTGCTTTATTTATATGGGAGATCTTCAAAGGCTTTCTACAGAATGTTCTTAGCCAATTAAGATAGGAGGTGGGGTGTCCAGTTCCCAATGGGTCATGCCCAATTCTGAAGCTACCAGATCAGTCTTCCTAGTAGAGCAAAGACTGAAGTCACGTGCTTTGCATAATCCATTAAGTGGGAGGGGCCACAAAATAACTTGCAATGCCAAATCAAAATCTCCTTGGCTCAAGGCCCACTTTTGTCAATGTAAAACCAATTGAATAGACAAGTTAGTAAAGATATAGAAGACCTAAACAATAAATTCAATAAGGTAATGATATATAGTATATTATACATATTATGTTTATCATATAATGATAAATGCTGCTAATAGAGAATAAATGTTCTTTTCAGGAACATATCTGAACATTCACAAAAATTGAATATATTTAGGCTGTAACTAAAATAAGTAAATTCCAATAAATAAATTCCAAATAGCATATCTAGTACAAGCAGCACTTCCAAACAATGATGTAATAAGTAGAAATTAATCATAAGAAGAAAAGACTTTGTAACATGGAAATTAAAAACCACACTAGTGAACAACTCCTGGGAGAAAATTAATTCTTGAAAATAGCATAAATGCAAACACAATATATCAAAATTTGTGGGGTGCAGCTAAAATTGTTGCAAAGGGAAATTTATGTCATCAAACACCTATATAAACAAAGAGAAAATAATGAATTAAGTAACCAATTCAAAAAGCTAAAAAATAGTAAGAAAGTATAAATGTACAGAATCAGAAACAAGGGGAAAATAAATACCAGATAAAATGAAATTTTAAAACTCATATACTACTCTGTACAATTTTCCACAAATGAATTCAAAATTGATGGTTTCCCAAAAAGGCACAACTTATAAAGTAATTAATTGCTATAAGAGTAATAGGGAAAATAGTTCATAAGCTCTCCCACAAAAAACATCAGGCCTAGATGGCTTCTTAGGGAAATTCTACCAAAACCCTAAAAATCAAAGCATCCCAATGCTACTTAATCTATTCCAGAAAAAGGAAAGAAAGTTTCAAAAAGTTTTAGGATTTAACAAAAATATATTTAAAAAATACAGACCATCTACACTGTAAATGTCAATCCAAAAACCATAAATTAAATTAGCAAGTAGAAGTGAATGGTACATGAAAACAAAATACATCAAAATCAAGTGAACTTTTGCCAGGAATATAAAGTTGGTTCATTTTTTTCTTTTTCTTTATTTTATCTATCTATCTATCTATCTATCTATCTATCTATTTGGAACTGGGGATTTTGAACATGGGGCACTTTAACACTGAGCCACACCCCCAGGCCTTTTTATCTTTATTATTCTGAGACAGGGTCTCACTAAATTTCTGAGGCTGGTGTCAAACTCGGAATCCTCCTGCCTTAACCCCAGAGTCTCTGAAATTACAGGCATGTACCAGCACACCCTGCAAAGGTGGTTCAATTTTGAGAAGTTTTCTACAATGTTGATAAAACAAATTACAATTAAAAAATCACACACTCATTTCTATCAATATTAAAGTTATTTAATAAAACCAATAGTCTTTCATATTAAAAAAGTTACTCAGTAGGGCTAAGGATATAGCTGTGGTACAGTGCTCACCTAATATGTTCAAGGCCCTGGGTTTAATCCCCAGCACCAAAATTAAAAAAAAAAAACTCAATAAAATAGGAATTGATAAAACCTCTGTACAATAACAAGCATGTGATTTAATAAAAACACTCTAGAGGCCTTCAGGTATAAGACAAGGATGTCCACTATTCCCAATACTATGTTGTAGGTATAAATCAATCAAAGAATATAAAACAAATCAATTAGAGGCATAAAAATTTTTGAAAGAAAGAGGTGAAGCTCTATTTTTGATAATATTTGGAAAATCAAAAAAATAAATGGAAAGTCTACTACAAACAAATGAGACAATTTAATAAAGTAGAAAGTCATAAAATTAACATAAAAATCAATAGCCTTCATATATAAAAATAAAGACCAGTTGGAAGATTTAATGGAATGACATGTCATATTTTGTTAGGAAGAATTAACGTGAAATTGAGCCAGTTTTCTTTTTAATTATTTTTTTAGTTGTAGATGGACACAATGCCTTTATCAATTTAATAAAGTAGAAAGTTATAAAATCAACATAAAAATCAATAGCTTTTATATATATATATATATATAAAGACCAGTTAGAAGATTTAATGGAATGACATGTCATATTTTGTTAGGAAGAATTAACATGACAAATATGTTAGTTCCCTTAAGTTAATTGATAAATTCAATGCAACCTGATTAAAACTATCACCGCCATCTTTTCTGAAACATGACAAACTGTTTATAAAATCCATTCAGAAAAAGAATCAAGCCAGAACAACTCTAAAATAGAAGAAAAATAAGGGGAGGACTTGTCAATTAAAAAGGTATTAAAATGTACTATCTAGCTTCTACAGTTTAAAAAGTTTGCTTAGGATACAAGAAGAGACAGACCAACCAATGCAACCAAACAGAAAAGTCTGACCAGAAGTTTTAATTGCTTATAAAAATCTAATTTTTTCTTCCAAATGAATTGTATTCAGACATAATCTTTGTAGAAGTCACTGAGATGAAAAAATAGAATCTTACATTTGCTCAGTAATATTAGCACTTATTTAAATAAGCAACACTGACATAACTCAGTGGAGACTTATCTGCTATAGATCCCTAGAAATCAGAAGTATCTACCCTACATTCATTCTTGCTTCAAGTCACAGATACTAATAAAAGTGAGGTTTCTCCACAGTACATTGGGGTGTCCTCTCAGTTCTCAGCTTTCAGTATCTATTAGCATTCCATATGCTTCAAGTTCTTCATTTTAAAACATGAAACAAATCTCTATCACATAATACCACTTAATGAAGATGAAAAAATGTGTCAAGCATGATCTTTTCATCTATATATAAACACTAAAGTAAATAAAATAGGTCTCACTACATTTTAAGCAGTAGGTAATATCTTGAAAACATTGGATTTGAGTTTCTACTCACCGAAACTAAGGTACCTCAGAGCTTCTAGACTCATATCCATTCCTTTCCTTAACTTTATGGAGTACCCTCTCAGACTAATTCACTGTGTGCTGATAAAAGTTTCTCTTTGTCTTGAACTCCATCAGTTTTGTTCTCAAAGCATAATTTAAACAATACAACTATGGTTAATGAATCTAGTAAACTTGACAAATCTTGAAGATGTCACAATCCTGCAAACTTCCTAACAATACAAAATAGATTAGCTGACCGCAATACCAATTACCCATAATAAATCTGTCTGCCACCAGTAGGACTAAAATTTAAGGCCTTTTGGATCATTTGCTTCCAGTTTGATCTGATCCAGGAACCATGCTGGCATCAGAACATCACATCAATAAAATGAGAACGTGGGAACAGGGTTCAGAATCACAACCTGAGCTGCTCAAAAGCATTGGTGACTGTGGTTTCATCACCAAGAAAGCTCACACCAGCTAACAAATAACAGCTTCCTCTCAAGGGAACTATCATTTCATTCTCTTCCGCTTATGTTATCACTCTTATTCCCTTTCTATTCCCACTAGTTCATGAGCTGTCAAAAATCACACTTAAGGTTATACAAGTATATTAGGTAAAGACAGGCAGACTAAAAGACCAATGACAATGCCAAGAAATCTAAAGGAGAAAAGAGAGTCACTGGCAACTCATAGTAGGCTTTAAAAGTAAACAAAAGCAAAATAAGGGAAAAAGGGGATCCCATGAAAATAGAATGGAATTAGTGGAGTAGAGAAAGAGGATAGAGGAAAGGGAGATGGAAAAAGAGAAGAAATATAGGATAGAAATTACCAATTTATGCTATGTACATATAGGAATAAACCACAGTGTATTTCACCTTTATGTATATTTATAAAGTACCAATTTTTAAAACAATAAATAAATAGAAGGAAGAAGAGTAAAGGAAAGAAAATGGGAGAGGGAGGAGGGAAGGGAAAGAGGAAGTACTGGGGACTGAAATGGAGCAAATTCCATGCATGTATGAGGGTATCAAAATGAACCCAACTATTTTGTATAACTATAATATACTAATAAAAACATTTTTTAAAAGAATACCAATGTGTATGTCTACAACATGGAACCTGGTGGCATATTCAGTTCAATGTAATTCCTCAAGCATTTATAGAGCATCTACTATGGGCAGCAGACTAAGTAGTACTGCAAAAATATGGGTGGGAGGTAACCAAGCCTGTGCTAAGGATTTAACTGTGAGCGAAGTTGTGAACGGAGATGAGCAAAGTGATGGCAAGTGAGTAGAAAATAATAATATTGTATGGCAAGTACAAAGATAGCCCACCTAAATAAGCCTTGGAGGTTCCAGGAAGGTTGACAAAATAAAAATGAAGAGAAAGATAACTGGAGAAATTTGGATATGGCCTAAATATATTAGACACTAGTGTTTCATAAATGTTTAATTTCCTAGGGGTGATAATTATATTTTGGTTATATAGGGGAATGTCACTGTTCTTAAGATGATGCATTTAGGGCTGGGGATGTGGCTCAAGCGGTAGCGCGCTCGCTTGGCATGCGTGCGGCCTGGGTTCGATCCTCAGCACCACATACCAACAGGGATGTTGTGTCTGCCGAGAACTAAAAAATAAATATTAAAAATTCTCTCTCTCTCCTCTCTCACTCTCTCTTTAAAAAAAAAAGATGATGCATTTAGTGAAATTTAAAATTTCACTGTTTGCAACAATTCCTCAAATAGTACAGTATAAAATAATGCATTTGTAGGGACAGAGAGGGGGAGAAAAGAAAAGAAAGAAGCAGAAGAGGGAGACAGAGAAACATAAATAAGAAAAGTTTCCAACATAATACTGAATGTGAAATCACAACTATAAGTTGTCCAGCTCTGCTGCTAGCTGATTGAAAGGAAGTAATTTTATATTTTTCTTTACTAAACAAATAATGAGCACATTTCCATACACATAAAGGGCGGAGAACCTTATAACCAAAGTAAAAGAATCACTTCCCAGTGTGGACTCTACATGAAAAATAATCCAAAGGCCAATCTCCACATAAGAAGGAATTCTCTAGCCAAAGAATGAGAAGCCTTTGCTAGTCATGATTCTCTAAGTAGACTAAAAATTTGGCCCCATACACATCTTGCCTCATCTCATTTTGCAACCAGGTACCAAGACTGTAAACAAACAGAGAAGCCTCTGCACAAAGCTCATAATAGAGGGGGAAGCAATTTTCCAGCTATTCTAACTCATTTGTCAGACCCCACTGGAAATGTCTTAGTTTAACAGCACAATTAGCACTATGGGAATAATCTAATTGATACTAGACATTTCTATAAACTGGGAAGAAGTCCCATAACTTAGTGCTGGCTATCCTGCTTAGTAATAATAATTATAATTTTAACAGCTTTATTGAAATATAATTCACATATCAGACAATTCACTCATTTAAAGTGCATAATTCTGCCTAGCATGTGTGAAGACCTGAGTTCAATCCCCTGAGTTCAAAGACCTGAGTCAGTACCACAAGTGGGAAAGAGTTTAATTCAATGTTTTAGTATATTCACAGGGTTATGCAATTATCACCTTAGTTGAAATTTAGACCATTTTTATCTCCCCAGAACAAAACCCTGTACCCATTAGAAGTCACTCTCTGATCTACCAATCTACTTTCTGCCTCTATAGATCTGCCTATTTTGGAGATTTCATACAAATGGAATCATATGTGAACTTTGAACCAGCTTCTTTCACACAGGATACTGTTTTTCAAGGTTCATCCATGTTATAGCATGTATCAATACCTGATTTCTTTTTATTATTGAATAAGATTCCATTGTATGGATAGACCACATTTTCTTTATCCATTCATAAGTTGCTAGATATTTATATTGTCTTCCATTGTATGGATAGACCACATTTTCTTTATCCATTCATAAGTTGCTAGATATTTATATTGTCTTCATTTGGGGGCTATTACATTGCTATGACCAACCATGCACAAGTTTTGTATGGATTTATGTTTTCATTTATCTTAGGTACATCCATAGAAGTAGAATTGCTTACTCATATAATTAAACTAATATTTAACCTTTTCAGGAACTGCCAAACTGCTTTTCAAAATGGCTATACTGTCTTACATTTCATCCACCAAACACATGAAGGCTCTAAATGTTTCCACATCCTCTTCAGCACTTGATATTTTCTGCTGCTGTTGTTTTTTCATTGTAGCCTTGCTAGCTGGGCTGCGGAGTATCTCACTGTGGTTTGCATTTGCGTTTCTCTAATGGCTAATGATGCTGAGCATCTTTTCATCTTTTATTAGCCATGTGTATACCTTCTTTGCATAGTCAGATCCTTTGCCCTTTTCTTAAATTGGGAAATTGGTTATTTGTGTTTTTATTATCGAGTTGCAATATTTCTTTATATATTCTGGATACAAGTCCCTTACCAAGATATACAAAAAATCTAATTAAGATAATATTTATTGAGAGTCTACCATGTGTCAGACATTATGCTAAGTGTTTTCCAGTTATTATTTCATTAAATTCTCACAACAAACTTATGAGATTAGGTACTTTAATTATCATTCCTATTTATAGATGAGAAAAATGAAGCACAGACACCCAAGCTTACACCATTAATAAGCAGTAAAGCCAGAATTTGATTCCACACAGTGAGAGGCCAGAGCTTACATCTTACTCACTGCTACATTTATACTGACATCCTCCCCTTCTGCAGCAAGAAGTTTATTCCCTCCTTATCTAAACAGGATGCTGTGAGAATATGGTAGACCAAGGTCCCTGAAGCAACAGAATTTCATTAAACAAACATGTTAGAGCAAAATTCCACAACATATGTTTTGTATCACTTTAGCCCTGGCAGTTACTCCTTAAACAGTGTTCATAGGCAAAAAGCCTAGGAAATGCCACGTGTTCTACTCTGGAAGATTTTATAATGCATCTTAGTACTTTAAAGTCCATAAGAATTCTTGAAATAAACAAACTTATTAAATTCTTAATGATTGTGAATTTGCAAAACCAATATACCCACAAAATCACAAACCCATAGAATATATTTTAGAAAACATCTTGTGAAATAAATGTCGGGTCCTCAAGAGGAGGTAGGTAATCATTCTGTTTCTAAACTATATAATCTCCCTTGCTATTTTATGCCCTAAAGCTTCAAGGATAGAACATAGGCAAGCTCAAACTAAGACCTTGACCTGCTTTCCACATTTCTCAGCACTGTTTTAAATGCAGAAGATCAACACATCTTAAAAGGTGAAAAACAAAGTCTGTCATTGCTCAGGTAGATATTGTCCACATCTCTATTGAAATTTTACATCTCTGGCCCATTGGTGCAGAACAAACCTCTTCATGTTGTTAGTTATTTTTATTGTAAATATCCAGTTTTCCATTTCCTTCCCTGTCATTGCTTTTTGTGGATGGGAACCATTTGTGTCATTCAAAGTGTGTTCACTTATCCATCTCAGATATTGTTGCAGAGTGCCAGACATATTCCCTAACTCATAAGTGGATTACAGCTGGAAGCTGAAGGCCAAGAAATGCACATATAAGCTGTGTGCACTGGAAATTGAACAAAACCAAATGTTTGCATCCTTAATTTTTTAAAAATGTGAGAAAATGGTTTAAAATCATGTAGCTTCGAAGGAGACTATTTCTATATTTGTATCTATCACAGACTATTACAGAATTAGTCATAGGAGATGACTAGCACTTCTTGATTTTATTGTTTAGAGATGTCAATTCAGGAATACTTTTAAATGTGATGCATTGGTCATGATTAATAGAACCTATTAAATGATTCGGTTCTTAGATCTAGACTGCTTAGACTATCACTTAGCTCATGTTATATAAACTGCATTAAATTCAGTAGCTTCAAACAATAATCCCTTTTCTTAGCCATCCATGGGTCAGCATGGTTTGGCTCCAAATTGATGGTTGGGTCGAACATGTCTCTCTTCTTTGGATCAATAGGTTAATTGGAATGGTAGAAATGCAAGAGGTCAAGACCAATCACATGACCACATTCACATCTCTGCTTGTGTTGTTTCTGCTAATGTCCCGTTGGCCAGCACAAGTCTGTGGCCAAGTTTGAAGGCAATGAAAAGTGAAGCATGCTCCACCATGAGACCAAAGCAAGACACATGCCCAATCCTCAAAAATCAGTAGGGTGGGCAACTATTGTTCTTCCCAAGAAGTGTGGGGAAAATGTGAGTGTTTTTGAATGATAATCCAATCTTCTGCAGGCTCTAGTCTTGATTTTACCACTTATCAACTCTGTGACCTTGGGCAAGTGTCTCAAACACTGTTCCTCAGTTTCTTCTTCTATAAATTTGGGACAAAATAGTGCCTACATTATAGGGTTTTGTGAGGAAAGAATTAGGAAATGCATGTAAAGTGTTTGCCATCATTATGAGATTATCACCACCATTAGCAGTTGCAGGAATGATCAAAATAACATTTTTTCCTTAAGAAATGAAATAAAGGTCCCCTAATCATCAGATACAAAAAAAATCAAAGTATATTTTTACTTTTACTCTAGCCTCCTTTCTGATGTGAAAGATCTATATTAATGCAACGGAAAAATCAGAAAAACGAAACCAAAGTCATGTTGGAAGTCTCACCCATTGCCAACCTTATTACAACTATTTAGAAAAACCAAATGAGAAAAAATGTACATATGCCTTCGTTATCTGGTTATTGGATACAAATTTTTTAACCTAAATTGTGGAAAGCTGAATTGTCTAGATAGTTGCTTCAGTCCTCCACAACATTTTGTATGATTTGTAGAAAAAGTGGGTGCTACATTTTCCCTATAATGAACAAGTATTATAAGGAAAAACAGTTTAAGACAATTTAAGTATTTAAACAGGAATTCAGTTCATATTGGATGCTTTCCTGGCTGTGCACAGTAGTGGCGGAATTGCTGCAGCTGTAGCAGCAGCAGCAAAGATGGTGGAGGGATTGGAGCAAGTGTCTATTTCTGTGTCTAACCTGCAAGGGATCCTGGCCACTCTGGCTCTGCAGGATGGGAGCAGA
This sequence comes from Urocitellus parryii, assembly GCF_045843805.1. Classification (NCBI taxonomy): domain Eukaryota; kingdom Metazoa; phylum Chordata; class Mammalia; order Rodentia; family Sciuridae; genus Urocitellus; species Urocitellus parryii. The sequence continues at coordinate 112,609,831 of NC_135547.1, forward strand.
GACTCGAACTTCTGCAGTTGTATGAGCATTGTATTATATTAGATACTGAGTTCTCTGATATTCAGAATATGGATCAGACCCTGTGGAAGAATACTTTCTATCAGGTGGTTGAGAAGTCCAGATAGCTTCTCAAGGATCTGAATATTGAGAATCCAGAAGAGATACAGACAGACTATTGGAGCTCTTGGATGAGGATAGCAACTACTTTGATAGTTTGCTTCAGAAGCTACAGGTTATTTACAGTTCAACTGGAGGACTACTGGATGGTCTTGCCTGGCTAAGGTGCTGAGTCTGGGACAAGGTGAACATGAAAGTGCTCCAACAAGTGCTGAATATGCTCACAGTATGATCTACATCATTTTGGAAATGTGTCCAAAGGACAGAGATTTTAGAGTAGGAGTGGTGTAGCATCTAAAGAGCAGAAAGATAATGTCCTGGAGTCCAAATTTTGCAGGCAGGATTGCTTATATGAATAGAGATGCTTGGAATTAGCTGATGAGGATGACTGATAAAAACTTGAAAGTTAGTAATGTAAGCATGCCTGCCTGCCTAACTACCTACATACACACATATAAACAAATAATCTTTGGCTCAGGCCTTGATAAATATGGATCACAATTAAGACTAAAAATGGAAGCTGGGTGCAGGGGTGCAGGCCTGTAATACCAGTAACTTGGGAGGCTGAGACAGGAATATCACAAGTTCAAGACCCTAAGCAGCTTTGTGAGAACCTATCTTTAATATTTAAAAAAGGAGATGTAACTCAGGGATAAATTTCCCCTGGGTTCAATCACAGTACCATTAATCAATTATTAATTAATTGAAATTAGGGGAGGCTGTATTATAATTAGAGAAAACAACTACTGCCATAAACTTCTCAGTAATTCCTGTCTCATCCTTTTTATATTTTTTAACTAGTAAATTTTTGGGGAGGGGGAATACCAGGGATTTAACTCAGGAGCACTTGACCACTGAGCCACATCCCCAGCCCTATTTTGTATTTTATTTAGAAACAGGGTCTTACTGAGTTGCTTAGGGATTTGCTAAATTGCAGAAGCTGGCTTTGAACTTGAGAGTCTCCTGCCTCAGCCTCCTGAGCTGCTGGGATAACAGACGTGTACCACAACATCTGGCATATTTTTGACTAGTAAAATCAATCTCTTATCTATGCAAAAGAATATATATTTATTTAATAATTTTAGATATATAAAATTATAGTTGACACCCTTACTTTTATTAATCAACTTACTATATGATATATTAACCACCTGTGTAAGGGATACACAAGGTATCACTATCTTCTGTCCCACTCTTTACCCCAGCCAACCACTGATCTAATTATTCTCACTAAAGATTAAATTTGTCTTTTCCAGAATTTCATATAAATGGAATCAAGTACTATCTACTTTTATGTCTTTGTCCTTTTGCTCAGCTTAATGTCTATGCAATTCATTCATACCATGTATGTTAGGTTTTTCCCTTTCCTTTATTGATGAATAATATTCCACTTTACAGATATATCACTCTTTATCCATTCACTTGATGATAGACATTTATTTGGGCTGTTTTTGTGTTTGTTTGTTATGAATAAAGATGCCATGAACATTTAAAAAAGAAAGAAATCTATTGGAGTGTTCTTTTCATTAATCAGTTGTGAAAGTAATTCAGCCCAAACTATAAGAAACAGACTTAAACTTGTAGAGCATACATTCTACCTCTTTAGTTTCAACTCTGACAACTTGAATTCTGCATCCCTCATTCTTCCTTAGGACTTCTGAAGACCATACTGTCATTCCCATTGACTCAACACTGATCAACATAAACCTTTTTCTGGGTACTGCAAACCTAATTTCTAAAACAAGTTAAGAAAAAGCAAGTATTTTCAAACCACTTTGTTTCTTCTAACTGTACTTACTTAACCCATAACTTAAGCGCAGATGGTATTCTATAAATGGTTGACTAATTGAACCAATTGCCTATAGAATGGCCCATTTCTTCTTCCACAGAGGATATATGGCCACCATCCATAGAATTTTATTAATTAATAGGAAAACAACTGTGTTTATTTTAATAGGTGAAAGCTATCCACATCTTCTCTATCTTATAGGATATTTACTTTTAATTCTCTTTCTCATATTTAGCTGAAGAGTCAAAGATTAAACTTTTTAGCCTATTCTAAATCAGCTACAAATATATAAATGCATTAATACAAAATCCCCACAGAAGGACTACAATGAATTGAATCTCACACAGAAAACTCAAGCCAAACACATGAATGGTATCCTTGATTCTAAACGTACTTGGCATCCACACACCACAACACATATACATACACACACATCCTTAATCACCAAGGTCTGTTAATTAATCTCCTAAATCTTTCTTGAATCTCTCTGTCTGTATTGCCACTATCCACTATTGAAGGTTTCTTAAGTTTCTGCAACTGCCTCTTTTTACCAAGGGTTTGCCATACTCCAGTCCATTTTCCACAATGTAAATCAAATTGTGATAATTAAAAAATACAACTTGATATATTTATAGTTCCTCTCATTGAGTGGTAAGGTTTATTTCTCTGCCCTCTAATTTGAGCTTGGCCATGTGACTTGTTTGGACAATGGGACATTAACAACCAGGATACAAGCAGAGGCTTCAAGTTCATATGGGTGCTTGTCCTTTATTGGTGCTGGGAATTCTTCAGCTATCAGAGAACAAGCCTGGGATAACCTATTGGAGGATGAGTGAACATATGAAAAGAGATCACAGCCATGTCACTTGACGTTTTGGTTATGGAAGGCCCTCCTAAACCGTTCAACACCAGCTTAACTGGCCAGGACCAAAGAAGAGCCCAAGCTCCCCACCAATTCATGATAAATAACAAAAGGCTATATTGTCTTAAGTCACTATGTTTTGGTATAGTTTGTGTGTGGGGTGTGTGTGTGTGTGTGTGTATTTTTGGTACCAGGGATTGAACTCAGGGGCCTTTGATCACTGAGCCACATCCCCAGCCCTATTTTGTATTTTATTTAGAGACAGGGTCTCACTGACTTGCTTAGAGCCTTGCTGAATTGCTAAGGCTGGCTTTGAACTCTCAATCCTCCTGACTCAGCCTCCTGAGCTGCTGGGATTATAGGCGTGTGCCACTGCACGTGGCTGGCATAGTTTTTTTATACACTTAAGTCAAGCAGATCTCTTTGTGCCTGCTTAAAATCCCAGAGTAGGCTCCCTCAAGACAAAGCCCAAACATCTTAAGTTATTTAAATGTGACCCTTCATAATTTAACACCAGCTAAATTCTGCAGCCTCCTCTCTAACCATTTTCTCTGCTCCCCTCTCAACTTTTGCCACATAATTAACAATTTTTAAACCTTTAAAATCCCACCTAATAACAAATGAATTCCATTTATGTCCCTGGCTAACCCCCCATTATTTTCTGAGTCCTTCCTGCATTCTGGTAAATAGCCATTTCTTGTTCGTTTTAATTTATTAAACACACACCACTCAATTTTCAGTGCCCCGTAGGAGGCTCTTTCACTGTATAATAAAAAGTTGCTGCTGTTTATTCATATTTTAATGATACTGTGAATACAATGGTGCATATTCTGACTCCTATTCTTAGAGAAACGGTCTCTGTTGGATTCTCACTGCCATTCATTTTTCTATTTATTGTTGGACTTTGCTATTATGATAATTCCAGATACATCAAAATAATATCATCATGGGCCAGTTGCTTTGTTCAAAAATAAGCCACCTTGTCAATTTGTTTCCTTTTATATTCAATAATAGAGCTTACAGCCGGATTAATGTTTTAATTGAGTCTCACTTGTGTTTGTAGCTCCCTGTAGAAAGTCAGTAGCCCTCAAAACACTGAACTCATTACTCCTCTCCAGCTGCTCTAAACTAATCCACCATCATTTGGTTAAAAGTAGTCCTATTCCTTCAGGCTAACACACATATGCTGTGTATACATAGAAAAGGTCATCATTCCCATTGATTTGATAGTTACCTGGTTAGCCTGATAAATGTATACAATCAATCTAGATAATTCTGGCTTCAGCTTAGATACTCAGTGACAGTGGCCTCAGAGTCCCACTTGGCACTCTGCCATATTGACCCAACCAATCACTCATATATCTTGCAAACCTTAATTCCTGTGAAACTCAGCAGAAAGGAGTAAAGAACCTTCTTTGAATTCCAGGCTCATGGGCAAGTGTTCATTTACATGGTTGAAATGGCATCCTAGAAAGGTCCTCTATTTCTCTATTCCACTGCCCACACACGTAAAGCAACTTTCAATGAGACTATTACATTTTCACAGCAATACTGCTGGCAGAATATGACTGCAGAAGGATGAAACCAAATATGAGCCAAGAAAGTGGTCACTTCAACAAGCTCCTTTTACTGTTTCCCTGTCATCCACCCACTGGGATCACTACCTCAATTTCAAGGGACCCTCCTACGTTGACCAGCTAAGGCAGCACACAAAACCCACTGCGCTGAAAAGGAAACTGGTTTTTAAAAATAGCCCTTTTGGTTTTATAGCTAAGTTACAATTATGCTGTGCAACTCATTTATTTGAACAGCCTAGCTACACTCCTTTATTAGACTAAAATTCATTCAGAGTCAACAAATATTTACCCAATGCCTGCTAAGTGGCAGTCATTCCATAATTTTAAAAGATTGAATGAAATTCACACTATGATTTACATTTACCCCAGTTAATGTGTCGCCTTCCAAAATTCACCATAGAGTCTTCCTGTATCCATCATCCTCATTCAGGCCCCATGCCAAATCACCAGGTCACATCAATCCCATTCTCCATGTGTCACTTAACTTAGCCCCTTGCTCTCCATCTCTACTCCTACTAATTATATCCTGGACTTACCACAACCTTCTAGGAGATCTTCATGTCTTCATCTTTTCCTGTTCAACTCTGATGACCATCTAAAAAGTAAACATCATTATGTCACTCCCCAGCTGAAAATCCCTCAAAGATCCCTATTCTATAATCCCTAGCTCCTAAGCATGGACTAGAGACCCCATTGTCACCACCCTCAAGGTTCCCACTCCCTTTCTTGGGCTGTGAATAGTAAACCTGCAGGCCTTTGGGGAAAAAGCCTCATGGTATTAATACATGCACAAAGTCCTGGGCCACATCAGCTTCCTCAGACCTCTTACTCTACTCCATCTTAGATCTCCTAAATATTGGAGACAGCTAGCAAAGAATTATGGTATTTTTAGCTTCCACAAGCTAAAGAACTAGGCTTAGGCAAATGACAAAAGCATTGCCTAAATCACCAGGCGCAGTGACATACGCCTATAATCCGAGTGGCTAGGGAGACTGAGACAGGAGGATCTCAAGCTCAAAGCCAGCCTCAGCAACAAAGAGGCACTAAGCAACTCAGTAAGACCCCGTCTCTAAATAAAATACAAAATATGGCTCAGTGGTTGAGTGCCCCTGAGTTCAATCCCTGCTATCCTCCCCCAAAAAAGAATTGACTAAATTGTTGGTTCCACCTTCGTCTCTGCTTCACTTAGGCTGAAAATTAATGACAAGGAATTGATTCATGAAATATTGCACATACTCAGTTCATTACTGTTTTCTGCATAAATAAGCTCTATAAATCAGGGCCAGGCACTAGCATTTAAAAGATTCCACCCTAGGATGGTGGTTGTGAGTAACCTGAGCCTACCCCTTGAGGTTTGAAGATCACTACAAACCCAGAGGGACCCACAGCAAGACCAGAAACTTTCTGATAACATTGCTTGGTTCTCTGTGCCCTGTCAGAGAACATTGAAGTACTCCAGTGTTATTTTTAAGTAACTCTTACTTTTTCAATATTATGGAAAGCATATGCTTATTTTAAGAAACTTAGAACACAGATAGGCATAAATAAAACACAAATATTACCTATAATCTCACTATAATGTATCAGATCCATGGATATATTTTTAACTTTTTATTGAAGCATAATAATCACTCAGAAAAGTTTACATAAAAACATTTATATTTTGGAGGATGTCATTGTGTCTTTTTTAGGTGTTTTTACCAAAACAAGATTATGTTGGATATACCTCTTTATTTCCCATATTTTCATTTTTTATTTACAATATGTTATAAACAATGAACATCTTTTCAGGGTATTAAATATTCCTCTACAATATCATTTTAATAATAACTTAATACTACATTATTCAAGTTAGCAATACCCTAACTATATTTGGACATTTACATTGCCTTTATTTTTATTATAAACAACATTACAGTGAACATCTTTTAGAGATCTATATTTCTGAGACACTCAAATTTTATAAAACTCCTTGAGGGCTGGGGATGTGGCTCAAGCGGTAGCGCGCTCGCCTGGCATGCATGCGGCCCGGGTTTGATCCTCAGCACCACATACAAAACAGAGATGTTGTGTCCGCCAAGAACTAAAAAATAAATATTAAAATTCTCTCTCTCCCTCTCTCTCTCACTCTCTCTTTAAAAAAAATAAAAATAAATAAATATTAAAACTCTCTCTCTCTCTCTCTCTCTCTCTCTCTCTCTAAAAAAAAAAAAACTCCTTGAAATATACTTTGAAAATATAACAAATTAATATATTTTCCTTAGGCGTCACTTTCTCTGTGGTTAACACTAAAACAACTGTTCTGCCCATAGCAGATAGGAAAATTATTTAGATCGATTAAATAGATTAAGTTTCTCCAAATAGGTTTTTATCTTTAAACATGTACCACTTGGTGACAATGGGACTAAATGAGAAAGAAGTAAAAATCAAATCAAACATGTCTCATATAGATCACAGAAGCTATAAGAGGGTTTGTAATTGTGAGTTTTGACTGAGAAACTAGCACTTCAAATACCAAAGGCACATGTAAGATAGACTACAATGAGAAAAGTTCATAGTACAAGAATAAATCCAGTAAGATATTTAATTCATATCAAGAATGTAAGAGGACAATATTGGAAATTAAGAGAATTTGTACACAGGATAAATTTTGACCTTTTGGAGAGGTCTGAATTCTGAGTCTCACTAGTGATTTTTAAGGGGATATGATGGGGTGGGAGCTCCACAGGCACTGCTTGAAGAACTTAATGTGTGCTCAACAGCAGATGGCACACAGTCAACTGGTGGTTGACACACTATAGAAAGTCAATGTAGCTGGACACATCAGATTAAAAAGCTACATCTAGGAAGTAAATACACTTCCCTTCAGTGACAGGTCAAATGTGTATAAATCTCAGGGACCATATGTCGACCCTGCCCAACAGAGCAGCCTACCAACTGTGGAGCCCTCCAGGACTAAGAGTCTGTGAATGTGTCACCAGGACAAAGATAAAAAAGATTGAGGTACCTTGCTCAAACCAAGGGGAACCTCACAGAATCCCCAAAATATTCTGAGACAATCATCTTTAAACATTTGACCAGAGATAACAGGGTCACCCTGAAACAAGGCAGCAAATAAGAATTTTTTGCTCCTCTTTCCCCTCTTCCCTTCCCATGCACCAATTCCAAAAGGGTTAAAAACCTTGAGCAGAAAGCTAGGGAGAATGGGGAAGAAGTTGAACTTTAACTCAAGTTTGGAATATCTGGGATCCAACAATTTTAACTAAAGTGAAAATGGGTTTGCAAATTATACTCACCTTAGAATTGTTTTCTCTTATGTGTAGCAGGGAAATATTGGGGCTTGACTGGATTTCTATAGTTAGAAAAGAACATTTTCCACAAAACACAGTAAAAAGGGATAATGTGAAACAAAAAAAAAATACTTTCTGATTTCATCTGAAGAGTCTTATCTATTTGATATACTGGTTATACAGCTAATATTTTTAAAGTTACATGGGCCAAGAATTAAGCTAAACTTTTAATATATAATTTAACTAAATTCTTACAATACCATAATGCATACTAAAATTATATTCACTTTAAAATTAAAGAAACTAAGGTCCAGGGACATGAAATAACTTATCTAAGACAACATATCTATTAAAGTCAAATCCATATTTGTCTCCATAACCTGTGCTTTGAACTATTACCATGGTGAGTTTGGTATAGAAAGGACAACTCTCAAATTACAATGAATGGATTATCACATAATCATTAACTTGAATATATTGTATATATGTATAGGAAAAATTGCCAAAATGCAATCTTTAAAACCAAAATTGCAGGCAAAATGTTTATTTTTTTATTATTCAGCTAAAAGGTTTCAGGAATATTATATTGCATACAAATTGCAGATTAAATATGTCTGTGGAGTGTCCCCATGCAATCACCATAGTATTTTACTGTAGAAAATAGCATAGGTCCTGATCCTTAGCTCTTGGTAAACATGAATTGCCAGAATCCATTGTTGTAAGGGCTTAAACATCCCCCGTGCATGGTTTCAGTCTGAAAGCAAGTTTTCCAAGACCTGACATCAATAGAAACTTCTTTGCTGTAGATTTGATTTTTATTAATTGGGATCAACAGAATGAGCATACAGTGACCACAGTTATTAGGGAATGCTTTTATCAACTAAAGCCAACTGGAGGAGGGAGAGGGTTATCCAAACAACCCAGCTGTATGTCTCTGCTAATTGTGACTTAATCCCAGTTTATAAAAGCACCTGTGTTATTTGTCATGGGTCTTAGTCCTGCCAACTATGCCAAACAATGCCAACCTTTGTGCAGGGGGTCGGGGGAGAGGGTTAAATAATGCCTGTCTATGTCTAGAAGGATTAGGGTGATACAGGTTCATTTTCACAAACATCCTGGACTACATTTTGAATATACCTTTCCAGAAATGAAATTCTACAGCACCATCTACCACCTCCACTCCTCATGGCAGGCTTAACTCATCTCAGGGGACAGGGCTGTATTTTCTCTTCTGCCTTCCCTGAAATGGATACTTCTTTCTTCCTTTTTTGGGAAAAAAATTGGATAGTGCTTTATGCCTGAGAAGCTCTTAAATTGTTAGTTGTACAACTTCTTTTGGTTTCCTTTCACTGACATGTCAAAATGTAAATCATCTTTCCTCCTAGACCCAAGGCAACGTGACACTTGAGCATAAGATCATCTGTTCTTCCCTTCGTGGTCTCATCAGCCCACCCTCCTCCTCCCTCGCTGTGATTCTATTCATCTTCTCTCTCACTGCCTTCGTATGAGCTTGAGCTTGAGGGCAATTGCCAAACGCCCATATATTTCACATAAGCAAGAATTAAAAGCTTGTCTGAATTAAAAGAATCTCCTGGTACTAGGAAAACATTTTTCTGCCTTTCACAGCAGAACAAAGGTTACCTTAAAAGATATGTCACAGAAAAAAGGGAATCTGGATGTCTGTGAACTTAGCCAAGGAATGAGAATCTGAAATTTTTTACTGTGTCCCCAAGAACTCCCAAATCCTTCACCCCTCTCTGAGAACAGCTATGCAGAGCTTTGAGTGACAGGCAGTATGGTAAATGCCATGATTTAAATTCTGCTTGCCTCATCCTTTGCATGGACAGCAACGGGCTGATAGAATGCAACTGAAAACATAATTTAGATGGGAAAATACAACACATTTTTCCCAGGAAGAGGGGGAGGAGAATGGCGACATAGCTTGACAGGGCCAGCAGAGGGCGCGTTGTACACATATAAGTATAAAGAAGCCTTCACTAGCCGCTCTTAAGGGCTGCTGCGATTTTTGTCACAAATTCTTATTTTCGAAAACCACATCCAAGTTCCCTTGGACAAAACCCTTGTGTAGTCACTCAGTTTGCTTGTCTTATCTAAATAAGACTATTTCCTTCTGCTCCCAGGTCCAGCCACTCAAACTGCCACTTTTCTGCCCTTGGCTCTGGCATGGGAAAGAAAATGAAGATAAACTCCCTCAAAAACAGCTTCCCAGAAAGAGTGACCTGTATTCCCAAGCAGCCTTCATTTGTTTAAGAGGCTTGCACCTAGAATTTCTTGATCAAAGCTAATGTGCTGTAAATTTCTTCATTTAACAGACTTAGTCCGTTCAACTCTTGACACTGGGAATTGGGATTTCCCAGAACTATTAGCGCTGCACAGTAGGCACTCCATGCCGGCCAAGAACAGGGGATTAACAGGTATTTGTCTCAGCTAATTTCACTCTCTATACCGGGTCTATAGAGACTGGGGCTTCTTGGCGAAGTGTGTGCCACCCTGCTAATTGGCTACGAATGTAACTACTCCCGCATGCCAATGGAGCAGGGGTACTCCACAGCCTTAAGAGGCTTGAGGCAAATGGATCCTTACGATGGGCATTCAGGAAATTTGAGGGTTGCTGGGCAGCACTGTAATTGTAAATGGTTCATTTGCCAACTTGTACCTCCTGCTGGCTATCAAACACCCATCTTTGTAGACCATGCGGTGATGATTTGTAAAAATTATACTTCATGACAATTGTATCCATGAAATCCTGTAGAAACAAAGAACTTCCATCCAATCTATTCAGAATGCATCTGCAGAATCAAAGATCCTACAGATCCCACAAAATACATAATTACCTGAGTCAGATAAAATCATCATACCCATCAGGACATTCACAGTCTATATGAATTATTTTTGGAATGAAGACTAAATAAAGGAATAGTTGTCAGTTCTTTTTCACAAATCCTATTTTTCTACTCTTTGCTAATAATCACTCCCTTGAGTGAAAAAGAAGCTCCTTCTGAGGCTTATTACATAGGAATTGATTAATCAAATATTAAATATTATATGTATTAGTTATCTATTGTTGCATAACAAATTATCCCAAACTTAGCAGCTGAAATCAACAAATATATCTCATAGTTTCTCTGATCAACCAGGATCAGTCCAAGAGCAGCTAAGCTGAGTGATGTTGATTCAGTTTTTCATGAGGTTGCAATCAAAGTGCTGTCTGGGGCGGTAGCCATTTCAAGGCTCAACTGGTGGAAAATTCACTTCAAAGATCACTCACATGGTTGTTGGCAGGCCATAGAAGATCCATTTCCAAGCTCACTAATATGGGCTTCTCCACAGAGCTGACTCCCATGATATGAAATGAATGTTTGTTTCCCTTCAAAATTCATATATTAAAGCCCAAACCCCAGTATGGCTATATTTGGAGATGGGGCCCATAAGAGAGTAATTAAAGTTAAATGACGTAATAAGGTAGAGTCCAGATTCGATAGATTTTAATGTCCTTATAAGAAAAGACACCAGAAAATACTCATATTTGCACATTTGTTCTTTCTCTTCCCTCCCTTTTTATCTCCCTCCCTCCCCTTAGCATGCAAAAAAAAAAGAGGTCATGTGAGCTTACAACAAGATATTGGCCACTTGCAAGCCAAGAAGAGAACCCTCAATAGAAACCAAATTGGCTGGCACCTTGACCCAGGACTTCTAGCCTCCGGAATTAAAAGAAAATAAATTTCTGTGGTTTAACACACCTAGTTTATGGTACTTTGAAATTGCAGCCTAAGGTAATACACCTCAAAATAAGCAGTACAAGAAAGACTGAAGCTGTAGTCTATTTATAACTTAATATCAGAAGTAGCATCCCATTGCTTCTGCCATATCTATTTATTATAAGCGACTCAATAAGTTAATAAGTTCAGTCCATATTCAAAGGGAAAGAATTGTTCAAGGGCATGAATACCATGAGGCAGAAATCAAAGGAGACCATCTTGGTAGTTGCTTGTCATAGTACATGAGATTTATTGAAAAAAATCTATGGTTATCACTACAATTGTATGGATTACACTATGAGCACTGTATGTTATATTTTAGTATCTATAATGAGACAAAACTGGGTTTCAAATTATGGCTATATTTTGACAACTGGCTTATAGTCTAGGTTCCCACTGCTTTATAATCCTCTTAATCCATGTGCTCTTATCTTCTCCTTTTTCTAGTCCTCTGAGTAAATATGTGCATGTAGATACCACTTTCTGGGCCACAAATGTTGCCAATGAGATAACTAGTTCACCATTCCAAGCTTGTCATCTGGGCTATCTGCCACATTTGCCAACCAATTATAAACCTCTTATTACAAATCCCGTCTTTCTATCAGATGGCTACACTCTTGATTGATTAATTGAGCCCTTTTCCACACTGTCATAATGATAATAATAACAATAACATATTTCCAAGCATGTTTGCTGTACCATGATGAACCATAGTAGTTTCATTATCATTCAACCACTACAGAGACCTTAGGATATACTATCATTCATCTCACCTTTATTTCTAGATCTATAATAATACTTGAAATAGAAATTTCATCAAAGATGAACATTGGGGGTATAAAGTAAGTAAGTGGTAAAATGAAAACTATTGATGTCAGTTTAACTGTCTTGTACAACTTTTTTCAATAGATGAGCTCCTTAACTATGGTTTCTGAATTTCTTTCATTATACGCATCGAGATGATATTAAGTCTCTTAAGACATATTTAATAATTCTATTGTGTCAAACTAATGAAAGTGTCCTGTGTGTCATATAGAATGCATTTGACAGCATTCTTCAAATCTTTTATTTTAATTTGGCATTTAAACATAATTCCAACATGATGGAATAGTAAAATACTAAATTTTGCAAATCAAAACTACATTGAGATTCCATTTCACTCCAATCAGAATGGCTATTATTTTTAAAAAAAAGTAAGATGGGTGGAATGGCACATGCCTGTAATCTCAGCAACTTGGGAGGCTAAGGCAGGAGGATTGCAAGTTCAAGGCCAGCCTTAGCAACTTGGGAAACCCTGTCTCAAAAAAAAAAAAATGAGATAAAAGAAAAAAGAATTGAGGATATAGCTCAATGATAAAGTACCCCTGGGTTCGATCTCCAGTACCAAGAAACAAACAAACAAAAATGCTTGTCAGGATGTAGAGCAAAAGGAACACTTATACACTGTTAGTGAGAATGTAAATTACTGCCACTATGGAAAACAGAATGGAGATTCTTCAAAAAACTAAAACTAGAGGGCTGGGGACATGGCTCAGTTGGTAGAGTGTGTGCCTTCCGTGCACAGGTCGTGAGTTCAATCCCCAGCACCACCAAAAAAAAAAAGGAAAAAACTAAAACTACCATATGATACTACTCCTTGGTACATATCTGAAAGAATTAAAGTCAGCATAATACAGTACCTGCACACCTGTGTTTATTATGGCACTATTCACAATAGCCCAGATGTGGAATCAGCTTTGGTGCTAATAACAAATGAATGGATAAAGATATATAAATATAGATATAGATATAGATGTAGATAGATGTAGGTACACACACACATGTACACACACAATGGCATTCATTCAGCCATAAAGAGTGAAATTATGGGACTGGGGTTGCAGCTCAGAGGTATAGCACTTGCTTTTTTTTTTTTTTTTTTAGAGAGAGAGAGAGAGAGAACTTTTTTTAATATTTATTTTTTAGTTTTTTCGGCGGATACAACATCTTTGTTTGTATGTGGTGCTGAGAATTGAACCCAGGCCACACGCATGCCAGACGAGTGCCCTACCGCTTGAGCCACATCCCCAGCCCTATAGCACTTGCTTTGCATGTGTGAGGCACTGTGTTCAATTCTCAGCACTGCATATAAATAAATGAATAAAATAAAGGTTCATCAACAACTAAAATAATTTTTAAATGAAAAGATGTTATTTTCAGAAAAAAAATGGATGGAACTGGAGGATATCATGTTAAACGAAATAAGCCAGACATAGAAAGACAAGGATCACATGTTTTCCCTCATATATGGAAGTTAGAAAAAAAAAAAGAAGAAGAAGAAGACCTGAAAGTAAAAGAGGGAATATCAGGAAAAGAAAAGAGGACTGGGGGTAGGGAGGGGAGAGGATAGAGGTGAAGGTGAACATGATCAAAGCATGTTATATGCATGCATGGATATGTCACAGTGAAACCCATTAATTTGTATAATTAACATGCATTCATAATTGTAATATTTAAAAGAAAAAGAATAAAATTGAAGACTAATAAAACAATAAATAAAATACTAAATTTTTAGTTAAAATAAAGGATTGCTACTTGAGGTAATGAGATGGTATCCATAAAAGTACCTAAAGCATTAGAAGAGACCTTGAAGTCATCCTTCAAATAAATGATAATTAAGATTAAATCCTGGCTTTAAAATAAAGGCAAACTAAAAGGAACTATAGAGAAACCACAAAGAAGAGGGCAAAGTTGACCCTGTAGGGCTCCAGAACTGGAAATAGGAAATAGGTTCTACTAATACGCAGTCCTTTGGCCTCCCTATCCCATTAACATACAAATCATTAACACTATGCAAATCAGAACACAATCAAGATTCTTGGAGTAATTTCTATTCTCACATCTGCAGAGAGATCTAGTCTAGCTAGTTGTACAGATAGAGCTTCCAGAAATTTTGATTAATTAGAGGAAAGCATGATAGTCACAAGAAAAAACTTGTAGTTAATCCAAGTTCAGTTAGTCAAGGTTACAGAGAAGGGAATCATATAGGTTACTTAAGCTTGTGTAGGGAGAATTCTATTCCACAACCATCAATGTACCTCTGACTATCGCCACTCACCTCATAAAAGTAGGTCATTGACTAAGGCAGGTACAGGGAGGGATCTGAGTGACTTTAACATTTCTCACTGAAAAGTAAATCCCCAGAGTAGGTCTGCTTGGGCTGGAGCAAAACAGTAAGGGACAGTCAGATCCTCCTCTCCTATAAATACTGATGCCAGAGGCCCTGTTTCAGAACCACGGTGGCCAATGGCAAAATAACATTCAAGAGAGAAAAATTCCTGTTTTAACTTGCTGCTGCCATCCAAGGTTTCTATGTGACTGTCAAATTTCAAATGGGAAAATTAAGTAATATCTCATTTTGGAAAAATTGGTTGTTAAATACAAATTAAAACAAAAACAAGACATTTTCACCAAACGAATGTGAAGATTTTTTCTCTTTTTAACATTTTTTAAGTAATCATAGATTTATAGGAAGTTGTAAAGCAAGAAAAGAGGTTTATCCCATGTACTTTACACTCCATTTCTCTAGATAGTTACATTGTAAGTTTATTACAATATTAAAACCATAAAACAGACATTGAACATGTGTGAATTCCTCTATGCCATTTCATCACATCTGAAGATTCATGTAACCACCACTACAATCAAAGATACAGATCTGTTCCATCACCACAAAGACCTTCATTGTGTTACCCACTAGAGTCATATCCATCTACCCCACCATCCTTAACCCTTGGCAGCCACTAATTTGTTCACCAAGAATGTTATATAAATGGAATCATACAGTGAACTTTTAAGATGGTGGTATTCACTCAGAATAATGCCCTTAAGGACCATAAAAGTTGTTGCATGCATAAATGAAATTTATGCTCTAGGTATCACATGATACATTGAACAAACATATCAGTCTATTAGTGTTGAAATTTTACCAGTTCAAGTGAAATGTAGAAACCTTGCCTCCATTTTCCATGCCCTGTTTTTAATTATCTTAAATATTTACTCTAATACATTAAGAACCACATCAAAAAAAATGTTATGTACTTTTGGATTCAACTGTCAAATATAATTATTAGAAAACTCAACAGGAGAAAGGAAATCTATTGTATATACCATATTTTTGTTCTTTCTTTTGTTCTTTTTTCCTTCCTACTCTTTGAGATTGTTTGATCTTCTTTCTGTTTCAAGAATTTCTGCTAGTGAACTTTTAGGAATAGGTCTGCTAACAGCAAATTATTTTATTTTTTCTTAGCCTGAGAATGCCTTTATTTCCTGTTCATTCCTAAAAGATGGTTTTGCAGATCAGAATTCTTAGTTGACAATTCTTTTCTTTCAGCTCTTGAAAAACGTTCCATTTCTTTCCAGCCTCCATGATTTCTGATGTGAAAGTCTTGTAATTTGAATTATTTTTTCCTCCTATATATAGGCTGTTTTTCCTTGGTGTTTACTGGTCTGAAATTTGAGTATGATGTGTCTTGGTATGGATTTGTTGGGAGTTATCAAGTTTTTTATTTTCTCAGCTTTTTCAATTTGTACGTTTATGTCTTTTGCCAAATTTAGAGAATTTTTAGCCATTATTTCTTTGAATCCCATACTCTTTCTTCTCTGTTCCTGGTAGTTTTTGTTATAGTCCCAGAAGTCTCTGGTTCTTTCCTCCATTTACAATATATTTTTTCTTTTCTTGTTCAGATGGAATAATTTTTCACTTCTGTTTTCATTTTCACTAATTCTTTCCTCTATCATCTCTAATCTTCTGTGTTTGTTGGTGTTTGATGGTTGGTTTGTTTAGTTTTTTGTGTTTTTATTATTTAATTCTAAAATTTCCATTTGATTCTTTATATTTTCCATAAGATACATTTTTCTCTTAACACATTTGCTGAAATAAAAAATAATAATCCAAACCACTGAGTCTCATACAAGAGACTTGTTTTCACCAAAAGCATAGAATGGCACAATAGAAAATGCAATATCAGTCTATGGCCATACCATCCTGAACTCGCCCGATCTCGTCTGATCTCGGAAGAAAATGCAATATCATAGTGTTAACTGAAGATTGGAGCAGCCATGAACAGGAAAATAGAAATTAAGAGTCTCCTAGCAATAAAACATAGATATATAGACCTTGATCATGAGGATGTCATGGCATTTCTTTGTATAATATTTTGTTCTATAGAACTACTATCCTATTATTCACTTGTCAGTCCAAGCTCCAGATGCCTCCCAATTGAACCAAAGAGAAGAGGTTGGCATGTAACTCCAGGCATCTTAAGAAGTCTGGGTTTTCACTGTCAACAGCACTATTTCAGTTGATATTGAAAATGCATGTAGATGGTTGAAATTGATACATCACCTGAAAAAAAGGGATAAAATATAACCCTGTGCCATATTTTATCCTGAGACCCTTTCCATCATTTCTTATGAATCACAAAATGATTTAGAAAATTTCCCCATGATTTCTATTCTGTGGAACACATTTTATAAACTAGTCATCATATGTTCCTCTAAATTTTGGTGCAGTTCATTTATAAAATTATCCATACCTGTGTTAGTATTTTGCTTGTTGAGAGGTTTAAGCTATTTGAAGGATTTTATGGACCAATTTTTGGCCACCAATTCCTTTAATGAATATGTTTGGTATTTCTTTTAGAGTCAATTTTAGTAATTTGCATTTTTAAATAAAATTATCCATTTTATCTAAGTTTTGAAATGTTATACCCTAGTGAATAATACATTTTATATATAAAGAGCATTTAAAAGTATAAGAGAAAAATCCTACAACTCTAAAGAATCTGCACGAGCCAGGCATGGTGGCACAGGCCTATAATCCCAGCTACTCATGAAGCTGAGGCAGGAGGATCCCAGCCTGGGCAATTGAACAGCATCCTGTCTCAAAATAAAAAGAGCTGATGATGTACTATCGCTGGAATCAAGGTATTACACACACACACACACACACACACACACAGAATCTGCATAACCCTAAACAAGAAGATTGCATGCTAAAGTGAAAGTTAATAGTATCCACAGTCTCCTAATACAATAACCGAAAAAAAAAATCAAAAACAATGAAAATCACCCATTATATAAGGAACCAGGAAACTCACATTTTGAATGAGGGAAGAAAATCAACTGAAGTCAATACTAAGATGAATCAGATGTTGGAGTTATCTAAGAAGAATTTTAAAATATCCCTAAGAAAAGTTCTTCAAGAAGCTGCTATAAATCCTCTAGAAACAAATGATAAAAGTAGAAAGTATCAGCAAAGAAATTGAAGTTATAAAACAGAACCATAAGATACAGTCTAGCATATGCCAGACCCTGGGTTTTTATTCCCAGCACTGTAATAATAATATAACCTAAACTAAAAACTCAATAAGTGGACTAAACAGCAGAATAGAGAGGAGAGAAAAAGGAATCAGTGAACTTGAAGACACATCAATAGAGTTCACTTAATTTGTATAACAAAGAGACTTGTGGGTTTATTTTTAAAAAAGAGCTAATATTCTTATAATTGGAGTACAAAAGAAAGACCAAAATGATAACATGAAGCTGAAAGAGTAATCAAAGAAATAATGGCCAAAAACTTTCTAAATTTGGAGAAAGGTATAAATCTACAGATTGAAGGCTGAGAAAATCTCAAATAAGATCAACACAAATGAATTTATGCTAAGACATATATTATTAAACTTGTGAAAATGAAAAATAAATAATCATGAAATCAGCCAAAGAGAAATATCCTATTAGAGAAAATCAATTCAATTGACAACAGATTTCTCATCTGAGTCCAAAAGGAGGCCAAAAGAAAGTGACATAGCAGTTTTCAAGTATTAGAAGAAAAGAAATGTGAACTGTGAATTCTGTACTGGTGAAATTAATAATGAAGAGAAAATAAAGACATTTCTCAGATGAAGGAAAGTTAAAAGAATTTACCACTAGCAGACCTTAATGGTCTTAAAGAATGGCTAAAGGAACTTCTCCAAACAGAAAGGCAATGTTAAAATAAGAAATCTGTGCTATACCACTATTTACTACTCCAATGATATTTAAAAGTAGGAAAAGTAAAAGGATTTAAATAGAGCAAAATTTTCCACACATTCATTTCTTGATACAAGTAGAATGTGATAAGTCATATCTATAAGAAAACTATACAAAGAGATATGCTTAAAAACAT
This sequence comes from Urocitellus parryii, assembly GCF_045843805.1. Classification (NCBI taxonomy): domain Eukaryota; kingdom Metazoa; phylum Chordata; class Mammalia; order Rodentia; family Sciuridae; genus Urocitellus; species Urocitellus parryii. Next base: position 112,628,452 of record NC_135547.1, read on the forward strand.
AAATTAAAATGATGGAATCCGGGGCTGACTTTGTAGCTCAGTAGTAAAGTGTTCGCCTAGTGCAGGTAAGGCACTGAGTTCGATCTTCAGCATCACATAAAAATAAATTTTAAAAAATAAAGGCATTGTGTCCACCTACAACTAAAAACATTTTTTTTAAAAAATATGTGATCCATTAAAATGTTCCAAAATCCCACAGGAAAGCAAGAAAAGAAAAATAGAGGAAGGAGAAACAGAGGATAGCAATAAAATAGAAGACTTAAATTCTAGCTAATGAATGATTACTTTAAATATAAATTTATATTTATTTACTTATTATGCTTATTTTATAAATCTATATTTATTTACATAAATATAAATTTGTCTAAATATGCCAATTAAAAGTTAGAGATTAGCAGTAGCAGAGTGAAAAAACTCATCCCAATTAAATGCTGTTTATAAGAAAATCACTTCAAATTCAAAAGTATAAGTAAATTGAAAGTAAAAGAATGGAAAAAGATGTACCATGCAACCATTAACTTCAAAATGCAGAAGTGGCTATAGATATCTGATAAAGTAGACTTGGTACAAAGATAATTAGTAAAGACAAGCAAGGACATCATATAATAATAAAAGGATCAATCTACCAGAAAGATATAACAATCCATAAATATGTATGCATTAAACAAGAGAGACTAAAAACATATGAAGCAAAAATAATAAGAGTGAAAGGATGAATAAACAAGTCCACAATTTCAATTGAGTATTTCAACCCCCTTCTGTCAACAGTTGATAGAACTTGTAGACAGAATATAACCAAAGATATAGAAGATTTGAATACAACCAACATATAGAACATTCCACCAAACAATAGCAGATTCCACATTTTTTCAGGCTCCCATGGAACATTCACCAAGATACACATATCTTGATCCTTAAAACAAATGCCAACAAATTTAAAAGAATTGAACATGCAGAGTACATTTTCTGTTCATAATGGAATCAAACTAGAAATTAATAACAAAGACAGTAGGAAAATCTTTGGATACTTGTAAATTAACAAACACCCTTTTAAATATTTCATAGGATCAAAGACAAAGTCAAAAAGAAAATAAATTATATCTGCAGCTAAATAAAAATTAAAATAAGACATAATAAAATATGTAGGGCATAGCTAAAGCAGTGTTGAAATAGAAATTTATAGCACCAAGTGCTTACCTTACAAAAGAGAAGACATCACAAATCAATAATCTAAGTTTCTACCTTAAGAAACTGGAAAAAGTACAAAGTAAACCCAAAACAAAGGATCAGATAAGAGGAGAAATCAATGAAATTGAAAACAGAGAATAGAGAAAAATAATGAAAGAAAAAGAAAGCTCTTTGAAGAATTCAAAAAGATTGATAAACCTTTAGCCAAACAGACAAATATGAAAATAGAGAAGACACATATTACCGGTGTCAGGAATAAAACAGAGGGTATCACTAAAGATTCTGGAGCCATTAAAGGAATAATAGGAGAATACTATGAACACTTCATGTATATAAATTCAGAAACTTAGAAAAGATGAACCAAATCCTCTAAAACTACCAAAACTCAACCAAGATGAAATAAACATTTCTCTGTAAATAAACTGAAAATATCTTTATAAAATATATTTGCACTTTCATGTCTCATATTGAATGTTCTTTTGCAACTAAAATATTCCTGGTTTAATTTTCCCTTTTATATTTCTGTTTTTATTTGGTCTAATATTCCTGAACATTTCAAGAAATACTTGGACAGAGAAGATAATCAAGCCAACCTGGGGATGCACGCCTATAATCCTAATGGCTCAGGAGGCTGAGACAGGAGAATCACAGGTCAAAGCCAGCCTCAGCAATGGCAAAGCACTAAGCAACTCAGTGAGACCTTGTCTCTAAAAAAAATGCAAAAAAGGACTGGGGGTGTGGCTCAGTGGTTGAGTGTCCCTGAGTTCAATCTCTAGTACCTAAAAAAAAAAAAAAAGACAAAGAAGATAATCAAAGTAAACTGGTGCTGAACTAAACAGTGAATCTCCCTCCCACATATACAGGAAAGTGGACATATACACAAGCTCCACCAGCGTAAACGTATAAAATCTGGTACAGTAGAGTCCCACTCCAAAGCAAGCCCAGCCTAGAAATAAAAGCCACAGTTTCAATTCCTGGGCTTTAGAAAATGTCCCTTCCAAGTATTATTGCTAATTTGGGCTACAAATACTGATAGCTTAAATATATGTCACATATATGTTATAACTAGCTAACAAACATCACCTAATTAAAGCAAGGAAAAAAGAAATGTCCCTCCCCTACTGTGTGCATATATTTCAGACTCAGGTCATGCTTCCTGATTTCTCTTTTCAATCAAAGGTACCCTTGATGTTCATTTGGACTAAAGTGTGACAGAAAAGGTTCCTGGGTGAGCATTCAGTTGAAGATTGTCCCTATACTTCACAAGCAATTTAAGTTCCTACCCACAGAAACACTAAAATCTTCACACAGATAGCATCTTTTTTTTTCTTTTTCTTTTTCTTTTTTTTAATATTTTTAGTTGTCAATGGACCTTTAATTAATTAATTAATTAATTAGCTTTTATGTGGTGCTGGGAATGGAACCCAGTGCTTCACACATGCTAGGCGAGCATTCTACCACTGAGCTGCAACCTCAGCCCGCGGCTAGCATCTTACTCGTGATATGCATATTAAAGATTTGTAGAAATACCCACTTTCACAACACTCTGCAAGTCCCAATCCCATTCTGCAGCCCCTCATTTCCAGAAGGTATTTTTTTCCCTGCTATTTCAGAGAAAACTGAAGCTAATGGAGGTGAAATCTACTTGGCTGTGCTCCTCCATATATCTATATTTACCACTCTATCCTACATACCTCTGTTGTTAAGAAGGTGAGCTCTCTTTCCATAATGGTATATTCCAACAGTAAGGCCTCCCTCTCTTGAATTTTAAAGCTCTGCCTCTCTGTTAAGGTTGTAAGCATGTTCAAATTTCCTCCCAAATTACAAGTTAATGATTCTCAAAGTGTAGTCCAAGAACTTCTTCAGGGGCAGGGGACTCTGAAACTCTTTCAGAGGGTCCACAAGATCTTCCCTTTACCAACCACACAACTGTGTGAGGTCGGATATTTCTTATATACTTTAACTGAGACAACATTGCAACAGATTGGATGTAAAAGTAGATATAAGAATCCAGGGCTGGGGTTGTGGCTCAGCAGTACAGCGCTTGCCTCGCATGTGCGAGATGCTGGATTCGATCCTTAGCACCACATAAAAATAAAGGTATCGTGTCCAACTACAACTAAGAAAATCAGAAAATAAAAAAATAAATAAATAAAAGAATCCTGCTACCCGCTCAGACTAATTCTTTCTCTTTTTCTTACTTTTGCCACCAACAAGGAATCAACCACTCCTTGTTTCCACCCCCTCAACTCTGGTTATCTCCTAAATCCATTAGAATTCCATTTTTGCTTCTTGTCACTCCACTGAAACTGTTTTCATCAAGGTCACTGGAGACTTCCTTTTGTAAGAATACTGTTTTATGATTACAGAAGTAATGTGTGATCATTGTCAAACATTTAGAAGATGAATATAAGCAAAATAAAATAATAAGAAAAATTACCCCAGTACCACAACCTAGAAGTATAACTATAGTTGGGAGTCAGTCCCTCCAGAATTCTCAATTCATGTTATAAAGATGGCATTAAAGAATATATACCCTTTTGGTGTGTAGTTTATATATTGTTTTGAAACCAGCTTTTTAACTGACTTGGTCACTGGTGGCTCCATCAGTGTTCAACCCTAAGGTTTCTTAACAACCTGTCTCCTTAGTGCCCCTGAATCCTTTTGAATTGGCAACCATTCAATCCTTTTGGATTCTCCTGCTTTCCATGCAGCATTCTTTCTTGCTTCTACTCTGCTCTTTCTGTCTACTCTTTCCCTGTCTCCACTGTCTCTACATGACCTCTAAAGCTTTAACTGCCCTCTATCTGTAGATGAATCCCAAAACTCTATTTCTAACCCTACTTTTCTCCTGAGCTCCAGACCCAAATTTCTAACATCCTACTGCTCAACTCCACCTCTCCATTTCAGACTCCTCAAAATGAACATATCAAAACTCACTTTTTCATATTCCTCTCAATCTCCACCTTATTCTGAAATTCCTCATTTCAACTGATTTTCTTAACATAGAAGGCTGAATCTCCAGGTTCGCTCCACACTTTCCTTCAACCATACACACTATTAATTCAGATATAGTAAGAAGTTTCCCCAGTGTCTCATCTCCTCATTCACACCACTGCTACTGCTCTCATCAGAATTCATCTTCTAGTTATTTCCCTTCCTCTAGTCCTCCTTTCCTCAAACCCAACCAGAATGTAGGGTTAACTTTCTAAAATACAAGTTCTATCATACTACTCCATCTTTCTATGGCTTCTCATGGCTTTGGGGCCCCTTTGCTAACTGCTTTCAACTCAAATCTCCAAGCTTTTCTCCCTGCCCAGTCCGACACACTTGTATACATTCCATGCTCCATCCACAATAAGCCTCTCATAGTTCCCCAAACAATCTAAGCCTTTGTTACACTTTGTGTTTGTGCATGCTATTTCCTGTTCCCCCTCCCTTCTCTACCCAACAAACTCTCATCTTTAAAGGTCCCACTGAAGTGCCTTCACCTTGGGAAGCCTTCCATAAAACCTCCAAAGAGAATCAGTTGCTCCCTCAGCTTTTCTCACAGGCATGGCATCTCTGTCATAGCTTTTATTATACCTTATTGGAATGGTCCTTCTACATGTCTATGGATGTGATAAGGGCTGAGATTTTGTCTGAATTATCTTCATACCTCTACCCTTATTGACTACAGTTGTTGATGGACAACTAAGTATACAATAAACAAAGTTTACTTTGTAGCCTTCCTACTCGATATGCCATTGTATTAGGTAGAGGTACTGCCAAATATCAGTACATACTCACTTGTGTTCACACCAGTGAACAGTGGTTCAGACAGTCAATCCTCCAGTGAACTAGCATTTATACACATCAAAAGCAACTCAAACAATAGTAAAGGGATGAGTTATCATTTAGATATGAGGTGTCCCCCAAAAGCTCATGTGACAGATAATGCAAGAATGTTTATAGGTGAAACAATTAGATTATGAGAGGTATAACCTAATTAGTGGGTTAATCCACTAATATGGATTAACTGGGTCATAACTATAAGGTAGGGTATGGCTGGAGGAAGTAGCTAGGTAGGGTATGGCTGGAGGAAGTAGCTCACTGAGAGTGTGACCTTGGGGTTTATATTTTGTCCCTGGTTAGCAGAACTCCATCTGTCTCCTGGTTACCATATACTGAGCTGCCTTCCTCCACCATACCCATCTGCCATGATATTCTGCCTCATCTCAGGGCCTAGAGCTATGGAGTTGGCCAACCATGTACTGAACCTCTGAAACCACAAGCCAAAATTAACTTTTCCTTCTCCACATTGTTCTTGTCAGGGTCTTTTGATCACAGACACATACACAAAAAAAGCCAACTAAAACAGGATGTTTTTTCAGACAACATGACAAATGAGTTCTTACTTTTCTGAAATTTATTTTCCATCTTATACTTTGGACCCAGATTAATGGAATACAATTGAAATTGAATAATTTAGAAAAAAACAGGTAGCACAATTTAATAGAAAAAAAAACTCTGGCTTTTATTTGCTTTATGACCTACGGCAAGTTACTAAATCTCTCTGTACTTCACTTTCCTTATCTGTGACATGCAGATAAATGTGACTTCATAAGATCTTTTTGAAATCTGGAGATTTCCTATTGAGCATATTTTCTCCCATGGCCCATGAATATTAATTTCCCTCTCAAAACATTAGCATTTTAAAAAAATAAGAACACTAGCCCCCAAAAAGGATTTTTTGAACTTTAGAGATTTATAAATAAATTATATATAGTTTAAAATTAAAATTAAGATTTATATATAAATGCTTATATAGAGAGATATGAGTACAGTCTTCAATATAGCAATTTCTCAGTAATTTAAGATAACTAACCATTTGAAAATGTCTATATTGGGTAGTGTCTGCAATTGGTCTGCTTTAATAAAGGTCATTTATTTCAAACTCCTTCATCAAAGAATAAAAGATGGAATTGAATCTAAGGAAATAAAAGAATGTTAATGACCAGAACATTGTCTTAAGACCAAGATTTGACCATCATCTAGGTTAATCCTTTGCTAAGTAATAAATCTCTCACTCCCACATACATACACACACAAATGCTTGGCAGCACATCCCCCTCTTAAACCAAGAACACATTACCCAAGAACTAGAAAAATCCAAATATTATTTTTGGTCATTTAGGAAGGTTACACAAAACTGTCTGTTTAATGAATGCTGCATGCAGCTGTGCCCTGAGAAATGATCCCCAAACCTTTGGGTTATTTCAGAATTTCTGGAATCCTCTGAAGTCTATTTCAAGTTTATATCCAGACCAGAAAATTATACAGAGCCCATCCCTGCGTCTCAACTGGCTGTTAGTTAATTTCCTTCACCACCCATGCCTGTCTATGGGTAATTAAGAGGTTAACATAACAAAAGTGGAGAGTGTGCACTCGTGGTGGGAACCTGTACAAAGAGTGACCTTTGAGCCTTCCACCTGTCGCTGCCCATTCTGGCCACACACCAGTTTTCTTTGTGAATCACAAAAAAGTACTCTGGGGCCTCAGCAAAGGTGGCCAGCTGTCCTGAAATCCTAAAATTTCCCAACAGCAAGGGGATGGGAAACTGCAGTGTGAATTGTTAATAAATATGAACTACACAAATTATGCCAAAATGTAAAGACCCATCAGAAACAGTTCAGAAATGGGATTTCAGAAGGAATATATATTTATCTACTGACACTTTCCTGGTTTTTTCACAATAAGAATCAAATTTACACACACACACACACCCCTCACTCTTTGAGAATGAATAATCACATTTGACCAAAAGATAACATTGATAAAAATGAGTTTGGGGGCAGGGTTAGAGGAAGAAAAATACAAAAGCATATTCCTGAAATAGCCTCTCTAAAGATCACCTATAGAGGAAAGAACATGCTTCCATTTGTCCATTTCTGGATCCAAGCTCTAATACAAACATATTTGGATAATTTATGCACATACTAGTATTTAATAGTGGCAAATTCACACACCTGCTGATTTTCCTTCCTGTGAAAGGAAGAATGCAAAGGTCAACCAGATGATTTCCCTTTAGGTAGCAGAAGGAGACAGCTGTGGTTCAAATCCCAATGTTGCCATTTATGAGCTGTGTGACCCTGACAAGTTATTTAGCCTATCCGTGCCTCAGTTTTCTCATACAAAAATTGGTTAGATTTAAAAATAACAAACAAAACAAACAAAAACTTCAATGCATAGCTTTTGTTATAAGGATCATATGAAGCGATACAAAAATGCACTTAGATGCAAGCTAGGCATGTAGAAATATATTTTGTTATTACTATTCTTTTAAGCTTTAAAAGATTCTGATAGATTGTGAAGTTACTAGCATATAACTTTAATTTATCTGACATGGGTTAGAATTCACTATCAATTCACCAAGCTTTCATTTGACAGGAGTTTAAAAAAAAGGGGGGAGTGATGTTAAAAAAAAAAAAAACAGCAAAGAAATTTCCAGTCTCAAGCATTCAACTCAGATCTTCTTTTTTTTTTTATTAGTGCATTATAGTCTTCTCCTTTTCCTTCTTCTAGTAGTTCTGAAGATCAAACCCAAGCCCTTGTGTACACTAAGCAGGCACTGCACGACTAAGCTGTATCTCCCTAGTCCTCATCTATTTCTTAAAGCCCTCTGAGAAAAAAAATATCCAGTTAAAAGACACTTGCAAATTCTTTGCTACATTTCTAAAGGTGGGGGGGTTCCTATGTCCCCTCCCCTTGAATCTAGGAAAGTTCTGTGACCATTATGACCAATAGAATACAGTGGAAGTGACATTGAGCCAATTTCCTGAACCAGAGACTAAAAGTCTGGCAGTTTTGACTTTCTGTCTCTTGACATACTTACTCTTGGGATGCTGTTTCTAGACATCTAGTCACCATGGTATGAGAAGCCCAAGACACACTGAGAGATCACATAAAGGCATTTTATATAACAGTCCCAGCTCAGCTTCCAGCTCACAGTCAACATCAATTTTCAGCCATCTAAGCTCAGGTATCCAACATGAGGGTGAAGCAGCCATCTGAAGACTCTTTTTATGGCTCATAACTCTGCAAATCATCTGGGGTATCTCTACAGCTGTGAACTGGCTGGGCTTGACTTCAGGCTGCAGGTGGAGTCAGGTCTGCACCACATTTCTCACTCTCTTTGGAACAGTGACTACGAGAAATATGCTTTTCTACTGGTAAAAGTGCAAAACAGCAAACCAAATCATCAAGGGCATTTCAAGACATCAGGATATCTCGTTTCCTAACATTTCATTGGCTGAAGCCAGTTCATGGCCAAACCAACATCAATGGGTTGAAGAAATGTGCTCTATCTACTCTAGTGAGAGAAACTACAAAGGCGCAACATGAAGGACACAGATATATTTATTTCCACGTCAGGAAGGCAGGGAACTTTTACTCCATTAAACGTTTACAAATTTTTCAACTGCCCCGTTGCACCTGAAGTTGCCCTAGAGCCACTAATCACAAGATTGTTAAAAGCATTCCTGGGTTTAAATGTCTTGATTGTTTTATACTACCATAAAAAAAAACACTCTAAACACATTTTTCCTGAACTATCTTCATGCAGTAACTGTAAGTCACAATAATAACTAACTTTGATATTACACTTTATAAAGCACTGGCACCTATATTGTTTCATCCAAGATTATAACAACCCTGTAAAGTGGGTAAAGCAAGTTTCTCCACCACCTGTTGGGAGGAAACACAATGACTTGGCCAAGAACACACCAGAAGTAAGTAGCAAGGTGTTCAAAACTCATGTTGTTCCACTGTCCTTACCACAAGGAATGTGACCTAATAAGATTTGTCTTGTTACTTTTTTTTCTCTCTTCCCCCCACCCAACTTGGTGATGTAAGAACCCATCACTTGCTCATAAGCCTTCTGCATAAAACCTAAGATAACAATGGTGCCAGTGGGAGGATGGCTTGAAATCTGGGATGCCTAAATGGTGTCTACACACAAAAGAGATTTGACTGTTTGAATGAGTTTAGTGGTAACTAACCAATTACTAACCAGCTCAGTTAATATTTCAGCCTGATATGTAAGTAGTCTCAGCCTGAAGTGACAGGTGCTGCATTTTACTTTTGTTCTACTGTTGACAAGACTTTTGTGTGATCCATAATCTCATTGGCACCTATTTACTGCACCTGTCTTACAACTGTAATAATAATAATAATAATAGGCCAGGCAGGCTGGCATGTAAAAGCAGTAACGTGAATAGTTCCAAGATAATGATGCTCTTTGTTAAATTGGGTCTGTATCAATATAATAAAAAAGGAATCACAAGAATATATTTTTCAGTATAAAGTTGCCCCAATGAGTATGTAAGGATTCCCCAGACTCTGTCACCTGGATTTGTGTCCAGTATGTTAGAATGCACTTGAGGGCTGCCTGAGAGGATGGGGTATCAGGGAAAACCGGGTTTGTCCCTTCTCTGCATTTTCTTCAACTGAATACCCATGAGCCCTGTCTCTAGTATGCCCAACAACTTGGCAATAAATCTTCAATCTAACCTTGGAAGGCTGCATCCATTCTGCCTATTGTGCAGGCATTACACTTACAAGGATCCCCAAAATTTTGGCTGAAGCTGGAAATCACCTTAAGAGCAAGAGTTAAACACCTTCCTCTGCAGTGGAGGGCATAGAGGTTCAGAGAGACAGTCACTTGCTTAAGGTTCCACAACAAATTCTTACTCTCCTGAGTCCCTAGGTCATGAAGGTTTTCTGTTTCTAAACCTCATCTGATCATACCGGATGAACCAGCTAATAAGAATGATAGATGGTCAGTATCATGTACTTAGTGACTTGATCACTGTTTCAAGTGCTTTATGCATGCTAACCCAGCCTATAAATAAAGAGGAATAAGTACAGAAACCATGCCCTAAAGCACATAGCTGCTAAGTGATAAAGCTGGAACCAGAATTCATGTGTATTTCCCACCGCTGAACACTGCTCTAAAATATTATGGAGCACATCCTTATGCCAGGCATGATCCTAGATGCTGGGGACACAATGGAGACTATGGCACAGACTGTCCTCAACAAGCTTCCATTCTTGGAGGAGGCAGACTATGACTATGTAAAAACATATATGTTTATCCAATAAGTGCTTTTTCAAGATTGTATTAATTTCCTAGGGCTACCATAACAAAGTACCAATACCTGGGTAGTTTAAAACAAAAGAACGTATTGTCTCACAGGCTAGAAGTCCAAAATCAAGGAGTCAGCAGGACTGTGCACCCATTGTGATTCTATATAGAGTCCTTCCTTCTCTCTTCCTAGTTTTTAGTGGGGGCTGTCAATCTTTGTCATTTCTTGGCTTGCAGACATATCACTCCAGTATGACTCTGGTGACATATGGCATTTTCCTTCTTCTAGAAGGACACAAGCCCCATTGAATTATGGGCCACTCTAATAACCTCATCTTAATCTGTTTATGTTAAGCCCCTATTTCCAATAAGGTCATATTCTCTGTCTACAGAGATTAGAATTTCAACATATCTTTTAGAGGACAAAATTCAACCCATAAGTATCTACTATGTAGCAAACATAGTTCTAGATATTGTGGATACTGTAGTGAATGAAATAGATAAAAATCCCTATCTTATATTCCTATATCCATATATTCTGGATATTCTGGAGATAAATAAGAAGCAATAAAAATGATAGATAAATGCTATAGAAAGTTTAAAAAGGAACTGACCAGTGCAAAACCATGGACTGTTGCAAGAGCAGCTCTGGCGTGGATCAAGGAATAGCAAAAAGACCAGTGCTATGAGGGAAAAAGTGGGTAAGATGGAGAACAGCGGGAGCTACTCTCAGAAAGGTCACAGTGGGCCAGATCGTGAGGGCCTCATAGACCATGTGCAAACACTGTGGCTTTCACTCTGAGAGTAATGGAGACCCACATGGTCTGACTTTTGTTTTAAAAGGATTACTCTGGCAGATGTGTTGAGAAAAGACCACTGAGGGTGGAGCAAATTCAGAGGCTACCTTGGCCTAGTGACAGATGGTAGCTTAGAGCCGGGAGATAAGAGTAGAGGGGCAAAAAGCAGCTAGATTCTGGATATATCTCAAAGGTGAAATAATTCCAGGTGGTTATAAGTGTTACAAGGAAAATAAAAATAGAGTACTGGGGGCTGTGGATGTAGCTCAGTGGTAGAGCACTTGCCTAGCATGTGTGAGGCACTGGGTTCAATTTTCAGCACCATGTATAATTAAATAAAATAAAGGTCCATCAACAACTAAAAAAATATTTTAAAATAGAGTAATGGGAGAAGATGTTCTTTACATTAACTAGTTAGGGGAGGTCTCTTCAAAGAGGTCATACCAGAGCTAAGATCTAATAAAGATGATGAGGAGGAGGAAGCCATGCAAAAAGCTCCAGGGATAAACCATTCCAGCAAAGGAATAGGCCCCCAAAATGAGAATGAGCTTAGAATCTTAGAGGAATCAAAAAGAAAAAAAGACAAAGTAATGGGGTACAGTAAACAGGGAGAAAGTACTTGAAATGAGCTTGGAGAAACAGGCAAAGCTACAGTGAGTTTTTAAAATATATTCAAATTGAAATGGGAAACAATAGTGGGGATGGAGGATGGGTTCATTGTGTGATGTAATATGCCCTTTAAAAAGATCATTCTTCAGGGCTGAGGATGTAGCTTGGTGGTATAGTGCTTGCCTAGCATGTGCAGGGCCATGGGCTCCATCCTCAGTATCAAAAAAAAAAATAATCATTCTTCAAATTCATGAAAGTAGAATTGAGTTTACCAGAGTCTAGGAGGAGGGGGCACTGAGGAGTTAATATTTAATAGGTACAGTGTTTGAGTTTTACAAGATAAAAAAGTTCTGGAGATGGATGGTGGTGACAGTTGCCCAACAAATGTGCATGTACCTACTGCCACTGAACCATACACTTCACGTGGTTAAAATGAGCAATTTCATGTTATATATTTTTACAACAATAAAAATATTTGGTGTGATATTTTTAAATGGTAATATTTTTAAATCAGAGTGATCTGATCACTTTGATCTTTTTATTTATCAGGGAGACCATTGGTGTGACATTACACATTCTCTATTTATACATGATCTCTAGGTAGAATAAGAGCTGCAGGGAGAGCAAAGGAAGCAAGCAGAGAGGCAGAAAACACTCCTGTTGCTGAACTTTGTGCATTTGTGATCTGTTTCCTCCCTCTTCGTTGTCATATTCATGTATAATTTTCAAAGGAATATCTTCCCCTCTCAGATAGCCCAGTGAAAATTTTAAAGTGTCAAAGTGCCAAAGTCTTAATAAATTAGGAAGCAGTCACCTAATTTCTGCCTACAAGCGATCAACATGAAAATGGTGTCAGATTCCTAAAGCTCCAAAGAAAGAAAGCCCCCAGCTGCCATCAGGAGCCACTCCAGGGTCTACTACCCTTTACTGTGTGGAAACATGTTCAGCATGTCTTAACTAAATCCCTCTGATTACACTTTAAGTCCATGTCCTCTTATTTTAGTCTCCTTGAGTTGAAGGACAGCTGGTTTCTGTCCTCTGCAAAATAAGGCACTCTATACTTGGAGATTTCTGTTAAGTCCTCTTCTTCAGGCTAAACAGTCTCAATTAATTGAAGCTTTTCTTCTATGAAATATCTCTCTAAATGCTCCACACTCTCATTTAAATTGTTCAAAACTGGACACAATTCTCTTTGAAGAACAGGAAGAACAAAAGTATATAAGATTAAAGGAAACATAATTAGAAGGAATTATAGAGAGCCAGCTCCAATGTCAAATTTTTACAGTTTCATCAACACTGTTAACAGTTATTTTTTGAAGCTACCACCTTTTTAAGTTAATTAATAAGTACACAGTAGTTATGAATTTCAGATGATCATAGATAATTGCACTAAACAATTCACCAAATACTGTTTATCTTCTACAGCCAACAAAATATGGGAAAAACAGAGCAAATGGTAAATGCCACTAACTTCACCTATGTAACAATAGTAAAATATTCCAGTTCAGTGACAAATAAAGAAAAACTCACCTATATAACAATGGTCAAATTACAAAGAGCAATGGCAATTAACCTTGAGTTTCTAAATTTGAGCAGATTCATATGACAGAGAATGCTTAACGTCACACCAGTAATTCTTTGTAAAACACACAGTTGCAAAAGCTTTGAAATTTAGATGTGTTATTGCCATCTTTTATGAACAAAACATCCCCAGGCTCCATATTAATTGATTTTTCTAAACTTTTTGCAGTTCAATCCTCTTTTGTTTTTTCTGTACTGGATCATCCTATATGTTCATAGAGCAGCATTTCTCAAACTTATTGCTTTTAAAACTCCTTACACTCTTAAATATTACTGAGAACCCCAAAGAGCTTTTGTTCATATGAATATATCTAATAATATTTACCATAAGTACAAACTGAGAACTTCAGCATTTCTTACTAATTTATTTAAAGATAATAATAGACCCATTACTTATTACTATAAAAAACAGGTTGAATTAAAAAAAAAAGCTATATTACACAAAACAGAAAATAGCAAGAAGAGCAGTATTTTTTTTTGTATTTTCACAGATCTCTTTAGCATCTGGTTTAATAGAAGACAGCTGCTTCAAATATCTGCTTTTGCAACCAGTCTGTTGTGATATCACATATTTGGAAAGTCTCTACTGCACTCTCAAAATTAAGTTAGAATTTATAGAACAAATATTTCCTCAACATCAACATGAAAATAGTTTTTATCTTCTATATCCCCTGAAAAAGTCTTGTGAACCCCTGAAGTCCCTTAAACACACTTTGAGAACCATTGTTAGTAGAAGTTATGGGAACTGAAATTATTTCTAGGAAATCAAAATTAGTAAGGACAAAGCTGATGTATTCTGGGAATCATTACAGATCAAATGGAAAGTAAACTATACCTCTTTGTAAAATATCATGTGCTTGAAACCACACTAATGTCAAATACAAAGGCAAAAAAATCTTAGCAAGATGGCCCCAGGATCACCAAGTAATATTTAAGCATTGTTTTCATTTCACCTTAAGAGTCAGTTTTCATGGGATTAAAGAAAAAGCATCGTGTCCCTTAAGGCATATAACCTGACCCCCAGGCTCCCTTCAGCTTATTATAATCTTATACTTTTTCTCTCCTTCCTTTTTTCTGAAGCCCAAACACAAATGGCCACAAGGTATCATACCTTGTGGCTCCAATGAAGGCTCCAATGAAGGTAGACAATTCAGAGATTTTATTCAGTTCCAGGAAAAGTCACATAACTTGAACTCTTCTGGACCTGAAACCAAAATCTTGTCTTCTCAGAGAAGACTACAAATGTCAATCAAAATATCTGACTCTATTGTAACATATACAATAAATCATGCCATTCTCTTATAGCCACAAGAAATAGGATTATTTCAAGATCCAGGCTTGGGATATAGCTCAGTGATAAAGCACTTACCTAGCATTGTATGAGGCCCTGGGTTCAATCCCCAGTACCAAAACACACACACACACACACACACACACACACACACACACACACACACAATATCAAGACTCAATGTTTAGTTGAGGATTTGTTTGAGAAAATGAAGAAACAGATATATGTCAGTTCTTCTTTTACCCTTTTCTTTTGCCCCCTCATACTATTCTATTAAGAGTAATATGTATGCTAGAAATGGGCAGCAGATTAATTTCTAGGAAGGTAAAAAAAGAAAAAACATCATTAATCTCAATTCTACTTATAAAAGAAGGTAGTATTTATTATTTAGGAAATATTTTATTTATGTATTGCTGACTGTATACAAAAAAAAAAAGTCAAGCAAAAAATAGCTTAATTGGCCCAATCCAGGGACTAAATCTCTGTAAACAACATCATATTTTTGTTGGGGGAATGGCAGAGCAATTTCCACAAAATTAAATTGAAATTTATGCTTATATATGTATCTTTCACCCTTTGCAACTAGAAGGAGAATACTGATTGGCTCTATCTTATAGCAGAATATGAATTATAACCAAATGTGGCTTATAAATACAAAAGCAACAAATGTTTTAGGTTTTTTTTTTTTTTAATAAAAGGAGCCCCAGGGCTTTGCCTTTGGATAAGATATCACTGGGGACATTTTTTTTTTTACATTCAGTAAAATACTCAAATAGCAAGTGTCAAGGTATTGTATATCCACCCAGTTGGTAAAATAAGTCAGTTAATTTGGCAGGTAAGTATTAAGTAATCATGCTGTCAGAATCGGGTGAGTATCAAAGGGAGAAAGACAAAGACTGAACAAAAGAAGAAAAATAAAATAAGTAGCAGATTATCAAATAAGTAAATAAAAATGAGAACTTCTCAATGCTCCATTGTATCCCTCATAAACCAGTTCAACCCTGCAGACTTCTCCTCCCACTTGGGAGTCAGGAAAGCAAAGTGGGTGTGAGGAAACTATGGTCTGACTGCTTGCGAACTGTGCTGTTGAGAGGTGTTTCAGAGAAGAAAGGCCTGGTCCCTTTAAGAATTAAAAGCTGGTCTCTGGCAAGCACAGAGTGGCAGAATGGCAAAGAAGCCTGGTTCTCCATACATTAGCTTTTTCCCTGAAGGAGGGAGCTGAATTAGAAGCGTAGCTGCCAGGAAAAGCCTGAATAGAGACCATTTAAGCAGATTTTTATTCAGGCCCAGGGAAACTCACATAACTTGGTCTTTTTTCACTTCTTAAAACAGAAAATGTATGTATAAGTACATGGAACCTCCCCCACTCTGGAAGGCAAAGATGGAGCCTTATTCATCTATGAAATACCCATGCTTTGCACAGGGTTGGGCACATAATACGCCCTCAATACATGTTTGTGTTAATAAAAGACAAGATAATGTCTCTAGATACTTTCTACTCTGTTGCCCCTCCATTTTTTTTGTTGTTGTTGTTGTTGTTGCTCTGAAAAAAAAAAAACACTAATTTCAGGCTTTTTCTTAGATTAAAGCCAAATTACCTTTCATAAAAAAAGACTAGAATCAGAGTAGAATTATACAGCAGAACTGGATTGTGGAGATTAATATATGATAAACCCCTTATTTGATCAATAGGAAAACTGAGTCCCAAAGAAATTAATAGATTTGTCTAAGATGACCTTACATGTAATGGCAAAGTTGATAAAAACTCAGCCTTCTACCTTCCCATGTAGCATCAAGTAGAGCTGAGGTAGTCAGCCTGGCTGCATGGGTGGGATATAAAAGTCCAAACCATCCAAAATGCATATGTAAAATCTATGTGCATTGTATTAGTGGGGAAGAGGGCCTGGGGTTCTCACTCAATGTGTGTGTGTGTGTGTGTGTGTGTGTGTGTGTGTGTGTGTGTTTGGGGGGGTACTGAAAATCCAACTCAGAGCCTTGAACATACTAGCTAGGCAAGTGTTGTACCCACTAAGCTATACCCAGCTCCTGCCACTTGATTTTTAATGAGGTATAGGACCTCTAAAACTGTTAAGAACCACAATCTCATGGGGGAGTCATTAGGGAGTGGTTGGGTGTCATTTAATTCTATAGCTCCTATGCTATAAGAGGTTAATATCAGAATTTTGCTGAAAAGTTCCTGAGACCTCAGCAGACAGAAACAGCAAGACAGATGCATTCTCCTTTTTTCTGGTTTTATTATCTCCATGACCGGTTGTTTGGATGACACCCATGCACATCAAGGGAATATCTTTTTTTTTCCCAGACTTTTATCAGTACTTGAAATTGAACACAGGGCATTCTATCACTGAGCAACATCTCTAGCCATTTTTAATTTTTATTTTGAGACAGGACCTCCCTAGGTTGCTGAGGCTGGCCTCAGTCTTGCAAACCTCTTACCTCAGATCCCAAGTTGCTGGGATTACAGGCATGGGCCACTGCACCCAGTTTAAGAGAAGATTTTTCTCATTTACTCTACTCAGACTTACACACTAATCTCCTCTGGAATCACTTTCACAGACACATCCAAAAATAGTGTTTTACCAGGTTTCTAGGGATTCCATAAGCTTGTCAAGTTGACATCACAGTAACTGAGCTATAAACCAGAATGCAAATGTGCCTCACATTGTCTATTGAACACAGAAGCTCAAGGCTGGAGCAACGGTCTATTTCACAGCATTTCTCAACCCTCCCTACACCCACTCTGTTAACCTGATGTTCTAAAAATCTATAGTACACAGAGCTATGGTAGAAGATACAGACTGAATACAGACTAAATCCCAACAGAAAGCTAATGTGATTCCATCATTTCATTTCCCCCAAACAATAGTCCCCAGTCTGGCCTTGTGGATTTTCAAGGATAACAACTGATGCATGAGGTTAATTTAGACTCTGAAAACATGCATGCATACATATACATGAAGACACACACATACACACTGATGCAACAATTATTAAGAGCAATCTGGTAGAATTTATTCAGAGTATTCATCATCCTATGACATAATAAGACCACTTCTAGGAATATAACCCAGAGAAATTCACATATAGCCCAAAGGGGGGAATTTATAAGGAATGCTATTTGTTGTAAAGAAACTTGAAACAACCCAAGTAATGTATGGCAGAGGGATAATGGAAAATTAAAATGTGACAGATTCACACTGTAGCATATCATGCAGCAGTTCAAAGCAACAAAGTAGCTGGACAAACAATAATATGGACAGATATTAAGAACATGGTCCTGAGTGGGGAAAAAAAGAAGAAACCGAGTGGATTCTTTGGTAAAACAATACATATAAAATTATTTTTGCTGGTGCTGGAAATCAAAACCTTGGCTTCACTCATGCTAGGCAAGCACACACACTGAGCTACATCCCCAGCTCCAATGATGTATATATTTGAAATGTTCACAAAATAGCCTTACATATTCTGGAAGGATACATATAAATTTAAATATACATATCAGACCCATTAGAATCATCGCCAGTAGGGGGAAAAGAGGAATGAGTGGTGATAAAAGGGAAG
Organism: Urocitellus parryii; assembly: GCF_045843805.1. Classification (NCBI taxonomy): domain Eukaryota; kingdom Metazoa; phylum Chordata; class Mammalia; order Rodentia; family Sciuridae; genus Urocitellus; species Urocitellus parryii. Next base: position 112,646,624 of record NC_135547.1, read on the forward strand.
GAAAGAATGAAAGAATCCAGGAAGGGGCAGAGGAAAAGAGGGAGAGAAAAAGGGAAGAGAGAGTCTTATGTGTTTTAATGTGTTTTGTGCTGGGGAGTATAACTCAACCTCCCAATGAAAGAAATAAACAAACAGCACTACCAGATGGTTGCCAATAACATTTGCTAAGTACAATGAACTTAGGGGCCATGTCAAAACTTCAATATTTGGAAACTACCAGAGTATGGTCCTGTCTCAAATAACTGGATTACTCTGCTATTCACATTGCTCATTTGACTAAATACCCTTTTCTCTTTTCTTGTAAACATTCCAATTTAGAGAAATGGAAAGGGAGTGTAGAAAGCAAAGAGGAATGGAAGGGATTGCTAATTTTAATATTAACCTATTAATCTTCACTGAACTGAAGTCAAACAGTGAGAGAGACAATATATACTGTGGTGCATATTTTAATACAAAACAGGCCAATTACCAATATTTGAATACTAGTATCATTATTTATTCATCATGGACATACAAAAAATTCAGTAAAATACTCAAATAGCAAGTGTCAAGGTATTGTATATCCACCCAGTTGGTAAAATAAGTCAGTTAATTTGGCAGGTAAGTATTAAGTAATCATGCTGTCAAACTCGGGTAAGTATCTAAGGGAGAAAGACAAAGACTGAACAAAGGAGGGGGAAAATTATAAAAAAGAAATAAGAAGGGGGCCAAAAATAGGCATAAGGAGAAAATAAATACAGTGTGACAGGTTCAACAGTGGGGATGGATGTCTTGATTCCATCACAGAGAGATTATCCTAGAAATAAGGATAGACACTTCAAAGTGATGCCAGTAGAGCTGAGTCTTTTTTTTGGGGGGGGGGGTCCACCAGATAGAGATTGTTCATAAAGCTGAATTATGGATTAAAGTAGTCTTTCACAAGAGAATACAAATGGAAGAAATGATTTACAGTAGAAGGGGTAGAGAGAGAAAAGGGGAGGGGAGGGGAGGGGAGGGGAGGGGAGGGGGGATAGTAGACAATAGGACAGACAGCAGAATACATCAGACACTAGAAAGGCAATATGTCAATCAATGGAAGGGTAACTGATGTGATACAGCAATCTGTATACGGGGTAAAAGCGGGAGTTCATAATCCACTTGAATCAAACCGTGTAATATGATGTATTAAAAACTATGTAATGTTATGAACGACCAATAAAAAAAAAATAAAGTAGTCTTTCAATACCAACTTTATCCATATTATTTATTGTGCTGGTTGCTTCACAATATAATGGGCAGCATAAATAACACAAACATAAACCTGTGTTCTTATCTCCTAGGCTATGAGGTGACAAATTTTTCTGTAAAGGGTCAGATAGTAAATATTTTCAGCTTTGTGGGCTAATAATAATACCATGGTTCATAGGAAGTTCCTTCTCTGTTTGACTAGCCATTATTTTCTCAACTCATGCTTTCCTATTATTACTGTATTATGTCCTTTGTCTTTTTAAGAGGGAGGAGAGCAATGTCAATCATAGATTTTTTTAAAAAAACTGGATTTTGATTATATAGCAAATACCTTCTACTCTAGGCATTTCCATTCCTACAATGCCAATTCTCTCTCTGTCCTCAGCCTGCTGGTTCTTCATTGCTCAGACTCTCACACTTATCATTTGACTTATTAAAGGTTCCTGTTTTAAGAGGCCTAGTCCCCTAGGAATCAGAGGGACAAGGAAATACCTTCTAAGAGGCCTCCATATAGCCTCAATGCCACTTTCACTTCCCCCTACAACCAACCCATCAGCAAATCCTGTTGGTTACATATTCCAAGTATATCCAGATGTATCTCATCCCTCTATTATAACCACTCTGTTGCAAACCTCCCATTATTTCTTGCCTGGATGAATGAAAGAAACTCCAAATGGGTTCCAATTTCATTTGCCCCACAAAACATATGCACAGTTTTTGCTCCATATATTCCTCACTTTTTCATGTTTTATTTCAAAAAAATTCATATTTAGTTATATTGCAAAAAGGGTACAAAGAGTTGACATATACCCTTCACCCAGATTCCCCTAGAGTTAGTATCTTGTATAATTATAGTTTATCTAAAATAAATATATATATAAGAGTCTAAAATTATGTATACATATTTAATAATAAATATAAACAATATAAATTTAGATTTATATACAAAAAAGAAAAATGTACACAGTCCCCAACTTATTATGTTTAAATTTAGGATTTTTTTCAACTTCAAGGGTGCAAAAGCAATATATGTTCACTGTAAACCATACTTTAAATTTTGAAGTTTGATCTATCCTGGGCTACCAACAAGCAGTAGATACTGGATAGTAGTGGTAAGCTGCAGCTTCCAGTCAGCCACACAATTATGACAAGAAACAACCAGTTTTCTAAGATGCACTGTGTTGCTAAGATAGGATGTTCAGATGATGTATTAAATGCATTTTAACTTGTGATATTTTCAACTTACAATGGGTTTATAGAGATGTAACCTCATCCTAAGTCAAGGAACATCTGTACATTGATAGCATACTATTAACTACATTACAGACTTTGAATTTCACCAGTTAATCCACTAACGTCCTGACACAGGACATGTTTCTGATACAGGATCTAATTCAGGATACCATGTTTCTCTTTTCCATATTTCTATTGGTGCATGATAGTTGTACATCATGATGGAATTCGCTGTTACATATTTGTACATGCACACAATAAGGATACTATGTTTCATTTAGTCATCATGTCTCCTTAGTCTCTGCATTCTATAATAGTTTTTAGTCTACTTGTTTTTCATGTCCTTGACACTATTGAAGAGTACTAGTCAAGGATTTTGCTGAATGTTCCTCAAGTTGTTTTTTCCTAATTTTTTTAGGGTGGGGGGCAGTAACAGGGATTGAATTCTGGGGCACTTGATCACTGAGCCACATCCCCAGCCCTATTTTGTATTTAGAGACAGGGTCTCACTGAGTTGCTGAGTGCCTTGCTTTTGCTGCAGCTGACTTTGAACTCAATCCTCCTGCCTCAGCCTCCTGAGCCACTGGGATTACAGGTGTGCACCACCGCACCCAGCTTCCTAATGTTTTTAATGATTACATTGAAAAAAAGGCATTTGGGGCAAGAAGAACAAAGGAGTGATGTGTTCTTCTCAGTAAATCATATCAGATGTAAGGGATGTTAATATATCTTATTGGTAATGTCAACTTTAATCATTGTCTGCCAGATTTTGGCACTCTTGAGATATCATTTTCCACAGTGGTACATGCCAATAATCTCAGAGGCTTTGGAGGCTGAGGCAGGAAGATAATGGGTTCAAAGCCAGCTGCAACAACTTGGCAAGACTCTGTCTCTAAATAAAATATAAAAAGAGCTGGGTATGTGACTTAGTGATTAAGTGCCCCTGAATTCAATCCCCAGGACCAAAAAAAAAAAAACTATACCATTTTCCCCCTTTTTAATCAACATATATCTTATGGAGAGATGGTTTGATAGTATGCAAATACTATGCTTTATCCACTGATTTTAGTAAATCCATCAATGATCCTTGCCTATAAGAATTATTACTGTGATGTTTGCCCCCTACTGATTGTCTATCTCCTTTATTCCTTCCACATTTGTTAACTGGAATTTTACTATAAGGAGAAGCCATTTCTTTTCACCTATTCATTAATTAATCACTATAGATTCATGGATGTTTATTTTATTCTATAGATTACAACCCACTGCTATCATTATTTACTTGTTTGCCTCATATGTCTCATACTTGGCTACCTGAAGCTCCTTCAAGATGGATCTTGTGCTCTTCCTACCTACTCCTATCATTTTATAAGAACTTTATTATTTTCTGAAACTGTTAGATGTTCCAGGCCAATCTTATCTTTTCTTGCCCTAGCTCTGAAATCAACTATATCTCCAAGAAGTCTGTTTTTCATTGAATAATGATATATAGATAGTGTTCATTGGTACTGGAGTTTCATTTATTCTAAGCTTTCTCAATGGACAGAGCTAAATAATATGCAGACATACTATCCCATATGTGCACACATACCTATAATTACTTCTGTATCTAAATGAAGAAACATGAGATCATACTGATCCTCCTATTCCAATTCAACCCCACAGGGTGCATTTTAGACTTCCCTTTTTCCTTACATTTAAAACTGACAAGAAGAACCTGGCTCTCATTATCTACAATATGTTATCATGTTTATTCAAACCCAGCATACACATAAAGTAGTTTCAAATTGTTAACACATCCCCGTGAAAAGCAAATTTATTAACTATAGTACAATGTTTTGTACAGTTGTTTTTTATGTTTGGTTTTATAATATACACTTGAAACAAATGTTTTTCAAAATCACTAGTTTATTTAATTCTTTTCTTACCCATCATTACAATGTGATTATTTCATTTGCAATATGGTAGATTCCTTTGTTATTACTGTTTGTGTTCTGGTTTGGGTTCTCCTCGTATTCCAATTTATTTTAATTATGTACTTTGTGGAAGGGAGTCATGGGTAATATTACCATGATTCTAAAAGTCAAAGCCATATTCACAGAAATGTGATTTTAATTTCTGAGTGGTCCTTTAAAAGTGTAAATGAAATTATGTCATATCGACAATAGAATCCTCACAAAGGCTTCCCATATTACTCAGAAATAAAGAAAGTAAGTCTTTACTATGTCATACAGATGCTACATGGTCCACCCCTCTGCAACACACACACACACACACACACACACACACACACACACCTTTCTAAGGTTTTCTCATATCCCTCCTCCCTCTCTCACATATGCCTCAGCTATACTGGACTTCTTGGCATTCTTTGAACCCACTCTACCTTTGCGGTCCTTGCTCTAGCTATTCCCTGTACTAGAAACACTCTTCCCAGAGATATATACATGCTTTGTTTCTCTTTCATCTTTCAACTCTCTGTTCAAATATCAACTTAACAGGTCTTTTCAGACCTTCTTATAGAAAATATCAACCACCATTACCCCATTATTATCCTGGTTACTCTTTTTTATTTTTCATCATAATACTTAGCATCACACATAAAACATGAGCCTCATAACATCAGAAACTTTGTTTAATTCCTAACCATGCCTAGAATAGTGCCTTGAAACATAAGTTCTCCTTAAATATTTTGTCGCATAAATGAGTAAATACTTTATCATCCAAGGGTCTACCTTGAATTATTTTTTCTGTGATGGGCAATGAAACCCATGATCTGGATACTTTTTCTCTGCACCTTTTGATACGATTTAAACTCTCTCTAGCTGGTGGTTTAAGTGATATATTTCCACATTTGCACCCACACAACAGGCAAGGGTGAGGGAGAAGCACACACATGCATGTGCACAAGCACATACACACACACGTACATCTTTGCTTCCAAGCCCTCGTTTGTCAATGAGGATCCAGAGCACACTGAATACAAATAATAATCTAAAATGTACTTTAAGGGCTGGGGCTGGGGCTCAGAGGCAGAGTGCCCACCTAGCACTTTAAAAAGAAAAGACATCAGAACTAGGGTCGTAGCTCAGTGGTAGAGCACTTGCCTGGCATGTGTGAGGCACTGGGTTCAATTCTCAGTACCACATATAAATAAATGAAATAAAGATCCATCAACAATGAGAAAAATTTTTAAAAAAAGAAAAGACATCAGCAAGATGGTGAATAAGAAGTCCATAACTTTCCCTGGTTCTATGGACAAACCCAATACATGTGGATCAGTTCCCTCTGAGAGAAAGTCAAACTAGTTAACTTCTACACACTGGACAACTGAGGAAATATTCACATCAAAACAGGTAGGAAAGGCTAAGACACACTCATGCACAAATGCCACCCCAGACATGGCACCTTAAAATTGGGAAGGAATATGCAACTCCCAGCTTCTCCCTGAGGAGAAAATGGTTTGGACCACAAACAGTACCCCAACTTTTATAATTCCTCCTGTAGTATTTGGATTTGAAATCAAACCCTGGGAATAGAAGGGATGTGGCATTCACAAGCTTCCCTGACCACAGAGAACAAAGAGTTGGTTTTGAATGTGTGCACAAGCACTCACACCAGCTGTAGCCTGCAGGATCAGTCCAGGAGAAAAGGCTAAAACACACAGTTCCCATTTTCTCCCAGAAAGGGATTCATCTGCACTTTCCCAGATGCTTTCTGAGGGTCAGGCTTCTAGGTAGCATACATCTAGGGTCTGATGGGGCAAATACACAGGTAGAAGTCTGAGTTTCCCAGCACACAGAAATGATAAATGTTTTAGGAGATGGAAATGACAATTACCCTAATTTGATCATCACACATTGTATTCATGTATTGAATTACCATGCCCCATTTCCTACACACATATCAGAATATTTTTCAGCCTTAAAAAAGGAAATATTGTCATTCGTAATAACATGAATGAACTTGGAAGATATTATGGTAAGTGAAGTAAGTCAAATGTGAAAAGAAAAATACTGCATGACTTAGCTGATATGTGGAATCTTAAAAATAAGTCAAATAAATAGAAACAAAAATACAATGGTTAGCAATATGGGAAAAAGGAGTAAATGGGGAGATATAAATTAAAAGGTAAAAATCTGTAGTTCTGTAGGATGAATAAGTCTATAATGTACAGCAGGAGGTACACTGTGATAGTGTATGTTGAAGATTTGCTAAGACAGATTTTAGGTGTTAACTCTATTAAAAAAAGAGTTAATTATGGAAAGTAATGGATATATTAATTTGCTGACCTGTAGTGATCATTTCTATGTGTTGTATAGCTTAAATATAATCAAAATAAGTCTTACAAAATTCTCTTAAGTAAAGGTACAGTGTGACATATATTTTAAAGCAGAAAAGTCTCAACCCAGTTCATCCTAAAGCCACATCAACTAGGGTTTAACCAAAAATTAAGTTGTACAAGGATGGGACATAGACCTGTTTCATACTATTTGAGATTGGACTTTGACATATCAAAGTTGGAAAACCATGTGCTAGGTACTTTGTTTCTAATGCTCCTCCATTTGAAGGTTTTCACAGGTTTTCTGGTTACAATCAAGGCAATAAAAGAAATGCATTGTTTTAGCAAGTTTTTTTTTTTTTTTTTGGCTACTGTGACTAAAAGATCTGACCAGAACAATTTTAGGGGAGGAAAATTTTATTTGGGGGCTCACAGTTTCAGAGGTCTCAGTCCATAGACAGCAGGCCCCATTCCTCAGGGCTCCAGGTGAGGCAGAACATCATGGCAGAAGAGTGTGGCAAAGAGAAGCAGCTCACATGATTATCAGAAAGCAGAGAAAGTGACTCCACTCACCAGATACAAATATATACTCCAAAGTCATGCCACACCCCCAGTGCCCACCTCCTCCATCCACACCCCACCTGCCTTCATTTACCACTCAATCCCATCAGGGATTAATTCACTGATTGGGTTAAGACTCCCATAACCCAATCATTTCTCCTCTGAACCTTCTTCATTGTCTCACACATGAGCTTTTGAGAGATATTGCACATCCAAACCATAACATGTATCCTGGCTCCTAGTCTATACGTTTGGAGAACTGTTTCCTGCATTTCTTATATTTATGTCCCAAGCAGCATAGTTTAAGTTGTCCACAGTAGTTTGAGGCAGAGGTAGGCCCCAGTGAGTCACTCTTTCTTGTATTCACTACACCCTTGTGTAGTCCCCTTATCTAAAAACAAACAAACAAACAACAACAACAACAACAAAAAACTCAGTTGGTCCCATAACTTCTTTCAACTAATGGGATGCAATAGAAATGATGCCATGCCAGTTCCAGGTCTAAGCCTTAAGAAGGCCTGACAGCTCCCATTTGCATGTGCTTGTGAGCCCTGAGCCACCATGTGAAAATCCAGTAGCCCTGCTGGAAAAACATTTGGAGAGGCTACACAGGAAGGAGAGAACCTGAGGTTACATGGAGCAAGAGAAAGAGAGAAGCCTAGTCATCCCAGATTCCCAATAACCCCAGTCCCAGCCAACTCACAAGCTGAATGCAGCTGAATGAGTAAACACTGAAAAGCCAACAGAAGAACTACCTGAGCCCAGCCTCGATTGCAAAATTCTGAACAACATCAACAACAATAACAACAAAAATGACTGTTAAGTAAAGGCATAATGTTTGAGAATAGTTATTAAATAGCAATAACTAACCAAGAAAGTGTTTTAAATCAGTCCCTGTCATGCACTAAAACCTTGAAAAAATGCTTCTACCTTAGGGAAGCTGAGCTACCCTTGAACAGGAAAGAAAAACAGAGCTTCAAGTTCAACAAATACAGTGATAAGAGAGTGGCATCCAAACTCCACAACCAGAAGATTCAGAACAAGAGAAGTGAGAAGTCAAAGGGACAAAAAAGCCTCTCCAATGTTCCAAAATAAATTTTCCCATGGACTAACAACTAGTATTCCACCATCTGAGTTGCTTTGCCTTGTTCATTTGATACTTATTGGGTTTTGCCAGGTTCTAGGTGCACAAAGACACAATCCTGGAATTGTATTCTGATTGAAATACAAGCATTGTGACTCCTTACACTGTGTTTTATCATTTTTACAAGAGAAATGAGGACCTATGGACAAGCATAGTCAGAGAGAAGGGGAGAGAGACCTTGAATACTCAGGATTCTTGGCCAGAACCTAGAGCCATCCCCACCAAGCAATGGAGGGCATGTGACTGACACGTTTCCTTGTTTTGCCAAGGGCTGTTCCAACAACCATTATAAAAAAAATAGTCCCTAATTGGATAAGTCCTTGCATTTCAGATTATCTTGGGCGAAATAAAGAAAAGCAAATAAATTTGCATATAATACTGAAAAAAGTTGGGGGAGCTGCTTTTTTGATCCTATTTTCTCAATGATTTTGCAATGGTCTCTTCTTGAGAATATAATCTCAAGATCCTCTTTCCCCTGAAACCAAGGTTTCACTGGAGAATATTGTATGAAGCTACAGCAGTAATAATAACAACAGTGATGATACTAATAATCACAATGATTAATTTTCATTGAGTGTCTACTATATGCCATGCACTTTGTTGTCAATGTTTAACTATAAGTGTTTAGAGATGGTAGGGGTCTGGCAGGGTTTCATGAGGAGAAACTAACGGTTATTAAAAAAAAAAGTGCATTGGGAGACTCAAAGAAAAGGCAGCAACCTTAAGAGCATCATTTGATTCACACTTCTGCCTGTGAGATGGTCAGATGTGCTTTGCATTTGTTAGCTCCCTAACTTAATGACAATGTCAATATATCAATAACAACAATAATTGCTGCCATTTCTTGAACACCCACTTACTCAAAAGCCAGGAAAATGGCCTCATTTGATTCTAACAACAATCCTGAAAAGGTGCTACAATGCTCCCCATTTTACAAATGAAGAAACTCAGGCTCAATGAGGTCCTAGGGCTAGTAAATAAAGGCATCGGTATTAGGGCCCAACTGGCTTACACCTTGTCCCTTCATTAAACTAAGCCTTTCTATCCATCAAATAGCTTAAAATGAGTGCTATTTAATAGAAAAATCTAAAGAAGGGACTCTTAATTTGGGGCCATAACTTCAGGGATTCACAGAACCCCTGAAATTATATGCGTGAAGCATGTATATATAGGCATTTGAGGAGGGGTGTGTGTCTCTTTTATTAGTCTTAAAGGAGTCCTTGATTCCACGTAAGGCTAAAGCCCTAATTAAAAGGAAAGCTACACTAGAAAATATAATACCCCAGTTTAAACAGAGTGTTAACAGATCAAGGCAGGAAATGTCCCCATACATATAATGTTGGCTGTTCATCTGCACCTGCCTCACTGCATCCAAAAAGAGCCCATTTCTTTATCTACATAATGGCCTCATACAAAGCACAGCTGAGTTTTCTGAGAGAGGAGTAAAACTCGCTTTGCAGCAGTTACCGGGCAAGCTGTGCAGTGCCTTGCCCAGCAGAAAATCCAGGACGAACCCAGAGACTTGGTGCACAGTAGTGTGGAAGCTGTTTAAAAACAGAAGTGCAAATCAATGGCTTCTGTAGGTCTCTTCTAGTCTCATTTTTCTACCAACAGGGATTGAATTCTGATTCTGGTCCAAATAGAAATTAGGTCACTTATTCCATTTCTGAAAACCTGGCAGGAATATCTTTCTTTAAACACATTCATTAAGCAAACTGAATATTTTCCAAATAGAAATTCAAGGGAGATTTCCAAGTCTCATGCAAGCCCACGGCTTGATCTTGCTTTTCAATCTCATAGTAGAATGATCCGTCGGTCACTTGCTGTCACTGCTATCTCATGCCCAGAGTAACTGCTCACATTGTGGGAAGATCTCAATTTTTGATTGGAAAACTCATCTAAGTAAAAAGAGAAAATCTAGTCCTTTCTCTGGGGAAAAATAAAAGGTTGGTGGAAAGTCTCAGATCTTTATTTTGGCACAGACAAGAGAGGGCCAAATCTCCTCACCAAACACCAGCTGAGCGCTTCTCTGTCTCCTGTCTGGTGAAAAGCTCCTGAGAGTTTGAGATACAGGTATTATTCACAGGACGATTCAGCAAATACTGCTCTCCACTCATCATTATGTCATCTTCTTACATGGTAGACATGTTCCTTCCAAAGTATTGCCTGTAATCCAGTGCATTCACAGTGTGGGTGGACGGGAGCACACCCCTTCCCAGGACTGAAATCTCAAATCTTTTTTAAGATGACACATAGAAAACTGCTACGCCCTCTTCTTCTAGATTTTTCAGCTTGTCTGAATGTTTAACCTCTTCTCACAGATCTAGCATGGCAGTGAGAAGTATAAGGAATTACTAAGTCGATACTGATTAGCTAAGATAGTCCACTATATTAATTATTTCAAGCTATTCATCTTATGCTCAAGCTATGCTAATTTTAGTGTTCCTAAATATGTTCTAAAAATTAAAATGCTTATAAGTCCCCGACCTCACTTCAGATCATATAAGCTGTTAAGAAAAGGTAAAAATCACACTGCACTAACACCACAACCCTTTTCTAGTAGAGACCTTCTATAGCAGTTTATATTATTATTCTCAACTCTCTATTCACTCCCTGTAAGAGGATTATAAATGCAAAGGCTTTGCCATTTTATTTGACAATAGAGTATTAAAGTAAACATCTCTACCCAAATGACTTTAGACTTAGCCTTGTAACTTATTTTAACCAATAGAAGACGGATAGAAGTGACAGTTTATCTGTTAGGAACAGAGGTTTTAAGAGGCATAGAAAGCTTCTACCAGCAACTACTGTGCTTCTATTATTCACCATGCAAAAAGTAAGTCTCAGGTAACTGCTATTATTTAGCCTAAGGCCCATGGATAAGGAGCAGACATGAAAAAGGCCCAAAGCCAGAATCCAGGCCTAATTGGGCCTAGCAAAGCAAAGCCAACCAGAAGGTCCATACGCATTTTTGTTAGCTACTAAAATATTAGGATTATTTGTTACCTCAGGTAAAGATGACTAATACATCTTCCAAAAGCGACAAGTTATTCTGTACTTTACAAACCATAAGACTTCATAAAGGTACAGAACACTTGTCCATCTCTGCTCCTAACATACAACCAAAAAGAGGTACCCTCATCAAACTATGCAATACCACATCAGTTCATTTGAAAATAGCATTCTATTTCATCCTGCTGCATAACTACAGGAAATGTAAATCTAGCAATTATTTCAGAATTCTCAGCTTAAGTTTTTCTCCTCTAAACCTCTATAGAAAAAAAAACTGACAACAGTTTTACTTTGTGAAGGCTTTTGACACACTCTATTATTTGGGATGGTTCACAATCCCCAACACTGAGGCTATCAGTCTTTTATTTGCTTCCCACCATACATGAGAAATATTTGTAGCTGTTATAGTCAGTCTTGAAATAAGTACAGTGTAAGGATACTATGTTACCCATTGATTAAAATGAGACAAAGAAATGAATAAAAAGCAAGAAATGACTGAAGCCCCTATAAAACAGTTGATTGGATGACACTAAGAATGGGGCAGGGAATGCCCTGTCTTGACAATGATTTTTCAGAGCCTTCTTAATCCAGCTGTTCTTCATAATATTAAGCTGTCATCATGTTTCTCAATCTGTATTTCCCCCCTTTTTTCCCTATTTTGTTTCTCTATTTCTTTTATACAAGATTGAATAATGTTGAGCTGCTTTCACCCTAAGAAGCTGTGAATTACTGGGTTCTGTTTAGTTCCTGGTATAATTGGAAACAATTGAATTTGAATAGCAATTTGGTTTTCACATCTTTTATTTATTAATGTTCTTCAAAATATAGAAAGTAAAAGGGTAAAAACAGTTTTACATAATATAGAGAATGTCAAGAACAGAAAAACTGAGGACAAAGAAAAAATAGAAATGTAATGAAAATATGGGTTTAGTTCTATCTAGAGAGTTTCGGTTTTTACATCTGTTTGTGACTGATGTATATGTCTCATATGAAGTAATACTAATCCATGAACATTATTTGTATGGGGTTTATGCATTTAAAAAATAGGCCTAGTAATTATGTAACCAATGTTCAGAAAGAAGCACAATGTTTGCTCTGGTATCTATTTAAAATATAAGTACTACGCCTGGCATGATGGCACATACCTGTAATCCCAGCAACTCAGGAGGCTGTGACAGGAGGATTTAAAGATCAAGGCCAGCCCACAACTTAACAAAACCCTGTCTCAAAAATTAAAAAATGTAACAGGCTAGGGACGTGGTTTAGTTGAATTTCTAATACCAAAAAAACAGCAAAGACAACAAAGGAGTATATATTATTACTTGCAGAAGTACCATATATAAATGGTTGGATATCAGCATATATAGAGAGCTCACGTTTTCTCTGTTCCTATCACACATGGGTATGTTGAGCTTTTTATGAGGACACTTTTCTGCATGCATATCATACTTCAATAAAAAGTGCTTTTCTAAATAAAACTAGAAAGCCAGGGTTTGTAATAAATGCATTTATAAACCAGCTATACAGTGGTCAAAAACAAGGAAAGAATTACCCCTTCCCCCAGGAAAAAAAAACTAGAAAGTTTAATAATCCACTATCTAGAAAAATCCTTCCTGTGCCATATAGTTCCCTCTTGAGTACAAAGGATGGGACACACTGGTGTGTATTATCCAAGGCACTGTGGTATTTGCCAACTACTAACAGGTTCTAAAAACCTTAAAATGGCCCTTTCCTCCTGGGCAGGATGTCTGCAATCTTGGTTAGTCTTTGTGGTTTAGGGATCAGGGTCTCAGAGTGCAAGGGTTCACACCATAGCTCCACTGCTACATAGTTATGAAACTTTGGGCAGGTATTTAACTCATCATATCTCAGCTTCATCATTTATAAAATGAGAATACTAATAGTACCTATAGCTCAGGGAATTATTGCAAAGAATTGTGTGCCTAGCAGCTAGAATGTGCTTAATACATGCTAATTATTATCAGAAATTCTGATAATGACTCAGTATATGATATGAATAACTGAGAAAAGAAAAAAAGTCTCTTTATGCCCAATTGCCTTTTCCATAAAAATAAAAAAACTAAATTGCCAAAGTGTTCATAGAAGTATACTGATGTTTGCAACTCACTTTAAAATACACCTCTCAAAATTAGCTGAACTTGTGGATGGATAGCAGCACCAATACATAGACAAGTATGTGATAGAATAAATGTATTAAAATGTTCATTGTATAATCTCAGTGACAAGTATGGGGGATTCATAGAACAATTTTTCAATTTTATGTATATAAATGTTGGAAGAACAAAACAATCTTGGAAAAAAAAGTAATGGCATAAATATTTAAATTCTGTATAATTAGTAAGTATAAGGAGAGACCCTGTACTATACAACTTCAAGTTAATTATAATCACCTAATTATGGATTTGTTTTTGTCTTTCTAGACTTTTCAGTTTTTCTTTGTAATTTCAGGAAAACCTTTACTTTCACACTATATTCTCCTATCTTGTTAGATGTTCCATTGAATGCTTCTTCTTATTCTGTTTTTAAGCAGATTTTGTGTTCAAAGCCTTCTTCCACAAAGTTATAAGAGCCATGAGGCCCACCCTGGCTTGTTTTTCCCCAAAGAAAATAAGAGAAGGAATGTAGGGACCCTTATCTTTTAATAGTCCAATGGTTATGATCCAATTATCCCAGAGATCTAAGTTATTTATATTTTATCCATCCCTTAAATTAGGCAAATTCTAAGGCTATTTAATTGCAAGAGTGCATTAATTCTCCATAGAGAAATGAGGATTTCTTTGTTCAAAATTCTACTCATTGTCTGTTACGCCTTTTTATCAAGAGCTTCTTGTTTGGCCCATTAGTGCCTACACCAAGAAAAGAGGGGGGAAAAACCTCTGGCAAACACAGTTGGCTTGCCTGCCCCACAGACTTCCCCCACCTTTTTGTTTATCAGCTCATAAAACTATATACAGGCCAAAAATTTAAATGGAGGCATAGTGGAACCTAAGGGGGGGTGTCCTTGATTCCCCATTTCTCCTAGTTAAAATAAAGTCATTGAAAGCTGAACACACAATAATTTATAGATGCTGCAGTAGTTCTAAAACATGTATGCAAATTCTTTGCCATCCTCCCATTAAGAAATAGAATTGAGGTGCTGGAAAAAAAGAAGAGCTAAGAAAGTGAGTCTCTGATTTTTCCAACATCTTTAATAAGAAATATACAATGGATAAAAGTTTGGAAATGGCTGCTAGGTAGTCAACCTGAACAGTTTGCCACAAATATCCTCATAATAAATACAAAATTAAATAACTATCTCATTGGTAGAGGGATAAAGAAAAACAGATTTATTTTGCTGATTGCCTACCAGATGGTCATTTTGAGGACTAGTAATTTACCAACACATGAAAACAATTTTTCAGTAATTTAAACAAAATTATTTTGGTACAGATTTTTATTGGTTCTTTCACACAATGCCTCTCCTGTTATTCTTTTTTTTTTACATTTTTGTCTTTGTTTCTTTTAACTAAGGTACTGCATACATACAGTATAGAATGTGCTCTGATTTCAAGTGTGTAGCTCAATACATTGTGACATGTATACACCTGGGTCACCACCACCAAGCCAAATCTTGAATATTTCTACTACCCAGAAAGCTCTTTCATGCCCTCTCAGTGAATACTCACCCTCAGAGATAACCACTATTCTGACTTCTACTGCCATTTAATAGTTTGGCCTGTTCTTAAACTTAGTAATGAACCATACAATCAGTACATTTTACAATTGACTTCTTCCATAATGTCCATGAGAATCACTAGTTTGTTTGTGGCTGAGTAATATGTCTTTTTTATATAACTTTATTTTATTTATTTTTATGTAGTTTTTATTTATTTTTATGCTGAGACTCAAACCCAGTGTCTCACACATGCTAGGCAAGCACTCTACCACTGAGTCACAACCCCAGCCCCTGAGTCATATTTCATTGTATGTATATGTTATAATTATTTATCTGTTCTCCTATTAATGGCCATTTAGGGTCCCCTCCCAATTGGGACTACTATGAATAAGGCCTCTATAAACATTCTTGGAATGTTTGCCTTTTGACAGATGTGGACACTCATTTCTCTTGGATATATAATTAAAAGTGGAATTTCTGGATCATAGGGTATATGTATATTCAGTAAATACTGCTGAACTATTTTTCAAAGTGGTTATATTCTCCTATTGGCGGTTTCCAAGAGAAGGCATTAATATGCTCCCTGATGCTACTACCTCTTCTCACCAATCCAGTGCTTCTAAAGAGAAGTCTAACAACATGATATTTCCTCTCTGACTGGCCTAACAGATTTTTATTTCTATCAGCCTTTCTCTGTTGCTCTAACTACTAAGGCCAGCTTAAAAGAATTTAGACTTAGTATGGCTCTCATGACCTAATAAAATCTAAGCAGGTAAAGTAAAATGATTTTAGGCTCATTTTAATTCTTATTTCATAAATTTGAGTAACTTCTTTATTTTTTCCTTCACTTCCTGCCTTTGCAGTTTAAAGAAATGAAAGCAACTAAACGATGGGAGCCTGGTGAAAATAAATGAGTAAAGTTCTTTAGGCTTCCTGGGGACAGGAAGGAGGATGGGAGGAAACTGTTACAGAAATGTAATCATTATTGTAATCGGCCCACAGTGCTATGAATAAGTCATAATTATCTCACAATCTGAGTTAATGCTGTGATGCTTTCTCTTGCCGTGTCAACATGTGCATGTACATATCAAGAAGACCCGCAGAGCTGCTGCAAGGCTGAACACCTCAAGCTCGTGATGAACTTGTGTGTTGACCTCACGCTCCAGGAAAACATTCAAAACCCTCAGGTGTGGGGAGGGGGAGCAGTTTACCCACACTGGCCTTACTTTTCCCTATTCAAATCCCTGATGCTTTCTTGTATGAGAACCATCACATTCAATTGGAACAATGACCTATTTATATTGAAGTTAGTGGGGGCTATTTCTGACATTTATGCAGGTGTGTTCTTAATTTAAACCTAAACAAATCTCAGAAAAAGTCACATTTTTGCATATATGGATATTCCTAACCTCATCTTCATTCCATTCTTGTGAGTTGTGAGAGAATATTCTCCTCCATCGAGAAGAAAACTGGAGAGATAATGAGAATGAAATTTGGAAAACTCGTGTGTTCACAAAATGGTTTTAAGTATGCTAAATGGATACCAGCAGTTTCAGTCTAGACCAGCTATTTTCTTGTTCCCAGATATTTTTTTAATAAAACACACCAGGAGGCAATGCTAAACCAAGGATGTATGTAGTGATTTCTGACAGATTAAGTGGTCCCTGGGATCAAGGGTCAGGGTTCTCTCAGATGCTCTGTCTCTTAGCATCAAGACTTGGTCTGACACACAGTCCTTATTGGGCCCTATACCAATTAAATGAGAACCTCTGGGGGAGGTGGGGTTCAGGCATTGGCAGTTTATTCAAGCTCTCCAGGAGATTCTAACATACAGCCAGATAAGAAAACTACTGCAGTCCAGCCTGCCTTGTACCATGGGCATTAAGAGGAAGGCAGCATCACTTAAATTGTGTTAATCACATTCAAGATATTTACAATGTGATTAGCTTGATGCTTAAATGCACTGATCAAAGGATAGGATAGAGGGAAATACTAGCTTTCACTGAAGCAAAACATAAAACAGGTTGAACACTAACACATTTCACTAAAGTTGTGTTTCATTCAAAGAGAGAAAGAGAAAGGGAACAAAAGGTGGAAAATTGGAAAGAGTATGACAGCAGCAGGCAGGGCCAACCAGGCTTCTCAAAGAGGGTATAATAGAAATTCTCAAGGCTCATTCCAATGTTTGCCATCTTCTCAAGGTACAAAGGTTTGATGTAGGGACCTGAAAGAGCTCTAATCTTGGCTGGCAAGAGCCTAAGGCCCAATCAATCTAAGGCCATGTGTCTTCAGAGACCAGCACAACCTCCTAAACAGGAGTCTATTTGTATGTGTTCACACAAAAATTTTCTTTTCTTTTCCTTTCAAGTATTGGGGATTGACCCAGGGCTTCACACATGCTAGGCAAGTGTTCTACCAATGAGTTACACCCCCAGCCCAACAAACTTTTTCAATAAAGTAGTGAGGGTTCTTAAGCCCTGGCACCAGAGACATGAGAGGTGGGAGGGAAAATGGAGAATGTCCTAGTACTCATTCTGCAGCGGGTTCCAATAGGCAGTCTGAACTCCAATCAAGAGAAGGAGTATAGGGTATTGGGGTGCAACTAAGTGGTAGAGCACTTGCCTAGCATTCACAAGGACCTGAGTTCTATCCCCAGCACCAAAAGAGGAGGGGGCAGGCATAGAGACAGAGACAGACATAGTGTCATGTGCCTATAGTCCCAGGTACTCATAAGGCTGATACAGAAGAACTGCTTGAATCCAGGAGTTTGAGTGCAGCCTGGGAAATACATCAAGACCCAATCTCAAAAAAAAAAAAAAAGAAATAGAAAAAGAAAGAAGAGAGAGAGAAAGGGGCGGGGGAGGGAGGGAGGGAGAGAGAGAAAAAAAAAGAAATACAGGGGAAAACTGAAAAGAACCATTTTCATTATACATTCTATGAGACCTGACTTGGGAGGAACAAAAGCAGTTCTTTGGTCTCTCTAGTGACAAAACACAATGAAGCACTGGAGAAAAGAGTAATGTTTGTACTCTGTAAGTCCCTACCATGGCTCCTGAGGATGACTGCTTTGACAAGCTTCAGGACAGCCCTTTGACATTCTCACAAAAAGCACAAGAAGCAACATGGTGGCAATCAGAGGCAACATGAAGCAACATCATAAAGAAAAGTCATTATAAAGGAAGCCATGGAACACAAAAGAAACAACATGGCTGCTGCTGTATGATGGTTCCTGAGCACATGCAAGCCTCCTCCTACTAACAAAAATTATTTTAGGGATGAAGGAGTTTTATGAAAGCTGGAAATCCTCTGTGAACAGGAATCTGGATTGTTTCTACAATTCCATCTGCATATAATAGCAAGTGGAACCCAGGGATGTTCACATCACAGCAAATTATTGCATGATGATGAAAAGAAAATGGACCTGCCAGACATATAAATATTCTCTTAAATTTTCCCATTTATGATAAATTAATAAAGACTTGTGAATACAGAAGGCTATATAGCAAGGGAGGTCAACTATAGTAAAATTCCTCAGGCTAGAATCAAATAATTTGTACCATGTATCCTAAGGAAATGGATTTTTCTCTTTCAATATAATACCTAGTAGAAACTTCTGAATCAATTGCCAAATGAATCAAAGTTTTCCCTACACAAAGTCCATTAGTATAGATGGATACAGAATCAGAAACAGAACAGATGGGGGGGGGGGAAGCTACCTTGAGGGGTGGGGTGTAAGATATGGCTATTCTGTAGTCACATTCTTGAGCTCATGCCTATCTTTCAAGAAAACAAATTCTTGCTAGAACTGGAACAACTCAGAAAATTAAAAGTGAAAAAGATCCAAGATCCAGAGACAACATGATAAACTCCTTGTTTCTCATTGTTAGACTTTCAGTTCTCATAAAATAAGCCACCCACATTGGGCTCTGTTTGTTCCCCAAATACAGTGGCCTCTGCCGGACACACATTTTAAAATGTGGCCTCACAGAGTGAATCCTGAGGGGCTAATCAGCTCATAAAAATGCTAGTAAACCACTACAGGTTAGAGAGCAAATTCCAGACACTGAATCTAACTTTCAAGGTCTCCACTTAATAATTTCCACTAAATACAATTTAGACAAATACTTGTGGTGTGCAGAACAGAACTATCAGTGCCACATTGAAAAAGAAAAAAAATTTCCCTAACATATTGAAGTTAAAGTTAAAAAGGGAAAAACTATCTCTTTTTTTCTACTGAGTTTCCCTTTTTCTCTCCTCCTTAAAGACACAGATATTTTCAAATATTTGGCACTTTATCATAGCAAAGGAAAGAAATATCCATTTAAAAAAATAATCACAGTTATGAGAAAATACAAATAAACAAAGAAAGCTTTACTCTAACATTATGCTTGGGGTCTAGGCCATAGGACCACCTTGTAGGCTAAATTGCTTTATACCTGGTTGTTAGCATGCCTTGATAATTAGAATCCTTTGGATGAGGTCCAAGACAGAATTCCATACCCAATTCTATTTTAATATTCAGAACACTAGAGAAGGGCCAATTTGTTTCCCAAAACAAAGATAAGAGCCACCCAGGGGCTCTACTTTCTAAATGAAAATCATATTTAATAACCCCCAGCATCATTTGTATGGGCCAAAATATTGCTGCTATCCCATTGAGATTTACATTAGGGATAGCAGCAAATGGGAACTCACAGTACAGATTTGTCATTAAGTGGGTTTATGCTCAAAATACTAGTACAGAGCTCTTTTTCCTAGGGTGGAGAGCATTGCTGAGGCTCAAGGTCTAAAAAGGGTCTCTCTCTGCCCCCAAATCAAAACATGACACAAGAGACAAAAAGATGGCTGGGCTTCCAATGCTATTTGCAAGAAGACTAGGCTCTGATGTATGTAAGGAAGAGGCAGAAGAGTGCAAATATGCTACTTGAGCTTTGTCGGGGAAGAGTAAGGAGAGTCACATACCTGCATCTGACCTCTGAATTCAAGGACCCCAGCTGTTGGGATGCATGAAACATCCTGACCAACCTTGAAGATCTAGGCAAGTCAAAGATTTATCTAGAGAAGAGTTTCTATTCACCCAAAAATGCTATCAATAAAGGATGAAATGAGAAATATGTCAATGAGCATGCTGGTAGTAGGAAATCGCCATATCAAGCTGACAGAGCTAGCTAAAGGGGCCAGGAGTACTGAGGCATTGGGGTTCAAATTCAGTGTTCCAGAGCTGAGATTGTGGCTCAGCAGCAGAGTGCTCACCTAGCATGTGCAAGGCCCTGGGTTTGATCCTCAGCACTACATAAAAATAAATAAATAAAATAATTGTGTCCAGCTAAGAAATAAATATAAAAAAAAATTCAGTATTCCCCACTTACCAGCTGTGACCTCGGCAAGTTAGTTCTCCTGAGCCTCTATTTCCTCATCTGTAAAATGAAGCTGATAACAGCACCTACCTCATATGGGTTAGAGGTAAAACATGAAACACAGAACTGTGCCAGGTATGTAGCAGTCTCTGTGGGCTATTATTATTTACAATTTTTTCAGATGGTTTGAAATTATCACCTGTAAAACTGGAAATGTATTACAGATTAAAAACAGGATATTTCAAACAAAACTCGGTGATGGGGGTGATGAGATTGATTGGGCTAGAAATGAAATAGCATATTGGAATCAAATGAATCTTTCTCCAGCAATTGGCAGTACATAAAATGAAAATAATGTACCTAAAATGCTCTCACAATGCCATTTAAAGGCAGAGTAAAATGGTGGCTGAATTTGTTACAGGCACTAAGCTTTTATCATGTTAAAACAGAACACGAGTCATCAGCATAGTTGAAGCAGTGAAATTTTTCAAAATAGTTCTGCAGTCCTTGCCAACTTGCAACATCATTTTGAAACAACACACAGTAAGCATAAAAATAAGGCTCTCAGTTCTTTCAGCATAAATTAAACAGCTTAATGTTATTGGAAAAATTATGCAAACAAAATTTAAATCTGATTATATAAGTATACATAGGATCTTTCAAAAGCTAGATGTCACTATGCATATAAAGAAAAGCTTATTAGAAAAAAGTAGACAATTCAATAGAAAAATGTTCAAAAGACTTGCTCAGACACTCCACAGAAAAGAACATCCAAATGAGTATATTAAAATAGAGATAGGGCCCCACTTAGCTATCAAGAAAATACAACATAAAAGTACGATACCATTTCACTATACATCAACCAAAGATCTAAAATTTAAAAAAAAAAGATGGACAATACCAAGTGTTGACAAGCATATGGAACAACTATTCTGCCACATTGTTGGGGGAGAGTAAATTGGTTCATCCACTTTTGAAAATTGTCAGTATCTACTGAAGTTGAACATAAGCATTCCCTGAGGTCATAATTACATGCTTTGTATCAAACACAACTTAAACTCATACAAACATCTGCTGAAAGACATACTGAAGAATGTTTACAGCAGCACTATTCATAATACTCCAAAGCCATACATGGCCAAATGCCCATCGACAGAAGAATGGATAAGAACATCGAGGTATATTCACACAATGGAATGCTATCCAGTAAGGAGAAGGAATGAACTATGAGTATTTAAAGCATCCTGATAAATCTCATGGATAAAATATTGAGAGAAAGAACTCAGCCACAGAAGAGCATGAACTGTATGATTCCATTTATATGAAGTTCAAAAGCAGGCAAAGCTAATCTATGATGTTAGAGGTGAGGATAGAGGAGATAGATACTGAGCAGCACAAAGGGCATCTTGGATTCTGGGTACATTGGCTTGTTTGCCTTAGGAAAATTCATCAAGCTTTTCACTTCTGCTTTGTACAGTTTTCTGTATAGATGGCATATTTCAATTTAAAAGTTCACAATTTTAAAAGTGTTTGGGAGAGAGGAATGGAGAAAGGATGGTTAATAGGCATAGGGATACAGTTGTATAGAAGGAATAACATTGAATGTTCTATAACACAGTAGGATAACGATGGTTGACAATAACTGAATATTTCAAAATAACTAGGTCAGTGTTTAGGATGATTATGAGTCCACACTCTAGCCAGTGGGAAGATGGAAAGGGCCAACAGGACAATACATACCTATTCCCTTTACAGACATAACCCAAAAGAGGTACATAACATTTCTATTCACATCCCAGAGTGGAAATGAAACACATGGTCATACTCTGCTGAAAAGGAGACTGGGGAATGTGGTCTTTGGCTACATGATCATGAGTCCAGCTAAAACTCTGATGTTCCATTTGAATGTTCTCACCCCAAAGAAAGGATATATGTCTAAGGTGATAAATATGCCAGTTGTCTCAATCTGATCATTATACATTGTATACATGTATTGAAATATGACAGAAAACCCCAGAAATATGTATAATTACTATGTATCAATTAAAATAAATATGTATTTTAAAATAATAAAAAATAATTTTTAATAAAAAGAAAAAATTTAAATGCTTAATAAATTCTGATCTACTGATATTGCAACACAGATTAAAGTTCCATGAAGAGATATTTGTCTCTTTTATTCACTGATGTGCCCCAGTCACCTAGAATAATTTCTGATACATAGTAGGTGCTCAATTGATATTTATTGAATGAATGGAAGATAAACAAATTGCACCAAACAGATCATTAATACCTTTATCTGAAACAACTGGAATAGAATTCAAGAGCATGTATATTGATTATTTGTTCAAAGGTTTATATTAGGTGAGGCCTTCAATTCACCAACATAAGGGTATGGATATTTGTATTTCTCCAGGTTGCCTTTTTTTCCCCTTGATACTGGGGATTGAACCCAGGGGCACTTAACCACTGAGCCACATCCCCAGCCCTTTTTTGTATTTTATTTAGAGACGAGGTCTCACTGACTTGTTTAGCACTCCACTAAATTGCTAAGGCTGGCTTTGAACTTGCCATCCTCCTACCTCAGCCTCTGGATAGGGAGCCACTGGGATTATAGCTGTGCACCACCATGCCCAACCTGTTTGCTCTTTTTTATATGTTCTGCCAGACGACTATGAAGAAGACTTGTAGTATATAAGCCAATTATTACTTATTCAATAAGAATGGCCTTTAAATATGATAATAAGTTTTGATTATTATCAAAAAATTAACAAAAAAGTTGTGATAGCCAGGCATGTTCGTTTGTGCCTATAATCCCAGCAACTTGGGAGGCTGAGGCAAGAGAGTTGCAAATTGAAAACCAGACTCAGCAACTTAGCAAGACTCTCAGCAACTTAGCCAGGCCCTAAGCAACTTGATGAGACTCTGTCTCAAAATAAAAAAATAAAAAGGGCTAGAGATGTGGCTCAATGATAAAGCACCCCTGGTTTCAATACTCAGTACCACTAATAACAAAAGTAACAGGCACTTTACTGAGTAAACTGGAGAAGTAGCACCTTCTATCTATCAATGCTGATCCCATAATGTTTCCAACTATAGTAGCTCTTATTATATTTAGACAAGCTTTAAGCATTCTTAACATGTCAGCATCTTTCAAAATAGGGTTGAATAATGCCATGCAAACTGTCAGTTTTATTAAGGAGCATTCCTTAAATTACATATATTTCAGAGCTTCTTATAATTATATGGGCAGCAAGTATCATAATTTCTTTTTTTTTCCTATTGAAGGCCAATGGCTGTCTCAAGGCAAGGTGCTACTACCAATTCTTTTTTTTTAAGGTACTGGGAATTAAACCTAGTGCACTCAACCACTGAACTACATCAGAAACCACTAAGCTAGGGCTGGGAATATAGCTCAGTTGGTAGAGTTCTTGCCTTGCATGCACAAAGCCCTGGGTTGATTCCCTAGCACCACAAAAAAAAAAAGAAAAAGAAACACTGAGCTACAACAGAAAGCCTTTGTGCTTTCTATTATTCTTTAATTTTATTTTTATTGGTATATTATCATTATACATAATAGTGGGATTCATTATGCCATATTTGTACATGTACATAACATAATTTGATCAATCATCTTCCCCAATACCTTTCCTTTTCTTCCCCTCTCCTTAGTTTCTAAGGTTGACCATGTTTTTGCAATCCTCCTTCCTCAACTTCCAGAATCACTGGGATTACAGGTGTGTGCCACTATGCCCAACTGCTAGCACCAATTCTTAAAACAAGAAGCCATTATTTTTTTATAAATGAACTCATTGCAGAGGCAGATTTCTAGTTTCTCCTTCTTCCTTGAACAATGGAACATCAGAGTTTGAGCTGGACTCATGACCATGTAGCCAAAGACCACATTCCCCAGCCTCCTTTTCAGCCAAATATGACCATGTGGTTCATTTCCACTCTGGGATGTGAATGGAAATATTATGTACCTCTTTTGGGTTATGCCTGTAAAGGGAATATGTGTGTTGTCCTGTTGGCCCTTTCCATCTTCTGACTGGCTAGAATGTGGACTCATAATCATCCTAGATGCTGTCCTAGTCATTTTGAAATTTTCAGTTGAACCTCAGAATGACCTGATGGAACAGAACCACCACACCATTGCTATCCTGTACTGTCTTCCTCAGAATCATTACATGAAAGAGAAATAAACTTCTATCTTGTTTAAGCCAAAATATTATAGGGTCTTTTTGTTATGGAAGTTTAAATTAAACCCTAATGAATATAAGTTTCCCTAACTAAAATACCTTTGAAAGAGATCATACTACACAAACTTATATAGCTTTGTTTCTCACTTCTCCAAACCCTGAATGTGATAGGCAAAAAAAAAAAAAAACTGCCTCCAAAATTTCTACATGCTAATCTCTGAAATTTATGTATGTTACTTTGCATGTCAAAAGAGTCTTTACAACATGTAATTAAGGAACTTGAGATGGGAAAATTATCCTGGATTATCCAAATGGGTTCAATGCCCAATAAGGGGTCCTTATAAGAAGGAAGCAGAAAAGTCAGAGAAGGAGATGTGAGAACAGAAGATGAGACAGTGGTGGACTTTGAAGATAGAAGAAGGGACCATGAGCCAAAGAATACAAATGTCCTCTACAGAAATGCAAATTAAAACTACACTGAGGGGCTGGGGTTGTGGCTCAGCAGTAGAGCACTCTCCGCTAGCACGTGCAAGGCCCTGGGTTTGATCCTTAGTACCACAAAAGAATAAATAAATAATAAAAAACTACACTGAGATTCCATCTCACTCCAGTCAGAATGCCAATCATCAAAAATATAAGTAACAATAAATGTTGGCAAGGATGTGGGGGAAACAGCACACTCATACGTTGCTGGTGGGACTGCAAATTCGTGCAATCACTCTGGAAAGCAGTATGGAGATTCCTTAGGAAACTTGGAATGGAACCACCATTTGACCCAGTTATCCCACTCCTCAGTCTATACCCCAAAGACTTAAAATCAGCATACTATAGTGATGCAGCTGCATCAATGTTTATGGTAGTTCAATTCACAATAGCAAAGCTATGGAACCAACCTAGGTGCCCTTCAACAGATGAATGAATAAAGAAAATGTGGTATATATGCACAATATAATACTACTCAGCCATAAAGAAGAATGACATTTGCTAGTAAATGGATGGATCTGGAGACTATCATGTTAAGTGAAAAAAGCCCATCCCCCCAAAATAAAGGCTGAATGTTCTCTCTGGTATGCAGATGCTAACACACAATAAGGGAGGGAGGGAAGAGTAGAAGTTCATTGGATTAGACTAAGGGAAATGAAGGGAATGGGAATAGGAAAGATAGTAGAATGATTTCTCTGTTGTTGTTGTTGTTGTTGTTGTTGTTGTTGTTGCTTTTCTAACATCCATGACATTAGGGTATATTTTGATATATCATACATACATGGGTATAACTTGTTCTAATTTTGATCCCATTCTTGTGGTTGTACATGATGTGGAGTTTCACTGGTCATGTATTCATATATGAGCATAAGAAAGTTATGTCTGGTTCATTCTACTGTCTTTCCTATTCCCATCCCCAGGACACCTATTCTGTCTTAGGGCTAGCAAAATTAACACAGCACTGATGACAGCTTGATTTTAGCCCTACAAAATTCAGGTCAGACTTCTGGCCTTTAGAACTATAAATTTATGTTTCTTTTTAGCCTCTAATGTGATAATTTGGTACAACAGCATTAACAAGCTAACATAGTAATTCCCACTTATCTATGGGTGGGGATACATTCCAAGATCCTCCAATAGCTACCTGATATACCAAACCCTATATATACTGTTTTTTTTCTTATACATACACACTTAAAATAAGGTTTCATTTGTAATTAAGGCACAGTAAGAGATTAAAAACAATAATAAAATAGAACAATTATAACAATGCAGTGTAATAAAACTGCCAGCCTCAGTGCTCTTCAACTCTGGGACCACTATTAGGTACAATAAGAATTACTTTTTTATGCAGTACTGAGGATTGAACCCAGGGATGCTCTACCACTAAGTTATTTCCCCAGCCCTTCTTATTTTAAGACAGGGTCTCACTAAGTGCCTGAGGCTGGCCTTAAATTTGTGATCTTTGTGCCTCAACCTCCAGAGTAGCTGTG
Organism: Urocitellus parryii; assembly: GCF_045843805.1. Classification (NCBI taxonomy): domain Eukaryota; kingdom Metazoa; phylum Chordata; class Mammalia; order Rodentia; family Sciuridae; genus Urocitellus; species Urocitellus parryii. The sequence goes on from NC_135547.1 coordinate 112,673,291, forward strand.
ATTAGAGGCATGTGCCACTGCATCCTGATTAGGTAAAATAGGGTTAATTAAACACAAACACTGTGATAGTGCAACAGCTGATCTGGTAACCAAACCAGCTACTAAGTGACTGAATTGATATTTTTATAATGCTATTACAAATGGTGCACAATTTTAAATGTATGGGGTTGTTTATTTCTGGAATTTTCCATTTCATATTTTTGGAACACAGTTGATCCTGGTAATTGAAACCACAGAAAGTGAAACTATGGATAAAGGAGGCTACTGTACACTGAATACCTTTCAGTTACATGAATCTTGCTTCAGTTTTTCAAATATGTCAAGCAATTTCATGTCATAGAACCACCATTCATCTGCTTCCACAATCTGAAATGCTCTTCTCTCAATTTATATCAGTCTCCTTCTTGCCATCAGGAATCACCTTAAATGCCACCTCTTCAGACAGGCCTCCTCTGTCCATCTAATCTAAAGCAGTCACCCATTTTATTCTTTCTCATAGTATCCTATTTTTTATCTCATAAAAAACATAGTTTTGTGGGTTGTTTACTTATTTATTATTCCTCAACCCTGCAAACTGTGAGTTCTGTGAGACTGAGGATCATCATGTCTGTTTTTTTCATTATTCCTGAATTGTGGACCTGGCATGAAATAGCCCAGAAATATTTTCTAAAAAGATGTTTAATATTCTGAGAAACTAGTTTAGTAATAGTGGGTTACACTGTTACCAACTCCAAAAATTGCAGATAAATGTCAAAAATGAAACTGAAACAAATTACAGAATTCTAAAATAGAACAAAATGTAGAGTTGGGTCCCATGGTTTCTACCTATAATCCCCACTTCTCAGGAGGCTGAGGCAAGGGGATCACAAGGCCAGCCTTGGCAACTTAGTGATACCCTCTCAAAATAAAAACTAAAAAGGGCTGGGGGTGCAATTCTGTGGTAGAGTACTCCTGGATTCAATCCCCATTACAGCAAAAAAAATGGGAACAAAATGTACTTGGTGGTTCTGAAAGTTTAAGAGAATATCTTACCATAAAAGGGACAGTGAAAGGTTAAAGATTCTTTTAAGTGATGTCACAAATTGTGTCACAATATAAGGTTCACATTTTAATTGGCTAGAAACCCTTTCACTGAGTCTCCAAATTGCACACTTCTTTGGAAAAAAGAAAAGAAGCTCTTAGGTATTGGTAATGATTAACTTTGGAAATAAAATGTCTCATAATTCCTCTTTCATGATTCTAGATGAATCTATATTCAGATGAGTCATAAGACTTCGTGGCAAGCTACTATGAATTGTTACCATTGGCAACTATTTATCTATATGAGTTAAGCTTTTTTATACCAAACAGCCAAAGCAAAAAATGAAAGTAAATTGGTTACTGAAAGCAGTGTCTCAAAGGCATATTTGCACACTCATGCTCACAGCATCAGTATTCACAATAACCAGAAGGTGAAAGCAACCCAAGTATCCATCAATTTATGACTGGAAAAGCAAAATGTAGTCTATACATGCAATTCAGTCTTTAAAAGGAAGGAAATTCTGACACCTGCTACAATACTGATAAACCTTGAGGACATTATGCTAAGTGAAATAAGCTAGTCACAAAAGGACAAATACTGCATGATTCCACTTATATAAGCTATGTAAAGTAGTAAATTCATAGACACAGTAAGTAGAAAGGTGGTTGCCAGGGGCTGTGAAATTCTACAATCTATATTTTAGAGCATGAAATATCAAGCTGGGTTATGCATACACTCAGGAATATACAAAAAGCTTTCCAGGCTGGGGTTGTGGCTCAGTGGTGGAGTGCTTGCCTGGTATGTGTGAAGTACTGGGTTTGATTCTCAGCACCTCATATAAATAAATTAATTAAATAAAGGTTCATCAACAACTAAATATATTTTTTTAAAAAAGCTTTCCAAGTGGGATAGGCGACAGTTTTAAAAGAATTGGTTTCCAGATCCTTAGCCATACACTCTTTCCTAAAACTGACTTCCCCAAAGTACATCCAGGATAGAAAAGCAGGTCCTTATGTCTACCTCCCATTTATAATCTCCCCTTTCAAAATTTACAAAAGGAATAACACCAAATATAATACATATTGACTTTGGTGTTGAGAATATGAAAGATGTTGATGGCACAGCAACACATTCTGTTTCAAAGTAATTTCAAGTCTTTGCTTTCAACAAAATTGAAAGAGAACCAAATTGAGTTGTCAACTAATAGATGATTAAAAATAATTTTTGATGATAGATTACCATGTGATTTTTGGCCTCAAACTAGGAGAGAATCCAGAGAATTAGGTGACATGATGTAAACAAAAATTCTTTCCATCTCCAATGTTTCCAACTAAAAATGAAAAAGTTTTATCAGAACTTACATCTATAAGAAATGAAAACTGGTAACAACTGATGCCAAATTCTGTCTCATTCTTGCAATGAATAGTATTTGTTTTAATACATAAATTTAAAAGTCTCACCTATCTCAGTGAGAGATTGTTACCCAACATTTTTATCAAATTTTTACCAAAAATTTTCAAATATTTGTGATTTGAATCATTGTGTAATTTGATTAACTATACAACTCTAGCTGGAATCAATTTACTAATGTGCCTCATGGTTGCAGGAATTCTTTTTAACATTTCAAGTACACACACACACACACACACACAGTTTGTGGCCAAGAAAAATAATAAAGAGATCAATATAATACTTTTATGCATTAGGATAATATTCTGTGGGGAAAATGGAATGTAATTATTACTTTGTAGGGAATGTGTGGCAATGAAAATTTTTTAAATAATTTGGCAGTTTTCTTAATAGACAATGAGATTATCAAATAAGTATGGAATTTAGATTTCATTAAATACATTTAAAGAATGATATAACAGTCTTGTTCTGAAATGCTGATATTTACAATATGCTAGAATTGTATCCTTTGTAACCACTTAAACCTGTACTTAAAATTTTTAAGTGTCAAAAATTAAGTAAATAGTAGAAAGATTTGGCTGGGGACATAGCTCAGCTGGTGGAGTCCTTGCCTCACATGCACAAGGCCCTGGGTTCAATCCCCAGTACCACAAAAAAAAAAAAAAAATAGCAGAAAGATCAGTAGAGTAGAGAGAAGGGAACAAGGGGAGGGAGGAGAGGAGAAAATTGAAAGTATTGGAAGAATTAGAACAAATTATATTTCATGCTTTTATAATTATGTCAAAATGAATCCTATTGTCAAGGATAACTAAAAAGAACCAATAATTTTTTTTAAGTACAAGAAAGTATATTGTTTTCCAAAATTCTTTTGGGGGCTTGATAAGTGAATAACTTTGAATATCACAATGCTAGAGCCTGTATTTCCATCAAATCCATACTATTTGACATGCATAACTATTCGACATTGTGAATAATACTGTCTCTGGAAATTTTATCCCACTAGACTGTTCATCCCCATAATATGAGGATATTGAATCTTTACATTTATCATACAGATATATACTTATGCATGCTTTAAAATAAAGAATCTTTAAAAGATTTATTTATAACATCCAACATTTGGCAGTGTGAACTGATATACCCAGATCTAATTGCTAAAATTTCTTTGCCTGTTCAAAAGACTTAAATGTAAGATCAAAAACAATGAAACTACTAAGAAGAAAATTTAGGGGAAGCCAGGAGCAGTGACACATGCCTGTAATCCCAGTAGCTCAGGAGGCTGAAACAGGAGAATTGCAAGTTCGAAGCCAGCCTCAGCAAAAGTGGGGCATTAAGCAACTCAGTGAGACCCTGTCTCTAAGTAAAATATAAAATAGACCTGGGGTGTGGCTCAGTGGTTGAGTGCCCCTGAGTTCAATCCCTGGTACCACCACCACCACCCCCCAAAAAAAAATTAGGGGAAATACTTCAGGAAATAAGAATGGGTAAGGTTTTTGTTTTTTTTTTTTTTTACAAGGCCTCAACAGCACAAGAAGTAAAAGCAAATATAGACAAATGATATTTCATCAAACTAAATTTCTTTGCCTCAATTAATTCTATCAAATTACTTCTATAAATAGCAAAACTCTCAGTAGTTAAGGTCATTTCAGACTAATATATCGTCTTCAAATAGAGGTGATCTCATAACGAAAGAGGTTTTGAAATAACTCATATACAAGGTGATAGCTTCCTTGATGAAGAATAATTTTAGGGGAAAACCTCACTTGCATGTGGGCATACATGGTACATTAAAATTAGCACCTTCCAAATGTTATACAATAAATATGGTTTATCTTTACAATTAGGAAGATGAATGTATTATTAAATAAGAAGGACTAATCCAATAATAATGAGTAATGAGTACCCCAAGAACCAAATTGTGATCTCTAAACACGTCCTATTAAAAGGAACCAAGACTTTTGGGAGAAATAGTGAGAGCAGGAAATGTACAAGATGAGACTGAGCCAGAAGTAGTGGTACATGCCTGTAATCTCAATAGCTCCAGAGTCTGAGGCAGGAGGATTGCAGGTACAAGATCAACCTCAGCAACTTAGTGAGGACCTCAGCAACGTAATGAGACCCTGTCTTAAAATTTTAAAAAAGTAATAAATAAATAAAAAGGGCTGGGAGCCTGATGCAGTGGCACACACATGTAATCCCAGCCGCTGGGGGTGGGGTTGAGGCAGGAGGATTATGAGTTCAAAGCCAGTCTCAGCAACATAGTAAGGGCCTAAGCAACTCAGTGAGACCCTGTCTCTAAATAAAAATTTTTTTAAAAGGCTGGAAATGTGGCTCAGTGGTTGAGTGCCTCTGGGTTCTATCCCCGGTACCAAAAAATAAAATGAACCTGGATCATTTTATAAAACCAGGAAGCAAAGCAAATGATAATTCTGGTATTGTGTCAAAAGACTTAGGGAGACAACTTGGAGAATAGCTTGTTGACCAAAAAGGGGGTCATTTGAGTATCCACAAGAGTAATAATGGGAGAACCTGTCTCAAAATTAAAAATAAAATGGACTAGGATGTGGCTCAATGTTTAAGCACCACTGGGTTCAATCCCTAGTACCCCCACCAAAAAAAAAAAAAGAGAGAGAGAGAATACAAAGGAAATTTACATATATATATATATATATATATATATTGCTTGAAAAATCAGTTAAATTGCTCAAATAAAAGACAAAAAATTAATTATACTCCCATTGATCACCTTTGTAGAATGTGAGAGAATCAATTCATCTATAAGAAAACTGGCACCCTACTGTCATACATACCTAAAAAGAACAATATTTTTAAATAGAAAAAAAGTATGTCTCTGGGAAATACTAAACAATGTGGACATCTTATCAATCTAACATCCATCATTCTATCTGAATATTTATATCCCATAGAAATATTTGAAGTACGGGGCTGGGGCTGAACGGTAGAGTGCTTGCCTAGCATGCATAAGGCACTGGGTTTGATCCTCAGCACCACATAAAAATAAAAAATAAAGATATTGTGTCCACCTAAAAATAAAAATAAATTTTAAAAAAGAAATATTTGAAGTACATATAATAATACTAAATCCAACTTGATTACTTTAGATAAACTTGTTATATAACTCTTCCATGTTCAATTTTTATGACAATTTTTAAGCTATGCATTTTATTTTCTTGAAGAAGTGATTGTTTTGTTAAATTTTTTACTATGTTTTTCAAGATTTGGTATTTTATAATTTATTATTTGCTGCAAATAAATTCATAATTCATGAATCACATTAAAATACTTATATGGTTAAAAAAAGAAAGCAAGAAAACTAGCAAATGAAGGAAAAGAAACAAGCATTTATCTTGCTTATCTTTTTACAAAGTCTACTCAGAGTAGCCAAATAGCAATGAGGGAAAATTTCTTCTCATAGAAGTATTCCAGCTAATAAACAAAGAAGGAATGGCAGACTTGGAATATCCCTTAATGGATTAGTGGACTTAAATAATGATGATCATTGCTACTAACATCATAGAAAGATAAACCACCAGATGCTATGTGTGTATACTATTACAAAACACTCTTGCCAAAAAATCAAATCTGAATCTGAGTAAGCCTCTATATCTAACTAGTAATTTGCCAATTTATAAGAAATACAGGGGACAAAAGAATATGTTAAATGACACTGGACATAGAACTGGCAAAATCTAGACTCTGGAAAATTCCATAGGTCAAACAACCCAGATTCTTCAACAAATAAATTGGAAATTTTGAAAAATAAAAGATATGTTAACAAATTGCAATACATAAATCTTACCTGAATCTTGTTTCAAATAATCAGAATGTTCAAACAATGTTTATGATAAAATCAGGGAGATTTAAACATTGACTTTTTGATAATTTTAAGAAATTACTATTTTATAGGTAAAATTGTGGTATTGAGGTTGTGCTTCAGAAAGAATCCTTGTGGTACAGGCATATAATGGAAAATTATGCAACCTTAAAAAGGAATACAATTCTGACACATTGTACAACATAGATGAACCTCAAAAACAATATGCTAAAGGACAAATATTGTATAATTTCATATATATGAGGTACCTAGAAAAATCCAATTGACAGAGACAGAAAGTAGAAGTGGGTAACAGAGGGAGAGCGAACAAGGAAGGAGTCATTGCTTAACGGGTACAGAGTTTCAGTTTGGGATTATGAACAAGATCTGGAGATAAATGATGTTGATGGTTACAGAACAATGTAAGTGTATTTAATGCCACTGAACTGGACACCAAAAAATGGTTAAAATAATAAATTTTATGTTATATGCATTTTACCACAATAAAAAGGAGTTCTTAACTTTTAGAGATGCAGATATAGTACAGTTTGAGATTTGGTTCAAAATATTCAGGATGGGAAAGTGAATGAGGGTGAGGATGAAACAAGAATTGATAACTATTGAAGATTAGTGATAGGTTCATGAAAATGTATTTTGTGTATTTTTAAATTTCTTGTTGATGCATTATAATTACAAGTGTTAGTGTTACATATTCAAACATGTATATGATATAACAATATAATTTGGTCAAATATTTATTAGGCTAGTTTTTCTACTTTTAAATGTGCTTGAAGTTTTCCATTAAAAAGAGGAAGAGGACAAAGAGAAGATTGACTATATTTTGTCTTACATTGTCCAGGTTATCACAGTGATATCCTTTACTTGGAAGTAGCTCAGCTATTTCTGGCTGAACCCAGCATTCAGAGTGACTATGGCAATAACTAAGTATGCATAGCTCTGAACATTTCCGTTTTTCCCTAAGCCCTAGAATAGTCAACCATACAGCAGTACTTCTAACTCAATTTCTTTTTCTGTTTGGTTTTTTTTAAAGTTTATTCTAATTAGTTATACATAAGAGTAGAATGCATTTTTTACATATCATACATAAATGAAATATAACATCTCATTCTTCTTCAATTTCTTGCTTTGTACCCTAGCTCTCTCCTGGATTAGAAGCCTATTATTCTAAAGCTCTGGCCACCTATCTGAGACCTTTATACCCCATCTCCTAACTACTTTTTTCCCTAAGATCCAGTCTTCATGCCTAATTTCTCTCTCAAGGAACAAGTAACAATACAATATACACATATACAGTATTTATTATGTGTCAAGCAGGATTTCAAATAAATTACATGTATCACATCATTCAGTCCTCACAATATCCTCATGACTTACCCTTTATCTTGCAGATGATAAAACTCAGGCACTGGGTGGTTAAAGCCACATACCCAAGCTGGTACTGCCAAGGCAATGGTGGAAATGTGATTCAGACCCAGGCACAGCGAGCCCAGAGTCCTTGGTTTCCCTCTCCCCTGATTGGCTATCTGTATCTCTTAAAGGAGAACATTTATATCACTTCCTATCAAATCCAGCTTATCCTGCCATTGCTAAGTTTCATCCTAAGTCTCCTGATTGTTCAACTCAAAGTCAGAAGATTTGATTGGCAAACAGCTAGAATTGGAAAAGCTACAGCTAGAGAAGCCCTGCTGCCAATGACAGAAATGCTGGCTCCCTGACAAGGTCCTGCATCCACACTGTGCCATACCCAGTCCCTGAGCGGTTAGCAACAGGAGTGTGCATGGGGAAGGCAATATCCTTACCACACCAAATCATACAGAAGTATCGGACACACCTGCAGAGTACACTGTAATGGTATTTGACCTGTGCTAAAAGTCTCCAATTTGAAGTGAAAAATGAATATTTGTATGTTGAGGGCGACACAGAGAGGATACATTATAGTGTGACAGATGGAAATGGATTTACTAAGACATTAATAGTATCTAGACAGGTTTTCAAGCACACCTGGGAATACATTACTGACACATTACAGGAATACACCAATACACTTTTATTCCCATAGCAGGCAGAAAAACACTTTACCTTTTACAATTCAAAAGAAAACTGCACAGCAATGACACCCAAATCTTTTAATTTTGTCTTTTGAGCTAAAACTCTAAATTTTGGGCAAGAAATTCACCATGATCAAGTTTCTCCTTTACCATCATTTCAATGTAATTGAGCTCATCCTTAAAATGTCATTCCTTCCTAAATTCATTATCTATAATACAATATGCATTTATGCACATACATAAACATATATGCATTTATGTCATCATTCAAGTGTTAATTTCTCTCCAATTTTTAAATATGTGTGACACTGACATAAATGCTAGTTATTCAAAAGGAAGCAAAACTAGACCTTGACTTCATATCAAGTAATAAATAGAAAATAGAATAATAAAAGAAACTTAAGGATAATTTCATATTATCTTAGTGTGGGGAGATCTATTGAAACAAGAAAGGTAACCCAAGAACAATAAAGGCAAATATAGACATATATAACTGCATTTTTTAAATCTTAATTTTCATATAACAAAAACTCATAAACAAGTTTTGGGATATTGGCCAAGTGTAGGAGTAGAATAGGAAATCTAAATAAACAAAAATTGTATAATAGGTTGCACAGCCTCACTAATAGTCACAGAAATGCAAAATAAAATGTAGGTTTATACCCATAAGACCTGAGGGGTGGGGAGTAAAAGGTAATTATAACAAATAAAATTGAAATCTTGGGGAAGCAATTACTCTCACATACTGTTGGTAAAAGCGAGTTACAATTTTTTGGAAATTTTATAATGTCAAGGAAAAAATTTAAATGTCAAATAAATAAAATGTCAAAATTTAAAATATGCATGCTTCGTGACCCACGAAGAGAAATCTATTTCACAGAAATAAAAGCATTGATATTTAAGAAAAATACAAGATTGCTTAGTGAGACATTTTGATGGCAAAAAAAGGAACAAAATGAATTTTTGAACTGTAATCTTTTTTTTCATATTTATTCACATAGGCAGGTGATACAATAAAATATTACACTTGTTTTTTTAAAAATGTGAAGAAAAAAGCATATTCTTATAATGGAAAAGATTGGTGGTTACCACTTTAGCCAAGTTATCAAACTGCTTACAATGAAAGAGTTTGGTATTGTATGTCTCTTGATGTTATACACAGAAATATACAGTATCATCTATGAAGAATACTTGACAAATAGATTTTGTCAAATCTAACCAGACTAAATCTAACCAAACCTTTAGACTAAATTTCCATTTTCCAAGAAACACAAGAAAGAGAGGAAGGAGTTAAATAATACCCAATACCTGGAGGAAACAATCAGACAAATACAGGATGTGGGATATTCTGGAAGATAACTAACCTGGTCTCTTCCAAAGGTCTAGATTTAAGGGGAAATGGGGAGGGAATGGAGATGTAGCTTGGTTGTAGAGTACATGCCTAGCTCATGAGAGACCCTGGATTCCATGCCAAGCATCATGAAAGAGAAAGAAAGAAAAGGTGGGGAACTATTTTAAATTAAAAGACTATGGAGGGCTGGGGATGTGTCTCAAGTGGTAATGTGCTCGCCTGGCATGCACGGGGCACTGGGTTCGATCCTCAGCACCACATACAAATAAAATAAAGATGCTGTATCCGCCGAAAACTAAAAAATAAATATTAAAAATTCTCCCTCCCTCCCTCCCCCTCCCTCTCCCCCTCCCTCCCTCCCTCTCTCTCTCTCTCTCTCTCTCTCAAAAAAAAAAAAAAAAAGACTATGGAAGCTGGGCGTGGTGGCACACACCTGTAATCCCAGTGGTTTGGGAGGCTGAGGCAAGAGGATCAAGAGTTCAAAGCCAGCCTCAGCAATTTAGCAAGACCCTGAACAACTCAGTGAGACCCTGTCTCTAAATAAAATATAAAAAAAGGACTGGGGATGTAGCTCAGCAGTTAAGCGCCCCTGGGTTCAATCCCTGGTCTAAAAAAAAATGGAGCCATTAAAACAACTTGTAATGTGTAAACTTTCATTGAATTTGGATTTTTAAAAAAGTAGCTATAAGGGGCTACGGTTGTGGCTCAGTGGTAGAGCACTTGCCTAGCTAGCGTGTGTGAGGTGCTGGGTTCGATTCTCTGCACCACATATAAATAAGTGAATGAAATAAAGGTTCATCAACATCTGAAAAAATATTTTTTAAAAAAGGTAACTATAATCCAGGCAAAGTGACATACTCCTGTAATCCCAGTGACTCGGGAAACTGAAGCAGGAAGATCACAAATTCAATGCCAGACTGAGTAATTTAGTGAGGCCGTGTTTCAGATTTTTTAAAAAATAAAAAGCTCAGTATAAATCACCCTTAGATTCAATCCCCAGTACTGAAAAAAGAAAAAAAAGCTAAAGAGAAAACATCAATTTAATATACCTAATTTTTTTCTCATGTGCACAACAGAAAAGTATTTTATTTTTACAGAAGTGCTCTAAATCTTTAGTAACTGCTTCTAATTCTTCCACATCACTATTTTGAACCCTTGGGTCTGGCTGTCCTGGAAAACTGAAGAGGAAGTTACTGAGAAGATGATGTGTAATATGATCTGTTCATGAGATTCAGAAACTAATTATCTTAACACTTGAATACTGACATCTAAATATTGTAAAGATACTGTGGGGAATGATATTGACCAAATTATATTGTTATCCCATGTGCATATAACAAGGAATGCTACTATTATGTAATCATATTATAATGTACCAATAAAACAATTTGGGGGGGGCTACTGGGGATTGAACCCAAGGGTACTTAACCACTGAGCCACATCCCCAGTCCTTTTTATTTTTAATCTTATGACAGGGTCTCACTAATTTACTTAGGACCTCACTAAGTTGCTGACACTGGCCTTGAACTTGCAATCCTCCTGCCTTAGCCTTCTAAACAGCTGGGATTACAGGGAGTACATGCATGAGCCACCATGCCTGGCAACAAATGAAATTTTTAAAACTATATGCGCGCACACACACACACACACACACACACACACACACATACACACACACAAGTGCCCCTGGTTCAATTCCCAGCACCAAAAAAATAAAATAAAGTAGCTGTAATGAGATTTTTTATGGACAATTGGGAAAAAATTGAATATAAACTGATAAAATATATAAGTAAATTAGTTTTGGTATGCTATTAACATAGTAGAGTGATCACAGAGAACAATAATGTACTATATATTTCAAAAGGCTAAAATAAAGGATTTTGAAAGTTTTCACCATAAAGAAACAATAAATGTTGGAGGAGATAAACATGTTCAACCTGATTTAAATATTTTATAATGTATACATGTATTGAAACATTATATGGTACTCCATTAATATGTACCATTTTTATATTTTAATGTATCAGTTAAAATAAAATTTAAAAGGTAGGGGACATAACTCAGTGGTAGAGAACTTGCCTAACATAAGCAAGGCCCTGGGTTTGATCCCCAACACTGCAAAAATAATAATAAACAAATAAAAATTTTAAAATACTTCTTTAAAGTTATAAGGAAATTATTGATTTTCTAAGGTATGATAATAATCTTGTGGCTACAAATGAAGAGGTCCTTATTTTTTTAAGAAAATGCTTGCCCTAGTACTTGTGGGTGAAGCATTATAATGTCCAATTTACTGTTTCAAATTAATTCAGGAAAAAATAAATATTAGATTACATCGAATCAAATTGCCACTTTATATATCAAAAATAGTTGAGTATTGACAATTTACCTGGCTTCACCTGACAAATGAGGAGAGGAACATGAGCACAAATACAGTAAAATGTTAATAATGACTAAATCTAGACAAAAGTTTATAGGAATTCATTTTATTATTATTTTAACTTTTCACAATAAAAAATTGAAGGAAATAAAATAGATCTATGTCTATCAGCCTGGATAGATGATATAGTCTCATTTATTAAATTATTTTTTATTGGTTATTCAAAACATTACAAAGATTGCAGAATCACATCCGTTACACATCCACATTTTTACATAATGCCCTATTAGTAACTCTGTTACCTTAGTATTCTGTTACCTTTCCTATCCTCTACTATCCTCCCTCCCCTCCCCTCCCATCTTCTCTCTCTACCCCATCTACTGTAATTCATTTCTCTCCTTATTTTTTTTCCCATTCCCCTCACAACCTCTTATACGTAATTTTGTATAACAATGAGGGTCTCCTTCCATTTCCATGCAATTTCCCTTTACTCTCCCTTTCCCTCCCACCTCATGACTCTATTTAATTTTAATCTTTTCCTCCTGCTCCTCCCTGCTCTGTTCTTGGTTGCTCTCATTATATCAAAGAAGACATTTGGCATTTGTTTTTTAGGGATTGGCTAGCTTCACTTAGCATAATCTGCTCTAATGCCATCCATTTCCCTCCAAATTCCATGATTTTGTCATTTTTTAGTGCTGCGTAATACTCCATGGTGTATAAATGCTACATTTTTTTATCCATTCATCTATTGAGGGGCATCGGGGTTGGTTCCACAGTCTAGCTATTGTGAATTGTGCTGCTATGAACATCGATGTGGCAGTATCCCTGTAGTACGCTCTTTTAAGGTCTTCAGGGAAGAGTCCGAGAAGGGCAATAGCTGGGTCAAATGGTGGTTCCATTCCCAGCTTTCCCAGGAATCTCCATACTGCTTTCCATATTGGCCGCACCAATTGGCAGTCCCACCAGCAATGTACAAGAGTACCCTTTTCCCCACATCCTCGCCAGCACTTGTTGTTGTTTGACTTCATAATGGCTGCCAATCTTACTGGAATGAGATGGTATCTTAGGGTGGTTTTGATTTGCATTTCTCTGACTGCTAGAAATGGTGAACATATTTTCATGTACTTGTTGATTGATTGTATGTCCTCCTCTGAGAAGTGTCTGTTCAGGTCTTTGGCCCATTTGTTGATTGGGTTATTTGTTTTCTTATTGTTTAATTTTTTGAGTTCTTTGTATACTCTGGATATTAGGGCTCTATCTGAAGTGTGAGGAGTAAAGATTTGTTCCCATGATGTAGGCTCCCTGTTTACCTCTCTTATTGTTTCTCTTGCTGAGAAAAAAACTTTATAGTTTAAGTAAGTCCCATTTGTTGATTCTAGTTATTAACTCTTGTGCTATGGGTGTCCTATTAAGGAATTTGGAGCCCGACCCCACAATATGTAGATCGGAGCCAACCTTTTCTTCTATCAGACGCATAGTCTCTGATTTGATATCAAGGTCCTTGATCCATTTTGAGTTAACTTTTGTGCATGGCGAGAGAAGGGGATTCAGTTTCATTTTGTTGCATATGGATTTCCAGTTTTCCCAGCACCATTTGTTGAAGATGCTATCCTTCCTCCATTGCATGCTTTTAGCCCCTTTATCGAATATAAGATAGTTGTAATTTTGTGGATTGGTCTGTGTGTCCTCTATTCTGTACCATTGGTCCACCTGCCTGTTTTCATACCAGTACCATGCTGTTTTTGTTACTATTGCTCTGTAATATAGTTTGAAGTCTGGTATCGCTATACCGCCTGATTCACACTTCCTGCTTAGAATTGCTTTTGCTATTCTGGGTCTTTTATTTTTCCATATGAATTTCATGATTGCTTTCTCTATTTTTACAAGAAATGCTGTTGGGATTTTGATTGGCATTGCATTGAACCTATAGAGAACTTTTGGTAATATCGCCATTTTGATGATGTTAGTTCTGCCTATCCATGAACAGGGTATATTTTTCCATCTTCTAAGATCTTCTTCTATTTCTCTCTTTAGGGTTCTGTAGTTTTCATTGTATAAATCTTTCACCTCTTTTGTTAGGTTGATTCCCAAGTATTTCATTTTCTTTGAGGATATTGTGAATGGGGTGGTTTTCCTCATTTCCGTTTCAGAAGTTTTGTCGCTGATATACAGGAATGCCTTTGATTTATGCGTGTTGATTTTATATCCTGCCACTTTGCTGAATTCATTTATTAGCTCTAATAGTTTCTTTGTAGACCCTTTTGGGTCTTCTAGGTATAAAATAATATCATCCGCAAATAGTGATAATTTAAGTTCTTCTTTTCCTATCTTAATGCCTTTAATTTCTTTTGTCTGTCTAATTGCTCTGGCCAGTATTTCGAGAACTATATTGAATAGAAGTGGTGAGAGAGGGCATCCCTGTCTTGTTCCAGATTTTAGAGGGAATGCCTTCAGTTTTTTTTCCATTTAGAATGATGCTAGCCTGAGGCTTAGCATAGATAGCTTTTACAATGTTGAGGTAAGTTCCTGTTATCCCTAGTTTTTCTAATGTTTTGAACATAAAGGGATGCTGTACTTTGTCAAATGCTTTTTCTGCATCTATCGAGATGATCATACGGTTCTTATTTTTAAGTCTATTGATGTGGTGAATAACGTTTATTGATTTCCGTATATTGAACCAGCCTTGCATCCCAGGGATGAATCCTACTTGATCATGGTACACGATCTTTTTGATATGTTTTTGTATACAATTTGCCAGAATTTTATTGAGGATTTTTGCAGCTAAATTCATTAGGGATATTGGTCTGTAGTTTTCTTTCTTTGAGGTGTCTTTATCTGGTTTGGGAATCAGGGTGATATTGGCCTCATAGAATGAATTTGGAAGTTCTCCCTCTTTTTCTATTTCCTGAAATAGATTGTGGAGTATTGGTATTAGTTCTTCTTTAAAGTTCTTGTAAAACTCTGTTGTATATCCATCCGGTCCTGGGCTTTTCTTGGTTGGTAGTCTTTTGATGGCTTCTTCTATTTCCTCACTTGATATTGGTCTGTTTAGGTTGTTTATATCTTCCTGACTCAATCTGGGTAGTTCATATATCTTAAGGAATTTATCAATGCCTTCACTATCTTCTATTTTATTAGAGTATAGGGTTTCAAAATAATTTCTAATTATCTTCTGTATTTCTGAATTGTCTGTTGTGATGTTGCCTTTTTCATTCCATAAGCTAGTAATTTGGGTTCTCTCTCTTCTTCTCTTTGTTAGCATGGCTAGTGGTCTATCAATCTTATTTATTTTTTCAAAGAACCAACTTTTAGTTTTGTCAATTTTTCTGATTGTTTCTTTTGTTTCGATTTCATTGATTTCAGCTCTAATTTTAATTATTTCTTGCCTTCTACTGTATTTGCTGCTGATTTGTTCTTCTTTTTCTAAGGCTTCGAGGTGTAGTGTGAGGTCATTTATTTGTTGGTTTTTCTTTCTTTTAAGGAAAGAACTCCATGAAATGAATTTTCCTCTTAGTACTGCTTTCATAGTGTCCCAGAGATTATGTTGTGTCTGAGTTTTCGTTTACCTCTAAGAATTTTTTAATTTCCTCTTTGATGTCTTCTGTAACCCTTTGTTCATTCAGTAGCATATTGTTTAATCTCCATGTGATGTGGGATTTTTCCTTTCTCATTTTATTATTGATTTCCAATTTCATTCCATTATGATCAGATAAAATGCATGGTAGTATCTCAACTCCTTTGTAATTGCTAAGATTTGCCCTGTGACATAATATATGGTCTATTTTTGAGAAGGATCCATGTGCTGCTGAGAAGAAAGTGTATCCGCTTGATGTTGGGTGGTATATTCTGTATATATCAATTAAGTCTAAGTTATTAATTGTATTATTGAGCTCTATGGTTTCTTTATTCAACTTTTGTTTGGAAGATCTGTCCATTGGTGAGAGAGGTGTGTTAAAATCTCCCATGATTATTGTATGGTGGTCTATTAGACTCTTGAACTTGAGAAGAGTTTGTTTGATGAACGTAGCTGCACCATTGTTTGGGACATATATATTAATGATCATCAAGTCTTGTTGGTGTATGATTCCCTTGAGCAGTATGTAGTGTCCTTGTTTATCCCTTTTGATTAACTTTGGCTTGAAGTCTATTTTATTTGATACAAGTATGGACACCCCTGCTTGCTTCCAGGGTCCGTATGAGTGTTATGATTTTTCCCAACCTTTCATCTTCAGTCTATGTATGTCTTTTCCTATCAGATGAGTCTCCTGTAGGCAGCATATTGTTGGATCTTTTTTTTAATCCATTCTACTAGCCTATGTCTTTTGATTGGTGCATTTAAGCCATTAACATTTAGGGTTACTATTGAGATATGGTTTGTATTTCCAGCCATATTTGTACGATACTTAACATGATTTGTTTTCCCTCTATGCTTAGTTTTTCCTTTACTGTACTACCTCCCACTGTTGGTTTTCATTGTTGTTTTCCATTTCCTCTTCCTGTAATGTTTTGCCAAGGATGTTTTGAAGAGCTGGTTTTCTAGCTGCAAATTCTTTTAACTTTTGTTTATCGTGGAAGATTTTTATTTCATCTTCAATCCTGAAGCTTAATTTCGCTGGATACATGATTCTTGGTTGGAACCCTTTTTCTTTCAGCGTTTGAAATATATTGTTCCAGGATCTTCTAGCTTTCAGAGTCTGTGTTGAAAGATCAGCAGTTATTCTGATTGGTTTACCCCTAAATGTAATCTGCTTCCTCTCTCTTGTGGCTTTTAAGATTCTCTCCTTATTCTGTATGTTGGGCATCTTCATTATTATGTGTCTTGGTGTGGATCTCTTATGATTTTGTATATTTGGTGTAGGCTTCTAGTATTTGGATTTCATTTTCATTCCTTAAGTCTGGGAAGTTTTCTAGTATTATTTCATTGAATAGATTGCTCATTCCCTTGGTTTGGACCTCTGTACCCTCTTGTATCCCAATAACTCTTAGGTTTGGTTTCTTGATGTTATCCCATAATTCTTGGATGTTCTGCTCATGATTTCTTAACATTCTCGCTGAGCTGTCTATGTTCTTTTCAAGTTGAAAAACTTTGTCTTCGTTGTCTGAAGTTCTATCTTCTAAGTGTTCTACTCTGCTGGTAATACTCTCATTTGAGTTTTTAATTTGGTTTATTGTTTCCTGCATTTCCAGGATTTCTGTTTGTTTGTTTTTTATATCCTCTATCTCCCTATAGAGTTGATCATTTGCTTCTTGGATTTGTTTATGTAATTCATTGTCAAAGTGATTTTTCATTGTCTGAATTTGCTGTCTAATGTCTTCCTTGAGACTCCAGATCATCTGAAGCATGTATATCCTGAACTCTTTGTCTAACATTCCATCAGCTGCAGATATTACCTCATCTAATGTTGAATTGACCTGTATTGTTTGTGGTCCTTTCTTTCCTTGTCTTTTCATACTGCTCATGATTCTTTCTAGCTTTGTGAAACTGTTGTGCTAATGTTTTTCCCCTTATATATTTGTATTGTTCTTGTATAGCTCCAAAATCCCTCTTTTGCGGAGAAAGACAATGTTAACTGATCCCAATATCAACAGTACATTATCTAAGCACAAGTTTTCATTATTAATACATTTATAGTTAGATTCTAAGACTATAGATTTGGTTTTAATTATTACTTAAGAATATATTCATTAGTTTCATAAAAGGCGTACCATATCTGGTGGCATATAGAAAACTTAATTTCAGACAAAGGATGTTATACTTAGAGGGAAAGGAGTGAGGGTATGAGGTTAAACTAACTTAGCACCTTTGGAGAACTCTAACCACTAGACTGGTAATTTATGGAAGAATGTATAGACTCAACCTCCTATCTATTTAGATAGTTACCCTATGTATAGATAGCAAAAGTTGGGAGATTGAAAGTGGGATAGAGAGAATATGAATTAAAAAAAGAAAAAAAACAAGGAAGAAAAGAGAAATAAGAGAAGGAAAAGGGAAGTAAGATAGAAATAAAGAAAAAAATGGGGGGGAGGTGGGGTAAATGCAATTCCTCTATATTATATTACTTTGGTAATTCGGTTGTTCATGCACAGTTCTTGGTTTCACATATGCTGAAGTTGTGGAATAGAGAGAGGAAAAGAGAAAGAAAGAGAAAAAAAAGTCTCTCAGGACACTGTTTTCCTTGCTTCCAGTAGGTGGCGTTGTCTATTCCTAGCTTGAGCCTCTGTATTCAGGGTGGTGGGTATAGCCAGTGTGAAAGGAAATGAGCTTCCACCTGTATCTTCCCTACTCTAGTCTCTGAGGTAGAAACCAGGTGCCTGTACAGTTGTTGTTTTGCATTGATAGCTACAACCCCCAAAAGCTTGTGGGAAATATTTTGAGTTATGGCAGCTAAGGGTGGGGGAGTTGGAAACTGGGTACCTGGATCAGCCGCAGAACCATGCTGGTAGCCACACCCACTTTGATGGGTTTTAAGGGTTGATGGGCTTCCTCTGGACTAGCACTCAGGGCGGGGCCGGACTTCCTCCTCCGGTCTGGCTGGGTGCCTGGCACGTCTTCCTCCTCCGGTCTCAAACTTCATGTAATTTCTTCTTCAGGGTGCCACACTCTAGAAATCTCAGTGAGCTCAGCTCTTGGAAGTTCTACTACCTGGACTTTCAGGGTTTTTTCTCTAGTCTCATTTTTTGAAACTGTTGAGGAACATGTATAGAAGAGACCCATCAAAGAGATGGAGTAGAGAAATGATCTATGAATTTTTATAGATATGTCCAACCATGATAAATGTTAATTATGAATTAAGCTATGAATATTGTTTACTTCTAGTATGGTAAGAACAGCAGGAGCAGGGGAATGGTTAACATTTCTTTATATATCTCCAAATTGTTTCACTTGTCAAAAAAAGAATGTTTTCTTTGTATAATTTTTGAAAATCCAACTTAAAACACATACACACATACCACTTATATATAATCTTCCAGAAATTTGCAGTATAGATTGCTTTTCAAATAGGAGTCTACATAGATTTCCCCAATACATTATATCCCTATATCTTCATTTAGATCAGAGGTCAACAAACTCCATCCTATGGCTAAATCTTACCCTCCACCCGTTCTTGTAAATAAAGTTTTACTAGAACACATTCATTAATTATCCATAGCCAATTTCATAATACAATGGCAGAGTTGAGTATCTTTGAGAAAATGGCCCTCGAAGCTTATTTACTACCAGGTCCTGTCTTTACAGAAAAAGTTTTCCGATCCCTAAGTTTGATGGTCATCTTGTGTGTGGTGGTGGTGGGGTTAAGTGACTTTACTTGGGTAGACCAATTTTTTCTTTTACTTGCAACCAGATACATACTAACTGATACACAGTTACAATTTGCTCCTAGGAACAAGGAGCACAGAGTATTCTTTAAATTTGGGGTTTGCTCTTTAACTTTACTCAGGCCTCTAGTCCCCACAGCACTTTCTTTTTGTCTCATCCTGTCAGTCCTTGCTGGACTTATTTCCTGTTCTGTCTAACCAGGATATTATTTCTCATCGATCTCTCAGTGAATTCACCCACCTTTTCCTTCTGTCAGCCTTCATCACTCCTATGCTAATGATGTAGATCAATACAACTTAGGAAAATGCCTAACTGGGAAACTGGAGCAATTACAAATTCAAGGTTCCCAGACTTACAGGAGTCCTGAGCATTACTTAGTTTCTGTTTGATTTGTTATTGGTTACCTCTCTTCCTCATTATTTACACGTGGTACTAAGGATGGAACCCAGTCCCTCACACATGCTAGGTAATTGCTCTACCACTAAGCCACAAACCCAGCCCTGATGGTCATCTTTTGATTTGTTTAAGTTTTTGGTTATAAATGGACACAAACCCTTTATTTTATTTATTTATTTTTATGTGGTGCTAAAGATTGAATCTAGTGCCTCACACATGCCAGGCAAGTGCTCTGTTACTGAGGTACAGCACCAGCCCCACTGATGGTCATCTTAATGGATATTATGCATCACCTAAACAGTATGCCTCATAATTGAAAGCTGTTATCCTATATTAGCATTCTAGTTTTCAGATGGATTTATAATCATTTTGGCTACAGTAAGATGGCTGGAACTGTGGTGACCTAGTGGAAAAAAGAATGTAAAAAGGCTTAAAAAGTCATTCCAGAAAAATGACATCCTTTGGGCTGGGGATGTGGCTCAACTGGTAGCGTGCTCGCCTGGCGTGCGTGAGGCCCGGGTTCGATCCTCAGCACCACATACAAACAAAGATGTTGTGTCTGCCGAGAACTAAAAAATAAATATTAAAAATAAAATTCTCTCTCTCTCTAAAAAAAATGACATCCTTTACTTTATAAATATTTTTAATTCAAATGTTATGGGTTATACTCTTGCTAGTGTTTCCTATGTTGTTTAATTTGGCTGTATACTTATATAAGAGCCATAAGCAGAAGGAGTTATAACTGATATTTTTATTATATGCTAACATAAGATAACATTAGAGTCCAAGAAAATGTTTTTTAAGGAATCTGAATATATATTTCAAAAACTTCCATAATAAAAAGTGTGTATTAATTAATCAAAGGATCTGTAATTTATTCAATTTTGAGAAACATTCCCTTTTTTAATGTTGAAATAATAACTAAGAAAACTGAAGTTAAAAATATTCTAGGTCTAATTACACAGACTTACGTTTTGACTCAAAGTTGCCATATTTGTTACATATTTAAATAATACCCTATAGTCTATTCCTTCTTTGGATTTCTTTTTCTCTAATAGGAGAGTCAAAACCTGTAGATAGTTTTATCTCATCTTCTCCCCCGATTCAGGAACTGACCTATTCTAAAACATTTCTGAACTCCCATCCATATTTTGAATTATGACTGACAAATTAATTTTTTTACCCTTACACACAATCCAAATGCTCAGGTGGTTTATTAAACTTGATAACACAGACCCAAATACTTTCAGTTTCTGATGGAGATATTTTAAATTTGATTTTTTTCTCAAAACAAACAAGCAAGGCAGGATATTCTGAAGGCTATCACATTCAGGCATCTAACACCTCTCATAATAACTGAATGTTTTGTTTCTTCCAGTGCTGGGATTGAACTCAGGGCCTCACACCTGCTAGGCAAGTGCCCTACCACTAAGCTACATCCCCAGCTCTACCTTTCAGATGCTCCTGAAACAATCACTAGTGAATGTTAACTTCCACAATAACCTTGTGACAAACACATCCTGCAAAATGCAGCTGGATTCCATTGGCTCTGCCTCTCAGCATGCTTCTCGACTGGAGAAACCAAAGTGATGTGAAAGCAAGATGAACGTCTGCAAGGAATATGGTGCAATAATCATGTGTCTACAATTCCATTATGGTATAATTAATCTTAATTACACTTTAAATTCTGCCTGAATTAAAAGACTCACATAGCTTGAGTTTTCTGTTGCCTATAATTTTACCATGTTATTTTGAGAAATGTAAAAAAAAAAAAAAAAAAAAAAAGTGTTCCAAAGCAAAATGGTGACTTTAGGGACCCTATTCTTAGGGGCTCTTGCAGCTCAACGGTGGTCAGTTCTGTCCATTTTCACCATTTGCTGAGGAGCAGGTGAGAGTATTTTATGTTCCTATCTCCCATTTCCAGAGTCAGAGGCAGTCAGCAGGTGGAGAAGGAAGTGCTGATTACATACCCAGTCACCTGACAGAAGAGGGTGTCACCCATACCTCTCCTGGTGTTTATGTTTCTCTACATTGTTCTAAAGGCTGACTAGAGACTTGGCATTTGCTTCCTTTTCCATGCACCATTGTGAAAATTTCCTGGGTTCTCTTTCAATCTTTCCTCTCTTGCTTACACAGGCACTTATTAACCTTTTTGGAGATTCTCCAGGCACACCCAGCAACTCCTACAAGAGCAAAGGATCTTCTTAGAAGGCGGAAAAACTGCACCCATAGCAGCACCTTTATTGTGGTACAATAGAGCACAGCCTGTATTATCTGTAAGTCCAATACCATGAGATCCTTTTGCCATTTCTACCTATTGGGCTATGGTGCAAATGAAGATTTTTTAAAAAAAATATCCATGGGGCTAGGAATTCGAAGGTCCTACACCTTGCTGAAGGGAAAGAAAATGACTGGAACTATTAGAAAGCCTTGGGCTTGAAAAAATATGAAAACTGAGTAATGGTCTATGTATTTTAGCTGGACAAATTTTGACCTTGAGAATGACAAATTTTACTTCATTTTGGAAGAGAGAAGGAAATGTTCACTGAAAGCTCTGCACTAAAGTGGAGTCTACTAAACATGCGTTCTACTGAAAACTTTCAGCTGAAAAACTGGAACAAAACTGGCAGGAAATGGTGGAAGATGCCCTGTAGAGGGGGAATGACTCTGAACACCTGCAGTGGGAAAGATGATGAAAGTGTGATAGGTAGCTAGAAAATTGGGGAATCCATGTGGAAGCTTTAACCAAGCCATGAAGCCCAGGAACACATCTGCATCCCTTCTAGAGGATATGGAAAATGAAACATATACTCCATACAGAGACCCTCAAATTCCCAGAGAAATTATGAATTTAGCCTTTCTATTCTTTTTTTTTCTTTTTTTATTGGTTGTTCACAACATTACAAAGCTCTTGACATATCATATTTCATACATTAGATTGAAGTGGGTTATGAACTCCCAGTTTTTACCCCAAATGCAGATTGCAGAATCACGTCGGTTACACATCCACAATTTTACATAATGCCCTATTAGTAATTGTTGTATTCTGCTACCTTTCCTATCCCCTACTATTCCCCAGCCTTTCTATTCTTGATTTTCCTGCACTTTCCAAGGAAGTTATTGAATCCTGAAGCATACCTTTGTAGAAAATATACCATATTCATAGATTGGCACACTCAATATGTGGAGATGCCAATTCTCCCCCAGAGCCAGAAACAGATCTGCACATATACTGTCACCTGATTCAGAAGAAATCAGGGGGCTATTAGAGTCCTGTTAACGTACTACATCCTTGATCTCAGTCCTAGTTACATCAGTGTCAGGTTTGGGTAAATTCAACCAACTGTACATTTATGATATGTGCATTATGTTTGCATATTATAATTAATTAAAATTTTGCTTTCAATCCCTTTATAAGAGTTTGAAATAACATTTTTCAAAGATTAAGCTGTTATTGTTCAAAGTAGAAAAATAAAATGCTCAAAATTTGAATGAATTTAACAATGGCTTGGTTCTTAGCTTCTCAATTACCCCTTTGAAATATCTCAATATTGTCAGATTTCCTCCACTCTGGCTTCTGAGAGTTTATCTTCTCATTCTTTTTCCTACCCATCACTTTAAGGCCCTCGAAAAGCTATTGATTAATAGGCCCTTTACATCCTGCAATTAAACCTAGTACCCCAGGGTCCTTTGCTCTAGCTACTGCATCAAGCTTCTTTGTTCAGAGAAAACAACTAGAACAATTGGACTGAGGAATGCTAAAATGTTAAAATGCTAAATGTTAAAAAGTCTCACTCCAAGTGTTTCCTCTTTACCTACTGAGAAACTTCACATTTTCATATGGAACACTTAGGTCTTCCTAAAGGCCACTGGTACTGGACCTGGTATATTTTCTGTGTTGAAGTCACTTATCTTTAGCTGAATGTCTTCATAGATAACAAACAATTAGGTTTTGCAAGGCACCTTGTAAGTGAGTAATGATCATTTATTACTTAACTCCATTTAGAAATCTGTAATTCAAGACTCACTGAAGTCAATAAATAGTGGAAAAAAGGGTATTCTGGCATGAAGCTTGTTTATATGTTATACTGGATTTGTGATCATTTTCCATTAAACTTTTTAAGGGACCTGGAAATTGGATTGTTGTCTGTTTCTGAAATTCTACTCACCTAGAGAACCATCTCCAAACAGCGAGATGCATGGCTCTAGCATATCATATGTGCCTCTGTAAAATGAGGGGCACAGACAATGGCAACACAAAGATATATTAAAAAATACATAATGTAACTTGTCTTAATATACTTTTCTGAGTCTAAAAATATGCCAGACCAAAAGAAACATATTTACATAAAAAGCAGACAAGGTCAAATAACAAAGAAAGCCCTTAATTAGTTGTAATCAACTTTAATTTGCATACCGTATATAATTCCTAAATGATTGTTAATAATAACTTTATATAATGGACTTCCAATTTTCATGAAAATGGCACATTTTGATAAGCAGACACAAAACCCTAGTACTAATAAGGTTTAATTTGCATACATTAGACTGATTATCCAAACAAAAGGATTACAGTATTACTTCTCCATACCTTTATGTCCTTATTATGCACATTTATTAACTTCACAAAAGCTAGCTGTTAGTGACAAACAATAGCCATGGTTGAAAGAGAAATCTACGGAATGAATAAGGTACATTTTAATGCTAAGGAGCAAAGTTTATACATCATAAATGCTGAATTTAACTGTTTGTTAGCTAAAGGGGCTAGAATTCCACAAAGAGTGCTTCATCCTTTGAATAAACCAGCTTGTTTTTGTGACCTGAAAAAAAATGCCCTGACACACTTACTCCATCATTTCAATTTCAGAATGAACTTATCTCAAGCTAGGAAGCCCCGACACCGTAGTATACTGAGAATTCATGAACAGCGACAGAATTAAGCTTTAAATATGTGGTTCTGGGATGCAGTGTTAATAGATATATTTCAACAAGCTTAGTTTTCAGCCAAGTAAATAATAATATAGGTGGCATTAGTATTGATATCGGTTCCTAATGCTATCATTTATACCCAGCAATTAAAGTTTAAGCACTAAATAAAGCATTATTAGGAGATCTGGCTTGGCTTTTCTTATATGTGAACACAAATGAAGCTCTCGAGCATTTGGAGAAGAGCCAAAAAACTTGAAACTTAACCACAAGCTACTTCCGGGGTTTTCCTCCATGTTTTTGCTATTTGTCAAGATACAAAAATAGAACACCAGGAAATAATTTCCAAAGAAGGCAGGAGGAAATGGAAGCCCCAAGAACTGAACTAAAGTCCTTCATGGTTCACTTTGACCCCTCCACATCTAAGATCAGACATAAGAGTCATCTGCTAGAAATTTTTGTGTCTGAATATTGAATAGATTCTCATAAGTATTGTGCTAAATGTTCTATACAGAAAATAAAAACAAAAAAAATATGTCTTTGCTAAAGGACAAATAGCTTTAAACCTTCCCATGTTTCCCATGAACTGCTGCTCACTGCTCAGACCTCCAAAGCACCACCAAAGGCTGGATTAGGAAACAGATGCACTTTAACTGACAATCCTGTATTGAACAGGATGATCCAACTTCCTCTCTTGCATTTTCAGAGCCTAGAAAATATATGATTCAAATGATAAATGCAATGCTTACTTGTCAAATACCTAGACACTATATAATATACTCTGGCTCAGAGATGTTCTTCCACACTCCATACTCCCAGATGTGGTTTCTCCACTATAAATACCACATCTGGATTGGCCAAGTTCTTGAGGAGTTGCCCTAAACTGCTGCAGGTATCTGATGTGAAACATCTTTAAACCAATATAACAGGGCTGGGGATGTGGCTCAAGCAGTAGCGCGCTCACCTGGCATGCGTGCGGCCCGGGTTCGATCCTCAGCACCACATACAAACAAAGATGTTGTGTCCGCTGGTAACTAAAAAATAAATATTAAAAATAAATAAATAAACCAACATAAGACTGGAAGGCTAAATGAAAAGTTATGCTCCCTGGACAAACTGGTATATGACTATAGTCCCAGCTTCTTGGGAATCTGAGGCTGGAAGATCACTTGAGACCAGGAATTCAAGACTGTCCTGAGCAACATAGGGAGACCCTATGTCAGCAAAGAAGATAAAACAGAGGCTGGGAAAAGTAGATCAGTGGTTGAGTGTTTGCCTAGCATGTGTGAGGCCCTGGGTTCAATCTCCAATGCTATGAAAGGAAAAGAGAGGAAAGGGAAGGAAGTAATGCCTTCATAACTTTATGTGCTTATTTCTCATTCAACTAATTGAAGAGACTTGGAAGTTTGAACAAAGGAATTTCAAAAAATTTTGTTTTGCACAGTATGAACCCTAGAGCCTTAAAATCAACTTCAACTTAAACAAGTAATAGCTGGGGATGCAGCTCAGTAGTTCAATCCCTAGCACCATAGGAAAAAAAAATGTACCGGTAGTAGTAAGTAGGCCTCCATCATTTGGTGTAAGAATCACCACACAGGACATATAAATAATAAAATGCTACCATCCTGAATAGAGCAATTATCATGACCACAAATTAGGGTAGTTACAATAAATTCCAAAGTACCACAACGAAGCAAGGATTGTTTTTCTGCTGTTCCATTACTAAACTGACATTAAATGGTGATAGTGACTCTACTATTTTGCCAGCCCCAAAGTCAGTATCTGAATGTGCCCAAGATGTTTTTCCATTGATTTCAGCAGAGGCACCTATATATATAGAAGAACACAGAATTTGGTACAGGAAATAAATAAATGCTACATTAATACAATTTATCCAGAGACAGTATTTAGACAGCAAATTTCTTTCACAAAACTCAAAAGGTTAGCATGTTAATCATTTTATCATGTCTTCAGTGATCTCTTTCTATGCAGATTTTCATAATACTAAAACTATAACCCTACCCAGCTAGGAACAATATTCCTTTTAGTCAAGGGCAGAACTAGAGTGAAGACAATTCATCTTCTCTCCCAAGCAGCTGTTCTTTTTGCTGCTCCACCCCAGCCCACTGAGTGGGAGGCTGTACTTCTGGACCCAGCATAAAACATAATACAATGTGAGACAGGAAATGCAGCCTCGAAGCAGGAACATAACTTCCATTAGCATTTCCTTCACTCAAACTGATAGTGCACACTCCCAAAGAAATAAATTTACACTCCGATTCTCTTTCTCTCTTTTCTCTGCACATTATGGAAGAGAAATAAAGATCTCTTTGTCAATTCAGATGTGCTGCTTTTCATGTGCTGTGCTGCAGATCAGAGAGCACTTCAGATTATGCAGAGAACAAAGGCCAGCTTGCCTACTTACCTGATTACTGAGAACTGTCCATCTGTAGCAGTGTCTTCTAATAGTACATCAGCTGCCACCGTGATTCACATTCCAGCAAGACTTCTAGCAAACGTATGAAACCCACCTCAAACTTGAGAAGATAAAAAACACAAAACAAAAACATATGTAAATTTTTGTCCTGTTAATCTTACCTGCCATTCCCCAAATCATTCTGGCCTAAAGGGGCTAGATAGAGCTTGTAGCCATGCTCCAAATGAGTCATTTGAAACATTCAAATTCTGTGCATACCATTGAATCTCATCTACTTTCATGAGAATATAAATGCATTGTACATTAGTTTGCCTGAGATATGATGCTACTAAACCTACCATCTTTTGTGTACTAATTCCACTAGTTAATATTTTCATTTTTTCAGGGAAGACTTGTCCGGTGTTCTTTTCACCTATAATAGTCTTCTTCTCTAAGAGTTTAAACCCAAATTACCTGGTTAAGGTTAAGAAGGCTAGACCAAAGCAACTCCTTCTGATGAATTTCTAAATGCACTTTAAAAGCAAGGAAGGGAACTGGAGATGGTAAGTTTTATACTTACTATTTTCTTTTCTTTCTCTCAGCCGGGGATTTCTATTTGCAGATCTAAGATGTTATTATACCATATACAAAAGAAAGAGTTTTAGGGAAAATATCATTTTGTATATGCAGATCTTATGTTACCACACCATATGATAATGTGATTATATATCCAGTAACATTTTACCTCTGCCTGGGGTGATCATGTGTCCCAGTTTACCCAGCAGAGTCCTGAATTTTGCCTGTTGTCCTGGAATAACTATTAAAAGCACTACTTTTCACTGGAAAGTATTCTGGCTTGAACAATAAATTATATAGTTTATTAAAATGCTTTCACTCATTAACATATGAGCAAGTATTGAGTAACATCATTTATGAATTTCTGTGTTGAGGGTTCTCAAGTTCTAGAACATTAATTAAACCTCATATTGCTATACTATATTGACACTTCATATCAACTCTTTATATTGATACTTTAAGATGATATTTCATATTGCTATTTTAATTTTCTATGGTACTGGGAAATTAACGACATACTAGACAAGCACTCTATCACTGAGTTATTCCCCTAACCCATTTTTGTTTGTTTGAGATAAGATCTCCCAGTTTGGCCTTAAACTCCTGGGTTCAAGCCATCCTCCTACCTCCCAAGCAGCTAGGACTATGGGTGTATACCACCATGCCAAACTGATATTTTAATATTTTAAATTACTTTTGTGTACTTACATTTTTTTATCCATTCAGTGTGAGTAAAGATATTGCCATCCCTAGTGACAGCTAAAACAATGATCATTGATTTCAGCCGGATGTGGTGGTGCACACCTGTAATCCTAGTGACTCAAGAAGCTAAGGCAGGAGGATTTCAGAATCAAGGCTAGCCTCAGCAATTAGATGAGGCACTAAGCAACTTAGTGAGATTCTATCTCAAAATAAAAAACATAAAAAGGGCTAAGGATGTAGGTCAGTAATTAAGTGCCCCTGGGTTCAATCCCTGATAGCAAAAAAAAATTTAAAAAAATGAAGATTATTGATTTACCTAAGACCAGACAGTAAAATTTCCTCATTCCTTGCTCTAAAAGTATACTTAAAAAATGTACTTTTTACTAAAACATAACAGAATCCTATACAATAGACTTGAGAAATTCCTGACTCTTTTTGATATACCATTCACCTTATTACTTCAGTTTTAACTCAAGGCAATTTCCCTAGCTGAAAGAAGTCTTCGAAACGAATCCTGCAGTATTTTGTGGGACAATAACCCTTTTATGAGAGTTGAATTTCCTATCTCTCTGGGTCAAACCAAATTAAACCCAAGACTAAAACAAGACTTTTTAAATTATAAAGTTAATGTTATCCAGGCATGATGGCTCATGCCTTATAACCCCAGCTACTGGGGAGGCTGAGGCAGAGGGATCCCTTCAGCCCAAGAGTTCAAGACCAGTCTAGGTAACACAATGAAATCCTGCCTCAAAACAAAAATTAATTTAGTGGAGCTTGGACAATGGAAGAAAGGAGCTCATGACAATGTTTATAGGACTTTACATACAAATATAGGCAAGCTTTCAAAGTCTTGAAGCTCTGTCCTCTAAATTAAAGAGAAATAGATCATAGCATGAACATTTTTTTACCATGGACATTTCCTAAAATAATACCTACCAGGATCTGATTTACATCAACCTAGAGGCACTGGAATGTGGGATACCACAGAGCATGGAAAAGGGAATGTCCTCTTGCCTTGGCTTTCAGGAAAATATGCTCTTTTTCCCAAATTTGACCATCAGTGTGGTTCATCTCAAAAAACAACCATTTTAAGCTAGAAAGTTGCAAATAATATCAAAACCTCTGACAGCCTCCACCCTCTACATCTTATCATCATCAAGTTCTGTTGATTAACCTCCAAGACATCCTTTCAATGCCTTCATCTCCACTTACCCATGTTGTACCATAACACCATCATTTCCATCCTAGATTATGCAGTAGCTTTGCAATTGTTTTTCCCACCTGCACACTTGCACTCTTCTAATACACTCCCTGGCTTAAAGTTCTTCAATAGCCATACTTAAGGAAGTTCTCTAAGGCCTTTATGATCAGACCCTGTAGTCCTCTACCATCTTCCCTAGACCTTCTCCTTTACAGCCTCACTGGCTTTCTCTCAGTTCTGTGAAGATACAACTTTCAGGAAGCTTTCTTTTCTGATGCAAAGCCTTCAAACAACTTTCTGTACCTAATATTTACCTACCTCTACCCATGTAACCAGGTTAGTCCTTCCCAAACTAGTAATTTCACAATCACAGTAGATAAGTAAAAAGTATGTGCTTGTAGCACATTCTGGAGGAATTCATAAGATCACACGTAGCTAGAATTTTTTAATTCTGCTACAGTCCCTAAGCCTAGCTTCCCCTGACAGCTAAGGAGAGCAATTTCTCGGCTGACCTACAACTTGCTTTCAACACTGTGCTCCAACTTTCAGCACTATGCTATTGAGAGATAAGGCCCAAAACAGTGGTTCTCAAAGTATGGTCCCTGAACAGAGGGTCAGTATCACCTGGAAAAGATTAGAAATATAAATCATCAGCTCCACTAGCCTACCAAATTAGAAACTCTGGGGTGGGGCCCACCATCTGGCATTTTACAAGCACTCCAGATGATTCTGATGCACACACAAATGTTAGAATTTCTGGTCTGAGAAAACATTGTAGATAATTCTTGTTCATCCCTCAGATCTCACTTCCTTAAAGAAGTCTTCCCTGACCCCCACAATATGTCATCTCCTGCTGCTATTTATTTTCATAGCACAAAGTACATCTCCTTTATAAAACATCCCAAGTACTACCAATAAATATTTGTGAAGTCATCTGTTTCATGTCTCCACAGCATACTATAATTTCTATGATGCCAAAGATCAATTTTGTCTTATTTACTTTGATTCACAGTGCATGAAGAAATGAAGGGTTGGGGGACAGACTTTAACAAGAATAAGAAAACAGTCTTTCCTTTTGACAAGCCCTGAGGTTTTTTTTAAATATCTAGCTGAACATGCTCTCTGCCTGACAGTTAGCAGCGTAGGTCCAAGATCTTATTTTAAGTTAGATGCACAGAAGGTATTGCTCCAGGAAAAGACTCACAAAGCTGAAATCAACAATAAAGGCTCAGGCTGAAGTTCAGTAGTGTGATACTGATCATCCAAACTTCACATCCAACAACTAGGACCCTTGGACTTAAAATGGGTTCAGAGAATTCAGCTGGTCCTAAATACCAAGTCATTTAGTTAAGAATACTAGATGTTTATTTTAGTCAGCTTTTTCAGCTGTGACCAAAAGACCTGGCAAGAACAATTAGAGGAGAAAAAGTTTATTTGGGGGCTCACAGTTTCAGAGGTCTTAGTCCCAGAAGCCAGTTCCATTACTACCAAGGTGAGGCACAACATCATGGCAGAAGTGTGTGATGGAGGAAAGGAGCCTGTAACATGGCACCAGGAAGCAAAGAGAGAGAAAGAAAGAGACTCCCCTCACCACAAAATATATACTCCAAAGGCAGGACCCCAATGACCCATCTCCTCCAACCACACCCTACCCACCTACAGTTACCACCCAGTTAATTCCTATCAGAGGATAAATGCACTGATCATGTTAAGGCTCTCATAACCCAATCATTTTACTTCTAAGCTTTCTTGCATTATCTCACACATGAGCTTTTGGGAAACACCTCATATCTAAACCATAACAGTGTAATAGGAGATTACTTCTGAAATTTCAGTAGCTTAACTAAATAAAAGTTCATCTCTTGCTTAAGTAGTTTGTGCAATAAATAAAGTGTGTTTTAGCCAGGAGAGGGGTGTGGTCCTATTCTACACAGTCATTCAAAGGGTCAGGTTTCTTGCATCTTATTGATCTGCCCTTCTTTATATCTATGAAGTCCTCTCCACTTAACTATGGATGGAAAAAGAGAGAAGATGGCACATGAGATATTTATAAGGAGCCAGACCTGGGTGTTGTTTTCATTACATCCACTCAAATTTGGTTGGCCAGAACTTAGTTATATCACTACACTTGACTGCCAGGGAAGTTCCAAGGAAGAAGGGAATAATAAAAGTAAAGAAAATTAGTAGTCCTGCTATATTCCTCCCCTCTAGCCATCAAATATCCATTTCATTCTTCATCTTAGACAGGGACCATGTTCACCCTCTCCCTAAAGAGAAAAAAAAATAAATTATCATCAAATCAATGTATCCAGATAAAAGATCATGATATCAGGGGATGTTCTGTCCTCCCCATTAGATTCAGATTTGATTTTTTTTGTCTGAAGATCTATGAATTAATAAGAAAAAATTTCCAGCACCTCCAAGCCCATGAAGTCAATCAGCCTACTTGCCCACTCAAGGTCTTCATGTCATTTTGGCCCCCAGACTGCTGCATGCGGGGGAATTGAAGACCAAGCAGCCATCAGCCTTATGCAGTAGGGAGTAAAAAGTTCTTCTAGACCCAGGCCACAGATATACTATGGACATGAGAATCCTTTGGGCTGCCATTCTTCTCTTTCACTGGGTGATGAGAGGAGTTACAAACACATCCATCCACTAGGGTTCTCTGGGTCATCTTGGCCCCAACTTGCATCAGTTCTGGGAAACCAAGGGCCAACCAGCCTTTAGTGTTCAACTTGCTGTGGAAATGAGAGCCTTTTTGGCTGACTTACAGGCTTTGCACAGTGGGAAGCCTACAGCCCACCCACATGCTATGGAAATGAAAGTCCTCTTGGCCACTGTCTTCTAGTATGCTAGTGTACCAATTACTCTCTGGCTATCCACTGCTTGTCAGCTGGAGAACCCATTCCCAGGCCCTTCCAGAAATCCACTTATTTGAGGATCCTCAAATATATATATTAGACCTCAACCTAATATAGAAATGAGAAGTAATCCCGGCATGGTGGCACATGCCTATAATCCTTGTGGCTCAGGAGACTAAGGCAAGAGAATCACAAGCTTACAAACTTGAGGCCAGCCTCAGCAACTTAGAGAGACCTCGTGTCAAAATAAAATAAAAAGGGCTGGTGACGTAGTTCAGTGGTAAAGCACCCCTGGATTCAATCCCCAGTACCAGAGATGGGTAGGGAGGAGAAATGGGATTTAAAAAGCCTTTTACCCTTAGGCCTCCAGATTGAAGTGGGAGACAGATCCTTTTGGTAAACATTTTCCCAGTACACTGGTATCCCAGAGGGCCTTTCACTCACCAGTCTCACTCCCTTACAGGGTTTCACAAGTCACTTGGGCTCTCAGTCTCCCTGCATGCTAGGAAACAGTGGGGAATTCTTGAAATTGCCCTGCCCATGTCTGTTCAACTGCCAGCCATTGTGGACACCATATCTTTCTTCTGTGCTGTAAAGCTGAGGACTCTTTGTGGTTTTATATCAAATACATTTTGAGGAAACAGGACTCATTTTTTTAACATCCTACCTGCATGCTAGTGTCTCAAGGGAACATGGCTGCATCTAGTATTCTTCTGATTATCACAACCCCCAACCTGCCTGTAAACTTGAGAAAACTGGCCATTGGTGGGGCAAATGCTCTGGAAATGAGAACCCTTTTGACTACCACATGAGTCTTATCTTCTGGGGAACTGAAGACTCTTCTGGCCTCAAACTACAGGTATACAAAGGGCATAAGACCCCTTCAGACCACCACCCTTCTACCTCACTAGTTAACAAGGAGAGGGGCTGGAGTGGCCTCTCCAGTCACAAACATGGCCACTCACTAGGGTTCTAGAGGTCATTTTGGCCTCCAGTCTGCTTGGGACTGAAGGACTGAGAGCCAAATGGCCATCAGCCTTCTGATGTATTTTGGAAACAAGAGACCTTTCTGACCAACATACATACTTTCCATGGTGGGAAGCCAACAGCCCTTCCTGCTAACAACATACCACATTCTGCAGAAGAAATAGCGTCTTCAGCCACCATCCTTCTTTCCATGCTTGTACACAAAGGGTCCTTCTGACTGCTCACTGTTTTTCAATCAAAGAACTGAATTGGAAGCCATTCTAGTCACCAGTCAGTCCCAAATTTACATATTTGTGGGTTCTTAAGATCCCCAGATTTAGATGCTCTTCAAAAGATGAATGGATAGGAAAAAAAGGGAGAGAATTGAACAACAGCAGAGGAGGCAGAGAGGGAAGGTGGGAGGGGAGGGGAGGGGGGATAGTAGGGGATAGGAAAGGTAGCAGATTAAGACAGTCACTAATATGCCATTAGGTAAAAATGTGAGTATGTAACAGATGTGATTCTGCTATCTGTATTTGGGGTAGAAATGGGCCCAATGGAGTCAAATGTATGAAAGATGATTTATCAAGAGCTCTGTAATGTATGGAACAATCAATAAAAAAAAGATGAATGAATAAAGAATGGAATATTACTCCACCTTAAAGAAGAATGAAAATACAGCATTTGCAGATAAGTGGATGGAGCTGTAGAATATCATGCTAAGTGAAATAAGCAAATCCCAAAAAACCAAAGGCTGAATGTTTTCTCTCATAAGTGGATGTTGATCCATAATGGGGAGGGGAGAATGAAGGGAGTTTAGATTGTGCAGAGAGAAATTAGGGGAGGGGAGGAGATGTGGAAGGGAAAGGAAAATGGAATGAGACAGACATTATCATATATATATGTGTATGTATGTGTGTGTGTATATATATATATATATATATATATATATATATATATTTTTTTTTTTTTTTTACACTACCAGTGTGACTCTGCATCATGTCCAACCAGAGGAAGGAGAAGTTGTGCTCCATTTGTGTACAGTGTGTCCAAATGCATTCTATTGTCATGTATAACTAATTAGAACAATTTTAAAAATTAAAAAATCCCCAGGTTAAGGTGGACAGGAGAACTAAAAGTTCCTGTGGCCTCTGGCCTCCCAAGTACTATGGATGTAAGAGCCCTCTTTACCACTATCTTTCCCATGCTGGTGTCCTAGAGGCCATTCCAGTCATCAATTTGGTTCTTTGCTAGGATTCCACAGATCATCTTGCACAGTAGCTCCCTCAGTGGTGGGGAACAAGGACCATTCTGGCAATTCTACTGTGTATAGCTGTGCAGCTAAGAACCATTATGGCTATCATACTGCCCTAACATGCTGTAAGGATGGTCAAGTGCTCTTTGTGTTTTACACAAACTGCCTTTTGAGGAACCAGGAATCCTTTCAGTTACCATCCTAATTGCATGCTGGAATCCTGCAGGTCTTCTGTCAGAAATCTGGCTAGATGGGGTTCTGTGGATCATTTCAATACCACTCCACTTGCCTTTGTTCTGGGAAACAAAGAACAACCAGCCATCAGTGAGCTGCAGGCCGTGGAAATGATAGTTCTTTGGAGCACTGTATGGACCTCCCTTACTGCAGAGCTGAGGGCCCTTCTGGTCCCAGGCTACAGGTACACCATGGAAATGCAAGCTCTCTCAACCACCTCCATGCTGGTGTATTGAGGTCCCTTTTGGCCACCCACTGCTCACCAGATAGACGAGATTGGAGATTCTTCTCAGCACCAACAATGAAGAAATTCATGTATCAGTGGATCCTTCAGGGACTCAGCCTGTGTCAGAGGAAGGAACCAAAGGATCCCACCTTTAGATCTCCAGAGAACTGTGTAAGACAGATTTTTTTTGGCAACTGTCTTTTCTACATACTGGTATACTGGAGGAACTTCTGGTCTCCAACATGATTCCCCATGAGGGTGCCACAGGTCATTTCAGTCCCCAGTCTTCCTACATACTATAAAACCAAGAGCCCTCCAGGAATTCTCCTGCATAAGTACCATATCAAGGAGAGAACTTTTGTCCTCTTATAGCCCTCTTTACATTGGAAAACAAAGTTTTCATCTTGTCACAGGCTTCTCACCTTCTAGAAGGTGAGAACCAATCCTTGCCCCCACCCCACATCTTTCCTGTACACTGGTATGCTCATGGTTCTTCCAGCCATCTGCCTACCTCCACAACAAGGTTATGCCAATCCTTCAGTTTTTCAGCATGTCCTCATCCTGTATTAAGCCAAAGTTCATTCAGCTGGTATCCTGAAAGTGTGCTAATGATGAGAAGGTACCAGATTACCCACCTGCTTGTGAACAGGACTGGAGATCCTTACAACCTTTGCCCAATGTACTAGTGTCCCCAGAGCCCTTTTGGACACCATCCCAGATGTCACACATTAGCCAGTCCTTCTAGACTTTAACCTACAACTAACTGTGGAACTGAAGACCATTCTGACCTTAGGTGGCCTGAGTATTGTGGAATCAAGAGGCACTTTGGGCTCTTCTTCACCCTTTTCATGGGATGGTGTCCCATTGGCCCTCTGATCACCAATCTGCCTTCTTGCTACTGTTCTAGGAGTTATTTTACCTCCCAGCTTGCCCACAATTCAGGGAACAGAGGGCTATCCAGTCATCAACCTTCCCAGAAGCTCTAGAAATGAGAGCCTTTCATCTACCAGCCCTCCCATGTACTGGTGCCCAGATGGCAATTCAGGCCACTGACTGGCTCTTTTGGGCCATTGTGCCATTGTGTCCTTTCAGTCACCAACCTGCCCATGATTCTTCTGTCCTTCAGACTCCTACCTACATATATGCTGGAGAACTGAAAGACATTCTTGCCATCAACCTGCCTGTACACTGTAGAATAGAGATCCCTTTTAGCCCCTTGTGCTGATATCCTGGGGAAACCTTTCCAACAGCAGCCACTTTAATCCAGGATTCCAGTGGCCCTACAAGTCTCCAACCTACCAGCAAGTTGTGCCCAGGGGTCCCTTCTAGCCACCAACCTGAAAACACACTGGGGTCATGGGTTAAGGGTTCTCATGGCATTAGCCTGTCCATTGGCTGTGGAATCTACAACCCCATCCTACTTCATGTTGTTTTTCTTATGTCTTTTTGGCCATCATCAGTCTCAAAATCAGTCTTTTTTGTTGATGACCTATGGAAATCTTCCAGCCATAATCC
Organism: Urocitellus parryii; assembly: GCF_045843805.1. Lineage (NCBI taxonomy): Eukaryota > Metazoa > Chordata > Mammalia > Rodentia > Sciuridae > Urocitellus > Urocitellus parryii. The sequence continues at coordinate 112,709,949 of NC_135547.1, forward strand.
AGCACACACATTATGGTATTAGGAGTCCTTTTGCTGCCTCCCCCACTGTCCACATGCTGGAGAAGGGTCTTTGTAGAGCAAAAGTGGCCATAGACCATGTAAATGGGTGGGCATGGCTGAATCTGGCTCACAGATGTAGATTTCCATCCATCCAATGAAGTGAAACTCCAGAGTACTAGAACTCTGGAATTTGGACCAGGTACATGGCTATATGGAATAAACACCACAGTTTCAAGCCTCCTTTCTAGCTAGATATCCAATTTCTGGCAATGAGTATATGTGTGAAACTCCTAAATCATGCCCCAAAAGGAAAGGGAAAATGTTCTGGTTATTTACTGCATACTTATAACCAACCCTAAAATAATGGCAATCAAAAATAATTAAATAAATAAATAACAATAACTATTACCTCTCACAAATCTACAGGTGATGTGTTCTTTTATTTATTTAATTTATTATTTATTTTTGAAGAGCTGAGGATTGAACCCAGGGCCTTGAACCCAGGGCCTTTATCATGCTAAGTATTCTACCACTGAGCTACACCTACAGCTCTGGTGTGTTTTTAACTAGGCAGTTCTGCAAGTCTCACTTAAGGGCTCATGCAGTTGCAATCAACTAACAAACTTGGGCTTGTCTCATGATCCTCATGGTCTCTCTTCTCTGTGTGATCTCTCCACTCAATCTCTCTCCAATGGAATGTCCAAAAACACAAAGAAGAATCTTCCAGGCCTTCTTAAAGCTTAGGTCTAGTGTCACGTTACCATCTTCTACTGGTCAAAACTTTCACAGGGCTAGGCATAATTCAAGCAAAGGAGAAACATGCTTTCCTTCTCTATGAAGGAAGTGTCACTAGTTTTGCAGCCCTCTTTAATCTACCACCAAGAGAATGGACATTTGGAGGTAATTAGCAATTTTTGCCCCACATCCCTTCAAGACAAACCATTTAAAATGCTAAGAGAGGGTCATTGCTATATAAAACTCATGAAAAGAAACACTGGCCATTATGCTTAGACACTAAAGGAAATCAGAGTAAAACTAATGATAATCTCATAGTAATTCTCATGCCAGCTCTTCATAAAGTCCTAGCAAACTTTTAAAACATACTAATCATGGGTGAAATAATCTGCACATTAACAAGCAATAGAGAACATTCCTAGAAGAGGAAATACAATTGGCCAAGTATCCCATGGGGGAAAAAAGCTTGACCTCACTACTAATGAAAGAAATGCACATAAAAATGGTATAAGCTATTAAGTTCTCTTCATCGATCTAATAATATTTTATACCATTGAAAATACCCAGTGTTATCCATGTTGTTTGTAGAGGTATAAGGATGAATGATCTGTTTAAAGTACATTTTGTTAAGATCTATAATGCTTAAACTGTACATACCTTTTAATGGGACAATTCTAGTCCTGAGTCAGTATTCCATAAAAATAAATTGCACAAGATAGGCACAGTGGTGCACTCCTGCACCACTTGTGCTGATACCCTGGAGAGGCTGAAACAAGAGGATAGAAAGTTCAAGGTTAGTCTGAGCAACTTAGATCCTGTTTCAAAAAAAAAAAAATGAAAAGGGATGGGGAATAACTCAATGGTAGAGTGATTGCCTAGCATGTGCAAGCTCTGGGTTCAATCCCAGTACTGCAAAATGATATTAATAATTACATGATTATTCAAAAATGTATGTAAAATAATGTGCATTTCAGTATTAATGTATCACCCAATGTAAGCTAACTCTTTTTTTTTCTTTTTGGTGCTAGGGCTCAAACCCAGGGCCTGGTGAATACTAGGAAGTACTCTACCACTGAACTACACCCCCAGTCCATAAGTTAGCTTTTATTTAGAATCTATGATGTATCACTATGCTGCAGATACTTTTATCATCCCTGACTTTCAAGGGAGAAAACTGAGTCATGTGAGGTTAATTAGATTAGCCAAGGCCTCAGAGCCAAACAGTAGAAAGGATGGACTCCAGGCCAGGTCTCATGGATTCCAGAGCCTAAGGCATTACACTGTAAATTCTGCCATAGATGTTTTCAATAAACTTGCCAAGCATGACAGATATCCACTGACTCAGGATTACATTTCTTTTCATGTCTCCTTACCATCTTACTGGTAGTCCAACTCATTGAGAAGAGCAAGGAAGAGGAATGATGGAGACAAGGGGAGAAATACCCAGTGTGGAATTAATAGAACTAGATTCCAACATATAGCTATTTAAAAAAAAATAAGGGGGGAGCTATAATACATATTGCTGGCCAGGTTGTAGCAAAATTGGTACATTTATAGATTGCTAGTGGTGGTGCAAATTGGTTCAACCAGTTGGAGAGTTTTTTGGCAGTATTTCAACAGACACTAGAATGTTCACACTCTTTTAATCAGCAATCTCTCAGGAAAATATTTAAAGGAATTAACACAAAAGAATAAGTTAGGTGGACAAAAGTTTTCATTAGAATGCAACTGTTAATAGCAAAACAATTGAAATATAAATGTTCAATATGGGAAAATGATTAAGGGATTGTATGTGGCAAGAACTACAGCTGTTCACCTTTTTTTCTCAGAATCTTTTGGCTTGTCAAGCCCTGATCCTCACACAGCCCCGGGTGCTTGTGTTCAATAAAACAACAACAATCACTAAGGCACATTTTAGCTCTGCAGCACCAGAATGGAGTCAGCCCAATGTTTTCTTCACATTTAAAAAACTGAGAACACGCTCCACCTGCCCTCCTTTAGCTCTGCATAAGTCTCCGCTCTTTAGCACATTTGCTGTTTACAGTTGCAACTCCCTCACAGTTTTCTCATCATTTCCAAAATGTTTTCTTCCCTGAAGTTGTGCATAAGCTTATGCCATTCAGGATGCCCGCCAGGACACTTAGAAGCACTGGGGCCTGGCTGCCTTCTGCATCAGTGTGACAGAGGCCAAGTCACAACTTTGCTAACTGCAAAGCCTCGCTGAGAGATGACCTATAATTATAAGAAATACATCAAATAGTGATTATTTTTATTGATGTCAAGCTGTATTTTTACAATGAGCTATGTTACAAGAGAGAATGTGTTCTTTCCTGGCCAATGCCCAGCTCCACAACCTGCTTGCAAACTAGATGCACAGAATGTAATCAGTTCTCATGGTTTTGTCTGAAGGGTCCCCAAGACACTGTTTAGAAATACTGTAGGCTGTGGGGGGGCTGACAGTTTTGAGGATGATGTGAGGTAGAACAATGATCATCATAATTGGACAATAATGGTATTGGAACAATACAACAAATGCTTTAGAGAGTTAAAATGTTTCCTGCCTAATGTCCACATGTTTTGTATAATTATTTTATTTGTGTGTTTTTACAATTTTTAAATTGCCTTTCATTATAAATTGCATTTAAAATATAGGTGCCCTCCTTTTCCTACATATTCTAATTTTGACAGGTAGTGATACACATGCTCAATATGACTGTCTTTTCTTAGATGTTATAGTGTGTGTGTGTGTGTGTGTGTGTGTGTGTGTGTGTGTGTGGCTTTTTACTTCTAGGATTTTAAAGATCCAGATAGGCTGAGTTTGGTGCCATAGGTCTGTAATCCCAGCTATTCAGGAGGCTGAGATGGAAGAATCATGTGTTCGAGGCCAACCTGTGCAACTTAACAAGACCCTGTCTTGAAATAAATTTTTTAAAAAAGGGCTGGGGTTGTAGTTCAGTGATAGAGTGCTCATGAGTTCAATCACAAGTTTGGAAAATAAAAAGCCGCTTCTTTACAAAAACTCTTTTAGAAGGTAGCCAAGAGTAGAAAGGGATGTGATTCACAAGTGGCAAACTATAGTCTTCTGCCTGCTAATATCAAGCTGAGTAACTGGGCACTAGTCAGCTCCTCTCTCTCTGATGTTACTCATGTGTAAAATGGGTGAGATTTACAGAGGTTAAAGGCAGCAGACTGCCTGGGTTCACTCATATCCTGGCTCCAGCTCTGTGATCTTGGACAAACTACTTCTCCCTATACTAAGGGGACTAACTGGCTTGCTTTACTGAGGATTGAGGAATCTCCTGAGATACATGACTTTCAGTTTTAAAATTGGGCAAATCCTGGGAAAACCAGGAAAAGCTGATCACCTTTTCCATGCCTCAGTTTCCTTATCAGTAAAAGTGGATTATAACAAAACCATCCCCATAGGGCTGCTGGGAGGATTGATTTTTTTCAGTACGAAAAAGCACTTAACACAACCTCTGGCCCAGAGTGACTTCCATAGGTGGCAGCTGTTATAATCAGGATTATCTTTTTGGATGTATCTTCTTGATTCCATCCCCCTCTGTTACTATTTCTTCCATCTCCCTTTCTCCTCTCTTCTATTTAATAGCATAAAGACTTAAATATGAGCATATTTAGTATTAAATTCGACATGCTGTGAAATCCTTTGTTTCACTTACCACTCCAGACAATACTGATGATGCCTTCAGAATGTTTTTAAGCAATTTAATATAGCTCTCATTGGAATGTCACAATTTTCAAAGTTATAGTTCAATCTCCCCTCGGTGTAATGTAATAAAAAGGTTATTCTAATGTCTTTTACTTTATATAAATAACATCAAAATGCTTCAAACCCAAAAGCTAAATAAGAAAGGAGGAGGGTGAGGAGACATGGGTTCATGAAGACATGGAAGGGCAGCATTTCTGGGCCAGTGGCCCTTCCTGTCTTTGATAAAACATTTCCAGGTGAAATATTTTGTGTGTTCTATGCTGTTGGGAGTGAATCCTGACCAATAGATGCTTGGAAGGTATTGTTGAAAAGGTGACTGAAAATGAATGAATGGGCTGGAGATGTGGCTCAGCGGTAGCGCGCTCGCCTGGCATGCGTGCGGCCCGGGTTCGATCCTCAGCACCACATACCAACAAAGATGTTGTGTCCGCCGAGAACTAAAAAATAAATATTAAAAAATTCTCTCTCTCTCTCTCTCTCCTCTCTCACTCTCTCTTTAAAAAAAAAAAAGAAAGAAAATGAATGAATGAAGATGAAACCATAAACAAGGCCCTGAGAGGAAAATATGGGCTCAACCTATACCAGATGAAAGTGGGACCTCCCAGGCAAATGAGTTTTCCAACAGTCCTCTCTTCTTTCCCTCCCCATAATGCCTATTATCTAAGTAGGCCATAGTTTTGGAGGAGATAAAGGAAATTTGTGAAAGGAAGGACAGACATTTTTTACTCTTGCAGTTGGCAGAGAGTAAAAAAGACCTTTCTGGATTTTTTTTTTTGAGGAGTGGGGGGTGGGGGCATAGTTGCTGAATTTAAATCAAATTATCTTTGTTCACAACTCTCTATGTAGGGGACATACCATCCTGCCCTAAAAGCCAGACCTGCATTGGGAAGAAAGAGAGAAAGAAGGGAAGAAAGAAAGAGAGCTTGGAATTGATTCTCCAGTGTGGAAGATTGTCAACAACAGCATTTTCTATTTGTGCTATTTAAAAGATAGTGTTGGTGGTCTCCTCATTTCTCAGAAAAGGGAAATTTTATACCTGTTAGATTATAGTCTTGGAGCTATTTATTAGAGAGAACGTACAGTGACAGATAACGCCAACTCTCTATTATCCATGAAAAGAAATAAGTAAAAATCACTCCTCGGTCTAAATTTCACTTGAACTGTAGGTTTCAATCTCCTTTCTTTCCAGCCCTTCTGGGATTCTCTTAGCAAAACACATTGGTTTTAATTTCTTTTTAGTCCATTGCTAGCCTTAAATCGGGGGAGTAAAGAACAATGGAAAAAGCCCCAACAGCACTAATGGGGGAATTGAGGAAAGAGAATGAAGTAGGGGATTCAGGGAGGGGAAAGATCAATCTGAGCCCACCCCATGAGAATGAAAACAAAATGTCATTTGCTCAAATCAAAGTGCCTCCCTCCTACACTCACACAGCCACAGTGCAATTCTCAGGTTCAGTCAAGATTTACCAAACTGTTCATGGGTGCCAGGAACTGTGCTAAGACCTGACCTGAAAAGGCTGAAGTGAATGGGAAGAACGCGATGATGATTTGAGGCATGCAACACCAAATTTCAGGCGATTGTGAGAAATCTATGAGTATCCAATAAAAAAAAATCTGAGATTTTTCTCATTTAATCTCCAAAGAAAAAGTGCTAAGACTCGCTTTCTGTGCATTTGCATCTTGGTAGATTATTTGCTCTCCTCCTCCCACTTTTTCTGCTTAGACCCGCCGCATGCACCTGCTACCTCCATCATTTTCAATGGGCAGTCGGTGCCTGCCTGCGCCACCAGAGTCAGTGTACCAGGGGACCCCTCGGTTCTGACTCCACGCCGGGCCGGTCGCCTCTACCCACGGCCGCTCACCATCCGCGCCCTCTCGTGGGCGACTTAGTCCAACTTCCCCATTTATCTATGCCATCAAGGTCACCCAGGCCGGGTCTTTTCTCTGCTCTCCTGGTCCTTGAGACCCAGCATGCGACAAGAGAGGTCACTGAGTCGTAGTAGCAGCGCCCCCAGCAGCGCTACACTGCCAACCCTGTCCCCTCCCCCCCCCAGCACACAGTCCCCAGGTGCTGGCGTCTCCTTCCCGACGGGAAACTGAGGCCGCCTTAGGCGAGCAATGACCTTTGGAGGACCCTGCCAGCCGCCTGGTGTTGGACCGGGGAGCGATGCCGTCGGTGCCTGGTGGGTTTTGCCTGGGCGGACCCATGAGGCCACTAGGCCATGAGTGTTCCAGTTTTCTGCCACTGTTGTTCTCATAACCTCGGCTTGGGATCCATCCCTTTCCCTCAAAGATGCTGGTGTCCCCCAAAAGGATGCAGGGTAGACTGCAAAGTCGGGGACAGAATGGAAGCCGTTGGGGGGAGGTCGGAACTGCCCCAGGTTTGGAGGAGACGCCTGTCAAAACGTTGAATGTAAGTCCTTTTGCGCGGTTATTTTTATTCCCGGGCCTTTCTTCCTCTTGTCCTCATCCTCGTCCTCCTCCTTCTCCTCTATATTTTTGCCTTCTGTTCAGCTATTTGTGTTTTCTGATCGGGTAAGTGATTTGCGACAGGAAATTAGATATCTTTATTCCAGAAGCACTGTGGTACTAATGGTATCTATTCCAGAGCCGGCTCCCTCTTAGTCGCCGGATTTTTTTTCTTTTCTTTTCTTTTTCTTTTCTTTTTCTTTTTCTTTTTTTTTTTTTACTTGCAGGTTATTTTGTGATGAAAGGAACAAAGTATTGTACAACCCCAGCATCTTACCTCCTCCCTTCCATACAATGCAACTCTTAATTAAACACGGGGACACCCACGCCTCTCTTCCCACAGGACCCCTTCCATCTGCTTCACCAACCCCCAAATACCAGCCTTCTATGAGCTGGGAAAGCCTCGTGTTGAACTTCCCAATTAGCAAGACAGTGCAAAATAAGGGATTCTAAAGAACTGTTATCACTCCTATTTTTGGATTCTTCCTTTGAGGCCTTATCTAGTAAATGTTTTGTTGACTTTAGCATGACTTGAAAATCCTGCACGTCTGAGGATATGAGACACTACAGGTCTTTAGAAACACGATTTGTTTCTGATTGATGAGTTAGGATTAACACATTCAGTGCAAAGGAAATAACAAGATTGATTTGAACAGAGATTTTTTTTTTCTTTTGTCTTTTTAAAACCTTCATTGGTAACTTTTTCCCACAGGTTCAAGAAAACTTAGTCATTTCCAGGTTGAACAAATCAAAGGAGTTGGACAACAACCTTATATTTCTCTTTTCTGGACTTCTAGCTAGACCAAGGGGAGTGATGTAAGAGTAGCTCACAGTAGTGAAAGCTGGGATTTGAGGATTTCCTGATGCAAATGCAGGAGTGTGGGGTTCCTGGGGGGAGATGGAGCACAGTGGTGGATAGAGTCCCTCTGGAAGGCAAAGGGCCATTAAGTCAGAAGTGGGGGACCCGAGTCAAAAGGTGGAGGAATCAAAGACAGGTGGGGGATCATTGAGTCAAAAAGCAGAGAATCCTAGAATCAGAAGGTGGGGAATCTTAAAATCTGAAATGAGGGGAACTTAGAATCAGAGGGTGAAGTATTTAAAAGTCAGAAAGTAGGATGCAATCTTAGAGCCATGGTATGAGAGTATCACAAATATGGATTTCAAGGTACAGAAATCTCAGAGGAGCTGCCTTCAGATGACCCTTCTCCAGGGACTGAGGAATCTGAGAGTGAAGGCCTCCAGGCCTCCATGAACATCCTAGAGACTACAGATTCAGATTTACGCCTGATGTTACATCCTCTGCACGCTTGCCTTGATGCCACCCCCAATTATTTCACTTCTAGGTCCAGTGTTTCCTGAGGTTAGCCAGCAAGAATACACCCAGCAATTATCTCCCCTCTCGCGCTTATGGGGGGACATTAACCACGAACGCGCTGGAGAAGAAAGGTACAGATGGGTCTTTTATTGAACACTTGGAAATGTTTCCAAGGCTTTTGTTTCCTTCCCCCATTCATTCCTGCGGATCACTTGGATCTGCCAACTTCAGTCCCCAGAGGCTGCAGCGGGAGGGCTTGGTCCACCCAGAGCCCCCGCTAGGGGGCGCACTCTGGCCATGGCGCGTAGCCGAGCCCTACTGGGGTGCTGCTAGGGTTGGGTAGGACTCGGACAGCCAGGGTCCTCGAGAGGCCTCTGAACTGTCGCTCGCGTTGGGCCCTTTGCTGCTCCTCACCGGAGTTCTGACCCGTGCTCATTTTCCCCTAACCTGTCCGGGGTCTCCTAGGGCAACTACAGAGTAAAGGCTGCACCCAGGACGGCTCGAACCTGGATGCGCTCGGGGTCCTGCCATCCGGTGTTGGAGAGGAGAAAGCAGATGGCGGCGATTACAGGGCTCCGAGGAGTTTCCTTCTGGGGTTTGAAATCTGGGGGATGGGTACCAGAAGAGGGGATCTCCCGTCAAGGGACTCGGGGTGAGAGCCCAGAACCCACCCAAATGTTTCTCGCCTGTGGAAGGGAACGCACACCACGCATTCTGAGGGCGCACAAGAGGCTGCGACCAACTCGCCCAGCTTTGTGCTTGAAGCAAAGCTGGAAAAAAGCTCAGTTGTCTCCTGGATGGATGTTGGAGGAGGGGGTGTCCGTTTTCTCTCCAGTTCTCACTCCCCCACCCCCTCCTTCTGATGCTGATGGGTAACAGAAAGTGACGAAGTTTGCAAATAAGGGAAGTTGTCCTGACACAGTAATCACACCCACACGTCCATACCTTGAGGGCTCAGCCGTGATCCTCGGGACGCTTCCAAAAAAGCTGCTTCCCAACAAACCTCTCCTAGCCGAGCCCTAATGGTGGAACTCTCGGCTCTGGCGGAGGACACAGCGAAGAGCGAAAGGAGGGAAGCATGAGCAAACGCGAGGGAGTCTTGCAAGGAAATCAAGTTATCAATTCCTTTGGACCTTTCCTCAGGCTGCTCCTTTGAAAATACATCAACAAACAAACCCGGTCCACAGACAGATCCCAGCAGCCTGGGGAGAACTGAGGAAGGGGTTGGAAGTGGAAGGCAAGCAGGGGGCAGAGAAGGCAAGGGACAAGTTCTAGGCAAGCGGATTATGTTACATTTCCTCCTATTATCAGAGTTCCAGGAGGAGAGACCTCGATTTGTGCATAAAATGCATACCCTGAAGTGGATAAGACTCTGAAAGCAGCATTTGAGGAGGTTAACCTTGACTGGTTGGAGTTAAGGGGGGTTGGGGGGAGGCAAATATTTCTGTTTGTGCCCTCCGGCTCTTCCCAGCACCGGCTGTCAATCCCGATGCTTGTTATCCTCACAAGGCTTCAGTTTGTTTGCCTGATCTCAGCAAGGTTTTCTTCCACAAGTAGAACTATAATTGCTATAATTCTACTGTATCATTTGGATCATTGCAGTATTGTTGTTTTCTCTCCCTCTTTCTCTCCTCCTAACACTGCAATAACGCGCTCCAGTGTTAAATTAGCAGGTTGCGGAAGACCATAAATGAATGAAAGTTTGTTAAAAAAAAAAAAAAAAGAAAAAGAAATTAAATAAATAAAACAGCAAAATGACTTGGCAAAGGGTATATCACATCACAGAGAATCCTTGCATGTAATCAGGACTTATTGTCTTCTCTTCCAATGGCTTCCAAATTGGTCGCCAGACTCCAATGAAGTTTATTTCTATTGTTTAAATATATGTTTTGAAGAGGTTGAGCATAATTTAAGGGGACCTGAGCCATCCGGTGTGACTGAAAGCCCATTACAGCTTTATTTACCTATGTGTATACTGCACAATAAATTAAAACATCTCAAATGAAAAGTATATGAGGTTAACTCTCCTCCAAACATTTTTCCCCTTGGATAATGACATCTAACTGCCACCCCTTTATCCCACATTTCTTGCAAATTTGATTTTGAAACTACAATGTAGCATTAGCTCTCTCACCACAGAATAGAAAGGGGGTTTCTTCCATTCACCTCCTCTAGGTAATTATTATTTCCAGTTCTGGGGACAAGTCCCAATTTTCAGTATAAAAAATAACTTAAGCACTTCTCACCCTCACTTCCAGCCATTATTGTCATTTTTCTTTTTGTGATTGGTTTTTAAAGCAGATAAACCAAAATCTATTGTTTTCCAAGCAGTTCAGAAAAAGCAAACCAACAGTTACAGACCTCAAGGCTTAGAGGAACCAGAAGTTGTGAATGACAAAGTACAAACATGAATATTTTCACTAAGATGAAATTACTTTTGATTAGTGCATAAAAAATAAGTGAAAAATTGAGGTGAAAAGAAATTGAGGTGTCATTTTTCTGGGAGAGTAAATATTAAAGTGGGCTAAACTATAAATACTTTTATACATAGTTTTATAACTCAATTCTTAAAAGTCCACATATTCAATTTGCCAGTTAAACTCTTCCTAGATATCAGAGGCATCATTTTATTTTCTAAAATGACATATAGTATAACACATACATCATATGCCCATATTCTGACTAGACACTATGAAGATGCCAGGAAACTCTGTCTCCCATCCAGTACCTTAGAAAAGTTTTCTGGAATTTTTTAAAAAATTAATCTCTGGGGAATAGCAAGAGTCAGTTGTTAATTTTGAAATTGGCTGTTGGATTGTGACAAATCTTAGGGATGCTGGGTGTGTAGAGTAAGCTAAGTCAGCCCCCACCCCACCCCGAGTTGAATGGATATCCTTTCTTCCCAAAAGCATCTTCACTTGGGAGGATTGATTAGAAAATATAACAAATAAAATAATAGAACAAATAATGCTGGTGTTTTTACAAGGTTTCTGAAAGAAACACTCTATATTCCATTAATAGAATTAGATTTAATTCCAGGGATCATTAAGTCAGAATCAGAAATTCTATGTTAACCTCCCCCTTTACAGTGGATGATTAAAATTAGAATACACCCCAGCAGAAAGTCCGACTTCTTTTAAAAGAAGAACAGCTGCAGAAGGGGGAGGAGGGGTATGTAGGCGAAGAAGTCTTCCACTAAGGGAGTTGAAACCCCGTTGGGCTCTCAGAAATGATTTGTGCATTTGTTTCTCTTTTTGTTTTTAACACAATCTCTCTTGGACTCATTTTCAACCCACTCCCTGCGTGTGCGGAGCCGAATCTAAAGTCGTCACGGAGCCACCCGGCAGCCGGGTCTTGTGGATTTCCGGCGCGGGACCCGCCAGGGAGGGAAAAGTGCCTCTTCAAGCTACCAGCTGCAGGGACACGGACAAGGGTCCACGGCTGGAGGCTCTGTGGAAACCGATGAGTCTATACACCTCTCAGCTGTTATGAGAGTCACACGTCCAGAATGGGCTTTCCGGACCAGGGAGGGGAGAGGGAGGGAATCAGTGCACATAACGTTAGTTTAAAGCTGAACAGGACAGTATTAAAACATCAAACTGTTCGTGAGGATGAAAAAAGAAAAATGCGGGGAAAGGAAGAGATGATCCCAGGTGCCTTGGAACTGGGGAGAAAGCTTAAAAGAAAATCAAATATCATAATAGCTCGAGTTCTACTTTGCTCATCCCCCACTCTGCCCCCATCATTCCAGTGTAGGAAAAACGGTGTGACTCCAACTAAAAATCAGAGAATCAGAAACGGAGAGGGACAGAGAGAAATCCCCTTTGTCCTGCCCTTAATAGTAGTAGTAGTAGTAGTAGTAGTAGTATAGCATTTGTATTAGTGTTATTAATGTGCCTGTTCCCAAGCCTTCTCATCCCCCTCAAGTTGTGTCTTCAATGCTCCTGCCAAACCAGCCCGATCTGTCTGCCACCCACCCACTAGCATCCAAGAGTTATGCAGATGTTTATGGCTAGGAAAAAAATCTCAGTTATGCATCCTTGTATTTTTAAATACTGACTGTAAGTGATTCAAGTATAATCCTTTGTAAAACGCTTTTCTCTTTGACACATTGAAGGGGTTGAGAGAGGAAAACCTGGCATGGATTCCCCTTCCCCGACCCCTCTCCCACCCACCATCCTCGCCCCCACCATGCCAGAGTCAGGGCCCCTCACTATCCCTTGGGCCCTGTACCCAGGCAGTGAAGGTGTCCTTGCCTGTCCCTTGCCAGGGGTTTATCCAACTTTGGTAAGAATTGGGTCTTGGTTCTCAGGGTTAGATGCGAAAGAAGCTGTTTGAGAAGAAATGTGCTCTGCCTATAGCTAACCTCTCCCACCTTTGCTAATGCGAGCCAGGTCATGAGAATTCAGAATTTTAGGTGCTTAGATTTGGTTGAAGTCTAATCTGTGTTCTCTTCCACACTAGGGAGTTCAGAGACCTCCGCAGGTTCCACTACCCGGGTGATATTCGAGGGTGAACAACCTAGTGGTGACCAGCTGAGATGAGTTTGGGAAAAGAGGAAGGAGAATCAAGGGAGAAGGGGGTGACTCCCAGACCCGTCCCTAGTCGCCCCCTCCTTGCGGCTACAGCCGCTGGTCCCTTTCCACCCTGTAAGTGCTCTAGAGAAGGCCGAGTGTGGTTGGCACAGCTTTATCTTTAACGGGGCTTCTTCTCGTTCTAGAGTTAAAAATCTGAGAGGAGAGCAGTGCGAGACGCTATTAATAAGAGAACAACAGCGAGGCTCTGGGTGAAGACAAACAGCCAAACAGCACAAGGCGTTGGGCCACAAGACAAAACCAAACGCCCCGAAGGCAGATGTCTGCTCACGGCCCTCACCCTGACACCTCGGAGGTCCGCCAGCCTAGAGAGGATGATGACTGAGCACCCATGAGGTCAAAGCGCTGTCCCGGCTGCAATAACGGCTTTGAAAACTGTCAGGTCTGTCTGAACATGAACCAGCAAGGTCCTTGGGCTGGTGGGATGGGCGCGTGACGCCCAAGTGGCACTCAAAGACCGGGCATCCTAATGAGCAAGAGCTTTGGGCCAACCCTAAAGGTTTAAAGAAGGAAATGAAGGAAAAGGGTAGCAAACATAGAAAGTTGTTAACCTAAAAAAAAGAGTGAGAGAAAGAAAAGAAAATTGACTCTGGTGGTGCCCGCTGCTACACCTCCCCCCGCCCCCAAACCCGCTGGCCCCTATGAAATCCAGTCCCGGCTTTGTATTGCGCCCGCAGCCCGACGCAGCCCGGCCTCTAGCGAGAGCCAATCAGAAAGCGCCTCTCAGCACGTGGAGGAGAGAGACTCCAGAGCTCCGCGCCCGCTGCTCACTACACTTGTTACCGCTTGTCCTGAGCGCGGAGAGGGCGAGCTCAGGCTGCGAGCAGGGGCGGGAGCCGGCAGCCGGCAACCGAGAGAGACAGAGAGGCACAAAGATCGCAATAATATCCGTTAAAACCAGCCATCTAACCCCACCCACAACACACACCCATCCATCCCACCCGCCGGGAGAGACAGCCAACAGTCCGCTCTCTGCGCCCAGGGAAAAAGCCCCAACCATGAGCAATCAGTACCAGGAGGAGGGCTGCTCCGAGAGGCCCGAGTGCAAAAGTAAATCTCCAACTTTACTATCCTCCTACTGCATCGACAGCATCCTGGGCCGGAGAAGCCCGTGCAAAATGCGGCTGCTGGGAGCCGCGCAGAGCTTGCCTGCCCCGCTGGCCAGCCGCGCTGACCAGGAAAAGGCCGTGCAAGGTAAGGCTGCACCCATCAGGCACCTGCAAGGGGCACTGGGCACTGGATGTTTGATGTTCGGGAGCCAGGGGCCTGGGGGGTTGTGAAGTTGGAGTGGAAGAAAGGAGAGGGGACAACTCTGAGGCCTGGTGCCTCAAAGAGCAATGAATATCTCACTGGGGGCTGTCTCTCCCTCCCTATGCTTCCAGAGAAAGCAGAAGCCCAGCTTCGCTTTGGGACTTTGTAGATTATCGGCCGCGTTAGTCTTTAGATAGTTTAAATACCCCTTTTGTTGGCCTTGGGTGTACTCTGAAGAGAGCTGATGTCGCAGAAATAGCAGATGCTCTCTTAGACCCTCATGGAAACAACTTGATGAAGACAAGAACCCCAAACGCTGGTGAATGGGGGTCTCCAGGCAGGGTGAGCCCTTGGCCTTTTCTCTTTAGAAAATTTCTTTTCACATGGTGTTTTCCTTTTTTTTTTTTTTAATTGTACATTACTTGTGATCTCTTAACCAAGCTTTCCAAAAAAAAAAAAAAAAAAAAAAAAACATTTCCCTGGGATTTCCCCAATGCTCTTTATTGTATTTAAAATTTATGAAATGTGTGGCTTCTGGGTGCTGTTTTTTCTCTGCTTTGTTATTTTTTAAAGAATTGAGCTGTTGAGATGTTTAAAATGTTTTATTTTCTAAAATTAAAAATTGCAGAACAACTGTCGTTTTGCCCCGAACCTGTTACTCTCAAGTTTCGCCTTAAGCTGGAATGCAGAGGTATAGCTAGGAAAGAACTGTTCGTTTCTTTTAAAATTTGAAACCCGTGGTCCAGCCACAATGCTGCTTGGAAAACAGGACCTGATGGTGGAGAAGGGGCCGATTAAAATAAAACTGACTTTTTCCTTTTCTTTTTTTAGCCTGAAGTGGCACCTGTGCCAGCCACTTCCTCGAAGGGAAGGAGCGGCCTGTGCCTGTTGCACCCCCCTCTCTGTCCCGACTCCAGGCCTTTCCCAGCACATTTTTGCCAGGATTATTTTTCTTTGCCATTTTGTGTAAGGACCCCGGCCCCTCCCGCTGTGAACTGTTGGGGCGCGGCCTTAGCTCTGGGCCACACGGCTTCTTCGCCCCGCAGGGGTCGCCCCCGGGGCAGCGCCCCTCTTACCAGCCCGCGCCCCTGTGGCGGAGCAGCGGGCAGAGGTCGTGCGCAAAGTTTTCAGAGTACTGGCAATTTTTTAAAAAGTTATTGGATGTTTCGGATGGTCCCCTGGCCCAAATGTGAAGAAAAAAAGAAGTGGGAGAGTGGGCGAGGGCAAAGAGAAAGGAATGAAAGAAGAAAGGGAGGAGAAGAAGGGAAAGCACGCAAAAAGATAAAGGAAAGGGGAGAGAAAGCGAAAGAGATAAGGAAAGGAAGAGGGGAGAAAGAAGGAAGGCAAGGAAAGAAAAAAGGGAGGGAGGGAGCGAGAGGAATAGATAAGGAAAGGGGAAATAAATGGCAGAGTGAACGAGGGAAGGGAAAGAGGAAGAATGGGAAAAAATAAGGAAACAAGAGAAAGAGGGGCAAAGAAAGAAGAAAGGGCAAGAAAAGTGGGGAAGCCGGCCAGTCGGAGCCTGGTGGACCTGGGGCTGTGTGTGCCTAAGCATAGGCACGAAGGGAGTTGCAGAGGGTTGGCCACATGCGGTGGTTCTGGCGGGGACGCCCTGGCCCACTGGCTCGCTGACTACTCTCCCTTGCCCGCAGGCTCCCCCAAGGGCAGCGGTGCCCCGTTCGAGGCAGAGCTGCACCTGCCGCCCAAGCTGCGGCGCCTCTATGGCCCAGGCGGGGGCCGCCTCCTCCAGGGCGCCGCGGCGGCGGCGGCAGCGGCGGCGGCAGCGGCAGCCGCGGCGGCCACGGCCACCGCGGGTCCCCGGGGGGAGGCCCCTCCACCGCCACCGCCAACCGCGCGGCCGGGGGAGCGGCCGGACGGCGCTGGGGCCGCGGTGGCCGCGGCCGCCGCGGCCGCCGCCGCCTGGGACACGCTCAAGATCAGCCAGGCGCCGCAGGTGAGCATCAGCCGCAGCAAGTCGTACCGCGAGAATGGGGCGCCCTTCGTGCCGCCGCCGCCTGCGCTGGACGAGCTGGGCGGCCCGGGGGGTGTTGCGCACCCTGACGAGCGCCTTGGCGCGGCCGGCGGACCCGGCAGTGCCCCAGCGGCGGGTGGCGGCGCGGGCGCTGAGGACGATGAGGAGGAGCTGCTGGAGGATGAGGAGGATGAGGAGGAGGAAGAGGAGCTGCTGGAGGATGATGAGGAGGAGCTGCTGGAGGACGATGCCCGCGCGCTGCTCAAGGAGCCCCGGCGCTGCGCAGTGGCCGCTACCGGTGCCGTGGCCACAGCTGCTGCCGCCGCTGTGGCCACCGAGGGCGGGGAGCTGTCGCCCAAGGAAGAGCTGCTACTGCATCCAGAGGACGCTGAGGGCAAGGACGGCGAGGACAGCGTTTGCCTGTCCGCGGGCAGCGACTCGGAGGAGGGGCTGCTGAAGCGCAAGCAGAGGCGCTACCGCACCACGTTCACCAGCTACCAGCTGGAGGAACTGGAGCGAGCCTTCCAGAAGACGCACTATCCCGACGTCTTCACCAGGTATAAGCGCAGGATGGTCACGGTGGCAATGGCAATGGCGGGAGGGCACGCGCGGGACTCTGAGAGGGCTGACAGGAAGGGAGGGGCCCCAGACTCTAGGCAGTCACTTTGCTCTTGACTTTGCCGAGGAGTGCCTTTCCAAACACCTACCTTTGCTCATCTAAAACTACCCACTCCCTCACCCCCATTCTGGGCTTTAAGTTTAAGCTGGGATAGTTTCTCTTCTTCCTAAGGTAGTTCCAGTTTAAAATTTCCCAATTACAAGTTTCAGTTCAAGGAAAAGAGCCTTTCCTTAGAGCACCAGACTAAGCCACTTTGGGGAGGCACGCACACGCATTGCTTAGGGCTTTTCAGTCCTCGCCAGGTCCCCGGAGAGGTGCAGGGAGTACTACCCGCGGTCACTCGGCAGAATAGAGAAAGGGCTATTTTTGGCCACTGTACTGTGCGCTCATCATCCCTGCCTGGTGTCCCAGGAGTCTGGTGGGTATCGGTTACACTGTTTGCAGTGAGTCTGGAGCCCAGTGCCTGCAGAGGAGGTCTTTAAAAAGATCCGAGTACTGTCATTTGAGGACTCCTGAAATAACCGAAGGAAGTCGGAATTGGACAGTGTTTGGTGTCTCTACACCTGAGTGGCATTAGCCAGAGTCTCCCGCTCTGGTCTCTGTCCTCCCCCCAGATTAACCCAGTGTGTGTTTACTGTAAACGGGTTTTCTCAACAGACAATGACTAATGGAAGCCCGGCAAAGAGGCAAGTAGTTGGGGAAAATTTTCTTTGGACAAGTGTCCAAGCCGGCTTGCGAGGTGGTTGTTGCTCTATTTCCCACTTGCTCTGAGTTTTGGGGGTGGGGGAAGATGTGCTTTTGGGATAACTGAGACTCAGCTGATCTGGGGGTGCCCGCAGGTGGGAGCCTTTCTCTCCCACCCCAAGGCCAATGTTTCAGCTCAGCTGAAGAGGAGCCAGGGTTAGGGCAAACTTCCTCCATGAAGAGAAAGGGAACCGGTGTCTGCCTGGCGCAGGACTTGTCAAGCAAGCAGCTCCTTCGCAGGAAACGTGTGTAGATTTTCAACGTGCATTTTAGAGAAACTTGCCTGTCCCTTTGAACTAGAGGATACATTTCTTCTTAGGAACCAGAAGGCCTGAATCAACTCCAAATTATAGTTGGTCTGGCCATTGCCAAACTCCAAACCAGAAGCAAGAAAATATAGAGGATTTAATGAGGGCGTGGGCATTTAAATTTGATTGTCCCTTGAGCTTAACTTGGTCTTCCCCGTTGTCACCTAGTCCCATCCTTATCTTTAAAAAAGGAAATAAATTTAAAAATCAGTGTGTACTATCAAATAGCTCACTAGACCACCGGCTTTTTGCATTTATCAAACATGTGTATTTCAAAAGAAGAAATGAACTGGTGTCAGTTGGTATCCAGGTCCGCCCTTTTTTAGCTAGAGGGGGGGGCAAAGTGCGTGAGGAGGAGCCGCTCCTCTCTGCTACCCCACCCCCACCTCTTACCAGCCTAGGAGTCAGCCCCTTGGCGCCAGCCAGAAGTGTAGATTTAGATTTGCTAGTCAGAAGTGTAGATTTAGATTTGCTAGTGCTCACTGTAACAGGCGGCAAAGCAAAGCGCTTAGAGAACCGATTTTCTCCAGGTGCTGAAGTTTCAGGTGTGGACAGGAGGCCTACTGGCAGCGCAGAGCCAGGGCTCCAGGCTCGGGCAACCCGGGCTCTTTCATATTAGCGAGCGGAGAGCCAATTATTCTCTGCGCGCTCATATTTTAGGTAAACAGGTCGTAAGCCATTTTACAGCATCTTAATGGTTTCCTATTTGCCTTAATTGTCGCAGTAATAACTGCAATGACGGGGTAGGGTTTCAGCTAAATTGACTTCCCCTGAGATGGGCAGGGTTTGTAGTGGGCACTGGAGTCAGGAGGTACGCAGAATTTTGTTTAATCGAAAAATTACCCCACTGAACTCTTAACAAGCTTAACATATCTCCAGAGGGTAATAGGGACTGTGACCTAAGGGGGTAAGGGAGGGAGGAAGGCGGGGGAGAGAGAGATGGGGGAAAGGCAGAGAACTGAAAAGGGGAGAGAGAAAAAGAGGAAAGGGGAGGAGATACATTTTTTAAAGGAAAAAGGCAGAATGAAACCAAGAGGGCAGAAAAATATTTCTTTAGGTGAGTGTTGAGCTCTTCCTGTGTTTAGTATTAGGACAAAACAATACAAGAACTGTGATGACTATGTGTGTGTGGTTGTGTGTGTGTGTATACACACACGTGCATGCACGTGTATGAGAGTATTTTCTGTCTAACTCTGGCCTAAGGGAGAGAGAGAATCCATGTGTCCAAGTTTGTAGAATTATAGACCAAGAAGCCATCCCTGTCACACTTGAGTATGTTATATAATATTCTATATCTAGCAATATGTTGTGGTTTTATGCCTTCAATCAAATAGTAGGCACTCCAGTGGTGAAGAGATGACATGCTCATGTACTGGGGTGGAGCAGGCAGGCAGGGGACTGGAGGAGGGAAAGTGGCTGAGAGGGAGTTGCTGGGGCCTGTAGTGACCTATCTGTGTGTTGCTTTCTTATAGGGAGGAACTGGCCATGAGACTGGACTTGACTGAGGCCCGAGTCCAGGTGAGCTGTAAACAGGGAAAAAGGGAGGGAAGAAGGCTAGGGGATAAATGGAAGAGAGATATGGGTTAATGAACTGGGGGGCTGTGAGAGCCCCTTCATAACAGGAAGAGAAGCATAACCAGAAAAGTAGATCCAAGCACTGACACACACAAAGATATTTAAAAATTAAGACTTGGGAGGTGGGAGAGTAATATTTCTGGGTTTAGGAGCCTGAGAAAGGAGTCCAAGTTCAGAACAGGGGTTTTATAGTCTCTGAGACTACAGTTCAGGAGTCCCCAGTCCCAAGGCTCCTATAGAAAACAATCCATGATCCGACTTCTCCTGATTGAAATAATGGGATGGAGCATGGATTTGGTTGTTAGACAAATCCGCTCAGCTCCAAGCAGGTATTTGGCTGCGATTAAGTCTCCAATTGGGCTTCATAAAAGCCCACTTAGTGCTAGAACAAACAGGGCCATTTGAAGGCAAAATGCTGTTTGATTTCCCCTCCACCCCGCACAAGGAGCTGGCTAATGCTATTTGATTTCCCATTTTTTATAGCAATGAGCCCACATTGATCTAATAGGGAGTGAGTGCAATGCTATTAAAGGTGTTTGCAGCCCCATACCAGAGTGCATTTCCGAACCCAGGCCTCATAACCAAAGAGACGATCAACACCAGGCAGCCCCGATGGCCAACAGAAAACAGATGTCCCTGGGTTAGGAGCTGAGTGAATCACTTTACAGTCAAAATCAAGCGCTGATAAAGCACAATAAATTCCATATGGCTCATTTAATACACAACAGCTTCTTGCATTAGAGGGCTAATGATGAGGCCTGTCCCCTCCTTTCTGTTGACACATTTCTCCATTGTCAAACAGAGATGTGACAGCAACTCCGCATTTTCAGCTCAGGGGAACAAGTCGTGGGAAAGTTAAATAACTTTTAAAAAGAAAGAGAGCGCCCCCTCCCCTTCTGCTCTCCTCCTATTCACTGGAGAAGATGTAATTAAGTGAATATGAATTATTAGAGTCCTTTCGTTTACCTTTGGGGGGCCTCAGAGGTATTAATTCAATAATGAGGAATTGCAGGGGGACATCTTGATAATTGCAGTTGAGTCTGTAAAGGTTTTCATGTTCTTTAAGGGCATTTTGCCTCCACTGCCCCATTCCCCTCCTTTACTCATTGCAATCATGGTGGCAGGTGGATATTCTCGTCTAGACAGATTTGGATGCACAAAAGCTGCCCACCCAGCCTGGTCCTATCTACAGTCTAACTTTTTCAAGCCTCTGAATCTCCACACTAGAGTGTTTCTGCAATTCACAAATAGATTATTTGAAGGCTGTGGAATGTAATGGATGGGCCCTTTTTCAGCAGAAATTTAAGTAATCAACTGATTTAAGTTCTTGATTTTTCTTGCCCTGGGTGGCTGTCTAGAAGTCAAACCAAGCTTAGTTGCTAGACAACCCCCAGGGTAGATATTTGAAGGAAGTGAATGTCTTTTAAAATGTTAAACATATTCCTCTGGTATAGTTTACATTATATTTTAATATAACTCTGTATAGCCCTGGAGTTCATTCTTAATTTTTAGACTTGTGTGCAGTCATAAACCGAGTTCTAAAGATATTAATGCCTTCAGGGGAGAAGGAGCATATCTTCTCAGCTGTGGGTGTGATAAGCAGGTCACATAAAAATAATCTCATGCTCTTGGGGGTTATTTTTAGATGATGGTAGCTGCCATGTTTCAGGTAAAGGTCTCTATTAAAACTGTTTCTTATTAACAATTAGGAAAATACCTGGCTGAAAACCTCCCCCAAGCCTAGAGCTATCTATTTAAATAACCTATTTAAACCACATTCCCAAAGGGAAATAAAAGACTTATTAGCTCTGAAGGTGGGAAAAGTCTACTTGTAACTTGCCCTCTGATTTCTATATGCTCAGGTATTATTTGTCCATGCCCATTTCATTTTAAGGAGAACTAGCCCCTAAAATATATACCTGTTTGCTAATTATTGTGAACATTTATTTCCTCTCTCCCATCATTTCCCATGCCCTAGAACCCAACACAGTGCACTTAGGTATTCGATAAATATTTCTACAAAGAATAAGTGAGCCTCCTTCCTGCTTTCCATTTCAGTACAGAGCAGGGATTTTGCCAGCTCTTGGGTAAACCTGAGATAGGTGAAAATAGCTGATATGCAGCAAAACAGACCTGTCATTCATCACTTGGTGGCTGCCTATTTTTGAGAGTCACCTCTGAAGGTGCTTTCATTTGCCTTACTCATTCCTCATAACAACCTTATAAAAAAGTTTTATTTTCCCCATTTTATTGTTCCCATTTTACAGATTAGAAAACTGAGATTCAGAGATATATATGTAGCCCACCTGAAGTCGTGCAGCAAGGAAGAGGCAGCCCAGACATTGAAACTTTGGTGTTCCCATGTCTAAATACACTAACCCATTTTCCTTAAACTTAAAGGGCTAATTGGAATACCTGCTACAAATGATTTGCTTGTCCTGTGTTTCCTGCTCTCTTTAAATCTGGGTTCCTTTTCAATCTACTTTGGCCTCAGGTGTGTCAGAGAACAACCCCAGGCCAAAGAGAGACCAGATGGGCCTGGGCACTGTAGAAGGGAGGGAGGGGCCGCGGCGCGGGGAAGGGTCTAGTAAGTGCCCAGAGCCATGCTGACCCCAGGCTTTCTGCACCTTACAGGTCTGGTTCCAAAACCGTCGCGCTAAGTGGCGCAAGCGGGAGAAGGCTGGTGCGCAGACCCATCCCCCGGGGTTGCCTTTCCCCGGGCCGCTCTCGGCCACCCACCCGCTCAGCCCCTACCTGGATGCCAGCCCCTTTCCCCCGCACCACCCTGCGCTAGACTCAGCTTGGACGGCTGCTGCCGCTGCCGCCGCCGCCGCCTTCCCGAGCCTACCTCCGCCTCCTGGCTCGGCCAGCCTGCCGCCCAGCGGGGCGCCGCTGGGCCTGAGCACTTTCCTGGGAGCCGCCGTGTTCCGGCACCCGGCATTCATCAGCCCAGCATTCGGCAGGTAATGCATGGCCTCAGTCTCTCTCATACACACAGAGGCTGAGGTCAGGGAGGTGGCAGGAGACTAACAGGGGGCTACACACATCTTTCTTTGGCCCAGCCTCAAAGACTTAAGCCAAAGAAAATACTCTGTAATTTTGACTTGGAAAAGGAAATGTGGGTTCTTAAGGGAATGACTAGGGACTGAGCAAGAAAGGGGAGAGAGTTGGCAGTAACAACGGTGACAACCAGGAGTGTTCAATGAAAGCTGTAAAGGTACCATTCCAAGGCAGCCAACAGCCTTGGCCATTGGTGGTATGAGTGCCCTCAAGTGTAGACTGCAGAGCAGGGATGACTTCAAGTTTTGCAAAAGTCTTTCCACATGCCCAAAGCCTGGCAGCCTGAGGAACATATTCCTGATCTCCGCCGAGAGCCCTGGAGCGGAGAGCCCTGGAGCCAGGAGGCCCTCTGGGTTCGAAGAATTATTTCTTCTTCCCCAGACCCTATCTTCCTTGTCACTCAAGTGGCCTGCTGCCAATGATACCCCCATATATGCAACCTCCAACCCCCACAGCGGCACAAGACAACGAAATAAAAGAAACAGTTCACCGTATATTATAACTCCCTTTCTTTAAATGAACACCGAGTGATGAAATTTAAAAATCTGTATAATCACACAGACAAAGAAACAAAGGAGGGATGTATTAAGTTGGAAAGTGCAGTGAAAATAAAACTGAATGCAGCTTCAATGATCTCTCTTAGGGAGAACAAAGGCATAATAGATTCATCCAACTGCGCAGCTACTTAACAAAAATCATCTTAGATAAATTTAAAAAAAAAAAGACTAAGTAAAATTAGTGTCTTGTAACAAACCGATAAAATAAACAGCAAGTGCACTGAAGTGAAGTTAGTGACTCAGTTTACCTAGTGGAACCAGCACATGGTACGCCCCCCTCCTCTCACATAATATCATTTCTTTTTGGAAAGAAAAATTAAAGTTTTGGGTCTCCTCCCCACTTTTCCCCTTTGACAAGAAATGACTTCTAAAACCAAGGGAACCACGACTGCAGTACCGGGGTTCAGAGAGGCTGGAAGAGGGTGGTGATGGGGGTAGCAGGAAATGCAGAGTGGGCTTGGGAGGAGGAGCTGGGGCTCCGTGAGCCCAGGTGGGCTCATTTCTAATTGTGGAAATCATGGATTGGCCCGGCGGGGGCTTGGAGCCAGAGCTCTGGGGATTACTGGGAAAGCCTGCAGGCCCCTGAGAGGTGGTGGGGGTGGGGGCCTGGGGCGCAGGTCGGCGGTAAAGTGTGGAAAGGGTGGAAGCACCACGGAGCAATCCCGGCGCCGCCCAGAGGCGGTGGCGCTAGCGCTGGCATACATCCCAGGCTTGGGCATCATCTTGCGCTACGCCCTGGGGTCGCGAGCCTGGGGCTCTCTGGAGCAAGAGGCCGAAAAGGCACAGGCTAAGCGGCGGGAGAGTGTCGCCTCGCTAGGGCGTGGGGCTGCGGGTGGGTCACAGCCGCGTGCCCAGCGGAAATCAACAGGAGGGCGCCCTTCATCCTCACCCCGCCGGTATTGGCCAGACACCCACCTCTTAGTCCCACTCTGGAGGGCGGCTGGGTCTGCACTGGTCCACCGGAAGGTCAGCAAGCAAGGCCACCTTTTCCAGGGTATACATCTTGAGCTGAGAAGGGACGGGGTAGGGGAGAGATATCAAAGTCTTCAGCATAGATCTTAGCTTCCTTCCTTCCTTCCTTCCTTCCTTCCTTCCTTCCTTCCTTCCTTCCTTCCTTCCTTCCTTCCTTCCTCTATCTCTCTATCTCTATCTCTATTTCTCCTCTTTTCTCTCCACGTGATCTCCAGGCAAATAGTTTAATTGGAACACCAGGCCTTGGAATGCACCCCTTTTCTTAAGAGAAAGCACAAAATCCGCCGCAGTTGGACCCTAGGGGTTTTGGCCTCGGGGCCTGCCTCTGGTTGGGGTTCTGGCCCTTCCGGGAATATCTGGTCCTTTATTTTTTTTTATTTTTATTTTTTCCTTTCCGGGTTGAGTCTCTGCTCCGGTAAAGGCCTCCCAGTGTGCTCCAACTTCCACCCGTGCCCTCTGCTACTCCTCAGCTCGCGGCCCACCTGGGGCCTGAGTTGCGGCACCCCTGGGGCTGCGCCCCTCTGCGCCTTCAGCGCCCCTCTGCTCCGCTGGTGTGGCTGAGGGAAAAGCCTTCCCAGGCACTGCACTCAGCTCCCGAGGCCATGACCGCGCTGTTTGCTCTCCCTGCAGGCTCTTTTCCACCATGGCCCCCCTGACCAGCGCGTCGACTGCGGCCGCGCTCCTGCGACAGCCCACACCCGCGGTGGAGGGCGCGGTGGCATCGGGTGCGCTGGCTGATCCGGCCACTGCAGCCGCAGACAGACGCGCCTCTAGCATAGCGGCTCTGAGGCTCAAGGCCAAGGAGCACGCGGCGCAGCTCACGCAGCTCAACATCCTGCCGGGCACCAGCACGGGCAAGGAGGTGTGCTAAAGGCTGCCTTCCACCCTCGCGCCTCCAGGCGCGTCCCGAAAGGTCACCTCACTCAGCACCACTCAAGACCAAATGGAAACAGAGGACCAGCACACTCCCGAGATGGCACTGAGAGAGCGCAGCCGCCTTCGCAGCAGCCTGGACGCGGGCAAGGCAGCCCTTGGCGCTTACGGACGTGGCACCTCCTCGGCTGGCTCTCCACCCGCCCCCGCCCCCGCCCCCGCCCCTGCCCCTGCCACTGCCAACCTCGCTCCAACTCGAACGTCCATTCTCTCCCATTCTTTACTGAAAATATCGGGGAGGTTTTCTCCCCAAGACGCCTGGTATTGAAGTTAAAATGTTAAAAAGCCCAATCTCTTCTCCTGACACCCCACTTAGCTTTTTTTTTAATAGCATTTTTGCGCTCTAAGTTCATCTCCCCAGCGCGGGCCCGGCGTGAAGCCAGGGCCAGGGAAGCGAATGCGAGTCTGTAAGATAGTTAACAGTGCACTTAAAGGAAAGGGGCGTCTTGTTCTTGTTCTCTTCTTTATCATACACCAACCAAGGTTTTTATATCAAACCAAAGGGAAATACTCTGCTAGAATATGGACTGTTGAAGTCACCAAACTGTGATTATTGATTCTGTACATACCATTGTTATTAAAAAAAAAAAGAACAGAGCTTTGTATATTTGAAATGTTATAACGCAATTGCACTCAGCGTGGTATGGTAAAAGTTTGTCCTCCTGTAGATTCTTACTGTGTTGTAGATACGGTAGGGTTCCTAGACAAATATTTATGTACTCAAGCTCTTTATTTAACTTATTAACTGTAGAGGCTTCCGAAACCTTCAAGATAAAGGCAATGGTACAGTACTTTTGTGTAATGTGTAATTGTTACCACTTTTCCTTGCTATCTAGTGGAGAAGTGTCACGCTCAAAATAAAAAAAAATATATGTTTAACAAAAGGAAGTGTGAATGTTCTATGTAGGCGATGAGGGGACAGTAGAAGGGCCCTTGATGGGGGCCAGGGGTGGGTTCCGGCGCCCAGGCACCTCCTGGATTTATCTGCACAAGCATTTTCCTGGCAGAGGCCCCTGGTTTGAATTCAGTCCTCCAAGGGATCGGGTTTCCTACAAAGGTTAAGGACGCAGCCGCTGTGCTTTCACACTCATCTCAACTTCCCTGGTCGTGTCACAGCTGGAACTTGGGGTCCTAGGCTATGGAGGTGGGGTGGGTTTTATGGTAGGTGGGGGTTATGTAGGCGTTGTTGTCGGTGGTGTCAGAAATTTGAAGCGAGAGAGAGTCTTGGATCGGAAGGCTAAGGAAGCTGTTCGTGAAAAGTGCCACGTAGCAAAGAAGTGCGGAGTCCGAGAGAGATGACAGGTAATGGCGAGAGCTAGAAGCCAAGGCGCTGGCTTCCGAGGGGGCGGGCTCCACGGTACACTCACTGGGAGGAGGGAGGGAGGGAGGGGAGGGAGAAAAGAGAGTAAGCGAAAGAGAGTGAGGAGAGAGGGGAAGAGAGAGAGTGAGAAAGAGAGAGCGAGAGAGGGAGAGGGAGAGAGAGGGAGAGAGAGAGAGAAAGAAGAGAGGAGAGAGAGCTCACGCAAGAAAGATGATGGAAAGGCAGCGAGGGGTATCCAAGTGGCAGATCTTAACTCGACAAATGTCATTACATCACTTATCCAGGCATTAGGAAATGTATACATTTTTAAAAATCCAAACAACTCTGGTTTCGTGAGGAGACCCAAACAGATTTGCGATCCTTAACCCGCTCGGCGCACTCCTCCCCGTGGCGGGAACCATAGCTTCCCCCTCCCCAGGGCCCTTCCAGCGCCCCTTCGGGTGACCGCTCGGTGGAAGCCCGCCCGCGGGGGCTGGGTCTCGCCAATGCTCCCAGGGTGATGGGAAAGGGAAGAGAAGCTTAATTAGTTTCAATTTGCAGTAATTAGCGCGCCGGACCTTTGGGGAGAGGGGCAGGCGGTGGGGGGGGGGGGGCTGCCGCGGCGTGACTACCGCGGTTCGCGGAGTAGTTGGGGCCAGCCGTCCCGCCACGCCGCGGGCCATTCGGGGGGCGCGGGCCTGTCTCGTGGCCAGGGCCGGTCGGACTCCTCGTGCGCTCTGGAAGGAGGCGGGCAGGGTCCAGTGGCGACTTGGGGCGCGGCGCGAGTGTACAGGCCGAGGGGAAGGTGTAGGGTCGGGCAGAGGTCAATGGCCCTTTGGGGAGGTGACCAGCAGGCCCAGCAGCTGTGGTGCTCTGGTCCAGACGTCTGGAGGCTCTGCTTGGGGAGTGTTGGGCCCAGCTCGCCCGCCTGAAACTCTTTCTGGGACTTTGGCTTTCGGGTGGGTCCCCTCTATGATGGCCTAGCTGGGGACTCGCCAGGGCGGTACTCACAGGCAGGTGGCCGGCCTGGGGCATGGGAAGGGGCCTCTACCTACACTCCACCTCACACTCCTTTCCCAGGTTTAGTAAGGCTGGGTGGAAACTTTCTAGGGCATTCCTCCAGGCCTGAAAGTCTCAGACCCTCAGATTCCACAGACTCTGCCCTAGGGCAAGCTGCTTCCCTAGGGTGGACAGGGCCGCTGAGGAGGAGATAGCCGAGTGCCAGAGACGCCTGAGGAAAGGAGGGAGTTATTTATTTATTTATTGGTGGTCGATATCAATTTTCCGTTGATTTCAGCTTTTTGTTTAGTAAGGCTTCTTTTTTCCCTTCCAGGCTGCCAGTTGGATGGTATACGAGAAACAGTACCATTCTTCCTGTTAATGAACCCTTTTTTAAGTCATTTTTTCTCATTTGACCCTTCCATGGAGCAGAAGCAAATTGCGTGAAATTACCTCCAAGGATTACATTTATTACTGGCCAATGAGAACCCCTCGCCTTGTTTTACAAACTCTTAATCCTATGTCATTCTGATGCCGAAAACAAGCTGGGTCCTGGGCCTCCTATTCTTTCAACTTTCCCCAGCTGGAGGGACCTCATTCTGCACTTAATATTCCCCATAAATATCACACGCTAAAGACCCCCTGACTTCCAGCAAGTCCACATTAAACATGTGACATGTCACGCATGACAAACTCTGAGTATCTTTTCAAAGCAGCATTAAAAGCAAAGAAACCAATTTTCTTCTCCTTCCAAACCTCCCCAAGTGCTGAATGATGGGGATTGGAAAGAGCCACTGGAGCGTACTTAGGGGGATTTTATGAGATTTTCCAGAATGATTTAATCTTATTGTGAGCATTATTAATGAATGGCAACCCAATTTGGCCCCAATATCTGGGAACTCAGTCACAATGCTGGGAGCGGCTGACCCCACCCCCAACCTTAAGCAAACCTCTTCCACCATGGAGGAGGACATGTGGAGCCCTGGGGTGTCCAGGAGAGTCCAGTTCATGGCATGACTGTCTCCTATCATGCCCAGGGCAGAATGGCCCAACACCTGCTTTCCCATTGCCACCCCCACAGTATTTTTGGGGAAAGGGTGATTGGAAGCCCTATTAGGGCCTCTGTGGGAAGATTGAGGAAAAAGGGTAAGTTAATTTGCTACATTTTCACACAGGTTAACCAGATCCGGAGGAGGCATTTGGCATATTAGCAAAAGTGTTCTTCAGTCACCCATGGTCTAGGCTGTGGGCAGTGGTGAGGGCAGACATCTTAAGTGTCTGGTGAGGAAGTTAGCAAGAGGATGAATTAGGATGAGTGATTGTTGAAGGGAAACTCAGTCTTAACCTAAAGTTACTGGGATTGGGCCCTAATCAATTCCCCTTTCTTGTTACTGCCCCTCCTGATTGGGGCAAACATTCATTATTGTTGCATTTGATTTATAATACCAAGAGTCAAAGCACCTGTAGTTCTCTGTTTAGTATGGTTTTGAGTGTGGAGATCTTTCTAGGATAGAAAAAAAGGGCTGATGTTGGAGGAGAGGAAATTATACATGGGTTAGCCTAACTTGCTTTTAGAGGAAAAAAAATGTACATGAGCATGTGTGTATGTGTATACACAAAAGTGAGTGTGTCTGAATGAAGGGGGTCTTAAATGGAGCCTAAAATGGTATTTTGGAACAGAGAGTTCCCCAGAGCAACTGCATATTTAACTGACAGTGGCAGCCTGGCTGGGGGGCGGGGGAAAAGAAAACCCGCTACCTGACAGGGGGGAAAAAGCATTTTTCAAAGGAAAAAGTAGTGTTGTCCCTGGACGTTATTAACGGTCCAGTTTGAAGTATACATTTTTTTCCTTTAAAGAAAAGGGAGCGATTACCAGTTATACATTAAGAAATGTCATTCAGTCATTTTTATTCATTCTCCGGAAATCTTCGTAAAAGCCTGAATCATACTTCTACAAGCAGCAATTTTGTTAATCCAGGGGGTTATTACTCTGGGCCCTTATTAGGTTCTACACCACTGCCAAGCAATCCTATAACCCTCTCAAAAGAAGTTTACCTCCCTGTTATAAAACCAGTAGTGGTATTTATACTGTGCAATAATTAGTGTATTACTTGAATCCACTAACACGTTCATTTTATCTCTGCACAAAACCTCTAGTCTGCTTATAGAAAGCTTGTGCCTCCTTTGGTGCTGTTAAAGTGGTGAAAGAGTGAATTGAAGGCTGGTTGCACTTTCTCCTTTTGCCTCGCCTTAATTCCCATCTCTTTTTGCTCTCATCCAATTAGCACAGTGTATTAAGCGGTTTATCATCTCATAGTCAGCTATTGAGAGAAACAAGGCGAGCACTTTGCAATAGAACCTGCGCTCCTTTGACACCCTCAGGTACTTACATATTCCACTGCGCTATGAATAATAGAGGAAGAATGGAGCGCTAATTCCCTCATCAAAGAATGCCTTGTCTGCTGCTTTGCTCAACAACACCATTCTGATCAAAAGAAAAGCAATAAAGCTTAGCATAACAAAACGAAACCTACTTATTAGCTTAGTGGTTAAATTAATGCAGAGCCGCTGCTATTCAAAACCAAGGTTTGAAAACAGCCTCCAACAACCTGATAATGCTGCCTTCGGGATGAAGGAATTTTAATCTGAAATTTGAGGCTGGCTCAGATGAGTTAATCTATTAAACTGCTATAAGGAAGCTCTACCACAAACCGTTCAATTAAGAAATATTTAGGTGAGGGGAGAGAGAGAGAAAGAGAGACAGACAGACAGATATGAGGGAAAGGGAGAGGGAGAGAGAAAAGAGAGGAAAATGCAGCTTCAAATTTGGAATGGCAGCATCAAATAGCATGTAATTGAGGGGCCGAGGATCCTGACAAGAGGGTCTGAGGCTTAATGTTTTTCATAAAACCCTGACAAAGATAAGGAAATCTGTTTTTGGAGTTTTCTTGTTTTTGCATCTTCTGCCAAACTCACTTTCAATGATGTTTGAAAAAATGTGTCTCAAGGTGTGTATGTGTGTGTGTTGGCTTTAAGAGGTGGCAAAGGTTGGAGAAAGGGGTGGTGGTGAAGGACAGTGAATTCATTCCCTTTCAGCATCTGAACTCTAATCTGCAAACTTTGATTAGCCCCCACATCCTGTGCAAGCCTTAAAATTAACTCCATCTATTTTTCAGTCAAATTAAAATTTTACAGGCCTCTTCTATCTACCTTCATATGAAGGAGAGTTGAGGGTTAGTAAACTGTGCTCAAGACAAGCTGATGTGCAAGGATCTGTTGTAGGTTAGATCTTAGTTCCTAAATTAAATTAAATAGAACAGGTGTCCTTTTCAGGGGCATGGGGCTCTAAGCACAGCAGGGTCCTTTTAGAGTACCATTTCCCAACTGGCTCAGATAGATTTTAACCCAGAGGTCTGGCCCACACAATGTTTCAAATTTTGTTCTAAAATATCAGTTGCGAAGGTTTAGGAATAAAGAAACTTTATGGAATAGTCAGGTTCTTGGCTTCTCTTAAAAACTGCACCACGTGGCTGCTCTGGGTCCTGTCCCTCTTCGTATTACTGCTGCCCCTTTTAAACAATCCAGACCCCTGGGTAGCATGAATCTAGCTTATTCCATTCATTCTCTTTTAGCATTTAAGACCTATGCCAGAGAGCCCCATGGAGAAAGATGGGTAGGCAGCTTTCTCCCCTTAAAAGCAGTGGGCAACATATCTGCACCAATTCTACCCAGTATGCTATCAATCAAGGCAAAGGAAGGAGTAGTGACCTTTCTCAGAGAAAAGCGAGTAGGTGATATTCCAATCTTCCAACAGAGATCCATTGTAATTCTTCAAGTTGCAGTTTCCATAAAGTTCTGGAATCCTGAGGTACCTCTTTTTGGTGACTGTACTTAGAAATGTCTGATTTTCTATAGATCTTCTATATAAGTGGTCCCTACCCTCATAGTGATTACAATCTAGAGGCAGTGACAAGAAATAAACTAGTGAGGCATTATTTAAGTCTTTTGGAGTTTCTAGATGACCAAGTTCAGGATAATTCTTATAATCAATGTAATTCCAGGACTCAGAAATTAAGGAAAATATGCCTTCTCTTTAGAAAGTGAGTGGGGGAGTGGCTCTAGAAGCATCCATGGAGAACTATCTCTATAAACTTATATAATAGCAATTATCAGAATTGACCAAAGGAGCAATAAAATCACATCAATCCCTTAGTTTCCTCCAACTTGTAACTGACTGCAGAGCTTTTAGTACCAATTAATTAATCAACAGGAACCTAATCCCAAAGTATTTCTACTTTGAACTTGAGTGTAAGAGCAAGAGGACAGGAGATAGGTAAGAGACTGAAGGGAGAAGGGAGGGAGCAAAAAGAGAAGGCAAAGCCAGATTGAAAGGTGGCTTCATCTCCACTACTTAACAAGTATTCCTTCCCTAGGGGACCTTTATGTTTGGTGCCTTTCTCCCAGGGAGAAAACAAATGAGCTTTGTTTTTCAAGAGACACCATGGAGCTCCTGGCTTAACTCCCTTTGGTTGTACAAGTCCACAAAGTCACATTAGAAACCATACCTTATGTCTGTCTCTCTTTGGTGCTGGGGATCAAACCAGGGCCTTGTGCATGCTAAGCACTGCTCTACCCTGAGCTATTATAACACCAGGCCCCATACTTCACCTTTTTGTGTGTGTGTGTGTGCTGGGGATGGAACCCACACGCTAGGCAAGCACTCTACCACTGAGCTATACTCCCAGAGCTTGCATCTTATCTCTTAAAGGATCCAAAGTCCACAGAAATTTTCCTGAATTCTAAAATTCAGAACATTCAAAGGCCTTGCCATTTGCAATAATCTATGAGCTGGGTTCTAATCTCAGTTGCAATGAAAAAAAGTGGGTTGAGGTTTGGGAAGGGGGTAGCCTTCAGTCAAACAGTATTCCTTGCTGTCCCTGTAGTCAATTGTTTGTGCCCAATAAGAATTCATTGCAATTGCTTTCCCTTTAGAAAAACTTTATTCTTAAGTATAAAGTACAGCATACTCTCCTTTATAAAAAACACATAGGTAAACATTTTTAAAACACAGCATAGTTATACAAGGGGAAATATATTTTGTTAGTACAATCTTACCAATAATGTAAGAAAGATTGACATATTGAAATACTTTTTGCTGCTGCAAAGCAGGCACCATTCTGAAGAAAATGAAGAAAAATAGCAAGCACCAGGGCCAATTAACCATTCTCCCACTTTGCCAAAAGCAACACATTGATCCTCATCCCAAATGCTACACTTTCTTTTTGCACTGCTAAAGACAGAACTCAGGGTCTCATGCATGTTAGGCAAGTGCACTCTACCACTGGGCTACATCCCCAGCCCTTTGATGTCCTATATTATTTTAAATGTGCTTTCCTGTTGTATAAACTTTTACCTAAACTTTCTATTTAAGTGTGGGTGTGTGTAAATGTAAAACACCTGTTCAGTGTCTGTGTGTGTGTGTTGGATTTTGGAGCAATTCAATAGAGTCCATTCTGTTTATTTTTGAGTGCAAGGATTCTATATCTCCCCTGCCATCCACTACCTATCTGAAAGACAAGACTAAAAAAGACAGCCACTTCTATAGCAAGTAGCTGAGGAATCATCTGAATTTAGACTGTGTTTAATTGGCATGTGAAAAGGCAAAATGTTACTACTGCTCCTGCTGGGCTGCAGAATCCTCTCTTTGGGGAACACCTCTACTACAGCCCTGGGGCAAAGTCCAGGGTCACTTACATCTCAGCCACTTTCAATTAAAATAGCAATTTCCTTCTCCTAGAAACCCAGTTCCCAATATGTTAGGTCTTTAGGGACATGGGGAAGAGCTCAGTGGTATATCATAACATGAAGACGGGATCTTCTTTGATGCATGACAGATGAAATATTTTTGCAATCCCTCCTTCTAGTTCACATCCCACGTGAACATGAGATGCAGTCCTTAAGGGAAAAGCAAGATATCGGAGAAGCAGTTAGGGCCAGAGTAGAGGTGCTCAGGAAGCTGGGATTTGCAACTAGCCCTCCTCATTCGCTTGTGGATTCCCTTAGGACTTCACAGCACAATCGGCGAAGAGTTTGCTGAGGTTCACTTCAGAGTAGCCACTCCAGGACAAGAACTGCTCGGCTGTGTTCTTGAGTTTTCTGTAGTCCTGAAGAACTTTGGGTGTAAAAAACTGCTTCTTCAATTTTTCTAAAGTGAAATAAAAATAAAAGCATTAGAAGTCTCTTCTTCTATGTATGTATAATAGTCAAAATACATTCTACTGTCATGTATAACTAAAAAGAACAAATAAAAAAATTTTAAGTTTCTTCTTTACAGACCATTTGATAGTTCTCAGGCACTAGAAAAGGGAGTATAGATTGGGTCTGCAACTCTATGTTTCTGAGTTCCTCATAATCTTCAGGGTATTCCTAGAGCCAGTCCAATGTTGGGGTGCCCAAGATTCCTCTGTTAAAGCTTGACTTCCTTTTGCCTGCTGGCCTATCACTTCTCAACACAAAGCTGACTTAGTACCTGGGCTGGGGCCACCTTTTACTGATGCGAATCGCAGGTGCACACCCACGTGCAGCAGACAAGGTAAGCTCCACTTTCACAGGCATGCAATTGCATGTGAAGTCTGCATGTGGCTGTAAGTACCTGGTCTCAAAGGAAAGAAGCTATGATTCCTTGTGCCTCCCAACCCATACTCCTCAGATCACTGGGCCTAGTCAGTTTCTCCTAGTCCCTTCTGTCTTCATCTCTCTGCTAAGGGGGACTGCCTGGAGAGTACTTGTCTATTGCCAAGATTTCTTTTTTGCCAATACTGTGTGAACTCACTGTATATAGTGCCCAGGCCTCTGGATCCTGTTACTTCACCCATTCATCCCTGGCTTTCCTGTTCTGAGAAAACAGAAAAACAGCTAGAGACAAGATCCTTCCTTTGCCTCCCCAGAGACTGCTACTTCTGTATTTTATTCTTTGAAAAGAGCAGTAGGGCTGCTATATACATGTCTGATCTTTTCGGGGATCTAACCCTGCCCAGAATGGTTAAGGTGATGCAGTCTTTGTTCAAAGCTGCTCAGGAACCCCATGAGGCATTCTGAGAAGTTGACTCTTTTTTTTTTTTTAATCCCCATTTTATGGCCTAGGAAACTGGAAGGTTAAGTCACCTGCCCAAGGTCACACAAGAAGCAATCAGGGATATAGATATATAACCCCAGCTAGCCAGAACCCCCAGTCCATACTTGGAGTTGAGTTTCACTTCTGACCCCTTGCCCCCAACCCAATGCTCCTGAATAGAGAAAGGTAGGCCCCAGAAATCAGCTGTTCTGGAAGTGAGGGCCCTGGACACCGTGCCAAGGTGCCTGAGGGTGGGGGTGGGGGAAGTGTCCCAGCACCTTGGAATAGGAAAGGATTGGGAAGGAAACACAGAAGGGACAGGATGTCAATCACAGAAAGCAAAACCCCACTGAAGTCCACAAAACCCAGGAAAATGAAAACTCGGTCTCAAGATTTTTGTTCCTTAGTTACACATTCACATTTGTTCTCCACAACCTTTTCTAGATTACATCAATGCCTTTCCAAAAACAGCAACAAAAAGTTTTGTAGAGGATTTAAATGCCCAAAGGGGGTGGAAAAAGAGAGGAAGGAGAGAGAGAGAGAGAGAGAGAGAGAGAGAGAGAGAGAGAGAGAGAGAGAGAGAGAGAGGAGAGAGAGAGAGAGAGATGCATCATTAAGGGACTATAGAAAGACAATTTGAAAGTTCTAATTATCGGAGTCTGAGAATACACAACAAAGGCCCCAAGGCTGCCTCCCGGCAGGCCAGAGCTGCAGGCTGGCAACCCTGTGCATGTGAATGACACAAATGCATCTGATGACTGGGGAGAGCACATTTAAAGAGCTGCGGTAATAAGGAGCAGGGGAGGAAGAGAGGGGACACAGCTCCTGATGTGTTTACCTCCTCTGCTGATGGGATATTGACTTTTCCCACCAGGTTGGTTAGAAAGGGGACTATTTACGCTGCCACACAGCAGAGCTAGAATGACAACCAGCGTCACTCGGTGCTCTTCTTCGTAAAAGACAACTGTGACCGCTAGCATATCCCATAGCCGGTCAATACAGCCCAGGCACCATTCCACGCTGGTGAGAGATGCAGATAAAAGCTCCCACTTGCTTCCCCAATGAGAATGTAATCAATAATGTATGGAAGGTCTTCTAGGAAACAGAACTGGATGAGCTGTCACAGGCCACATCACGGGCAGAGGCTGGGAGGGCAAGAAGTCATCCCTTCTCGTGGTTTTCCTCTTCCCTCTTTAGGCACCTGGGCCACCCACGTTAGGCGTCACATTAAACTGTTACCCTGTTTCCATCAATACTACACCCACCACTTTAGGACTCAGGAGAAAATACAGATGTTAAATGGTGAAAGCCAGTTAACGTGGCCAGTAAAACTCTCTCTCCCTTGCTCTGATTTTTGGAGGCAGCCTACCGGTAAAGATGCCACCCCCACAGGAGCTGCAGTTCAGCACCCGAGGACAACACTGATAAGATTCCAATAGGCCATGAGGCAAGAGGCAGAGATCTGTAGGCATCCCACCAGGGGCCACAGAGATACCACTGGCTGTGTCTGTTGCTGGTTCGACCACTAGCACTGAAAATCCAAACTTTGAAGGAAGATAAGGAAGTGCTCTTCCCCCACACAAACACACCAGTGAAATATACCCTAGTGACTTGAACTATCACATGGAAATCACTCATCTTAATATACCATCAAAGCTCATCTCCTTTTCTTATTCTTTACTGTAAATAACCTTTGAGGATCGTGTATCTAATGTTTACTTACTCTGCTCCTTTCTACATTCTCAGCTTCCTTATGGTTACATAGTAATTATCAAAAATATTCTGTCCCTAAACCCCATGAAAACAATGACAAAAAGGTAGCCTAGATAATAATTATTCACAAAATATTTTTATCAGACAACAAAATGAACAGCTAATTTCAAAGTTATGTTTTACCAATCAGAATCCAAAACCTCAAAATCATGCAAGTTGACTTATTTAAAAGTCATCTGATTGAACAAAATGCTATTTGT